>NW_027362823.1:5005000-6256250 GCF_046119375.1 Phyllobates terribilis
CTCTGCCCCGACTTGTTGCTTTTAGATTACATAGCAAAAACCTGATGACAGTTTCCCTGTAATAAAATCCCAGAGCTTCTCCCATGGGAAATCCAGCGGGTGGCAGATACTGGCCTGGAATCCTGCAGATACACAGCACTGCCGTCGCCTATACACTGCATTGTGAAAGGATTTGGCCCCCTTGAACTTTTCTACCTTTCGCCACATTTCTGGCTTCAAACATAAAGATATAAAATTCTATTTTTTGGGGGAAGAATCAACAACAAGTGGGACACAATCGTGACGTGGAAGGAAATTTATTTGCTATTTTAAACTTTTTTAACAAATTAAAAACTGAAAAGTGGGGCGTGCAATATTATTCGGCCCCCTTGAGTTAATACTTTGTAGCGCCACCTTTTGCTGCGATTACAGCTGCAAGTCGCTTGGGGTATGTCTCTATCAGTTTTGCACATCGAGTGGCTGAAATTCTTGCCCATTCTTCCTTGCAAAACAGCTGGAGCTCAGTGAGGTTGGATGAAGGGCGTTTGTGAACAGCAGTTTTCAGCTCTTTCCACAGATTCTCGATTGGGTTCAGGTCTGGACTTTGACTTGGCCATTCTAACACCTGCATATGTTTATTTTTGAACCATTCCATTGTAGATTTTGCTTTATGTTTGGGATCATTGTCTTGTTGGAAGATAAATCTCCGTCCCAGTCTCAGGTCTTTTGCAGACTCCAACAGGTTTTCTTCCAGAATGGTCCTGTATTTGGCTCCATCCATCTTCCCATCAATTTTAACCATTTTCTTTGTCCCTGCTGAAGAAAAGCAGGCCCAAACCAAGATGCTGCCACCACCATGTTCGACAGTGGGGATGGTGTTTTGAGGGTGATGAGCTGTGTTGCTTTTACGCCAAACATATCGTTTTGCATTGTGGCCAAAAAGTTTGATTTTGGTTTCATCTGACCAGAGCACCTTATTCCACATGTTTGGTGTGTCTCCCAGATGGCTTGTGGCAAACTTCAAACGAGACTTTTTATGGATATCTTTGAGAAATGGCTTTCTTCTTGCCATTCTTCCATAAAGCCCAGATTTGTGCAGTGTACAACTGATTGTTGTCCTATGGACAGCCTAACCCACCTCAGCTCTAGATCTCTGCAGTTCATCCAGAGTGATCATGGGCCTTTTGGCTGCATCTCTGATCAGTCTTCTCCTTGTTCGAGATGAAAGTTTAGAGCAGTGTTTCCCATACTCCAGTCCTCACAGACCCCACAGGTCGTGTTTTCAGGATTTCCATAGTATTGCACAGGTGAGAGAATTCCTGATGCCTTGATGATACTTCCATCACCTATGCAATACTAAGGAAATCCTGAAAACACGACCTGTGGGGGTCCGTGATGACTGGAGTTTGGGAAACACTGGTTTAGAGGTACGGCCGGGTCTTGGTAGATTTGCATTAGTCTGATACTCCTTCCATTTCAATATGATCGCTTGCACAGTGCTCCTTGAGATGTTTAAAACTTGGGAAATCTTTTTGTATCCAAATCCGGCTTTGAACTTCGCCACAACAGTATCTCGGACCTGCCTGGTGTGTTCCTTGGTCTTCATGATGCTCTCTGCACTTGAAACAGAACCCTGAGACTATCACACAGCAGGTGCATTTATACAGAGACTTGATTACACACAGGTGGATTCTAGTTATCGTTACCAGTCATTTAGGACAACATTGGATCAGTGGATTCTAGTTATCATTACCAGTCATTTAGGACAACATTGGATCAGTGGATTCTATTTATCATTACCAGTCATTTAGGACAACATTGGATCATTCAGAGATCCTCACTGAACTTCTGGAGTGAGTTTGCTGCACTGAAAGTAAAGGGGCCGAATAATATTGCACTTTTCAGTTTTTATTTTTATTTAAAAGTTTAAAATATCCAATAAATTTCATTCCCACTTGTTGTTGATTCTTCCCCAAAAAAATTCAATTTTATATCTTTATGTTTGAAGCCAGAAATGTGGCAAAAGGTAGAAAAGTTCAAGGGGGCCAAATCCTTTCACAATGCCCTATATCTACCACTCGCTGACCTCCCTCTGTGAGAAGCTGATGGTTATTAATTATGGAATACAATGTTTTATTATAGCGGTGAGTGCTGCATTCACTTCTTACACTCATTCATGTGGATTTGTCTGATTAGTGACCTGCACCAGCTTATATCATGGGGCTGCTCAAAGTATAAAAATTTACCAAAAAGGTGTGGTCTGTTTATTTTCTTTTGGTTTCCATTTTGTTTTACTTTTTTTTTTTTTTCTTTACGTGGATCTTTCTGTAAAAAATAAATAAAAACTAAAATATAGTCAACCTCTGGTATGCTCTACTACCATGAGATCCCCATAATAAAGGCAGAATTTAATAAAGGGTTACACATTTATCCAAGACATTGAAAGTTATGGTTAAAAAGGTAAAAAGACTTTTCTTTTTTTGCAGCAAAATTGGCTACAATTGCACAGACAGGTTATATTTGCCCACAGCGTCGGACTGGGGAGACTGGGGCCCACCCTACAGCTAGATGCTGATACCTGTTAGCCATTATCCCCGTTATAGTGGGACCTCGACTGTAAAACACAGGCGGCTCCTGCACATCTACTGTGCGCACAGCACAACTGGGATGTACAATTACGGTAGTTTGCATTAACACTAGGACTACTGGACTCGTGACCCCGCCTAGAACTACTGAAAGGAGTCATTTTGACTCCTTGCTTGTTTTCGTTTATTTTTAGAGTTTCATTTGTGGTTATTTATTAATAATTATATTTTTTGTAATGTATTATTATTGTGAGATCCAACAGTAATGCTTTTGATTGTTTTTTTTCTGCTTTTCTTATTTTTCTACAGAAAATAACAATAATTATAATAGACGTTTTTCAAACATTTTTTTTTATTCAAGTGCACACATATAAACAACAACTGAAGAACAAAAAGCAGAGAAAATGTAGGTGGAGGAGCATAAAAATGAAAATATGGCGCAGAATTCACCTTCTAAACATTTGGTGTTTCGCATTTTAGGCATTGCCTTTGATTTATGGCAGTACATTGCCCACACAAAGACTTACCACAAGTCTTACAATTTCCGACAGATCTATTTTTCTTGCACCTTTCTTTGATCTGGCAAAATTTTGTTTGAACCATCACTTCTGAGCATGTAGAAACTTGGGACGTGGAACCCTTTTCCCTATCTGTGACATAAGGACCACTCAACTCTCTCACAAGCGTTTGCAAAAATGCCTTGCGTGACATTTTTTGGTGGGTAATCTCCTTGAATATTATCCATGCATTTATACCCGCAAAGTCTAAGGCATTTTCAAATGCATGAACAGGCCATCTCCTTGTGCATGTTCGTGTGGTATATTTTCGTGCCATCTGATCCACTACATCTACTCCATATTTTGTTTCATTGTAAAACTTTACCGTTTCTGGAGTTTTTTTAGCGGAATCAGACGCAACAACAACATCTGGATGGACGGAACTCAAAATGACAACATTTTTGTTGGTCTTTCCTTGATATACTGTAAGTGTAAAATTGTCTTCATTTCTAAACACTTTAGTGTTGTACAATTCCTCTTTCATGGATTTTATTTCTTTAGGCACTTCTCGCCTTATCTTGTTCAGTGTTCCCACGATGGTTGTTCCTTTGCTTTTTAGCTGTTTAGCTAATTTTACTGAAGTAAAATAATTATCGGTTGTAACATTGCGACCTTTTTTCAAAAACGGGTCCAATAACTTCATTACCACATGGTCAGCTAAACGGTCCTCAGCACGGCGTGTGTCATCTTTGCCTAGATAAGGGAAGCCATTTGCCAGATATTTGCTCCTCTTATCAACAGCTAGCCAATATTTGTGGCCATATTTATCTGGTTTGGAAGGCATGTACTGCGTGAATGGACACCTAGTTTTGCTTGGGAAGAGTTGCTCATCCACCGTTATGTATGGGCCAGGTTTGTAACATGCAATACAATTTTCAATAAACCTGTCCCACACAGTAGAAAATAGAGCAAACTTGTCCGTTTGTAGTCTCTCCGATCGAGTAGATTTCTCATCAAATCTGAGAAACCTCATAATTTCAACAAAGCGGTCCCTAGACATTGTCGCTTTGCAAAACGGTATTCCCCAGTCATTACACCAAATACTGCTAATTGAGTGACGGTTCGTGCCAGATATTCCACGAGCATAGAATATCGCAATGAATGCATCTAGCTCCTCATCAGATAGAGTTTGTTCCGCATTACACAGTAATACAAGCAGGTAAAACACAAGGAAAATGTGAAAAGTTGACATGTAAATTGAACTACATCTATATGAACATCAGGGTAAACAAGACAGAGTGAAAAAATTATGCACAAAACTTTATAGCAACATTTAGTGACAAAAGGACCTCAAAATATAGTAGGGAGTCAAAATGACTCCCTTCAGTAGTTCTTGGTAAATTTTGAAAAAAACGCGCAAATTTTTCACCAAAATTATTTATTATCACAAAATCTTTTTTCACATCATATTTGAGGAAAAGTCACAGAGTTTCAAGCCGGAATTCTGAAAAATGTAGTCACAGAAGAGAAATAAAAAACGAAAGGAGTCAAAATGACTCCATCAGTAGTTCTAGTGTTAAAGGGCTTCTTTGGTGAAAACAAGTTATCACCGATCCATGGGCTCCTCAGGATTGGTGATAACTTAATGATCGTTTGGGTCCGACCATTGGAAACCGCACTGATCAGAATTGGGAAGTTTTATCCCTGACAGGACACTTTTATCCCCATTTTAAAATGCAGTGGCAGGTGGGATGTCTGACCGCAGATCCATTCATTCTCTTTGGGGCTTCCAGAAAAAAACAAGAGCAGCGCTCGCAGCCATTGAGGGAATGAATGGATCAGTGGTGAAGTCGCACATGCTGCTCCAGTCTAGTGGGGATAAAAGCTCCACATTCTACCAATCGGTGCGGGTCCCAGCAGTCAGACCCCCACCAATCAATACCTTATCACTTATCCTTTGGAAAGGTGATTACTTGTTTTCACAGTAGAATTCCTGTAAGTGCATCTTGTTCCAAGTATTTAATCACAAATCTAAATAAAGATTATTCTCCTAATTAATATCAGAGAGAACAATTGACTGCTGTACACAACACAATCCACTTTTTCAAGACCAATAATACCACATTCAAGGGAGAACTAACGTGACACTGTGACCAGACCACATATTACCAGCATAAAGCGACCGAATAATCCCACGTAGAAGGGAGAAATACAGCCACACCGTGACCAGACCACATATTACCACCACATAGTGACCGAATAATACCACATATTGTATAAGGGACAAATATCGCCACACCATGATCAGACCAGATTTTAGCAGCATATAGCGACCAAATTATTCCACATAGAAGGGAGAACTACCGTCACACCGTGAGCAGACCACATATGACCACCACATAGTGACCGAACAATACCTCATACTGTAAAAGGGACAAATATCGCCACACCATGACCAGACCAGATTTTAGCAGCATATAGCGACCAAATTATTCCACATAGAAGGGAGAACTACCGTCACACCGTGAGCAGACCACATATGACCACCACATAGTGACCGAACAATACCTTATACTGTAAAAGGGAGAAATATCGCCACACCATGACCAGACCAGATATTACCAACATAAAGCGACCGAATAATCCCACGTAGAAGAGAGAAATACAGCCACACCGTGACCAGACCACATATTACCACCACATAGTGACCGAACAATACCTCAGACTGTAAAAGGGAGAAATATCGCCACACCATGACCAGACCAGATATTACCAACATATAGCGACCAAATAATTGCACATACAAGGGAGAAATACCACCACACCATGTCCACACCACATAGTGACCAAATAATAACACATACAGGGATAAATACCACACCATGACCGGACCAGATATTACAACATAGTGACCGAATATTACAATACTGATCATTAATGAAATGTCCTCGGACGCACATTCAGTTGAAACCAGTGGGCCCCCTCTACGTCCTGCTCAGGGTCCTGCCAAGGACCCTGGCCCACCGGATAATCGTCCAGTGTCCCGGTGCTCCAGTCAGACCCTGTTTGCCCACCAAACTGATCCATTTAAATGTCTGATTTTAGAGTTTGCATTGTGTTCCTTTTCTTTGCTTATAAAAACATAATAATTATAGTCTATGGACCTTTTCTGATGCTGATGGTTCACAAAAGAAATTTGAGACATGTTTGATTGTAATCTGATTTGCAGATAAAGCTGGCCCATTCAAATGATTGGATTGCCAAAAAAAGATCCATTTGCATCCTTGTTCTGTGTGTTTTTCACTGACTAATGTTAGAAGTTTGTAAATCTTCACTTTTTTTCTCTCATCAATAGGTGGCAGAAAATGTCATTTTTCAACATGAGGAGAGAAAACTTCATTCCATCACTTTACCTGATGGGCCCATGTAGGGTCGGACTGGCCTGGTGTGATAAATTCCCGGTGGGCCCCGATGAGAGAGTGAGAGAATTGGTAGCGGAGGCTCTTAAAAAGTGCGGGCCCTTTAAAAGCGCAGCCGAAGGAAATGTAGCGTCGCGCGCGGCGCTCCTACTATTCAGTGGTGACAGCGGGTGACGCGCATAGTCACATGACAGGAGGACGTGATCTTGGTGGGCGGTGACACGCACCGCGCTTTGCTTTCCCGCTGGTGGCTGGCAGTTGTGTGGTGTCAGGTGACACGCTGACGTCACGCTCTCCTCTCCCTGCTCCCCTGCCGGCTTTTGATACGCCGACGCCGCGCTCTGCTCTCCAGTCCCGGCTCCTGCTCCCTTGGAATTGGCCTTGTAACACCGGCTCCCGTCCGGGTATGTAACACCGCACCAGCACCGCGCACCGCCCTCTTCTCTCCTGCTCTCTTGGCCTTTTAAGCCGGCTCCTGGGCTGAGTATGCGGTGACCTGCACTCTGCTCTCTCACCATCACTCTGGAAACAAGGCTGCAGGCCTGGCTACAGCTCTCCCTGCTTCAACTTCAAGTCAAGTGCAATATCCACGTTTTTCTGGGTGAGTGTTCCCAGCATTGGTCATCATCCATATATGGAGGGGTCGCAGGCTGGTCACATGGGGACATGGGGCTGAAGGGGGGACTGGCTGGACCCATGGGAACATGGATGGGGACATGGGGCTGAAGGGGGGCCTGGCTGGACCCATGGTGACATGGATGGAGACATGGTGCTGAAGGGGGGGGCTGGCTGGACCCATGGGGACATGGATGGAGACATGGGGCTGAAGGGGGGGCTGGATGGACCCATGGGGACATGGAGGGGGATATGGGGCTGAAGGGGGGGCTGTCTGGACCCATGGGGACATGGGGCTGAAGGGGGGGCTGGCTGGACCCATGGGGACATGGATGGGGACATGGGGCTGAAGGGGGGGCTGGCTGGACCCATGGGGACATGGAGGGGGACATGGGGCTGAAGGGGGGGCTGGCTGGACCCATGGGGACATGGATGGGGACATGGGGCTGAAGGGGGGGCTGGCTGGACCCATGGGGACATGGATGGGGACATGGGGCTGAAGGGGGGGCTGGCTGGACCCATGGGGACATGGATGGGGACATGGGGCTGAAGGGGGGGCTGGCTGGACCCATGGGGACATGGATGGGGACATGGGGCTGAAGGGGGGGCTGGACGGACCCATGGGGACACGGAGGGGGACATGGGGCTGAAGGGGGGGCTGGACGGACCCATGGGGACACGGAGGGGGACATGGGGCTGAAGGGGGGGCTGGACGGACCCATGGGGACACGGAGGGGGACATGGGGCTGAAGGGGGGGCTGGACGGACCCATGGGGACACGGAGGGGGACATGGGGCTGAAGGGGGGGCTGGACGGACCCATGGGGACACGGAGGGGGACATGGGGCTGAAGGGGGGGCTGGCTGGACCCATGGGGACACGGAGGGGGACATGGGGCTGAAGGGGGGGCTGGCTGGACCCATGGGGACACGGAGGGGGACATGGGGCTGAAGGGGGGGCTGGCTGGACCCATGGGGACACGGAGGGGGACATGGGGCTGAAGGGGGGGCTGGCTGGACCCATGGGGACACGGAGGGGGACATGGGGCTGAAGGGGGGGCTGGCTGGACCCATGGGGACACGGAGGGGGACATGGGGCTGAAGGGGGGGCTGGCTGGACCCATGGGGACACGGAGGGGGACATGGGGCTGAAGGGGGGGCTGGCTGGACCCATGGGGACACGGAGGGGGACATGGGGCTGAAGGGGGGGCTGGCTGGACCCATGGGGACACGGAGGGGGACATGGGGCTGAAGGGGGGGCTGGCTGGACCCATGGGGACACGGAGGGGGACATGGGGCTGAAGGGGGGGCTGGCTGGACCCATGGGGACACGGAGGGGGACATGGGGCTGAAGGGGGGGCTGGCTGGACCCATGGGGACACGGAGGGGGACATGGGGCTGAAGGGGGGGCTGGCTGGACCCATGGGGACACGGAGGGGGACATGGGGCTGAAGGGGGGGCTGGCTGGACCCATGGGGACACGGAGGGGGACATGGGGCTGAAGGGGGGGCTGGCTGGACCCATGGGGACACGGAGGGGGACATGGGGCTGAAGGGGGGGCTGGCTGGACCCATGGGGACACGGAGGGGGACATGGGGCTGAAGGGGGGGCTGGCTGGACCCATGGGGACACGGAGGGGGACATGGGGCTGAAGGGGGGGCTGGCTGGACCCATGGGGACACGGAGGGGGACATGGGGCTGAAGGGGGGGCTGGCTGGACCCATGGGGACACGGAGGGGGACATGGGGCTGAAGGGGGGGCTGGCTGGACCCATGGGGACACGGAGGGGGACATGGGGCTGAAGGGGGGGCTGGCTGGACCCATGGGGACACGGAGGGGGACATGGGGCTGAAGGGGGGGCTGGCTGGACCCATGGGGACACGGAGGGGGACATGGGGCTGAAGGGGGGGCTGGCTGGACCCATGGGGACACGGAGGGGGACATGGGGCTGAAGGGGGGGCTGGCTGGACCCATGGGGACACGGAGGGGGACATGGGGCTGAAGGGGGGGCTGGCTGGACCCATGGGGACACGGAGGGGGACATGGGGCTGAAGGGGGGGCTGGCTGGACCCATGGGGACACGGAGGGGGACATGGGGGCTGAAGGGGGGGCTGGCTGGACCCATGGGGACACGGAGGGGGACATGGGGCTGAAGGGGGGGCTGGCTGGACCCATGGGGACACGGAGGGGGACATGGGGCTGAAGGGGGGGCTGGCTGGACCCATGGGGACACGGAGGGGGACATGGGGCTGAAGGGGGGGCTGGCTGGACCCATGGGGACACGGAGGGGGACATGGGGCTGAAGGGGGGGCTGGCTGGACCCATGGGGACACGGAGGGGGACATGGGGCTGAAGGGGGGGCTGGCTGGACCCATGGGGACACGGAGGGGGACATGGGGCTGAAGGGGGGGCTGGCTGGACCCATGGGGACACGGAGGGGGACATGGGGCTGAAGGGGGGGCTGGCTGGACCCATGGGGACACGGAGGGGGACATGGGGCTGAAGGGGGGGCTGGCTGGACCCATGGGGACACGGAGGGGGACATGGGGCTGAAGGGGGGGCTGGCTGGACCCATGGGGACACGGAGGGGGACATGGGGCTGAAGGGGGGGCTGGCTGGACCCATGGGGACACGGAGGGGGACATGGGGCTGAAGGGGGGGCTGGCTGGACCCATGGGGACACGGAGGGGGACATGGGGCTGAAGGGGGGGCTGGCTGGACCCATGGGGACACGGAGGGGGACATGGGGCTGAAGGGGGGGCTGGCTGGACCCATGGGGACACGGAGGGGGACATGGGGCTGAAGGGGGGGCTGGCTGGACCCATGGGGACACGGAGGGGGACATGGGGCTGAAGGGGGGGCTGGCTGGACCCATGGGGACACGGAGGGGGACATGGGGCTGAAGGGGGGGCTGGCTGGACCCATGGGGACACGGAGGGGGACATGGGGCTGAAGGGGGGGCTGGCTGGACCCATGGGGACACGGAGGGGGACATGGGGCTGAAGGGGGGGCTGGCTGGACCCATGGGGACACGGAGGGGGACATGGGGCTGAAGGGGGGGCTGGCTGGACCCATGGGGACACGGAGGGGGACATGGGGCTGAAGGGGGGGCTGGCTGGACCCATGGGGACACGGAGGGGGACATGGGGCTGAAGGGGGGGCTGGCTGGACCCATGGGGACACGGAGGGGGACATGGGGCTGAAGGGGGGGCTGGCTGGACCCATGGGGACACGGAGGGGGACATGGGGCTGAAGGGGGGGCTGGCTGGACCCATGGGGACACGGAGGGGGACATGGGGCTGAAGGGGGGGCTGGCTGGACCCATGGGGACACGGAGGGGGACATGGGGCTGAAGGGGGGGCTGGCTGGACCCATGGGGACACGGAGGGGGACATGGGGCTGAAGGGGGGGCTGGCTGGACCCATGGGGACACGGAGGGGGACATGGGGCTGAAGGGGGGGCTGGCTGGACCCATGGGGACACGGAGGGGGACATGGGGCTGAAGGGGGGGCTGGCTGGACCCATGGGGACACGGAGGGGGACATGGGGCTGAAGGGGGGGCTGGCTGGACCCATGGGGACACGGAGGGGGACATGGGGCTGAAGGGGGGGCTGGCTGGACCCATGGGGACACGGAGGGGGACATGGGGCTGAAGGGGGGGCTGGCTGGACCCATGGGGACACGGAGGGGGACATGGGGCTGAAGGGGGGGCTGGCTGGACCCATGGGGACACGGAGGGGGACATGGGGCTGAAGGGGGGGCTGGCTGGACCCATGGGGACACGGAGGGGGACATGGGGCTGAAGGGGGGGCTGGCTGGACCCATGGGGACACGGAGGGGGACATGGGGCTGAAGGGGGGGCTGGCTGGACCCATGGGGACACGGAGGGGGACATGGGGCTGAAGGGGGGGCTGGCTGGACCCATGGGGACACGGAGGGGGACATGGGGCTGAAGGGGGGGCTGGCTGGACCCATGGGGACACGGAGGGGGACATGGGGCTGAAGGGGGGGCTGGCTGGACCCATGGGGACACGGAGGGGGACATGGGGCTGAAGGGGGGGCTGGCTGGACCCATGGGG
The DNA here is from genome assembly GCF_046119375.1 of Phyllobates terribilis. Taxonomy (NCBI): domain Eukaryota; kingdom Metazoa; phylum Chordata; class Amphibia; order Anura; family Dendrobatidae; genus Phyllobates; species Phyllobates terribilis. Next base: position 5,016,173 of record NW_027362823.1, read on the forward strand.
ACACGGAGGGGGACATGGGGCTGAAGGGGGGGCTGGCTGGACCCATGGGGACACGGAGGGGGACATGGGGCTGAAGGGGGGGCTGGCTGGACCCATGGGGACACGGAGGGGGACATGGGGCTGAAGGGGGGGCTGGCTGGACCCATGGGGACACGGAGGGGGACATGGGGCTGAAGGGGGGGCTGGCTGGACCCATGGGGACACGGAGGGGGACATGGGGCTGAAGGGGGGGCTGGCTGGACCCATGGGGACACGGAGGGGGACATGGGGCTGAAGGGGGGGCTGGCTGGACCCATGGGGACACGGAGGGGGACATGGGGCTGAAGGGGGGGCTGGCTGGACCCATGGGGACACGGAGGGGGACATGGGGCTGAAGGGGGGGCTGGCTGGACCCATGGGGACACGGAGGGGGACATGGGGCTGAAGGGGGGGCTGGCTGGACCCATGGGGACACGGAGGGGGACATGGGGCTGAAGGGGGGGCTGGCTGGACCCATGGGGACACGGAGGGGGACATGGGGCTGAAGGGGGGGCTGGCTGGACCCATGGGGACACGGAGGGGGACATGGGGCTGAAGGGGGGGCTGGCTGGACCCATGGGGACACGGAGGGGGACATGGGGCTGAAGGGGGGGCTGGCTGGACCCATGGGGACACGGAGGGGGACATGGGGCTGAAGGGGGGGCTGGCTGGACCCATGGGGACACGGAGGGGGACATGGGGCTGAAGGGGGGGCTGGCTGGACCCATGGGGACACGGAGGGGGACATGGGGCTGAAGGGGGGGCTGGCTGGACCCATGGGGACACGGAGGGGGACATGGGGCTGAAGGGGGGGCTGGCTGGACCCATGGGGACACGGAGGGGGACATGGGGCTGAAGGGGGGGCTGGCTGGACCCATGGGGACACGGAGGGGGACATGGGGCTGAAGGGGGGGCTGGCTGGACCCATGGGGACACGGAGGGGGACATGGGGCTGAAGGGGGGGCTGGCTGGACCCATGGGGACACGGAGGGGGACATGGGGCTGAAGGGGGGGCTGGCTGGACCCATGGGGACACGGAGGGGGACATGGGGCTGAAGGGGGGGCTGGCTGGACCCATGGGGACACGGAGGGGGACATGGGGCTGAAGGGGGGGCTGGCTGGACCCATGGGGACACGGAGGGGGACATGGGGCTGAAGGGGGGGCTGGCTGGACCCATGGGGACACGGAGGGGGACATGGGGCTGAAGGGGGGGCTGGCTGGACCCATGGGGACACGGAGGGGGACATGGGGCTGAAGGGGGGGCTGGCTGGACCCATGGGGACACGGAGGGGGACATGGGGCTGAAGGGGGGGCTGGCTGGACCCATGGGGACACGGAGGGGGACATGGGGCTGAAGGGGGGGCTGGCTGGACCCATGGGGACACGGAGGGGGACATGGGGCTGAAGGGGGGGCTGGCTGGACCCATGGGGACACGGAGGGGGACATGGGGCTGAAGGGGGGGCTGGCTGGACCCATGGGGACACGGAGGGGGACATGGGGCTGAAGGGGGGGCTGGCTGGACCCATGGGGACACGGAGGGGGACATGGGGCTGAAGGGGGGGCTGGCTGGACCCATGGGGACACGGAGGGGGACATGGGGCTGAAGGGGGGGCTGGCTGGACCCATGGGGACACGGAGGGGGACATGGGGCTGAAGGGGGGGCTGGCTGGACCCATGGGGACACGGAGGGGGACATGGGGCTGAAGGGGGGGCTGGCTGGACCCATGGGGACACGGAGGGGGACATGGGGCTGAAGGGGGGGCTGGCTGGACCCATGGGGACACGGAGGGGGACATGGGGCTGAAGGGGGGGCTGGCTGGACCCATGGGGACACGGAGGGGGACATGGGGCTGAAGGGGGGGCTGGCTGGACCCATGGGGACACGGAGGGGGACATGGGGCTGAAGGGGGGGCTGGCTGGACCCATGGGGACACGGAGGGGGACATGGGGCTGAAGGGGGGGCTGGCTGGACCCATGGGGACACGGAGGGGGACATGGGGCTGAAGGGGGGGCTGGCTGGACCCATGGGGACACGGAGGGGGACATGGGGCTGAAGGGGGGGCTGGCTGGACCCATGGGGACACGGAGGGGGACATGGGGCTGAAGGGGGGGCTGGCTGGACCCATGGGGACATGGGGCTCAAGGGGGGGGCTGACTGGACCCATGGGGACATGGGGCTGAAGGGGGGGGCTGACTGGACCCATGGGGACATGGATGGGGACATGGGGCTGAAGGGGGGGGGCTGACTGGACCCATGGTGACATGGATGGGGACATGGGGCTGAAGGGGGGGGGGCTGACTGGACCCATGGTGACATGGATGGGGACATGAGGCTGAAGGGGGGGGCTGGATGGACCCATGGGGACATGGGGCTGAAGGGGGGGGGCTGGCTGGACCCATGGTGACATGGATGGGGACATGGGGCTGAAGGGGTGGGGCTGGCTGGACCCATGGTGACATGGATGGGGACATGGGGCTGAAGGGGGGGGGGCTGGCTGGACCCATGGTGACATGGATGGGGACATGGGGCTGAAGGGGGGGGGCTGGCTGGACCCATGGGGACATGGATGGGGACATGGGGCTGAAGGGGGGGGCTGGTTGGACGCATGGGGAGACATATGGATGGAGGTACGGTGCTGAAGGGGGGGGCTGGATGGACGCATGGGAGGACATATGGATGGAGGCACGGGGCTGAAGGGGGGGACTGGATGGACGCATGGGGAGACATATGGATGGAGGCACGGGGCTGAAGGGGGGGCTGGCTGGACGCATGGGGAGACATATGGATGGAGGCACGGGGCTCAAGGGGGGGGCTGGCTGGACGCATGGGGGGGACCCATGGAGGTGAAGGGGGCCAAGTTGGGGACCTGGATGGACACATGGAGGTGAAGGGGGGCAAGCTGGACACATGGGGACCTGGATGGACACATGGAGGTGAAGGGCGGCAAGCTGGACACATGGGGACCTTCATGGACACATGGAGGTAAAGGGCGGCAAGCTGGACACATGGGGACCTGGATGGACACATGGAGGTGAAGGGCAGCAAGCTGGACACATGGGGACTTGGATGGACACATGAAGGTGAAGGGCGGCAAGCTGGACACATGGGGACCTGGATAGATATATGGGGTGGGGTGGGATGCATATATGAGGTGGACAGGATGGATATCTGAAGGGGGGCGGGCTGGTCACATGGAGGCCCGGATGGATATATGGGAGGGGCAGGCTGGACACATGGAGACCAGAATGGATATATGGGGGGGGTCAGGATGGATAGATGGGGGGGCCACGCTGGACAAGGGACTTTATTACTGTTTAGGGGCCAGATTGAGGAACTTTATTAGTTTATGATGGCGAGTGGGGAACATTATTACTTTAGAGTCCAATTAGGGACATTATTACTTCTGTAATATAGCTTACTTTTTAGGAAACTGTTTTCCATAAGAGGGGACAAAAGGGGGGTCCTGTTACTGTGCAGGGCGCCACTATGTCGCTTTATTTCTTCAACTGGTGTAGTGTAGAAGCCTGGGGAAAAGTGGGAATGTGCTCTAAAAGAGATCAGTTATTGATAACTGTGTGTTATTTTCTGCAGAGATGATTCCTGGCTGGAAGAAGTGATGGCGGACTGTGCCAGATGAAGAAAAGCGAAGATGAAGAACTTCACCTAGAGACATCACTGGTAAGTCAGTGTATTACTGTACACTTACACTATATAGTATATTCAGAGCTCCTGTGTATGTCACTGCTGACCAGTGTATTACCTATATACAGAGCTCCTGTGTATAATGTCACTCGTGATAACTGTATTACCTGTACACTATATGCAGAGCTCCTGTGTATAATGTCACTCGTGATAACTGTATTACCTGTACACTATATGCAGAGCTCCTGTGTATAATGTCACTCGTGATAACTGTATTACCTGTACACTATATGCAGAGCTCCTGTGTATAATGTCACTCGTGATAACTGTATTACCTGTACACTATATGCAGAGCTCCTGTGTATAATGTCACCGGTGATCACTGTATTACCTGTACACTGACACTATATACAGAGATCCTGTTTATAATGTCACTGGGGATCACTGTATTACCTGTACACTGACACGATATACAGAGATCCTGTTTATAATGTCACTGGGGATCACTGTATTACCTGTACACTGACACTATATACAGAGCTCATATGTATAGTGACAGTGTTGTTAGTATTGTGGTTTGTATTCCTGATCAGTATTGTATTATTTGGTCACTATGTGGTGGTAATATGTGGTCTGGTCATGGTGTGGCGATATTTGTCCCTTTTGTATGTGGTATTATTGGTGTTGTTATAGTGGATTATGTTGTGTATGGCGGTCATTTGTTCTCGCTGAGATTAACTAGGAAAAGATTTTTTTCCATGAGGCCACGGCTTCACTATCAGCATTTGGTCAGTATTTTTTCTCAGTAGTGAGAGGCAAAAGCAGGAGTGGGTGATAAATCCAGAATTGGTGACTTGTTTCTATTCTACCTTTTCTCTGATTGTTCCTCACCTGGTTTTGGCTCCCACTCCTGAGAATAATCCTGACTGAATACTGATAGTGGGGCTGTGGCCTTAGAGATGGAATACTTGGAGCAGAGCGTCTGAGATGCACTTACAGGGGTTCTCCGGTGAGAACAAGTCATCACCTCTCCACAGGATCAGTGATAACTTATTGATTGGTGGGGGTCTGACTACTGGGACCTGCACCGATCGGCAGAATGTGGAGCTTTTCTCCCCATTAGACTGGAGCTCATGTGCGACTCGACCACTGATCCATTCATTCCCTCAGAGGCTGCGAGCGCTGCTCTTTTTTGGAAGCCCCCAAGAGAACGAATGAGGCTGTGGTCAGACGTCCCACCTGTCGCTGCATTTTAAAATGGTGATAAGTGTCCTGTCAGGGATAAAACTTCCCCATTCTTCCAATCAATAAGTGATCACCTATCCTGTGTAGCCCATGAATCTGTGATCACTTGTTTTAACCAAAGTAGCTCTTTCATGCAAACTCCAGAAATTGTCCATCCCTGTTCTAGTCTGTGCACAGTAGATGTGAGGAGCCGCCGGTCACTGCTCCACTATAACAGGGAGAGCAGAGAAAAGAGATCTGCATATTGCTGTAGGTGGCCCCTAGAGTCAATGTCCCCTGTGGGCCCCAGACACCCCAGTCCGACCCTGCTGACATCTGATTAAGGCCTAAGGCCCCGTTCACATGTCAGGTTTTAATCAGTGTTTTTTTTTCTCATTTTCATCTGATTTTGGTCAGTGTGGCAGTTTTTCTCCTCAGTGGGGCATATTTTTTTTATATGTAAAGTAAAAAGCTAAAGGTTTCCTCGCCTCGCTTGCCCGGCCTATAGACACTGGAGAACAGGCAGTACAGGCAACATGGTTGGTTCTGGCCATTTTTCTGAGAGACTCATTGACTTCAATAGATGATCTTTATCTACAAATCGGATGAAAATCGGACCGGTCTCAGTTCTGATTTACAGATCAATCGTCCACAAAAAATAGAGCTGTAAACCTGTCCCCGGTCTATAACGGAGCATATTCTACCTGTTAGAGAAATAACCAGACGTGAAAAGAGCCATGTGCTATTCTTACAGGGAAGGGGCCACCATTTTATGTTTTGTATTAATAATTATGTAATCAATTATTTTTAATACAAAATTAAATATCCCACTTTATTAGTTTTTTATGTATTTATTTTTACATTGGCCACTGGGGGCTGCCATTTTTATTTGGGGGGGGGGGGGTGTAAGAAGCGCTCTTACACACCTCATTTACGGCAGCCCTGGCCATAAGAGACAGTAGTCTGTCACCGACTCTATCTCTAACATTACAGGCCGCTCCTCCTGCCTCTAGCTGTGACCTGGGCACGCCCCCTTGGCTGTTCAGGTCGCAGCCGTGGGAGAAGATTGCAGCCATCTTTGTGGAGCCTGCAGTGTAAGCTGTACATTCCCCCTGTCGTCGCACGCACTGCTCAGTCAGAGCGTGCCATGACAGGAGCTGCCGGGGAGGAAATGCCTGGGAGTGGAGGCCCCGAGTGAGTATCTGCGGCGTCGCCGTGCGGTGATCTCAGCCTCTCTGCTGTTATCACTGCCGACATCCTCAGGCAACACAGACACAGCGCTGCGTGGGAACGTGGAAGGTGAGTAGAAGCGTTTATTGTTTTGTTTGTTTTTTTTCCTTTGCATTGAATATATGGGGGCATATACACACAAGGGTGTAGTTGGAGGCATATACCCACCAGGGTGGAGGGGGGGGCATATACCCACCAGGATGGATGGAAGGGGCATATACCCACCAGGATGTAGGGAGTGTGCATATACCCACCAATGAAGGGGGGCATTTACCCACCAGGATGGATGAAGGGGGCATATATCCACCAGGATGGATGGAGGGGGGGCATATATCCACAAGGATGAAGGTGGGGCTTATGCCGACAAGGATGGAGGGGGGCATATACCCATCAGGATGGATGGAGGGGGGCATATACCCATCAGGATGGATGGAGGGGGGCATATACCCATCAGGATGGATGGAGGGGGGCATATACCCATCAGGATGGATGGAGGGGGCATATACCCACCAGGATGGATGGAGGGGGGGCATATACCCACCAGGATGGATGGAGGGGGGGCATATACCCACCAGGATGGATGGAGGGGGGGCATATACCCACCAGGATGGATGTAGGGGGGGCATATACCCACCAGGATGGATGTAGGGGGGGCATATACCCACCAGGATGGATGGAGGGAGGCATATACCCACCAGGATGGATGGAGGGGGGGCATATACCCACCAGGATGGAGGGGGGCATATACCCACCAGGATGGAGAGGTGGCATATACCCACCAGGATGGAGAGGCATATACTCACCAGAATAGAGGGAGGGGGCATATACACCTACCCAGGATGGATGGATGGAGGGGCATATACACCTACCCAGGATTGATGGATGGAGAGGCATATTCACCTGCCAAGGATGGAAGGAGGGGCATATACTCCTACCCAGGATGGATGGATTGATAAAGGGGCATCTACACCTAACGAGGATGGATAGATGATGGAGCATATATACTTACCCAGGATGGAGGGAGGGGCATATACACCTACCCAGGATGGATGGAGGGGCATATACACCTACCCAGGATGGATGGAGGGGCATATACACCTACCCAGGATGGATGGAGGGGCATATACACCTACCCAGGATGGATGGAGGGGCATATACACCTACCTAGGATGGATGGAGGGGCATATACACCTACCCAGGATGGATGGAGGGGCATATACACCTACCCAGGATAGATGGAGGGGCCGATACATCTACCCAGGATGGATTTATGGATGGAGGGGCATCTACACCTACCCAGGATGGATGGATGGAGGGGCATATACACCTACCCAGGATGGATGGATGGAGATACATATACACCTACCCAGGATGGATGGATGGAGGGGCATATACACCTACCCAGGATGGATGGTTGGAGGGGAATATACACCTACGCAGGATGGATGGATGGAGGGGAATATACACAGACCCAGGATGGATGGATGGAGGGGCATCTACACCTACCCAGGGTGGATAGATGGATGGAGGGGCATATACAGCTACCAGAATAGACTACCCAGGATGGATGGATGAAGGGGCATATACACCTACCCATGATGGATGGATAGATGGAGGGGCATATACAGCTACCCAGGATGGATGGATGAAGGGGCATATACAGCTACCCAGGATGGATGGATGGAGGGGCAAATACACCTACCCAGGATGGATGGATGGAGGGGCATATACACCTACCCAGGATGGATGGATGGAGGGGCATATACACCTACCCAGGATGGATGGATGGAGGGGCATATACACCTACCCAGGATGGATGGATGGAGGGGCATATACACCTACCCAGGATGGATGGATGGAGGGGCATATACACCTACCCAGGATGGATGGATGGAAGGGTATATACACCTACCCAGGATGGATGGATGGAAGGGTATATACACCTACCCAGGATGGATGGATGGAGGGGCATATACACCTACCCAAGATGGATGGATGGAGGCGCACATACACCTACCCAGGATGGATAGATGGAGGGGTATATACACCTACCCAGGATGGATGGATGGAGGGGCATATTCTCCTACCAAGGATGCATGGAGGGGCATATGCTCCTACCCAGCATGGATGGATGGAGGGTCATCTACACCTAACCAGGATGGATGGAGGGGCATAAACACATACTAGAATAGACTACCCAGGATGGATGGATGGAGGGTCATCTACGCCTACCCAGAATGGATGGATGGAAGGTCATCTACGCCTACCCAGAATGGATGGATGGAGGGGCATATACACCTACCCATGATGGATGGATGGGCCGATACACCTACCCAGGATGGATTGATGGATGGAGGGGCATCTACAACTACCCAGAATTGATGGATGGAGAGGCATATACACCTACCCAGGATGGATGGATGGAGAGGCATATACACCTACCCAGGATGGATGGATGGAGAGGCATATACACCTACCCAGGATGGATGGAGGGGCATATACACCTACCCAGGATGGATGGAGGAAGGGACATATACTGCTACCCAGGATGGATGGATGGAGGGCCATATACACCTACCCAGGATGGATGGACGGGCAAATACACCTACCCAGGATGGATGGAGGGGCCGAAACACCTACCCAGGATGAATTGATGGATGGAGGGGCATCTACAACTACCCAGAATTGATGGATGGAGAGGCATATACACCTACCCAGGATTGATGGATGGATGGAGGGGCATATACACCTACCCAGGATGGATAGATGGAGGGAGGGACATATACTGCTACCCAGGATGGATGGATGGAGGGGCATTTACACCTACTGAGGAAGGATGGAAGGGTATATACACCTACCCAGGATGGATGGATGGAGGGGCATATACACCTACCCAGGATTGATGGATGGAGAGGCATATTCACCTACCCAGGATGGATGGATGGAGGGGCATATACACCTACCCAGGATTGATGGATGGAGGGGCATATACACCTACCCAGGATGGATGGATGGAGGGGCATATACACCTACCCAGGATTGATGGATGGAGATGCATATTCACCTACCCAGGATGGATGGATGGATAGGCATATACACCTACCCAGGATTGATGGATGGAGAGGCATATTCACCTACCCAGGATGGATGGATGGAGGGGCATATACACCTACCCAGGATGGATGGAGGGGCATATACACCTATCCAGTATGGATGGGGGGGGCGTATACACCTACCCAGGATGGATGGATGGAGGCGCATATACACCTACCCAGGATGGATGGATGGAGGGGCATATACACCTACCCAGGATGGATGGATGGAGGCGCATATACACCTACCCAGAATGGATGGATGGAGGGGCATATACACCTACCCAGGATGGATGGATGGAGGGGCATATACACCTACCCAGAATGGATGGATGGAGGGGCATATTCTCCTACCAAGGATGGATGGAGGGGCATATACTCCTACCCAGCATGGATGGAGGAAGGGACATATACTGCTACCCAGGATGGATGGAGGGGCATAAACACATACTAGAATAGACTACTCAGCATGGATGGATGGAGGGTCATCTACGCCTACCCAGAATGGATGGATGGAGGGTCATCTACGCCTACCCAGAATGGATGGATGGAGGGTCATCTACGCCTACCCAGAATGGATGGATGGAGGGTCATCTACGCCTACCCAGAATGGATGGATGGAGGGCCATCTACGCCTACCCAGTATGGATGGATGGATGGAGGGGCATAAACACATACTAGAATAGACTACCCAGGATGGATGGATGGAGGGTCATCTACGCCTACCCAGAATGAATGGATGGATGGATGGATGGAGGGTCATCTACACCTACCCATGATGGATGGATGGGCCGAAACACCTACCCAGGATGGATTGATGGATGGAGGGGCATCTACAACTACCCAGAATTGATGGATGGAGAGGCATATACACCTACCCAGGATGGATGGATGGAGAGGCATATACACCTACCCAGGATGGATGGATGGAGAGGCATATACACCTACCCAGGTTGGATGGAGTGAGAAGCATATACACCTACCCAGGTTGGATGAATGGAGAGGCATATACACCTACCCAGGATGGATGGAGGGGCATATACACCTACCCAGGATGGATGGAGGAAGGGACATATACTGCTACCCAGGATGGATGGATGGAGAGGCATATACACCTACCCAGGATGGATGGACGGGCAAATACACCTACCCAGGATGGATGGAGGGGCCGAAACACCTACCCAGGATGGATTGATGGATGGAGGGGCATCTACAACTACCCAGAATTGATGGATGGAGAGGCATATACGCCTACCCAGGATTGATGGATGGAGAGGCATATTCACCTACCCAGGATGGATGGATGGAGGGGCATATACACCTACCCAGGATTGATGGATGGAGGGGCATATACACCTACCCAGGGATTGATGGATGGAGAGGCATATTCACCTACCCAGGATGGATGGATGGAGAGGCATATTCACCTACCCAGGATGGATGGATGGAGGGGCATATACACCTACCCAGGATGGATGGATGGAGGGGCATATACACTTACTCAGGATGGATGGATGGAGGGGCATATACACCTACCCAGGATGGGGACCATATTCCATATACCAGGATGGGGCATATAGAAGGATGAGGGGCATATACTGTAGGGCGTATATGGTGTCATTACGCTTAGGCTCTTTTGATACCTGTGATACGTCTGACCTCATAGTATGTCCCCCCTTTTTACTCTTTTGAAGGAGGTTGTTTTACACTTGAAGCATATATGTGTTACAATCCATAACTAAATCGTGTATATTTTTTTATTCTTCCTCTTTAGTGGTTAACTCTGGAATGAAGCACCGCTTTGTATTCATTTATATGAGATATTTTCATGTGCTGAGTGTCGGCTTATTTGTTACCCCCCCTCTTTTTCTCAGATATGATTGTAATTTGATTTATCATGAGACGATGGATTTTCGTTTTTTATACAGTTCTTCCCATTTTTGTATTGTTTTAGATAAACCTTGATAAAGGCTGAGGCCGAAATGTTGGTCAAACATCTGTATCATGAACAATTTATTGTCTGAATAAATACCTTGATTTGCATCAATATCCATTGTGCCTAAAGGTTTATATATATATATAAAATAAGTATTTTTGCATGTGAGTTTTCTTATAATGGTTTTAAATAGAAGACCGTACTGCGATATCATTGAGATACAAATGTTTCTGTTGCGATCCTCAGCTCTACCTGAGAACACAATCTGCGTGGGGGGCATCTGGCCAACATATAGCGGCGGGCACTCTGCAGCAACTCAGCACTGTTGACTTTGGAGGTCCTCTTCATTCCCTGGTGATCAGCGGCTGCATTCATCCCCTAGAACTGGATATGCTAAGACTGTTTGCTGTGGAGCCCTCTAGTTTCGATCAGATAAATGTGGAGGACAGCTCAACATATCTGTCATCATAGACAATCTGTGCCGAATCCTCACCCCTCACTGCTGAGCAGCTACCCTGTCTAGGTGGCAGCACACAGTGCTTTGTGTGTGTCCCATTGTGTTACTAGTGATATAGCAGTATACTAGGGATGCACCAACTCCACATTTTTATTAATATTACTCCAGATATGGACGAAACCCTCCAAGATGCAGGCTTTATTATACTACAGAATTTTGGTGCATCCATAATATATGCTCAAGCACTTTAATAGAAACCTGTTCCACCATGTCCATCCTTCACTGCGCTACTGGTATTTATTTGGAAACACAGGGATATTCCAGGAAAACGTGTTTTATGCTTAATAGAAATAAACTGATAACATTTTCAAAGAATTTCCATTGGTGTTTATCTCATTTTTGTAATTTACCTGTCTGGTTAATTCACATTTTTCATGTTTTTTTGTACAACCAGTTAATGGGGTGGTCTCAGTTTCTTAAAGGGAGTCTGTCACCCCAATACTCAAATCATTTATGGATTTGTATAGGAATCTTGGCCCCTATAAAAAAAAATATACTTTAGGTACAGATGATATTTTTATGCAAAAACAGCATTTACACCCCACGCTTAATTACCATCCTCTGCCCCTTACGATGATTGACAGCACAACCTATATTGAATCCTCATCCCTGCACACACTGACACTGCAGGAGCTGAAAACTCAGTGTCACGAGCTTGTGGGCATCCTCTGATCCCCTTGTCCAGTCTACAGTTGTCTTGTTCAGTGGGCAGAAAAAAGCTTTTACTTAAAAATTGTAAGTCTCGATTTGAGTTTGCCAAAAAACATGTGGGAGACTCCCAAAATATATGGAGGAATGTGCTGTTGTCAGATGAGACCAAAATTGAACTTTTTGGCCACCAAGGTAAACGCTATGTCTGGCACCAAACCAACAGCTCATCACTCCAAGAACACCATCCCCACAGTGAAACATGGTGGTTGCAGTATCATGCTGTGGGTATGTTTTTCTGCAGCAGCCACCTCCATTATCTGAATGCAAGGAAGATTGTGAACTTGTGCAGTAACACTTTGTCATTTCTGCTCCATTCTGTTTTCAAGCACAGGGTTAACAATGCTCTGACTTCATATCCGGCTTCATGGCTTGATCATAGATGCTGGATCCTGATTCCCAAGAAAATCCCACCAACCCAAGATTGTGAAAGAAATGCACAAAACACTTTTAGTGAATGTTAAATAGACCAAATTTTATTACAAATCATATTATTTCATTCAGTGTCTGAAATTTAGAATCAGCCAATTGCTATGAAAAAGACACTGAAAATGGCAAACCTCCGACTCACGAAGAATCATCCGTCAGCACTCAGGAGAGGAAAACCCCCTGTGGAGGAAACCTCTAGGGAACCATGGCTGGAGGACTTGCCCATCCCTCGGGCTTAGAAGGATAGTGCCAACAAGTAACAGCAAATTGTACTAGAATTTGTACATTGTATCATATTTACAGTGAGACATGATATACATCCACTATAGATATGATAGCAGTGACATCACATAGTCACACAAGTTACACATTACATCATCAGAAAACAGACAGTAATGGAGAAGGTCAAAGTAGGTGCCCTGTGCGAGCACCATATGGAGAAGTCTAATGCAACATCTCCAGGCCGTACACATAAAGGTGAAGGCAACTAGTACCGGACGTGAGGGAGATCTGGCTGCAACATCTGTCACCCCATTGATCGCTAGGGTTAGTTTGATCTGGCTGGCTAGGCGATATGGCTGATCTGGCTGGCTAGGCGATATGGCTGATCTGGCTGGCTAGGCAGTATGGCTGATCTGGCTGGCTAGGCGGTATGGCTGATCTGGCTGGCTAGGCGGTATGGCTGATCTGGCTGGCTAGGCCGTATCCCCTTCCTCCCTTACAGGTTGTGGAGTGATGAAGCTCCAGGTCTCCAGACACATCAAGTACGGCGCTTCATACGGCTGAATGACCTGTGGTTCCGGAATCATCTTTTATATCATAGATGTATGTGTTTATGACATCAGCACAGTTGCCGTAGTTACCACAGGTGTTTATTACTGGTGCTTCACTGGCTAGAAAGTCTCTCTCAGTGTTCCAAAGAATTAACCCTTGAATGACTGGCACTGTACATTTGTCCAGAATCCTGTAACATAATCTTGTCACTATGCAGGACCGTTATCAATATTATACGTTAAAATTGCCCTAAACAAAGTCTAATTAGTGAGCGCATCTACAGATTTGATGGGTAGCAAGCACAATAATCCCCTTAAGCCCTACTAAATGCATAAATGTCCAATATGAGTACAGAGCAGTCCATACAGAATGGATGATATAGAGGGCAATACAGTTAGATAAAGAAGTAGAAAGCCAAACCAAGTAAATGTCTCCTGAGATCTCGGCTCCTGAGGTCTCAATTGCGCATCTGCTGCCTCAGGCGGCCATTTGTGTAACACAAGCGATCGGAAGATCACAGCTTCTAGTCTGCTAAGGAGACTATTGAAGCATGTAAAAAGTAAAAAAAAATATTTAAAAGTTCAAATCACCCCCCTTTTACCCCATTCAAAATAAAACAATCAAAAATACACGTTTGGTATCGCCGCATTTAGAATCGCCCGATCTATCAATATATAAAAAGAATGACTTCGATCAGTAAACTGTATAACGAGAAAAAAAACAAAACTCCAGAATTAAGTTGTTTTGGTCGCTGCAGCATTGCATTAAAATGTAATAACAGGCGATCATAACATCATATCTACACCAAAACGGTATCAATAAAAATGTCAGCTCAGTGCGCAAAAAATAACCCCTGACCCGGCTCTAGATCACGAAAAATGGAGACGCTACGGGTCTCGGAAAAATTATTTATTTTTTTTACAAGCTTTGAATTTTGATTTCACCACTTAAATAAAGTAGAAGCTGCACATGTTTGGTAACTATGAACTCGTAATGACCTGGAGAATCATAATGGCCGGTCAGTGTTAGCATTTACTGAACATGGTAAAAAAAAACCTTTTGTGGAATTGCACTTTTTTTGCCATTTCACTGCACTTGGATATTTTTCCCATTTTCCAGTACACAATATGGTAAAATCAATGGTGGTGTTCAAAAGAATAACTCATCCCACAATAAAACAAGCCCTCACATGGCCATATTGACGGAAAAATAAAAAAGTTATGGCTCTGGGAAGAAGGGGAGCAAAAAATGAAAGCGGAAAAACCTGAGGTGATAAAGGGGTTAACTGGAATTTTCTGCCATGGACTCATTGGCAAATCTGAAATAGATATTTCTCGCTCCCTTATCAGTGTGGAAACATATATCTTTGGCCTCATTCAGACGTCTGTTTTTCATGTTTGTGTCCTCTCCATATTTGTTACGGATAGATCACATACACAATATAATCTGTGGAGTCGTCCACATGTCATTTTTTTTTGTTGAAAACCGCGTAGTGTCCGTTTTTTATCCTAGTGGTTGATGGAAATTCTCCAGTCAGATCTATGGGTCCATGACATCGCTGACAGCTGGCATTGCCATCCATGTGCTGTCTGTGATAACACTGTTACCATAGTAACATAGTAACATAGTTAGTAAAGCCGAATAAAGACTTGCGTCCATCAAGTTCGACCTGTTAGTTCTGTAATTGCTAAAGTTGATCCAGAGGAGGGCAAAAACCCCAAATGATTTAGCCAATCTTCACCTGAGGAAAAATTCCCTCCCGACTCTGAAACCAGCAGTCAGAATAAATCCCTGTATCAACTTACTATTTTATTTTATTTTTAAGTATATGCTGAAATCTGCCTGGTATCTAGAAATGCATCCAGTCCCCGCTTGAACTGGTGTAGTGAATCCGACATTACCGTCTCCTCACTCAGTGAATTCCATATTCTCACTGCTCTTACCATAAAGAACCCCTTCCTATGCTGGTGCTGAAACCTTTTCTCTTCCAGTCTTAGTGAATGCCCTCTTGTTACCGTAATATCCCTCCTTTTGAACAACTCCCGGGCAAGATCTCTATACTGTCCCCTAACATATTTGTACACATTTATTATGTCCCCCCTCAACCTTCTCTTTTCCAGGCTGAATAGTCCTAGTTTTGCCAACCTCTCTGGGTATTGCAGTCCCTCCATTCCCTTTATTAATTTTGTTGCCCTCCTTTGTACCTTTTCAAGCTCCTTTATATCCTTTCTATATATTGGGGCCCATAACTGAGCACAGTATTCCAAGTGTGGTCTGACCAGTGCTTTGTACAGTGGAAGAACAATGTTCTCCTCCTTTGCAGCTATACCTCTTCTGATACATCCCATTACCCTGTTTGCCCTTACAGCAGCGGCCTGACTTTGGGCACTCCAATTTAGTTTGCTATCAATCAAGATGCCCAAGTCCTTCTCCATCTCTGAATTCCCCAATGATTTCCCATTCAGTGAATACTGGTGACTTCCATTTTTCCTTCCCATATGTATGACCTTACATTTCTCCTCGTTAAACCTCATTTGCCATTTAATGCTCCACCTACCCAGCTTATCCAAATCCCTCTGTAGGTCTGCACTGTCCTCTTTTGTATTAATTGTTTTACATAACTTTGTGTCATCTGCAAATATTGATATTTTACTATTTATCCCGTTGACTATGTCGTTAATAAAGATATTAAATAACATTGGGCCTAGTACAGACCCCTGTGGTACCCCACTAGTGACGCTTACCCAATCTGAGTATATTCCATTTATAACCACCCTCTGCCTTCTATCCTTTAGCCAGTTAGCTACCCACTTGCAGACATTTTCCCCCAGCCCCATCATTCTCATTTTGTATACTAACCTATTATGTGGCACGCTATCGAACGCTTTTGAGAAGTCAAGATACACGACATCCACTGGTTCCCCCTGATCTACTCGAGAGCTAACCTCCTCATAGAAGTCAATCAGGTTTGTTTGGCAGGAGCGATTCCTCATGAATCCATGTTGGTTCGGGGTTAATAGATTATTAGCATCAAGATGCTCCGTAATTGCCTCTTTAATGAAGCTTTCAAAAATTTTGCCCACAACGGACGTCAGACTCACCGGCCGATAGTTTCCGGCGTCACTTTTCGCTCCCTTTTTGAATATTGGCACTACATTCGCCTGTCGCCAATCAAGTGGCACAGACCCAGTCTCAACAGAGTCCTTAAATATAAGATATAACGGTCTGTCTATCACATTACTTAGTTCCCTTAGTACCCGTGGGTGTATGCCATCAGGTTCTGGTGATTTGTTTATTTTAATGTTACTGAGGCGTTTCTGTACCCCAGCTTGGGTTAGATTTGTCATACTTAGTGGAGGATTAAGCTTGTCACTTCTCATTTCTCCTGTTAGTTCGATTTCCTTTGTGAAAGTTGTCTAAAAAAAATTATTTAATAGATTAGCTTTATCCTCATCTTTCTCTATGATTTTGCCTTCATCACTTTTTATCGGTCCAATATTATCCGATTTAATCCTTTTACTATTTATATACGTAAAGAACAGTTTGGGATTTGATCTACTTTCCCTAGCAATACGTCTCTCTGTTTCCTCCTTTGCTATTTTTATTTGTTTTTTGCAGGTTCTCGTTTTTTCCTTGTAACACATTAGTGCCTCCTTACTGTTTTCCTGTTTTAATCTCTTGAATGCCTCTTTTTTGCTATTTAACGCCCCTTTTACGTTCTTATTCAACCATATTGGTTTCCTCTTATTTTCTGGCCCTTTTGTTCCCATACGGTATATACCTCTCGCACTGAGTATTCAGAATTCTTTTGAAGGTTTCCCATTTACTATTCGCCCTCCTAAAGTTTAATGTTTTTGTTGTTCCCTTATTGATAACCCTACTGAAGGGCATTTTGAAGTCGATAATATTATGGTCGCTATTACCTAGGTACCCCCCTATCTGTACCTCAGTTATTCTATCAGGCCTATTAGTCAATATTAAGTCCAACACGGCCTTCCATCTCGTTGGTTCCTGCACTAGTTGGGAGAGATAATTATCCTTAATATTTGTCAAGAACCTTTTTCCTTTCTGAGATCTACAGGTTTCTGTTTCCCAGTCAATATCCGGGTAGTTGAATTCCCCCATTACAATCACTTCATTATGTTTTGCTACTTTGTCTATTTGTCCTAATAGCAGATTCTCATTCTCCTCTGTTATATTTGGTGGCTTATAGCAGACCCCCAGTAATATTTTATTATTATTTTTAGTTCCCTCTATCTCTACCCACATGGACTCGACCCCCTCTTCTCCCTCTCCTATATCTTCCCTTAGTCTGGGTTTTAGACATGACTTTACATATAAGCAGACTCCTCCGCCTTTCCCCTGTTTCCGGTCCCTTCTAAATAAACTATAAGCTAATAAATTTACCACCCAGTCGTAGCTATCGTCTAGCCAAGTCTCTGTTATACCTACGATGTCATACCTCTCCTCCGATATAAGCGCCTGCAGCTCATCCGCCTTATTGGTCAGGCTTCTTGCGTTGGTCAGCATGCAAGATAAAACTTTGGGGTTATTTAGCATCCTATTCTTCTCTAACGATCTAACTGTACTATCCCCACCCCCCTCTCCACCCTCATTATATTCACTTCTCCCCTTCCCCCTTGCTTGCCTCACATCCCACCTATTTCCTTGGTTTCCCCCCCCCCGTCTCTAGTTTAAAAACTCCTCCAACCTATTAGCCATCTTCTTCCCCAGCACCGCTGCACCCTCCCCATTGAGGTGCAGCCCGTCCCTACGGTAGAGCCTGTAGCCGACCGCGAAGTCGGCCCAGTTCTCCATGAACCCAAACCCTTCTGCCTTGCACCAACTCTTTAGCCACTTATTCACCTCCCTAACTTCCCGTTGGCGCTCCTGTGTGGCTTGCGGGATTGGTAGTATTTCTGAGAAAACTACCTTGGAGGTCCTTGCCCTAAGCTTCCTACCTAGGTCCCTGAAATCATTTTTAAGGACCCTCCATCTACCACTCACTTTGTCATTGGTGCCGATGTGGACCATGACCGCTGGGTCTTCGCCAGCCCCACCCAGTAACCTGTCAGCCCGATCCGCGATGTGCCGGACTCGAGCGCCAGGGAGGCAGCACACCGTTCGGCGATCCCAGTCTTTGTGACAGATTGCCCTGTCTGTCCCCCTAATAATAGAGTCACCCACTACCAGAACCTGTCTTGCCTGCCCTACACTTCCCCCCTCCCCCTCATTACTGGAGCATACACTCCCCCGGCGGTCAGAGGATCTGTCGTGCTCCAATAATGCCGGTTCTGAACCAGCCTTCCTATACTTCTTCCCTCTATCCCTCCTAACTGTTATCCAGCTCCCTGCCTGTTCAGCCTGCACTTCCCCTCTATGCTCCACCCCCAGTATTGACCCATTGAGTGTCTGCTCGGTGAGCAGCAAACTCCGTTCCATGTTGTCGATGCTCCTCAGTACCGCTATCTGAGCACTTAGATCCAGAATTTGGGCTTCCAAGTGCACGATATGCTCACATCTCTCGCAGCAGTATGGATCCTCGAGCGGTTGCTCACGGAATGCATACATTGCGCAAGATGTACACTGCACGGCTGCGGCCAAAATGGACGTCATTCTAAATATGGGGATACAGTCAGTATATATATACAAGCACAAAACACAATTATTTATATATAGGTGTATGGATGGGGATCAATTAGGGATGTGCAAGTGTATCAATTAGATATCAGCGGGGGATCAGTTAAGTATGGACGGGGGATCAATTAAGTATCAAGTATGGACGGGGGAATCAGATAAGTAGGTCAGGTGGATTAATTAAGTAAAAAGTAAAGTAAAGAAAGAATGAAATACAGTCAGCAATTCAGTCCTAAGTCCTCCCTTCCAAACTCCCTGAATCCAAAGTCACTGAAAAACAAGTCACACACTTACTTTCGTTCGCACTTACGCTCCGGACACACGCAGCTCGTTCACACTCGCAAACTAAGAGATTTAAAGAGTTTTTTTGTTTTGTTTTTTTCTTCCTTTTCCAGCAATGTACCCTTCACCTCAATGCACTTCCAAAGGGAAGGAGAAGCTTCTCAATTTATGGCTTTATTTTGCATACAAGAAAAGCTGATGAAATGCTGAAGATAAAAACTGACCACTTTCAGACATTTTTTGCATATACGATAAGTCACTGACATCTGATTAAGGCCTAAGGCCCCGTTCACATGTCAGGTTTTAATCAGTGTTTTTTTCTAATTTTTATCTGATTTCAGTCAGTGTGGCAGTTTTTCTCCTCAGTGGGGCATATTTTTTTATATGTAAAGTAAAAAGCTAAAGGTTTCCTAGCCTCGCTTGCCCGGCCTATAGACACTGGAGAACAAGCAGTACAGGCAACATGGTTGGTTCTGGCCATTTTTTCTGACAGACTCATTGACTTCAATAGATGATCTTTATCTACAAATCAGATGAAAATCGGACCGGTCTCAGTTCTGATTTACAGATCAATCGTCCACAAAAAATAGAGATGTAAACCTGTCCCCGGTCTATAACGGAGCATATTCTACCTGTTAGAGAAATAACCAGACGTGAAAAGAGCCATGTGCTATTCTTACAGGGAAGGGGCCACCATTTTATGTTTTGTATTAATAATTATGTAATCAATTATTTTTAATACAAAATTAAGTGTACCACTTTATTAGTTTTTTATGTATTTATTTTTACATTGGCCACTAGGGGCTGCCATTTTTATTTGTGGGGTGTGTAAGAAGCGCTCTTACACACCTCATTTACGGCAGCCCTGGCCATAAGAGACAGTAGTCTGTCACCGACCCTATCTCTAACATTAGAGGCCGCTCCTCCTGCCTCTAGCTGTGACCTGGGCACGCCCCCTTGGCTGTCCAGGTCGCAGCCGTGGGAGGAGATTGCAGCCATCTTTGTGGAGCCTGCAGTGTAAGCTGTACATTCCCCCTGTTGTCACACGCACTGCTCAGTCAGAGCGTGCCATGACAGGAACTGCCGGGGAGGAAATGCCTAGGAGTGGACGTCCCGAGTGAGTATCTGCGGCGGCGCCGTGCGGTGATCTCAGCTTCTCTGCTGTTATCACCGCCGACATCTTCAGGCAACACAGACACAGCGCTGCGTGGGAACGTGGAAGGTGAGTAGAAGCGTTTATTGTTTTTGTTTTTTTTCCTTTGCATTGAATATATGGGGGCATAAACCCACCAGGATGGAGGAGGAGGCATAAACCCACCAGGATGGAGGAGGAGGCATAAACCCACCAGGATGGAGGAGGCATAAACCCACCAGGATGGAGGAGGAGGCATATACCCACCAGGATGGAGGGGGCATATACCCACCAGGAAGGAGGGGGGACATATACCCACCAGAATGGATGGAGGGGGGTCATATACCCACCATGATGGATGTAGGGGGGGCACATACCCACCAGGATGGATGGAGGAGGGCATATACCCACCAGGATGGAGGGGGGATATACCCACCAGGATGGATGGATGGAGGGGGGCATGTACTGACTGGGATGGATGGAGAGGCATATACACCTAACCAGGATGGATGGAGGTACATATACACTTACCCAGTATGGATGGATGGAGGGGCATATACACCTACCCAGAAAGGATGGATGGAGAGGCATATACATCTAACCAGGATGGATTGAGGGGCATATACACATAGCCAGGATGGATGGATGGAGGGGCATATACACCTACTCAGGATGGATGGATGGATGGAGGGGCATTTACACCTACCCAGGATGGATGGAGAGGCATTTACACCTACCCAGGATGGATGGATGGGCATTTACACCTACCCAGGATGGATGGAGGGGCATATACACCTACCCAGGAAAGATGGAAGGGCAGATACTCCTACCCAGGATGAATGGAGGGGCATATACACCTACCCAGGATGGATGGAGGGGCATATACACCTACTCAGAATGGATGGATGGAGAGGCATATACACCTACCCAGAATGGATGGATGGATGGAGGGGCATGTACACCTACCCAGGACGGATGGAGGGCCATATACACCTACCCAGGATGGATGGATGGAGGGGCATTTACACCTACCCAGGATGGATGGATGGAGGGGCATTTACACCTACCCAGGATGGATGGATGGAGGGGCATTTACACCTTCCCAGGATGGATGGATGGATGGAGGGGCATTTACACCTACCATGGATGGATGGATGCATGGAGGGGCATGTACACCTACCCAGGATGGATGGATGGATGGAGGGGCATTTACACCTACCCAGGATGGATGGATGGAGGGGCATTTACACCTACACAGGATGGATGGAGGAGCATGTACACCTACCCAGGATAGATGGATGGATGGAGGGGCATGTACACCTACCCAGGAGGGATGGATGGATGGAGGGGCATTCACACCTACCCAGGATGGATGGATGGAGGGGCATTTACACCTACCCAGGATGGATGCATGGAGGAGCATTTACACCTTCCCTGGATGGAGGGGCATTTACTCCTACCATGGATAGATGGATGGATTTAGAGGCATGTACACCTACCCAGGACGGATGGATGGATGGAGGGGCATTTACACCTACCCAGGATGGATGGATGGAGGGGCATTTACACCTACCCAGGATGGATGGATGGATGGAGGGACATTTACACCTACCCAGGATGGATGGATGGATGGAGGGGCATTTACACCTACCCAGGATGGATGGATGGATGAATGGATGGAGGCGCATTTACACCTACCCAGGATGGATGTAGGGGCATTTACACCTACCCAGGAGGGATGGATGGATGAAGGGGCATTTACACCTACCCAGGATGGATGGATGGGCATTTACACCTAGCCAGGATGGATGGATGAAGGGGCATATACATTTACCCAGGATGGATGGATGGATGGATGGAGGGGCATATACACCTACCCAGGAAAGATGGAGGGGCAGATACTCCTACCCAGGATGGATGGAGGGGCATATACACCTACCCAGGATGGATGGATGGAGGGGCATATACACCTACCCAGGATGGATGGCTGGAGGGACATATACACCTACTCAGAATGGATGGATGGAGAGGCATATACACCTACCCAGGATGGATGGATGGATGGAGGGGCATGTACACCTACCTAGGATGGATGGATGGATGGGCATTTAAACCTACCCAGGATGTATGGATGGAGGGGCATTTACACCTACCCAGGATGGATGGAGGGGCATGTACACCTACCCAGGATAGATGGATGGATGGAGGGGCATGTACACCTACCCAGGAGGGATGGATGGAGGGGCATTTACACCTACCCAGGAGGGATGGATGGATGGAGGGGCATTTACACCTACCCAGGATGGATGGATGGAGGGGCATTCACACCTACCCAGGATGGATGGATGGAGGGGCATTTACACCTGCCCAGGATGGATGGATGGAGGAGCATTTGCACCTTCCCTGGATGGACTGGCATTTACACCTACCATGGATGGATAAATGGATTTAGAGGCATGTACACCCACCCAGGATGGATGGATGGAGGGGTATTTACACCTACCCAGGATGGATGGATGGATGGAGGGACATTTACACCTACCCAGGAGGGATGGATGGATGGGGGGGGCATTTACACCTACCCAGGATGGATGTAGGGGCATTTACACCTACCCAGGAGGGATGGATGGATGGAGGGGCATTTACACCTACCCAGGATGGATGGATGAAGGGGCATATACATTTACCCAGGATGGATGGATGGAGGGGCATATACACCTACCCAGGATTGATGGAGGGGCATCTACACCTGCCCAGCATGGATGGATGGAGGGGCATTTACACCCACCCAGGATGGATGGATCGATGGAGGGGCATATACATCTACCCAGGATGGATGGATGGGGGGGGCATATAAACCTTCCCAGCATGGATGGATGGAGGGGCATTTACACCTACCCAGGATGGATGGATGGAGGGGCATTTACACCTACCCAGGATGGATGGATGGAGGGGCATCTACGCCTACCCAGAATGGATGGATCGATGGAGGGTCATATACATCTACCCAGGATGGATGGATGGGTGGGCATATAAACCTACCCAGCATGGATGGATGGATGGAGGGGCATATACACCTACCTAGGATGGATGGATGGAAGGGCATATATACCTACCCAGAATGGATGGATGGAGGGGCATATACACCTAACCAGGATGGGGACCATATACCATATACGAAGATGTGGTCATATACAAGTATGGGGAGGGCATATACTGTGGGGCATATATGGGACTATTACGCTGTAGAGCACTCTATGGGGACATGACGCTGTGGCTCACCATATGTGGCCATTACGCTGTGGCTCACCATATGTGGCCATTACGCTGTGGCTCACCATATGGGGCCATTACGCTGTGGCTCACCATATAGGGCCATTACGCTGTGGGTCACCATATGGGGCCACTGAAGTTCTCCACCGAGGGGGTTAGAAACTCCTATTACAGTTACTGATGATTACTGCACGCCTCCTGTCACACAATTATGTTATAGCCTACTGACTTTGTACTTATATATAAAGATGATAATCATAGTGTCTTTTCAGCAGGGACAGATGTTACAGACTTTGCAGTAACTAATAAAAATGATGCCTTAAAACATTCTCTCATTATTCTGGCATTTAGCAAATATTAAAAATTATGGTAATCCTAATTGACCTAAAACGGGAAAGATTTATTCTGATTTCATGTCAGATATTGAGAAAAACCTGCATATGTGTGTATTTATATAGTGTATGGAAACTTCTGGTTTCAACTCTGTGTGTGTGTATATATATATATATATATATATATATATATATATATATATATATATATATATATATATATATATATATATATATATATACGGTATATACTCGCTATTGGCGAGCATTTTTATTGGTATATCGTCTCCCATGCTGGTATGTGCTGCCCCCCTCCTTGTATTTGTGCTGCCCCCATACTGTACCCACCATCCAATCCTGGTATGCGTGGCACCCCTCACCCCCAATCCTGGTATGCATGGCACCCCTCACCCCCAATCCTGGTATGCGTGGCACCCCTCACCCCCAATCCTGGTATGCGTGGCACCCCTCATCCCTATCCTGGTGTGTATGGTATCCCTCATCCTGGTATGCATGGCACCCTATCCCTCACTCCCAATCCCGGTATGCGTGGCACCACTCATCCCGGCATGCGTGGCACCCCTCACCCCCAATCCCGGTATGCGTGGCAACCCTCACCCCCAATCCCGGTATGTGTGGCACCCCTCATCCTTATCCTGGTATGTATGGTATCCCTCATCCTGGTATGCATGGCACCCCATCCCTCATCCCTATCCTGGTGTGTATGGTATCCCTCATCCTGGTATGCATGGCACCCCATCCCTCATTCCCAATCCCGGTATGCGTGGCACCCCTCATCCCCAATCCCAGTATGCCTGGCACCCCTCATCCCCAATCCCGGTATGCCTGGCACCCCTCACCCCCAATCCCGGTATGCGTGGCACCCCTCACCCCCAATCCCGGTATGCGTGGCACTCCTCACCCCCAATCCCGGTATGCGTGGCACCCCTCATCCCCAATCTCGTTATGCTTGGCACCCCTCATCACGGTATGCGTGGCACCCCTTATCCCTATCCTGGTATCTATGGCACCCCTCATCACTATCCTGGTGTGTATGGTATCCCTCATCCTGGTATGCATGGTACCCCATCCCTCATCCCGGTATGAATGGCACTCCATCCCTAATCCCGGCATGCGTGGCACCCCTCATCCCCAATCCCGGTATGCGTGGCACCCATCATCCCCAATCCCGGCATGCGTGGCACCCCTCATCCCCAATCCCGTCATGCGTGGCACCCCTCATCCCCAATCCCGGCATGCGTGGCACCCTTCATCCCCAATCCTTGTATGTGTGGCACCCATCATCCCCAATCCCGGTATGCGTGGCACCCCTCATCCCCAATCCCGGTATGCGTGGCACCCCTCACCCCCAATCCCGGTATGCGTGGCACCCCTCACCCCCAATCCCGGTATGCATGGCACCCCTCACCCTCAATCCTGGTATGCATGGTCCCCTCACCCCCCAATCCTGGTATGCGTGTTACCCCTCACCCCCCAATCCTGGTATGCGTGGTACCCCTCACCCCCTCCAATCCTGGTATGTGTGGTACCCCTCACACCCCAATCCTGGTATGCGTGGTAGCCCTCACCCCCCAATCCTGTTATGCGTGGTACCCCTCACCCCCTAATCCTGGTATGTATGGCACCCCTCACCCCCCAATCCTGGTATGTGTGGCACCCCTCACCCCCCAATCCTGGTATGTGTGGCACCCCTCACCGCCCAATCCTGGTATGCGTGGTACCCCTCACCCCCCAATCCTGGTATGCGTGGTACCCTTCACCCCCAATCCTGGTATGTGTGGTACCCCTCTCCCCCAATCCTGGTATGCGTGGCACCCCTCACCCCCAATCCCGGTATGCATGGCACTCCTCACCCCCAATCCCGGTATGCGTGGCACCCCTCATCCCCAATCCCGGTATGCGTGGCACCCCTTACCCCCAATCCCGGTATGCGTGGCACCCCTCACCCCCAATCCCGTTATGCTTTGCACCCCTCATCCCGGTATGCGTGGCACCCCTCACCCCCAATCCCGGTATGCGTGGCACTCCTCACCCCCAATCCCGGTATGCGTGGCACCCCTCATCCCCAATCCCGTTATGCTTGGCACCCCTCATCACGGTATGCGTGGCACCCCTTATCCCTATCCTGGTATCTATGGCACCCCTCATCACTATCCTGGTGTGTATGGTATCCCTCATCCTGGTATGCATGGTACCCCATCCCTCATCCCGGTATGAATGGCACTCCATCCCTAATCCCGGCATGCGTGGCACCCCTCATCCCCAATCCCGGTATGCGTGGCACCCATCATCCCCAATCCCGGCATGCGTGGCACCCCTCATCCCCAATCCCGTCATGCGTGGCACCCCTCATCCCCAATCCCGGCATGCGTGGCACCCTTCATCCCCAATCCTTGTATGTGTGGCACCCATCATCCCCAATCCCGGTATGTGTGGCACCCCTCATCCCCAATCCCGGTATGCGTGGCACCCCTCACCCCCAATCCCGGTATGCGTGGCACCCCTCACCCCCAATCCCGGTATGCATGGCACCCCTCACCCTCAATCCTGGTATGCATGGTCCCCTCACCCCCCAATCCTGGTATGCGTGTTACCCCTCACCCCCCAATCCTGGTATGCGTGGTACCCCTCACCCCCTCCAATCCTGGTATGTGTGGTACCCCTCACACCCCAATCCTGGTATGCGTGGTAGCCCTCACCCCCCAATCCTGTTATGCGTGGTACCCCTCACCCCCTAATCCTGGTATGTATGGCACCCCTCACCCCCCAATCCTGGTATGTGTGGCACCCCTCACCCCCCAATCCTGGTATGTGTGGCACCCCTCACCGCCCAATCCTGGTATGCGTGGTACCCCTCACCCCCCAATCCTGGTATGCGTGGTACCCTTCACCCCCAATCCTGGTATGTGTGGTACCCCTCTCCCCCAATCCTGGTATGCGTGGCACCCCTCACCCCCAATCCCGGTATGCATGGCACTCCTCACCCCCAATCCCGGTATGCGTGGCACCCCTCATCCCCAATCCCGGTATGCGTGGCACCCCTTACCCCCAATCCCGGTATGCGTGGCACCCCTCACCCCCAATCCCGTTATGCTTTGCACCCCTCATCCCGGTATGCGTGGCACCCCTCACCCCCAATCCCGGTATGCGTGGCACTCCTCACCCCCAATCCCGGTATGCGTGGCACCCCTCATCCCCAATCCCGTTATGCTTGGCACCCCTCATCACGGTATGCGTGGCACCCCTTATCCCTATCCTGGTATCTATGGCACCCCTCATCACTATCCTGGTGTGTATGGTATCCCTCATCCTGGTATGCATGGTACCCCATCCCTCATCCCGGTATGAATGGCACTCCATCCCTAATCCCGGCATGCGTGGCACCCCTCATCCCCAATCCCGGTATGCGTGGCACCCATCATCCCCAATCCCGGCATGCGTGGCACCCCTCATCCCCAATCCCGTCATGCGTGGCACCCCTCATCCCCAATCCCGGCATGCGTGGCACCCTTCATCCCCAATCCTTGTATGTGTGGCACCCATCATCCCCAATCCCGGTATGCGTGGCACCCCTCACCCCCAATCCCGGTATGCGTGGCACCCCTCACCCCCAATCCCGGTATGCATGGCACCCCTCACCCTCAATCCTGGTATGCATGGTCCCCTCACCCCCCAATCCTGGTATGCGTGTTACCCCTCACCCCCCAATCCTGGTATGCGTGGTACCCCTCACCCCCTCCAATCCTGGTATGTGTGGTACCCCTCACACCCCAATCCTGGTATGCTTGGTAGCCCTCACCCCCCAATCCTGTTATGCGTGGTACCCCTCACCCCCTAATCCTGGTATGTATGGCACCCCTCACCCCCCAATCCTGGTATGTGTGGCACCCCTCACCCCCCAATCCTGGTATGTGTGGCACCCCTCACCGCCCAATCCTGGTATGCGTGGTACCCCTCACCCCCCAATCCTGGTATGCGTGGTACCCTTCACCCCCAATCCTGGTATGTGTGGTACCCCTCTCCCCCAATCCTGGTATGCGTGGCACCCCTCACCCCCAATCCCGGTATGCGTGGCACCCCTCATCCCCAATCCCGGTATGCGTGGCACCCCTTACCCCCAATCCCGGTATGCGTGGCACCCCTCACCCCCAATCCCGTTATGCTTTGCACCCCTCATCCCGGTATGCGTGGCACCCCTCATCCCTATCCTGGTATGTATGGCACCCCTCATCACTATCCTGGTGTGTATGGTATCCCTCATCCTGGTATGCATGGTACCCCATCCCTCATCCCGGTATGCATGGCATTCCATCCCTCATCCCCAATCCCGGTATGCGTGGCACACCTCATCCCCAATCCCGGCATGCGTGGCACCCCTCATCCCCAATCCTGGTATGTGTGGTACCCCTCACCCCCCAATCCTGATATATGCATGGTCCCCTCACCCCACAATCCTGTTATGTGTGGCCCCCTCATCCCTTTCACACTGTACACACATACAAAAAAAAAAAGTTATACTCACCTTTCTTCTCTGTACTCCAGCGCTGCTGCGTCCTCTTCTGCCGGAGGCCGGGGGAGGAGTGCGGCGCCGGAGCACCACGCCGTCCGGTGCCATTTTGCTGAAGACACGCTGTAAATGTGTCTTCAGTAAAATGGCGCCGGATAGCGCAATGCGCACGCGCCGGTCCGACGCCTTCACTCCGCCCCTGGTCTCCAGCGGAGAGAGGCGCCGCGGCAGCGCTCCTCCCGGTCAGGTAAGTATCTAAGTATGGCGCCGGAGATCGCGGTATACGTTCAGTGTCTACGCATGCCGCGAACTCCGGCGCCATACACCTCCTCTTACCTGTAACGGCTGGATGCGTGCTTCTCTCTGGAGCCAGACTGCGCGTCACGCATGCGCAGTCTATCGAGGCTTCAGACAGAGACACGCATCCCGCCTTATATTATAGATATATGTATATATGTAATATATATATATATACAGTACAGACCAAAAGTTTGGACACACCTTCTCGTTTAAAGATTTTTCTGTATTTTATTGACTATGAAAATTGTACATTCACACTGAAGGCATCAAAACTATGAATTAACACACGTCGAATTATATACTTAACAAAAAAGTGTGAAACAACTGAAAATATGTCTTATATTCTAGGTTCTTCAAAGTAGCCACCTTTTGCTTTGATGACTGCTTTGCACACTCTTGGCATTCTCTTGATGAGCTTCAAGAGGTAGTCACCGGAAATGGTTTTCACTTCACAGGTGTGCCCTGTCAGGTTTAATAAGTGGGATTTCTTGCCTTATAAATGGGTTTGGGACCATCAGTTGTGTTGTGCAGAAGTCAGGTGGATACACAGCTGATAGTCCTACTGAATAGACTGTTAGAATTTGTATTATCGCAAGAAAAAAGCAGCTAAGTAAAGAAAAACGAGTGGCCATCATTACTTTAAGAAATGAAGGTCAGTCAGTCCGAAAAATTGGGAAAACTTTGAAAGTGTCCCCAAGTGCAGCTGCAAAAACCATCAAGCGCTACAAAGAAACTGGCTCACATGAGGACCGCCCCAGGAAAGGAAGACCAAGAGTCACCTCTGCTGCTGAGGATAAGTTTATCCGAGTCACCAGCCTCAGAAATCGCAGGTTAACAGCAGCTCAGATTAGAGACCAGGTCAATGCCACACAGAGTTCTAGCAGCAGACACATCTCTTCAACAACTGTTAAGAGGAGACTTTGTGCAGCAGGCCTTCATGGTAAAATAGCTGCTAAGAAACCACTGCTGAGGACAGGCAACAAGCAGAAGAGACTTGTTTGGGCTAAAGAACACAAGGAATGGACATTAGACCAGTGGAAATCTGTGCTTTGGTCCGATGAGTCCAAATTTGAGATCTTTGGTTCCAACCACCGTGTCTTTGTGCGACGCAGAAAAGGTGAACGGATGGACTCTACATGCCTAGTTCCCACCGTGAAGCATGAAGGCGGAGGTGTGATGGTGTGGGGGTGCTTTGCTGGTGACACTGTTGGGGATTTATTCAAAGTTGAAGGCATACTGAACCAGCATGGCTACCACAGCATCTTGCAGCGGCATGCTATTCCATCCGGTTTGCGTTTAGTTGGACCATCATTTATTTTTCAACAGAACAATGACCCCAAACACACCTCCAGGCTGTGTAAGGGCTATTTGACCAAGAAGGAGAGTGATGGGGTGCTACGCCAGGTGACCTGGCCTCCACAGTCACCAGACCTGAACCCAATCGAGATGGTTTGGGGTGAGCTGGACCGCAGAGTGAAGGTAAAAGGGCCAACAAGTGCTAAGCATCTCTGGGAACTCCTTCAAGATTGTTGGAAGACCATTTCCGGTGACTACCTTTTAAAGCTCATCAAGAGAATGCCAAGAGTGTGCAAAGCAGTTATCAAAGCAAAAGGTGGTCACTTTGAAGAACCTAGAATATAAGACATATTTTCAGTTGTTTCACACTTTTTTGTTAAGTATATAATTCCACATGTGGTAATTCATATGTTTGACACCTTCAGTGTGAGTGTACAATTTTCATAGTTATGAAAATACAGAAAAATCTTTAAATGAGAAGGTGTGTCCAAACTTTTGGTCTGTACTGTATATATGTAATTTTGCATGTGAGCTTCCCTATCATAATGTTTTTAAATAGTAGACCATATTACGATATCATTGTGATACAAATGTTTCTGTTGCGATCCTCAGCTCTAATTGAGAACACAATCTGCGTGGGACTGGGCCGAGTGGGGGCATCTGACCAACATTTAGCGGCAGGCCACGTGACTGCTATGGGGCCCGTGAGCCGGGGGTGCCCCATAGCAGTCGCCCCCCTCCTGCACCCCCCACTCCGCTGCTTGATTGCCTCCGTCGCCCGCCAGCACTGTCTTCAGGCATGACTGTGAGCTGTGCGCTGTGTGGCTGTGTCTTGTAGTAATGACACGGCAGAGGCGACGCTACACCTTTAATTGTGCTTGTGTCGCCCCTGCTGTCATTACTAGCAGACCAGCCGCACTGCATGCGGCCATGCCTGAAGACAGAGCTGGTGGGCGACTGCGGCATTCAAGCAGCGGAGCGGGGGTGCAGGAAGGGGAACCTGATGAAGGGAAGCCCCGAGGGGGGCCCCGATGAAGGGAGGCCCCGAGGGGGGCCCCGATGAAGGGAGGCCTCGAGGGGGGCCCTGATGAAGGGGGGCCCTGATGAAGGGAAGCCCCGAGGGGGGCCCGATGAAGGGAGGCCCCGAGGGGTGCCCCAATGAAGGGAGGCCCTGAGGGGGGCCCTGATAAAGCGCCGGTAATTAAGCAGCGCTGGCAGAGCGGGGGGGGGGGCAAGAGGGGGGTCCTGATGAAGTGCCGGCAATCAAACACCGCCGGAGGTTCTCCCTGTGGAGATGCTTGGGGAGCAGTCCAGGCCCCGACGGCGAGTGGGTTCCTCTGATGGTCTAGGGCCTGTGATGCCATCAGACAAGCCAGTGGCCCTGCATAGTTGGACTGGACACAGGACAAGGGGCAGGTGAGTGAGGCTTGTCGCCAGATTCCCCAATCCCCATATTAACCCCTTAACGCCCAATGACAGACACTGCACGGCATGAGCGGGTGTATGTTAACGCTCCTTGCCGTTCAGTGTCCGTCATGGCTTTAAACTCACTGTGTGTAGACACGCAGTGACAGTTAAGTAGTTAAGTACCGACAGCTGTCTATGACAGCTGAGTGGCACGAGAAGGGGTGCAGGGATCCATGCTGTTGGTCCCCGCACCCAGATCGCTGAGATCGGTCAGTCAATCTGACTGACTGATCTCGGCATGATCGCCCAGGAGAGGCTGTAATATCAGCACCTCCTGCATGTTCAGTGCCAAAGCTCAGCGCTGCTGGTGGCTGAGCTCCGCCACTAAACAGCCAGGAGCAGTGTCAGCACCGCCCCTGACTGTTAACCCCCTGAATGCTGCGATTGAGCATGATCGCAGTGTTCAGGAGGCAGGCAGAGGGACGGCAGCTCCCTCTGCCTTCAGATCGGCGCCCCTGCGATGTAATCGCGGGGCTCAATCGTTGCCATGGTGACCCAGGTCACCAAGCTACAGAAAGCTGCTGAAACCATGTTCACAGCATGGTCTCAGGAGCTTTCACTACAGGTATAATGTACTGCAATGCATTATACCTGTGATCATAGGCGGATTATAATGAGGGCAATTTGGGCTACCTCCCGGGGCTCTGGGGTGCCCGGGACCCCGGGGGGTCTATGGCCAGATTGCCCTCATTATAATATGTGCGGTGTCGCGGCACATACCAGCAGTCATAGGCGGGGGGCCCCCGGATCGCTCCCCCAGCAGCGGCGCATGGCCACTGCTTCTTCTTCGGCCGGGCCAGCACTGCACCTGTTAACTTCCCCGTGTTTTCCCGGCCGCGTCACAGATAGGAGACACGGCCCTGTGTGCGGCCGTGTCTGCTAGTGTGACGTCACGCAGTGCGCGCCCTGCACTGCTACTTACCACCGGAGAGGAGCTGGACGACAGGAGCCGGGGGATGGTGAGTGTGTGTGTGTGAGTGTGCAGATATGTGTTTATGCGTGTATGTGTATGTCTGTATATGTTTGTGTGACTGCGTGTGGCCTCCCGCTGTCTCTGGGGGGGGCGCCGTGCGGCCTCCCGCTGTGTATAGATGGTGCCGTGCGGCCTCCCACTGTGTATAGATGGCGCCATGTGGCCTCCAGCTGTGTATAGCTGGCACCGTGCGGCCTCCCGCTGTGTATAGATGGCTATGTGCGGCCTCCCGCTGTATATAGATGGCTACGTGCGGCCTTCTGCTGTGTATAGATGGCACCGTGCGGCCTTCCGCTGTGTATAGATGGCTACGTGTGGCCCCCTGCTGTGTATAGATGGCTACGTGCGGCCTCCTGCTGTGTATAGATGGCTACCTGCGGCCTCCCGCTGTGTATAGATGGCTACCTGCGGCCTCCCGCTGTGTATAGATGGCTTAGTGCGGCCTCCTGCTGTGTATAGATGGTGCCGTGTGGCCTCCCGCTCTGTATAGATGGCACCGTGCGGCCTCTCGCTGTGTATAGATGGCACCGTGCGGCCTCCCGCTGTGTATAGATGACACCATGCGGCCTCCCGCTGTGTATAGATGGCACAGTCCGGCCTCCTGCTGTGTATAGATGGCACCGTGTGGCCTCCTGATGTGTATAGGAGGATTGTGGCAGCTCATATTGTGTATAGGGTCTCATACTGTACATAGGGGATGTCAGCATACTTAAATGTGCTCAATATTAAGTCATACAATTAATGTAAAAAAAATATTATAATTAATATATTAATATTGTGCCAAATTAATTTCACGTGAACTATCACATGATCTATCACAGGGGATCATGTGACATGTCACATGATACATCAGGTGTGTGTGTGTGTGTGTGGGGGTGCCACACCTTCTAAACTGCCCAGGGCCCTTGCTACTCTTAATCCACCCCTGCCTGTGATCAAAGAGAAAAAAAGTGAAAGTCCCATAAAGGGACTAAGTAAAAAAGTTTAAAAAAATTGTAAAAAAAAATATTACAAAATAATAATAATAAAAATATTCACTAAGAAATACACATTTTTATGTAAAAAAAATAAATAAAAAAGTACACATATTTGGTATTTCCGTATCCGGAACAACCCAACCTATAAAAGTGCCACACTAGTTAACCCCTTCAGTGAATGCCGTAACCCCCCCCCAAAAAAACGAGGCAAACAATGCTTTATCATCACTGGAAAAAAGCTATCACCGCTGGAAAAAAGTGGAATAAAACGTGATAAAAAAAACAAATATAAATAAAATTGGCACCGTGAAAACGTCATCTTGTCCCGCAAAAAACAAGTCGCCATACAGCCCCATCAGCGGACAAATAAAAAAGTTATAGCTCTCAGAATAAAGCGATGCATAAAGATATATTTTTTCTATAAAAGTTTTTACTGTGTAAAAGCGCCAAAGCATAAAAAAACGCTATGTGGTACCACTGTAATCGCACCGACCTGAAGCATAACGCTGCCTTATCAATTTTTCCACACGCAGAACAGCATAAAAAAAAAACAATTCCTGAATTGCCGGTTTTTGTTCATTCTCCCTCCCCGAAAATTGGAATAGAAAGCGATCAAAAAATGTCATGTGCCCGAAAATGGTACAAATAAAAACGTCAGCCCGTCCCGCAAAAAAACAGCCCTTACACGACTGTCCTGGAGGAAGATTCCCTATAATGAGGCAGATGGAGGCATTGTGGACGCTGTCTGACCTGTGATCCGGCTGTGTCCGTCTTTTTAGGTCGTCACAGTTTTGTACAGATGGAGCCCAGAGTAACTCTGCTGCCTCATTATAGTGAATGGATCCCCTGGGAGATGTCACCTGAATCACGTCACTCAGAGATTTAGATGGAAACCCCAAAGCAATTGCTCAGCGTACAGCGCCGGATAAATGTGATCCCAAATGCTGTGTAAAATGTTCCCAATAAAAGCTTCAAATCAATCCACAAAAAAAACCTCACTCAGGTCCGTCATCTGTCAATGAAAATATAGGGGGCTTCCACGTTACTGGTAAAACAAAGGCATCCGAAATTCTAATACCCCCCCGCCCTTCTGAGCCCCACAGTGTGCCTAAACCACATATAGCATCCACATGTTTGGCAGGGGTATAATTTCCAAAATGGGGTCATTTGAGGGGGAATTCTGCTCTTCTAGCACTTAGGGGCTCTGTATAAGGAGTCCACAAAGTATTCTAGGAAAATCTGCCCTCCAGGAGGCAAATAGCGCTCCGTCCTTCCTGAGTGTCGCCGTGTGGCTAAGCAGTACTGTACAGCCACATATGAGGTATTGCCACATTCAGCAGAAATTGTGGGACAAATTTTGGTGCCAGTTTTATCCATTATCCCCATTTGAAAATGAGAAATCTGGGGCTAAAACAAAATTTTTGCGGTAAAAATGTAATTATTTTTTCTTCACTGCCCAATGGTATAAAATTCTGTGACACACCTGTGGTGTCAATATGATCACTGCACCCCTAGATGAATTCATTGAGAGGTGTAGTTTGTAAAATGGGGTCACTTACGAGGAATTGTGCTGTTATGGCACCTCAGGGGCTCTCCCAGTGGGTGATGGCACCCTCAAACCATAACAGTAAAATCTGCACTATAATATAGTGCTCCTTCCCTTCTGACCTTTGCACCAGGGTCGGCCTGGCCTGGCGGGAAATTGGGAAATTTTCCGGTGGGCCCCGATATGAGAGTGAGAAAATTGGTGGCGGGGGCCCTTTAAAAGTGCGGACTCTTTAATAGCGTGGCTGAAGCAAATGTAGCGTCGCGCGCATGGCACATTCATTGGTGACAGCGGGACTGCAATGACGTGCATGCAGCATACTTACCACGTGAGTCCGTGACACTAAGAGGATGGAAGTTCTTTCAGGGCGGTGACACGCACCGCGCTCTGCTTTCCCGCTGGCTGGCAGACTGTGGTGTGGTGTCAGGTGACACTGACGCCGCTCTCTTCTGGCCTCTGATACGCCGCGGCAGCGCTCTGCAGTGCTCTCTCTCTGCTCCAGGGCCGGCCTCTGATACGCCGGCGCCACCGAAGCCAACGTCTCGCTCTGCTCTCCCTGCTCCCGGGCTTCTTATATGGTACCATCCCGGCTCCTTATCTGCCCTGGCCCCTTGTAGTAACTCCGGCTCCACTCCGGACCGGGTGGTGGCACCGGCACCGGCGCACCTCCCTCTTCTCTCCTGCTCTGACTCTGGGCTTTTTCATACCTGCTCCGGGGCTGGATATGTGGACGGTGACCTGCAGCACTCTACAGTTCAACTCTCCAACCTGGCCTGGCCTGGAATTGGAAACAAGGCTGCAGGCCTACAGCTCTCACTGCTTCACTTTCAAGTCAAGAGCACTGTGCCAGATATTCAATAAAGATTTTATGGGAGAGTGTTCCTAGCATTGTCCAACAATAATATACTGTAATTTATTTTATACATTATGCCTTGCACTCTCGGCCTCCTATATGAAATGTAGATCATACTCTTGGCCTCTTTATAACATATACAGTCTATATGTCATATAGGAGGCCAAGAGTGCGGTATACATTTTATATGAGGCCTAAAGTGCAGGCCTACATGATGTACAACACACTCGGACTCCTATATAAAGTAAAATATAGGCTATAGGAGGCAGAGAGTGCAGTATAAGTCATATATGGGGTCACCGCCTATATGATCTATATATCGCACTCTCTGCCTCCTATATGAAATATAGATCACACTCTCAGCCTCTTATAAGACATATATAGTCTATAAAGGGTCTTTAGCACATCTGTGTTTCTAGTTCATGTGGTGACAGTTTCCACACGTACCAGAGACACATACACACGTAGACACATTCAAATGAATGCGTCTGTGCACATGTCAGTGTTTCCACGGACCGTGTGTCCGTGGGCAAAACACGCTGACATGTCAGTTTTTTTATACACTGCACTGGCCGAAAAACGTCCCACACACGTGCACACTGATGACACACAGATGACATGCGTGTGTTATCCGTGTGACACATACCGGCGCCTGTGAATCAGCGGTACAGTTCATGCTGTTCCCAGGTGCTTAAGCAATCACTCATCCTTGTCCCTTGCCGGCGCTGCCATCAGCACTAGCAAGGGACAATGTTGAGAGTAGTAGGCTCACCTCCCGATGTCGCCAAAACCAGTAAATATAAGAAAATAAAAACATATTCACCTGGCTTGAGACGACCACACATGCTGAGGAGAATGACTCCCTGCAGCGACCGGGCCCCTACGCTGAGCTCACTGAGTGACAGGGCATCGCTCACTGAGCTCAGCACAGGTCGGGGGCCCGCTCACTGCAACAAGACTAGAAGCAATGGGATGAAACTAAATGGGAGGAGACACAGATTAGATATTAGAAAAAACTTTTTGACAGTTAGGGTGATTAATGAGTGGAACAGGCTGCCACGAGAGGTGGTGAGTTCCCCTTCAATGGACGTCTTCAAACAGAGGCTGGACAGACATCTGTCTGAGATGATTTAGTGAATCCTGCTTTGAGCAGGGGGTTGGACCAGATGACCCAGGAGATCCCCTCCAACTCTACCATTCTATGATTCTATGAAGACTTGGCTAGACGATAGCTACGACTGGGCGGTAAATTTATTAGATTATAGTTTATTTAGAAGGGACCGGAAACAGGGGAAAGGCGGAGGAGTCTGCTTATATGTAAAGTCACGTCTAAAGCCCAGACTAAGGGAAGATATAGGAGAGGGAGAAGAGGGGGTCGAGTCCATGTGGGTAGAGATAGAGGGAACTAAAAATAATAATAAAATATTACTGGGGGTCTGCTATAAGCCACCAAATATAACAGAGGAGAATGAGAATCTGCTATTAGGACAAATAGACAAAGTAGCAAAACATAATGAAGTGATTGTAATGGGGGATTTCAACTACCCGGATATTGACTGGGAAACAGAAACCTGTAGATCTCAGAAAGGAAAAAGGTTCTTGACAAATATTAAGGATAATTATCTCTCCCAACTAGTGCAGGAACCAACGAGAGGGAAGGCCGTGTTGGACTTAATATTGACTAATAGGCCTGATAGAATAACTGAGGTACAGATAGGGGGGCACCTAGGTAATAGCGATCATAATATTATCGATTTCAAAATGCCCTTCAGTAGGGTTATCAATAAGGGAACAACAAAAACATTAAACTTTAGGAGGGCGAAGTTTGATCAGCTGATAGAAAACCTTCAACTTATTGACTGGGACAAAGTTCTTAATCAAAGGAATACGAATAGTAAATGGGAAACCTTCAAAAGAATTCTGAATACTCAGTGCGAGAGATATATACCGTATGGGAATAAAAGGGCCAGAAATAAGAGGAAACCAATATGGTTGAACAAGAACGTAAAAGGGGCGTTAAATAGCAAAAAAGAGGCATTCAAGAGATTAAAACAGGAAAATAGTAAGGAGGCACTAATGTGTTACAAGGAAAAAACGAGAACCTGTAAAAAACAAATAAAAATAGCGAAGGAGGAAACAGAGAGACGTATTGCTAGGGAAAGTAGATCAAATCCCAAACTGTTCTTTACGTATATAAATAGTAAAAGGATTAAATCGGATAATATTGGACCGATAAAAAGTGATGAAGGCAAAATCATAGAGAAAGATGAGGATAAAGCTAATCTATTAAATAATTTTTTTTCGACAACTTTCACAAAGGAAATAGAACTAACAGGAGAAATGAGAAGTGACAAGCTTAATCCTCCACTAAGTATGACAAATCTAACCCAAGCTGGGGTACAGAAACGCCTCAGTAACATTAAAATAAACAAATCACCAGAACCTGATGGCATACACCCACGGGTACTAAGGGAACTAAGTAATGTGATAGACAGACCGTTATATCTTATATTTAAGGACTCTGTTGAGACTGGGTCTGTACCACTTGATTGGCGACAGGCGAATGTAGTGCCAATATTCAAAAAGGGAGCGAAAAGTGACACCGGAAACTATCGGCCGGTGAGTCTGACGTCCGTTGTGGGCAAAATTTTTGAAAGCTTCATTAAAGAGGCAATTACGGAGCATCTTGATGCTAATAATCTTTTAACCCCGAACCAACATGGATTCATGAGGAATCGCTCCTGCCAAACAAACCTGATTGACTTCTACGAGGAGGTGAGCTCTCGAGTAGATCAGGGGGAACCAGTGGATGTCGTGTATCTCGACTTCTCAAAAGCGTTCGATAGCGTGCCACATAATAGGTTGGTATACAAAATGAGAATGATGGGGCTGGGGGAAAATGTCTGCAAGTGGGTAGCTAACTGGCTAAAGGATAGAAGGCAGAGGGTGGTTATAAATGGAATATACTCAGATTGGGTAAGCGTCACTAGTGGGGTACCACAGGGGTCTGTACTAGGCCCAATGTTATTTAATATCTTTATTAACGACATAGTCAATGGGATAAATAGTAAAATATCAATATTTGCAGATGACACAAAGTTATGTAAAACAATTAATACAAAAGAGGACAGTGCAGACCTTCAGAGGGATTTGGATAAGCTGGGTAGGTGGAGCATTAAATGGCAAATGAGGTTTAACGAGGAGAAATGTAAGGTCATACATATGGGAAGGAAAAATGGAAGTTACCAGTACTCACTGAATGGGAAATCATTGGGGAATTCAGAGATGGAGAAGGACTTGGGCATCTTGATTGATAGCAAACTAAATTGGAGTGCCCAAAGTCAGGCCGCTGCTGTAAGGGCAAACAGGGTAATGGGATGTATCAGAAGAGGTATAGCTGCAAAGGATGAGAACATTGTTCTTCCACTGTACAAAGCACTGGTCAGACCACACTTGGAATACTGTGCTCAGTTATGGGCCCCAATATATAGAAAGGATATAAATGAGCTTGAAAAGGTACAAAGGAGGGCAACAAAATTAATAAAGGGAATGGAGGGACTGCAATACCCAGAGAGGTTGGCAAAACTAGGACTATTCAGCCTGGAAAAGAGAAGGTTGAGGGGGGACATAATAAATGTGTACAAATATGTTAGGGGACAGTATAGAGACCTTGCCCGGGATTTGTTCAAAAGGAGGGATATTACGGTAACAAGAGGGCACTCACTAAGACTGGAAGAGAAAAGGTTTCAGCACCAGCATAGGAAGGGATTCTTTACGGTAAGAGCAGTGAGAATATGGAATTCACTGAGTGAGGAGACGGTAATGTCGGATTCACTACACCAGTTCAAGCGGGGACTGGATGCATTTCTAGATACCAGGCAGATTTCAGCATATACTTAAAAATAAAATAGTAAGTTGATACAGGGATTTATTCTGACTGCTGGTTTCAGAGTCGGGAGGGAATTTTTCCTCAGGTGAAGATTGGCCAAATCATTTGGGGTTTTTGCCCTCCTCTGGATCAACTTTAGCAATTACAGAACTAACAGGTCGAACTTGATGGACGCAAGTCTTTATTCAGCTTTACAAACTATGACTATGACTCATAAACAGTATACATATATATACACACACATATACAGTATACATATATATATACACACACATATACAGTATACATATACACACACATATACAGTATACATATATCCACCCATATACAGTATACATATATACACACACATATACAGTATACATATATACACATATACAGTATACATATATATATACACACATACAGTATACATATACACACATATACAGTATACATATATATACACACATACAGTATACACATACACACACATATACAGTATACATATACACACATAGACAGTATACACATATATACACCCATATACAGTATACATATATATACACACATATACAGTATACATATATATACACCCATATACAGTATACATATATACATATACAGTATACATATATATACACACATACAGTATACATATATACACATATACAGTATACATATATATACACACACATATACAGTATACACATACACACACATATACAGTATACATATATACACCCATATACAGTATACATATATATACACACATATACAGTATACATATATACACACATATACAGTATACATATACACACATATACAGTATACATATATATATATACACACATACAGTATACATATATACACACATACAGTATACAAATATACACATATACAGTATACATATGTATATATACACATATACAGTATACATATATACACCCATAAACAGTATACATATATATACACACATATACAGTATACATATATATACACACACATATACAGTATACATATATATATACACACATACAGTATACATATATACACACATACAGTATACAAATATACACATATACAGTATACATATATATATACACATATACAGTATACATATACACACACATATACAGTATACATATATATACACACATACAGTATACATATATACACCCATATACAGTATACATATACACACATATACAGTATACATATATATACACCCATATACAGTATACAGTATACATATATATACACCCATATACAGTATACATATATACACATATACAGTATACATATATACACACACATATACAGTATACATATATATATACACACATACAGTATACATATATACACACATATACAGTATACATATATACAGCCATATACAGTATACATATATACACACCCATATACAGTATACATATATACACACATATACAGTATACATATATACACACATATACAGTATACATATATACACCCATAAACAGTATACATATATATACACACATATACAGTATACATATATACACATATACAGTATACATATATATACACACACATATACAGTATACATATACATACACATACAGTATACATATATATACACACATAAACAGTATACATATACACACATATACAGTATACATATATATACACCCATATACAGTATACATATACACACACACATATACAGTATACATATATACACCCATATACAGTATACATATACACACCCATATACAGTATACATATATATACACATATACAGTATACATATATATACACACATATACAGTATACATATATACACCCATATACAGTATACATATACACACCCATATACAGTATACATATATATACACATATACAGTATACATATATATACACACATATACAGTATACATATATACACCCATATACAGTATACATATACACACCCATATACAGTATACATATATATACACATATACAGTATACATATATACACATACAGTATACATATATATACCCATATACAGTGTACATATATACACCCATATACAGTATACATATATATACACACATAAACAGTATACATATACACACATATACAGTATACATATATACACACATACAGTATACATATATATACACACATATACAGTATACATATATACACCCATATACAGTATACATATACACACCCATATACAGTATACATATATATACACATATACAGTATACATATATATACACATACAGTATACATATATATACACACATATACAGTATACATATATATACACCCATATACAGTATACATATACACACCCATATACAGTATACATATATATACACATATACAGTATACATATATACACACATATACAGTATACATATATGTAGCACCCTGAGGACTCGGCTGCTACAGGGGTATTACGCCTCAAGCCAGAGGTGTGGTATTCCACTCCCGGGTAAGGATGGAGTGTGGAACTGAGCTAGTAGGCTGCATGCACTACATACATCCCATTTCCGGGGGACAGAACGACGGTACTCCCACCAGTATATGTGCAGGTACGACAGCGTCTGTCCCTGGCTGGAGTGGGAGGGGGGTGGAACATCCCAGTAGTGTAGGGGCAGATAGGGGGAGTAGTCTGGGTAAAGCTAGGAGCTCATTGGGTGCTGGTCACCTGGGCTCACACATAGAGGGAGTATATAAGGTGGGCACCATCTTAGATCAGGGTCAGTTCAGTCAGGCAAGAGGAGCAGAGCAGAAGAGCTCAGCCAGAAGGGCTGACAGGGAGCTGTGGCTCCGGCTGGGCCCAGCTCCAGAGCAGAGCCTGCAGAGAGAGAGAGAGGAGTAAGAAGGACCCAGAGAGGAAACAAGAAGGGAACCCCAAGATCCCAGAATAAGGACAAAAGGGTGAAGGGTTAGCGGACAAGGGTACTGGATCCCAAGCTGGTGGAGGCCACTAATCCTCAGCCAGAGACCGGAGGTCGTGGTCAAGATTTGCCACGACCCTCACCAAATCCACTAGAAAGGCACACCAAGTATAGGGTCAGGGAACCCAGAGGAGGTTTGACCACCAAGAGACCCGAGGGAGCCGGCCAAAAGTGGATCCCTGGTGGGAACGGCCAGAGGAAGGGAGAGTCAGAAAGGAGCTCAGGACCACGCTCCAGAATTGCCTGGGGGTTGGCCGAGTCCAGGACCTGGTGGACGCAGCACGGCTCGGGTGGTCACTCAAGGCCAGAGTGACTAAAAGGACACCAGTAAGTAAAAACCCTGAACTGCATCTCCCGACTCTGAGTTTTCTTACTGCACCGTCACAACCCCCCATCATCTACACCTGCTGCCCTGAGGCCATACCCCTCCCGTTGGGGGTTATACCATCACTGCTGCACATATACCACCGGCCTCAGCGGACTGCTCTGCAGCGGCGGCTTCAAAGCCGCACTCAACGGGTGGCGTAGTCGACAATCAAGTTAACATCTACTGCCATAGACTGCCACTTAGTTTGACACCCTGGGCACGGACCGGGTCACCGCCACAAGGACTACTACCCCCATCTAGATCCGGCTCCGGGTATCCCAAACAGCACTGGCCCAGGGGGCGCGTCATATATATACACACACATATACAGTATACATATACACACACATATACAGTATACATATATACACACATATACAGTATACATATATATATACACACACATATACAGTATACATATATACACATATACAGTATACATATACACACACATATACAGTATACATATATATATACACACACATATACAGTATACATATATACACATATACAGTATACATATACACACATACAGTATACATATACACACACATATACAGTATACATATATATATACACACACATATACAGTATACATATATACACATATACAGTATACATATACACACATACAGTATACATATATACACACATATACAGTATACATATATATATACACACACATATACAGTATACATATATACACATATACAGTATACATATACACACACATATACAGTATACATATATATATACACACACATATACAGTATACATATATACACATATACAGTATACATATACACACATACAGTATACATATACACACACATATACAGTATACATATATATACACACACATATACAGTATACATATATATACAGTACAGACCAAAAGTTTGGACACACCTCATTTAAAGATTTTTCTGCATTTTCATGACTATGAAAATTGTACATTCACACTGAAGGCATCAAAACTATGAATTAACACATGTGGAATTATATACTTAACAAAAAAGTGTGAAACAACTGAAAATATGTCTTATATTCTAGGTTCTTCAGAGTAGCCACCATTTGGTTTGATGACTGCTTTGCACACTCTTGGCATTCTCTTGATGAGCTTAAAGAGGTAGTCACCGGAAATGGTCTTCCAACAATCTTGAAGGAGTTCCCAGAGATGCTTAGCACTTGTTGGCCCTTTTGCCTTCACTCTGCGGTCCAGCTCACCCCAAACCATCTCGATTGGGTTCAGGTCGGGTGACTGTGGAGGCCAGGTCATCTGGCGTAGCACCCCATCACTCTCCTTCTTGGTCAAATAGCCCTTACACAGCCTGGAGATGTGTTTGGAACCATTGTCCTGTTGAAAAATAAATGATGGTCCAACTAAACGCAAACCGGGTGGAATAGCATGCCGCTGCAAGATGCTGTGGTAGCCATGCTGGTTCAGTATGCCTTCAATTTTGAATAAATCCCCAACAGTGTCACCAGCAAAGCACCCCCCGACCATCACACCTCCATGCTTCACGGTGGGAACCAGGCATGTAGAGTCCATCCGTTCACCTTTTCTGCGTCGCACAAAGACACAGTGGTTGGAACCAAAGTTCT
Organism: Phyllobates terribilis; assembly: GCF_046119375.1. Lineage (NCBI taxonomy): Eukaryota > Metazoa > Chordata > Amphibia > Anura > Dendrobatidae > Phyllobates > Phyllobates terribilis. Next base: position 5,061,119 of record NW_027362823.1, read on the forward strand.
CAAATTTGGACCCATCAGACCAAAGCACAGATTTCCAATGGTCTAATGTCCATTCCTTGTGTTCTTTAGCCCAAACAAGTCTCTTCTGCTTGTTGCCTGTCCTTAGCAGTGGTTTCCTAGCAGCTATTTTACCATGAAAGCCTGTTGAAAAAAATCTCCTCTTAACAGTTGTTGTAGAGATGTGTCTGCTGCTAGAACTCTGTGTGGCATTGACCTGGTCTCTAATCTGAGCTGCTGTTAACCGGAGATTTCTGAGGCTGGTGACTCAGATAAACTTATTCTCAGAAGCAGAGGTGACTCTTGGACTTCCTTTCCTGGGGCGGTCCTCATGTGAGCCAGTTTCTTTGTAGCACTTGATGGTTTTTGCAACTGCACTTGGGGACACTTTCAAAGTTCGCCCAATTTTTCTGACTGACTGACCTTCATTTCTTAAAGTAATGATGGCCACTCGTTTTTCTTTACTTAGCTGCTTTTTTCTTGCCATAATACAAATTCTAACAGTCTATTCAGTAGGACTATCAGCTGTGTATCCACCAGACTTCTGCACAACACAACTGATGGTCCAAACCCCATTTATAAGGCAAGAAATCCCACTTATTAAACCTGACAGGGCACACCTGTGAAGTGAAAACCATTTCTGGTGACTACCTCTTGAAGCTCATCAAGAGAATGCCAAGAGTGTGCAAAGCAGTCATCAAAGCAAAAGGTGGCTACTTTGAAGAACCTAGAATATAAGACATATTTTCAGCTGTTTCACACTTTCTTGTTAAGTATATAATTCCACATGTGTTAATTCATAGTTTTGATGCCTTCAGTGTGAATGTACAATTTTCAAAGTCATGAAGATACAGAAAAATCTTTAAAAGAGAAGGTGTGTCCAAACTTTTGGTCTGTACTGTATATGTATACTGTTTATACATATACACCCATATACAGTATACATATACACACATATACAGTATACATATATACACACACATATACAGTATACATATATACACAAATATACAGTATACATATATACACCCATATACAGTATACATATACACACACATATACAGTATACATATAAACACACATATACAGTATACATATATACACATATACAGTATACATATATACACACACATATACAGTATACATATATACACACACATACAGTATACATATACACACACATATACAGTATACATATATATACACACACATATACAGTATACATATATATACACACCCATATACAGTATACATATACACACCCATATACAGTATACATATACACACACATATACAGTATACATATATATACACACATACAGTATACATATATACACATATATACAGTATACATATATACACACACATACAGTATACATATATATACACACACATATACAGTATACATATATATACACACACCCATATACAGTATACATATACACACACACATACAGTATACATATACACACACAGGCATACTGAACCAGCATGGCTACCACAGCATCTTGCAGCGGCATGCTATTCCATCCGGTTTGCGTTTATTTGGACCATAATTTATTTTTCAACAGGATATTTACCCCAAAGACACCTCCAGGCTGTGTAAGGGCTATTTGACCAATAAGGAGAGTGATGGGGTGCTACACCAGATGACCTGGCCTCCACAGTCACCAGACCTGAACCCAATCGAGATGGTTTGGGGTGAGCTGGACCGCAGAGTGAAGGCAAAAGGGCCAACAAGTGCTAAGCATCTCTGGGAACTCCTTCAAGATTGTTGGAAAACCATTTCCGGTGACTACCTCTTGAAGCTCATCAAGAGAATGCCAAGAGTATGCAAAGCAGTCATCAAAGCAAAAGGTGGCTACTGTGAAGACCCTAGAATATAAGACATATTTTCAGTTGTTTCACACTTTTTTGTTAAGTATATGATTCCACATGTGTTAATTCATAGTTTTGATGCCTTCAGTGTGAATGTACAATTTTCATAGTCAAAAAAATACAGAAAAACCTTTAAATGAGAAGGTGTGTCCAAACTTTTGGTCTGTACTGTATATACACACACATATATATACTGTATATATACACACACATATACAGTATACATATATATACACACATACAGTATACATATATACACAAATACAGTATACATATACACACACATATACAGTATACATATATACACCCATATACAGTATACATATATAGACACACATATACAGTATACATATATACACGCATATACAGTATACCTATATACACACATATACAGTATATAGATATATGCACACATCTACAGTATACATATATATACACACATACAGTATACATTATACATATACAGTATACATATATACACACATACAGTATACATATATACACACATATACAGTATACATATATATACACACATATACAGTATACATATATATACACACATATACAGTATACATATACACACACATATACAGTATACATATACACACACATATACAGTATACATATATATACTCACACATATACAGTATACATATACACACATATATACAGTATACATATACACACACATATACAGTATACATGTATACATATATATACACACACATATACAGTATACATATATATACACACATACAGTATACATATATACACACATATACAGTATACATATATACACATATACAGTATACATATATACACCCATAAACAGTATACATATATATACACACATATACAGTATACATATACACACATATACAGTATACATATATATACACACATATACAGTATACACATATATACACACACATATACAGTATACATATATATACACACATACAGTATACATATATATACACACATATACAGTATACATATATACACCCATATACAGTATACATATACACCCATATACAGTATACATATACACACATATACAGTATACATATATACACACACATATACAGTATACATATATACACAAATATACAGTATACATATATACACCCATATACAGTATACATATACACACACATATACAGTATACATATACACACACATATACAGTATACATATATACACATATACAGTATACATATATACACACACATATACAGTATACATATATACACACACATACAGTATACATATACACACACATATACAGTATACATATATATACACACACATATACAGTATACATATATATACACACCCATATACAGTATACATATACACACCCATATACAGTATACATATACACACACATATACAGTATACATATATATACACACATACAGTATACATATATACACATATATACAGTATACATATATACACACACATACAGTATACATATATATACACACACATATACAGTATACATATATATACACACACCCATATACAGTATACATATACACACACACATACAGTATACATATACACACACATATACAGTATACATATATATACACCCATATACAGTATACATATACACACCCATATACAGTATACATATATATACACCCATCTACAGTATACATATACACACCCATATACAGTATACATATACACACACATATACAGTATACATATACACACACATATACAGTATACATATATAGACACATACAGTATACATATATATATATACTCACCCATATACAGTATACATATATATACACACATATACAGTATACATATATACACATATACAGTATACATATATACACATATACAGTATACATATATACACACACATATACAGTATACATATATATACACACATATACAGTATACATATACACACACATATACAGTATACATATATACACATATACAGTATACATATATACACACACATATACAGTATACATATATATACACACATATACAGTATACATATATACACACATATACAGTATACATATATATACACACATACAGTATACATACACACACATATACAGTATACATATATACACATATACAGTATACATATATACACATATACAGTATACATATATACACACACATATACAGTATACATATATATACACACATATACAGTATACATATACACACACATATACAGTATACATATATACACATATACAGTATACATATATACACACATATACATTATACATATATATACACACATACAGTATACATATATATATACACACACATATACAGTATACATATATACACATATACAGTATACATATATACACATATACAGTATACATATACACACATATATACAGTATACATATATACACACATATACAGTATACATATATATACACACATATACAGTATACATATACACACACCCATATACAGTATACATATATACACATATACAGTATACATATATACACACACATATACAGTATACATATATATACACACATATACAGTATACATATACACACACACATATACAGTATACATATACACACATATACAGTATACATATATATACACACACATATACAGTATACATATATATACACACATACAGTATACATATATACACACACATATACAGTATACATATATACACACATACAGTATACATATATACACACACATATACAGTATACATATATATACACACATACAGTATACATATATACACACACATATACAGTATACATATATACACATATACAGTATACATATATACACACATATACAGTATACATATATATATACACACATATACAGTATACATATATATACACACACATATACAGTATACATATATATACACACACATATACAGTATACATATATACACATATACAGTATACATATATACACACATACAGTATACATATATATATACACACCCATATACTTTATACATATATATACACACATATACAGTATACATATATACACACATATACAGTATACATATACACACACATACAGTATACATATACACACACACATATACAGTATACATATATACACACATATACAGTATACATATATACACATATACAGTATACATATATACACCCGTAAACAGTATACATATATATACACACATATACAGTATACATATATACACACATATACAGTATACATATATACAGACATATACAGTATACATATATACACACAAACAGTATACATATACACACATATACAGTATACATATATATACACACATACAGTATACATATACACACCCATATACAGTATACATATATATACACACATACAGTATACACATATACACACACATATACAGTATACATATATATACACACATATACAGTATACACATATACACACACATATACAGTATACATATATATACACACATACAGTATACATATACACACACATATACAGTATACATATATACACCCATATACAGTATACATATATATACACATATACAGTATACATATATACACACATATACAGTATACATATATATACACCCATATACAGTATACACATATACACACATATACAGTATACATATACACACACATATACAGTATACATATACACACACATATACAGTATACATATATACAGACATATACAGTATACATATATACACACATAAACAGTATACATATACACCCATATACAGTATACACATATACACACACATATACAGTATACATATACACACACATACAGTATACATATATACACACATATACAGTATACATATATACAGACATATACAGTATACATATATACACACATAAACAGTATACATATACACACATATACAGTATACATATACACACACATATACAGTATACATATATATACACACATACAGTATACATATACACACACATATACAGTATACATATATATACACACACACATACAGTATACATACACACACATACAGTATACATATATACACACATATACAGTATACATATATACAGACATATACAGTATACATATATACACACATAAACAGTATACATATACACACATATATACAGTATACATATATACACACATATACAGTATACATATATACAGACATATACAGTATACATATATACACACAAACAGTATACATATACACACATAAACAGTATACATATACACACATATATACAGTATACATATACACACACATATACAGTATACATATACACACACATATACAGTATACATATATACACATATATACAGTATACATATACACACATACAGTATACATATATATACACATATATACAGTATACATATATACACCCATAAACAGTATACATATATATACACACATATACAGTATACATATACACACATATACAGTATACATATACACACACATATACAGTATACATATATACACACATATACCAGTATACATATATACACACATATACAGTATACATATATATACACACATACAGTATACATATATACACACATATACAGTATACATATACACACACATATACAGTATACATATATATACACACACATATACAGTATACATATATACACATATACAGTATACATATATACACATATACAGTATACATATATACATATACAGTATACATATATATACACACATATACACACATATACAGTATACATATATACACACATATACAGTATACATATATATACACACACATATACAGTATACATATATATACACACATACAGTATACATATATACACACACATATACAGTATACATATATACACACATACAGTATACATATATACACACATATACAGTATACATATATACACATATACAGTATACATATATATACACACACATATACAGTATACATATATACACATATACAGTATACATATATACACACACATATACAGTATACATATATACACACATATACAGTATACATATATATACACACACATATACAGTATACATATATACACACATATACAGTATACATATATATACACACACATATACAGTATACATATATACACATATACAGTATACATATATATACACACACATACAGTATACATATACACACATATACAGTATACATATATACACACATACAGTATACATATATACACACACATATACAGTATACATATATACACACACATACAGTATACATATATACACATATACAGTATACATATATATACACACACATACAGTATACATATACACACATATACAGTATACATATATACACACATACAGTATACATATATATACACACACACATATACAGTATACATATATACACACATACAGTATACATATATACACACACATATACAGTATACATATATACACACATATACAGTATACATATATACACCCATATACAGTATACATATATACACATATACAGTATACATATACACATCCATATACAGTATACATATATATACACACATATACAGTATACATATATATACACACACATATACAGTATACATATATACACACATATACAGTATACATATATATACACACACATATACAGTATACATATATACACATATACAGTATACATATATATACACACACATACAGTATACATATACACACACATATACAGTATACATATATACACACATACAGTATACATATATACACACACATATACAGTATACATATATACACACATATACAGTATACATATATATACACACACACATATACAGTATACATATATACACATATACAGTATACATATATATACACACACATACAGTATACATATACACACACATATACAGTATACATATATACACACATACAGTATACATATATACACACACATATACAGTATACATATATATACACACATACAGTATACATATATACACACACATATACAGTATACATATATACACACATACAGTATACATATACACACACATATACAGTATACATATATACACATATACAGTATACATATATACACATATACAGTATACATATATACACACATACAGTATACATATATATACACACACATATACAGTATACATATATACACATATACAGTATACCTATATACACACATACAGTATACATATATATATACACACCCATATACAGTATACATATATATACACACATATACAGTATACATATATACACACATATACAGTATACATATACACATATACAGTATACATATATACACCCATATACAGTATACATATATATACACATACAGTATACATATATACACACACATATACAGTATACATATATACACACATACAGTATACATATATACACACATATACAGTATACATATATACACACACCCATATACAGTATATATATATATACACCCGTAAACAGTATACATATATATACACACATATACAGTATACATATATACACACATATACAGTATACATATATACAGACATATACAGTATACATATATACACCTGTAAACAGTATACATATATATACACACATATACAGTATACATATATACACACATATACAGTATACATATATACAGACATATACAGTATACATATATACACACACATATACAGTATACATATATATACACACACATATACAGTATACATATACACACACATATACACTATACATATATATATACACATATACAGTATACATATATACACACATAAACAGTATACATATACACACATATACAGTATACATATACACACACATATACAGTATACATATACACACACATATACAGTATACATATATATACACACATACAGTATACATATATACACATAAACAGTATACATATACACACATAAACAGTATACATATACACACATATACAGTATACATATACACACACATATACAGTATACATATACACACACATATACAGTATACATATATACACACATATACAGTATACATATATACAGACATATACAGTATACATATATACACCTGTAAACAGTATACATATATATACACACATATACAGTATACATATATACACACATATACAGTATACATATATACAGACATATACAGTATACATATATACACCTGTAAACAGTATACATATATATACACACATATACAGTATACATATATACACACATATACAGTATACATATATACACACATAAACAGTATACATATACACACATATACAGTATACATATACACACACATATACAGTATACATATACACACACATATACAGTATACATATATACACACCCATATACAGTATACATATATATACACACACATATAGTATACATATATACACCCACATATACAGTATACATATATACACACATATACAGTATACATATATACACACATAAACAGTATACATATACACACACATATACAGTATACATATATACACACATATACAGTATACATATATACAGACATATACCAGTATACATATATACACACATATACCAGTATACATATATATATACACATATACATTATACATATATACACACATATACAGTATACACATATACACACACATATACAGTATACATATACACACACATATACAGTATACATATATACACACATATACAGTATACATATATACAGACATATACAGTATACATATATACACACATAAACAGTATACATATACACACATAAACAGTATACATATACACACATATATACAGTATACATATACACACATAAACAGTATACATATACACACATATATACAGTATACATATACACACATATACAGTATACATATATATACACACATATACAGTATACACATATACACATATATACAGTATACATATATACACACATATACAGTATACACATACACACCCATATACAGTATACATATATATACACACATACAGTATACATATATACACACACATAAACAGTATACATATACACACATAAACAGTATACATATACACACACATATACAGTATACATATACACACACATATACAGTATACATATATATACACAAATACAGTATACATATATATACACATATATACAGTATACATATATACACCCATAAACAGTATACATATATATACACACATATACAGTATACATATACACACACATATACAGTGTACATATACACACACATATACAGTATACATATACACACACATATACAGTATACATATATATACACACATACAGTATACATATATATACACATATATACAGTATACATATATACACCCATAAACAGTATACATATATATACACACATATACAGTATACATATACACACACATATACAGTGTACATATACACACACATATACAGTATACATATACACACACATATACAGTATACATATATGTACACAAATACAGTATACATATATATACACACACATATACAGTATACATATATATACACACATACAGTATACATATATATACACACACATATACAGTATACATATATATACACACACATATACAGTATACATATATACACACATACAGTATACATATATATATACCCATATACAGTATACATATATACACACATATACAGTATACATATATACACACATACAGTATACATATATATATACACCCATATACAGTATACATGTACACACACATATACAGTATACATATATACACACATACAGTATACATATATATATACACCCATATACAGTATACATGTACACACACATATACAGTATACATATATACACACACATATACAGTATACATATATACACACATATACAGTATACATATATACACATATACAGTATACATATATATACACACATATACAGTATACATATATACACACATATACAGTATACATATACACACATATACAGTATACATATATATACACACATATACAGTATACATATATACACCCATATACAGTATACATATACACACACATATACAGTATACATATATACACACACATACAGTATACATATATATATACACCCATATACAGTATACATATACACACACATATACAGTATACATATATACACAAATACAGTATACATATATATACACACACATATACAGTATACATATATATACACACATACAGTATACATATATATATATACACACCCATATACAGTATACATATATATACACACATATACAGTATACATATATACACACATACAGTATACATATATATATACACCCATATACAGTATACATATACACACACATACAGTATACATATATACACATATATACAGTATACATATATACACATATATACAGTATACATATATACACACATACAGTATACATATATATATATACACCCATATACAGTATACATGTACACACACATATACAGTATACATATATACACACATACAGTATACATATATATATACACCCATATACAGTATACATGTACACACACATATACAGTATACATATATACACACACATATACAGTATACATATATACACACATATACAGTATACATATATACACACATATACAGTATTCATATATATACACACATATACAGTATACATATATACACCCATATACAGTATACATATACACACACATATACAGTATACATATATACACACACATACAGTATACATATATATATACACCCATATACAGTATACATATACACACACATATACAGTATACATATATACACAAATACAGTATACATATATATACACACACATATACAGTATACATATATATACACACATACAGTATACATATATATATATACACACCCATATACAGTATACATATATATACACACATATACAGTATACATATATACACACATACAGTATACATATATATATACACCCATATACAGTATACATATACACACACATACAGTATACATATATACACATATATACAGTATACATATATATACACACATATACAGTATACATATATATACACACCCATATACAGTATACATATATATACACACATATACAGTATACATATATACACACATACAGTATACATATATATATATACACCCATATACAGTATACATATACACACACATACAGTATACATATATACACATATATACAGTATACATATATACACACATATACAGTATACATATATATACACACCCATATACAGTATACATATATATACACACATATACAGTATACATATATACACACATACAGTATACATATATACACACATATACAGTATACATATACACACATATACAGTATACATATATATACACACATACAGTATATATATACACCCATATACAGTATACATATACACACACATATACAGTATACATATATATACACACATATACAGTATACATATATACACACATACAGTATACATATATATATACACCCATATACAGTATACATGTACACACACATATACAGTATACATATATACACACATACAGTATACATATATATATACACCCATATACAGTATACATATACACACACATATACAGTATACATATATACACACATACAGTATACATATATATACACCCATATACAGTATACATATATATACACACATATACAGTATACATATATACACACATACAGTATACATATATATATACACCCATATACAGTATACATATACACACACATATACAGTATACATATATATACACACATATACAGTATACATATATACACACATACAGTATACATATATATATACACCCATATACAGTATACATGTACACACACATATACAGTATACATATATACACACATACAGTATACATATATATACACCCATATACAGTATACATATACACACACATATACAGTATACATATATACACACACATATACAGTATACACATATACAGTATACATATACAGTATACATATATATACACGCATATACATTATACATACACATATGTATACACCACAAGAATTCTGTTTGGTCCCCCTAAAGTATTAAGAAGTAGTTCAGGCACCAAGAATAATGAGCTTCACATGTGTGGATTAAAGATCTCTTTTGCCAGCCTTTTCTGACTATTTAAGACCCTCCCCAAACTTGTGAACAGCACTCAGACATGGTCAACATGGGAAAGACAAAGGAGCATTCCAAGGCCATCAGAGACAAGATCGTGGAGGGTCACAAGGCTGGCAAGGGGTACAAAACCCTTTCCAAGGAGTTGGGCCTACCTGTCTCCACTGTTGGGAGCATCATCCGTAAGTGGAAGGCTTATGGAACTACTGTTAGCCTTCCACGGCCAAGACAGCCTTTGAAAGTGTCCTCCCGTGCCGAGGCCAGGCTTGTCCGAAGAGTCAAGGCTAACCCAAGGACAACAAGGTAGGAGCTCCGGGAAGATCTCATGGCAGTGGGGACATTGGTTTCAGTCAATACCATAAGTAACGTACTCCACCGCAATGGTCTCCGTTCCAGACGAGCCCGTAAGGTACCTTTACTTTCAAAGCGTCATGTCAAGGCTCGTCTACAGTTTGCTCATGATCACTTGGAGGACTCTGAGACAGACTGGTTCAAGGTTCTATGGTCTGATGAGACCAAGATCGAGATCTTTGGTGCCAACCACACACGTGACGTTTGGAGACTGGATGGCACTGCATGCGAACCCAAGAATACCATCCCTACAGTCAAGCATGGTGGTGGCAGCATCATGCTGTGGGGCTGTTTCTCTGCCAAGGGGCCTGGCCATCTGGTCCGCATCCATGGGAAGATGGATAGCACGGCCTACCTGGAGATTTTGGCCAAGAACCTCCGCTCCCCCATCAAGGATCTTAAGATGGGTCGTAATTTCATCTTCCAACAAGACAACGACCCAAAGCACACAGCCAAGAAAACCAAGGCCTGGTTCAATAGGGAAAAAGTCAAGGTGTTGGAGTGGCCTAGTCAGTCTCCTGACCTTAACCCAATTGAAAACTTGTGGAAGGAGCTCAAGAATAAAGTCCACATGAGACACCCAAAGAACCTAGATAACTTGGAGAAGATCTGCATGGAGCAGTGGGCCAAGATAACTCCACAGACCTGTGCCGGCCTGATCAGGTCTTATAAAAGACGATTATTAGCTGTAATTGCAAACAAGGGTTATTCCACAAAATATTAAACATAGGGGTTGAATAATAATTGACCCACACTTTTATGTTTAAAATTTAATAAAATTCAACTGAGCAACATAACTTTTTGGTTTGTAAGATTTATGCTTCTGTTCATAAAACCTAATCTCGTTTGCAGTTTGAAGGCTCTAACTTATTTGCATCTTATCAAACCAGCTAAACCTGCAGGGGGTTGAATACTACTTGTAGGCACTGTATATACGTGCACAGATATACAGTATACATATATATACACACATATACAATATACATATATACACACATACAGTATACGTATATATACACACACATATACAGTATACATATACACACACCCATATACAGTATACATATATACACCCATATACAGTATACATATACACACACCCATATACAGTATACATATATACACCCATATACAGTATACATATATATACATCCATATACAGTATACATATATACACCCATATACAGTATACATATATACACACATATACAGTATACATATATATACACACACACACATATACAGTATACATATATACACCCATATACAGTATACACATATACAGTATACATATATACACATATACTCACACATATACAGTATACATATACACACACATATACAGTATACACATATACACACATATACAGTATACATATATACACCCATATACAGTATACATATATACACACACATACAGTATACATGTATATACACACACATATACAGTATACATATATACACCCATATACAGTATACATATACACACACATATACAGTATACATATACACACACATATACAGTATACACATATATACACCCATATACAGTATACATATACACACACACATATACAGTATACATATATATACACCCATATACAGTATACATATACACACACACATATACAGTATACATATATATATATACACACATACAGTATACATATACACACACATATACAGTATACACATATACACACATATACAGTATACATATACACACATATACAGTATACATATATACACACACATATACAGTATACATATATATATACATACATATACACACAGTATATATACAGTACATATATACACCCATATACAGTCTGAGACAAATAGTAATTTTTCCAAAGTTTACTGCTTCATTTTTTGTAATGGCAATTTGCATATACTCCTGAATGTCAAAGAGTGATCAGATTAACAGCAATTACTGTACTTGCAAAGTCAATATTTGCCCAGAAAATGAACTTTAACCCCCAAAACACATTTCAGCATCATTGCAGTCCTGCCTTAAAAGGAGCAGCTAACATCGTTTTAGTGATTGATCCATTAACACAGGTGTGGGTGTTGATGAGGACAGGGCTGGCGATCAATCAGTCATGATTAAGTAAGAATGACATCACTGGACACTTTAAAAGGAGGCTGGTTCTTGGTATCATTGTTTCTCTTCAGTTAACCATGGTTATCTCTAAAGAAACACGTGCAGCCATCATTGCACTGCACAAAAATGGCCTAACAGGGAAGAGTATCGCAGCTACAAAGATTGCACCTCAGTCAACAATCTATCACATCATCAAGAACTTCAAGGAGAGAGCTTCCATTGTTGTCAAAAAGGCTCCAGGGCGCCCAAGAAAGACCAGCAAGCGCCAGGACCGTATCTTAAAACTGTTTCAGCTGCGGGATCGGACTACCAGCAGTGCCGAGCTTGCTCAGGAATGGCAGCAGGCTGGTGTGAGTGCTTCTGCACGCACTGTGAGGCGGAGACTCTTTGAGCAAGGGCTGGTTTCAAGGAGGGCAGCAAAGAAGCCACTTCTCTCCAGAAAAAACATCAGGGACCGACTGATATTCTGCAAAACGTACAGGGAGTGGACTGCTGAGGACTGGGGCAAAGTCATTTTCTCTGATGAATCCCCTTTTCGATTGTTTGGGACATCTGGAAAACAGCTTATTCGGAGAAGAAGAGGTGAGCGCTACCACTAGTCTTGTCTCATGCCAACTGTAAAGCATCCTGAAACCATTCATGTGTGGGGTTGCTTCTCAGCCAAGGGAATCGGCTCACTCACAGTCTTGCCTAAAAACACAGCCATGAATAAAGAATGATACCAGAATGTCCTCCAAGAGCAACTTCTTCCAACCGTCCAAGAGCAGTTTGGCGCCCAACAATGCCTTTTCCAGCATGATGGAGCACCTTGCCATAAAGCAAAGGTGATAACTAAATGGCTCATAGAACAAAACATAGAGATTTTGGGTCCATGGCCTGGAAACTCCCCAGATCTTAATCCCATTGAGAACTTGTGGTCAATCATCAAGAGACGGGTGGACAAACAAAAACCAACAAATTCTGGCAAAATGCAAGCATTGATTATGCAAGAATGGACTGCTATCAGTCAGGATTTGGTCCAAAAGTTGATTGAGAGCATGCCAGGGAGAATTACAGAGGTCTTGAAGAAGAAGGGGCAACACTGCAAATATTGACTTGCTGCATTAACTCATTCTAACTGTCAATATAACCTATTGGTACTCATAATATGATTGCAATTATATTTCTGTATGTGACATAAACATCAGACAAACACTAATAAAAACCAGAGGCCAGCAGATCATGTGAAAATATAATTTTGGTGTCATTCTCAAAACTTTTGGCCATGACTGTACAGTATACATATACACACACATATACAGTATACATACAGTACAGACCAAAAGTTTGGACACACCTTCTCATTTAAAGATTTTTCTGTATTTTCATGACTTTGAAAATTGTACATTCACACTGAAGGCATCAAAACTATGAATTAACACATGTGGAATTATATACTTAACAAAAAAGTGTGAAACAACTGAAAATATGTCTTATATTCTAGGTTCTTCAAAGTAGCCACCTTTTGCTTTGATGACTGCTTTGCACACTCTTGGCATTCTCTTGATGAGCTTCAAGAGGTAGTCACCGGAAATGGTTTTCACTTCACAGGTGTGCCCTGTCAGGTTTAATAAGTGGAATTTTTTGCCTTATCGATGGGGTTGGGACCATCAGTTGTGTTGTGCAGAAGTCAGTTGGATACACAGCTGATAGTCCTACTGAATAGACTGTTAGAATTTGTATTATGGCAAGAAAAAAGCAGCTAAGTAAAGAAAAATGAGTGGCCATCATTACTTTAAGAAATGAAGGTCAGTCAGTCCGAAAAATTGGGCAAACTTTGAAAGTGTCCCCAAGTGCAGTTGCAAAAACCATCAAGCGCTACAAAGAAACTGGCTCATGTAAGGACTGCCCCAGGAAAGGAAGACCAAGAGTCACCTCTGCTTCTGAGGATAAGTTTATCCGAGTCACCAGCCTCAGAAATCGCAGGTTAACAGCAGCTCAGATTAGAGACCAGGTCAATGCCACACAGAGTTCTAGCAGCAGACACATCTCTTCAACAACTGTTAAGAGGAGACTTTGTGCAGCAGGCCTTCATGGTAAAATAGCTGCTAGGAAACCACTGCTAAGGACAGGCAACAAGCAGAAGAGACTTGTTTGGGCTAAAGAACACAAGGATTGGACATTAGACCAGTGGAAATCTGTGCTTTGGTCTGATGAGTCCAAATTTGAGATCTTTGGTTCCAACCATCGTGTCTTTGTGCGACGCAGAAAAGGTGAACGGATGGACTCTACATGCCTGGTTCCCACCGTGAAGCATGGAGGAGGAGGTGTGATGGTGTGGGGGTGCTTTGCTGGTGACACTGTTGGGGATTTATTCAAAATGGAAGGCATACTGAACCAGCATGGCTACCACAGCATCTTGCAGCGGCATGCTATTCCATCCGGTTTGCGTTTAGTTGGACCATCATTTATTTTTCAACAGGACAATGACCCCAAACACACCTCCAGGCTGTGTAAGGGCTATTTGACCAAGAAGGAGAGTGATGGGGTGCTACGTCAGATGACCTGGCCTCCACAGTCACCAGACCTGAACCCAATCGAGATGGTTTGGGGTGAGCTGGACCGCAGAGTGAAGGCAAAAGGGCCAACAAGCGCTAAGCAACTCTGGGAACTCCTTCAAGATTGTTGGAAGACCATTTCTGGTGACTACTTCTTGAAGCTCATCAAGAGAATGCCAGGAGTGTGCAAAGCAGTCATCAAAGCAAAAGGTGGCTACTGTGAAGACCCTAGAATATAAGACATATTTTCAGTTGTTTCACACTTTTTTGTTAAGTATATAATTCCACATGTGTTAATTCATAGTTTTGATGCCTTCAGTGTGAATGTACAATTTTCAAAGTCATGAAAATACAGAAAAATCTTTAAATGAGAAGGTGTGTCCAAACTTTTGGTCTGTACTGTATATACACACATATACAGTATACATATACAGTATACATATATACACACATATACAGTATACACATACACACACATATACAGTATACATATATACACCCATATACAGTATACACATATACAGTATACATATATATATACATGCATATACAGTATACATATATATACATACATATACACACATATACAGTATACATATACACACATATACAGTATACATATATCATGTCATGCAGTGCTTGTCTCATTGCTGTAATTTCCTGCTGTTGCCACCTGGTGGACAGAATTGGTCAGTACACGCTGAGAATGCTCACATGGTGGGGGAGGGGCAGCTTATATATGTATATACAGTCACAATGCAGTTAGGGTTATGTTCACACAGTGTTTTTTTAAATGTTTTTTTCACATTATAAAACTCAGAGTTGTCAGGAAAAGCATTGCCTGTATTTTTGATGTATGCCTCACACTAAATACATTTTTGAAGATTTTTTTTTAATCTTCCATCCTATACTGGCTGTATATTGTTGTGGCCCCGGGACTTGCTTAGATCCGCTGGGTGGCATTGCCAGCTACATTGCAGTAAATGGGTGACCTGAAATCCCACATTCATCCTGTGACCAGTTAGGGACTGTTTTTTCTTAAAGAAGGGTCTCGAGTTATTAATCCCAGACAATCCATTAATGGAGTTTCCAGTAGTATAATAATGATGATTTATCCTGGGGATGGGTTATCAATATCAGATTGGTGGGCTCCGACACGCGGCACTGGCTCTACCCATCAGTTGTTTGCAACGCTCAGATGTAAATAGTTTGAAGATCTGAACATCACTGCTCCATTCACTGTACTGTGGGTCCTGCAAGTCAGCTAATATTCATGTAATAGGAGCTGATCTGCAGCACCAGGGAGCAGCCACTACACAGTGACCAGAGCTGTGATGTTCAGCTCCTCAACAATGTTTACATCTGACCTCTGCCGGAGTTTCAAACAACTGAGTAGTTGAGGTGCCACGTTCCGGACACCCACAAATCTGATATTAATGAGCTAACCAGGGGATAGGCCATCAATATGTTTGTCCTGGAAATTCCCTTTAAGGCCCACCTGCACATACTGCGTATATAATGTATATATGGCAAAGAGTGGGAAGGGGTTAATCACAGGCTCATAAAACGGACAAACAACACGAATATTGGTTCTATCTTTACACATTTGGGGTAGCCCTTAAGAGGGCCGTTGGGTCAAAGAGAGAGAGAGAAGAGAGAGGGGAGGGAGAGATACCGGGAGATACCAAGAGAGAGAAAAAAAAGAGAGACCCAACCAGTGCAAGGCTAAGCCGGGCAGGCGGCAGCGGCTATTTATACCCACTGCTGATCTCTGATTGGTGGAAAATCTGGGTGTGGCTGCTCTCTGATTGGTGGAAAATCTGGGTGTGGCTGCTCTGTGATTGGTCAGCATTATGACCTCACAGTGGCGATGACTCATACCTCCTGGGTGGTTCTTCTGGGCGGTTCTGTTTTCTGACTGGTGGAAATTCTAATCAGCATTATGACCTCACAGTGGTCGTGACTCATGTTTCATGGACTGTTCTATCTGGGTGACCTGAAACATGCTGATCTCTGATTGGGGGAAATTCAAGTCATCTTCATGACATCACAATCAGCATGTTATTACTGCTGAGATGTTCAGTTTTTTCCTAAATTTCCTACGTTTTGTCCTAATTTATTAGCACATATATACCACTCATTCCTACAATCAAAGGATCAGGAAACCACTCTGAAATCGATATCCTACAATTTACCCCAACAGCAAAATAACAACTATAAACAAAATACCAAAATATATATCAGATTATTAATGACTAGTGTTGAGCATTCCGATACTGAAATATCGGGTATCGGCCGATATTCGCGGTATCGGAATTCTGATACTTAATTCCGATACTTTTAGAATATCGAATACCGGAATCGGAAGTTCCCATAATGCCTGCGCTCTGCAGTGTCTCTGAAGGATGACAAGCTGGATGGCAGCGCTCAGCTGCGATCCAGCCTGTCATCAGAATGCCATCCTAACGTGAGAGAATTCTCCTGATTGTTTAAAAGCCGGCGGGCGGTAAAAAGCCGCCGGCTTTTAAACAATCACACAGCCCCACACTCGCTTCCCCGCAGCCTCCCACCCCGATCCTCCGCTCCCCTCGCCACCTCCCATCCCGATCGTAAGTTAGGACCGGGCGGGGAGCGCAGCACCAAGGAGCGGGGAGCGAAGGACCCGGGCGGGGAAGCCGGCAGTGAAAAGACTTCACCGCCGGCTTTCCCGTTCTGTGCTGCGCTTTCCCGCCAGTTATTTCAAATGAACAGCTGAGGTATCAGGTGATGCTGATCAGCTGTTCATTTGAAGTAGCCGCGGTGCCCTCAGAGGGTTCATGTGAGTTCATGCTTCACTGCATTGCATGAACTCACATGAACTTTCCCACGGTCGCACAGGTCAGCCTCACCTCCCAGACCGGTCATGATTGGTGTGTGTGGGTGTCTGTGCGATGTCTGCGGGTGTGTGCGGGGTGTCTGTGCGATGTGTGCGGGTGTGCGTGGTGTGTGTGCGGTGTGTGTGCGATGTCTCCGGGTGTGTGCAGGGTGTCTGTGCGATATGTGCGGGTGTGCGCGGTGTCTGTGCGATGTGTGCGGGTGTGTGCGTGCAGGCAAACATAGGCCGATGTGACACTACTACTCCCATCGGCCTATGTCTGTCCCCCGTCCACTTGTGCCAGCAGGATCTGCTTGATGGGAGCAGTACTTCCCATCAGCCTGATCCTGCTATTTAAACTACCCCATATGTTATTTTGGCCCTATACATGTTTTATTTTTTTTTTGTTTTTAGTCCCCAATAAATTTTAAATACATTTCATTGGTGGCCAGTGGTTACCTAAAATAAATTAGTTTATACATTACCTGTCCCCGCCGATCGTCACCTAAAATAAAGTAAAAAATAAAAAACTACACCTATACTCACCTAGACACCTAATTCCCCGAAGCCATCGATCTCCTGTAATAAAATTTAAAATAATAAACCACAACCTTATCCTTACCCCTCCGTAGTAGTCCACGAGTGTCCCACGAAGATCTCCAGTTTAGAGCAGCCACATAGAATGTGACCGCTCTGAACCGCCGCTGCCGCTAGAATGACGGGGCCGTAAAGCAGCCCCGTCATTGCATAAGCGGGTTCGCCGAAGTTCAGGCAGCGCTGCTCCGGTTAGCTGCTTTACGGCCCTGCTGTATCGTGAGAAATTCCCACGGTACAGCAGTGCCGTAAAGGAGGTCACCGGAGCTGCGCTGACTGAATGCACTCCGGTGACCTCAGTCAGTGGTTCCCGCTGCCGGGAGCGGACGTGTTCCCGGCAGTGTGAGCTTACAGCAGCCATGCACAGCTGTCACCATCTCCAGATGTGACAGCTGTGCATGGGAGATCAGCGCAGGAACGTGGACAGGTAACTATTTTTTTTTTTAGTAAACTAAGAATTAAATAAAATGGTGTGTTTTATTTCAAATAAATTATTTTTTTTCTGGGTGTAGTGTGTGTTTGATTTTTAACACTTTGTAGGTTAGTAATGGGGGTGTCTTATAGACGCCCATCATTACTAACCTGGGCTTCATGGCAGCTGGCGCTGACATGAACCCCACCACTATTACCCCCTGCCACCGCACCAGGGCAGCGTGGAAGAGCGAGGCCAAGTGCCAGAATTGGTGCATCCTATGGATGTGCCATTTCTGGGGCGGCTGACGGCTGGTGTTTCTAGCCTGGGAGGGGGCCAATATTCATGGCACCCTTCCTGGGTTATTAATATCAGCCCCCAGCTGTCTGCCTAGCCTTTGCTAGCTATTAAAATAGGGGGGACCCTACATCACTTTTTTGGGGGGTCTCCCATTTTAATAGCTAGTAAAGGCTAGGTATTCAGCTGGGGGCTGATATTAGTAGCCTGGGAAGCTCCGTGGGTATTACCCCCTTCCCAGGCTTCAAACATCTGCCCCAGCCGTCTGCTTAACCTCCGCTAGAGACTAAAATTATGGGGGATCCCACGCCAATTTTATTTTTAATAAATCCTTTATTTTAACACTAAATGACACTTGAGGGGTTAATAAAGATGCAGTCCCTAAATTAATATTTATTTTTTAATTAGTTTTTCCCAAAAATTCTGACGTGGGCTTTGCCATATTTTTGTATGCCAGCCAGGTACAGCATCCAGGGACGGGCTGCCCCCAACTCCCAGCTGCCTATTTGTACCTGGCCGAACACAGCAATATAGGGAAGCCCTTTTTTTTTTAATTATTTCATGAAATAATTAAAAAAAAATTGATGTGGGGCTTCGCCCTATATTTGTGTCCAGCCAGGTACAGCAGGCAGGAACGGGCTGCCCCCAACCACCAGCTGCCTATTTGTACCTGGCCGGACACAACAATATAGGGAAGCCCTTTTTTTTTAAATTATTTCATGAAATAATTAAAAAAAAATTGATGTGGGGCTTCGCCCTATATTTGTGTCCAGCCAGGTACAGCAGGCAGGAACGGGCTGCCCCCAACCACCAGCTGCCTATTTGTACCTGGCCGGACACAACAATATAGGGAAGCCCTTTTTTTTTTAATTATTTCATGAAATAATTTAAAAAAAATTGACGTGGGGCTTCGCCCTGTTTTTGTATCCAGCCAGGTACAACTAGGCAGCTGGGGGCTGGAATCCGCAGCGCTGGGAGGCCCAAGCTTTCTGGGCCACCCCCGCTGCAAATTGCAGTCCGCAGCCACCCCGGAAAATGGCGCGTTCATAGAAGTGCCATCTTCTGGCGCTGTACCCAACTCATCCAGGGCCCTGGTGCGGTGGCTCACTGGGTAATAAAGGGGTTAGGGCCAGCTTGGCATTATCAGCTGGCCCTAAGCCCGAAATTCATGGGGTCACGCCAATATTAGACATGACCACCATGAATTTCTAGTAAAGTATTTAAAAGAAACACAACACCCAGAAAAAAGTCCTTTAATTGAAATAAACACACAATTCTTTATTGTTCTAAATTAAACCATACTTACCATTACGCCCATTCCAGCTGAAGCCAACGATCTCCTGCAATAAAAGAAAAATAATAAAGCAACCTCATCCTTACCTTTCCATGGTTCCCACGACAGCTTCAGCTCTGCTACATCGAGATGACAGGCTGGACCGCAGCAGAACGCTGCCATCCAGCCTGTCATCCCGCGGACACTGAGAAGTGCAGGCTTGCTTGCGCTCCTCAGTGTCTCGCTGTGACGGCATAAAGATGAGCCGAGGTCATGTCCAATGAACTCGGCTCACCTCATGCACGTGACGCGCCCCTGGGCCTGAGTCACGCAGCGTTGCGCACACGGGAGCCTACCCGGAGCCGGATCTGATAGGGGTAGTAGTCTCGTGGCGGTGATCCGGTCCGTGCCCAGGGAGTCAGACTAAGTGGCAGTCTATTAGCAGTAGATGTTGGATGACTACGCCACCCGTTGAATGCAGCTATGGAGCTGCCGCTGCAGGGCAGACCGCTGAGGCCGGTGGAAGGATGGTGCAGCGTGGATGGTATAACCCCCAACGGGAGGGGTATGGCCTCAGGGCAGCCGACGTGGATGATGGGGGAAGCAGGAACCACTCAGAGACGATGCGGTGTAGTTCAGGGTCTTTACTGGTGACAAAGATAGACCCTCCCGGAGTACTTGCTAGCGATCGGGGCCTGGTCAGTCCTTGAGCAGATGGGATCTCCCCTGGCCAGGCGGAGTTGTAGGCCTTCCCAACTAACTGTACTCTTCTGGCTACCTTGCTAGAGGCGGGTAAAAGTAGCCCACGTCCCTGAGTGTACCGTGTGGTGCTCACCCGTATGGCCGGTGACTCGGGGCCTTCTAATGGCTTCCGCTCCACGATGGCGGTGCTGGTCCCACGCGTGTGACCGTGCCTTCGGGTTTCTGGGCCAGAGGACCTGCAATCCCCTGCCGGTCGGTTTCTGCTGCTGGGTAAAGATTAGTCCCCACAGCCTCGGACTCCGGGTCCGGTGATACTTCTCAGTCAGGGCGAGCTCTGCAGCTGCCAGCCCCTGACTCCTTGTAGCACTGCTCCCACAGAGCTCCTGTTGTTTCTTCCTATGCTGCTTCTCTTCTCTACTCTTGTTCTGTCTTAACCCTGCCTCAGCCCCAGGTTTATATAGGGGAAGTTCTTCCCCTCCCAGGACTGGGCAGGAGGTGTGGCATGCATAAGATCCCTGACCAAGAGACCTCCCACCTGCTCTCAGACATAATATTGCTATTATTGTGGAGACCAGACCCCTGGGGTGCCACATTCCCCCCTAGTGAAATTTAGTACTCCGGGACTAAACATATTTTACAAAAACATAACAGGGTATAACAACAACAATAAAATACAATAAGGAAACACATAAAGATGGTCACGGTGTGTCCGCAACTGGGTGCAGTCTTTGAAGAAAACAAAGGTGTCCATTTCACCAAAACAGGGAGACGTAACCAGGTAGGGGTCTGTCCTGCCCCGAGTCCTTAACAGTCTTTAGTCCGTCCTGGGTTACGCTCCAACTATACACAAAGGATTCCCGGTAAATCCACCAAAGACTCCTGTAAATGACTAGAAACACAAAATTATACACAAGCAACAATAACAGGTAAACATTAATGAAACAGCTTAAACACTTAGATCCTCCACCGTACGGGCAACTGGCCTCTAGTGACCCTAGTGGACCTACGGAGCTGGCTGTCTGGCCCTGAACTACAGGGTGTAGGAGCTGTCAAGGGTAAACTGGGCAGCCGTCTACGGACCCTTTGGCTCACTAGGGGTATGGCAGGCTCACTATAAGCAGAGGGTTGATCCTCCTGATCTGCTTGTATGGAGTCTTCTGCCTCCTGGACCGGCTGTTCTTCCAGTTCTACCGGTTGCTCCGTAAGTACTTGGGATGCTGGTTGGAGGAACGTGAGGACGGGTACCACAACTGCACCATTGACTTGAGTCCAGGACCGAGGGAAGTCTCCGAGCACAGTACTAACCATATCTTCCCTTTCCTCTACGGGTCGAGGGTCTTCTTGTTCCTCTTCAGGGTTCCGTAGCTGTTCGGGACACTTCTTCAGGTGATCCCGGGATACAATGGTTGTGGTTTCCCCTCCGTCTTTGCTGATGGTACAGACCTTCGGGTTGTCGTGGCTTGAGGGCAGTACGGTGTACGGGTCCTTCTCCCACTGGTCGTCCAACTTGTGGAGCCGTCTTTTCCTCTTCAAGACCTGCTCTCCGGGCACCAGGGAAACAGCGGGAGCATACTGGTTGTAAGTTTTCTCTTGTCTTTCCCTAGCTTGACAGAGACTACGCTCCACGCTCTCCTGTACTTTCCGGTACTGCTGCTGCCTCTCTGTATCCCAGTCTGCTTCTGGTGAAGTGTCCTCGGGTGTCAGGACTCCCATCTCCAGGTCAACAGGTAGCTTACCAGGTCTTGCCCTCATCAGGTAAGCCGGGGTACAGTTGGTGGAACCTACCGGGATGTGGTTGTATAGGTCCACTAGGTCGGGCAGCCTCTCGGGCCACAGACTGCGTTCTTCCAGGGGCAATGTTTTCAGAAGATCTATCACCACCTGGTTCATTTTCTCACAAAGTCCATTAGTTTGCGGGTGATAGGGTGTCGTCCTTATCTTCCGGCAGCCATAAAGAGTGCAGA
Source organism: Phyllobates terribilis (assembly GCF_046119375.1). Taxonomy (NCBI): domain Eukaryota; kingdom Metazoa; phylum Chordata; class Amphibia; order Anura; family Dendrobatidae; genus Phyllobates; species Phyllobates terribilis. Next base: position 5,087,204 of record NW_027362823.1, read on the forward strand.
ATTCTTGGAAGACCTCCGCTTCAAAGGCAGGTCCCTGGTCCGTCAACACTTGGTCCGGGTACCCGTGTGGACGGCAGAAATGCTGCTGGAAGGCTCTAGCTGCTGTTCGAGCTGTTAAGTCCTTGACGGGGACGACAACCAAGAACCGGGAGTAGTGATCCACGATGGTTAGTGCGTAGACGTAGCCACTTCTGCTTGGGGTCAGTTTTACATGATCCAAGGCTACCAGTTCCAACGGCTGCCGGGTGACGATGGACTGCAGGGGAGTCTTCTGGCTGGCACGGTCCTTCCTTCTTAGGTTGCACGGGCCACAGTCTCTGCACCACCTCTCGATGGTTCCTCTCATGCCTACCCAATGGAACCTACCCTACGTCCGGTAGATTTGGCATCCTGGACAGGGCGTCCGCGTTGGTATTGGAGCGTCCTGCCCGGTATTTGATTGTAAACTCATAGTTGGACAAGCGGGCCATCCATCTCTGCTCTAGGGCACCGAGTCTTGCTGTGTCCAGGTGTGTCAACGGGTTATTATCCGTGTACACGGTGAACCGGGAAGAAGCGAGGTAGTGCTTAAAGCGTTCGGTGACTGCCCACACCACTTCCAGGAACTCTAGCTTAAATGAGCTGTAATTTTCAGGGTTTCTTTCGGTGGGTCGCAGTTTTCGGCTGGCGTAAGCAATTACCCGTTCTTTCCCCTGCTGAATCTGGGACAGTACGGCTCCTAGCCCGATGTTACTGGCGTCGGTGTAGAGGATAAAGGGCTGGCTATAATCAGGGTATGCCAGGATTTCATCCCCCGTGAGGGCCATTTTCAGCTGGCGGAAGGACTCTTCTTCTAGCTTCTCCCATCTGAAGGGTGGCTTCTGGTTCTTGGCCTTCCTGGAGTGGCCTATCAGGAGGTCCTGCATAGGAGCTGCCTTTTTGGTGAAACCGGGAATAAACCTTCGGTAGTAGCCTACCAACCCGAGGAACTGCCTCACTTCCTTTACGCTGGAGGGGCTTGGCCATTCCTTAATTGCGGTGATCTTATCAGGGTCGGGAGCCACTCCGTCAGCACTCACCACGTGTCCCAGGTACTGCACCTTTGGCTTCAGGAGGTGACACTTAGAGGGTTTCACCTTCAGGCCATAACTTGCCAGGGCTTCGAACACTTCCGCCAGGTGTTTCAGGTGGTCCTCATAAGTCTTGGAATATACGATGACATCGTCCAGGTACAACAGGACCGTCTCGAAGTTTCTGTGTCCCAGACAGCACTCCATTAATCGTTGGAAGGTTCCTGGTGCATTGCAGAGTCCGAACGGCATACAGGTAAACTCGCTAAGTCCCATCGGGGTGGTGAATGCGGTCTTCTCCCGGTCCGCCTCTGCTACAGGAACCTGCCAGTACCCGCTAGTGAGATCCAAGGTAGAGAAGAAGTTAGCAGATTTTAAAGCAGCCAAAGACTCCTCTATCCTTGGTAAGGGGTACGCATCCTTGTGTGTGATATGGTTGATTTTCCGGTAATCTACACACATTCTCATGGTGTTGTCTTTCTTTTTGACTAAGACTAGTGGGGCTGCCCAGGGGCTACAGCTATCCTTGATTACCCCAGCCTCCTTCATGTCTCTAAGCATCCCCTTGGCGTGTTGGTAGTGTGCAGGGGGTACGGGTCGATACCTCTCTTTTATGGGAGGATGATCTCCCGTGGGGATGTGGTGTTCTACCCCCTTGACTCGCCTGAAGTCTAACGGGTGTTTACTGAACACTCTCTCGTACTCTTGAACCACCCGATAGACTCTCTGTTTCTGATGGGAGGGAGTGGAGTCAGTACCCAAATGTAGTTGCTGACACCAATCCTCCATTATTTTCTTAGAGCCGTTACCTTCCTCCGGGTGAGATGGAGGCAAGGGTTCCACAGACTGTATAGAGTTTTGGTTGATGGTATATAATTTGGCTAGCGTGGCATACCGGGGTAGGTACACTTCCCTCTTCCCGATATTTATTATGCGAACGGGCACCCTCCCATGGCGTACATCAACCACCCCCCGGGCTGTCAAAATGGTGGGCCTACTGTCTGAATAGACTGGTTCTACCATTGCCTGGTAATCTCTACCTCTCAGACCAATAGCTGCCCGGCACCAAATCATCATTTCACTTTTCGGGGGCATGGCAATAGGGAAAGGGTCACACATTCTTACGCTACCAATCTCACCGCCGGAGAGTTCCACCTGTTGCCGTCGCATCAGTGCCCGGATCTCTTTCTGGAGCACTCGCTGCTGGCCGGAGATGGCGTTCTTGGCAACCTGCTGTAAAATGAAAATCACCTCTGCAAGACAATTTTCAATCACATTAGTTCCTAGAGTTATCTTTGGGTGACTCTCGCGCTTGTCAATGTCTACAATGATCAGTCCCTGTGCTGCCAGTTCGACTCTACCGATTTTAATGGTCATCTCTTTAAATCCGATCTGCGGCACGGGTTGACCATTGCTGGCGATGATACTCAAGTCGTCATCAGGGTAGCGGGTTATATCCGAGTCATTCCAGTACTGCTTGAAGAGCACGTACGGGATGTTGGTGACCTGTGACCCGGTGTCCAGTAGGGCACTCATAGGAATGCCATCCAGTACCACAGGCAAGACTGGACGTCCTCCCACATATTTGTCGCGCCAGTTCGATGGGCCTGGTGATCTTTTTCCTGGGGGTTGGCCCTCTACCCCAGGTTGTGCCAGTTTAAAGGACAGTACCTTGCCATATGTCCGGGTTGATTGCAGCGGCGGCAGATGGGTTGTCCGTCCTCGTTGTATCGGTCGCTGGGTCTTCCTCTGGCCGGTGGGGTCCTCCTTGGTCGGCGCCACGGGATGTCCTCCGGTCCGGATGCCAGCTGGATCTTCCCTGGAGTAGAAACCTGTAAAGACTGCACAGTTCGGGTTAGCGCAGCAACGCTTTTAGCTAGCTCTTGGACCTGATGGTGCAGGTCTGGAGCCGGGTCATTGTTCAAAGCCTGCGCATCAGCCCCCACAGGCCCTGCCGACAAGGGCGCCGCCTCCTGGTGGTAAGTGATAGCTGGGCGCCTGTGGGTCACAACGCCACCCGGTGCCGGTTCTCGGAGCACCCGGATGGCTCTGTCCTTGAACTGTGCAAAGTCCAGATGAGGATCCTGTAAGGCTATGGCCCGCAACTGGGTTCGGTGGACATTGCAATATAGTCCCTCTATAAATTGTTCGGTCAACAGCCTGTCCTCGTTTCCCACGCTGTCAGGGTCGGTTTGCTTAATGGCTCTCAGGGCCTCTTGTAGGTTTAGTGCATAGTCCCTTATACTCTCATGTGCTCGCTGCTTGCACCCATAGAATCTAAGCTTAATCTCGGCTGAGGTGCGGGTATCAAAGGTGTCCCTCAGCCGGGTTAGTATCCCTGTGACAGTCCTCCTCCCAGGTGGCCAGGACTTTACCTCCCTTTGGGCTGCCCCGGTTAGTTGGGCCACCAGGATGCTCACTTTTTGCTCTTCTGTGAGGGGGTACACCTGGAAGAGGCTATCCAGCTTTTCTCTAAAGTCATTCAGGGTATGTGACTCCCCTGAGTATTGGGGTAGCCAGGCTGCTCCCGGGATATAGGGCATGGTGAAAGGCATGACTGCAGCAGCGGTGGCGCTGGCGGGGGTCGAGGCAGTGAAGCTCTCCTCCGTATCCGACATCTTCCTCCCCCCTAGTGGACCGTGGCCTACCTTGCGATGATCCTCTTCCGTAGGCCGCGGCTCCGCAGTGGATCGTCAGGGTTGAGGACCTTCCGTCGCGCTCCTGTGACGTCGGCGTCTGCTGGGCTCCTTCCAGGACCTTACGCAACGTCCGGACGTGAGGCGGGGCTTCAGTTCTTGCGGGCTTTTCGGAGTCCACGCCCCTCTTCTTCCAGCGCGGCGTCCTCAAGATGGTGTCCAACGGCGGGAAAACTCCACGGATGGCGGGAAGAAGGCAGAAGATGGCGCCGGATGGCGGGAAAACTTCGCGGATGGCGGGAAGAAGGTAGAAGATGGCGCCGGATGGCGGGAATCTTCACCACTGGTAAGTTTGAACAGTCTTTTTCAGGCACGCAGTACCCGGTGGTTGCGGGCACGAGATCCTGCCGACTACGCCAAAAGTTGACGCGCCCCTGGGCCTGAGTCGCGCAGCGTTGCGCACGCGGGAGCCTACCCGGAGCCGGATCTGATAGGGGTAGTAGTCTCGTGGCGGTGATCCGGTCCGTGCCCAGGGAGTCAGACTAAGTGGCAGTCTATTAGCAGTAGATGTTGGATGACTACGCCACCCGTTGAATGCAGCTATGGAGCTGCCGCTGCAGGGCAGACCGCTGAGGCCGGTGGAAGGATGGTGCAGCGTGGATGGTATAACCCCCAACGGGAGGGGTATGGCCTCAGGGCAGCCGACGTGGATGATGGGGGAAGCAGGAACCACTCAGAGACGATGCGGTGTAGTTCAGGGTCTTTACTGGTGACAAAGATAGACCCTCCCGGAGTACTTGCTAGCGATCGGGGCCTGGTCAGTCCTTGAGCAGATGGGATCTCCCCTGGCCAGGCGGAGTTGTAGGCCTTCCCAACTAACTGTACTCTTCTGGCTACCTTGCTAGAGGCGGGTAAAAGTAGCCCACGTCCCTGAGTGTACCGTGTGGTGCTCACCCGTATGGCCGGTGACTCGGGGCCTTCTAATGGCTTCCGCTCCACGATGGCGGTGCTGGTCCCACGCGTGTGACCGTGCCTTCGGGTTTCTGGGCCAGAGGACCTGCAATCCCCTGCCGGTCGGTTTCTGCTGCTGGGTAAAGATTAGTCCCCACAGCCTCGGACTCCGGGTCCGGTGATACTACTCAATCAGGGCGAGCTCTGCAGCTGCCAGCCCCTGACTCCTTGTAGCACTGGTCCCACAGAGCTCCTGTTGTTTCTTCCTATGCTGCTTCTCTTCTCTACTCTTGTTCTGTCTTAACCCTGCCTCAGCCCCAGGTTTATATAGGGGAAGTTCTTCCCCTCCCAGGACTGGGCAGGAGGTGTGGCATGCATAAGATCCCTGACCAAGAGACCTCCCACCTGCTCTCAGACATAATATTGCTATTATTGTGGAGACCAGACCCCTGGGGTGCCACACACGTCACTGACAGCGTGGGAGTATTCTAAGTGCTGAGTGCAGGAGAATTTTCCCACGCTGTCAGTGACGTGCATGAGGTGAGCCGAGTTCATTGGACATGACCTCGGCTCATCTTTATGCCGTCACAGTGAGACACTGAGGAGCGCAAGCAAGCCTGCACTTCTCAGTGTCCGCGGGATGACAGGCTGGATGGCAGCGTTCTGCTGCGGTCCAGCCTGTCATCTCGATGTAGCAGAGCTGAAGCTGTCGTGGGAACCATGGAAAGGTAAGGATGATGTTGCTTTATTATTTTTCTTTTATTGCAGGAGATCGTTGGCTTCAGCTGGAATGGACGTGATGGTAAGTAGAGTTTAATTTAGAACAATAAAGAATTGTGTGTTTATTTCAATTAAAGGACTTTATTCTGGGTGTTTGTGTTTTTTTTTAACTTTGACTATGGGGTTAGTAATGGGGGTGTCTTATAGACGCCTCTCCATTACTAACCTGGGTTTGATGTCAGCTGGCATTATAAGCTGACATCAACCCCAACCCTATTACCCCACTGCTACCGCTACAGGGCAGTGGGAAGAGCGAGGCTAAATGCCAGAAATGGCGCATCCTATGGATGCGCCATTTCTGGGGTGGCTGACGGCTGGTGTTTCTAGCCTGGGAGGGGGCCAATATTCATGGCACCCTTCCTGGGCTATTAATATCAGCCCCCAGCTGTCTGCCTAGCCTTTGCTAGCTATTAAATTAGGGGGGACCCCACGTCATTTTTTTGGGGGGTCCCCCATTTTAATAGCTAGTAAAGGCTAGGTATTCAGCTGGGGGCTGATATTAGTAGCCTGGGAAGCTCCGTGGGTATTACCCCCTTCCCAGGCTTTAAACATCTGCCTCAGCCGTCTGCTTAACCTCCGCTAGAGCCTAAAATTACGGGGAACCCCACGCCAATTTTTTTTTAAATAAATCCTTTATTTTAACACTAAATGACAATTACAGTAATCAACACTGTCACTGTACTTCATATATATGTGACTGACATGTTTCTATTTATCTAATCTATGTGTGATTCTCTATTCCTTCTATTCTAAATTGTTCGGTACCGCTGCTGAATTGCCGGCCGGCTTTTTTAAAGAGATAGTGCATGAAAACACTATTATTTTTTTTAATAAATCCTTTACACTAAATGACAAGTACAGTAAGCAACACTGTCACAGTACTTCATATATATTTGACTGACATGTTTCTATCTATCTAATCTATGTGTGAAGCTCTATTCTTTCTGTTGTAAATTGTCGGGTACCGGTGTATGCCGCTGCTGAATTGCCGGCTTTTCGCGTAATACATTCAACATTATTCTTAGTTGTTTTACTTCATGTAGAATTAACCTGCAAGGAAAGAAAGGGTTTATTTTCATTCCGATATTTGTGTCCCATTGACTTGCATTGGTTTCCGGTATCGGAATCAGCGATATCCGATACTTTTTGGGTATCGGTCCGATCCAATCCGATACGATATTTCTTGATATCGGAAGGTATCGCTCAACACTATTAATGAGGAAATAAAAGACACAATCACATAAAAATAGTTTTTAGAAAGGTGTAGAAAAAATGCTGTAAAGTAAGAACGCTTCAAAAATAGAAATGTTAATGATTTTTTTTAATCAATTAACAAAATACAAAGTGAATGAACAAACGAAAAATCTAGATCCAATTAATATTTAGTGTGACCAACTTTTCACTTTAAAACAGCATCAATTATTCCAGGTACACCTGCGCAAAGTCAGGGATTTTGTAATAATACAGTCAGGTGTCTGGTCATACACCATGGCAAGACTGAGCACGAATACACAAGGAAGTTATACTACATCAGCAAGTCTCTAAGGCACAAATTTCAAAGCAGATTGAGGGTTCAAGATGTGTCATTCAAGCACTTATGAAGAAGCAAGAAAATGTGCAACGTTGGGGTCAGTAGATGCAGTGGTCGGCCAAGGAAACTTAGTGCAGCAGATGTATGACACATTATGGTTACTTTCCTTCAAAAGCGGAAGATGTCCAGCAGTGCCATCAGCTCAGAACTGGCAGCAACCAGTGGGACTCACCTTCACTCATCTACTGTTCAGAGAAGACTGGCCAGAAGTGGTCTTCATAGCAGAATTGTGGCGAAAAAGCCATATCTTCCACATCAAAACAAGGCCAAGTGACTCAACTATGCATTAAAACAGAGGAACCAGGGTGTAGAAAATTGGCAGGATGTGCTCTGGACGGTTGAGTCAAAATATGAAAATGTTGTTAATACAGAAGAGATTTTGTTCACTAAAGGGCTGGAGAGCAGTACAATAATGAGTGTCTGTGGGCAATAGTGATGCATAAGCACGGTGGAGGGTCCTGTAAGTTTGGGGCTGCATTTCAGCAAATGGAAGTGGGAATTGGGTTAGAATTATTGGTTCCCTCAATGCTGAGATATAGAGGCAGATACTTATCCATCATGCAAATTCATCATGGAGGTGTCTGATTGGATCCAAATGTTTTCTTCAGCAGAACAACAACCCCAAACGTACAGCCAATGTCATTAAGAATTATCTTCAATGTAAAGAACAAGGAGTCCTGGAAATGATCTGGTCCCACCCAGTGGAGTAATTGGAGTCTGATAGGCCCCCACCTGCATGTTGGTCAGATGTATGGGCCCTTGTAGCGTTCTGGATCCTATAAAGATATATGTGTTCTCTCCCTATGTAGCAATGTCCCCCATCCTGGCTCCTTCTTGTAATAATCTCCCACATGCTGGGCCTTATGCTATAACATTTTCCCCCACCTGTGCCCCTGTCTGGTAATGTCCCCATTCTGGCATCATTTCCTTCATTCTGGTTTAATGTCCCCATCCTGGTATAGTGTCCGCATTCTGATATAATGTCCCCATTTTGGTATAATGTCTCTAACCTGGTATAATATCCCCCATGCTGGTGTAATGCTCCCAATTCTGCTATAATGTCCCCAAAGCTTGTATAATGCCCCACATCCTGGTATAGTATGTCCAGTTGTGGCATAATGTCCCCCATGCTGCTATAATATCCCTCATACTGATATAATATCATCATTGTGATATAGTGTCCCCCATCCTGGTATAACATTATCATTGTGATATTATGTCCCCATTCTGATATAGTGTTACCCATCCGGGTATGGTGTACCCCATTCTGGTATAGTGTCCCTTATTCTGGTATAATGTCCCCAATTCTGGTATAATTTCCCCATTCTGATATAATGTCCCCATTCTGATTTAATGTCCCCCTTCCTGGTATATTGTCCCCATTCTGATATATTGTCCCCATTCTGATATAGTGTCCTTCATCTTGGTAAAATGTCCCCATACTAGTATAGTGTCCCCATTCTGGTATAATGCCCCCCATCCTGGTTTAAAGACCATCATACTGGTTTAATGTCCCTCGCCCTGGTTTAAAGTCCCCAATCCTGGTACAATACACTCCATTCTGTTACAGTGTCTCACATTCTGACATAATGACCTAATTCTGATATAATGTCCCCATTCTGGTATAATGTACCCATTCTGGCATAATGTCCCCCATCCTGATATGGTATCTACTGAGCTGCCATCCTGGGGATGGGTTATCAATATCAGATCGGTGGGCTCCGACACACGGCAGTGGATCTGCCCATCAGTTGTTTGCAAAGCTCAGATGTAAATAGTTTGAAGATCTGAACATCACTGCTCCATTCACTGTACTGTGGGTCCTGCAAGTCAGCTAATATTCATGTAATAGGAGCTGATCTGCAGCACCAGGTATCAGCCACTACACAGTGACCAGATCTGTGATGTTCAGCTCCTCAACAATGTTTACATCTGACCTCTGCCAGAGTTTCAAACAACTGAGTAGTGGAGGTCCCACGTGCCGGACCCCCACAAATCTGATATTAATGAGCTAATCAGGGGATAGGCCATCAATATGTTTGTGTAGCACCCTGAGGACTCGGCTGCTACAGGGGTATTACACCTCAAGCCAGAGGTGTGGTATTCCACTCCCGGGTAAGGATGGAGTGTGGAACTGAGCTCAGTAGGCTGCATGCACTACATACATCCCATTTCCGGGGGACAGATCGACGGTACTCCCACCAGTATATGTGCAGGTACGACAGTGTCTGTCCCTGGCTGGAGTGGGAGGGGGGTGGAAAATCCCAGTAGTGTAGGGGCAGATAGGGGGAGTAGTCTGGGTAAGGCTAGGAGCTCATTGGGTGCTGGTCACCTGAGCTCACACATAGAGGGAGTATATAAGGTGGGCACCATCTTAGAACAGGGTCAGTCAGTCTAGAGAGAAGTCCAGGAGAGCCTGCAGAGAGAAGAGAGAGAGGAGAAAGGAAGGACCCAGAGAGAGGACAGAAGAAGGAACCCCAAGATCCCAGAATACAGACAGAAGGGTGAAGGGTTGGCACGCAAGGGTACCGGATCCCAAGCTGGCAGAGGCCAAAGCACACCTTAGCCAGGAACCGGAGGTCGTGGGCAGGATCTGCCACGACCCTCACCAAATCCACTAGGAAGGCACACCGAGCATAGGGTCAGGGGACCCAGAAGGGGTCCAACCAACAAGAGACCCGAGGGAGCCGGACATAAGTGGATCCCTGGTGGGAACGGCCAGTAGAAAGGAAAGTCAGAAAGGAGCTCAGGACCACGCTCCAGAATTGCTTGGGGGTTGGCCGAGTCCAGGACCTAGTGGACGCAGCACGGCTCGGGTGGTCACTCAAGGCCAGAGTGACCACAAGAACATCAGTAAGTAAAAACCCCTGAACTGCACAGCCCGACTCTGAGTCTTCTTGCTTAGCTCTCCTGCACCTTCACAACCACCATCCTCTACATCTGACCCCCTGAGGCTATACCCCTCCCGTTGGGGGTTATATTACCACAGCTGCACACATACCACCAGCCTCAGCGGACCCTTCTGCAGCGGCGGCCTTTTGACCGCAAATCAACGGGTGGCGTAGTCGACACTAAGAACATCTAACAACATCTGCAAAGACTGCCACACACTGAGTTTGACACCCTGGGCACGGACCGGGTCGCCGCCACTCGGAGACTACAACCCCCATCTGATCCGGCTCCGGGTATCCCCAAACAGCACTGGCCCAGGGGGCGCGTCAACTTTGGCGTAGTCGGCAGGATTTCATGCCCGCAACAACCGGGTACTGCGTGCCTGAAGAAAAGTTCACATTTACCTCAAAAAGAAGTCTCCCGCCGATTCCAGAGGGTCCCCGCCATCGGACGCCATCACGGATCGTTTCCCGCCGGTTGCCCGCCATCTGCAGCTTTTTCCCGCCATCCACGGAGTTTCCCGCCACTGGGAGACGATTCCCGCCATTTTGAGAAGATTTCCCGCCTTGGAAGAGTGGACGCCATTATGGGCGTGCCAGAGGGTGGCAAGAGGCCACCTCCCATCGTGGGCCAGGTCCAAGAATGGCGCCAAAAGCGGAAACCGCCCCCACTAACAGAGACTGTGATGATAGAAGTGTCCATCAGCGTGAGGGAACTGCCCCTGAAACTGACAATCACCAAGTTGCCCCGGGACCATCCCCAAAGGGGGCGGAGACAGAACAAAAGTAAGAAGATGGGTGCAGCCTGGAGGAGTCTGGAGAGAGCGCACCCGGAGATGAGAAGTCTGGAGAGGAGTCCAGAGAAGTCGCACCCGGAGATGGAGGGAGAGTCAGGCAGCACCGACCCTGTGGTCAGGAGCCTGCTGCAAGCAACCACCCCACTAGGCCTGGTGGAGATTCTGGCACAGCTCCCCCGAGACCGGGAGTGTGCACAGACAGCGCTGGAGGGCCTCGCACGGAGTATGGCCCGGGTGCAGCGAGAGACGCTGACGGAGTGGAGCAGGGAGATGGCCCAGCAGGCTGGAACCCGCCAGCGAAGCACGCCACCCGAGACGAGGAGACAGACCGCCTCTGAGGATGGTGCAGGAGGAGTGAAGGCCGGAGACGGCGCTGAGGAGGGAGCTGAACAGACGGAGGCAGGTAAAGGGGACGTCACTACCCCGAGCCGAGAAACCGTGAGCCTGCCCCAGCTCCCCGTCGCAGAGCCCGAAATTCCCCCTGCCGTGCCCGTCGCTGCACCGTCACCGCTCCAGACAAGGCCTCAAGTAGAAGCCGCGGCCGCGACCCCTGTGACGTCACGCGCCCCAACCCTGAGCGCGACAAAGCAGGAAACACCACCGGCCTGGTCGCAAGGTCTAGTACCCCCGGGCGCCGCAAGTCCAACAGCGCCCCCTACCTCCACGGAGCCACCGGCCTGGTCGCAGGGCCGAGTAACCCCGGGCGCCGCCGTCCTTACGGTGCCCTTTTCCTTTAGGGTGCCCCAAGTCTGGTCGCAAGGCCTGGTCAACCCGGGCGCCGCTGTCACCATCGCGCCCTCAACATCTAGAGTGCCGCACCTGGGTGAAGATTTGTTCGCCCAGCACACTTGCCCGGATGGGCAGCCCTTTATATGGCCACCGGAGTATTACGAACTACAGCTCCAAAAGGAAAGGCCCCTGTGCGAGCCCCTGATTCCGGTTCCGAAGCCCGTCAGGAGGACCCCGCTCTCGCTGGAGGAGGCGCAGTTCGAGTGGGACCCCACCGGAGGAGACCTCATGGGGTTCACCCAAGAAACTCGGGCGGCCGCAGCTGAACTTGCGGAGTGCTGCCGGCAGCAGTTAGAGGTCTTCGACCGGGAGCGGAGAGAGAGGCGGGTCCGAGAGCAGCGGCTGCAGATACAGAGCGCAGAGCAGAAGAGCCGGACCCGGAGGAACCCCCGTGCAGCTCATGGTCCCCGTGCCACCGGGACTGTGATTAAATTCCACCTGCAGCACGGTTGGGGTTTCATCAGGGATCATCACACCCCCGGCGACGTCTTTGTCACCCGCAGAGACGTAGAAAGCCATCTGCCGGAGGGACACAGAGGTCGTGACCTATACGTAGGGGATGAGGTCACATTCACCCGGCACAAGTGTGCCAAAGGACCCTACGCCCTTCATGTACACCGGCTGACGGAGGAGGAGCTGCGGTGTGAGGAGGAGCAAGAGGACCCGGACGGGTCTGAAGAATACAGGGAAGGAGCAGGAGTACGCCGTCATTAAAGTACGGTATCGTGAAACTGTATATAGTTACCCGTAAGGGTATATGCCATGCTGATTTAAATATGTTCCCCGTTGGGACAAGAGTGAACTGAAACCCGTGTGTCCCTATTCCCACTGACCGAGGACTGAGAGCGGTCATCCTTTCCTGATACCTGGCCGAGGACTGAGAGCGGCCATTTCCCCTTGTATATAGTTGCGCTTTCTAAGGCGCCCCCTACTGGTTTTATAGGAAACTACAAGAGACTGTCGCACTTTACCCGGTCACAAGTTGCACCGTGGCCGGAGGAACAAGAAAGTTTACAAGAATGTTTATTATGAAAAAGTTTTTATGCTGATATATATATATATGATGTTTTCTATGTTTATGTTGTTATGAAAAAAATTTGTATGTTTTTGTATGTTTTTGCTCTTTTACAGCCCGAGGACGTGCTGTGATTTACCAGGGGGGAATGTAGCACCCTGAGGACTCGGCTGCTACAGGGGTATTACACCTCAAGCCAGAGGTGTGGTATTCCACTCCCGGGTAAGGATGGAGTGTGGAACTGAGCTCAGTAGGCTGCATGCACTACATACATCCCATTTCCGGGGGACAGATCGACGGTACTCCCACCAGTATATGTGCAGGTACGACAGTGTCTGTCCCTGGCTGGAGTGGGAGGGGGGTGGAAAATCCCAGTAGTGTAGGGGCAGATAGGGGGAGTAGTCTGGGTAAGGCTAGGAGCTCATTGGGTGCTGGTCACCTGAGCTCACACATAGAGGGAGTATATAAGGTGGGCACCATCTTAGAACAGGGTCAGTCAGTCTAGAGAGAAGTCCAGGAGAGCCTGAAGAGAGAGAGGAGAAAGGAAGGACCCAGAGAGAGGACAGAAGAAGGAACCCCAAGATCCCAGAATACAGACAGAAGGGTGAAGGGTTGGCACGCAAGGGTACCGGATCCCAAGCTGGCAGAGGCCAAAGCACACCTTAGCCAGGAACCGGAGGTCGTGGGCAGGATCTGCCACGACCCTCACCAAATCCACTAGGAAGGCACACCGAGCATAGGGTCAGGGGACCCAGAAGGGGTCCAACCAACAAGAGACCCGAGGGAGCCGGACATAAGTGGATCCCTGGTGGGAACGGCCAGTAGAAAGGAAAGTCAGAAAGGAGCTCAGGACCACGCTCCAGAATTGCTTGGGGGTTGGCCGAGTCCAGGACCTGGTGGACGCAGCACGGCTCGGGTGGTCACTCAAGGCCAGAGTGACCACAAGAACATCAGTAAGTAAAAACCCCTGAACTGCACAGCCCGACTCTGAGTCTTCTTGCTTAGCTCTCCTGCACCTTCACAACCACCATCCTCTACATCTGACCCCCTGAGCCTATACCCCTCCCGTTGGGGGTTATACTACCACAGCTGCACACATACCACCAGCCTCAGCGGACCCTTCTGCAGCGGCGGCCTTTTGACCGCAAATCAACGGGTGGCGTAGTCGACACTAAGAACATCTAACAACATCTGCAAAGACTGCCACACACTGAGTTTGACACCCTGGGCACGGACCGGGTCGCCGCCACTCGGAGACTACAACCCCCATCTGATCCGGCTCCGGGTATCCCCAAACAGCACTGGCCCAGGGGGCGCGTCATTTGTCCTGGAAATTCCCTTTAAGGCCCACCTACACATACTATGTATATAATATATATATATATATATATATATATATATATATATATATATATATATATATATATATATGGCAAAGAGTGGGAAGGGGTTAATCACAGGCTCATAAAACGGACAAACAACACAAATATTGGTTCTATCTTTTACACATTTGGGGTAGCCCTTAAGAGGGCCGTTGGGTCAAAGAGAGAGAGAGAAGAGAGAGGGGAGGGAGAGATACCGGGAGATACCAAGAGAGAGAGAAAAAAAGAGAGACCCAACCAGTGCAAGGCTAAGCCGGGCAGGCGGCAGCGGCTATTTATACCCACTGCTGATCTCTGATTGGTGGAAAATCTGGGTGTGGCTGCTCTCTGATTGGTGGAAAATCTGGGTGTGGCTGCTCTGTGATTGGTCAGCATTATGACCTCACAGTGGCGATGACTCATACCTCCTGGGTGGTTCTTCTGGGCGGTTCTGTTTTTTGACTGGTGGAAATTCTAATCAGCATTATGACCTCACAGTGGCCGTGATTCATGTTTCATGGACTGTTCTATCTGGGTGACCTGAAACATGCTGATCTCTGATTGGTGGAAATTCAAGTCATCTTCATGACATCACAATCAGCGTGTTATTACTGCTGAGTAGTGTTGAGCGAGCACTAAAATGCTCGGGTGCTCGAAGCTCGGGCCGAGCTCGCCGTGATACTCGGGTGCTCGACCCGAGCAACGAGCCCAATGTTAGTCTATGGGAGACTCGAGCATTTTTGCGGTGGCACCCCCGGCAGTCTTTTAAAAGCCTAACAAGTGCCCAAAACGATAGTGACAGTGCTCAAATGACATGGGAACAGCATGGGGATCGCCCCAGGAAGTATTTCTGTCCCCCAGGTCACTGCTGTCAACAACGTGGTCAGAGGTATTAAGCCACTTTTACGGGCTCACAATAAAACGTTCAAAAACGAAAGTGAAACGTTAAGGAACATCCTTTCCAGGGAAAAGACTTGTGTATAAGTTAAAATAAATGACCAAAAACAAAAATACTCCTCCACACCTTCGGCTATGTTCACAAGTAGCATTTTTTATGCGTTTTTGCACTTTTGTATTGCTTTCAACTATGACAAATGCATTCACCGAGAAATGTCATTTTAACATTTTACAACCTTATCTGGCCATGTGCTGTGTGACACATGCATAAAGTGCTGAAAAGACATGGGAACAGCATGGGGAAGACCCCTGGAAGCATCTCTGACTCCCAGGTCACTGTCTAGAAGTGTGCCCATCATAAGTGATCCTTGCCGCATCAGAAGATGCAGACTTGCAACTATCCCCATGCAAGTTCTAGTCCCAGGGCAGTGTTCAATTGTACCTCCCCCATTCCTTGCAATACAAGCGCAAGTATGCAGCCTGCCACCCACCCACCCCCAGGCTGCAATACCATACTGCTTGCTTGCTTGAACTTGAAATTGGGCCTTTTAGGCATGTGGAGGCGGAATCTGGCCACCACGTCATGGCTGTGTTGGCGGCCTGGAATCCATACTCAGTCCCCAGCCGCCCGGCGGCCGGGTGTCCATACTCGGTCCCCAGCCGCCCCGCGGCCGGGTGTCCACACACGGTCCCCAGCCGCCTGGGGGCAGCCGGGTGTCCATAAACGGTCCCCAGCCACCCCTATTTCTCCTTGGAACATCCCCCCACACACTTTTCTTAGCACGGCCTGCTTTAGGCAGCATTGGACGAGCCCACCAGAGAACCAGACTCCTCCGGTGGGCCCTGACTTCTCCATCGGTGGAGTTGAGAGTGCCAAGGTGAGGAGCATGATGATGATGACAGAAGTTAGCATCTGCTATGTTTTCTTTTAATGCAAGTGTAAGTGTGCAGCCTGCCACCCACCCACCCCCAGACTGCAATTCCATACTGCTAGCTTGCACTTAAAATGGGGCCTTTTAGTTTGGAGGAGGCCGAAGCTGGCCACTACCTCATGGCTGCTTCGGCAGCGAGGTATCCATACTCAGTCCCCAGCCGCCCCTATTTGTCCTGGTGTGCCTTATACATAAGATTAAGCGCGTATACCAAAACATTACCCGTGCCCTCCCCAGTGCATTTAGTGGGAAGGAGAGCCTATTCCGCTGTAGTGTGTGCATGCCAAACCCCTGTTCATGGTACATGCGAAGATGCCTCCCACCTTGCACCTGTCGTTGCAGACTTGCAACTATCCCCATTCAAGTCCTTGTCCCAGGGCAGTGTTCAATTGTACCTCTCCCATTCCTTGCAATGCAAGCGCAAGTATGCAGCCTGCCACCCACCCACCCCCAGGCTGCAATACCATACTGCTTGCTTGCTTGAACTTGAAATTGGGCCTTTTAGGCATGTGGAGGCGGAATCTGGCCACCACGTCATGGCTGTGTTGGCGGCCTGGAATCCATACTCAGTCCCCAGCCGCCCGGCGGCCGGGTGTCCATACTCGGTCCCCAGCCGCCCCGCGGCCGGGTGTCCACACACGGTCCCCAGCCGCCTGGGGGCAGCCGGGTGTCCATAAACGGTCCCCAGCCGCCCCTATTTCTCCTTGGAACATCCCCCCACACACTTTTCTTAGCCCGGCCTGCTTTAGGCAGCATTGGACGAGCCCACCAGAGAACCAGACTCCTCCGGTGGGCCCTGACTTCTCCATCGGTGGAGTTGAGAGTGCCAAGGTGAGGAGCATAATGATGATGACAGAAGTTAGCATCTGCTATGTTTTCTTTTAATGCAAGTGTAAGTGTGCAGCCTGCCACCCAACCACCCCCAGACTGCAATTCCATACTGCTAGCTTGCACTTAAAATGGGGCCTTTTAGTTTGGAGGAGGCCGAAGCTGGCCACTATCTCATGGCTGCTTCGGCAGCGAGGTATCCATACTCAGTCCCCAGCCGCCCCTATTTGTCCTGGTGTGCCTTATACATAAGATTAAGCGCGTATACCAAAACATTACCCGTGCCCTCCCCAGTGCATTTAGTGGGAAGGAGAGCCTATTCTGCTGTAGTGTGTGCATGCCAAACCCCTGTTCATGGTACATGCGAAGATGCCTCCCACCTTGCACCTGTCGTTGCAGACTTGCAACTATCCCCATTCAAGTCCTTGTCCCAGGGCAGTGTTCAATTGTACCTCTCCCATTCCTTGCAATGCAAGCGCAAGTATGCAGCCTGCCACCCACCCACCCCCAGGCTGCAATACCATACTGCTTGCTTGCTTGCACTTTAAATTGGGCCTTTTAGGCATGTGGAGGCGGAATCTGGCCACCACGCCATGGCTGTGTCGGCGGCCTGGTATCCATACTCAGTCCCCAGCCGCCTGGTGGCCGGGTGTCCCTGCTTGCTCCCCAGCCTCCAGGGGGTGGCCGGGTGTCCATACTCGGTCCCCAGCCACCCCTATTTGTCCCGGTAACCTTTCCCACACTTTTCTTAGCCTGGCCTGCTTTAGGGCAGCATTGGCCGAGCCCACCGGACTATCAGACTCCTCCGGTGGGCCCTGGCTTCTCCATCAGGGGAGTTGAGAGTGCCAAGGTGAGGAGCATGATGAGGATGATAGAAGTTAGCATCTGCTTTGTTTTGTTGTAATGCAAGCGCATGTATGTAGCAGCGGCTAGACCTGAGGTGGTCAGCTTTTTGGCGCATATCCTACCTCCTCCGAAGATTGCTGGATGTTTTCCTGCTACTTTCCAAGTTCTATGACTCCCATTAAAACAAAGCTTCAGGTGATAAATGATGGATGAGGTAGTGGCAAAGGAGAAAGAGCAGGAGGAACAGGGACCATTCACATCAATATCAGGCCAGTCAACCAGATATGTCTTGTAGGATATGTTTCTGTAACAAAAGGAGCGGTTCGGCTACACAGTTATAGGGCATACAGTGTGTGCAATACCTACCAAAAATTTCGAGGCACTCCAATGCCCCTTGGAAATGACATGGAGGTCAGAGGGCGTTAACTAAACCTTTTTTTCCATTTATAGCAACTGGGTCTCCTGTGCACTGTTGGCCTAAGCAGTGAATGGAAGGCTTTCCAAAAATTATGAGGAGCTGCAATGCCCCTTACAAGAGCCATGTGTGGCACCCCAGGGGTCTGGTCACCACAGTAATAGAGACATTACGTCGGAGAGCAAGTGGGAGGTTTCCTGGTCAGGATCCCTTAAACATGCAACATCCTCCTGCCCCAGTCCTGGGAGGGGAGAATTCTGCCCTTATAAACTGGATCTGGGGCGGGGTTGAGTGAGTCAGAGCACAGTCAGAGTCAGAGTGAGAGCAAGGGAAAGTAACAGCAAGGAGTTCTGTAGGAGCTAGGAGCTAAAGACAAGGGGCTGGAAGCTGAGCAGAGCTCGCCCTGGCAGAAGACAATAGGAACCGGACACAGGAGTCCGAGGCTGTGAGGACTTATATATCCAGCAGCAGGAACCAACCGGCAGGGGATTTTAGGTCCTCTGGCCATAGAAGCCCGGAGGCTCAGTCACAAGCAAGGGACCAGCACCGCCGTCGTGGAGCGGAGGCTAACAGAAGGCCCCAAGTCACCAGCCATACGGGTGAGCACTACACGGTGCACGCAGGGACGTGGGGTACTTCTACCCGCTTACAGCAAGGTAGCCAGGAAGAGTGCAGACAGACGGGGAGGCCTACAACTCCACCTGGCCAGGGGAACTCCTGCTTGCTCACAGACTGACCAGGCCTCTTATGCTAGCCAGTGCTCCCGGGAGGGTCTACCTTATAATCATCAGTAAAGACCCTGAACTGCACTGCAAAGACTCTGAGTCGTTCCTGCTGCGGTCGTGCACCATCACCCCCATCATCCACACTCACTGCCCTGAGGCTATACTCCTCCCGTGGGGAGTTATCCCATTCTCTGCTGCGCACACAACACCAGCCTCAGCGGTCTGCCTCGCAGCGGTGGTACTCCCTGACCGCAATCCACGGGTGGCGCAGTCGGACAATTAACCTCAAAACCTAAGAAAGACTGCCACTGGTTTGAGCAGCCTGAGCCACGGGACCGGGTCACCACCACGGAGACTACAGACCCCAGAGACCCGGCACCGGGTATCCCACACACGTGTACACACGGCCCAGGGGGCGCGTCACATGCAGTACAGCATATTGCAAACATAAGTCTCATTATTGGGGAGTGGGTCTCCCATAGTATTTGCTTATGCTTTCCAAGTAAAAGCTGCCAAAAATTAGGACGGAGCAACTTGCAATGCCCCTTACAAGAGCCATGCAGTACAGCATATTACAAACATAAGTCCCATTATTGGGGAGTGGGTGTCCCATAGTATTTGCTTATGCCTTGCAAGCAAAAGCTGCCAAAAATAAGGACGGAGGAACTTGCAATGCTGGCACCCTGGTGGTATAGTGGTGGTGGAGGCTGAGGATAAGGAGAAGAAGATAAAACAGCCGAAACGAGGAAGCGTATACCCATGTGTGGGTGTGAAGCGGTGCATGTGAATACACCTCCCGAAATAACACAGTGGATTTGACTTTATGCTACTCTGCTGTCATTTGGTGGTGATGAGAAGTCTGGCCCAATCCAGCCCTTCTTCATTTTGATAAGGGTCAGCTTGTCAGCATTGTCAATTGACAGGCGAGTGCGCTTATCAGTTATAATTCCCCCAGCGGCACTAAAAACACGCTCCGATAACACGCTAGCGGCAGGGCAGGCCAGGACCTCAAGGCGTACAGAGCGAGTTCATTCCAAGTGTCCAGCTTGTAAACCCAATGATTAAAAGGCACAGAGGAATCACGGAGGACGCTGGTACGGTCGGCAAGGTACTCCCTCACCATCTTTTGAAACTTTCCACTCCTTGTGAGAGTACCCCGCGCCTCAGGGCCTGTAAGCTGGGCGGGTGTCAGAAAACTGTCCCAGAACATTGACAGTGTTCCCCTGCCTCTGCTGGATTGGAGTTGCATCTCTCTCGCCTGTACGCCTTGGTTGGGCTACGAACTGTGACCTCTGCCGCTAGCGTGTTCAGATGGGAATTTTTTTAAGAGTTCTGCAGCAAGGGCCTTCTGGTACTGCCCCATTTTTGTAGACCTCTCCACCACAGGAATAAGAGACTGAAAGTTCTCCTTGTAGCGGGGGTCCACAAGTGTCACCAACGAGTAATGACTGTCACCCAACATTTTGACAACGCGAGGGTCACGGTTAAGGCAGCGTAACATAAAGTCAGCCATGAATGCCAGACTGGTAACGGGCAAGATTTCCGTGTCCTCACCAAGATGACGACTGACCATGCTCTCCTCCTCCTCCTCCTCTTCCTCCTCCCCCCTGTCCTCAGGCCACCCACGCTGAACCGACGGTATGACACTTGTACAGGTACTACCGTCTACAACGCATGATAGCAGCTCCTGTTCTTCCCCCTCCTCCTCCTACTCTCCCTCATTGTCCCCCAATGCACGTTGGGATGAGATGAGGCTGGGCTGTGTGTAATCGCCCGCTACGGCTTCTTGATCCATCTCATCATACTCTGGCTGCAATGCCTCCTCTTTAATTCTCTGCAGAGAGCGTTGCAAAAGACAGACAAGTGGGATGCTGACACTAATGATGGCGTTGTCGCCACTCACCATCTTGGTGGCCTCCTCAAAGTTTGTCAGGATGGTACATATGTCAAACATCCAGGTCCACTCCTGAGGTCTTATGTGTGGAGTCTGACCTGAATATCGACGGCCTTGTTGCAGCTTGTACTCCACAACTGCTCTCTTCTGCTCACAAATCCTTTGCAACATGTGGAGGGTAGAGTTCCAACGTGTGGGGACATCACACACCAGTCGGTGTGCCGGAAGCTGCAAACGCTGCTGCAACACAGCAAGGGCGGCGGAAGCTGTAGCCGACTTGCGAAAATGAGCTGACAGGCGGCGTACTTTCACGAGCAGATCTGGCAACTCGGGGTACGATTTAAGAAACCGCTGAGCCACGAGGTTAAGCACATGAGACAGGCATGGTACGTGTGTGATCTCACCTCGCCTCAGAGCCGCCACCAGGTTACAGCCATTGTCACACACGACCATGCCGGGATGTAGGTTCAGCGGTCTCAGCCACAGATCTGCCTGCTCTTTCACAGCTGTCCACAGCTCACAAGCAGTGTGAGGTTTATCACCTAAGCTTATGAGTTTCAGCACAGCCTGTTGCCGCTTGGCGGAGGCAGTACTGCAATGCTTCCAGCTTGTAACTGATGTGGTGATATCTGAGAGGGAGGCTGAACATGAGGAGGAGGAGGATGCGCAGGAGCTGTACACTGTGGGGGCAACTCTGACTGACACAGGGCCCGCAATCCTCGGTGTGGGGAGGATGTGTTCCGTCCCAAGGTCCGACTGGGTCCCGGCTTCCACTATGTTTACCCAGTGTGCCGTCAGAGAGATGTACCGTCCCTGGCCACAAGCACTTGTCCACGTGTCCGTTGTCAGGTGGACTCTCCCAGTAACTGCGTTGTTGAGGGCACGGCAGATGCTTTGGGACACGTGCTTGTGTAGTGCGGGGATGGCACACCGGGCAAAATAGCGTCGGCTGGGGACCGAGTACCGAGGGACGGCCACCGCCATAAGATTGCGGAAGGATTCCGTCTCCACCAGCCTAAAAGGCAGCATTTCCAACGCAAGCAGTCGTGAAATGTGCGAATTTAGGACTGTGGCCTGTGGGGCGTTAGCTGCGAATTTCCGCTTTCGTTCAAAGGTCTGGGATATGGACAATTGAACACTGCGGTGGGACGTGGACGTGGACGTTGATGCTGTTTCTTGAGAAACTGCCATAACAAGTGAAGACTGAGAGGAGGGGGCATCTTTACATGCAGTATGGACAGGGGATTGCCTTGCACACACAACAGGGGGTTCTATTGCACGCACAACAGTGGAAGAAGCAGTGGTGACACCCGCTGACACTGGTCGTGGACCCTGGGTTTCGCTCCACAAAGTCAGGCGCTTTGCTGCCATGTGCCTGATCATGCTGGTGGTGGTCAGGCTGGTAGTTTTGTCACCCCTGCTTATGCTGGCATGGCAGGTGGAACATATGGCCTTTTTGGGGTTATCAGCAGAGTCTTTAAAAAAATTCCAGACTCTGGAAGACCTACCCCTTGTACTGGCAACGTCCCTCGTGTTGGTGTTATGGGGAATGGTTGCCTGCCTTCTGTCTGCGGCCACCACACTGCTTCTTCCTGCCTGTTGGGGTACTCTGCCTCCCTCCCCCTGTGTGCTGCTGGCCTCACTCTGCATGTCCTCCTTCCACGTTGGGTCAGTTACTAGATCATCCACCACCTCCTCCTCTTCCACTTGCGCACCACGATCCTCCTCCTCACTTCCTGTCAATTGTGTCTCGTCATCGTCCACCTCTTGTGACAGATTGCCAACGTCGACTACCTGTGGCCGTGGCTTTTCAAATATTTGGGCATCGCAACATGGGATCTCCTCTTCCACCACTTCAAGCGTATCAAGCGAGGGGCCCAAATATGGAAATGGACCAGTGAACAGCTCTTCAGAGTGTCCAAGTGTGGGATCACTTGCTGTCTGACGACACTCGGCATGGTGGGAGGAAGGAGCATCAGGGTGAGGAGGAGTATGCAGTCAAGACTCACGGCTACTAAGAGTTGACCGTGTGGAAGACAGACCGGAGGTGGTGGTGCCCAGGTAACTGTAAGTATTATCTGCTATCCAATTAATAACCTGTTCACACTGATCAGTTCTCAATACTGGTGTTGTTCTGTGCTTCCCTAGTAATTCGGTCAAGAAGTGGGAGCGAGAAGATGTGGCTGTTGGTTGTGGCACATTTTCACCTTGGCCACGTCCCCGTCCTCTGCACGAACCATCACCAGAACGTCCACTTCCACGTCCCTTGCCACGCGCCTTGCCCATTGTAAATGAAGTAAAATAGCTTACACTTGCACTATCAATGGAAAAAGGGTAATAAAGAGTAGATTAGAACCATGGAAGAGGAAAACCACAGTTATTGTTTACTGGGGTATACCACACTTTTTTAAATAGAGATATTTGCGGCTGAACAGTGAGTGACACACTCAAACTGCTTTTTTTTTAGATACCAAAGGCCCAAAACTGGATAGTACAGCGATTTGACCCGTGGAACTGCGAAACCACACTGGGATGTCGGGCCTACACAAGACTATTTTCAACAGATATATTTTTGTGTCACAACAGTCAGGAGACACTACTGTTTTTCTTTACGGAAAAAACTACCAAAAGCTGAATAATAGAGATTTTTTACTGTGGGATGGCAAAACCACAGTTATTGTTTACTGGGGTATACCACACTTTTTAAATAGAGATATTTGCGGCTGAACAGTGAGCAACACACTCAAACTGCTTTTTTTTAGATACCAAAGGCCCAAAACTGGATGGTACAGCGATTTGACCCGTGGAACTGCGAAACCACACTGGGATGTCGGGCCTACACAAGACTATTTTCAACAGATATATTTTTGTGTCACAACAGTCAGGAGACACTACTGTTTTTCTTTACGGAAAAAACTACCAAAAGCTGAATAATAGAGATTTTTTACTGTGGGATGGCAAAACCACAGTTATTGTTTACTGGGGTATACCACACTTTTTTAAATAGATATATTTGCGGCTGAACAGTGAGCGACACACTCAAACTGCTTTTTTTTTAGATACCAAAGGCCCAAAACTGGATAGTACAGCGATTTGACCCGTGGAACTGCGAAACCACACTGGGATGTCGGGCCTACACAAGACTATTTTCAACAGATATATTTTTGTGTCACAACAGTCAGGAGACACTACTGTTTTTCTTTACGGAAAATATACCAAAACCTGAAGAATAGAGATTTTTTACCGTGGGATGGCAAAACCACAGTTATTGTTTACTGGGTTATACCAGACTTTTTTAAATATATAGATTTGCAGCTGAACAGTGAGCGACACACTCAAACTGTTTTTTTTTTTAGATACAAATGGCCCAAAATGGATAATACAGAGGTTTGAACCGTGGAAGTGCAAAACAACACTTCTGTTTCTCTAGCCTACACCAGACTATTTTCAACAGTTATATTTGTGTCTGAAAAATCAGAGACACGCTTTTTTTTTGGGGGGGACGACACACCAAAAGGTTAATAAGACGGGTATTTGTACAGTGTGAAGGAGGAAAAAAAAAGGAGGATTTAGATGAAAAAAGGATTTTTCCTGGCCCCCGACACCTGGTGCTAAGTCCAGCAATTTCGGCAACAGGAGCACACAGGACTGTAATGCAGCGTTTGCTGGTATAACCACTGTGTCTCCTATACAGCCTGCCTGCCTGGTATCTGGGATGGATATTAGTCCTGAAAAGGACTGTTTGTTTGTTCTGGCAGCCTTTACAGACCCTACACTAACTATTTCGCAGTTTATATCTCTCCCTAAATCAGCAGCGCTGTCCCTACACTGTCTAATCTGGAGCGACTGTGTCCAAGATGGCGGCGCCCGGTTTTAAATACTCGAGGTGACGCTGTGCGGCCAGCCAATCACTGTAATGCCCACAACCAACATGGCTGCAGCATTACAGTGACTGGCTGGCAATCCCTGCATGTTCATTGGCTCTGTAAAGAGCGCCAAACATGCAGGGCGGAGACCCGAGCTCCCGCCCGAGTAACCCGGAAATGCTCGGTGCTCGCCGAACATCCCGAGTAGTGTGATGCTCGGGCGAGTACCGAGCAGTGTCGAGCATGTTCGCTCAACACTACTGCTGAGATGTTCAGTTTTTTCCTAAATTTCCTACGTTTTGTACTAATTTATTAGCACATATATACCACTCATTCCTACAATCAAAGGATCAGGAAACCACTCTGAAATCAATATCCTACAATTTACCCCAACAGCAAAAAAACAACTATACACAAAATACCAAAAGATATATCAGATTATTAATGAGCAAATAAAAGACACAATCACATAAAAATAGTTTTTAGAAAGGTGTAGAAAAAATGCTGTAAAGTAAGAACGCTTCAAAAATAGAAATGTTAATGATTTATTTAATCAATTAACAAAATACAAAGTGAATGAACAAACGAAAAATCTAGATCCAATTAATATTTGGTGTGACCAACTTTTCACTTTAAAACAGCATCAATTATTCCAGGTACACCTGCGCAAAGTCAGGGATTTTGTAATAATACAGTCAGGTGTCTGGTCATACACCATGGCAAGACTGAGCAAGAATACAGAAGGAAGTTATACTATATCAGGAAGGTCTCTAAGGCACAAATTTCAAAGAAGGTTGAGGGTTCAAGATGTGTCATTCAAGCACTTATGAAGAAGCACAAGAAATTGTGCAACGTTGAGGTCGGTAGATGCAGTGGTCGGCCAAGGAAACTTAGTGCAGCAGATGTATGGCACATTATGGTTACTTTCCTTCAAAAGCGGAAGATGTCCAGCAGTGCCATCAGCTCAGAACTGGCAGCAACCAGTGGGACTCAGCTTCACTCATCTACTGTTCAGAGAAGACTGGCCAGAAGTGGTCTTTATAGCAGAATTGTGGCGAAAAAGCCATATCTTCCACATCAAAACAAGGCCAAGTGACTCAACTATGCATTAAAACAGAGGAACCAGGGTGTAGAAAATTGGCAGGATGTGCTCTGGAAGGTTGAGTCCAAACATGAAAAATGTTGTTATTACAGAAGAGATTTTGTTCCCTAAAGGGCTGGAGAGCAGTACAATAATGAGTGTCTGTGGGCAATAGTGATACATAAGCACGGTGGAGGGTCCTGTAAGTTTGGGGCTGCATTTCAGAAAATGGAAGTTGGAATTGGGTTAGAATTATTGGTTCCCTCAATGCTGAGATATAGAGGCAGATACTTATCCATCATGCAATATCATCAGGGAGGTGTCTGATTGGATCCAAATGTTTTCTTCAGCAGAACAACAACCCCAAACGTACAGCCAATGTCATTAAGAATTATCTTCAATGTAAAGAACAAGGAGTCCTGGAAATGATATGGTCCCACCCAGTGGAGTAACTAGAGTCTGATAGGGCCCCACCTGCATGTTGGTCAGATGTATGGGCCCTTGTAGCGTTCTGGATCCTATAAAGATACAGTATATGTGTTCTTTCCCTATGTAGCAATGTCCCCCATCCTGGCTCCTTCTTGTAATAATCTCCCACATGCTGGGCCTTATGCTATAACATTTTCCCCCACCTGTGCCCCTGTCTGGTAATGTCCCCATTCTGGCATCATTTCCTTCATTCTGGTTTAATGTCCCCATCCTGGTATAGTGTCCCCATTCTGATATAATGTCCCCATTTTGGTATAATGTCTCTAACCTGGTATAATATCCCCATGCTGGTGTAATGCTCCCAATTCTGCTATAATGTCCCCAAAACTGGTATAATGCCCCACATCCTGGTATAGTATCTCCAGTTCTGGCATTATGTCCCCTATGTTGCTATAATATACCCCATACTGGTATAATATCATCGTTGTGATATAATGTCCCCCATCCTGGTATAACATCATCATTGTGATATAATGTCCCCATTCTGATATAGTGTCACCCATCCGGGTATGGTGTACCCCATTCTGGTATAGTGTCCCTTATTCTGGTATAATGTCCCCAATTCTGGTATAATTTCCCCATTCTGATATAATGTCCCCATTCTGATTTAATGTCCCCCTTCCTGGTATGTTGTCCCCCTTCCGATATATTGTCCCTATTCTGATATAGTGTCCTTCATCTTGGTAAAATGTCCCCATACTAGAATAGTGTCCCCATTCTCGTATAATGTCCCCATCCTGGTATAATGCCCCCCCATCCTGGTTTAATGACCATCATACTGGTTTAATGTCCCTCGCCCTGGTTTAATGTCCCCCATCCTTGTACAATGCACTCCATTCTGTTACAGTGTCTCACATTCTGGCATAATGACCTAATTCTGATACAATGTCCCCATTCTGGTATAATGTACCCATTCTGGCATAATGTCCCCCATCCTGGTATGGTATCTACTGAGCTGCCATCCTGGGGATGGGTTATCAATATCAGATCGGTGGGCTCCGACACGCGGCCCTGGCTCTACCCATCACTTGTTTGCAACGCTCAGATGTAAATAGTTTGAAGATCTGAACATCACTGCTCCATTCACTGTACTGTGGGTCCTGCAAGTCAGCTAATATTCATGTAATAGGAGCTGATCTGCAGCACCAGGTAGCAGCCACTACACAGTGACCAGAGCTGTGATGTTCAGCTCCACAACAATGTTTACATCTGACCTCTGCCAGAGTTTCAAACAACTGAGTAGTTGAGGTGCCACGTGCCGGACCCCCACAAATCTGATATTAATGAGCTAACCAGGGGATAGGCCAACAATATGTTTGTCCTGGAAATTGCGTTTAAGGCCCACCTGCACATACTACGTATATAATATATATATATGGCAAAGAGTGGGAAGGGGTTAATCACAGGCCCATAAAACGGACAAACAACACAAATATTGGTTCTATCTTTTACACATTTGGGGTAGCCCTTAAGAGGGCCGTTGGGTCAAAGAGAGACAGAGAGAGGGGAGGGAGAGATACCGGGAGATACCAAGAGAGAGAAAAAAAGAGAGACCCAACCAGTGCAAGGCTAAGCCGGGCAGGTGGTAGCGGCTATTTATACCCACTGCTGATCTCTGATTGGTGGAAAATCTGGGTGTGGCTGCTCTCTGATTGGTGGAAAATCTGGGTGTGGCTGCTCTGTGATTGGTCAGCATTATGACCTCACAGTGGCGATGACTCATACCTCCTGGGTGGTTCTTCTGGGCGGTTCTGTTTTCTGACTGGTGGAAATTCTAATCAGCATTATGACCTCACAGTGGCCGTGACTCATGTTTCATGGACTGTTCTATCTGGGTGACCTGAAACATGCTGATCTCTGATTGGTGGAAATTCAAGTCATCTTCATGACATCACAATCAGCATGTTATTACTGCTGAGATGTTCAGTTTTTTCCTAAATTTCTTACGTTTTGTCCTAATTTATTACCACATATATACCACTCATTCCTACAATCAAAGGATCAGGAACCCACTCTGGAATCAATATCCTACAATTTACCCCAACAACAAAAAAACAACTATACACAAAATACCAAAAGATATATCAGATTATTAATGAGCAAATAAAAGACACTATCACATAAAAATAATTTTTAGAAAGGTGTAGAAAAAATGCTGTAAAGTAAGAACGCTTCAAAAATAGAAATGTTAATGATTTATTTAATCAATTAACAAAATACAAGTGAATGAACAAACGAAAAATCTAGATCCAATTAATATTTGGTGTGACCAACTTTTCACTTTAAAACAGCATCAATTATTCCAGGTACACCTGCGCAAAGTCAGGGATTTTGTAATAATACAGTCAGGTGTCTGGTCATACACTATGGCAAGACTGAGCAAGAATACACAAGGAAGTTATACTACATCAGCAAGGTCACTAAGGCACAAATTTCAAAGCGGATTGAGGGTTCAAGATGTGTCATTCAAGCACTTATGAAGAAGCACAAGAAATTGTGCAACGTTGAGGTCAGTAGATGCAGTGGTCTGCCAAGGAAACTTAGTGCAGCAGATGTATGACACATTATGGTTACTTTCCTTCAAAAGCGGAAGATGTCCAGCAGTGCCATCAGCTCAGAACTGGCAGCAACCAGTGGGACTCAGCTTCACTCATCTACTGTTCAGAGAAGACTGGCCAGAAGTTCTCTTCATAGCAGAATTGTGGTGAAAAAGCCAAATCTTCCACATCAAAACAAGGCCAAGTGATTCAACTATGCATTAAAACAGAGGAACCAGGGTGTAGAACATTGGCAGGATGTGCTCTGGACGGTTGAGTCCAAATATGAAAAATGTTGTTATTACAGAAGAGATTTTGTTCACTAAAGGGCTGGAGAGCAGTACAATAATGAGTGTCTGTGGGCAATAGTGATCCATAAGCACGGTGGAGGGTCCTGTAAGTTTGGGGCTGCATTTCAGCAAATGGAAGTGGGAATTGGGTTAGAATTATTGGTTCCCTCAATGCTGAGATATAGAGGCAGATACTTATCCATCATGCAATATCATCAGGGAGGTGTCTGATTGGATCCAAATGTTTTCTTCAGCAGAACAACAACCCCAAACGTACAGCCAATGTCATTAAGAATTATCTTCAATGTAAAGAACAAGGAGTCCTGGAAATGATATGGTCCCACCCAGTGGAGTAACGAGAGTCTGATAGGGCCCCACCTGCATGTTGGTCAGATGTATGGGCCCTTGTAGCGTTCTGGATCCTATAAAGATACAGTATATGTGTTCTTTCCCTATGTAGCAATGTCCCCCATCCTGGCTCCTTCTTGTAATAATCTCCCACATGCTGGGCCTTATGCTATAACATTTTCCCCCACCTGTGCCCCTGTCTGGTAATGTCCCCATTCTGGCATCATTTCCTTCATTCTGGTTTAATGTCCCCATCCTGGTATAGTGTCCCCATTCTGATATAATGTCCCCATTTTGGTATAATGTCTCTAACCTGGTATAATATCCCCA
Source organism: Phyllobates terribilis (assembly GCF_046119375.1). Taxonomy (NCBI): domain Eukaryota; kingdom Metazoa; phylum Chordata; class Amphibia; order Anura; family Dendrobatidae; genus Phyllobates; species Phyllobates terribilis. The sequence continues at coordinate 5,116,542 of NW_027362823.1, forward strand.
TGCTGGTGTAATGCTCCCAATTCTGCTATAATGTCCCCAAAACTGGTATAATGCCCCACATCCTGGTATAGTATCTCCAGTTCTGGCATTATGTCCCCTATGTTGCTATAATATACCCCATACTGGTATAATATCATCGTTGTGATATAATGTCCCCCATCCTGGTATAACATCATCATTGTGATATAATGTCCCCATTCTGATATAGTGTCACCCATCCGGGTATGGTGTACCCCATTCTGGTATAGTGTCCCTTATTCTGGTATAATGTCCCCAATTCTGGTATAATTTCCCCATTCTGATATAATGTCCCCATTCTGATTTAATGTCCCCCTTCCTGGTATGTTGTCCCCCTTCCGATATATTGTCCCTATTCTGATATAGTGTCCTTCATCTTGGTAAAATGTCCCCATACTAGAATAGTGTCCCCATTCTGGTATAATGTCCCCATCCTGGTATAATGCCCCCCCATCCTGGTTTAATGACCATCATACTGGTTTAATGTCCCTCGCCCTGGTTTAATGTCCCCCATCCTGGTACAATGCACTCCATTCTGTTACAGTGTCTCACATTCTGGCATAATGACCTAATTCTGATACAATGTCCCCATTCTGGTATAATGTACCCATTCTGGCATAATGTCCCCCATCCTGGTATGGTATCTACTGAGCTGCCATCCTGGGGATGGGTTATCAATATCAGATCGGTGGGCTCCGACACGCGGCCCTGGCTCTACCCATCACTTGTTTGCAACGCTCAGATGTAAATAGTTTGAAGATCTGAACATCACTGCTCCATTCACTGTACTGTGGGTCCTGCAAGTCAGCTAATATTCATGTAATAGGAGCTGATCTGCAGCACCAGGTAGCAGCCACTACACAGTGACCAGAGCTGTGATGTTCAGCTCCACAACAATGTTTACATCTGACCTCTGCCAGAGTTTCAAACAACTGAGTAGTTGAGGTGCCACGTGCCGGACCCCCACAAATCTGATATTAATGAGCTAACCAGGGGATAGGCCAACAATATGTTTGTCCTGGAAATTCCGTTTAAGGCCCACCTGCACATACTACGTATATAATATATATATATGGCAAAGAGTGGGAAGGGGTTAATCACAGGCCCATAAAACGGACAAACAACACAAATATTGGTTCTATCTTTTACACATTTGGGGTAGCCCTTAAGAGGGCCGTTGGGTCAAAGAGAGACAGAGAGAGAAGAGAGAGGGGAGGGAGAGATACCGGGAGATACCAAGAGAGAGAAAAAAAGAGAGACCCAACCAGTGCAAGGCTAAGCCGGGCAGGTGGTAGCGGCTATTTATACCCACTGCTGATCTCTGATTGGTGGAAAATCTGGGTGTGGCTGCTCTCTGATTGGTGGAAAATCTGGGTGTGGCTGCTCTGTGATTGGTCAGCATTATGACCTCACAGTGGCGATGACTCATACCTCCTGGGTGGTTCTTCTGGGCGGTTCTGTTTTCTGACTGGTGGAAATTCTAATCAGCATTATGACCTCACAGTGGCCGTGACTCATGTTTCATGGACTGTTCTATCTGGGTGACCTGAAACATGCTGATCTCTGATTGGTGGAAATTCAAGTCATCTTCATGACATCACAATCAGCATGTTATTACTGCTGAGATGTTCAGTTTTTTCCTAAATTTCTTACGTTTTGTCCTAATTTATTACCACATATATACCACTCATTCCTACAATCAAAGGATCAGGAACCCACTCTGGAATCAATATCCTACAATTTACCCCAACAACAAAAAAACAACTATACACAAAATACCAAAAGATATATCAGATTATTAATGAGCAAATAAAAGACACTATCACATAAAAATAATTTTTAGAAAGGTGTAGAAAAAATGCTGTAAAGTAAGAACGCTTCAAAAATAGAAATGTTAATGATTTATTTAATCAATTAACAAAATACAAGTGAATGAACAAACGAAAAATCTAGATCCAATTAATATTTGGTGTGACCAACTTTTCACTTTAAAACAGCATCAATTATTCCAGGTACACCTGCGCAAAGTCAGGGATTTTGTAATAATACAGTCAGGTGTCTGGTCATACACTATGGCAAGACTGAGCAAGAATACACAAGGAAGTTATACTACATCAGCAAGGTCACTAAGGCACAAATTTCAAAGCGGATTGAGGGTTCAAGATGTGTCATTCAAGCACTTATGAAGAAGCACAAGAAATTGTGCAACGTTGAGGTCAGTAGATGCAGTGGTCGGCCAAGGAAACTTAGTGCAGCAGATGTATGACACATTATGGTTACTTTCCTTCAAAAGCGGAAGATGTCCAGCAGTGCCATCAGCTCAGAACTGGCAGCAACCAGTGGGACTCAGCTTCACTCATCTACTGTTCAGAGAAGACTGGCCAGAAGTTCTCTTCATAGCAGAATTGTGGTGAAAAAGCCAAATCTTCCACATCAAAACAAGGCCAAGTGATTCAACTATGCATTAAAACAGAGGAACCAGGGTGTAGAACATTGGCAGGATGTGCTCTGGACGGTTGAGTCCAAATATGAAAAATGTTGTTATTACAGAAGAGATTTTGTTCACTAAAGGGCTGGAGAGCAGTACAATAATGAGTGTCTGTGGGCAATAGTGATCCATAAGCACGGTGGAGGGTCCTGTAAGTTTGGGGCTGCATTTCAGCAAATGGAAGTGGGAATTGGGTTAGAATTATTGGTTCCCTCAATGCTGAGATATAGAGGCAGATACTTATCCATCATGCAATATCATCAGGGAGGTGTCTGATTGGATCCAAATGTTTTCTTCAGCAGAACAACAACCCCAAACGTACAGCCAATGTCATTAAGAATTATCTTCAATGTAAAGAACAAGGAGTCCTGGAAATGATATGGTCCCACCCAGTGGAGTAACGAGAGTCTGATAGGGCCCCACCTGCATGTTGGTCAGATGTATGGGCCCTTGTAGCGTTCTGGATCCTATAAAGATACAGTATATGTGTTCTTTCCCTATGTAGCAATGTCCCCCATCCTGGCTCCTTCTTGTAATAATCTCCCACATGCTGGGCCTTATGCTATAACATTTTCCCCCACCTGTGCCCCTGTCTGGTAATGTCCCCATTCTGGCATCATTTCCTTCATTCTGGTTTAATGTCCCCATCCTGGTATAGTGTCCCCATTCTGATATAATGTCCCCATTTTGGTATAATGTCTCTAACCTGGTATAATATCCCCATGCTGGTGTAATGCTCCCAATTCTGCTATAATGTCCCCAAAACTGGTATAATGCCCCACATCCTGGTATAGTATCTCCAGTTCTGGCATTATGTCCCCTATGTTGCTATAATATACCCCATACTGGTATAATATCATCGTTGTGATATAATGTCCCCCATCCTGGTATAACATCATCATTGTGATATAATGTCCCCATTCTGATATAGTGTCACCCATCCGGGTATGGTGTACCCCATTCTGGTATAGTGTCCCTTATTCTGGTATAATGTCCCCAATTCTGGTATAATTTCCCCATTCTGATATAATGTCCCCATTCTGATTTAATGTCCCCCTTCCTGGTATGTTGTCCCCCTTCCGATATATTGTCCCTATTCTGATATAGTGTCCTTCATCTTGGTAAAATGTCCCCATACTAGAATAGTGTCCCCATTCTGGTATAATGTCCCCATCCTGGTATAATGCCCCCCCATCCTGGTTTAATGACCATCATACTGGTTTAATGTCCCTCGCCCTGGTTTAATGTCCCCCATCCTGGTACAATGCACTCCATTCTGTTACAGTGTCTCACATTCTGGCATAATGACCTAATTCTGATACAATGTCCCCATTCTGGTATAATGTACCCATTCTGGCATAATGTCCCCCATCCTGGTATGGTATCTACTGAGCTGCCATCCTGGGGATGGGTTATCAATATCAGATCGGTGGGCTCCGACACGCGGCCCTGGCTCTACCCATCACTTGTTTGCAACGCTCAGATGTAAATAGTTTGAAGATCTGAACATCACTGCTCCATTCACTGTACTGTGGGTCCTGCAAGTCAGCTAATATTCATGTAATAGGAGCTGATCTGCAGCACCAGGTAGCAGCCACTACACAGTGACCAGAGCTGTGATGTTCAGCTCCACAACAATGTTTACATCTGACCTCTGCCAGAGTTTCAAACAACTGAGTAGTTGAGGTGCCACGTGCCGGACCCCCACAAATCTGATATTAATGAGCTAACCAGGGGATAGGCCAACAATATGTTTGTCCTGGAAATTCCGTTTAAGGCCCACCTGCACATACTACGTATATAATATATATATATGGCAAAGAGTGGGAAGGGGTTAATCACAGGCCCATAAAACGGACAAACAACACAAATATTGGTTCTATCTTTTACACATTTGGGGTAGCCCTTAAGAGGGCCGTTGGGTCAAAGAGAGACAGAGAGAGAAGAGAGAGGGGAGGGAGAGATACCGGGAGATACCAAGAGAGAGAAAAAAAGAGAGACCCAACCAGTGCAAGGCTAAGCCGGGCAGGTGGTAGCGGCTATTTATACCCACTGCTGATCTCTGATTGGTGGAAAATCTGGGTGTGGCTGCTCTCTGATTGGTGGAAAATCTGGGTGTGGCTGCTCTGTGATTGGTCAGCATTATGACCTCACAGTGGCGATGACTCATACCTCCTGGGTGGTTCTTCTGGGCGGTTCTGTTTTCTGACTGGTGGAAATTCTAATCAGCATTATGACCTCACAGTGGCCGTGACTCATATTTCATGGACTGTTCTATCTGGGTGACCTGAAACATGCTGATCTCTGATTGGTGGAAATTCAAGTCATCTTCATGACATCACAATCAGCATGTTATTACTGCTGAGATGTTCAGTTTTTTCCTAAATTTCCTACGTTTTGTCCTAATTTATTACCACATATATACCACTCATTCCTACAATCAAAGGATCAGGAACCCACTCTGGAATCAATATCCTACAATTTACCCCAACAACAAAAAAACAACTATACACAAAATACCAAAAGATATATCAGATTATTAATGAGCAAATAAAAGACACTATCACATAAAAATAATTTTTAGAAAGGTGTAGAAAAAATGCTGTAAAGTAAGAACGCTTCAAAAATAGAAATGTTAATGATTTATTTAATCAATTAACAAAATACAAGTGAATGAACAAACGAAAAATCTAGATCCAATTAATATTTGGTGTGACCAACTTTTCACTTTAAAACAGCATCAATTATTCCAGGTACACCTGCGCAAAGTCAGGGATTTTGTAATAATACAGTCAGGTGTCTGGTCATACACTATGGCAAGACTGAGCAAGAATACACAAGGAAGTTATACTACATCAGCAAGGTCACTAAGGCACAAATTTCAAAGCGGATTGAGGGTTCAAGATGTGTCATTCAAGCACTTATGAAGAAGCACAAGAAATTGTGCAACGTTCAGTTCAGTAGATGCAGTGGTCTGCCAAGGAAACTTAGTGCAGCAGATGTATGACACATTATGGTTACTTTCCTTCAAAAGCGGAAGATGTCCAGCAGTGCCATCAGCTCAGAACTGGCAGCAACCAGTGGGACTCAGCTTCACTCATCTACTGTTCAGAGAAGACTGGCCAGAAGTTCTCTTCATAGCAGAATTGTGGTGAAAAAGCCAAATCTTCCACATCAAAACAAGGCCAAGTGATTCAACTATGCATTAAAACAGAGGAACCAGGGTGTAGAACATTGGCAGGATGTGCTCTGGACGGTTGAGTCCAAATATGAAAAATGTTGTTATTACAGAAGAGATTTTGTTCACTAAAGGGCTGGAGAGCAGTACAATAATGAGTGTCTGTAGGCAATAGTGATCCATAAGCACGGTGGAGGGTCCTGTAAGTTTGGGGCTGCATTTCAGCCAATGGAAGTGGGAATTGGGTTAGAATTATTGGTTCCCTCAATGCTGAGATATAGAGGCAGATACTTATCCATCATGCAATATCATCAGGGAGGTGTCTGATTGGATCCAAATGTTTTCTTCAGCAGAACAACAACCCCAAACGTACAGCCAATGTCATTAAGAATTATCTTCAATGAAAAGAACAAGGAGTCCTGGAAATGATATGGTCCCACCCATTGGAGTAACTAGAGTCTGATAGGCCCCCACCTGCATATTGGTCAGATGTATGGGCCCTTGTAGCGTTCTGGATCCTATAAAGATACAGTATATGTGTTCTCTCCCTATGTAGCAATGTCCCCCATCCTGGCTCTATCTTGTAATAATCTCCCACATGCTGGGCCTTATGCTATAACATTTTCCCCCACCTGTGCCCCTGTCTGGTAATGTCCCCATTCTGGCATCATTTCCTTCATTCTGGTTTAATGTCCCCATCCTGGTATAGTGTCCCCATTCTGATATAATGTCCCCATTTTGGTATAATGTCTCTAACCTGGTATAATATCCCCATACTGGTGTAATGCTCCCAATTCTGCTATAATGTCCCCAAAGCTGGTATAATGCCCCACATCCTGGTATAGTATCTCCAGTTCTGGCATTATGTCCCCCATGTTGCTATAATATACCCCACACTGGTATAATATCATCGTTGTGATATAATGTCCCCCATCCTGGTATAACATCATCATTGTGATATAATGTCCCCATTCTGATATAGTGTCACCCATCCGGGTATGGTGTACCCCATTCTGGTATAGTGTCCCTTATTCTGGTATAATGTCCCCAATTCTGGTATAATTTCCCCATTCTGACATAATGTCCCCATTCTGATTTAATGTCCCCCTTCCTGGTATGTTGTCCCCCTTCCGATACATTGTCCCCATTCTGATATAGTGTCCTTCATCTTGGTAAAATGTCCCCATACTAGAATAGTGTCCCCATTCTGGTATAATGTCCCCATCCTGGTATAATGCCCCCCATCCTGGTTTAATGACCATCATACTGGTTTAATGTCCCTCGCCCTGGTTTAATGTCCCCCATCCTTGTACAATGCACTCCATTCTGTTACAGTGTCTCACATTCTGGCATAATGACCTAATTCTGATACAATGTCCCCATTCTGGTATAATGTACCCATTCTGGCATAATGTCCCCCATCCTGGTATGGTATCTACTGAGCTGCCATCCTGGGGATGGGTTATCAATATCAGATCGGTGGGCTCCGACACGCGGCACTGGCTCTACCCATCACTTGTTTGCAACGCTCAGATGTAAATAGTTTGAAGATCTGAACATCACTGCTCCATTCACTGTACTGTGGGTCCTGCAAGTCAACTAATATTCATGTAATAGGAGCTGATCTGCAGCACCAGGTAGCAGCCACTACACAGTGACCAGAGCTGTGATGTTCAGCTCCACAACAATGTTTACATCTGACCTCTGCCAGAGTTTCGAACAACTGAGTAGTTGAGGTACCACGTGCCGGACCCCCACAAATCTGATATTAATGAGCTAACCAGGGGATAGGCCATCAATATGTTTGTCCTGGAAATTCCATTTAAGGCCCACCTGCACATACTACGTATATAATATATATATAGCAAAGAGTGGGAAGGGGTTAATCACAAGCTCATAAAACGGACAAACAACACAAATATTGGTTCTATCTTTTACACATTTGGGGTAGCCCTTAAGAGGGCCGTTGGGTCAAAGAGAGAGAGAGAGAAGAGAGAGGGGAGGGAGAGATACCGGGAGATACCAAGAGAGAGAAAAAAAGAGAGACCCAACCAGTGCAAAGCTAAGCGGGCAGGTGGTAGCGGCTATTTATACCCACTGCTGATCTCTGATTGGTGGAAAATCTGGGTGTGGCTGCTCTCTGATTGGTGGAAAATCTGGGTGTGGCTGCTCTGTGATTGGTCAGCATTATGACCTCACAGTGGCGATGACTCATACCTCCTGGGTGGTTCTTCTGGGCGGTTCTGTTTTCTGACTGGTGGAAATTCTAATCAGCATTATGACCTCACAGTGGCCGTGACTCATGTTTCATGGACTGTTCTATCTGGGTGACCTGAAACATGCTGATCTCTGATTGGTGGAAATTCAAGTCATCTTCATGACATCACAATCAGCATGTTATTACTGCTGAGATGTTCAGTTTTTTCCTAAATTTCCTATGTTTTGTCCTAATTTATTAGCACATATATACCACTCATTCCTACAATCAAAGGATCAGGAAACCACTCTGAAATCAATATCCTACAATTTACCCCAACAGCAAAAAAACAACTATACGCAAAATACCAAAAGATATATCAGATTATTAATGAGCAAATAAAAGACACTATCACATAAAAATAATTTTTAGAAAGGTGTAGAAAAAATGCTGTAAAGTAAGAACGCTTCAAAAATAGAAATGTTAATGATTTATTTAATCAATTAACAAAATACAAAGTGAATGAACAAACGAAAAATCTAGATCCAATTAATATTTGGTGTGACCAACTTTTCACTTTAAAACAGCATCAATTATTCCAGGTACACCTGCGCAAAGTCAGGGATTTTGTAATAATACAGTCAGGTGTCTGGTCATACACCATGGCAAGACTGAGCAAGAATACACAAGGGAGTTATACTACATCAGCAAGGTCTCTAAGGCACAAATTTCAAAGCAGATTGAGGGTTCAAGATGTGTCATTCAAGCACTTATGAAGAAGCACAAGAAAATGTGCAACGTTAAGGTCAGTAGATGCAGTGGTCGGCCAAGGAAACTTAGTGCAGCAGATGTATGACACATTATGGTTACTTTCCTTCAAAAGCGGAAGATGTCCAGCAGTGCCATCAGCTCAGAACTGGCAGCAACCAGTGGGACTCAGCTTCACTCATCTACTGTTCAGAGAAGACTGGCCAGAAGTGGTCTTCATAGCAGAATTGTGGTGAAAAAGCCATATCTTCCACATCAAAACAAGGCCAAGTGACTCAACTATGCATTAAAACAGAGGAACCAGGGTGTAGAAAATTGGCAGGATGTGCTCTGGACGGTTGAGTCCAAATATGAAAAATGTTGTTATTACAGAAGAGATTTTGTTCACTGAAGGGCTGGAGAGCAGTACAATAATGAGTGTCTGTGGGCAATAGTGATCCATAAGCACGGTGGAGGGTCCTGTAAGTTTGGGGCTGCATTTCAGCAAATGGAAGTGGCAATTGGGTTAGAATTATTGGTTCCCTCAATGCTGAGATATAGAGGCAGATACTTATCCATCATGCAATATCATCAGGGAGGTGTCTGATTGGATCCAAATGTTTCTTTAGCAGAACAACAACCCCAAACGTACAGCCAATGTCATTAAGAATTATCTTCAATGTAAAGAACAAGGAGTCCTGGAAATGATCTGGTCCCACCCAGTGGAGTAACTAGAGTCTGATAGGGCCCCACCTGCATGTTGGTCAGATGTATGGGCCCTTGTAGCGTTCTGGATCCTATAAAGATACAGTATATGTGTTCTCTCCCTATGTAGCAATGTCCCCCATCCTGGCTCCTTCTTGTAATAATCTCCCACATGCTGGGCCTTATGCTATAACATTTTCCCCCACCTATGCCCCTGTCTGGTAATGTCCCCATTCTGGCATCATTTCCTTCATTCTGGTTTAATGTCCCCATCCTGGTATAGTGTCCCCATTGTGATATGATGTCCCCATTTTGGTATAATGTCTCTAAGCTGGTATAATATCCCCCATGCTGGTGTAATGCTCCCAATTCTGCTATAATGTCCCCAAACCTGGTATAATGCCCCACATCCTGGTATAGTATCTCCAGTTCTGGCATAATGTCCCCCATGGTGCTATGATATCCACCATACTGGTATAATATTATCATTGTGATATAATGTCCCCCATCCTGGTATAACATCATCATTGTGATATAATGTCTCCATTCTGATATAGTGTCACCCATCCGGGTATGGTGTACCCCATTCTGGTATAGTGTCCCTTATTCTGGTATAATGTCCCCAATTCTGGTATAATTTCCCCATTCTGATATAATGTCCCCATTCTGATTTAATGTCCCCCTTCCTGGTATATTGTCCCCATTCTGATGTATTGTCCCCAATCTGATATAGTGTCCTTCATCTTGGTAAAATTTCCCCATACTAGAATAGTGTCCGCATTCTGGTATAATGTCCCCATCCTGGTATAATGCCCCCCATCCTGGTTTAATGACCATCATACTGGTTTAATCTCCGTCGCCCTGGTTTAATGTCCCCATCCTGGTGCAATGCACTCCATTCTGTTACAGTGTCTCACATTCTGGCATAATGACCTAGTTCTGATATAATGTCCCCATTCTGGTATAATGTCCCCCAGGGGCGTACATAGGAATCATGGGGCCCCATAGCAGAAGCTCTAAATGGGCCCCCTACCCCCCACAAAAAAATGTAAATAATTGTCGGGGTCACAGAAGATCAGATCTCACAACTTTTCATCCTTTACATAGTAATTTTCCTCCTGCTGAAGTCCTAGATCCCTCTTTCATTGCCCCATAAAGTGTGATGCCAACAAAAGTGCCCCCAAACACAGTGTGATACCCCCATGGTGAATTCCTCCACTTGCGCAGTATAATGACCCTACTGTACCCCACCTCAACTCCCAGGGCAAAGTATGCTGACCCCAACATAGTATGATCCCCCAACTGTGACCTCCTAGAGCTAGAAAGAATGGTACATAATAAGGGAGGGTGTTATACATAATAAAAGAGGAAACTATATAACTAAGGATGGCGCTATACATAATAAGTGAGTACACTATATACTAAGTGACTGTGCCATACATAATAAGGCTACATTCCTGCATCTGTGTGCAGTGTCGGTGTGCTGCCCTGTTTTACTGATGCATTGAGCATGTCCTATTCTAATCCTCAAAATCAGATCAGAACAGGACATTCTCTGACCCTCTTAGATCTCATTCTCAGATCCGTGATTTTCATGGATGTGTGAATGGATCTATAAAACTCTACGAGTCCGTGAACCATCCGATAAAAAAATCTGGCAGCACACGGACATTTCACAAAAATGTGAGAGTACAGCCTAAGGGATTTTACAGATAACATTATCACTCCAAGTCACACAGTGCAGATACAGAATACTATTTACATCCAGGCACTTACCGCAGACGTCTCATCTGATCAGAGTCGGTTTCTGCTTCTTCTTCTTCATCTGGTCAGACCTTCATGTCGACATCTCCCAGCCACGACTCGTCTTGTCACGATGATCTCCAGCCTAGAAAATAACAAGGTCACATATTGTATGTATACATGTGTCTCCCCCGCTCTGCGTCCTCGAATACAGATATGTAACCCCCCCATTAATATACTATTAACCACCTAGTATTCAAAATATAAAGTGATAAGCAGCACTGTGCCCCCCATTAACTATAATCTCCACCAGCCAATAATATAAATTATTCAGTCTATGTGACTCTCCCCAATTAACTGTAAGGCTATATGCACACGGAAAACATACAAGGCTTCACAGTACAAGCAAAGTGAAACCCCCATAATTGGTCTGTCCCAGCCCTCCTGTCATTGCTCTCTCCCAGCACCCCCATCATTGCTCTCTCCCAGCACCCCATCATTGCTCTCTCCCAGCACCCTCATCATTGCTCTCTCCCAGCACCCTCATCATTGCTCGCTACCAGCACCCCGATCATTGCTCTCTCCCAGCACCCCGATTATTGCTCTCTCCCAGCACCCTCATCATTGCTCTCTCCCAGCACCCTCATCATTGCTCTCTCCCAGCACCCCGATCATTGCTCTCTCCCAGCACCCCGATCATTGCTCTCTCCCAGCACCCCGATCATTGCTCTCTCCCAGCACCCCGATCATTGCTCTCTCCCAGCACCCCCGTCATTGCTCTCTCCCAGCACTCCCGTCATTGCTCTCTCCCAGCACCCTCATCATTGCTCTCTCCCAGCACCCTCATCATTGCTCTTTCCCAGCACCCTCATCATTGCTCTCTCCCAGCACCCTCATCATTGCTCTGTCCCAGCACCTCCATCATTGCTCTGTCCCAGCACCCCGATCATTGCTGTGTCCCAGCACCCCAATCATTGCTCTCTCCCAGCACCCCCATCATTGCTCTCTCCCAGCACCCCGTCATTGCTCTCTTCCAGCACCCCCGTCATTGCTCTCTCCCAGCACCCCCGTCATTGATCTCTCCCAGCACCTCCATCATTACTCTCTCCCAGCACCCCCATCATTGCTCTGTCCCAGCACCCCCGTCATTGCTCTCTCCTAGCACCCCCGTCATTGCTCTGTCCCAGCACCCCATCATTGCTCTTACTGAGCACCCCGTCATTGCTCTCTCACAGCAAACCCCGTCATTGCTCTCTCACAGCACCATCATTGCTGTCACAGCACCCCCATCATTGCTCTCTCCCAGCACTCCCATCATTGCTCTCTCCCAGCAACCCGTCATTGCTCTCTCCTTCCCCACATCCCTATCATTGCTCGCCCCAGCCCCACTATCCCCATCATTGCTTTCCCCAGCCCCACTATCCCCATCATTGTTCACTGCTCTCCCCATCTCCACCATCCCCATCATTGCTCTCCCCAGCCCCCCCATCCCCACCATTGCTCTCCCCAGCCCCCATCACCATATTTGCTCTCCCCAGCCCCACCAATCCCATCATTGCTCTCTCCAGCCCCATCATTTCTATCCCCAGCCCCACCATCCCTATCATTGCTCTCCCCAGCCCCATCATTGCTCTCCCAAGCCCCATCATTGCTCTCCCCAGCCCCATCCTTGCTCTCCTTAACCCCATCATTGCTCTCCCCAGCCCCATGAGCCCCATTATTGCTCTTCGCAGCCCCATCATTCCTCTCCCCAGCCCCATCATTCCTCTCCCCAACCCCATAAGCCCCATTATTGCTCTGCCCAGCCCCACCATCCCATAATTTCTCTCCCCAGACCCATTATTGCCCTCCCCAGCCCCACCATCCCATAATTTCTCTCCCCAGACCCATTATTTCTCTCCTCAGCCCCACCATCCCATCATTGCTCTCCCCACCTCCCCTCCCCAGCGGTAAAAAAAACCCAAAAAAACAACAACTTACCTCATCTCGCTCCCCTGCAGCATTCTCCTGGTTGCCGGCAGCTTCCTACCTAACCCAGGCGCACGCAGCATGATGACATCATCAAGCTGCGCGCTCCTAGGTCAGGGAGGAAGCAGAGGAGGAATCCCTTCAGCGCCGCTGCCATTCTCCTCCTGTCAGCAGCGGAGCTGCAGGGATCGCTCCCTGCCCGCCGCTGGCAGGGAGCAGCTGCACTGGCGGCCCCCCCGGCGCAGCTGCACCGGCAGCGGTATGTCCGCCCCTGGACTGCTATGGGGCGCCCAGGGGCCCCATAGCAGTCACATGGCCTGCCGCCATTGGCGGTACGCCACTGATGTCCCCCATCTTGGTATGGTATCTACTGAGCTGCCATCCTGGGGATGGGTTTTCAATATCAGATCGGTGGGCTCCGACACGCAGCACTAGCTCTACCCATCAGTTGTTTGCAACGCTCAGATGTAAATAGTTTGAAGATCTGAACATCACTGCTCCATTCACTGTACTGTGGGTCCTGCAAGTCAGCTAATATTCATGTAATAGGAGCTGATCTGCAGCACCAGGTAGCAGCTACTACACAGTGACCAGAGCTGTGATGTTCAGCTTCTCAACAATGTTTACATCTGACCTCTGCCAGAGTTTCAAACAACTAAGTAGTTGAGGTGCCACATGCCGGACCCCCACAAATCTGATATTAATCAGCTAACCAGGGGATAGGCCATCAATATGTTTGTCCTGGAAATTCCCTTTAAGGCCCACCTGCACATACTACGTATATAATATATATATATGGCAAAGAGTGGGAAGGGGTTAATCACAGGCACATAAAACGGACAAACAACACAAATATTGGTTCTATCTTTTACATATTTGGGGTAGCACTTAAGAGGGCCGTTGGGTCAAAGAGATAGAGAGAGAGAAGAGAGAGGGGAGGGAGAGATACCGGGAGATACCAAGAGAGAGAAAAAGGAGAGGCCCAACCAGTGCAAGGCTAAGCCGGGCAGATGGCAGTGGCTATTTATACCCACTGCTGGTCTCTGATTGGTGGAAAATCTGGGTGTGGCTGCTCTCTGATTGGTGGGAAATCTGGGTGTGGCTGCTCTGTGATTGGTCAGCATTATGACCTCACAGTGGCGAATACTCATACCTCCTGGGTGGTTCTTCTGGGCGGTTCTGTTTTCTGACTGGTGGAAATTCTAATCAGCATTATGACCTCACAGTGGCCGTGACTCATGTTTCATGGACTGTTCTATCTTGGTGACCTGAAACATACTGATCTCTGATTGGTGGAAATTCAAGTCATCTTCATGACATCACAATCAGCATGTTATTACTGCTGAGATGTTCAGCTTTTTCCTAAATTTCCTGCATTTTGTCCTAATTTATTAGCACATATATACCACTCATTCCTACAATCAAAGGATCAGGAAACCACTCTGAAATCAATATCCTACAATTTACCCCAACAGCAAAAAAACAACTATACACAAAATACCAAAAGATATATCAGATTATTAATGAGCAAATAAAAGACACAATCACATAAAAATAATTTTTAGAAAGGTGCAGAAAAAATGCTGTAAAGTAAGAACGCTTCAAAAATAGAAATGTTAATGATTTATTTAATCAATTAACAAAATACAAGTGAATGAACAAACGAAAAATCTAGATCCAATCAATATTTGGTGTGACCCAACTTTTCACTTTAAAACAGCATCAATTCTTCTAGGTACACCTGCGCAAAGTCAGGGATTTTGTAATAATACAGTCAGGTGTCTGGTCATACACCATGGCAAGACTGAGCAAGAATACACAAGGAAGTTATACTACATCAGCAAGGTCTCTAAGGCACAAATGTCAAAGCAGATTGAGGGTTCAAGATGTGTCATTCAAGCACTTATGAAGAAGCACAAGAAAATGTGCAACGTTGAGGTCAGTAGATGTAGTGGTCGGCCAAGGAAACTTAGTGCAGCAGATGTATGACACATTATGGTTACTTTCCTTCAAAAGCAGAAGATGTCCAGCAGTGCCATCAGCTCAGAACTGGGAGCAACCAGTGGGACTCAGCTTCACTCATCTACTGTTCAGAGAAGACTGGCCAGAAATGGTCTTCATAGCAGAATTGTGGCGAAAAAGCCATATCTTCCACATCAAAACAAGGCCAAGTGACTCAACTATGCATTAAAACAGAGGAACCAGGGTGTAGAAAATTGGCAGGATGTGCTCTGGACGGTTGAGTCAAAATATGAAAAATGTTGTTATTACAGAAGAGATTTTGTTCACTGAAGGGCTGGAGAGCAGTACAATAATGAGTGTCTGTGGGCAATAGTGATCCATAAGCACGGTGGAGGGTCCTGTAAGTTTGGTGCTGCATTTCAGCAAATGGAGGTGGAAATTGGGTCAGAATTATTGGTTCCCTCAGTGCTGAGATATAGAGGCAGATACTTATCCACCATGCAATATCATCAGGGAGGTGTCTGATTGGATCCAAATGTTTTCTTCAGCAGAACAACAATCCCAAACGTACAGCCAATGTCATTAAGAATTATCTTCAATGTAAAGAACAAGGAGTCCTGGAAATGATCTGGTCCCATCCAGTGGAGTAACTAGAGTCTGATAGGCCCCCACCTGCATGTTGGTCAGATGTATGGGCCCTTGTAGCGTTCTGGATCCTATAAATATATATGTGTTGTAACAGGTCTAGGAGGTGGAACCTCTGAGCAACTATACAAGGGGGCAGTCCTTGTAAGGAAGCGGGTGGCTCCCAGGGACGGCGGGCAGGTAGTCACGGCTAGTGACGGGGACAGTCTCTGGGTAGAAGGGCAGGAGGTGACGGCAGGTGACGGGGACAGTCTCTGGGTAGAAGGGCAGGAGGTCACGGCAAGTGACGGGGACAGTCTCTGGGTAGAAGGGCGGGTGGTCACGGCAAGTGACGGCAGAACCTCCAGGTAGGCTAGCAGGCAGGTAGCAGGTGGACGCTCCCAGGTGAGCGGGCAAGAGTCTCTGGACAGGCCGGTGGTCACAGCAAGTGACGGCTCCAGGTAGGCTAGCAGGCAGGTAGCAGATGAGCGCTCCCAGGAGAACAGGCAAGAGTCTCTGGACAGGCAGGTGGTCACGGCACGTGACGGCAGAGCCTCCAGGTAGGCTAGCAGGCAGGTAGCAGGTGAGCGCTCCCAGGTGAGCGGGCAAGAGTCTCTGGACAGGCAGGTGGTCGCAGCACGTGACGGCGGAGCCTCCAGGTAGGCTAACAGGCAGGTAGCAGATGAGCGCTCCCAGGTGAGTGGGCAAGAGTCTCTGGACAGGCAGGTGGTCACAGCACGTGACGGCGGAGCCTCCAGGTAGGCTAGCAGACAGGTAGTAGGTGAGCGCTCCCAGGTGAGCGGGCAGACTGATCCATAGACAGACTGGCAGGGCTGGTAGGCAGACTGTCGGACCGCAGATAGATAAGTATCAGGCAGGAATCTGGCAGGTGACTGGCAGGTAACTGGTAACAGGACCTGAGGGCTGAAGCAGAGTTGAAAGGCTTTGCAACAACATTGCTCGGGCACCTCCAGTTTGGAGGAGGTGCTTTATATATGGTGAGGTCCTCCGGCCATTGGCCGGGGACTCCTTAGGACGGCTCGCGCGGCCCCTTAAAGAGAGGGGGAGCGCGCGCGCGCGCCCTAAGCACAGAGCCCGGGAAGCAGCGCGTGCTGCCAGCAGAGCGGGAGGAAGCCGCCGGGCACGGAGCGGAGATGTGAGGGGAAAGGCGTCCCTGCCTAGCAGGGGGCAGGGACGCCGATGCTACATGTGTTCTCTCCCTATATAGTAATGTCCCCCATCCTGGCTCCTTCTTGTAATAATCTCCCACATGCTGGGCCTTATGCTATAACATTTTCCCCCACCTGTGCCCCTGTCTGGTAATGTCCCCATTCTGGCATAATTTCCTTCATTCTGATTTAATGTCCCCATCCTGGTATAGTGTCCCCATTCTGACATTATGTCCCCATTTTGGTATAATGTCTCTAACCTGGTATAATATCCCCCATGCTGGTGTAATGCTCTCAATTCTGCTATAATGTCCCCAAAGCTGGTATAATGCCCCACATCCTGGTATAGTATCTCTAGTTCTGGCATAATGTCCCCATGCTGCTATAATATTCCCCATACTGGTATAATTTCATCATTGTGATATAATGTCCCCCATCCTGGTATAACATTATCATTGTGATATATTGTCCCCATTCTGATATAGTGTCACCCATCCGGGTATGGTGTACCCCATTCTGGTATAGTGTCCCTTATTCTGGTATAATGTCCCCAATTCTGGTATAATTTCCCCATTCTGATATAATGTCCCCATTCTGATTTAATGTCCCCCTTCCTGGTATATTACATAGTAACATAGTTTTTAAGGTTGAAGGAAGACTAAGTCCATTTAGTTCAACCCATAGCCTAACATGTTGATCCAGAGGATGGCAAAAAAAAACCATGTGGCAAACACTAAGCTCCACATTGGGGAAAAAAATTCCTTCCCGACTCCATACGACAATCAGACTAGTTCCCTGGATCAACGCCCTATCAAGGAATCTAGTATTTATAACCTGTAATATTATACTTTTCAAGAAAGGCATCCACGCCCTTCTTAAATTTTAACAGTGAATCACTCATTACAACATCATGCGGCAGAGAGTTCCATAGTCTCACTGCTCTTACAGTAAAGAATCCCGTCTGTGATTATGATTAAACCTTCTTTCCTCCAGACGTAGAAGATGCCCCCTTGTCCCCGTCTCAGGCCTCAGAGTAAAAAGATCAGTAGAAAGGTCTTTGTACTGTCCCCTCATATACTTGTACATAGTAATACGATCACCCCTAAGCCTTCTCTTTTCCACAGTAAATAACCCCAAGTGTAATAACCTGTCTTGGTATTGCAGACCCCCCAGTCCTCTAATAGCCTGTCTTGGTATTGCAGACCCCCCAGTCCTCTAATAGCCTGTCTTGGTATTGCAGACCCCCCAGTCCTCTAATAGCCTTGGTCGCTCTTCTCTGCACCCTCTCTAGTTCAACTATGTCTTTCTTATACACCGGAGACCAGAACTGTACACAGTATTCTAAGTGTGGTCGCACTAATGACTTGTATAGAGGTAAAATTATGTTCTCCTCATGAGCATCTATGCCTCTTTTAATGCATCCCGTAATTTTATTTCCCTTCGCAGCAGCAGCCTGACACTGGCCACTAAACGTGAGCTTGTCGTCCACCAATACACCCAGGTCTTTTTCAGTTACAGTTTTGCACAGTGTTTTACAATTAAGCATATAATTATACATTTTATTTCCTCTGCCCAAGTGCATTACCTTACATTTATCCCCATTAAAGCTCATTTGCCATTTATCAGCCCAAGCTTCTAGTTTACATAGATCCTCCTCTAATATAAAATTGTCCTCCTCTGTATTGATTACCCTACAGAGTTTAGTGTCATCTGCAAATATTGAAATATTACTCTGTATGCCCCCTACAAGGTCATTAATAAATATGTTAAAAAGAAGGGGGCCCAATACTGACCCCTGTGGTACCCCACTGTTAACTGAGACCCAGTCTGAGTGTTTTCCATTAATAACCACCCTTTGTTTCCTATCATTGAGCCAGTTCTTAACCCACATACATATATTTTCCCCTATCTCCATTGTTCTCATTTTATGTATCAACCTTTTATGTGGAACCGTATCAAAAGCTTTTGAAAAGTCCATATACACAACATCCACTGCATTTCCTTGGTCCAGTCCAGAACTTGCCTCCTCATAAAAACTGATCAGATTAGTTTGACAGGAACGGTCCCTCGTAAACCCATGTTGATATTGGGTCATGAGGTTATTCTTCTTCAGATACTCTATTATAGCATCTCTTAGGAAACCCTCCAGGATTTTACCCACAGTAGAGGTTAAGCTTACTGGCCTACAATTTCCAAGTTCAGTTTTTGTCCCCTTTTTGAATATTGGCACCACATTTGCTATACGCCAGTCCTGTGGTACAGACCCTGTTATTATGGAATCTTTAAAGATTAAAAATAATGGTCTATCTATGACTTTACTTAATTCCTGCAGTACTCGCGGGTGTATCCCATCCAGGCCCGGGGATTTGTCAACTTTAGTGATTTTTAGACGCCGCCGTACTTCCTGCTGGGTTAAGCAAGTGACATTTAATGGAGAATTTTTGTTATCAGTAATCATGTTTTCTGTTATGCGATTTTCTTGTGTAAATACGGTTGAAAAAAAATCATTTAGCATATTGGATTTTTCCTCATCCTCATCTACCATTTCACCCAGACTATTTTTAAGGGGGCCAACACTATCATTTTTTAGTTTTTTACTATTTATGTAGTTAAAGAATATTTTGGGGTTATTTTTACTTTCTCTGGCAATGATTCTCTCTGCCTCAATCTTTGCTGCCTTGATTTGTTTTTTACATCATTTATTTAATTTTCTATATTTATTTAATGCCTCATCACTACCTACTTGCTTTAGTTCCCTAAATGCTTTCTTTTTGTCACTTATTGCGCCCCTTACAGCTCTATTTAGCCATAGTGGTTTCCTCCTATTTCTAGCATGTTTATTCCCAAAGGGTATATATTGTGCACAGGTCCTATTCAGGATGTTAATAAATGTCTCCCATTTGCTTTGTGTAGCTTTATGTCTCAGGATATCATCCCAGTTTATTTCACTAAGATCATCTCTCAACCGTTGGAAATTTGCCTTCCTGAAGTTTAGTGTCCTTATAACCCCTCTACTACACATCTTATTAAAGGTTACATGAAAACGTAGTATTTTGTGATCACTATTACCCAAGTGACCCCCAACTCATATATTTGATATGCGGTCTGGCCTATTGGTTTATATTAGGTCTAGCAGTGCCCCCCTTCTTGTTGGGTCCTGAACCAGTTGTGAAAGGTAATTGTTTCTCATAGTTGTCAAAAACCTATTACCTTTGCTTGAACTACATGTTTCTGTCCCCCAATATATTTCAGGGTAGTTTAAGTCTCCCATAATAATGACTTCTCCTTGAGTCGTTGCTTCATCTATTTACTTTACGAGGACATTCTCCGCTACTTCCATTATTTTTGGAGACTTATAACAAACCCCTATCAGTAATTTATTTTTTTTTCCCCCTCCCCTTATCTACACCCACAGGGACTCTACATTTTCATTAGATTCACCTATATCCTCCCGCAAGATGGGTTTTAAAGATGATTTTACATATAAACACTAGTGTTGAGCCACCCCCGTAGTGTTCGAGTTCGGTTCGGTTCGTCGAACACCCGTGTGTTCGCCGAACTGTTCGTCGAACTGTTCGTCGAACACCTTCGAACACCGTTAAAACCAATGGCAGGCAAACAAAAACACATAGAAACACATAGAAAACACCTTCAAAGGTGTCCAAAAGCTGACAAACTGCTCAGAAGACATAACTAACACATGGAAAAGTGACAAGTACATATAGTCATGCGAAAATAAAAGAGGTGGAGGAGTAAAAGGAGGGGGAGACACAGATATAGGCATGTCATGCCCTTCTAAAATCCAAAAAGTGAGAAGCCGACACGGCCAGTCCGCTCCTGCCCGTGCCACCTCCGTGTCGCCGGGTTTGTGCCAGAGCCGCGGTGAACCCTGACGGCCAGCCCCCCTCTCCCAATACTGGTGCCTGTCCGCTGGTGGGTCGAGCGAGCCCCCCTGTGGTGGAGGCAGCTCTAAGCTTTTTAATTTAAATTGTCTCTCTAATTTGAATGAATACACTTTAAATCCATTTACAAGGATCTATTGGAGGGCAAGTCTCATGCCAGCAGCCGCGGTAATTCCAGCTCCAGTAGCGTCCACTAAAGCTGCTGCAGTTAAAAAGCTTTTATAAGGATCGAGCTCGGCTGTCCACCGCAAGGCATCCTACTGCCAGTCCCAGCCCCTATGCCTTGGGGTGCCTCCTGATGCTCTTCACTAAGTATCCCATGGTCCCGAAGCATTTCCTTTGAAAAAATTAAGTGTCTAAACTACAGGTGGTGTAGCTTGCTTAACAGCCGGGATAATCCGCTGACTAGCAGACACTGCTACTAGGCACAAAGTATTTCCTGGGCTAGATGCAGTTAAAAATTTGTAATTAGATACTCTCGTTGGATGCTGAGAAAGCATTCCATAGAGTCTCCTGGCACGCCATATATGATTCTCTTAAAAAGCTTGGGGTAGGGGTCTAGGGGACCCTTTTATAGCCAAAATCACGGCCCTGTATCGCAATACGTCACCTAGGCTGAAGATAAATGGAACTGTAGCACCCTGAGGGCTCGGTTGCTACAGACGTATTGCACCTCACCCAGAGGTGTGATATCTCACTCTCACGTAAGGATGGAGTGTGGATCAGGACCCGACACCTGCATGCATTACACCACATTGCCGTGGGGCAGGGCGACCAATATGCCCCTGAGATGGGCACGACAGTCCCTGTCCCTGGCTGGAGTGGGGGGAGGGAACACTGAGGAAGGGGAACCCTGTAGTGCAGGAGCAGGGAGGAAGCAGTTCCTGGGTGCATTGAGAAGGGAGTATAAAAGGTGGGCACCATCTTAGTTCAGTGCAGAGAAGTCTGAGCAGAAGTGGCAGGGAGCAGGGGCTCTGCATGAGCTCTGCTCCGGAGGCGGGCCTAGTAACAGAGGCCCAGGCCTGGAAGAGGGAGAAGGAAGGAAGAGGAGCGGAGAAGGCTCCAGGAACGAGGAATGAAGGGATCCCAGGGGTGCGGACGGGCGAGTCGCCACCGCACGCCCGAATCCACCTGCGTGGAGGGGTCAGGCCAAAGGGGGAGACCGGTCCCCGAACTAGTGGAGGCAGGAAACGACCCTCAGCTAGAAACCGGAGGCTCTGACATTTTATGTGGCGCAGCCCCTCGCTACACCCGCTAGGAAGGCACCACATAGGGTCAGGGAAACTGGCGCCAAGTTTACCAAGAGGAGGCCCGAGGCAGCCGGACAGAAGTGTTGGTAAGAAAGGCCAGACAAAGGACACACAAAGGGGGTCCTGTGAAGTGCTCCAAAGTTATCTGGGAGTTGTCTGAGCCCCTCACCTGGTGAGCACAGTACGACGTGGGCAGCCGTTACCTGCAGACGTGGTCTGGATAATAAGAACTGTGAGTAAAGGCCCTGGACTGCATCACTGACTCCGTGTCGTTACTGCTGCTGCCCTGCACCATCACCCCCATCCTCCGCATACACTGCCCTGAGGCTATACTCCTCCCGTGGGGAGTTATGCTACGCTCTGCTGCACCCACAACACCAGCCTCAGCGGTCTGCCCTGTAGCGGCGGTTCACTCTGACCGCAATCCGCGGGTGGCGTAGTCGGACATTTAAACATCAAAACCACATAAATAGTTCCGCCACTGGTTTGACCGCCCTGAGCCACGGAACCGGGTCGCCGCCACGAAGACTACAACCACCAGCATCCACCAAAAAGGGTCCGGCTCCGGGTGTCCCAAGGCCCAGGGGGTGCGTCAGAACATTTTCATCACCTTTCACAATCACCAATGGGACAAGGCAGGGATGTCCTCTGTCCCCTCTCTTATACATCCTAGTGACGGAGCACCTGCTCTCATCAATTCGCCATAACCCCAATATTAGGTGGATTGAGGTGGGAGGCACTGAGTACAAGTGCTCTCTATTTGCTGATGATGTCCTAGTATATATCACTCAATCACATATATCCATCCATGCTGTTATGGCTGAAATAGATCACTTTGTTACATGGTAAAATTTTAAAATCAATGCAGCGAAGTCTGAGGCCCTCGATGTCTCCCTCCCCAAATCCATATAGGATTCCATCCAGTCCAACTTTCCCTTTGCCTGGCCCTCACAGGGTATCAAATACTTAGGAATTCCTATTCATAGAG
Source organism: Phyllobates terribilis (assembly GCF_046119375.1). Taxonomy (NCBI): domain Eukaryota; kingdom Metazoa; phylum Chordata; class Amphibia; order Anura; family Dendrobatidae; genus Phyllobates; species Phyllobates terribilis. The sequence goes on from NW_027362823.1 coordinate 5,139,481, forward strand.
ACCTCTCCCATCTATGTTATCTTAATTTTGGGCCCTTTATTGAACAATTCCATACAGACCACGGTTGGCAAGTTAGAACTGTAAGATTCACTACGTGAACCACTGGTGTTTTGTGGAAAAGCACATGTACACTGCGTTCCAAATTATTATGCAAAAAGTGTTTAGGAGTGATAAGGGAAGAATTTGTTTGTTTGTCAGTTAAACTCATTGATGGTGATGTGTGTCAGGGCTCTTTATATCACTGTAAGCAATTGCAGACACCTGTGCTAATTAGTTTGGCAGGTGTGTCCAATGAAAGGCAAGACTACTTAAGAAGGCTGTCTCACATTATTAAGCAGCCTACATTTTCTGCCAAAATGGGAAAGAAAAAGGATGTGTCGGCTGCTGAGAAGCAACAAATTGTGGAGTGTTTAGGTCAAGGCATGACTACAATCAACATTGTGCGATGATCAGGATGAAGTGTCTTGGCAATCAAGAAGTATGTAGCTGATTCACAGTACACACGTGTGCGTGCTGATAAGGGCAAATTGAGGACTCTTTCCTACAGGCAATTACGTCAGGTTAAAAGAGCAGCGGCAAGAAAGCCTTGTCATAGCAGCAGACAAGTTTTTGAAGCTGCTGGTGCCTCCAACGTCCCCCGAACAACAAGATGCAGGGTCCTTCAGAGGTTTGCAGCTGTGCATACGCCATCCTGTCGACCTCCTCTATCCACTTCACACAAGCAGAAACGGCTCCAGTGGGCCAAACATTACATGAAGACTGATTTCAAAACTGTTTTGTTCACGGATGAGTGCCGTGCAGCGCTCGATGGTCCAGATGGATGGAGTGGAGGATGGCTGGTTGATGGACACCCCACGCAAACACGGCTACAGCGCCAACAAGGAGGAGGTGGAGTAATGTTTTGGGCTGGAATCATGGGGAGAGAGATTGTCGGCCCCTTTAGGATCCCTGAAGGTGCTAAAGATGAACTCCATAATGTATGTGGATTTTCTCAAACAGCACTTCCTGCCATGGTTCAAGAAGAAGAACCGTGTATTTCACAGCAAGATCATTTTTCTGCATGATAATGCACCATCTCATGCTGCACATAAAACATCTGCATCTCTGGCTGATATGGGCATAAAAGGGGACAAACTTATGGTGTGACCCCCATGCTCCACTGACCTCTACCCCATTCAGAACCTTTGGAGCATCATTAAAAGGAGTGTCTATGATGGCGGGAGGCAGTTCACATCTAAGCAACAGCTCTGGGAGGGTATTCTGTCCTCATGCAAAACAATTGAAGCAGAAACCATCCAAAACCTGACAAATTCAATGGACGAGAGAGTTCAGAAGCTCCTTTCGAACAAGGGGTCCTATGTGAAAATGTAACATCACCTACAATAAAGTTTTGAGTTGAAAACTGTTTGATTTCAGTTTCTAACAACCTGCTAATGCTTATAATTTCAAAAATGACCATTTTTTTGGTCTTTATTAAAATGAAAAGGTTGATCGAAAAGTTTGGGGGATCTAAGAGTGTGGCAACCCAGTAGTCATGATTACTTCGAATTCTGACAATATGAGGGTCATGCTGCAGGTAGTGCAGCAAGAAGGCACTTATGTGTCTTGCGCATCTCGGAGCCCCAAAATTATTTTCCGGGCTAGATGCAGCTAAAAATTATTTTTAATTTTAAATCTGGTGGAGCTTATTATAGATGGCCTAATAGGATCAGTGCTGCACACTGCTACAAAGCCCAAATTATTTTCCAGTCAAGATACAGATAAACATGATTAGTAATTTGAAAGCTTAAAACGGTTGGTAGGGTGATTTTAACCAATCATCAAGCTTTTACTCTCCCCAGGATGACACAGGGGTAGAAAAGTCGTTTCGGATCCATGATTTGTTCATCTTTATGAACGTGAGTCTGTCTACATTATCAGTGGAGAGCCGCGTGCGCTTATCTGTCAGCACACCACCAGCAGCGCTGAACACACGTTCAGACAGAACACTGGCTGCGGGGCATGACAAGATCTCCAAGGCGTAAGTGGCTAGCTCCGGCCATTTATCCAGATTGGAAGCCCAAAAAGAGCAAGGGTCCAGTGACACAGTCGTGGCTTCAATGTTTACTTGGAGATACTCCTGTACCATCGTCTCTAGGCGTTGACTATGTGTCAGACTTCTTGTCTCCTGTGGCCTTGCAAAGGATGGGCTAAAAAAGTGGTGAAATGATTCCGCAAAATTGATGTTACCAGCAGATACTGTGGTTCTGTTACGGTTTGAGTGCTGAACACTTGACGGTCCCACGGTTGGCAAGTTGGAACTGTGAGATTCAGTACGTGCACCACTGGTATTTTGTGGAAAAGCACATGTAAGATTCTGCAACAGTCTCTGCTGATATTCCTGCATGCATGCATCCCTTTCTATGGCAGGAATAATTTCTGCAAATTTACTTTTGTACCGGGGATCTAACAGTGTGGCAACCCAGTAGTCAGGATTATTTCTAATTCTCACAATTCGAGGGTCATGTTGCAGGTAGTGCAGCAAGAAGGCACTCATGTGTGTTGCGCATCCAGGAGCACCAAGTCCCTGTTGTGTTGGTGGCGAGGTAACAATCATGCTTCCTTCCTCTGTCCTCTCCCCCCAACCTAGCACAACAGAAATGTGATCAAGGTCTCCCTCATCTAATGAGTCTTCCATCAGTTCGTCCTCCACTTCTTCCTGGGCTCCTGCACATTCCTCACTAGTTTGGCTGCTACCATGCGCCCTGGTAAAACCATCTCCCCCACCCTCACATGCCTGCCGCCTTGGTGCTGCCGACCGTCTGGACCTTGCAGATGTTAGCCCTTCCGCATACAACTCCTCCTCCTCTACTTCCTCCACCTCCTCTTGTGCCACCACCTGACTCCGAATTCTGTTTAACATGTGCTCCAGCATGTAAATCACCGAATAGTCATGCTGATAATGGCATCGTCAGCACTAAACATCTTCGTCGCCATTTCAAAACTGTGCAGAAGGGTGCATAGGTCCCTGATCTGAGACCACTCCTCCAGCGTGATTTGCCCCACCTCTGAATCTCGTTGGCCCAGGCTATACGTCAGAACATATTGCATCAGGGCTTGTCGGTGCTGCCACAGTCGCTACAACATGTGCAGAGTTGAATTCCACCGGGTAGGCACATCGCATTTTAGCCGATGAAGTGGCAGGCCCAACGACTTCTGTAGAGATGTAAGTCGCTGAGCTGCGGGATGCGAACGGCGGAAGTGAGCACACAGCGACCGTGCCCTCTGCAGAAGGCCATCTAGTTTGGGATAGTGGGCTAAAAATTGCTGGACAACCAGGTTCAACACGTGAGCCATACAAGGCACGTGTGTGACATTGCCCCGGCGAAGGGCCGCACCCAGGTTTGCAGCATTGTCGCACATGGCCTTCCCTGGTTTCAGGTCCAGTGGAGACAACCATTCATGAAATTGGTTCTCCAGAGCTGACCACAACTCCTCAGCTGTGTGACTCACATTTCCCAGACATTTCAATGTAAAAACCGCCTGATGACGTTGAGCCCTACTGCCAGCATAGTAAGGAGGTGTGCAGGATCCCTTCTGCGCAGTTAGAAAGCTTGTGGCATGACCAGACAGGCTTTGGGTGCAGGTGGAAGACCGAGAGGAGGTTGAGGAGGCAGAAGCAGTGGAGGAACTTTGACATAAAGAGGATTGACGCACAACTCGTGGGGACGGCAAGACTTGGACAGCAGCCCCTTGTCCTGCTGTCACCATAGTTACCCAGTGCCCAGTCAGCGACATGTAACGCCCCTGTCCATGCCTACTCGTCCAAGTGTCTGTGGTGAAATGCACCCTGTCACACACAGAGTTTCTCAAAGAAGCGGTGATGTTGTGTGCGACATGCTGGTGGAGCGCAGGCACACCTTTCTTTGAGAAGTAGTGCCGACTGGGCATCTGGTACTGGGGCACTGCGACGGACATAAGGTCTCGAAAATCCTCTGTGTCCACCAGGCGGAAAGGCAGCATTTCTGTAGCCAAGAGCTTGCAGATGGTGAAATTCAACCTCTTAGCTTTCTCATGGCTAGGAGGAAATGGTCTTTTACTTGTCCACATCTGAGGGACCGAGGGCTGGCTATTGTGCTTAGACGGGGTTGATAAGGGTGTCCCCGGCAAACTGCCGGTCTGTGAGGAAGATGCAGGCGGACATGTTAGGTTGCCTTGATCCAAAGGTGGTGCTATCGATGTCGGACAGCGCTCAACACCAGCTGGTGTTCCCACCTCCAAAGAAAATGATGACCTGCCAATCACGCTGGCTGTTGCGGGTAAAGAGGTGGCAGGTCTGCGCCCCAAAACAGGTGTGACTGCTGTCCCCCCAGTCACAGAGGATGAAGAGGCCGCGGATGCACAAGATATGGCAGACGGTGGTTGGCCCGGCCGGCTAGGCCGCATTGTAGCACACTGAGCTTCCCACTGCAACTTATGCTTCATGTCCATGTGCCGGTTCATGCATGAAGTACTCAAACTATGTATTTTTTGGCCTCTACTTAGCTTTTGCTGACAAATGTTACAGATAACACGAGTTGGGTCATCTTTATCGATCTGAAAAAATGCCCAGGCTATGCAAGGCTTAGCACCCATGCGACCTGAAGAGCCACCACGACTTGTGGTGAGAGGCAGAGTTGTGTTTGAGGATGCAGTTGTTGACGTGCTTCCAGTACTACGTCTCTGTCCAGGAAGGCGCAACCTGACCTCGTCGTCACTAGCATCTTCCTCCACCTCCTCTGCTGACCTCATCTCTTGGCTGACTGTGGGTTGACAGTAAGTGGGATCTCCAACCTCATCATCATCACCCTGTGTGTTATCACACCCGTCGTCCTCAGAGCCAACCTGTTCCTGCCCTGACAAAAAACTAAAGTTGTCGCTCCAATCAGGTATTTGAGTCTTATCATCGTCTTCCTCATTGTCTCCACCAACAGGAGTTACAGTTTGGGAATGAGGGTCTACATTATGGTCAGAACCTTCTGCGTCTGGTCCTGGATCCGACTCATAAAGATTCTGGGCATCAGTGCAGATCATTTCCTCGTCTGGATTCACAGAAGCGCTGGAGTCGACCTCTGATTCCCAGGCTATAGTATGAGTAAACAGCTCTGCAGACTCAACCATCTGTTCTACCTCATACTCAGACGGGCAGCTGGAGATTTGGGAGCTGTGAGGAAGCAAGTGCGATTTGGGTGACACCTTTGAGGACTGGAGTATTTGTGATGTTGAAGTTGATGTGGAGGAGAGCCCACTTAAAGGAGCACTTGATATCCGTTGAAGCACCTGCTGTTTTTGTGCCTCATCTGGAATTTGTAGCGATTGGCGTGGCCGTAAGAAAGGGATCTTATCACATTGTCCGCTAAAAGAAGTAGACATTTTAGTTTGGCTGGAAGATGGTCTTTCTTCTGCAGATGTTACTGTTGCTTTAACACCTACCCCACGGACACAACCTTTTTTCCCCTTCCCAACACGCCTATTCCCCTTTCCACCAGCAGCAGGCCTTTTTCCACTCATTTTGGTGGTTAACTAATTCACAACTCTGGAGTTGTTTGCACAAAAAAACAATGGATGGTAACCGAGCAGAGCTGAGTGGCCAAACTGTGGTATTAGGCCAAAACTATTGGCTGGGTTAGATGCAGAAAAAAATTATATTCAATTTGCAACCTGATGGAGGTCAGTATAGATGGACTAATACAACAAGTCCCACACACAGCTAGAAGTCCAATATTTTTTCAGAGGTAGATGCAGAAAAAAATATATTCAGTTTGCAACCTGATGGAGGTCAGTATAGATGGACTAATACAACAAGTCCCACACACAGCTAGAAGCCCAAATATTTTTTCCGAGGTACTGTAGATGCAGATAAAAATTATTTTTAATTTGCAACCTGATGGAGGTCAGTATAGATGGAATAATAGAGAAAGTCCGACACACTGCTAGAAGGCCAAATATTTTTTCAGAGCTAGATGCAGAAAAAAATTAGATTCAGTTTGCAACCTGATGGAGGTCAGTATAGATGGACTAATAGAGAAAGTCCCACACACTGCTAGAAGGCCAAATATTTTTTCAGAGCTAGATGCATACAAAAAATTATTTTGAATTTGCAACCTGATGGAGGTCAGTATAGGTGGACTAATAGAACAAGTCCCACACACTGCTAGAAGGCCAAATATTTTTTCAGAGCTAGATGCAGAAAAAAATTATATTCAGTTTGCAACCTGATGGAGGTCTGTATAGATGGATTAATAGAACAAGACCCACACACAGCTAGAAGCCCAATATTTTTTCAGAGGTAGATGCAGAAAAAAATATATTCAGTTTGCAACCTGATGGAGGTCAGTATAGATGGACTAACAGAGAAAGTCCCACACACTACTAGAAGGCCAAATATTTTTTCAGAGCTAGATGCAGAAAAAAATTATATTCAGTTTGCAACCTGATGGAGGTCTGTATAGATGGATTAATAGAACAAGACCCACACACAGCTAGAAGCCCAATATTTTTTCAGAGGTAGATGCAGAAAAAAATATATTCAGTTTGCAACCTGATGGAGGTCAGTATAGATGGACTAACAGAGAAAGTCCCACACACTACTAGAAGGCCAAATATTTTTTCAGAGCTAGATGCAGAAAAAAATTATATTCAGTTTGCAACCTGATGGAGGTCTGTATAGATGGATTAATAGAACAAGACCCACACACAGCTAGAAGCCCAATATTTTTTCAGAGGTAGATGCAGAAAAAAATATATTCAGTTTGCAACCTGATGGAGGTCAGTATAGATGGACTAATACAACAAGTCCCACACACAGCTAGAAGCCCAAATATTTTTTCAGAGGTACTGTAGATGCAGATAAAAATTATTTTGAATTTGCAACCTGATGGAGGTCAGTATAGATAGACTAATAGAGAAAGTCCGACACACTGCTAGAAGGCCAAATATTTTTTCAGAGCTAGATGCAGAAAAAAATTAGATTCAGTTTGCAACCTGATGGAGGTCAGTATAGATGGACTAATAGAGAAAGTCCCACACACTGCTAGAAGGCCAAATATTTTTTCAGAGCTAGATGCATACAAAAAATTATTTTGAATTTGCAACCTGATGGAGGTCAGTATAGATGGACTAATAGAACAAGTCCCACACACTGCTAGAAGGCCAAATATTTTTTCAGAGCTAGATGCAGAAAAAAATTATATTCAGTTTGCAACCTGATGGAGGTCTGTATAGATGGATTAATAGAACAAGACCCACACACAGCTAGAAGCCCAATATTTTTTCAGAGGTAGATGCAGAAAAAAATATATTCAGTTTGCAACCTGATGGAGGTCAGTATAGATGGACTAACAGAGAAAGTCCCACACACTACTAGAAGGCCAAATATTTTTTCAGAGCTAGATGCAGAAAAAAATTATATTCAGTTTGCAACCTGATGGAGGTCTGTATAGATGGATTAATAGAACAAGACCCACACACAGCTAGAAGCCCAGTATTTTTTCAGAGGTAGATGCAGAAAAAAATATATTCAGTTTGCAACCTGATGGAGTTCAGTATAGATGGACTAATACAACAAGTCCCACACACAGCTAGAAGCCCAAATATTTTTTCAGAGGTACTGTAGATGCAGATAAAAATTATTTTTAATTTGCAACCTGTTGGAGGTCAGTATAGATGGACTAATAGAGAAAGTCCGACACACTGCTAAAAGGCCAAATATTTTTTCAGAGCTAGATGCAGAAAAAAATTAGATTCAGTTTGCAACCTGATGGAGGTCAGTATAGATGGGCTAATAGAGAAAGTCCCACACACTGCTAGAAGGCCAAATATTTTTTCAGAGCTAGATGCATACAAAAAATTATTTTGAATTTGCAACCTGATGGAGGTCAGTATAGGTGGACTAATAGAACAAGTCCCACACACTGCTAGAAGGCCAAATATTTTTTCAGAGCTAGATGCAGAAAAAAATTATATTCAGTTTGCAACCTGATGGAGGTCTGTATAGATGGATTAATAGAACAAGACCCACACACAGCTAGAAGCCCAATATTTTTTCAGAGGTAGATGCAGAAAAAAATATATTCAGTTTGCAACCTGATGGAAGTCAGTATAGATGGACTAATACAACAAGTCCCACACACAGCTAGAAGCCCAATATTTTTTCAGAGGTAGATGCAGAAAAAAATATATTCAGTTTGCAACCTGATGGAGGTCAGTATAGATGGACTAATACAACAAGTCCCACACACAGCTAGAAGCCCAAATATTTTTTCAGAGGTACTGTAGATGCAGATAAAAATTATTTTTAATTTGCAACCTGATGGAGGTCAGTATAGATGGACTAATAGAGAAAGTCCGACACACTACTAGAAGGCCAAATATTTTTTCAGAGCTAGATGCAGAAAAAAATTATATTCAGTTTGCAACCTGATGGAGGTCAGTATAGATGGATTAATAGAACAAGACCCACACACAGCTAGAAGCCCAATATTTTTTCAGAGGTAGATGCAGAAAAAAATATATTCAGTTTGCAACCTGATGGAGGTCAGTATAGATGGACTAATAGAATGATGCTATGCCCAAAAGATTTTACTTCACTAGGTGCAGTAAAAAAATTGGTATTCTATACACAGGTGGTATATCTTGCAACACAGATAGGCTACTCCACTGACTAACACACTCTGCAATAGGCCAAAAAGGATTAGCTTTGCTAGATTCAGCCAAATGCTGTGAAAAAAACTTGCACAGCACTGGCACAGACCTGCCTGGCAAAAACTGATAGGAACTGATGTAACCTAGTCCTGAAAAGGACTCCAATTACAATTAGTCTTTACTCCCACAACCTATCTATTTAAGAGCACAGACCTGCCTGATAAAAGTCGTAGGAAATGCTGTAACCTAGTCCTTAAAAGGACTGCAATCACAACTATTCCCTACTCCCAAGCTATCTGTAGATTTGTGCGAAAATTGGCTTGAAATTAACAAGGTATAGCGCACACAGCAACAGCGGTGCCCTCTAACACGCAGCTGCAGCAGTGAGAAAATGGTGGCGACGGGGAAAATGGCTTGGTCTTATAGGGCAAGGACATGTGACATACACTGCCAATGACACATGCCCTTGCTTGTGTGAAAAAAAGCACTTCGCTCCGTGTGTGCGCTGCTGATAGGCTGACAGATTGCACCTCCCCACTGTAAATGCGGGAAAGAGAAAAAAAAATGGAGATCTTCATTGTTCCTGCAGAGATCCATCCCCTGCCCCTCCCCCCACCCCGCTGTACACTCAAACTGCGTATTAACATTAATTTTCATCATTACTGAGAAAAAATCCAGTTATGATTTTGGTGCACGAACAGTTATCGAACATAACCTCGAACAGCCGAATTTTTCTCAAATTGTTCGTGTTCGCCGAACGGCTCGAACACCGCCCAAAACAGCTCGAATTTGAGATTGGCGAACAGTTCGAGTAGAACAACGCTCATCTCTAATAAACACACACCCCCCCTCGCTTGTTTGTAATGTCATTTCTGAACAGACTATAGCCCTGTAAATTAACTGCCCAGTCATGGCTCTCGTCAAGCCACGTCTCAGATATCCCTACCATGCCATAATTATTTTCCAGCAAAATTAATTCTAATTCCTCCATTTTGTTGGTGAGGCTTCTGGTATTAGTGTACATGCATTTTATGTATCTCTCTGTACCTCTATTCCTTCTTACTTTATTGACTGTTCTAACCCCACCCCCAATTTCTTTATTTGTGCCCAGGTCACTATCTGCACTATCTTCCCCACCTATAAAATGAATACCCTCCCCCCCAATCCCTAGTTTAAACACTCCTCCAACCTTCTAGCCATTTTCTCCTCCAGCACAGCTGCACCCTCCCCATTGAGGTGCAGCCGGTCCCTAGCGTAGAGTCTGTAGTCAACTGAGAAGTCGGCCCAGTTCTCCAGGAACCCAAATCCCTCCTTCCTACACCAGTTCTTGAGCCACTTATTTATCTCCCTAATCTCCCGTTGCCTCTCTGGCGTGGCACGTGGTACCGGTAGTATTTCAGAGAATACCACCTTGGAGGTCCTTGCTTTCAGCTTGCAGCCTAATTCCCTGAAATCATCTTTAAGGACCTTCCACCTACCTCTAACTTTGTCATTTGTGCCAATGTGCACCATGACTGCTGGGTCCTCACCAGCCCCTCCCAGTAATCTGTCATCCCGATCAGCGATGTGCCGGACTCGAGCGCCAGGTAGGCAGCACACTGTTCGATGATCCCTGTCTTTGTGACAGATTGCCCTATCTTTTCCCCTAATAATTGAGTCCGCCACTACCAGCACCTGCCTGGCCTGCCCTGCTCTCCTATTTCCCTCTTTACTGGAGCTGACACTCCTCTGACTTTCAGGGGACATGCCTTGCTGCAGCAGTGCTACCCCTGGACCATCACTCCCCTCATCTGCCAACTTTGCAAACTTATTGGGGTGTGCCAGATCAGGACTAGCCTCCCTGGCACTCTTCCCTCTACCCCCCCTTCTAACTGTCACCCAACTAACAGCCTCACTGTCCTGCAGCTCCCGACTACCACCCTCCCCCACATCTACCCCAGTGAGCTACTGCTCAGTGAGCAGCAGACTCCTTTCCATATTGTCAATGGATCTCAGTGTTGCCAGCTGCTCATTTAGATCCAGTATCTGGGCTTCCAAACGCACAACGTGCACACATCTCACACAGCAATAAGCAACCCCGACCGGCTGTTTAAGGAATGCATACATGTGGCAAGATGTACACTGGATAGCATTGTCAATAATGGAGCTCATTTCCTAATGGGGATTGCAATAGACAGAATGTTAAGTAAAAAGAAAAGTAAAAAGTTAATAAAATACAGACAGCAATTCAGTCCAAAGTCCTCCCTTCCAAACTCGCTGAATCCAAAGTCACTGAAAAACAAGTCACACACTTACTTTCGTTCGCACTTACGCTCCGGTCCCACTCAGCTCATTCACACTCGCCAACTAAGAGATTTAAAGAGTTTTTTTTTTTTCCCCTTTTCCAGCAATGCACCCTACAGCTCAATGCACTTCCAAAGGACTGGATGCCCAACTAGCTGCCCCTTATAAACCCTTAATTATGACCCCTCTCCCTTAATTAACAGCTTGTGAGTATAGCTACACCTCAGGATTTTAGTGCAATGTAGTTAACCCTTAAATACACAGGTAGTAAACTAAGAAGCTGTAAAACTGTAGTGAGAAAATAGGTTTTAAAAAGCCCAATTAAACTAAACAGGTAGAAAAGCACTCAGCAGGTCACAATGCAGCAACTCACCGCAATTCACACAGGTATTTTCTGCAGGATTCCCAAATACCTCTTCACTGAAAAACAAGTCACACACTTACTTTCGTTCGCACTTACGCTCCAGTCCCACTCAGCTCGTTCACATTCGCAAACTAAGAGATTTAAAGAGTCTTTTTTTTTTCCCCTTTTCCAGAAATGCACCCTACAGCTCAATGCACTTCCAAAAGGGTATTGTATGATTTTTACATAATTAAATTTTATTTTATTGAATGAAATAAGTATTTGATCACCTACAAACCAGCAAGAATTCTGGTTCTCCCAAACCTGTTAGTTTTTCTTTAAGAAGCCCTCCTACTCTGCACTTATTACCTGTATTAACTGCATCAGTTTGAACTCATTACCTGTATAAAAGACACCAGTCCACACAATCAATCACACTCCAACCTCTCCACCATGGCCAAGAGCAAAGAGCTATCTAAGGACACCGGGGACTAAATTGTAGACCTGCACAAGGCCATCCCAGTGCTAAAGGAGAATAGGCAAGCAGCTTAGTGAGAAGTCAACAACTGTTGGCACAATTATTAGAAAATGGAAGAAACACATGATGACTGTCAATCTTCCTTCGTCTGGGGCTCCATGCAAGATCTTGCCTTGTGGGGTAAGGATGATTCTGAGAAAGGTCAGGAATCAGCCCAAAACTACAAAGGAGGACCTGGTCAATAATGTAAAGAGAGCTGGGACCACAGTCTCAAGCATTACCGTTAGTACCACTACACCGTAATGAATTAAAATCCTGCAGGGCACGCACGGCTCCCCTGCTCACGCCAGCACATGTCCAGGCCCATTTGATGTTCGCCAATGATTATCTGCATGATCCAGAGGAGGCATGGGAGAAGGTCATGTGGTCAGATGAGATCCAAATAGAACCTCTTGGTATCAACTCCACTGCACCGCATTGAATGGAGGATGGATGGGGTCATGTTTCACGAGATTTTGGTTAACAACTTCCTTCCCTCAATAAGAGCATTGAAGATGGGTCATGGTTGGTTCTTCCAGCATGACAATGACCCGAAGCACACAGCCAGGGCAACTAAGGAGTGGCTCCATAAGAAGCATTTCAGTGTCCTGGAGTGGCCTATACAGTCTCCAGAACTAAATCCAATAGAAAATCTTTGGAGGGAGTTGAAACTCAATGTTGCCCAGCTACAACCCCGAAACCTGAAAGATCTGGAGAAGATCTGTATGGAGGAGTGGGCCAAAATCCCTGCTGCAGTGCGTGCAAACCTGGTCAAGAACTACAGGAATCGTCTGACCTCTGTAATTGCAAACAAAGGTTTCTGTACCAAATATTAAGTTCTGCTTTTCTTATGTATCAAATACTTATTGAATGCAATAAAATGCAAATTAATTATCTAAAAATCATACAATGCGATTTTCTGGATTTTATTTTTAGAGTCTGTCTCTCACAGGTGAAGTGTACCTACGAAAAAAATTACGGACCTCTCCATTCTTTGTAGGTGGGAAAACTTGCAAAATCGACAGTGTATTAACTACTTATTTTCCCTACTGTATGTACAGTATATGTATATATATATATATATATATCTGTAAGGAGGCGGTGTTCACACCGTGCAGTAACTGAGGCAGTGACCCAAGCAAGTCCAACATAAGCAGCTTTTATTCAGCAACTCACGGGTAAACAGAAAGTCCTCCGGTTCGCAGCCGGGTTAACATAAGTCCTTAAACAATGGTCGCCGTGGGCAACGGCCGGTCCGGGCCGCTCAGAGCCTGACGGGTGCAGAGCCTTCCCAGGCGTGGGTTCAGCTACACACAGGCCCGCCAAGCTTTCCTGCTATGCGCCTAGCAGGTCCCAACACTGAACACCACTAACCTTAATGCAGGGTTTTAAAGGACCTGTGGCAAGAGCCACTGGAAAACCCGGGTTGGAGGGAGGAGGCCACCCCCACTGCCTTCTTGTAGCCTCCTCCAAGAAATGAAGGCCCTGCCGGGTTTTACTTAATCTGCCTTAGCCAGATAGCCTGACCAGGTCAATGCTCACCTTCATTCCTGCATTGCAGGTGTGTCTGTGACTGCAATGCACATCAATGGGTTTCATAGGTCTCTGTACACATTCTGGGGGATATATAACGGCCGTCATATAAGATCCCAGTCACTGCCTCACATATGGTAAAAGTTGTTTCGTGGAATATATGTATTATATATATACACTGCTCAAAAAAATAAAGGAAACACTTAAACAACAGAATATAACTCCAAGTAAATGAAACTTCTGTGAAATCAAACTGTCCACTTAGGAACCAACACGGATTGATAATCAATTTCACATGCTGTTGTGCAAATGGAATAGAGAATAGATGGAAATTATTGGCAATTATCAAGACACCCTCAATAAAGGAGTGGTTCTGCAGGTGGGGACCACAGACCGCATCTCAGTACCAATGCTTTCTGGCTGATGTTTTGGTCACTTTTGAATGTTGGTTGTGCTTTCACACTCGTGGTAGCATGAGACGGACTCTACAACCCACAGAAGTTGCTCAGGTAGTGCAGCTCATCCAGGATGGCACATCAATGCGAGCTGTGGAAAGAAGGTTTGCTGTGTCTGTCAGCGTAGTGTCCAGAGGCTGGAGGCGCTACCAGGAGACAGGCCAGTACACCAGGAGATGTGGAGGGGGCTGTAGGAGGGCAACAACCCAGCAGCAGGACTGCTACCTCCACCTTTGTGCAAGGAGGAACAGGAGGAGCACTGCCAGAACCCTGCCAAATGACCTCCAGCAGGCCATAAATGTGCATGTGTGGCACACTGAGGACTCGGCTGCTACAGGGGTATTACGCCTCAAGCCAGAGGTGTGGTATTCCACTCCCGGGTAAGGATGGAGTGTGGAACTGAGCTAGTAGGCTGCATGCACTACATACATCCCATTTCCGGGGGACAGAACGACGGTACTCCCACCAGTATATGTGCAGGTACGACAGCGTCTGTCCCTGGCTGGAGTGGGAGGGGGGTGGAACATCCCAGTAGTGTAGGGGCAGATAGGGGGAGTAGTCTGGGTAAAGCTAGGAGCTCATTGGGTGCTGGTCACCTGAGCTCACACATAGAGGGAGTATATAAGGTGGGCACCATCTTAGAACAGGGTTCAGTCAGGCAAGAGGAGCAGAGCAGAAGAGCTCAGCCAGAAGGGCTGACAGGGAGCTGTGGCTCCGGCTGGGCCCAGCTCCAGAGCAGAGCCTGCAGAGAGAGAGAGAGGAGTAAGAAGGACCCAGAGAGGAAACAAGAAGGGAACCCCAAGATCCCAGAATAAGGACAAAAGGGTGAAGGGTTGGCGGACAAGGGTACCGGATCCCAAGCTGGTGGAGGCCACTAATCCTCAGCCAGAGACCGGAGGTCGTGGTCAAGATTTGCCACGACCCTCACCAAATCCACTAGAAAGGCACACCAAGTATAGGGTCAGGGAACCTAGAGGAGGTTTGACCACCAAGAGACCCGAGGGAGCCGGCCAAAAGTGGATCCCTGGTGGGAACGGCCAGAGAAAGGGAGAGTCAGAAAGGAGCTCAGGACCACGCTCCAGAATTGCCTGGGGGTTGGCCGAGTCCAGGACCTGGTGGACGCAGCACGGCTCGGGTGGTCACTCAAGGCCAGAGTGACTAAAAGAACACCAGTAAGTAAAAACCCTGAACTGCATCTCCCGACTCTGAGTCTTCATACTGCACCGTCACAACCCCCATCATCTACACCTGCTGCCCTGAGGCCATACCCCTCCCGTTGGGGGTCATACCATCACTGCTGCACATATACCACCGGCCTCAGCGGACTGCTCTGCAGCGGCGGCTTCAAAGCCGCACTCAACGGGTGGCGTAGTCGACAATCAAGTTAACATCTACTGCCATAGACTGCCACTTAGTTTGACACCCTGGGCACGGACCGGGTCACCGCCACAAGGACCACTACCCCCATCTAGATCCGGCTCCGGGTATCCCAAACAGCACTGGCCCAGGGGGCGCGTCAACTCTGGCGCAGTCGGCAGGATTACGTGCCCGCAACCACCGGGCACTGCGTGCCTGAAGAAAAGTTCACATTTACCTCAAAAAGAAGTCTCCCGCCGGTTCCGGAGGGTCCCCGCCATCGGACGCCATCACGGGTCGTCTCCCGCCGGTTGCCCGCCATCTGCAGCTTTTTCCCGCCATCCACGGAGTTTCCCGCCACTGGGAGACGATTCCCGCCATTTCAGAAGATTTCCCGCCCTGGCAGAGCGGACGCCATTATGGGCGTGCCAGAGGGTGGCAAGAGGCCACCTCCCATCGTGGGCCAGGTCAAGGAATGGCGCCAAAAGCGGAAACCGCCCCCACCAGCAGAGACTGTGATGCTAGAGATGTCTATCAGCGTGGGGGGGCTGCCCCTGGAACTGACAATCACCAAGTTGCCCCGGGACCACCCTCAATGTGGGCGGATACAGAACAAAAGAGAGAAGATGGGTGCAGCCTGGAGGAGTCTGGAGAGGAGTCTGGAGAGGAGTCTGGAGAAGTCGCACCCGGAGATGGAGGGAGAGGCAGGCAGCACCGACCCTGTGGTCAGGAGCCTGTTGCAAGCGACAACCCCACAAGACCTGGTGGAGATCCTGGCACAGCTTCCCCGAGACCGGGAGTGTGCGCAGACCGCGCTGGAGCGCCTCGCACGGAGGATGGCCCAGGTGCAGCGAGAAACGCTGACGGAGTGGAGCAGAGAGATGGCCCTGCAGGCTGGAACCCGCCAGCGGAGCACGCCACCCGAGACGAGGAGTCAGACCACCTCTGAGGATGGTGCAGGAGGAATCAAGGCCGGAGACGACGCCGAGGAAGGAGCTAAAGAAACGGAGGCAGGTAAAGGGGACGTCACTACCCCGAGCCGAGAAGCCGTGAGCCTGCCCCAGCTCCCCGTCGCAGAGCCCGAAATTTCCCCTGCCGTGCCCGTCGTTGCACCGTCACCGCTCCCGACTAGGCCTCAAACAGAAGCCGCGGCCACGCCCCCTGTGACGTCACGCGCCTCAACCCTGAGCGCGGCCAAGCAGGAGACGCCACCGGCCTGGTCGCAAGGCCGAGTGCCCCCGGGCGCCGCAGTGCCAACAGCGCCCTCTACCTTCACTGAGCCACCGGCCTGGTCGCTGGGCCAAGTAACCCCGGGCGCCGCCGTCTTCACGGTGCCCTTTACATTCAGGGTGCCCCAAGCCTGGTCGCAAGGCCTGGTGAGCCCGGGCGCCGCTACCACCACCGCGCCCTCAACGTCCACAGCGCCACACCTGGGTGAAGACCTATTTGCCCAGCACACTTGCCCGGATGGGCAGCCCCCTGTGTGGCCACCGGAGTACCACCAGCCCCGACTCCGGAAAGAAAGACCCCTGTGCGAGCCCCTGATCCCGGCTCCGGCGCCCGTCAAGATAACCGTACTCTCGTTAGAGGAGGCGCAGTTTGAGTGGGACCCCGCAGGAGGAGACCTCATCGGGTTCACTCAGGAGACCCGGGCGGCCGCAGCTGAGCGTGCGGAGCGCTGCCACCAGCAGTTGGAAGTCCTTGACCGAGAACGGAGAGAGAGGCGGGTCCGTGAGCAGCGGCTGCAAATAAAAAGTGCAGAACAAAAGAGCCGGACCCGAAGGAACCCCTGTGCAGCCCACGGTCCCCGTGCCACCGGGACTGTAATTAAATTCCAGTTGCAGCACGGTTGGGGCTCCATCAGAGATCATCACACCCCCGGCGACGTCTTCGTGACCAGAAGAGATGTCGAGTCCCACCTACCGGAGGGACACGGAGGTCGTGACCTGTACCTGGGTGATGAGGTCACCTTTACCCGGCACCAATGTGCCAAAGGACCCTATGCCCCTCATGTGCACCGGCTGACAGAGGAAGAGCTGAGGTGTCAGGAGGAGCAAGAGGATCCGGACGGGTCTGAAGAGTACAGGGAGGAAGCATCAGGAGGACGCCGTTACTAGAGCACGGTAAAGAGAACTGTATAAAGTTACCCGTCGGGGTACAAGAACTGCTGCTGATTTAAATATGTTCCCCGTTGGGACAAGTGTAAACTGTTACCCGTATGTCCCTTATTCCCACTGACCGAGGACTGAGAGCGGTCATTCTTTCCTTAATCCCACTGGTCGAGGACTGAGAGCGGCCATACCTCCCCTTGTATATAGTTGCGCTTTCTAAGGCGCCCTCTACTGGTTTTATAGGAAAGCTGTGTTTTTCTTGAAGAGACTGTTGCACTTTACCCGGTCACAAGTTGCACCGTGGCCGGAGGAACAAGAATGTTTACTATGAAAAGTTTTATATGAAAAGTTTTATGCTGATGATATACATAGTGTTTTATATGTTTATGATGTTTTTGAAAAAATTTGTATGTTTGTGGATGTTTTTATTCCTTTACAGCCCGAGGACGTGCTGTGGTTTACCGGGGGGGAATGTGGCACCCTGAGGACTCGGCTGCTACAGGGGTATTACGCCTCAAGCCAGAGGTGTGGTATTCCACTCCCGGGTAAGGATGGAGTGTGGAACTGAGCTAGTAGGCTGCATGCACTACATACATCCCATTTCCGGGGGACAGAACGACGGTACTCCCACCAGTATATGTGCAGGTACGACAGCGTCTGTCCCTGGCTGGAGTGGGAGGGGGGTGGAACATCCCAGTAGTGTAGGGGCAGATAGGGGGAGTAGTCTGGGTAAAGCTAGGAGCTCATTGGGTGCTGGTCACCTGAGCTCACACATAGAGGGAGTATATAAGGTGGGCACCATCTTAGAACAGGGTTCAGTCAGGCAAGAGGAGCAGAGCAGAAGAGCTCAGCCAGAAGGGCTGACAGGGAGCTGTGGCTCCGGCTGGGCCCAGCTCCAGAGCAGAGCCTGCAGAGAGAGAGAGAGGAGTAAGAAGGACCCAGAGAGGAAACAAGAAGGGAACCCCAAGATCCCAGAATAAGGACAAAAGGGTGAAGGGTTGGCGGACAAGGGTACCGGATCCCAAGCTGGTGGAGGCCACTAATCCTCAGCCAGAGACTGGAGGTCGTGGTCAAGATTTGCCACGACCCTCACCAAATCCACTAGAAAGGCACACCAAGTATAGGGTCAGGGAACCCAGAGGAGGTTTGACCACCAAGAGACCCGAGGGAGCCGGCCAAAAGTGGATCCCTGGTGGGAACGGCCAGAGAAAGGGAGAGTCAGAAAGGAGCTCAGGACCACGCTCCAGAATTGCCTGGGGGTTGGCCGAGTCCAGGACCTGGTGGACGCAGCACGGCTCGGGTGGTCACTCAAGGCCAGAGTGACTAAAAGAACACCAGTAAGTAAAAACCCTGAACTGCATCTCCCGACTCTGAGTCTTCATACTGCACCGTCACAACCCTCATCATCTACACCTGCTGCCCTGAGGCCATACCCCTCCCGTTGGGGGTCATACCATCACTGCTGCACATATACCACCGGCCTCAGCGGACTGCTCTGCAGCGGCGGCTTCAAAGCCGCACTCAACGGGTGGCGTAGTCGACAATCAAGTTAACATCTACTGCCATAGACTGCCACTTAGTTTGACACCCTGGACACGGACCGGGTCACCGCCACAAGGACCACTACCCCCATCTAGATCCGGCTCCGGGTATCCCAAACAGCACTGGCCCAGGGGGCGCGTCACATGTGTCTGCCCAAACGGTTAGAAACCAACTCCATGAGGGTGGTATGAGGGCCTGACGTCCACAGATGGGGCTTGTGCTCACAGCTCAAAACTGTGCAGGACGCTTGGCATTTGCCACAGAACACCAGGATTGGCAAAGTCGCCACTGGCGCCCTGTGCTCTTCACAGATGAAAGCAGGTTCACACTGACCACATGTGACAGAGTCTGGAGAAGGCGTGGAGAACGATCTGCAGCCTGCAACATCCTTCAGCATGACCGGTTGGGCAGTGGGTCAGTAATGGTGTGGGGTGGCATTTCTTTGGATCACAGCCCTCCATGTGGTCGCCAGCGGTAGCCTGACTGCCATTAGGTATCGAGATGAGATCCTCAGACCCCTTGTGAGACCATATGCTGGTGCGGTTGGCCTTGGGTTCCTCCTAATGCAGGACAATGCCAGACCTCATGTGACTGGAGTGTGTCAGCAGTTCCTGCAAGATGAAGGCATTGAAGCTATGGACTGGCCCGTCCATTCCCCAGACCTGAATCCGATTGAGCACATCTGGGACATCATGTCTCTCTCCATCCACCAACGTCAAGTTGCACCACAGACTGTCCAGGAGTTGGCGGATGCTTTAGTCCAGGTCTGGGAGGAGATGCCACAGGAGACCATCCGCAACCTCATCAGGAGCATGCCCAGGCGTTGTAGGGAGGTCATACAGGCACGTGGAGGCAGCACACAACACTGAGCCTCATTTTGACTTGTTTTAAGGACATTACATCAAAGTTGGATCAGCCTGTAGTGTGTTTTTCCACTATAATTTTGGGGGTGACTCCAAATCCAGGCCTCCATTGGTTAATAAATTTGATTTCCAATGATGATTTTTGTGTGATTTTGTTGTCAGCACATTCAACTTTGTACAGAACAAAGTATTCAATGAGAATATTTCATTCATTCATTCATTCATTCATTCAAATCTAGGATGTGTTATTTGAGTGTTCCCTTTATGTTGTTGAGCAGTGTATATCTATCTATATAATTGTCTTATCCCATCTGTCTGTCTGTCTTTCTGTCTGTCTATCTGTCCTGGAAATCCCGCGTCGCTGATTGGTCCGGCCGCGGCCAATCAGCGACGCGGCATTTCAGAAAAACATGGCGGCCGTTAGCGGCTCATGTGAGGCACGGAGGTCAGCGGCGATGCAGCCGGGAGATGCAGCCGTATGCTCGCAGCATAAGTCCCCCGACCGCAGGCGCTGCTGACCTACATGCGGCTATCGTCGGAAGATCAGCGGCTACGGCCGCTTATCTCCCAAGGACAAGTGTGACGCCCCTCCCCTCCCCTCCTCTCCCCTCCTTTCCACTCCTCTCCCCTCCCCTGTCCTCTCGATGCGGCGTCATACTTACCCCTCCCCTCCACTCTCCTCTCCTCTCGTCCCCCCCCCACTCGATCAGGACCCCGGCGTCATACTTACCCCTCCCCGTGCCTCCGCTGCAGCTCTGTGATGTCTCAGATCAGAGGGCGCAGTGACGTCTTTACACCGCGCTCTCTCCTGACCGATCACAGCGGACAGAGTGAAGATGCCGGCTACTCTGGAGTCCAGAGAAGCAGCTGAGAAGGGAGGTGAGTATTGGATTTTTTTTTTTTGTATGGGGCAATAGGGGACCTGCATGGGGCACTATGGGGGTATGGGGGTATGGGACATCCTGCATGGGGTATTATATGGGGGGAGAGGTGACATCCTACATTTGGCATTATATGGGCGAGAGGTGACATCCTACATGGGCCATTATATGGGGGGAGAGGTGACATCCTACATGGGGCATTATATGGGGGAGAGGTGACATCCTACATGGGGCATTATATGGGGGGAGAGGTGACATCCTGCATGGGGTATTATATAGGGGGATGTGACAGCCTGCATGGGGCATTATATGGGGGGAGGGGTGACATCCTGCATGGGGCATTACATGGGGAGAGAGGTGACATCCTACATGGGGCATTATATGGGGGAGAGGTGACATCCTGCATGGGGCATTATATGGGGGGAGAGGTGACATCCTACATGGGGCATTATATAGGGGAGAGGCATTCTTCATGGGGCATTATATGGGGGAGAAGTGACATCCTACATGGGATATTATATAGGGGGGATGTGACATTCTGCATGGGGCACTATAGTGGGATGTGACTTCCTGCATGGGGCATCATATAGGGGGGATGTGACATCCTGCATGGGGTATTATATACGGGGGATGTGACTTCCTGCATGGGGCATTATGAAGGAGGAACGGGAGACATATGCTAGAATACCCGATGCTTTAGAATCGGGCCACCATCTAGTGTATAATATATGTCTATGCACAGGTGCATCTCACTAAGTTAGAATATCATTAAAAAGTTAATTTATTTCAGTTCTTCAATAAAAAAAAGTGAAACTCATATAGAGTTATTACAAACAGTGATCTATTTCACGTGTTTATTTCTGTTAATGTTGCTGATTATGGCTTACAGCCAATGAAAACACAAAAGTCATTATCTCAGTAAATTAAAATAATTAACAAAAACACCTGCAAAGGCTTCCTACGTGTTTAAAAAAGTCCCTTAGTCTGTTTCACTAGGCTTCACAATCATGGGGAAGACTGCTGACTTGACAGATGTCCAGAAGGCAGTCAGTGACACACTCCACAAGGTCCCAGATTTCCAATTTTCATTTGGAAATCCACGTCTCAGAGTCTGGAGGAAGAGTGGAGAGGTACACAATCCAAGCTGCTTGAGGTCTAGTGTGAAGTTTCCACAATCGGTGATGGTTTGGGGAGCCATGTCATCTGCTGGTGTAGGTCCACTGTGTTTTATCAAGACCAAAGTCAGCGCAGCTGTCTACCAGGAAATTGTTGAGCACTTCATGCTTCCCTCTGCCGACAAGCTTTTTGGAGATGGAAATTTATTCTCCAGCAGGACTTGGCCCCTGTCCACACTGCCAGAAGCACCAATACCTGGTTTACAAACAACAGTATCACTGTGCTTGATTGGCAGCAAACTCTCCTGACCTTAACCCCATAGAGAATCTATTATAGAGAATCTATGGGGTATTGTCAAGAGGAAGATGAGAGACACCAGACCCAACAATGCAGACGAGCTGAAGGCTGCTATCAAAGCAACCCGGGCTTCCATAACACCTCAGCAGTGCCACAGGCTGATCGCCTCCATGCCACATTGCCGCATTGATGCAGTAATTGATGCAAAAGGAGCCCCGACCAAGTATTGAGTGCATTTACTGAACATACATTTCAGTCGGACAACATTTCGGATTTCAAAAACATTTTCAATCTGTTGTTACAAAGTATTCTAATTTACTGAGATAATGACTTTGTGTTTCCATTGGCTGTAAGCCATAATCATCAACATTAACAGAAATAAACACTTGACATAGATCACTCTGTCTGTAATGACTCTATATAATATATGAGTTTCACTTTTTGTATTGAAGAAATAAAATAAATTAATTTTTTGATGATATTCTAATTTAGTGAGATGCACCTGTGTAGACAGTGGTGTGGAATAAGTGTTTGCCCCCTTCCTGATTTCTTATTCTTTTTCATGTTTGTCAAACTTAAATGTTTCAGATCACAAAAACTAATTGAAATATTAGACAAAGATAACACAAGTAACCACAAAATGCATTTTTTAAATGAAGATCTTTATTAAGGGAAAAAGAAATCGAAACCTACAGGGCCCTGTGGGGAAAAAAGTGATTGCCCCCTAAACCTAATAACTGGTTGGGCCAGCCTTAGCAGCAACAACTGCAATAAAGTGTTTGCGATAACTGGCAGTAAGTCTTTTACAATGCTCTGGAGGAATTTTGGCCCATTCATCATCGCAACATAGTTGTAATTCAGCCACATTGGAGGGTTTCTGAGCATGAATCACCTTTTTAAGATCATGCCACAGCATCTCAATCGGATTAAGGCCAGGACTTTGACTAGGCCACTCCAAAGTCTTAATTTTGTTTTTCTTAAGCCACTCAGAGCTGGTCTTGTGGGTGTGTTTTGAATCATTGTCCTACTGCATAACCCAAGTGCGCTTCAGCTTGAGGTCATGAACAGATGGCCGGATATTCTCCTTCAGGATTTTTTGGTAGACAGCAGAATTCATGGTTCTATTTACCACAGCATATCTCCCAGGTCCTGAAGAAGCAAAACAGCCCCAGACCATCACACTACCAGCAGAAATTCTGAAATGCTGCGTTACTTCTACTCCAGATGTAATGGGACATACATCTTCCAAAATGTTCAACTTTTGTCTCGTCAGTCCAAAGAATATTCTCCCAAAAGTCTTGGCGATCATCAAGATGTTTTCTGCCAAAACTGAGACGAACCTTTATGTTCTTTTTGCTCAGCAGTGGTTTTTGTCTTGGAACTCTACCATGCATGCCATTTTTGCCAAGTCTCTTTCTTATGGTGGAGTCATGAACACTGACCTTAACTGAGGCAAGTGAGGCCTGCAGTTCTTTGGATGCTGTTGGGGGGGCTTTTGTGACCTCTTAGATGAGTCGTCACTGCGCTCTTGGGATAATTTTGGTCGGCCGACCACTCCTGGGAAGGTTCACCGCTGTTCCATGTTTTCACCATTTGTGGATAATGGCTCTCACTGTTGTTTGCTGGAGTCCCAAAGCTTTAGAAATTACTTTATAACCTTTTCCAGACTGATACATGTAAATTACTTTGTTTCTCATTTGTTCCTGAATTTGTTTGGATCGCAGCATGATGTCTAGCTTTTGAGGATTTTTTGGTCTACTTCACTTTGTCAGGCAGGTCCTATTTAAGTAGCTTCTTGATTGAGAACAGTTGTGGCAGTAATCAGGCCTGTGTGTGGCTAGGGAAATTGAACTCAGCTTCCCAAAGATGTGTTAAACCACAGTTAATTTATGTTTTAAGTGGGTGGGGGGGGCAATCACTTTTACACACAGGGCCTTGTAGGTTTGGATTTCATTTTCTCTTAATAATAAAGACCATAATTTAAAAACTGCATTTTGTATTTACTTTCAAAATAGTTTTGTGATTTGAAACATTTAAGTGTGACAAACATGCAAAAGAATAAGAAATCAGGAAGGGGGCAAACACTTTTCATACACACACTGCTCAGTACCACTTCTCTTGTCCTGTATACGGTATACATATATATGTTATATTACAGTGCTCAGCAATAATGAGTATCCCCCCCCGTGAAAGAAAGATATTAATTATTATGTCACTGAATACAAGAACAATTTCCAAATGTTGACAAGACTGAGTTTCTTAGAACATGTTTTTGACCCATAACATGAAAATAAGGTTAATAATTTAACTTTAATTACAAAATTATTATTTATTATTATAGCGCCTGATACAGGAGGAGCGAGGACCCTGCCCCCGAGGGCTCACAATCTACAGATCTTCAGTTTTACTCAAATTAGTTGTTGCAAAAATGAGTACACCCTACATTAAATACTATTACTATTTTGTATGACCCCCATGATTTTTAAGGATCGCACCAAATCTTCTAGGCCTGGAATGAACAAGTTGATGACATGTTGCACCATGTTTTTCCATTCTTCACAAACTCACTTTTTAGAGCCTGGATGATGGATGGAGAGTGATGACTACTTGTCTCTTCAGAATTCCTCTTAGGTGTTCGGTTGGGTTCAGATCAGAAGACATAATTGGCCACTAAATCACTTTCACCCTGTTCTTCAGAAATACAACAGATGTGTGTTTTGGATAATTGTCATGTTGGAAATGTGCACGTCTACCAAGGGCACAGAGTGATGGTAGTATCTTCTCTTTCAATATAGAGCAGTACATCTGTGAATTCATGACACCATCAATGAGATGTAGCTTCCCAACACCAGCAGCACTCATGCAGCCCCACATATAGACACTGAGACCGTCATGTTTCACTGTAGACACCATGTATTTTACAAAATTCATTTTTCTAAATGCATGGTGCACACCAGGATATAAAGAAGCACTCCAAGCTATTTTTCCTAATCCATCCTAAATATCTATGTAAAGTATTGTTAGCACTTCAATCTTCTCTCCCTCACCGCCCCCCCAATACACATGTATGACTGATTCGGCCGAGCGTGCATGTGCTTTCTTTAGGATAATCAGCCTCTCCAACCAAAGTCAGCAGTTTCAGATAAATTAGCTTTAATGTGAATGGGCACAAGAGAAATGGACTTTTTTTCTGAGATGAATCTTAATTTTCTACCGTACATTATTTTATATATTTTTCATTCACCTATGGGGCCTATGTACAGGGGGAGCCTGGTGCCGAATGGCCCCATCCCCGGCTCATGCCGTATATGTACAGTATAAGATGATTTATAAGGAGCAGACTCACAAGCTGAGCCCGCTCTATATCCACTGGGTGCCGGCTGTTCTACACCTGCTACAATTCAAGCTAGCTCAGTTTAACCCCTTAGACTCCAAAGTGACCAGCAACTAAGCAGTTAGACAGGAGGCCTCTGTCATCTCCACCAGGTTGCTTAATAGCTGACGGGGGCCAATGAGAGATTCCAATTCGGACCTTTGCTATTGGGTCTGAGGGTCTCTATGTACGCCCCTGTATGACCTGATTATTTTCCTGTGGGTTAAGTAGGTGGACTAACAAGATCTGTGTCCTCCCAGTATTCTTCTCTCTGCATATCATACCATAAGTATCCATCTTCATACATGCCATTTTCTGAAAATCATATTTATCTGTTTTCTTTAAACAAATGAATGGGAAATTTGTATTAAAGTAACTGATCGGCTGCAGTGGTCACCCAATGGCCTTTGCTAGAAGAGGAAGCCAGGAGATTGGCGGGGGACACTGGCAGCAGTACCGAGGAGCAGCTGGGGTCTGTAGGCGGGTTTGTGTTTTGCTTTATTTCAGGACCACCGTGAGAAACCGGTTCTGCAGTGGCTGAGGTTTCTATAGGGAATAATGCGCACATTAATATAAATGATAAAATGATTATTATTCCCAGGTGTCTATTATTCTTACAATGTATGCATGTCATTTGTTTTGTTGTATGTGTGTATATAGAGGACATATAACAGATTGGACAGTCAGCCATTATGACAGCGCGCTGTTGGTCTCACATGTGATGTCACAATGACATAGAATGCTGTGAGGTTATACAATCTCTGCGCACGGGGACATCAGCGCCATTTTCAGAGTTGATGTATTTGTGGAGACTCCACTTTGGTCTTGGAAGCACGAGCTAGATTGTTCTGTACGTCTAGTATTTACTTCCACAGCTTCTTACTGTTATTTGGGCGCTATAACATCTGCGCCATCAGAGAACTTAGTTCTATTACATTTCACCATCTCAGCCCCGGGTAACCAAGCCATGACTTCCCGGGAGCTTCATCAGCTAAATGCTGACAACTACACATGGATGAGCCGACCTGAAAATCAGGGTAAGTGACAGAATATTCCGCTTTATAGGGGCTTTTCTGAGAGTTTTCCCTGGGGTAAGATGTTTTATAACACACAGTATGTCCTCCACCCTCCATTCATATTCCTTGGGGGCCGATCAGGGCCAGTTTTGGACAAAGTGGGACCATTGGAAAAAGTTAAAACTGGAGCCCCAAATGCTAACATATTTGCACCCCTGCTTTGTGATGTCTTAAGAGAAGGGATACTGAAACTGAGCAGGATTATGTAGTCCAAAGATGAAATAATTTTTGCTTCTCTCCCTGAATCTCGAAGCATCAGCTGGTTCTATCCCTTTGGCCAAAAAGTGTTTTTTTTTAAATTTAGCATAATAATAGTAATCTTTTTCTTTATAGGTCAGGCCATAATCCTCCACCATCGATTAAGATCTTCTCAAAGCGATGAGAGAAGGCTAATCAGCAATGATGGACATCAGGCAGACCCCACTGCCGTCACCACGAGTGGGAGATGGGCCAGAGCTCCTCTGCAGCAGACAGCACAAGAGAGCAGGGAAAGAAGCCGCTCGCCACTAAGACCGGTCCCTGCAGAACCCTCCAGACCTAGGGAGCTTCCAGCGCCAAGCCGATCTGCTGTACAGCTACACCAGGACAACCGTCTGGTTGACCCTATCATTCAGCTGCAGGGAATGGGAATGGTGACATCTCGGCCACAGATGCAGCCACCATCCCCACCTGCACAGTATAATCTGGTTAATATTCTGCAGCGAAGGCAAGCTCTGCGAGCTAGGAACTTTCCAACATGGAATATAAAATCTCAGGAGGAGGCCGAATCTTGTGCCATCTGTATAATGGATTATGAGATTGGAGAGGAAGTCGTAGTTCTGCCATGCAATCATTCCTACCATCACGGTTGCATCTCTACATGGCTCCACTCCAACCCTCGCTGCCCCCTATGCCGTAGTCACTGCTTCCTTTGAAGCTTCAGAACATCTTAAAGATTCAAGGAATGAGATAAGATTGTGGCAGTGATACTGGAAGAGACCATGAGTCCATTCAGCTGCTATCTAATGGCAGCAGTGTTGTCAGTGCTGCTCCCCTGGACTCCATTGCCTGATTGTTCTGTTAGGGCTTACCTGGTGAGGTGGGTTCACTAAGTCAAGGTGAGCACAAGGACTGAAGGCGATGGCACATGGTACAGACTCGGATGTCGCCATACATTACATCCACTGGCAAAATATTCATTCAAATAAATATCATTTGTCATCTTTATGTCCGGCTGTTACTCTTTACTGCATAGAATTAGGTTACACATCTGAATACTGGGTACGGTGCTGGGTTCTGTTGAACTGTAAAGGTATGTGCACACAATGTCATATACAGGCAGATTCTGCCTGAAACCCGCCTGAAAAATAACTCGATAAACGGCAAATAGAATGAATATATACACAGCAAAGTCAAAACGCCTTGCTGAGAATATGTCCCGTCTTTTGTCACTTCTTTTAACCACTTCAGATTTCAACAGCAGTGAAGAGGCTAAAAGACGTGACCGGGCCATTCTTCAGACGGAGCCACTATCTTAGGTATAAAAGTAAAGAAAAAGGACATTGACAGCAAAGCCGCCACAGAAATGACAAGAAAGACGGCAAAGAAGTCGCTTCAGGAAACACGCCGCTTTGTTTTCCTGAAGTGTCATCTGCTTCAAAAATGATGCGGATATTTTGGCTTCTAAAAAATGTTGTTTGATGGGTCACACAACATTTCAGGTGGGTCAGTAGACATACCCCCAGTATTTTGTACACCTTATTTGGAGGACGGCCTGCATCTTCTATACTTATATAGTGGACCTCAGGTCGCTGTACAGGGGTTTGCACCCAATATTTCACGGTGCAGCTGTTACTGTCTATTCCTACCTATCTATATACTGTCGTTGTCTTACGGTATGTCACTGCCATGCACCGTCCATGACGGGCTGGCCGACGTCAGCTGCCGGCCTCTGATTGGCCTTTGGAATGGATTGTAGTGCAGGGAGCCAGTTGGTCTCGGAGACACATCCCACCTATAGCTTTTTATATACAGTATGAACCCCCTATAGCTTGTTATATACAGTATGAGCCCCCATAGCTGGTTATATACAGTATGAGCCCCCCTATGGCTTCTTACATACAGTACGAGACCCCCATAGCTGGTTATATACAGTATGAGCCCCCATAGCTGGTTATATACAGTATGAGCCCCCTCTAGCTTGTTATATACAGTATGAGCCCCCATACCGTGTTATATACAGTATGAGCCCCACTATGGCTTCTTACTTACAGTATGAGACCCCCATAGCTGGTTATATACAGTATGAGCCCCCCTATGGCTTCTTACATACAGTATGAGACCCCCATAGCTGGTAATATACAGTATGAGCCCCCATAGCTGGTTATATACAGTATGAGCCCCCCATAGCTTGTTATATACAGCATGAGCCCCCATAGCGTGTTATATACAGTATGAGCCCCCCTATAGCGTGTTATATACAGTATGAGCCCCCATAGCTGGTTATATACAGTATGAGCCCCCATAGCTGGTTATATGCAGTATGAGCCTCCATAGCTGGTTATATACAGTATGAGCCCCCCACAGCTGGTTATATACAGTATGAGCCGCCATAGCTGGTTATATACAGTATGAGCCCCCATAGCTGGTTATATACAGTATGAGCCCCCCACAGCTGCTTATATACAATATGAGCACCCCATAGCTGGTTATATACAATATGAGCCCCCCTATAGCTTCTTACATACAGTATGAGCCCCCCATAGCTGGTAATATACAGTATGAGCCCCCATAGCTGGTTATATACAGTATGAGCCCCCCACAGCTGCTTATATACAATATGAGCACCCCATAGCTGGTTATATACAATATGAGCCGCCCATAGCTGGTTATATTTAGTATGAGCCCCCCTAGATGGATATATATATAGTTAAAAAAATAAACACAACACATACTCACCTTGCTCCCGTACCCCAGACGCTGTGCTCCAGATGGTACCCGGGGCCATTCCTGCTCTGCCTGACGTCATGAGGCAGGGCGGGCCCAGCATCTGCGCGCGATGGTGACAATATGCGGGCGGCTGGGTCGTGACATGAGTGGGAAAACAGACGCGCCCGGCCGCCCGCGCTGTGTATGCTGAGTCCGCTCTGCCTGACTTCATGCGGCAGGGCGGGCTCAGCATCATTCAAGCCGCCTGCTGCCGCGCGCCCGCAGCGGTAACTTAAATAACACATGGGATTGCCAATTATAATGGGGGAAATTCATAGACCTCCCGGAGCCTCAGGCGAGTTCCAGTTATGTATCACCACATATGAGAACTCTCAGGTAAGGTGGGCTGCATTGTAAACCATGTAATCGTATGTGCACATGGCAAGTACCTGGATCACTAAGTACGGTAATCCCCAAACAGATACCTGCGTCACTCCCGTGCTCTCCATGCAAATGCCTGGATGACGACCTCAATCTCTGCTCCACACACAATTATACAGGAGAACTTCAGCTCTATTTATGGGCCTGTAATGGAGAATTTTTTACCTTAGGGAGACAAAAAAAAACAAAACTCAAAAGTAACGTGCAGACAATATGACCCGCCCCTGCTGACAAATTCACCCGCCCTTGCTGACAAATTGACCTTCCCCTCCTGACAAATTGACCTGCCCCTGCTGACAAATTGACCCGCCCCTGCTGACAAATTGACCCGCCCCTGCTGACAAATTGACCCGCCCCTCCTGACAAATTGACCTGCCCCTGCTGACAAATTGACCCGCCCCTCCTGACAAATTGACCTGCCCCTCCTGACAAATTGACCTGCGCCTGCTGAATATTTAGGCATTGGAGGGCGGGTGCATAAGACGGCAGGGGGCGGCGCCACCATGAAGGAGTTAAAAAACTAATATTAATTTCCCCCTGCTTCACCACTGGACCAAATATCAGTATCATGGTTTCTGTTTGGAGAGGATGGGAGGGGAAAGATGGTGGAGGTTCAGGAGTCGCCCGTGTGCTGCATGGGCGGAGGAGCACTGAGTATCTCTCTGCTACCGCAGGAAACAATGAATCCTAGAGGACAGGTAAAGGACCTGTGAGGACGTCATGCCCATGTGACTCATATAGGAGGAGCCATCCTCCCATGCAAGTTTGCAGGAAGTGAAGTGGGGGGTTCATGGTGTGTAGGCTGTATATGGGGGGTGCAGTCTGTATGAGGAGTACATGGAGTTTAGGCTGTATATGGGAGGTACATGGAGTGCAGGTTGTATATGGGGGGTGCAGGCTGTATATGTGGGTACATGGCGTGCAGGCTGTATATGGGGGGTATATGGAGTGCAGGCTGTATATGGGGGGTGCAGGCTGTATGAGGAGTACATGGAGTTTAGGCTGTATATGGGAGGTACATGGAGTGCAGGTTGTATATGGGGGGGTGCAGGCTGTATATGTGGGTACATGGCGTGCAGGCTGTATATGGGGGGTACATGGAGTGCAGGCTGTATATGGGGGGTGCAGTCTGTATGAGGGGTACATGGAGTTTAGGCTGTATATGGGAGGTACATGGAGTGCAGGTTGTATATGGGGGGTGCAGGCTGTATATGTGGGTACATGGCGTGCAGGCTGTATATGGGGGGTACATGGAGTGCAGGCTGTATATGGGGGGTGCAGTCTGTATGAGGGGTACATGGAGTTTAGGCTGTATATGGGAGGTACATGGAGTGCAGGTTGTATATGGGGGGGTGCAGGCTGTATATGTGGGTACATGGCGTGCAGGCTGTATATGGGGGGTACATGGAGTGCAGGCTGTATATGGGGGGTGCAGGCTGTATGAAGGGTACATGGAGTTTAGGCTGTATATGGGAGGTACATGGAGTGCAGGTTGTATATGGGGGGTGCAGGCTGTATATGTGGGTACATGGCGTGCAGGCTGTATATGGGGGGTACATGGAGTGCAGGCTGTATATGGGGGATGCAGGCTGTATATGGAGGTACATGGTGTGCAGGCTGTATATGGGGGGTGCAGGCTGTATATGGGGGTACATGGTGTGCAGGCTGTATATGGGGCGTGCAGGCTGTATGAGGGGTACATGGGTTGCAGGCTGTATATGGGGGGTGCAGGCTGTATGAGGGGTACATGGAGTTTAGGCTGTATATGGGAGGTACATGGAGTGCAGGTTGTATATGGGGGGGTGCAGGCTGTATATGTGGGTACATGGAGTGCAGGCTGTATATGGGGGGTGCAGGCTGTATATGGGGGGTACATGGAGTGCAGGCTGTATATGGGGGTGCAGGCTGTATATGGGGGTACATGGTGTACAGGCTGTATATGGGGGGTGCAGGCTGTATATGGGGGTACATGGTGTGCAGGCTATATATGGGGCGTGCAGGCTGTATGAGGGGTACATGGGGTGCAGGCTGTATATGGGGGGTGCAGGCTGTATATGGGGGTACATGGTGTGCAGGCTGTATATGGGGGGTGCAGGCTGTATGAGGGGTACATGGGGTGCAGGCTGTATATGAGGGGTTGATCACTCCCTGAGGAAGCTGAGTGACTGAGCGGGAGGCGGCGGCAGCAGCATCGACAGCATGAACCCGTGTTAGTAATTTTCCCTATTTATTTAATGAGGACTTATACCACTTATACCATAGCCTCTTCACATTCATTTGCCACTGTTGCTTCAGTAAGGCTAAGTGCCCACGATGCAGAAATGCTGCTGATTTTTTCTGCATTTCCCTGGCAGCAAAAACGCATGCGGATTTTACATGCGTTTTTCCTGCCATGTAGAAGCGTTTGTCAAGCGTTTTTACATGCATTTTCGCATGCGGGTTATCAAGCGCTTTTCCAAGCGATTTAGCATCACTTGGAAAAGTGCTTGACAACTTGGTCACGCTATATATATATATATATATATATATATATATATATATATAAATTGGCATGGATTTATACAGTGTGACCAAGTTAATAGTTAAAAAAAGAATAAAAATGTAAAAATAAAAAACATTATACTCACCTTCTGATGGCCGCCAGTCTCCTTCTCCGGTGCGTCCAGTGTCTTGGCGGCTAGCGATGGTGTAAAAGGACCTTCCATGCCGACGTCAGCGGTCGCGTGACCTGTCACATGACTAAATGACGCCATGGAAGGTCCTTTTACATCATCGCGAGCCACCGGGGAACCAGGACGCACCGGAGAGAAGACCGCGGGCCATCAGAAGGTGAGTATAATTTTTTTATTATTTTAAATTCTTTTTTTTTTTACAGGTACTATGGTACCCGGGTCTGGATGAGAGTCTCCTCTTCTCCAGACCTGGGTACCATCTGCACATTGAATCGCTTCATGTAGTCATGGGGATATTATGCGATTCAATGCAAGTCAATGGCGGCAATAACGCCACGTTTCCGCAAAAATAATGGACATGCTGCAGATTTTTCCGCAATGATAATGTAGCACCCCGAGGACTCGGCTGCTACAGGGGTATTGCACCTCGAACCAGAGGTGTGGTATTCCACTCCCGGGTAAGGATGGAGTGTGGGACTGAGCTCAGATAGCTGCATGCACTACACTCATCCCATTTCCGGGGGACAGAACTACGGTACTCCCACCAGTTAGATGTGCAGGTACGACAGCGTCTGTCCCTGGCTGGAGTGGGAGGGGGGGAGGAACATCCCAGTAGTGTAAGGGCAGATAGGGGAGGGACTCTGGGCATAGAGGTAGGAGCCCATTGGGTGCTAGTCACCTGGGCTCACACATAGAGGGAGTATATATGGTGGGCACCATCTAGAGACAGGGTCGAGTTCAGAGGAGGAGCAGAGCAGAGGAGCTCAGCCAGGAGGGCTGACAGGGAGCTGTGGCTCCAGCTGGGCCCAGCTCCAGGGCCAGGCCTGTAGTGGAGAGGAGGAGGAAGAAAGGCCCAGAGACGCAGGACAAGAGGGAACCCTGAGATCCCAGAAGTAAACCAGAAGAGTGAAGGGTTGGCGGAAACGGGTACCGGAACCCAAACTGGCAGAGGCTAATGATCCTTAGCCAGGAACCGGAGGTCGTGGTCAAGTTTTGCCACGACCCTCACCATATCCACCAGGAAGGCTTACCACGAATAGGGTCAGGAAAGCCAGAAAAGGTTTTGCCACCAAGAGGCCCGAGGGAGCCGGACAAAGGTGGATCCCTGGTGGGGACGGCCAGCAGAGAGAGAGAGAGAAGGGAGCTCAGTACCACGCTCCGGAACTGCCTGGGGGTTAGCCGAGTCCCGCACCTGGTGAACGCAGTACGGCTCGGGTGGTCACTCCCGGCCGAAGTGACTGAAGCAACATCTGTGAGTAAAAACCCTGAAACTGCATCATACGTTTCTGAGTCTCCTTGCTGCACCATCACTACCTCCATCATTCACGTCTGCTGCCCTGAGGCCATACCCCTCCCGTTGGGGGTTATACCATCTACGCTGCACAATCATATCACCGGCCTCAGCGGACTGTCCTGCAGCGGCAGCCCCATAGCTGCATTCAACGGGTGGCGTAGTCGTACAACATCTACTGTCCAAAACACTGCCCCCCAGCTTGACTCCCTGGGCACGGACCGGGTCACCGCCACGAGACTACTACCCCCATCTGATCCGGCTCCGGGTAAGCCCCCGTGCGCGCGATGCCGCACGACACAGCAGGCCCAGGGGCGCGTCAATAACCACAGCGGAAATTTCCGCCGCATGTGCACAGCACATGCGGATTGTCATTGGGGACCATGGGGCACGTATAACCAAGTGTTTTTTAAGTGTTTTTGCTGCAGAAATTCAGCGACAAAAATGATTGAAAAACGGATAGTGGGCACGCAGCCTTACTCTTTATCTTCTCTATTTACTTACCGTAGGTCCACACTACGACCTCTTTATACTTAAGTGTTATTTGTGCTTAAGTAAATCTTACTCTGCACTTAATAATAATGATAATTTTTATTTTTATAGCACCAACATATTCTGCAGCAAAAACAACTACCTGCGCATCCAGTAAAAGACCTGGATGCGCAGGTAGTTTTTTCTTCTATCCTTCCAGTAGACGGGCATGGCGTCAGGAGATGGAACAGGATCCTTGATGTGAACAACTGGCTGAGACGATGGTGCAGACAACAAGGATTTGGATTCCTGGACCACGGTGTGAATTACCTCTATGACGGACTCCTTGCCAGAGACGGACTACACCTCAACAAACCCGGGAAACACACATTCGCCAGGAGACTCTCAACACTCATCAGGAGGGCGTTAAACTAGAAGAAGAGGGGATGGGAAGAAAAACGCCGGACACGAACATGAAGCCAGAGAACATACTAATGAAAGATATGAAGTGCGACAAAGAAGTTCCAAGACAAGATACTTGGAAGGGAGGTAAGAAAATTTCTAATACAATCCACAGGGAGAAGATTGGAACAAAACAAAATCGTGTCAACTGCGTGCTAGCAAATGCCAGAAGCCTGACAAACAAGATGGATGAACTGGAAGCAGAAATATCTACAGGTAACTATGACATAGTGGGAATAACCGAGACATGGTTAGATGAAAGCTATGACTGGGCAGTTAACTTACAGGGTTACAGTCTGTTTAGAAGAGATCGAAGAAATCGGAAAGGGGGTGGAGTCTGTCTATATGTAAAGACGTGTCTAAAGCCTACAATACGGGAGGATGTATGGGAGGGAAATGAGGAGGTCGAGTCCTTATGGGTGGAGATACATGGGGCAAAAAACAATAATAAAATTATCATAGGAGTCTGTTATAAACCACCAAATATAGCAGAAGCCACGGAAAGTCTATTAATGAGACAAATAGACGAAGTAGCAAAAAATAATGAGGTGATTATTATGGGGGACTTCAGCTACCCCGATATAGACTGGGAAACCGAAAGCTGTAGATCTCAGAAAGGAAACAGGTTTCTGTCAATTATCAAAGACAATTATTTGTCACAACTTGTGCAGGAGCCAACTAGAGGGACGGCCCTTTTAGACTTAATATTAACTAACAGGCCAGACAGAATAACTGAGGTGCAGGTCGGGGGGCACCTGGGAAATAGTGACCACAACATTATACAATTCCACATGTGCTTCAGTAGGGTGCCCAGCAAGGGACTCACAAAAACACTGAACTTCAGGAGGGCAAAGTTTGATCAGCTAAGAGATGCCCTTCACCTTATAGACTGGGATAGTATCTTCAGCAATAGGAGCACGGATAGAAAATGGGAAATTTTCAAAACAGTCCTACATAGTCACTGTAGAAGGTACATACCTTATGGGAATAAAAGGGCTAGGAATAGGAGGAAGCCAATGTGGCTAAATAAGGAAGTCAAGAGGGCAATGAAAAACAAAAAAAGGGCTTTCGGTAAACTTAAACAAGAAGGCAGCGAGGAAGCGCTAATATCTTATAGGGAAAAAAACAAAATCTGTAAGAAACAAATAAGAATAGCAAAAGAGGAGACAGAGAGACTAATTGCCAAGGAAAGTAAAACGAATCCCAAACTGTTCTTTAACTATATAAACAGTAAAAGGATTAAAACTGATGGAGTTGGCCCATTGAAAAATAACCTGGGTAAAATCATAGAGGGCGATGAGGGTAAAGCAAACCTACTCAATAGCTTCTTCTCCACTGTTTTCACAAAAGAAAACAATTTATCGGAGGAAATGCAGAGTGATAAAGTAAACCCTCCGCTAAATATCACCCACCTAACCCAGGAGGAAGTTCAGAAACGCCTAAATAATATCAAAATAGACAAGTCACCAGGCCCAGATGACATACACCCCCGGGTACTAAAAGAATTAAGTAATGTGATAGACAGACCGCTGTATGTTATATTCAAGCACTCTTTATGGACAGGGACTGTCCCACTAGACTGGCGCCAAGCAAATGTGGCACCAATATTCAAAAAGGGGTCTGAAAGTGACCATGGGAACTATAGACCAGTCAGCTTAACGTCTGTTGTGGGTAAATTGTTTGAAGGATTTCTTAGAGATGCGATTGTAGAATATCTTAATGATAATAACTGTCTAACTCCATATCAACATGGATTCATGAGGGATCGCTCCTGCCAAACAAACCTGATCGCCTTCTACGAGGAGGTGAGCTCGCAGCTGGACCGGGGAGAGTCAGTGGATGTTGTATACCTTGACTTCTCCAAAGCGTTTGATACCGTGCCACACAAAAGGTTGGTATATAAAATGAGAATGCTTGGTCTGGGGGATAATGTGTGCAAGTGGGTAAATAGCTGGCTGAGTGATAGAAAGCAGAGGGTGGTTATCAATGGAGTAAGCTCAGGGTGTGTCAGGGTTACTAGCGGGGGGCCTCAAGGGTCTGTCTTGGGCCCTATATTATTTAATATATTTATTAATGATCTAGTGGAAGGGTTGCATAGTAAAATAGCAATATTTGCAGATGATACTAAACTTTGTAAAGTAGTTAATACAGATGAGGATAGGGCACAGCTACAGGAGGATTTAGATAAATTGGGGAGTTGGGCCAAAAAATGGCAAATGGGGTTCAATGACGATAAATGTAAGGTCATGCACATGGGAAAGAAAAACAGCAGTCACCCATACATATTAAATGGGAAACCGTTGGGGAAATCTGACATGGAGAAGGACCTGGGCGTCTTGGTTAACAGCAAATTAAATTGGAGTGCCCAGTGTCAGGCAGCAGCTGCGAAGGCAAATAGAGTCATGGCATGCATCAGAAGAGGAATAGGGGCATATGATGAGAACATTGTTCTTCCTCTGTATAAAGCGCTGGTAAGGCCGCACTTAGAATATTGTGCACAGTTCTGTGCTCAGGAAAGACATATTGGAGCTAGAGAGGGTACAAAGGAGGGCGACTAAGGTAATAAAGGGAATGGAGGGACTAGAATACCCAGAGAGGTTGTCAAAATTAGGCCTATTTACGTTGGAAAAGAGAAGGCTTAGGGGAGACCTCATAAACATGTATAAATACATCAGGAGGCAGTACTGAGATCTCTCCCATGACCTGTTTATACCAAGGATGGTGACAAAGACGAGGGGGCACACTATGCGTCTGGATGAAAGGAGGTTCCTGCACCAGCATAGAAGGGGATTCTTTACGGTCAGAGCCGTGAGACTCTGGAACTCTCTGGGAGAGGAAGTAGTGATGTCCAACTCACTTAATGAGTTCAAGAGAGGCCTGGACGCCTTTCTTGAGAACAATAAAATTATATCTTATGCTTAGTGATAGTTAACTAATCCAGATTGGAGTCGGGAAGTGAATTTTTCCTCAATGATGTAAATTGGCCTATACCGCATGGGTTTTTTTTGCCTTCCCCTTGATTAACGCTGCGGAATAGCTGCAGTGCACAAGAAATAGGCTGAACTGGATGGACGCTTGACTTTTTTCGGCCTTATAAACTATGTAACTATGTATCTTCAATGTAAAGAACAATGAGTCCTGGAAATGATCTGGTCCCACCCAGTGGAGTAACTAGAGTCTGATAGGCCCCCACCTGCATGATGGTCAGATGTATGGGCCCTTGTAGCGTTCTGGATCCTATAAAGATACAGTATATGTGTTCTCTCCCTATGTAGTAATGTCCCCCATCCTGGCTCCTTCTTGTAATAATCTCCCACATGCTGGGCCTTATGTTATAACATTTTCCCCCACCTGTGCCCCTGTCTTGTAATGTCCCCATTCTGGCATCATTTCCTTCATTCTTGTTTAATGTCCCCATCCTGGTATAGTGTCCCCATTCTGATATAATGTCCCCATTTTGGTATAATGTCTCTAACCTGGTATAATATCCCCCATGCTGGTGTAATGCTCCCAATTCTGCTATAATGTCCCCAAAGCTGGTATAATGCCCCACATCCTGGTATAGTATCTCCAGTTCTGGCATAATGTCCCCCATGCTGCTATAATATCCCCCATACTGATATAATATCATCATTGTGATATAATGTCCCCCATCCTGGTATAACATCATCATTGTGATATAATGTCCCCATTCTGATATAGTGTCACCCATCCCGGGTATGGTGTACCCCATTCTGGTATAGTGTCCCTTATTCTGGTATAATGTCCCCAATTCTGGTATAATTTCCCTATTCTGATATAATGTCCCCATTCTGATTTAATGTCCCCCTTCCTGGTATATTGTCCCCATTCTGATATATTGTCCCCATTCTGATATAGTGTCCTTCATCTTGGTAAAATGTCCCCATACTAGTATAGTGTCCCCATTCTGGTATATTGTCCCCATTCTGATATATTGTCCCCATTCTGATATAGTGTCCTTCATCTTGGTAAAATGTCCCCATACTAGTATAGTGTCCCCATTCTGGTATAATGTCCCCATCCTGGTATATGCCCCCCATCCTGGTTTAATAACCATCATACTGGTTTAATGTCCCTCGCCCTGGTTTAATGTCCCCCATCCTGGTACAATGCACTCCATTCTGTTACCATGTCTCACATTCTGGCATAATGACCTACTTCTGATATAATGTCCCCATTCTGGTATAATGTACCCATTCTGGCATAATGTCTCCCATCCTGGTATGGTATCTACTGAGCTGCCATCCTGGGGATAGGTTATAAATATCAGATCGGTGGGCTCCGACACGCGGCACTGGCTCTACCCATCAGTTGTTTGCAACGCTCAGATGTAAATAGTTTGAAGATCTGAACATCACTGCTCCATTCACTGTACTGTGTGTCCTGCAAGTCAGCTAATATTCATGTAATAGGAGCTGATCTGCAGCACCAGGTAGCAGCCACTACACAGTGACCAGAGCTGTGATGTTCAGCTCCTCAACAATGTTTATGACTCGCCCCCTGGGCCGTGTGGCACCCGGAACCGGGCTTTAGTGCGATGATGGGGGTAGTAGTGGCAACCCGATCCCGTGGCTCAGGGTGGTCAGACCAAATGCTGTGGCAGTCTATTTATAGATTTGAATGTCCGACTACGCCACCCGTGGATTGCGGTCAGGGATAACCGCCGCTGCAAGGCAGACCGCTGAGGCTGGTGTTGGTGTGCAGCAGAGGGATAGGACAACTCCCCACGGGAAGAGTATAGCCTCAGGGCAGTGTAAGAGGATGCTGGGGGTGATGGTGCAGGCGCAGCATAAATAACACAGAGTCCAATGATGCAGTTCAGGGTTTTACTCACAGTTGTTATCCATGCCATTTCTGTCAGCAGTGACTGCCCAAGCCGTGCTGCGTCTACCAGGTGAGGGGCTCGGTCAACCCCCAGACAATTCAGGAGTACGGCACAGGACCCCCTTCTGTCTTTTCTCTGGCCTCTCGTGCCCCACCAGTGACCAAACTTCTGTCCAGCTGCCGCGGATCTTTGCGGGCAAACGTTGGCCCCCGTTTCCCGCTATCCTATATGGCGCCTTCCTAGCAGGTTTGGTGGAGGGTCGCACCAATAGATGATCACGACCCCTGTCTGAGGGATAATTTACCTCCACCAACTTGGGAATCCGGTACCCTTCCACGACCTGACCCTTCACCCGATATAATGCGGGTTTGCAATGGTTGCTGTCCGTTCTGCTCTCTCTTAGGGTCCCTTCTGCCTCCTTGTTTCTGGAGCCTTTCTACTCCTCTGTCTCTCCTCTTTCCTTCCTTCTCCTTCTTCTCTTCTCCTCTCTGGCTCTGGCCTTCACCCCAGGCCTGCCTTCTGAGCAGAGCTCCTACAGAGCCTCTGCTCCCTGTCACCTCTCCACTGTACTGAACTGACCCGACTCCTCAACTAAGATGGCTCCCACCTTTTATCTGCCTCTGTGTACGAGCTCAGGTGACCAGCACCCAATGAGCTCCTTCCTATGCTCCAGAAACCATCCCCTTCTGCTCCTACATCACGGGGTTCTCTCCCCCCTCCCCACTCCAGCCAGGGACATGGTCAGTTGTATGCAGCTACTGAGCCCTGGTCCACACTCCATCCTTACCTGGGAGTGGAATATCAGACCTCTGGTTGAGGTGCAATACCCCTGTAGCAACCGAACCCTCGGGGCGCTACATTCCCCCCTGGTAAACCACAGCACGTCCTCGGGCTGGAAAAGAGCAAAAACATTTTATTTACAAGACATGCAAAACTTTTTAAAAATTTTTTACATTAGAAAACGGCCGGCATTATTCAACTTCCCTTCATGGGAAACACTTTCTTTTTACCAGACATTTTACTGCATTTTTAATATTACCCGAACTCTTTTGTCATATATCATATAAAACATTTTCAATACTATGTGACTCTTTTAGCAGCATATAAAACTTTTCATATAAGTAAACTCTCTTCTTCACTAGCCACTTTGCAACTTGCGACCAGGTGTCCATTTTTCTATTAAGTGCAAAACTTCAGCAACTTTCAAACATGAGGGACGCTTTGTCCAGAGGTAGACGTTGCCGTACTTTTATAAAACCAATAGGGGGCGCTTTAAGAAGCGCAACTATTTACAGGGATTGGCCGCTCCCAGTCCTCGGCCGGATGGGGAAGGGGAATGGCTGCTCTCAGTCCTCAGCCAGGTGGGGAAGAGGGATTGCTGCTCTCAGTCCTCAGCCAGGTGACTTGAGGGTTCATTTTGAACGGGCTACAGTCCCAACGGGGGAAACAAAAACAGTTCCTTGTACACATTTGCTCATCAGTAACGGTATCCTCCTGATGCTCCTCCTTCTTCCTCGTACTGATCTTCAGACCCATCCGGGTCCTCTTGATATTCGGGTTCTGGTTCAGGGTGCTGCTCCTCTCTTACCCTCTGGACATGAAGGGCATACCATCCCTTTAGGCCTCGGTGTCAGGTGTAGGACACCAAGTCTCCTGGAAACAGATCCCGTTCCAGGTGGCCTTCTGGCAGGTGGCTCTCCACATCTCTCCGGGTAAAGAAACACATCCGTGTCCGTGGTTGAGTCTCGGATGAAACCCCATCCCTGCTCCTGCTGGAACTTTACTACGGTCCCGATGATTCTGGGACCTCACGCAGCCTGGGGGTCCTGCCGGACGCGCATCTTCTGCTCCGCGCTTCGGGCCTGCAGCTGTTCCTGTCTCTGTCGTCGTGTACGCCTCTCCTGCTCGAACTGCGCCACCTGGCGGCGACAGAACTCCCGTCTGCGGGCTGCGGCCGCCCGCGTCTCCTGCGAGAACCCCATGAGGTCTTCTCCTGTCGGGTCCCACTCATATTGGACCTCCTCGACCGGGAGCTGGGGAACTTCAACAGGCCGTGGGTCAGGCAGGAGTGAAAGCAGAGGAGCTCCGGCCTCCGCGGGCAGGCTTTCCCGAAGACTAGGGTGGATCCACCCAGGTGGTGGAGGGACTGGCTCTCCATCCGGACCGGACAGTTGGGCATACAGGTCCGCGCCCAGGGGTGGTGGTTTCGAGACCGGGGGCGCACGCGGTTGGGAGGCGCCTAGGGTGGTCAGGCCTTACGACCGGGCCTGGAGCGGGCCGCTTCCTACCACGTCCGGGGTCAGAGGGCACGACGGGGGGCGTGGTTCAGCGGCGGTCCTCGCGGCTTGCGGTCCAGGTGTTTGCGGCGGGAGCGTGGAAGCTGCAGCAGCTCCCGGGACTTCTGGCTCCGCGGCGGGATCCAGAGGTAAGGCTACGGTGTCAGGACCCGGGGCCGGGGCGTCCGCTTTACTTGCCTCCTCTGCAGCATCGGCCTCCGGTCTCCTCTCTCCGTCCTCGGGGGCAGGCGCGCTGCCGAGTGCTGACAGTGCCTCTTGCTGCCGGGCCGCTACTCGCCAGGCCACTTCCTCTCTCCACCCAGCGACGACGTCCCTCTGCGCTCGGACCATCCTCCGGTCCAGCTCCTCCAGTGCAGTCCGCAGGAACTCAGGGTCTTCTGCAGGGAGCTGAGCCATCAGCTCCATGAGGCTGTAAGGGGACGCCTCGGCCTGCAGCAGGCCGCTTGCCAGGGTTCTGGAGTTGACGCTCCTCTCCATCTCCGGGTGTGGTCTGGCGAGACTGATCCAAACCACACCCTGCCCCTCGGTTTTCTTCTCTTTCTGCCCCTGTTGGGGGTGGTCCTGGGGCAATCTGCTGACAATCACTCTCAGGGGCAGCCCCCCCACTTTGATGGACATCTCTACAGCCGCACTCATGGCTGTTGGGGGTGGGCTCCTTCTTTGGCGCTATTCTGGGACCTGGCCCACGATGGGAGGTGACTTCCTGTTGTCTTTTGGCGCGCACATTATGGCGTCAGTTCTTCTGGGGCGGGCGCCATTTTTAATACAGTGAAACAGTCTCTTTTCAGGCACGCAATACCCGCTGGTGGCGGGTTGGTCACGATCCTGCTGACTACGCCAAAAGCTCACTCGCCCCCTGGGCCGTGGGGCACCCGGAACCGGGCTTTAGTGCGATGATGGGGGTAGTAGTGGCAACCCGTTGCCGTGGCTCAGGGTGGTCAGACCAAATGCTGTGGCAGTCTATTTATAGATTTGAATGTCCGACTACGCCACCCGTGGATTGCGGTCAGGGATAACCGCCGCTGCAAGGCAGACCACTGAGGCTGGTGTTGGTGTGCAGCAGAGGGATAGGACAACTCCCCACGGGAAGAGTATAGCCTCAGGGCAGTGTAAGAGGATGCTGGGGGTGATGGTGCAGGCGCAGCATAAATAACACAAAGTCCAATAATGCAGTCCAGGGTTTTACTCGCAGTTGTTATCCATGTCATTTCTGTCAGCAGTGACTGCCCAAGCCGTTCTGTATCCACCAGGTGAGGGGCTCGGTCAACCCCCAGACAATTCAGGAGTATGGCACAGGACCCCCTTCTGTCCTTTCTCTGGCCTCTCGTGCCCCACCAGTGACCAAACTTTTGTCCAGCTGCCGCGGATCTTTGCGGGCAAACGTTGGCCCCCGTTTCCCGCTATCCTATATGGTGCCTTCCTAGCAGGTTTGGCGGGGGGTCGCACCAATAGATGATCACGACCCCCGGTTTTTGTCTGAGGGATAATTTACCTCCACCAACTTGGGAATCCGGTACCCTTCCACGACCTGACCCTTCACCCAATATAACGCGGGTTTGCAACGGTTGCTGTCCGTTCTGCTCTCTCTAAGGGTCCCTTCTGCCTCCTTGTTTCTGGAGCCTTTCTACTCCTCTGTCTCTCCTCTTTCCTTCCTTCTCCTTCTTCTCTTCTCCTCTCTGGCTCCGGCCTT
Organism: Phyllobates terribilis; assembly: GCF_046119375.1. NCBI lineage: Eukaryota > Metazoa > Chordata > Amphibia > Anura > Dendrobatidae > Phyllobates > Phyllobates terribilis. The sequence goes on from NW_027362823.1 coordinate 5,182,965, forward strand.
CACCCCAGGCCTGCCTTCTGAGCAGAGCTCCTACAGAGCCTCTGCTCCCTGTCACCTCTCCACTGTACTGAACTGACCCGACTCCTCAACTAACATGGCTCCCACCTTTTATCTGCTTCTGTGTATGAGCTCAGGTGACCAGCACCCAATGAGCTCCTTCCTATGCTCCAGAAACCGTCCCCTTCTGCTCCTACATCACTGGGTTCTCTCCCCCCTCCCCACTCCTGCCAGGGACATGGTCAGTTGTGCCTGCAATTATATGGGAGCACCGTCGAACTGTCCCCCGGAAATGGGGTGAGTGTGTGTATGCAGATACTGGGCCCTGGTCCATACTCCATCCTTACCTGGGAGTGGAATATCACACCTCTGGTTGAGGTGCAATACCCCTGTAGCAACCGAACCCTCGGGGCGCTACATTTACATCTGACCTCTGCCAGAGTTTCAAACAACTGAGTAGTGGAGGTGCCACATGCCGGACCCCCACAAATCAGATATTAATGAGCTAACCAGGGGATAGGCCATCAATATGTTTGTCCTGGAAATTCCCTTTAAGGCCCACCTGCACATACTATGTATATAATATATATATATATGGCAAAGAGTGGGAAGGGGTTAATCACAGGCTCATAAAACGGACAAACAACACAAATATTGGTTCTATCTTTTACACATTTGGGGTAGCCCTTAAGAGGGCCGTTGGGTCAAAGAGAGAGAGAGAGAAGAGAGAGGGGAGGGAGAGATACCAAGAGAGAGAAAAAAAGAGAGACCCATCAAGTGCAAGGCTAAGCCTGGCAGGCGGCAGCGGCTATTTATACCCACTGCTGATCTCTTATTGGTGGAAAATCTGGGCGTGGCTGCTCTCTGATTGGTGGAAAATCTGGGTGTGGCTGCTCTGTGATTGTTCAGCATTATGACCTCACAGTGGCGATGACTCATACCTCCTGGGTGGTTCTTCTGGGCGGTTCTGTTTTCTGACTGGTGGAAATTCTAATCAGCATTATGACCTCACAGTGGCCGTGACTCATGTTTCATGGACTGTTCTATCTGGGTGACCTGAAACATGCTGATCTCTGATTGGTGGAAATTCCAGTCATCTTCATGACATCACAATCAGCATGTTATTACTGCTGAGATGTTCAGTTTTTTCCTAAATTTCCTATGTTTTGTCCTAATTTATTAGCACATATATACCACTCATTCCTACAATAAAAGGATCAGGAAACCACTCTGAAATCAATATCCTACAATTTACCCCAACAGCAAAATAACAACTATACACAAAATACCAAAAGATATATCAGATTATTAATGAGCAAATAAAAGACACAATAACATAAAAATAATTTTTAGAAAGCTGTAGAAAAAATGCTGTAAAGTAAGAACGCTTCAAAAATAGAAATGTTAATGATTTATTTAATCAATTAACAAAATACAAGTGAATGAACAAACGAAAAATCTAGATCCAATCAATATTTGGTGTGACCAACTGTTCACTTTAAAACAGCATCAAGTCTTCTAGGTGCACCTGCGCAAAGTCAGGGATTTTGTAATAATACAGTCAGGTGTCTGGTCATACACCATGGTAAGACTGAGCAAGAATACACAAGGAAGTTATACTACATCAGCAAGGTCTCTAAGGCACAAATTTCAAAGCAGATTGAGGGTTCAAGATGTGTCATTCAAGCACTTATGAAGAAGCACAAGAAAATGTGCAACGTTGAGGTTAGTAGATGCAGTGGTCGGCCAAGGAAACTTAGTGCAGCAGATGTATGACACATTATGGTTACTTTCCTTCAAAAGCAGAAGATGTCCAGCAGTGCCATCAGCTCAGAACTGGCAGCAACCTGTGGGACTCAGCTTCACTCATCTACTGTTCAGAGAAGACTGGCCAGAAGTGGTCTTCATAGCAGAATTGTGGCGAAAAAGCCATATCTTCCACATCAAAACAAGGCCAAGTGACTCAACTTATGCATTAAAACAGAGGAACCAGGGTGTAGAAAATTGGCAGGATGTGCTCTGGACGGTTGAGTCAAAATATGAAAAATGTTGTTATTACAGAAGAGATTTTGTTCACTGAAGGGCTGGAGAGCAGTACAATAATGAGTGTCTGTGGGCAATAGTGATGCATAAGCACGGTGGAGGGTCCTGTAAGATAGGGGCTGCATTTCCGCAAATGGAGGTGGAAATTGGGTCAGAATTATTGGTTCCCTCAATGCTGAGATATAGAGGCAGATACTTATCCATCATGCAATATTATGAAGGAGGTGTCTGATTGGATCCAAATGTTTTCTTCAGCAGAACAACAACCCCAAACTTACAGCCAATGTCATTAAGAATTATCTTCAATGTAAAGAACAAGGAGTCCTGGAAATGATCTGGTCCCACCCAGTGGAGTAACTAGAGTCTGATAGGCCCCCACCTGCATGTTGGTCAGATGTACAGTACAGACCAAAAGTTTGGACACACCTTCTCATTTAATGATTTTTCTGTATTTTCATGACTATGAAACTTGTACATTCTCACTGAAGGCATCAAAACTATGAATTAACACATGTGGAATTATATACTTAACAAAAAAGTGTGAAACAACTGAAAATATGTCTTATATTCTAGGTTCTTCAATGTAGCCAACTTTTGCTTTGATGACTGCTTTGCACACTCTTGGCATTCTCTTGATGAGCTTCAAGAGGTAGTCACCGGAAATGGTTTTCACTTCACAGGTGTGCCCTGTCAGGTTTAATAAGTGGGATTTCTTGCCTTATAAATGGGGTTGGGACCATCAGTTGTGTTGTGCAGAAGTCGGGCGGATACACAGCTGATAGTCCTACTGAATAGACTGTTAGAATTTGTATTATGGCAAGAAAAAAGCAGCTAAGTAAAGAAAAACGAGTGGCCATCATTACTTTAAGAAATGAAGGTCAGTCAGTCCGAAAAATTGGGCAAACTTTGAAAGTGTCCCCAAGTGCAGTTGCAAAAACCATCAAGTGCTAAAAAGAAACTGGCTCACATGAGGACCGCCCCAGGAAAGGAAGACCAAGAGTCACCTCTGCTTCTGAGGATAAGTTTATCCGAGTCACCAGCCTCAGAAATCGCAGGTTAACAGCAGCTCAGATTAGAGACCAGGTCAATGCCACACAGAGTTCTAGCAGCTGACACATCTCTACAACAACTGTTAAGAGAAGACTTTGTGCAGCAGGCCTTCATGGTAAAATAGCTGCTGGGAAACCACTGCTAAGGACAGGCAACAAGCAGAAGAGACTTATTTGGGCTAAAGAACACAAGAAATGGACATTAGACCAGTGGAAATCTGAGCTTTGGTCTGATGAGTCCAAATTTGAGATCGTTGGTTCCAACCAAGCAGTCATCAAAGCAAAAGTTGGCTACTTTGAAGAACCTAGAATATAAGACATATTTTCAGTGGTTTCACACTTTTTTGTTAAGTATATAATTCCACATGTGTTAATTCATAGTTTTGATGCCTTCAGTGTGAATGTACAATTTTCATAGTCCTGAAAATACAGAAAAATCTTTAAATGAGAAGTTGTGTCCAAACTTTTGGTCTGTACTGTATATGCAAGCTTTCAGAGCACAGAGGCTCCTTCTTCAGGCAATATTACAAATGAATTGATAACATTTGTAATCCTGCCTGAAGAAGGAGCCTGTGTGCTCTGTAAGTTTGCATATATATATATATTTTCTGGTTAGCCAATAGAGGTATCACTCCAAGAATACTTTTGCCATTTTTGGGCATAAAAGTATTTACATCAATTTGTACTGTACATCACAATTAGGGGATAATAATTGCGTATGGACATAATGGCCAACGATAGATAAGTTCCTGTCAGGGTGAGGGGCAGCATCCTATCACAACATATAGTTGCCCTGAGACATCTGAATGCATCGGCTTTCCTTTATGCCATTCATCAAACATGTCGTATATTTTGTGTATAGCGAGTCACAAGCCTCGCACTGCTCTGCGTCTTATCATTTGGTTCTATGAGCTGCAGTAAAACGTGACGTATATTCCAGGTGCTGACGATAACAATGCCGGTGCAGCCAGCATAGCGGTGGGCTCAGAAGATCAGCTTTGGAAAATGTTCCTCTTTACTCTGTCGCCTCATTGGGGGACACAGGACCATGGGTGTTATGCTGCTGTCCACTAGGAGGCGACACTAGGTTTAATCTGAAAAAGATTAACGGTGGCTCCTCCTCTGCAGTATACACCCCTGGACAGCATCAGTCATCTTCAGTTTTTGCTTAGTGTCGCAAGGAGGCACACCTAAAGATTTTTACTCCATTTTTTTCCGATTTTTTTTCTTTTTTCAACGGAATTACAGATGGAGATAAGTGGGTCTCCGGAGAGACTCCCGGCATGGCTCCTTCCTCTGCCCCCTTCTAGGGGTGCACAGTTGAAGTCGAGACGTCTCCCTACCATGTCGCTCCTTCCCAATCCCTCAGGTGTTGGTTCGAAGTCGAGAACCCCCTCCTTCCCCAGTTCCTTTTGGTCTCTGGGTTGAGGTCGAGGCGAGAATTACAGCCCCCTGACGGTGACGACAGCCCCCTGATGGTGACGGCAGCACCCTCCCTAATCCCCCTCTGGTAGGGTCTGTGCAGGCAGCAATATACAGCTCCCAGTAGCTGATGCTCTGCACCAACTTCCAGGAATCACAGCTCTGCTGCAGACTCCTGCTGGGGCCGGGGGACAGTGCAGGCAGATAGGCATCAGAGACAAAGGCTACTCTTAGCTCTGTCTCTCTGCTGGCACCAGCACTCTGGTGCCTCAGGGGGACCCTTTAAGGGCCCCCCTTAAGCTAATACCCCCACCGCCTTCACTGCCATTAAAACCGGGGGGGTCCGGTTCAGATCCGGCACCCCCCCAGACTACTGCGCCGGCCTGGAGCCCTTTTGGGCATAGATTATAAATTTAGACCGCGGCTCCGGCCTAGCTGAAGCTGCCGCCCCCCGGGCCGGAGGACCAATATGACACTACACAGTGTCATAGAAGGGGCGGAGATGAACTGAAAGGGTGTGCTTTCCAGCATACTGCCGCCCCTTTCAGCGCTCCACCCACCTTCTTCTCCGCACTCCGGTGGCCATTATCTACTGAAGGAGCGTTAACCCTTCAGTTACCGGTCGGCAGCTAGTCTCCGGGGGGCACAGGATCGCGGATGTAAGCGGCGCTGGACTTCAAGAGGCACACTGGTGGGTTAAGATCACAGCTGGAGTCTCTCACTCGGCTGTGAATTCTATAAGCTTCTCTGCATTGCTGGCCCCCTCTGCATAGCCACCCCTGTATACTATTCCGGGCTCAAAGTCCAAGAGAACCAGGCAGGATTGCTATTATGCACTCTGTACAGCCTGCAGTAATACTCTCCCTAATGGCAGCACGTATCCACATTGCCAGGACTGCAGGCAGACTGCTGCGCCAGAGCCCCATGAAGCACTTGCCAATACTTCGGTGCCTAATACCACACCGGAATGGGTCACTCAGATGTCGCAATCTATGATGCAGTCTATAGATAACCTCACATCCACATTGCTTCAGGCTTTGCAGACTCATGCCTCGGCTATGAACATTACTCAGCAAAGGGAGAGTTCCAATCGGGGACATGATGGCACGGTCACATCCACGTCTAGATCAGGACACAAGCGAACTCACAGGTTACGTTCATTTGCGTCATCCCATACCCACACGGTCGTCCCCTTCCAGTGAGAGACACCGTACTCCCAGCTCATCTAGACTGTCCCCTGACAGGGACAGGCAACGTAGATCCAAACAGCCATCCCTGACCAGAGAAGGCCTCTGCTCCGGTTCTCCCAGCAGGAGACGCCTTAGTGATACTCAGGATTCGGAAGATATCTGTGATTCCGACTCAGACAAGGAAACCGAAGGGTCCCTAATTCCTATTCCCCCTGGCAATACAGTGCTAGTTGATGATTTAATCTCATCCATCCATCGGGTGCTGGACATCTCCGATCCACCCCTGGAGACACCAGGACAAAAGATTTCCTTTGAAGGAGTCCTGAAACCGCCTAAGGTCTTCTTTGACCACCCAGAGTTTAATGCGATCCTTAAAAAGCAGTTCTCACAACCTGAGAAAAAGTTTATTAATCGCAAATATCTGGAGGCGCGGTACCCCTTTCCACAGGAGGTCACCAAACAGTGGACAGCTCCACCTGAAGTGGATCCCCCAGTCTCCAGACTAGCAGCACAGACACTCCTTTCACTGCCAGATAGCTCAACCCTCAGGGACACAGCCGACCGGCAGGTGGAACGCATGTCTCGTTCAATTTTCGAGGCCGCAGGGGCCTCCCTGGCTCCCGCGTTCGCCTCAGTTTGGGCTGCCAAGGCAATCTTGGCCTGGGCCTCCAAAATGTACAAACTGGCCTACAAGCATCTTCCCCTGAACTGTCGGACCAAGCGGCTCAAATAGCAGTTGTGGAAGATTGCATGCTCCATGCAGCTCTGGATTCTGCAAGGGGTGCAGCCGGGATAGCATCAAACGCCATCACGATTCGGCGTATCCTCTGGCTGCAGGAATGGAAAGCTGATGCAGCTTCAAAGAAGTCCCTCACACACCTCCCATACCTCAGTGGTCGGCTTTTCGGTGAACAGTTGAACACAATGATATCCAACGCCACCGGGGGTAAGAGTACCTCTCTCCCCCAACTAAAGCCCAAACATACACTTACAAAAAGCGCAATCAAGCACGATACCGATCCTTTCGGAACTCTTCCGGCTGGTCCGTCTCGCGACCAGCACAGAATAACAACCGTGCTCCACGCAGGGACAACTCGAGGTCGACGCAAAAGTCGGACAAGACCTGGCAATCAAGGGCAAGCCAGTCAAAATTTAAAAGAGGAAAATCTCTTATCTCCTCCTCATCATGACTCATGAACTCCGGAAGACACCCCACCTGTAGGCGGCCGTCTTTTGCTCTTTCACCAAGTCTGGCTGCCTATTACAGAGTACAGGTGGGTCAAGGAACTAGTGTCTTCAGGATACAAAATAGAGTTCACTTCCAACCCGCCAAACAGATTCTTTCTGTCTGTTCCCCCAAAACCCCCAGCCAAGGCTCGTGCCTTCCACCATGCGGTTTCCTCGCTTCTTCAAGCAGGTGTCATAGTATCGGTCCCCACGGCCAAACACTTCCAAGGGTTCTACTCAAATTTATTCGTAATCCCCAAAAAAGGAGGCAGCGTACGGCCCATATTGGACCTAAAACAGCTCAACAAATATGTACGGGTACGTTATTTTCGCATGGAGTCCCTTCGGTCCATCATTGCGTCCATGGAGAAGGGAGAATTTCTCGCCTCCATAGACATTCAAGATGCATACCTACATATACCAATTACGCCCGCTCATCAGAGGTTCGCAATCAACCAGGAACACTAGCAGTTCGTGGCTCTCCAGTTCGGACTCGCCACGGCTCCCAGAGTGTTTACCAAGGTCATGGCAGTCACCATGGACATCCTGCACTCCAGAGGCATAATAGTCGTTCCATCTCTGGACGATCTCCTCATCAAGGCTCCCACCTTCAAGGACTGCGAAATCAGCGTCTCAATCACAATCGACATTCTGAGTCGTTTGGGCTGGTTAGTCAACTTAAAAAAGTCATCACCAACCCCGAGTCAGTCTCTGACCTTCTTGGGAATGTTATTCAACACCCTCAAGGGTCTGGTACTCCTACCCAAGGAAAAAGCACTGCCTCTCCGTATAGGAGTCCGCACCCTACTTCGCAAACCCCCTTGGTCTCTCCGGTTTGCCATGAGAGTCCTTTTTGTAGGATGGTGGCGGCAATAGAAGCGGTCCCATTTGCCCAGCTTCACCTCAGGCCTCTCCAACTAGCCATCCTCAAGTCATGGGACAGGAATCCTTTTTCTCTCGACAGGGAGTTTCAGTTGACATCGTCAACCAGGAGATCCCTGCACTGGTGGCTCAAGCCAACCTCACTAACAAAAGGAAAATCCTTTCTCACGGGTCAATGGAAAGTTCTGACCACCGTCTCGAGCCTGACGGGTTGGGGTACGGTACACCTACACCACAGAGCACAGGGCAAGTGGTCCCCAACAGAAGCGACCATGCCCATCAACATCTTGGAAATTCGTGCCATTCTCCTGGAGTTGAGAGCCTTCTATCATTTATTGGCAGCTCTCACATCAGAGTACTGTCGGACAATGCCATAGCTGTGGCATATGTAAATCACCAAGGGGGGACCCGCAGTGCCCAGGCGATGCGAGAAGTGACACACATTCTCCACTGGGCGGAAGACACAGGTTCTGTTCTCTCTGCGGTCCACATTCCGGTTGTGGACAACTGGGAAGCAGACTTCCTCAGCCGGCAAGGAATGGACTCGGGAGAGTGGTCTCTCCATCCAGAAGTTTTTCACCAGATCTGCCATCGCTGGGGGACTCCGGACGTGGACCTAATGGCATCCCACTTCAATGCCAAAGTCTCCAACTTCATGACCAGAACACACGACCCGCGGTCGCTGGGAGCTGACGCCCTGGTTCAGGACTGGATTCAGTTCCAGCTCCTGTACATCTTTCCACCTCTTCACCTGATATCCAGAATGGTGAGGAAGATCAAGCAAGAAGGAGTTCCAACCATTCTCATCGCACCAGACTGGCCCAGACGTACGTGGTGCGCTGACATCGTGCAGCTTACAGCAGACGTCCCCTGGCGTCTCCCCAACTGCCCGGATCTTCTGTCACAAGGCCCGTTCTACCACCAGAACTCAGGGGCCCTCAATTTGACGGCATGGCCATTGAGACCTGGGTTTTAACCCAGTCAGGGTTCTCGCCTGACGTCATCAAAACCATGATCAGAGCACGAAAGCCAAACTCTGCAAAGATTTATTACCGTACCTGGAAAGCTTTCTTTACCTGGTGCGATTCTCTTGACCAGACCCCATTCCCTTATTCCCTCCCCAGGATACTTGGGCTTCTCCAATCGGGTCTGGAGGCCAAACTGTCTCTGGGCTCTCTTAAGAGCCAGGTGTCAGCTCTCTCTGTGCTCTTTCAGACGCGCATTGCTAACAAGCCGCAAGTAAATACATTTCTTCAGGGGGTTTCCCGATTGGTTCCTCCCTACAGACGGCCACTATAAACTTTGGATCTCAACCTGGTGCTGACAGCATTGCAGGAAACACCTTTTGAACCCCTTAGGGAAGTCTCACTCCGCCTTCTATCCCAGAAAGTGGTTTTCCTAGTGGCAATCACCTCGCTACGTAGGGTGTCTGAACTCACAGCACTCTCCTGCAGACAACCCTTCCTGGCTTTTTACCAGGACAAGGTAGTTCTCCATACGGTTCCATCCTTCCTTCCGAAGGTTGTGTCCAACTTCCACCTCAATGAGTAAATTTCACTGCCATCCCTCTGTCTGGCCCCGGTTCATAGAGTGGAAAAGGCTCTGCATACACTTGACCTTGTCAGGGCATTACGTATCTATGTGTCTAGGACTGCTCTGATTCTCTTTTCCTTCTTCTGGAAGGTGGCTGCAAGGGTCTACCAGCTTCCAAAGCTACCCTTGCCAAGTGGATCAAATCCACCATACAAGAGGCGTACCGCCTCAAAAATTCTCCTCTTCCAGCAGGTATTACGGCACACTCTACTCGTGCGGTAGGGGCCTCCTGGGCCATTCGGCACCAGGCTTCAGCGCAGCAAGTGTGTAAGGCAGCCACCTGGACTAGTCTACACACGTTTACCAAGCACTACAGGGTTCACACCCAATCCTCGGCAGACGCGAGCCTGGGTAGACCTATCCTGCAGGCGGCAGTGCCCCAATTATACGGGCCTGTCTACACAAAATTCGTCCATTGCTTCCCACCCAGGGACTGCTTTGGGACGTCCCATGGTCCTGTGTCCCCCAATGAGGCGACAGAGTAAAGGAGATTTTTGTGAACTCACCGTAAAATCTCTTTCTCTTAGCCTCTAATTGGGGAACACAGCTCCCACCCTGTTGCCCGTCTTTGGCCGTTGTTACGTTGAGTTCTCATATTGGTGTTTTTCTTGAGCTCGTTCATAGTTGCCTTCTTATAGGCATGGTTATGTTATCCATGTTACGTTCCTCCTACTGCTTTTGCACAAAACTGAAGATGGCTGACGCCGTCCAGGGGTGTATACTGCGAAGGAAGAGCCACCATTAATCTTTTTCAGATTAAGCATAGTGTCGCCTCCTAGTGGACAGCAGCATAACACCCATGGTCCTGTGTCCCCCAATTAGAGGCTAAGAGAAAGAGATTTTACGGTGAGTACACAAAAATCTCCTTATATAGATCCAGTGGATCCTACTTACATTCGCTGCTGTTTACATTGTATGGTTACAAGTCTATTTACACTTCAATATGACTCCAGAATAAATTTTTGTCTTTCTTATACTTGCCATATATTTTTCCCAAGGAGGGGGTTTAGGTATTGTGCTTTTTTTTTTCTTTTTTATTTCTACTGTAATATTTCATAATATCTGTGAATAAGTCTTGAAAATAATTTGCATTGAAAAGGTTAAGATCCTCTGAATCTACAGGGATTTTTAGGAATTAAAAATCTACAGCAGTAAATCTGCAGCAGAATTTACATTTTGCACCATGTCTGGATTTAGTAGCAGCTGCCCCTTTAAATGGAATATGTCAGCAGGTTTTTGCTACCCCATTTGAGAGCAGCATAATCCGAGGCCCTGATTCCAACGATGTATCACTTACTGGGCTGCTTGGTGTTATTTTGATAAAATTGCAGGCTTTTTTTCTCATGCAGATCTCTGAATGCTGAGCTCTGTATAATAACCCCACCCACACCACTGATTGGCCGCTTTCTGTGTACACTGTATATAAACTGCCAATCAGTGGTGGGGGGCGTGGTTGGACTACCTGGCTGCAGGTTTACTAGTCCTCTAGTGATAATCTTCTGCTAATAAAAGTGTGATTTTTATCAAAACTACAACCAGCAGCCCTGTAAGTGAGACGTCCCTAGAATCAGGGTCTTTGTCTCTACATCATGCTGCTCTCAACAACAACCAATATATAGTACATCCGACAAGGGGTCAATGTGTTAAAAAAGACCTTTATTATAATAATTTGGGTACATGGCGGCAAAGAAAAGAGCACACACACATATATATAGTAATACCATATAATAGTGAGGAGGTATAATGTAAATATTTGAATTGCAGAGACACCAGGGCTAAATAGTAGTAGCTCCAATTGTGCTAATGCATACTGATAGTATATCCTAGGTCACATAGTAAAAGGATATAATCCCAAATAATAAAAGCCAATATAGGCATTCCCAAGATAATGACCTTTTGGTATATACATATCAAGGGATGTATTATATCCAAGTAGGTTAATTCCCAAGTAACAATAATGTTGTATTGGATTCATTCATACCTGGTATATATTGTCTGCACGTCTTGCAATAGCTCTGGGCTCGGTGGTCCTACTCCTAGTGTGGCGCTCACCCCATCACGCTGCTCTCAGAATAGCCAAGAAAAACCTGCTGACAGATTCCCTTTACAAATAGCTGAAATGGCTCCTAGATACCAGAGAAGGAAAACGTTATTAAAACGGTTTTGTTTCCTAAATAGGAAAGCAAATTAAACACCACTGGATAATGTGGTGTGTGAAACCGTCCATTGGATTGCTGTTTCGGGTGGGCTCAGGAGCAGAGGCCCCCATCCTACACAGCTGACATCTTGCTGTAACAGCAGCGGCCAGAGCGGAGCGTCAATCACTGCTGTTTAACCATTTATATGCCATCAATCACTGATGGCAAGTTAAATAGCGCAATCACCGGTACGCTATGCAATGTTACTAGAATTTTTTTTTTACTTTTCCATTTCCTTGAATTACTTGTTGTGATTTGCGGATCCATTGACTGGCCAAGTGGAAGGGCTGCAGCCGATCATTCATGTCCGTAGCAGATACACATTTACATGTGGAAATAGGCCCTTATAGAAATCAATCAATAGAACGTATACCTGGATATCCAGGTTTATCCTTTGCATACATTTAAAGAGGTATAAGTCATGGCATATTACTAGGATGTCATTCTTGGGGGTCTGACAGCCTAATTTAGAAAGAAGTGGATGCATTATTTTTTTCACGCTCCCAATTTAACAATTTGAGTACAGTTGGATCTATTGTTTTTTTTATTTTTTGCACTATGGGTGGGTGGTTGGGAGCACAGCTGTGCAGGAAAAAAAAAGCTTACAGGTTCTCAATTCCTTCATTCTTGGGATCGGTGGCGGAACCACAGGTCGGACCATCGCCAATCAAGATATTATATCCCTTCACACTCATCATTGCTCCCAATTAACAATTTGAGTACGTGCATTTTTTTAGGGTATTTTTTTTAGGGTATTTTTGCGCAATGGGTGGGAGCACAACTGTGCAGGAAAAAAAGCTAATAGGTTCCCCATTTCTTCATTCTCAGAATCAGTGGATGGAACATCGCCAATCACAATATTATATCCTTCACACTAATCCTTGCTCCCAATTATCAATTTGAGTACGGTTATACCTATTGTTTTTTTAGGTTTTTTTTTTTGCACTGTGGGCGGTTGGGAGCACAGCTGTGCAGGAAAAAAAAAACTGATAGATTCCCCATTCCTTCATTCTCAGGATCAGTGGTGGAACCAGAGGGTGGATCATCTCCAATCAAAATATTATATTATTCACACTAATCATTGCTCCTAGTTAACAATTTGAGTACCCATTGTGTTTTTTTAGGGTTTTTTTTTTTTTTTGCACTATGGGTGCAAGTTATAGTAATATGTGTCACCGTAAAAAAAAAAACTAATAGTGTCTCCTGATTGTTCAGACACAAATATATCTGTTGAAAATAGTCTGGTATACACCAGTAAATTATAACTGTGGTTTTGCTGTTCCACGGTAAAAAATCTCTATTATCCTGCTTTTGGCATTTTTTGCCGCAAAGAAAAACAGTAGTAGTGTCTCCTGATTGTTCAGACACAAATATATCTGTTGAAAATAGTCTGGTATACACCAGTAAATTATAACTGTGGTTTTGCTGTTCCACGGTAAAAATCTCTATTATCCTGATCTTGGCATTTTTTGCCGTAAAAAAAAAAACTAATAGTGTCTCCCTGATTTTTCAGACACAAATATATCTGTTGAAAATAGTCTGGTGTGGGCCCAAGAAATACAAGTGTGGTTTTGTAGTTCCACGGGTCAAATCTTTGTATTATCCACTTTTGGGCCATTTTTACCTAAAAATAAATAGTTTGAGTGTGTCGCTCATTTTTCAGCCGCAAATATATCTATTTAAAATTTTCTGGTATACCCCAGTAAACAATAACTGTGGTTTTGCCATTCCACGGTAAAAAATCTCTATTATTCACCTTTTGATATTTTTTCCGTAAAGAAAAACAGTAAAAGTTTCTCCCTGATTGTTCAGATTGTTTAAAAGAGTCGGGTGTAGGCCAGAGAAATAGAACTGTGGTTTTCCTCTTCCACGGTTCTAATCTACTTTATTACCCTTTTTCCATTGATAGTGCGAGTGTAAGCTATTTTACTTACTTTACAATGGGCAAGGCGCGTGGCAAGGGACATGGAAGTGGACGTTCTGGTGATGGTGCATGCAGAGGACGGGGCCGTGGCCAAGGTGAAAATGTGCCACAACCAACAGCCATATCTTCTCGCTCCCACTTCTTGACCGAATTACTAGGGAAGCACAGAACAACACCAGTATTGCGAACTGATCAGTGTGAACAGGTTATTAATTGGATAGCAGATAATACTTCCAGTTACCTGGGCACCACCACTTCCGGTCTGTCTTCCACACGGTCAACTCTTAGTAGCCGTGAGTCTCGACCGCATACTCCTCCTCACCCTGATGCTCCTCCCTCCCACCATGCCGAGTGTCGTCAGACAGCAACTGATCCCACACTTGGACTCTCTGAAGAGCTGTTCACTGCTCCATTTCCAGATTTGTGCCCCTCGCCTGCTCCGCTTGAAGTGGTGGAAGAGGAGATCCCATGTAGAGATGCCCAAATATTTGAACAGCCACGGCCACAGGAAGTCAATGCTGGCAATTTGTCACAAGAGGTGGACGATGACGAGACACAGTTGCCAGGAAGTGAGGAGGAGGATTGTGGTGCGCAAGTGGAAGAGGAGGAGGTGCTGGATGATCTAGTAACTGACCCAACGTGGCAGGAGGACATGCAGAGCGAGGCCAGCAGCACACAGGCAGGAAGAAGCAGTGTGGTGGCCGCACACATGGGTATACGCTTCCTCATTTCGGCTGTTTTATGTTCTTCTCCTTATCCTCAGCCTCCACCACCACTATACCACCAGGGTGACCGTGGTCCGTGTTGCCATTATTGAAAGTTCCTCCGTCCTTATTTTTGTCAGCTTTTGCTTGGAAGGCATAAGCAAAGACTGTGGGAGACCCACTCCCCAATAATGGGAATAATATTTTTAAAATGCTGTACTGTATGGCTCTTGTAAGGGGCATTAAAAGTGTCTTGTTAAGCTACTGCGACCTCCACCACTTTTCCGAGGGGCATTCAGACCGTCTTGTTAAGCTACTGCGATCTCCAAAACTTTTCCGAGGGGCATTAAAACCGTCTTGTTAAGCTACTGGGACCTCCACGTCTCTTCCAAGGGGCATTCAAACCGTCTTGTTAAGCTACTGGGACCTCCACCACTTTTCTGAGGGGCATTAAAAGTGTCTTATTAAGCTACTGGTACCTCCACCACTTTTCCGAGGGGCATTAAAAACGTCTTGTTAAGCTAGTGGGACCTCCACGTCTCTTCCAAGGGGCATTCAAACTGTCTTGTTAAGCTACTTCGACCTCCACCACTTTTTCGAGGGGCATTAAAAGCGTCTTATTAAGCTACTGGGACCTCCACCACTTTTCCGAGAAGCATTAAAACCGTCTTGTTAAGCTACTGGGACCTCCACGTCTCTTCCAAGGGGCATTCAAACCGTCTTCTTAAGCTACTGGGACCTCCACGTCTCTTCCAAGGGGCATTCAAACCGTCTTGATAAGATACTGCGACCTCCACCACTTTTCCAAGGGGCATTAAAACCATCTTGTTAAGCTACTGGGACCTCCACGTCTCTTCCAAGGGGCATTCAAACCATCTTGTTAAGCTACTGGGACCTCCACCAGTTATTTGAGGGGCATTAAAAGCGTCTTGTTAAGCTGCTGTGACCTCCACCACTTCTTCGAGGGGCATTAAAACCGTCTTGTTAAGCTACTGGGACCTCCACGTCTCTTCCAAGGGGCATTCAAAATGTCTTGTTAAGCTACTGCGACCTCCACCACTTTTTCGAGGGGCATTAAAAGCGTCTTATTAAGCTATTGGGACCTCCACCACTTTTCTGAGGAGCATTAAAACCGTCTTGTTAAGCTACTGGGACCTCCACGTCTCTTCCAAGGGGCATTCAAACAGTCTAGTTAAGCTACTGGGACCTCCACGTCTCTTCCAAGGGGCATTCAAAGCGTCCTGTTAAGCTACTGGGACCTCCACCACTTTTCCGAGGGGCATTAAAAGCATCTTGTTAAGCTCCTGGGACCTCCACCACTTTTCCGAGGAACATTAAAACCATCTTGTTAAGCTACTGTGACCTCCACGTCTCTTCCAAGGGGCATTCTAACCGTCTTGTTAAGCTACTGCGACCTCCACCACTTTTGCAAGGGGCATTAAAACCGACTTGTTAAGCTACTGGGACCTCCACCACTTTTCCGAGGGGCATTAAAACAGTCTTGTTAAGCTACTGGGACCTCCAAGTCTCTTCCAAGGGGCATTCAAACCGTCTTGTTAAGCTACTGGTACCTCCGCTTCTCTTCTCAGGGGCATTAAATAGCTGAAATGGCTCCTAGATACCAGAGAAGGAAAACGTTATTAAAACGGTTTTGTTTCCTAAATAGGAAAGCAAATTAAACACCACTGGATAATGTGGTGTGTGAAACCGTCCATTGGATTGCTGTTTCGGGTGGGCTCAGGAGCAGAGGCCCCCATCCTACACAGCTGACATCTTGCTGTAACAGCAGCGGCCAGAGCGAAGCGTCAATCACTGCTGTTTAACCATTTATATGCCATCAATCACTGATGGCAAGTTAAATAGCGCAATCACCGGTACGCTATGCAATGTTACTAGAATTTTTTTTTTACTTTTCCATTTCCTTGAATTACTTGTTGTGATTTGCGGATCCATTGACTGGCCACGTGGAAGGGCTGCAGCCGATCATTCATGTCCGTAGCAGATACACATTTACGTGTGGAAATAGGCCCTTATAGAATTCAATCAATAGAACGTATACCTGGATATCCAGGTTTATCCTTTGCATACATTTAAAGAGGTATAAGTCATGGCATATTACTAGGATGTCATTCTTGGGGGTCTGACAGCCTAATTTAGAAAGAAGTGGATGCATTATTTTTTTCACGCTCCCAATTTAACAATTTGAGTACAGTTGGATCTATTGTTTTTTTTATTTTTTGCACTATGGGTGGGTGGTTGGGAGCACAGCTGTGCAGGAAAAAAAAAGCTTACAGGTTCTCAATTCCTTCATTCTTGGGATCGGTGGCGGAACCACAGGTCGGACCATCGCCAATCAAGATATTATATCCCTTCACACTCATCATTGCTCCCAATTAACAATTTGAGTACGTGCATTTTTTTAGGGTATTTTTTTTAGGGTATTTTTGCGCAATGGGTGGGAGCACAACTGTGCAGGAAAAAAAGCTAATAGGTTCCCCATTTCTTCATTCTCAGAATCAGTGGATGGAACATCGCCAATCACAATATTATATCCTTCACACTAATCCTTGCTCCCAATTATCAATTTGAGTACGGTTATACCTATTGTTTTTTTAGGTTTTTTTTTTTGCACTGTGGGCGGTTGGGAGCACAGCTGTGCAGGAAAAAAAAAACTGATAGATTCCCCATTCCTTCATTCTCAGGATCAGTGGTGGAACCAGAGGGTGGATCATCTCCAATCAAAATATTATATTATTCACACTAATCATTGCTCCTAGTTAACAATTTGAGTACCCATTGTGTTTTTTTAGGGTTTTTTTTTTTTTTGCACTATGGGTGCAAGTTATAGTAATATGTGTCACCGTAAAAAAAAAAACTAATAGTGTCTCCTGATTGTTCAGACACAAATATATCTGTTGAAAATAGTCTGGTATACACCAGTAAATTATAACTGTGGTTTTGCTGTTCCACGGTAAAAAATCTCTATTATCCTGCTTTTGGCATTTTTTGCCGCAAAGAAAAACAGTAGTAGTGTCTCCTGATTGTTCAGACACAAATATATCTGTTGAAAATAGTCTGGTATACACCAGTAAATTATAACTGTGGTTTTGCTGTTCCACGGTAAAAATCTCTATTATCCTGATCTTGGCATTTTTTGCCGTAAAAAAAAAAACTAATAGTGTCTCCCTGATTTTTCAGACACAAATATATCTGTTGAAAATAGTCTGGTGTGGGCCCAAGAAATACAAGTGTGGTTTTGTAGTTCCACGGGTCAAATCTTTGTATTATCCACTTTTGGGCCATTTTTACCTAAAAATAAATAGTTTGAGTGTGTCGCTCATTTTTCAGCCGCAAATATATCTATTTAAAATTTTCTGGTATACCCCAGTAAACAATAACTGTGGTTTTGCCATTCCACGGTAAAAAATCTCTATTATTCACCTTTTGATATTTTTTCCGTAAAGAAAAACAGTAAAAGTTTCTCCCTGATTGTTCAGATTGTTTAAAAGAGTCGGGTGTAGGCCAGAGAAATAGAACTGTGGTTTTCCTCTTCCACGGTTCTAATCTACTTTATTACCCTTTTTCCATTGATAGTGCGAGTGTAAGCTATTTTACTTACTTTACAATGGGCAAGGCGCGTGGCAAGGGACATGGAAGTGGACGTTCTGGTGATGGTGCATGCAGAGGACGGGGCCGTGGCCAAGGTGAAAATGTGCCACAACCAACAGCCATATCTTCTCGCTCCCACTTCTTGACCGAATTACTAGGGAAGCACAGAACAACACCAGTATTGCGAACTGATCAGTGTGAACAGGTTATTAATTGGATAGCAGATAATACTTCCAGTTACCTGGGCACCACCACTTCCGGTCTGTCTTCCACACGGTCAACTCTTAGTAGCCGTGAGTCTCGACCGCATACTCCTCCTCACCCTGATGCTCCTCCCTCCCACCATGCCGAGTGTCGTCAGACAGCAACTGATCCCACACTTGGACTCTCTGAAGAGCTGTTCACTGCTCCATTTCCAGATTTGTGCCCCTCACCTGCTCCGCTTGAAGTGGTGGAAGAGGAGATCCCATGTAGAGATGCCCAAATATTTGAACAGCCACGGCCACAGGAAGTCAATGCTGGCAATTTGTCACAAGAGGTGGACGATGACGAGACACAGTTGCCAGGAAGTGAGGAGGAGGATTGTGGTGCGCAAGTGGAAGAGGAGGAGGTGCTGGATGATCTAGTAACTGACCCAACGTGGCAGGAGGACATGCAGAGCGAGGCCAGCAGCACACAGGCAGGAAGAAGCAGTGTGGTGGCCGCACACATGGGTATACGCTTCCTCATTTCGGCTGTTTTATGTTCTTCTCCTTATCCTCAGCCTCCACCACCACTATACCACCAGGGTGACCGTGGTCCGTGTTGCCATTATTGAAAGTTCCTCCGTCCTTATTTTTGTCAGCTTTTGCTTGGAAGGCATAAGCAAAGACTGTGGGAGACCCACTCCCCAATAATGGGAATAATATTTTTAAAATGCTGTACTGTATGGCTCTTGTAAGGGGCATTAAAAGTGTCTTGTTAAGCTACTGCGACCTCCACCACTTTTCCGAGGGGCATTCAGACCGTCTTGTTAAGCTACTGCGATCTCCACCACTTTTCCGAGGGGCATTAAAACCGTCTTGTTAAGCTACTGGGACCTCCACGTCTCTTCCAAGGGGCATTCAAACCGTCTTGTTAAGCTACTGGGACCTCCACCACTTTTCTGAGGGGCATTAAAAGTGTCTTATTAAGCTACTGGTACCTCCACCACTTTTCCGAGGGGCATTAAAAACGTCTTGTTAAGCTAGTGGGACCTCCACGTCTCTTCCAAGGGGCATTCAAACTGTCTTGTTAAGCTACTTCGACCTCCACCACTTTTTCGAGGGGCATTAAAAGCGTCTTATTAAGCTACTGGGACCTCCACCACTTTTCCGAGAAGCATTAAAACCGTCTTGTTAAGCTACTGTGACCTCCACGTCTCTTCCAAGGGGCATTCAAACCGTCTTCTTAAGCTACTGGGACCTCCACGTCTCTTCCAAGGGGCATTCAAACCGTCTTGTTAAGATACTGCGACCTCCACCACTTTTCCAAGGGGCATTAAAACCATCTTGTTAAGCTACTGGGACCTCCACGTCTCTTCCAAGGGGCATTCAAACCATCTTGTTAAGCTACTGGGACCTCCACCAGTTATTTGAGGGGCATTAAAAGCGTCTTGTTAAGCTGCTGTGACCTCCACCACTTCTTCGAGGGGCATTAAAACCGTCTTGTTAAGCTACTGGGACCTCCACGTCTCTTCCAAGGGGCATTCAAAATGTCTTGTTAAGCTACTGCGACCTCCACCACTTTTTCGAGGGGCATTAAAAGCGTCTTATTAAGCTATTGGGACCTCCACCACTTTTCTGAGGAGCATTAAAACCGTCTTGTTAAGCTACTGGGACCTCCACGTCTCTTCCAAGGGGCATTCAAACAGTCTAGTTAAGCTACTGGGACCTCCACGTCTCTTCCAAGGGGCATTCAAAGCGTCCTGTTAAGCTACTGGCACCTCCACCACTTTTCCGAGGGGCATTAAAAGCATCTTGTTAAGCTACTGGGACCTCCACCACTTTTCCGAGGAACATTAAAACCATCTTGTTAAGCTACTGTGACCTCCACGTCTCTTCCAAGGGGCATTCTAACCGTCTTGTTAAGCTACTGCGACCTCCACCACTTTTGCAAGGGGCATTAAAACCGACTTGTTAAGCTACTGGGACCTCCACCACTTTTCCGAGGGGCATTAAAACAGTCTTGTTAAGCTACTGGGACCTCCAAGTCTCTTCCAAGGGGCATTCAAACCGTCTTGTTAAGCTACTGGTACCTCCGCTTCTCTTCTCAGGGGCATTAAAAGTGACTTATTAAGCTACTGGGACCTCCACAAATTTTCCCAGGAGCATTAAAACCGTCTTGTTAAGCTACTGGGACCTCCACGTCTCTTCCAAGGGGCATTCAAACCGTCTTGTTAAGCTACTGGGACCTCCACGTCTCTACCAAGGGGCATTCAAACCGTCTTGTTAAGCTACTGCGACCACCACTTTTTCGAGGGGCAGTAAAAGCATCTTATTAAGCTACTGGGACCTCCACCACTTTTCCGAGAAGCATTAAAACCGTTTTGTTAAGCTACTGGGACCTCCACGTCTCTTCCAAGGGGCATTCAAACCGTCTTGTTAAGCTACTGGGACCTCCACGTCTCTTCCAAGGGGCATTCAAACCAACTTGTTAAGCTACTGGGACCTCCATGTCTCTACTGAGAGGCATTAAGAGCATCTTGTTAAGCTACTGTGACCTCCACAACTTTTCCGAGGGGCATTAAAACCATCTTGTTAAGCTACTGGGACCTCCACGTCTCTTCCAAGGGGCATTCAAACCGTCTTGTTAAGCTACTGGGACCTCCACCTCTTATCTGAGGGGCATTAAAGCGTCTTGTTAAGCTACTGGGACCTCCACCACTTTTTCGAGGGGCATTAAAACCGTCTTGTTAAGCTACTGGGACCTCCACGTCTCTTCCGAGGGGCATTCAAGCCATCTTGTTAAGCTACTGGGACCTCCACGTCTCTTCCAAGGGGCATTCAAACCGTCTTGTTAAGCAACTGCGCCCTCAACGTCTCTACCAAGGGGCATTCAAACCGTCTTGTTGAGCTACTGCGACCTCCACCACTTTTTCGAGGGGCAGTAAAAGCGTCTTATTAAGCTACTGGGACCTCCACCACTTTTCCGAGGGGCATTAAAACCATCTTGTTAAGCTACTGGGACCTCCACGTCTCTTCCAAGGGGCATTCAAACCGTCTTGTTAAGCTACTGGGACCTCCACGTCTCTTCCAAGGGGCATTCAACCCATCTTGTTAAGCTACTGGGACCTCCACGTCTCTTCTGAGAGGCATTAAAAGCATCTTGTTAAGCTACTGTGACCTCCACAACTTTTCCGAGGGGCATTAAAACCATCTTGTTAAGCTACTGGGACCTCCACGTCTCTTCCAAGGGGCATTCAAACCATCTTGTTAAGCTACTGGGACCTCCACCACTTATCTGAGGGGCATTAAAAGCATCTTGTTAAGCTGCTGTGACCTCCACCACTTTTTCAAGGGGCATTAAAACCGTCTTGTTAAGCTACTGGGACCTCCACGTCTCTTCCGAGGGGCATTCAAACCGTCTTGTTAAGCTACTGGGACCTCCACTTCTCTTCTCAGGGGCATTAAAAGCGACTTGTTAAGCTACTGTGACCTCCACTACTTTTCCGAGGGGCATTAAAACCGTCTTGTTAAGCTTCTGGGACCTCCACGTCTCTTCCGAGGGGCTTTCAAACCGTCTTGTTAAGCTACTAGGACCTCCACGTCTCTACCAAGGGGCATTCAAACCGTCTTGTTAAGCTTCTGCGACCTCCACCACTTTTTCGAGGGGCAGTAAAAGCGTCTTATTAAGCTACTGGGACCTCCACCACTTTTCTGGGAAGCATTAAAACCATCTTGTTAAGCTACTGGGACCTCCACGTCTCTTCCAAGGGGCATTCAAACCGTCTTGTTAAGCTACTGGGACCTCCAAGTCTCTTCCAAGGGGCATTCAAACCATCTTGTTAAGCTACTGGGAACTCCACGTCTCTTCTGATAGGCATTAAAAGCATCTTGTTAAGCTACTGGGACCTCCACAACTTTTCCGATGGGCATTAAAACCATCTTGTTAAGCTACTGGGACCTACACGTCTCTTCCAAGGGGCAATCAAACCGTCTTGTTAAGCTACTGGGACCTCCACCACTTATCTGAGGGGCATTAAAAGTGTATTGTTAAGCTGCTGTGACATCCACCACTTTTTCGAGGGGCAATAAAACTGTCTTGTTAAGCTACTGGGACCTCCACGTCTCTTCCGAGGGGCATTCAAACCGTCTTGTTAAGCTACTGGCACCTCCACGTCTCTTCCAAGGGGCATTCAAACCGTCTTGTTAAGCTACTGCGACCTTCACGTCTCTACCAAGGGGCATTCAAACCGTCTTGTTAAGCTACTGCGACCTCCACCACTTTTTCGAGGGGCAGTAAAAGCATCTTATTAAGCTACTGGGATCTCCACCACTTTTCTGAGAAGCATTAAAACCGTCTTGTTAAGCTACTGGGACCTACACGTCTCTTCCAAGGGGCATTCAAACCGTCTTGTTAAGCTACTGGGACCTCCACTTCTCTTCTCAGGGGCATTAAAAGCGACTTGTTAAGCTACTGTGACCTCCACCACTTTTCCGAGGGGCATTAAAACCGTATTGTTAAGCTACTGGGACCTCCACGTCTCTTCCAAGGGGCATTCAAACCGTCTTGTTAAGCTACTGGGACCTCCACCTCTCTACCAAGGGGCATTCAAACCGTCTTGTTAAGCTACTGCGACCTCCACCACTTTTTCGAGGGGCAGTAAAAGCATCTTATTAAGCTACTGGGACCTCCACCACTTTTCCGAGAAGCATTAAAACCGTCTTGTTAAGCTACTGGGACCTCCACGTCTCTTCCAAGGGGCATTCAAACCGTCTTGTTAAGCTACTGGGACCTCCACGTCTCTTCCGAGATGCATTCAAACCATCTTGTTAAGCTACTGGGACCTCCACGTCTCTTCTTATAGGCATTAAAAGCATTTTTTTAAGCTACTGTGACCTCCACAACTTTTCCGAGGGGCATTAAAACCGTCTTGTTAAGCTACTGGGACCTCCACGTCTCTTCCAAGGGGCATTCAAACCGTCTTGTTAAGCTACTGGGACCTCCACCACTTATCTGAGGGGCACTAAAAGCGTCTTGTTAAGCTGCTGTGACCTCCACCACTTTTTCGAGGGGCAATAAAACCGTCTTGTTAAGCTACTGGGACCTCCACGTCTCTTCCGAGGGGCATTCAAACCGTCTTGTTAAGCTACTGGGACCTCCACGTCTCTTCCAAGGGGCATTCAAACCGTCTTGTTAATCTACTGCAACCTCCACGTCTCTACCAAGGGGCATTCAAACCGTCTTGTTAAGCTACTGCGACCTCCACCACTTTTTCGAGGGGCAGTAAAAGCGTCTTATTAAGCTACTGGGACCTCCACCACTTTTCCGAGAAGCATTAAAACCGTCTTGTTAAGCTACTGGGACCTCCACGTCTCTTCCAAGGGGCATTCAAACCGTCTTGCTAAGCTGCTGGGACCTCCACGTCTCTTCCAAGGGGCATTCAAACCATCTTGTAAAGCTACTGGGACCTCCACGTCTCTTCTGAGAAGCATTAAAAGCATCTTGTTAAGCTACTGTGACCTCCACAACTTTTCCGAGGGGCATTAAAACCATCTTATTAAGCTACTGGGACCTCCACGTCTCTTCCAAGGGGCATTCAAACCGTCTTGTTAAGCTACTGGGACCTCCACCACTTATCTGAGGGGCATTAGAAGCGTCTTCTTAAGCGGCTGTGACCTCCACCACTTTTTCGAGGGGCATTAAAACCATCTTGTTAAGCTACTGGGACCTCCACGTCTCTTCCGAGGGGCATTCAAACTGTCTTGTTAAGCTACTGGGACCTCCACGTCTCTTCCAAGGGGCATTCAAACCGTCTTGTTAAGCTACTGCGACCTCCACCACTTTTCCCAAGGGGCATTAAAACCATCTTGTTAAGCTACTGGGACCTCCACCACTTTTCCGATGGGCATTAAAAGCATCTTGTTAAGCTACTGGGACCTCCACCACTTTTCTGAGGAGCATGAAAACCGTCTTGTTAAGCTACTGGGACCTCCACTTCTCTTCCAAGGGGCATTCAAACCGTCTTGTTAAGCTACTGGGACCTCCACCACTTTTCCGAGGGACATTAAAACCATCTTGCTAAGATACTGGGACCTCCACGTCTCTTCCGAGGGGCATTCAAACCATCTTGTTAAGCTACTAGGACCTCCACGTCTCTTCCAAGGGGCATTCAAACCGTCTTGTTAAGCTACTGGGACCTCCACGTCTCTACCAAGGGGCATTGAAACCGTCTTGTTAAGCTACTGCGACCACCACTTTTTCGAGGGGCAGTAAAAGCATCTTATTAAGCTACTGGGACCTCCACCACTTTTCCGAGAAGCATTAAAACCGTTTTGTTAAGCTACTGGGACCTCCACGTCTCTTCCAAGGGGCATTCAAACCGTCTTGTTAAGCTACTGGGACCTCCACGTCTCTTCCAAGGGGCATTCAAACCAACTTGTTAAGCTACTGGGACCTCCATGTCTCTACTGAGAGGCATTAAGAGCATCTTGTTAAGCTACTGTGACCTCCACAACTTTTCCGAGGGGCATTAAAACCATCTTGTTAAGCTACTGGGACCTCCACGTCTCTTCCAAGGGGCATTCAAACCGTCTTGTTAAGCTACTGGGACCTCCACCTCTTATCTGAGGGGCATTAAAGCGTCTTGTTAAGCTACTGGGACCTCCACCACTTTTTCGAGGGGCATTAAAACCGTCTTGTTAAGCTACTGGGACCTCCACGTCTCTTCCGAGGGGCATTCAAGCCATCTTGTTAAGCTACTGGGACCTCCACGTCTCTTCCAAGGGGCATTCAAACCGTCTTGTTAAGCAACTGCGCCCTCAACGTCTCTACCAAGGGGCATTCAGACCGTCTTGTTGAGCTACTGCGACCTCCACCACTTTTTCGAGGGGCAGTAAAAGCGTCTTATTAAGCTACTGGGACCTCCACCACTTTTCCGAGGGGCATTAAAACCATCTTGTTAAGCTACTGGGACCTCCACGTCTCTTCCAAGGGGCATTCAAACCGTCTTGTTAAGCTACTGGGACCTCCACGTCTCTTCCAAGGGGCATTCAACCCATCTTGTTAAGCTACTGGGCCCTCCACGTCTCTTCTGAGAGGCATTAAAAGCATCTTGTTAAGCTACTGTGACCTCCACAACTTTTCCGAGGGGCATTAAAACCATCTTGTTAAGCTACTGGGACCTCCACGTCTCTTCCAAGGGGCATTCAAACCATCTTGTTAAGCTACTGGGACCTCCACCACTTATCTGAGGGGCATTAAAAGCATCTTGTTAAGCTGCTGTGACCTCCACCACTTTTTCAAGGGGCATTAAAACCGTCTTGTTAAGCTACTGGGACCTCCACGTCTCTTCCGAGGGGCATTCAAACCGTCTTGTTAAGCTACTGGGACCTCCACTTCTCTTCTCAGGGGCATTAAAAGCGACTTGTTAAGCTACTGTGACCTCCACTACTTTTCCGAGGGGCATTAAAACCGTCTTGTTAAGCTTCTGGGACCTCCACGTCTCTTCCGAGGGGCTTTCAAACCGTCTTGTTAAGCTACTAGGACCTCCACGTCTCTACCAAGGGGCATTCAAACCGTCTTGTTAAGCTTCTGCGACCTCCACCACTTTTTCGAGGGGCAGTAAAAGCGTCTTATTAAGCTACTGGGACCTCCACCACTTTTCTGGGAAGCATTAAAACCATCTTGTTAAGCTACTGGGACCTCCACGTCTCTTCCAAGGGGCATTCAAACCGTCTTGTTAAGCTACTGGGACCTCCAAGTCTCTTCCAAGGGGCATTCAAAACATCTTGTTAAGCTACTGGGAACTCCACGTCTCTTCTGATAGGCATTAAAAGCATCTTGTTAAGCTACTGGGACCTCCACAACTTTTCCGATGGGCATTAAAACCATCTTGTTAAGCTACTGGGACCTACACGTCTCTTCCAAGGGGCAATCAAACCATCTTGTTAAGCTACTAGGACCTCCACGTCTCTTCCAAGGGGCATTCAAACCGTCTTGTTAAGCTACTTGGACCTCCACGTCTCTTCCGAGGGGCATTAAAAGCATCTTGTTAAGCTACTGTGACCTCCACCACTTTTCCGAGGAGCATTAAAACCGTCTTGTTAAGCTACTGGGACCTCCTTGTCTCTTCCAAGGGGCATTCAAACCGTCTTGTTAAGCTACTGGGACCTCCTTGTCTCTTCCAAGGGGCATTCAAACCGTCTTGTTAAGCTACTGGGACCTCCACGTCTCTTCTGAGGGGCATTTATAGCGTCTTGTTAAGCTACTGTGACCTCCACCACTTTTCCGAGGGGCATTTAAACCGGCCAGTTAAGCTACTGGGACCTCCACGTCTCTGCCAAGGAGCATTCAAACAGTCTTGCTAAGCTACTGGGACCTCTACCACGTTTCTGAGGGGCATTAAAATCATCTTGTTAAGCTACTGGGACCTCCACCACTTTTCTGAGGAGCATTAAAACCGTCTTGTTAAGCTGCTGGGACCTCCATGTCTCTTCTGAGGGGCGTTAATAGCGTCTTGTTAAGCTACTGCGACCTCCACGTCTCTTCCAAGGGGCATTCAAACCATATTGTTAAGCTACTGTGACCTCCACGTCTCTTCCAAGGTGCATTCAAACCGTCTTGTTAAGCTACTGCGACCTCCACCACTTTTCCAAGGGGCATTAAAACCATCTTGTTAAGCTACTAGGATCTCCACGTTTCTTCTGAGGGGCATTAAAATCGTCTTCTTAAGCTACTGTGACCTCCACCACTTTTCCGAGGGGCATTAAAACCATCTTGTTAAGCTACTGGGACCTCCACATCTCTTTTGAGGGCATTAAAAGCATCTTGTTAAGCTACTGGGACCTCCACAACTTTTCCGATGGGCATTAAAACCATCTTGTTAAGCTACTGGGACCTACACGTCTCTTCCAAGGGGCAATCAAACCGTCTTGTTAAGCTACTGGGACCTCCACCACTTATCTGAGGGGCATTAAAAGTGTCTTGTTAAGCTGCTGTGACCTCCACCACTTTTTCGAGGGGCAATAAAACTGTCTTGTTAAGCTACTGGGACCTCCACGTCTCTTCCGAGGGGCATTCAAACCGTCTTGTTAAGCTACTGGGACCTCCACGTCTCTTCCAAGGGGCATTCAAACCGTCTTGTTAAGCTACTGCGACCTCCACGTCTCTACCAAGGGGCATTCAAACCGTCTTGTTAAGCTACTGCGACCTCCACCACTTTTTCGAGGGGCAGTAAAAGCGTCTTATTAAGCTACTGGGACCTCCACCACTTTTCTGAGAAGCATTAAAACCGTCTTGTTAAGCTACTGGGACCTCCACGTCTCTTCCAAGGGGCATTCAAACCGTCTTGTTAAGCTACTGGGACCTCCACTTCTCTTCTCAGGGGCATTAAAAGCGACTTGTTAAGCTACTGTGACCTCCACCACTTTTCCGAGGGGCATTAAAACCGTATTGTTAAGCTACTGGGACCTCCACGTCTCTTCCAAGGGGCATTCAAACCGTCTTGTTAAGCTACTGGGACCTCCACGTCTCTACCAAGGTGCATTCAAACCGTCTTGTTAAGCTACTGCGACCTCCACCACTTTTTCGAGGGGCAGTAAAAGCGTCTTATTAAGCTACTGGGACCTCCACCACTTTTCCGAGAAGAATTAAAACCGTCTTGTTAAGCTACTGGGACCTCCACGTCTTTTCCAAGGGGCATTCAAACCGTCTTGTTAAGCTACTGGGACCTCCACGTCTCTTCCGAGGGGCATTCAAACCATCTTGTTAAGCTACTGGGACCTCCACTTCTCTTCTGATAGGCATTAAAAGCATCTTGTTAAGCTACTGTGACCTCCACAACTTTTCCGAGGGGCATTAAAACCATCTTTTTAAGCTACTGGGACCTCCACGTCTCTTCCAAGGGGCATTCAAACTGTCTTGTTAAGCTACTGGGACCTCCACCACTTATCTGAGGGGCACTAAAAGCGTCTTGTTAAGCTGCTGTGACCTCCACCACTTTTTCGAGGGGCAATAAAACCGTCTTGTTAAGCTACTGGGACCTCCACGTCTCTTCCGAGGGGCATTCAAACCGTCTTGTTAAGCTACTGGGACCTCCACGTCTCTACCAAGGGGCATTCAAACCGTCTTGTTAAGCTACTGCGACCTCGACCACTTTTTCGAGGGGCAGTAAAAGCGTCTTATTAAGCTACTGGGACCTCCACCACTTTTCCGAGAAGCATTAAAACCGTCTTGTTAAGCTACAGGGACCTCCATGTCTCTTCCAAGGGGCATTCAAACCGTCTTGCTAAGCTGCAGGGACCTCCACGTCTCTTCCAAGGGGCATTCAAACCATCTTGTTAAGCTACTGGGACCTCCACGTCTCTTCTGAGAGGCATTAAAAGCATCTTGTTAAGCTACTGTGACCTCCACAACTTTTCCGAGGGGCATTAAAACCATCTTGTTAAGCTACTGGGACCTTCACGTCTCTTCCAAGGGGCATTCAAACCGTCTTGTTAAGCTACTGGGACCTCCACCACTTATCTGAGGGGCATTAGAAGCGTCTTCTTAAGCGGCTGTGACCTCCACCACTTTTTCGAGGGGCATTAAAACCATCTTGTTAAGCTACTGGGACCTCCACGTCTCTTCCGAGGGGCATTCAAACTGTCTTGTTAAGCTACTGGGACCTCCACGTCTCTTCCAAGGGGCATTCAAACCGTCTTGTTAAGCTACTGCGACCTCCACCAGTTTTCCAAGGGGCATTAAAACCGTCTTGTTAAGCTACTGGGACCTCCACCACTTTTCCGATGGGCATTAAAAGCATCTTGTTAAGCTACTCGGACCTCCACCACTTTTCTGAGGAGCATGAAAACCGTCTTGTTAAGCTACTGGGACCTCCACTTCTCTTCCAAGGATCATTCAAACCGTCTTGTTAAGCTACTGGGACCTCCACCACTTTTCCGAGGGACATTAAAACCATCTTGTTAAGATACTGGGACCTCCACGTCTCCTCCGAGGGGCATTCAAACCGTCTTGTTAAGCTACTGGGACCTCCATGTCTCTTCCAAGGGGCATTCAAACCGTCTTGTTAAGCTACTTGGACCTCCACGTCTCTTCCGAGGGGCATTAAAAGCGTCTTGTTAAGCTACTGTGACCTCCACCACTTTTCCGAGGAGCATTAAAACCGTCTTGTTAAGCTACTGGGACCTCCTCGTCTCTTCCAAGGGGCATTCAAACCGTCTTGTTAAGCTACTGGGACCTCCACGTCTCTTCTGAGGGGCATTTATAGCGTCTTGTTAAGCTACTGTGACCTCCACCACTTTTCCGAGGGGCATTTAAACCGGCCAGTTAAGCTACTGGGACCTCCACGTCTCTTCCAAGGAGCATTCAAACAGTCTTGCTAAGCTACTGGGGCCTCTACCACGTTTCTGAGGGGCATTAAAATCATCTTGTTAAGCTACTGGGACCTCCACCACTTTTCTGAGGAGCATTAAAACCGTCTTGTTAAGCTGCTGGGACCTCCATGTCTCTTCTGAGGGGCGTTAATAGCATCTTGTTAAGCTACTGAGACCTCCACGTCTCTTCCAAGGGGCATTCAAACCATATTGTTAAGCTACTGTGACCTCCACGTCTCTTCCAAG
Organism: Phyllobates terribilis; assembly: GCF_046119375.1. NCBI lineage: Eukaryota > Metazoa > Chordata > Amphibia > Anura > Dendrobatidae > Phyllobates > Phyllobates terribilis. The sequence continues at coordinate 5,212,604 of NW_027362823.1, forward strand.
GGGCATTCAACCCATCTTGTTAAGCTACTGGGACCTCCACGTCTCTTCTGAGAGGCATTAAAAGCATCTTGTTAAGCTACTGTGACCTCCACAACTTTTCCGAGGGGCATTAAAACCATATTGTTAAGCTACTGGGACCTCCACGTCTCTTCCAAGGGGCATTCAAACCGTCTTGTTAAGCTACTGGGACCTCCACCACTTATCTGAGGGGCATTAAAAGCATCTTGTTAAGCTGCTGTGACCTCCACCGCTTTTTCAAGGGGCATTAAAACCGTCTTGTTAAGCTACTGGGACCTCCACGTCTCTTCCGAGGGGCATTCAAACCGTCTTGTTAAGCTACTGGGACCTCCACTTCTCTTCTCAGGGGCATTAAAAGCGACTTGTTAAGCTACTGTGACCTCCACTACTTTTCCGAGGGGCATTAAAACCGTCTTGTTAAGCTTCTGGGACCTCCACGTCTCTTCCAAGGGGCTTTCAAACCGTCTTGTTAAGCTACTAGGACCTCCACGTCTCTACCAAGGGGCATTCAAACCGTCTTGTTAAGCTTCTGCGACCTCCACCACTTTTTCGAGGGGCAGTAAAAGCGTCTTATTAAGCTACTGGGACCTCCACCACTTTTCTGGGAAGCATTAAAACCATCTTGTTAAGCTACTGGGTCCTCCACGTCTCTTCCAAGGGGCATTCAAACCGTCTTGTTAAGCTACTGCGACCTCCACCACTTTTCCAAGGGGCATTAAAACCATCTTGTTAAGCTACTAGGATCTCCACGTTTCTTCTGAGGGGCATTAAAATCGTCTTCTTAAGCTACTGTGACCTCCACCACTTTTCCGAGGGTCATTAAAACCGTCTTGTTAAGCTACTGGGACCTCCACATCTCTTTTGAGGGGCATTAAAAGCATCTTGTTAAGCTACTGGGACCTCCACAACTTTTCCGATGGGCATTAAAACCATCTTGTTAAGCTACTGGGACCTACACGTCTCTTCCAAGGGGCAATCAAACCGTCTTGTTAAGCTACTGGGACCTCCACCACTTATCTGAGGGGCATTAAAAGTGTCTTGTTAAGCTGCTGTGACCTCCACCACTTTTTCGAGGGGCAATAAAACTGTCTTGTTAAGCTACTGGGACCTCCACGTCTCTTCCGAGGGGCATTCAAACTGTCTTGTTAAGCTACTGGGACCTCCACATCTCTTCCAAGGGGCATTCAAACCGTCTTGTTAAGCTACTGCGACCTCCACGTCTCTACCAAGGGGCATTCAAACCGTCTTGTTAAGCTACTGCGACCTCCACCACTTTTTCGAGGGGCAGTAAAAGCGTCTTATTAAGCTACTGGGACCTCCACCACTTTTCTGAGAAGCATTAAAACCATCTTGTTAAGCTACTGGGACCTCCACGTCTCTTCCAAGGGGCATTCAAACCGTCTTGTTAAGCTACTGGGACCTCCACTTCTCTTCTCAGGGGCATTAAAAGCGACTTGTTAAGCTACTGTGACCTCCACCACTTTTCCGAGGGGCATTAAAACCGTATTGTTAAGCTACTGGGACCTCCACGTCTCTTCCAAGGGGCATTCAAACCGTCTTGTTAAGCTTCTGGGACCTCCACGTCTCTACCAAGGTGCATTCAAACCGTCTTGTTAAGCTGCTGCGACCTCCACCACTTTTTCGAGGGGCACTAAAAGCGTCTTATTAAGCTACTGGGACCTCCACCACTTTTCCGAGAAGCATTAAAACCGTCTTGTTAAGCTACTGGGACCTCCACGTCTCTTCCAAGGGGCATTCAAACCGTCTTGTTAAGCTACTGGGACCTCCACGTCTCTTCGGAGGGGCATTCAAACCATCTTGTTAAGCTACTGGGACCTCCACGTCTCTTCTGATAGGCATTAAAAGCATCTTGTTAAGATACTGTGACCTCCACAACTTTTCCGAGGGGCATTAAAACCATCTTGTTAAGCTACTGGGACCTCCACGTCTCTTCCAAGGGGCATTCAAACCGTCTTGTTAAGCTACTGGGACCTCCACCACTTATCTGAGGGGCACTAAAAGCGTCTTGTTAAGCTGCTGTGACCTCCACCACTTTTTCGAGGGGCAATAAAACCGTCTTGTTAAGCTACTGGGACCTCCACGTCTCTTCCAAGGGGCATTCAAACCGTCTTGTTAATCTATAGCAACCTCCACGTCTCTACCAAGGGGCATTCAAACCGTCTTGTTAAGCTACTGCGACCTCCACCACTTTTTCGAGGGGCAGTAAAAGCGTCTGATTAAGCTACTGGGACCTCCACCACTTTTCCGAGAAGCATTAAAACCGTCTTGTTAAGCTACTGGGACCTCCATGTCTCTTCCAAGGGGCATTCAAACCGTCTTGCTAAGCTGCTGGGACCTCCACGTCTCTTCCAAGGGGCATTCAAACCATCTTGTTAAGCTACTGGGACCTCCACGTCTCTTCTGAGAGGCATTAAAAGCATCTTGTTAAGCTACTGTGACCTCCACAACTTTTCCGAGGGGCATTAAAACCATCTTGTTAAGCTACTGGGACCTCAATGTCTCTTCCAAGGGGCATTCAAACCGTCTTTTTAAGCTACTGGGACCTCCACCACTTATCTGAGGGGCATTAGAAGCGTCTTCTTAAGCGGCTGTGACCTCCACCACTTTTTCGAGGGGCATTAAAACCATCTTGTTAAGCTACTGGGACCTCCACGTCTCTTCCGAGGGGCATTCAAACTGTCTTGTTAAGCTACTGGGACCTCCACATCTCTTCCAAGGGGCATTCAAACCGTCTTGTTAAGCTACTGCGACCTCCAACAGTTTTCCAAGGGGCATTAAAACCGTCTTGTTAAGCTACTGGGACCTCCACCACTTTTCCGATGGGCATTAAAAGCATCTTGTTAAGCTACTGGGACCTCCACCACTTTTCTGAGGAGCATGAAAACCGTCTTGTTAAGCTACTGGGACCTCCACTTCTCTTCCAAAGGGCATTCAAACCGTCTTGTTAAGCTGCTGGGACCTCCACCACTTTTCCGAGGAACATTAAAACCATCTTGCTAAGATACTGGGACATCCACGTCTCTTCCGAGGGGCTTTCAAACCGTCTTGTTAAGCTACTGGGACCTCCACGTCTCTTCCGAGGGGCATTCAAACCGTCTTGTTAAGCTACTGGGACCTCCACGTCTCTTCCAAGGGGCATTCAAACCGTCTTGTTAAGCTACTTGGACCTCCACGTCTCTTCCGAGGGGCATTAAAAGCGTCTTGTTAAGCTACTGTGACCTCCACCACTTTTCCGAGGAGCATTAAAACCGTCTTATTAAGCTACTGGGACCTCCTCGTCTCTTCCAAGGGGCATTCAAACCGTCTTGTTAAGCTACTGGGACCTCCACGTCTCTTCCGAGGGGCATTCAAACTGTCTTGTTAAGCTACTGGGACCTCCACGTCTCTTCCAAGGGGCATTCAAACCGTCTTGTTAAGCTACTGCGACCTCCACCAGTTTTCTAAGGGGCATTAAAACCGTCTTGTTAAGCTACTGGGACCTCCACCACTTTTCCGATGGGCATTAAAAGCATCTTGTTAAGCTACTGGGACCTCCACCACTTTTCTGAGGAGCATGAAAACCGTCTTGTTAAGCTACTGGGACCTCCACTTCTCTTCCAAGGGGCATTCAAACCGTCTTGTTAAGCTACTGGGACCTCCACCACTTTTCCGAGGGACATTAAAACCATCTTGTTAAGATACTGGGACCTCCACGTCTCTTCCGAGGGGCATTCAAACCGTCTTGTTAAGCTACTGGGACCTCCACGTCTCTTCCAAGGGGCATTCAAACCGTCTTGTTAAGCTACTTGGACCTCCACGTCTCTTCCGAGGGGCATTAAAAGCGTCTTGTTAAGCTACTGTGACCTCCACCACTTTTCCGAGGAGCATTAAAACCGTCTTGTTAAGCTACTGGGACCTCCTCGTCTCTTCCAAGGGGCATTCAAACCGTCTTGTTAAGCTACTGGGACCTCCACGTCTCTTCTGAGGGGCATTTATAGCGTCTTGTTAAGCTACTGTGACCTCCACCACTTTTCCGAGGGGCATTTAAACCGGCCAGTTAAGCTACTGGGACCTCCACGTCTCTTCCAAGGAGCATTCAAACAGTCTTGCTAAGCTACTGGGGCCTCTACCACGTTTCTGAGGGGCATTAAAATCATCTTGTTAAGCTACTGGGACCTCCACCACTTTTCTGAGGAGCATTAAAACCGTCTTGTTAAGCTGCTGGGACCTCCATGTCTCTTCTGAGGGGCGTTAATAGCATCTTGTTAAGCTACTGAGACCTCCACGTCTGTTCCAAGGGGCATTCAAACCATATTGTTAAGCTACTGTGACCTCCACGTCTCTTCCAAGGGGCATTCAACCCATCTTGTTAAGCTACTAGGACCTCCACGTCTCTTCTGAGAGGCATTAAAAGCATCTTGTTAAGCTACTGTGACCTCCACAACTTTTCCGAGGGGCATTAAAACCATCTTGTTAAGCTACTGGGACCTCCACGTCTCTTCCAAGGGGCATTCAAACCATCTTGTTAAGCTACTGGGACCTCCACCACTTATCTGAGGGGCATTAAAAGCATCTTGTTAAGCTGCTGTGACCTCCACCGCTTTTTCAAGGGGCATTAAAACCGTCTTGTTAAGCTACTGGGACCTCCACGTCTCTTCCGAGGGGCATTCAAACCGTCTTGTTAAGCTACTGGGACCTCCACTTCTCTTCTCAGGGGCATTAAAAGCGACTTGTTAAGCTACTGTGACCTCCACTACTTTTCCGAGGGGCATTAAAACCGTCTTGTTAAGCTTCTGGGACCTCCACGTCTCTTCCAAGGGGCTTTCAAACCGTTTTGTTAAGCTACTAGGACCTCCACGTCTCTACCAAGGGGCATTCAAACCGTCTTGTTAAGCTTCTGCGACCTCCACCACTTTTTCGAGGGGCAGTAAAAGCGTCTTATTAAGCTACTGGGACCTCCACCACTTTTCTGGGAAGCATTAAAACCATCTTGTTAAGCTACTGGGACCTCCACGTCTCTTCCAAGGGGCATTCAAACCGTCTTGTTAAGCTACTGCGACCTCCACCACTTTTCCAAGGGGCATTAAAGCCATCTTGTTAAGCTACTAGGATCTCCACGTTTCTTCTGAGGGGCATTAAAATCGTCTTCTTAAGCTACTGTGACCTCCACCACTTTTCCGAGGGGCATTAAAACCGTCTTGTTAAGCTACTGGGACCTCCACATCTCTTTTGAGGGGCATTAAAAGCATCTTGTTAAGCTACTGGGACCTCCACAACTTTTCCGATGGGCATTAAAACCATCTTGTTAAGCTACTGGGACCTACACGTCTCTTCCAAGGGGCAATCAAACCGTCTTGTTAAGCTACTGGGACCTCCACCACTTATCTGAGGGGCATTAAAAGTGTCTTGTTAAGCTGCTGTGACCTCCACCACTTTTTCGAGGGGCAATAAAACTGTCTTGTTAAGCTACTGGGACCTCCACGTCTCTTCCGAGGGGCATTCAAACTGTCTTGTTAAGCTACTGGGACCTCCACATCTCTTCCAAGGGGCATTCAAACCGTCTTTTTAAGCTACTGCGACCTCCACGTCTCTACCAAGGGGCATTCAAACCATCTTGTTAAGCTACTGCGACCTCCACCACTTTTTCGAGGGGCAGTAAAAGTGTCTTATTAAGCTACTGGGACCTCCACCACTTTTCTGAGAAGCATTAAAACCATCTTGTTAAGCTACTGGGACCTCCACGTCTCTTCCAAGGGGCATTTAAACCGTCTTGTTAAGCTACTGGGACCTCCACTTCTCTTCTCAGGGGCATTAAAAGCGACTTGTTAAGCTACTGTGACCTCCACCACTTTTCCGAGGGGCATTAAAACCGTATTGTTAAGCTACTGGGACCTCCACGTCTCTTCCAAGGGGCATTCAAACCGTCTTGTTAAGCTTCTGGGACCTCCACGTCTCTACCAAGGTGCATTCAAACCGTCTTGTTAAGCTGCTGCGACCTCCACCACTTTTTCGAGGGGCAGTAAAAGCGTCTTATTAAGCTACTGGGACCTCCACCACTTTTCCGAGAAGCATTAAAACCGTCTTGTTAAGCTACTGGGACCTCCACGTCTCTTCCAAGGGGCATTCAAACCGTCTTGTTAAGCTACTGGGACCTCCACGTCTCTTCCGAGGGGCATTCAAACCATCTTGTTAAGCTACTGGGACCTCCACGTCTCTTCTGATAGGCATTAAAAGCATCTTGTTAAGCTACTGTGACCTCCACAACTTTTCCGAGGGGCATTAAAACCATCTTGTTAAGCTACTGGGACCTCCACGTCTCTTCCAAGGGGCATTCAAACCGTCTTGTTAAGCTACTGGGACCTCCACCACTTATCTGAGGGGCACTAAAAGCGTCTTGTTAAGCTGCTGTGACCTCCACCACTTTTTCGAGGGGCAATAAAACCGTCTTGTTAAGCTACTGGGACCTCCACGTCTCTTCCAAGGGGCATTCAAACCGTCTTGTTAATCTACTGCAACCTCCACGTCTCTACCAAGGGGCATTCAAACCGTCTTGTTAAGCTACTGCGACCTCCACCACTTTTTCGAGGGGCACTAAAAGCGTCTGATTAAGCTACTGGGACCTCCACCACTTTTCCGAGAAGCATTAAAACCGTCTTGTTAAGCTACTGGGACCTCCATGTCTCTTCCAAGGGGCAGTCAAACCGTCTTGCTAAGCTGCTGGGACCTCCACGTCTCTTCCAAGGGGCATTCAAACCATCTTGTTAAGCTACTGGGACCTCCACGTCTCTTCTGAGAGGCATTAAAAGCATCTTGTTAAGCTACTGTGACCTCCACAACTTTTCCGAGGGGCATTAAAACCATCTTGTTAAGCTACTGGGACCTCCATGTCTCTTCCAAGGGGCATTCAAACCGTCTTGTTAAGCTACTGGGACCTCCACCACTTATCTGAGGGGCATTAGAAGCGTCTTCTTAAGCGGCTGTGACCTCCACCACTTTTTCGAGGGGCATTAAAACCATCTTGTTAAGCTACTGGGACCTCCACGTCTCTTCCGAGGGGCATTCAAACTGTCTTGTTAAGCTACTGGGACCTCCACATCTCTTCCAAGGGGCATTCAAACCGTCTTGTTAAGCTACTGCGACCTCCAACAGTTTTCCAAGGGGCATTAAAACCATCTTGTTAAGCTACTGGGACCTCCACCACTTTTCCGATGGGCATTAAAAGCATCTTGTTAAGCTACTGGGACCTCCACCACTTTTCTGAGGAGCATGAAAACCGTCTTGTTAAGCTACTGGGACCTCCACTTCTCTTCCAAAGGGCATTCAAACCGTCTTGTTAAGCTGCTGGGACCTCCACCACTTTTCCGAGGAACATTAAAACCATCTTGCTAAGATACTGGGACCTCCACGTCTCTTCCGAGGGGCATTCAAACCGTCTTTTTAAGCTACTGGGACCTCAACGTCTCTTCCGAGGGGCATTCAAACCGTCTTGTTAAGCTACTGGGACCTCCACGTCTCTTCCAAGGGGCATTCAAACCGTCTTGTTAAGCTACTTGGACCTCCACGTCTCTTCCGAGGGGCATTAAAAGCGTCTTGTTAAGCTACTGTGACCTCCACCACTTTTCCGAGGAGCATTAAAACCGTCTTGTTAAGCTACTGGGACCTCCTCGTCTCTTCCAAGGGGCATTCAAACCGTCTTGTTAAGCTACTGGGACCTCCATGTCTCTTCTGAGGGGCATTTATAGCGTCTTGTTAAGCTACTGTGACCTCCACCACTTTTCCGAAGGGCATTTAAACCGGCCAGTTAAGCTACTGGGACCTCCACGTCTCTTCCAAGGAGCATTCAAACAGTCTTGCTAAGCTACTGGGACCTCTACCACGTTTCTGATGGGCATTAAAATCATCTTGTTAAGCTACTGGGACCTCCACCACTTTTCTGAGGAGCATTAAAACCGTCTTGTTAAGCTGCTGGGACCTCCATGTCTCTTCTGAGGGACGTTAATAGCGTCTTGTTAAGCTACTGCGACCTCCACGTCTCTTCCAAGGGGCATTCAAACCATATTGTTAAGCTACTGTGACCTCCACGTCTCTTCCAAGGGGCATTCAAACCGTCTTGTTAAGCTACTGCGACCTCCACCACTTTTCCAAGGGGCATTAAAACCATCTTGTTAAGCTACTAGGATCTCCACGTTTCTTCTGAGGGGCATTAAAATCGTCCTCTTTAGCTACTGTGACCTCCACCACTTTTCCGAGGGGCATTAAAACCGTCTTGTTAAGCTACTGGGACCTCCACATCTCTTTTCAGGGGCATTAAAAGTGTCTTGTTAAACCACTCTGAACTCCACAACTCTTCCAAGGGGCATTGATATGTTGTTTTTAATTAACTCTAACCTCCACGACTCTTTGAACGGGCATTTCATTTCCTCTTAATTTTTGGCTGCTTTTTCTTGGAAGGCATAAGCAAATACTATGGGAGACCCACTCCCCAATAATGGGAATAATGTTTGTAATATGCTGTACTGCATGGCTCTTGTAAGGGGCACTGCACGTTCCTCCGTCCTAATTTTTGGCAGCTTTTGCTTGGAAGGCATAAGCAAAGACTATGGGAGACCCACTCCCCAATAATGGGAATAATGTTTGTAATATGCTGTACTGCATGGCTCTTGTAAGGGGCATTGCAAGCTCCTTCGTCCTAATTTTTGGCAGCTTTTGCTTGGAAGGCATAAGCAAAGACTATGGAGACACACTCCCCAATAATGGGAATAATGTTTGGAATATGCTGTACTGCATGGCTCTTGTAAGGGGCATTGCAAGCTCCTTCGTCCTAATTTTTGGCAGCTTTTGCTTGGAAGGCATAAGCAAAGACTATGGGAGACACACTCCCCAATAATGGGAATAATGTTTGGAATATGCTGTACTGCATGGCTCTTGTAAGGGGCATTGCAAGTTTCTCCATCCTAATTTTTGGCAGCTTTTGCTTGGAAGGCATAAGCTATGACTATGGGATACACAATCCCCAATAATGGGAATAATGTTTGTACTATGCTGTACTGTATGGCTCTTGGAAAGGGCATTAAAAGCCCCTTTTCCGAGGGGCATTCAAACCGTCTGGTTAAGCTACTGGGACCTCCACGTCTTTTCCGAGGGGCATTAAAACCATCTTGTTAAGCTACTGTGACCTCCACGTCTCTTCAAAGGGACATTAAAACAGTCTTCTTAAGCCACTCTGAACTCCACAGCTCTTCCTAGGGGCATTGAAATGTTGTTTTTAATTACCTCTAACCTCCACGACTCTTCCAACGGACATTGCATTTCCTCCTAATTTTAGTCAGCTTTTGCTTTTCAATGCAAAGGCGAAAACTAAGGGAAACCCACTCCCCAATAGTGGGTAGAAGGTTTTTAGTATGCTGTAATCCACGTCTGTTTCAAGGGGCATTGCAGTTCCTCATAATTTTTGGAAAGCCTTCCATTCACTGTTTAGGCCAACAGTGTACAGGAGACCCAGTTGATATAAATGGAAAAAACGGTTTAGTTAAGGCCCTCTGACCTCCATGTCATTTCCAAGGTACATTGGAGTGCCTCGAAATTTTTGGTAGGCATTGCACTCACTGTATGCCCTATAACTGTGTAGCCAAACCGCTCCTTTTGTTGCAGAAACATATCCTACAAGACATATGTGGTTGACTGGCCTGATATTGATGTGAATGGTCCCTGTTCCTCCTTCTCTTTCTCCTTTGCCACCACCTCATCCATCATTCATCACCTGAAGCTTTGTTTTAATGGAGTCATAGAACTGGGATAGTAGCAGGAAAACATCCATCAATCCTCGGAGGAGGTAGGATATGCGCCAAAACGCTGACCACCTCAGGCCTAGCCGCTACTACATACATACGCTTGCATTCCAAGAAAACAAAGCAGATGCTAACTTGTATCATCATCATCATGGTCCTCACCTTGGCACTCTCAACTCCCCTGATGGAGAAGCCAGGGACCACCGGAGGAGTCTGGTTCTCTGGTGGGCTCGTCCAATGCTGCCCTAAAGCAGGCCGGGCTAAGAAAAGTGTGTGAGGGGATGTTCCAAGGAGAAATAGGGGCGGCTGGGGACCGTTTATGGACACCCGGCTGCCCCCAGGCGGCTGGGGACTGAGTATGGACACCCGGCCGTCCCCTGGTGGTTGGGGACCGAGTGTGGACACCCCGCCGCCGGGCGGCTGGGGACTGAGTATGGATACCAGGCCGCCAACGCTGCCATGACATGGTGGCCAGATTCCGCCTCCACATGCCTAAAAGGCCCAAGTTCAAGTGCAAGCAAGCAGTATGGTATTGCAGCCTGGGGGTGGGTGGGTGGTTGGCTGCATTTTTGCGCTTGCATTGCAAGGAATGGGGGAGGTACAATTGAACCCTGCCCTGGGACAAGAACTTGCACGGGGATAGTTGCAAGTCTGCATCTTCTGATGCGGCAAGGATGACTTCTGATGGGCACACTTTTAGGCAGTGACCGGGGAGTCAGAGATGCTTCCAGGGGTCTTTCCCATGCTGTCCCCATGTCTTTTCAGCACTGTATGCATGTGTCACACAGCACATGGCCAGATAAGGTTGTAAAATGTTAAAATGACATTTCCCGGTGAATGCATTTGTCACGGTTGAAGCAATACAAAAGTGCAAAAACGCATTAAAAATGCTACTTGTGAACATAGCCCAAGGTGTGGAGGAGTATTTTTTTTTTTGGTTATTCATTTTACCTTATACACAAGTCTTTACTCTGGAAAGGAACTTCCTTAACATATTTCACAGGAAAGCAGTTTCAGTTTAGTTTTTGAACGTTTTATTGTGAGCCCTTAAAAGTGGCTTAATACCTCTGACCATGTTGTTGACAGCAGTGACCTGGGGGTCAGAAATGCTTCCTGGGGCGATCCCCTTGCTGTCCCCATGTCATTTGAGCACTGTCACTATCGTTTTGGGCACTTGTTAGGCTTTTAAAAGACAGCCGGGGATGCCGCCGCAAAAATGCTCGGGTCTCCCATAGACTAACATTGGGCTCGTGGCTCAGGTCGAGCAACCGAGTATCATGGCGAGCTCGGCCCGAGCTTCGAGCACCCAAGCATTTTAGTGCTCGCTCTTCACTACTAAATACCCTTCATTATTTATTATTTTTGCACTTTGCGATTTACCCATTTACTTCCAGTTACTTGGGTATTTTGCTTGCCTTTGGTTTTTCTTTGTCTAGTGGCCTTGTGTGAACATGCATTTACATTTTGCATGCAATTTATGTTTCAGTTCAGACTTCTAGGTTTTTTCTTTGTAGTGTGCTTTAGTACATATTAGGGTGTGGCCACCCTTTGTCTGAGCTGAAATGTTTATTCTGCCTCAGGTCTATGCTTCTACTAGGGGGTCAGTCTCTCTGCCCTTATCCATATGTACGTCACTTGACAAATGGTAAGGTTTTAATATTAGAGTTAGGACTGTCCCATAAGGGTTGTCGTGATGTGCGGGATAGCTTTTGCATTATTTTTATCAAAATTATGTTAACTAAATACCCTTCCTTATTTATTATTTTTGCACTTTGCGATTTACCCATTCACTTCCGGTTACTTGGGTATTTTGCTTGTCTTTGGTTTTTCTTTGTCTAGTGGCCTTGTGTGAACATGCATTTACATTTTGCATGCACATCAATTTGTGTTTCAGTTCAGACTTCTAGGTTTTTTCTTTATATGCTATATATGCTGTATGTGCGGGAAGGGAGCTTGTTTGTACACTGCTTGCTATGTGTGGGGGAGGGAAGCTGTCGGACAAAGAGGGGTCCTGCAAACATCCAACTAATGGCCCCCCATATATATTACAGGAAGGTAGGTCAAACCCAAGGATTTTTGCTGGAGCAGCCGACCATGTGCTGTGTATGGGGCCATCTCCCCCACACATATAACCACATTCATGTATATGGGGGAGTCGGGATGTGTTGTGTGGACAAGCGTCCGGTCTAAAGCTAACTAGTGTATGGGCATCTGAGACTAAGGCAAGTTATCATCCAGAAAGTCTTTCTCCAGCCTGCTGAAAAAATGCCGGATAGAGAAAGGCTTTTATCACCTAAGCCAGATCTCACTGGAGGGGAAGCAAGAAGAAAAAAGGAGAAATGTAAAATAAGACACAAGTCCAGACAGTTGTCATCCAAAACTTTATCTGGTATCGACCAAGAAAATTACAATCAGTAAAAGTATAATCCACATTTAGGAAAAACACAGATGAGCTGCGGGACCATCGCTTCTTCTTCTGGGACTTTTTGGCGGACAGGTTGCTCTGCTGTCGGAGGCCTTTCTTGTTCTTGGACTTCTCCTTCATGTGGATTCTGAAGACTAGGAGGCTCCTGAGGGTCCATCTCTCCTGCCGGCAGCTCAGAGTGACTTGGAGATATGTTTACTTCAGTCCAGGAAAGCAAGAGAGGAAAAAGATGAATGTGATGTAATAACAAGACAAACCTAAAAAAAACATGTATAAAAAATCATGTAACTGCAAACTGCGCAAAAATGACCCCAATAACGTAAGTGCTGTAGTATTAAAGAATCTGCAAAACGAGTGGTGTGAAAAGACCTGGGACTTGTCAGAAATATGTAATGTTTTGTCTAAAATGACAAAAAAAAAAAAAGATTCAAGGGATGAGCAGCATTTTATAACAGGTAAAAAATATACAAATTTGTGACAAGTGACCGGTATTAAGTATTGTGGATGATAACCAGACGTTTATTTCAAATGAAGAGTTTAATGAACGTCTTGTATTTGGCCAATTGGAACCTTCCCGGAAATGTCTGCGCCGGTGATAAAATCTACTTACTAATAGAGTTCCTGACTGGACACAAAGAACTGCAGCTCATGGAGGAATGAAGCTTCTTTCCTTCTCAGCCAAGAACTTCTTATATCAGTCCCGTACGGCCTCTATCATGTCCTGATATCTAGCAGAAAGAGAAAAAATCAATTATAAACTAAATAAAATTTATTAAAGAAAAAAAAACCTCCTGCAAACATGAAGCATTTGTAGCAAAGCACAGCCATTATTTACACAGCACAATTGTTTTACTTTATTCTATATTAGTGGCCGCTCTGTGCAAAAACTTGTGGGAAATTACTGCAGCACTAATATTGTCCGTCCAGAGAGCACCCAAGTATTCCCCAATTTCTGACTCTACCGCCCGATTGCCCTCACAAGCACAATGCTGCACCGCTGTCACCTGCCTGGTACAGGCTCTTTTATAGGGTCCTTTCAGCTGTTGTTCACCAAGATGTGAAGTAATCCGAGTACAGGGTTTCCCATGTCTGAGTGCAGGGGTGGAGAGCAGAGAGGATCAGACAGAGACAGGCCCATACACAGACTGCTGGTATATAGAGGACAAATCTCGCTGAACAGCAGCTACAAGAAGCTTCTGGATGGGGGCAGTGGGGGTGAGACAGCACTTCAGCAACGTGTTTGGGAGAGAAGTAAGAAAATAAGCAAATGAAGAAAATTTATAAAGTTCACAAGTCTGCAATGTGAGGAGGATAATTACATGAAGAAAACCCTCTAGGTGCAGCGTCCGCAACCGGAAAACCGCCCCAAGGTCCACCTGTGTCATCAGCGCCCCCCTGCTGGACCCCTAATCAGTTGTACTGCAGACTCAGATGATTGATAGTGACACTAGGTCAGCTCTTTCCCTATGGCGGCACTAGCTGACCATTCTGTGGATAGGACAGGTGCCGGATCATTCAGTCCTTTCCCTCTTCCCCAACGTGAAGCAAACATCCCTCTGACCAGACAAACATCCCCCTGACCAGACAAACATCCCCCTGACCAGACAAACATCCCCCTGACCAGGCAAACATCCCTCTGACCAGGCAAACATCCCTCTGACCAGGCAAAAATACAACCCCTTATTTTCTTTCCCATTTTACTTCCTTTATTAATTTCTCCTCCAACATTACTGACAACTCCAAGTTCAATAGTTTGATAGTCTCATCTCCTGCTTTTGTATGTGGAGGAGACAATAAACAGCCATATACATCCTAAACCTGTCACAAGGACTTTCTCTGTAACTCCATACTCTCAGCTGTCCCCCTGTAACAATCCACCTTTTTCTCTTTCTCGCTCATACATTTCAGACACTTTATTAACATGTTAATCATATTTCCAAACTTACTGCATTCCACTTCATCTGATCATACATCACCGTTTAAAAGAATCACAATCACTTACTTGTCTGCTGCTGTAATTCTTGGATTGTTTTCTTGCTGTTACTTGGTCTTATTTTGCTTTATTGCTGTCCTTAAACCACCATCTGCCGCACAGTGTCCACATCTTGTTCCACCGGGTCGCTCTTTTGATCCCTGCAACAACAGACACTATGCGAGTATGACTTCACAAGTGACATTTCCAAGTCCCTTTACCATTGTGGTGCCAATGGAGTACCCCTTTTCTCATTATCATGTCCTCGAAGCACACCATTTCCCGCTAGCATGCCACCGTAGCACACCTTTTCCCGTTAGTATGCCACCGGGCACACCTATTCCCGTTAGCATGCCATCGGAGCACACCTATTCCCGTTAGCATGCCACCGGAGCACACCTTTACCATTAGCATGTGACCGGAGCACACCTTTACCGTTAGCATGCCACTGGAGCACACCTTTACCATTAGCATGCCACCGGAGCACACCTTTTCCTGTTAGCATGCCACCGGAGCACCCCTTTTCCCGTTAGCATGCCACCGGAGCACGCCACTTTCCCGTTAGCATGCCACCGGAGCACAACGTTTCCCGTTGGCTTGCCACCGGAGCACGCCACTTTCCCGTTGGCTTGCCACCGCAGCACGCCACTTTCCCGTTGGCTTGCCACCGGAGCACGCCTCTTTCCCGTTGGCTTGCCACCGGAGCACGCCACTTTCCCGTTGGCTTGCCACCGGGCACACCTATTCCCGTTAGCATGCCATCGGAGCACACCTATTCCCGTTAGCATGCCACCGGAGCACACCTTTACCATTAGCATGTGACCGGAGCACACCTTTACCGTTAGCATGCCACTGGAGCACACCTTTACCATTAGCATGCCACCGGAGCACACCTTTACCGTTAGCATGCCACTGGAGCACACCTTTTCCCGTTAGCATGCCACCGGAGCACCCCTTTTCCCGTTAGCATGCCACCGGAGCACACCTTTTCCCGTTAGCATGCCACCGGAGCACAACGTTTCCCGTTGGCTTGCCACCGGAGCACGCCACTTTCCCGTTGGTTCGCCACCGCAGCACGCCACTTTCCCGTTGGCTTGCCACCGGAGCACGCCACTTTCCCATTGGCTTGCCACCGGGGCACGCCTCTTTCCCGTTGGCTTGCCACCGGAGCACGGCACTTTCCCGTTGGCTTGCCACCGGAGCACGCCACTTTCCCGTTGGCTTGCCACCGGAGCACGCCACTTTCCCGTTGGCTTGCCACCGGAGCACGCCACTTTCCCGTTGGCTTGCCACCGGAGCACGCCACTTTCCCATTGGCTTGCCACCGGAGCACGCCACTTTCCCGTTGGCTTGCCACCGGAGCACGCCACTTTCCCATTGGCTTGCCACCGGAGCACGCCACTTTCCCATTGGCTTGCCACCGGAGCATGCCACAGTCCCGTTGGCTTGCCACGGTAGCACGCCTCTTTCCCGTTGGCTTGCCACCGGAGCGCGCCACTTTCCCGTTGGCTTGCCACCGGAGCACGCCACTTTCCCGTTGCCTTGCCACCGGAGCGTGCCACTTTCCCGTTGGCTTGCCACCGGAGCGCGCCACTTTCCCGTTGCCTTGCCACCGGAGCGCGCCACTTTCCCGTTGGCTTGCCACCGGAGCACGCCACTTTCCCGTTGGCTTGCTACCGTAGCACGCCACTTTCCCGTTGGCTTGCCACCGGAGCACGCCACTTTCCCGTTGGCTTGCCACCGGAGCACGCCACTTTCCCGTTGGCTTGCCACCGGAGCACGCCACTTTCCCATTGGCTTGCCACCGGAGCACGCCACTTTCCCGTTGGCTTGCCACCGGAGCACGCCACTTTCCCATTGGCTTGCCACCGGAGCACGCCACTTTCCCGTTGGCTTGCCACCGGAGCACGCCACAGTCCCGTTGGCTTGCCACGGTAGCACGCCTCTTTCCCGTTGGCTTGCCACCGGAGCGCGCCACTTTCCCGTTGGCTTGCCACCGGAGCACGCCACTTTCCCGTTGCCGTGCCACTTTCCCGTTGGCTTGCCACCGGAGCGCGCCACTTTCCCGTTGCCTTGCCACCGGAGCGCGCCACTTTCCCGTTGGCTTGCCACCGGAGCACGCCACTTTCCCGTTGGCTTGCTACCGTAGCACGCCACTTTCCCGTTGGCTTGCCACCGGAGCACGCCACTTTCCCGTTGGCTTGCCACCGGAGCACGCCACTTTCCCGTTGGCTTGCCACCGGAGCACGCCACAGTCCCGTTGGCTTGCCACCGGAGCACGCCACTTTCCCGTTGGCTTGCCACCGGAGCACGCCACTTTCCCGTTGGCTTGCCACCGGAGCACGCCACTGTCCCGTTGGCTTGCCACCGGAGCACGCCACAGTCCCGTTGGCTTGCCACCGGAGCACGCCACTTTCCCGTTGGCTTGCCACCGGAGCATGCCACTTTCCCGTTGGCTTGCCACCGGAGCACGCCACTTTCCCGTTGGCTTGCCACCGGAGCATGCCACTTTCCCGTTGGCTTGCCACCGGAGCACGCCACTTCCCCGTTGGCTTGCCACCGGAGCACGCCACTTCCCCGTTGGCTTGCCATCGGAGCACGCCACTTTCCCGTTGGCTTGCCACCGAAGCACGCCACTTTCCCGTTGGCTTGCCACCGGAGCACGCCACTTTCCCGTTGGCTTGCCACTGGAGCACGCCACTTTCCCGTTGGCTTGCCACCGGAGCACGCCACTTTCCCGTTGGCTTGCCACCGGAGCATGCCACTTTCCCGTTGGCTTGCCACCGGAGCACGCCACTTTCCCGTTGGCTTGCCACCGAAGCACGCCACTTTCCCGTTGGCTTGCCACCGGAGCACACCACTTTCCCGCTGGCTTGCCACCGGAGCACACCATCATCCATTTAATAAAATGGGCCACACTTAGCTTTTTCTTTTATATAATGGGCCCATATAGTTTTTCATTGAATATATTGGGCCCCACATAACCTTACATTTAATATATATAATCGTCTTATCATGTCTGTCTGTCTGTCCTTCTGTCCAGGAAGTCCTGCGTCGCTGATTGGTCCGACCGTGGTCAATCAGCGACGTGGGATTTCAGAAAAAGATGGCGGCCATTAGCGGCTCATCTGCCGCATGGAGGTCAGCGGCGATGCAGCCGGGAGATGACCGGCGCTAGCCGGTAAACTTCCGGCTCGCAGCAGAAGTACCCCGACCGGCGGCGCCACTGACCTCATTGCGGCTACCATCGGGAAATCAGCGGTTAGGGCTGCTGATCTTCCGACGGCAAGTGTGAAGGGAGGACCGGGGAGCGGCGCCACCGGTTGGGATACTTCTGCTGCGAGCAGCCGGTCATCTCCCGGCTGCTCGCAGCGGAAGTACCCGCACAGGCAGCGCCGCTCCCCTGTCCTCACTAATACGATTCGGCGGCCGCGACCAATCAGCGATATTGGCTCCAAATTTAAACACCGCTCTGCACAGAGGTCAGTGGCGATGCAGCCGGTCATCTCCCAGCTGCTCGCAGCAGAAGTACCCCGACCGGCGGCGCCGCTGACCTCCATGCGGCTACCGTCGCTGGATCAGTGGCTAGGGCCGCTTATCTCCCGACGGCAAGTGTGAAGGGAGGACCGGGGAGTGGCGCCGCCGGCTGGGATACTTCTGCTGCGAGCAGCCGGTCATCTCCCGGCTGCTCACAGTGGAAGTACCCGCTCCCCGTTTCTCACTAATACGATTCGCTGATTGGTCGCGGCCGCCGGCCGTGACCAATCACCGATATTGGCTCCAAATTTAAACACCGCTCTGCACAGAGGTCAGTGGCGATGCAGCCGGTCATCTCCCAGCTGCTCGCAGCAGAAGTACCCCGACCGGCGGCGCCGCTGACCTCCATGCGGCTACCGTCGCTAGATCAGTGGCTAGGGCCGCTTATCTCCCGACGGCAAGTGTGAAGGGAGGACCGGGGAGTGGCGCCGCCGGTTGGGATACTTCTGCTGCGAGCAGCCGGTCATCTCCCGGCTGCTCACAGTGGAAGTACCCGCTCCCCGGTTCTCACTAATACGATTCGCTGATTGGTCGCAGCCGCCGGCCGTGACCAATCACCGGTTTTGGCGCCAAATTTAAACATGCTCTCCGGTCCTCACTAACACAGTTCGCTGATTGGTCGCGGCCGGCCGCATACATATTCTAGAATACCCGATGAGTTAGAATCGGGCCACCATCTAGTTTAATATAATGGGCCACAAATTGCCTTCTAGTTATTACAAGAGGTCCTGCATAGTCTTCCATTTATTTTAATAGGCCCCATATAACCTTTCAGCATCTGAAACAACAGATACTGAAAGCCTGTGCTAGCATTTCTTCTGTGGTGTTGCTATCAGTGTGTCAAGAGTGGGAGAAGAGGGTTGCATTGACAATCCAACACAATGGGCAGTACTTTGAACACATTTTATAAGTGGTCATAAACTTGTAAAAAATTCATGAAAGAATAAAGTTATGTTAAAACCAAGCACACCATTGTATTTTCTTATGAAATTCTCAATGAGTTTGATGTGTCACATGACCCTCTTCCCATTGAAAAAAATAAAGTTAGATCCAAAATGGCCGACTTCAAAATGGCCGCCATAGTCACCACCCATCTGGAAAAGTTTCTCCCTCCCATATACTAATGTGCCATAAACAGGAAGTTGACATCACTAACCATTCCCATTTAATTTAGTTGTATCCATATAAATAGCCCACCCTGTATTATTACCATTTTTATTATTGCTGTACATACTGTAGCTTTTCATTTAATTTATTGGGCCCCATATAGGCTTCCATTTAATATAATGGGCCCCACATAGCCTTCCATTTAATATAATGGGCCCCACATAGCCTTCCATTTAATTTAATGGGGTCCACATAGCCTTCCATTTAATTCAATGGGGTCCACATAGCCTTCCATTTAATTTAATGGGGCCCACATATGTTTTTATTTAATATAAAGAGCCCCACATAAGCCCCTAATTAATATAATGGGCCCCACCTTGCTTTCCATATAAAATAATGGGTCCCACATAGCCCTCCCTTTTGTTATCATGAGCCTTACATATCACACCATTTCCCGATGGTCTGCCACCGAAGTACACAATTGGCTGCTGGGGTGCCACTGGAACACACTCTTTACAGTTGGGGTGCCAACAGAGCACACCTTTCACCATTAGCATGCCACCGGAGTACACTTTTTGCCACTGGCATGCCACTGAAGCACACCCTTTACCATTGGAGTACCATCGGGCACACCCTTTACCGTTGGCGTGCCATCGGAGAACTCTATTTCCCGTAGCCCTACCAGAGGGGCCCAATATGTGACCTTTTTTGCTTACCACCGGGGCACCCATCTTGAGCTTTTTAGCTTCCACCGGGGTGCACTCTTTGGCCTTTTAGCTTACCACCGGGGCACCCAACTTGGGCTTTTTAACTGCGACCGGGGTACACTCTGACCATTTTGCTTACCACCGGGGCACTCTTAGGCTTTTTTAGCCTGCCACCGGAGTGCACTTTTTGGCCTTATTGCTTACCACTGGGGCGCACTCTAGGGCTTTTTAGCCTGCCACCAGGGTGCATTCTTTGGCCCCTATTGCTTACCACTGGGGCGCATTCTAGGGCTGCTCAGTCTGCCACCAGGGTCTACTCTTTGGCCTTTTTGCCATTGGTGTGCCACCAGAGCACACCCTATGACGTTGGAGTGCCACCGGAGCACACCCTTTACCTTTGGAGTGCCACCGGAACACATAATTTGCCATTGGAAAAAGTATAATGGACCCCCACATAGAATTCTATAAAGTATAATGGCCCCCACATAGCCCTCTATATAGTATAATGAGCCGCACATTGCCTTCCATGTACTATAATTTAATTTATTGGGCTCCACATAGCTTTTCATTTAATTTATTGAACCCCACATAACCTTCAATTTAATATAATAGGCCGCACTGGACTCCATTTAATATATTGGACCTGACATAGCCTTCCATTTAATAAAATGGGGCCAAAATATCCCTCTATTTAATATAATGGGCACCAAAAAGCCTTCCATGTTTTATATTGGGCACCACATAGCCCTCTTTTTAATACAATTGGCCCCACTTAACCTTCCATTTAAAATATTGGGCCCCACATAGCTTTACATTTAATTTACTGGGCTCCATATAGGCTTCCATTTAATATAATGGGCCCCACATAACCCTCCATTTAATATAATGGTCCCCACATTGCCTTCCATTTATTATAATGGAGGCAAGATACATCTCTATTTAATATAATGGACAAAACATAGGCTTCCATTTAATATAATTGGCGCTACATAGCCCTTTATTTGATAAATGTGCCTCACATAGCCCTCCATATAATATTATGGGCCCCGCAACGCTTTCCATTTAATTTAATAGGCCTCACATAGCCCTCAATTTAATACAGAGGGCCCCACAAAACCTTCCAGATAACATAGTGGGCCCCAATATAGCTTTCTTTTTAATGTATTGGTCCCCACATAGCCCTCTATTTAATATAATGGGCTCCACATAGCCTTCCATTTAATATCATGTGCCCCACATAGAATTTATCATAATTAAATGGGCACCGCATAGCCTTCCATTAAATATAATGGAACACACATAGTCATCCATTTAATATAATGGGCCCCATATAGTCATACATTTATTATAATGGGCCATACGTAGCTCTCTCTTTAATATAATGGGCCCCACATAGCCATCCATTTAATATAATGGGCCCTACGTAGATGTCCCTTTAAGATAACGGGCCCCACATAGCTTTCCCTTTAATATAATGGGCCCCACATAGCTTTCCCTTTAATATAATAGGCCCCACATAGCTTTCTCTTTAATTTAATGGGCCCCACATAGCTTTCCCTTTAATATAATGGGCCCCACATAGCTTTCTCTTTAATATAGTGGGTCCCACATAGCTTTCCCTTTAATATAATGGGCCCCACATAGCTTTTACTTTAATATAATGGGCCCCACATAGCTTTCTCTTTAATATAATGGGCCCCACATAGCTTTCCCTTTAATATAATGGGCCCCACATAGCTTTCCCTTTAATATAATGGGCCCCACACAGCTTTCCCTTTAATATAATGGGCCCCACATAGCTTTCTCTTTAATATAATGGGCCCCACATAGCTTTCCCTTTAATATAATGGGCCCCACATAGCTTTCCCTTTAATATAATGGGCCCCACACAGCTTTCCCTTTAATATAATGGGCCCCACATAGCTTTCTCTTTAATATAATGGGCCCCACATAGCTTTCCCTTTAATATAATGAGCCCCACATAGCTTTCCCTTTAATATAATGGGCCCCACACAGCTTTCTCTTTAATATAATGGGCCCCACACAGCTTTCTCTTTAATATAATGGGCCCCACATAGCTTTCCCTTTAATATAATGGGCCCCACACAGCTTTCCCTTTAATATAATGGGCCCCACATAGCTTTCTCTTTAATATAATGGGCCCCACATAGCTTTCCCTTTAATATAATGGGCCCCACATAGCTTTCCCTTTAATATAATGGGCCCCACACAGCTTTCTCTTTAATATAATGGGCCCCACATAGCTTTCTCTTTAATATAATGGGCCCCACATAGCTTTCTCTTTAATATAATGGGCCCCACACAGCTTTCTCTTTAATATAATGGGCCCCACACAGCTTTCTCTTTAATATAATGGGCCCCACATAGCTTTCTCTTTAATATAATGGGCCCCACATAGCTTTCTCTTTAATATAATGGGCCCCACATAGCTTTCCCTTTAATATAATGGGCACCACATAGCTTTCTCTTTAACATAATTTGCCCCACATAGCTTTCTCTTTAACATAATGGGCCCCACATAGCTTTCTCTTTAATATAATGGGCCCCACATAGCTTTCTCTTTAATATAATGGGCCCCACATAGCTTTCTCTTTAATATAATGGGCCCCACATAGCTTTCTCTTTAATATAATAGGCCCCACATAGCTTTCTCTTTAATATAATGGGCCCCACATAGCTTTCCCTTTAATATAATGGGCACCACATAGCTTTATCTTTAATATATTGGGCCCCACATAGCTTTCCCCTTAATATAATTGGCCCCACATAGCTTTCCCTTTAATATAATTGGCCCCACATAGCTTTCCCTTTAATATAATGGGCACCACATAGATTTTATTATTATATAATGGGCCCCACATATCCGTCCCTTTAATATTATGGACCCCACATAGATTTATTATAATATAATGGGCCCCACATAGATTTATTATAATATAATGGGCCCCACCTAACCCTCCAGTTTATACACTGCAGTCGCTCTCTTTCTTCTCTTCTTTACCTAGTCCAGTCTTTCGTGACGACTTCCCGCCATGATTCGTCTTTGCAGTTTGCTGTCCAGGTTTCGGCTGCTCCGCACTTTTCAGCAGATCACCGCACTCCTGAAAAACAAAAATGTTACAAATATAAGGGACTTAAATAAATAATGCCGCCCACTGTGCCACCAAATGCAAATATGTGCCACACTGTGCCCATGAGTATATCATTCACCGCAATGAAGTCTGCTCCACTGAGAATATAAATCAGTTACTAGCTTGTGCCCCCGTTATAAATAGTGTTGAGCGAGCACTAAAATGCTCGGGTGCTCGAAGCTCGGCCCGAGCTCGCCGTGATACTCGAGTGCTCGACCCGAGCAACGAGCCCATGTTAGTCTATGGGAGACCCGAGCATTTTTGCGGCGGCACCCCCGGCAGTCTGTAGAAAGCCTAAAAAGTGCCCAAAATGATAGTGACAGTGCTCAGATGACATGGGGACAGCATGGGGATCGCCCCAGGAAGCATTTATGACCCCCAAGTCACTGTTGTCAACTATGTGTTCAGAGGCACTTTTACAGGCTCATAAGAAAACGTTCAAAAACGAAAGTGAAACTTTTTTCCTGTGAAATATGTTAAGGAACATCCTTTCCAGGGTAAAGACTTGTGTATAAGGTAAAATAAATAACCAAAAACAAAAATACTCCTCCACACCTTGGGCTATGTTCACAAGTAGCATTTTTTATGCGTTTTTGCACTTTTGTATTGCTTTCAACTGTGACAAATGCATTCACCGGGAAATGTAATTTTAACATTTTACAACCTTATCTGGCCATGTGCTGTGTGACACATGCATACAGTGCTGAAAAGACATGGGAACAGCATGGGGAAGCATCTCTGACTCCCAGGTCACTGCCTAAAAGTGTGCCCATCAGAAGTGATCCTTGCCGCATCAGAAGATGCAGACTTGCAACTATCCCCGTGCAAGTCCTTGTCCCAGGGCAGTGTTCAATTGTACCTCCCCCATTCCTTGCAATGCAAGCGCAAATATGCAGCTAACCACCCACCCACCCCCAGGCTGCAATACCATACTGCTAGCTTGCACTTGAAATGGGGCCTTTTAGTTTTGAGGAGGCCGAAGCTGGCCACTACCTCATGGCTGCTTCGGCAGCGAGGTATCCATACTCAGTCCCCAGCCGCCCGGCGGCCGGGTGTCCACACTCGGTCCCCAGCCGCCCCGCGGCTGGGTGTCCACACCTGGTCCCCAGCTGCCTGGGGCGGCGGGGTGTCCATAGACGGTCCCCAGCCACCCCGATTTCTCCGCGGAACATCCCCACACACTTTTCTTAGACTGGCCTGCTTTAGGGCAGCATTGGACGAGCCCACTAGAGAACCCGACTCCATCAGGGGAGGTGAGAGTGTCAAGGTGAGGAGCATGATGATGATAGAAGTTAGCATCTGCATTGTTCTGTTGGAATGCAAGCATAAGTGTGCAACCTGCCACCAACCCACCCCCAGGCTGCAATACCATACTGCTAGCTTGCGTGCACTTGAAATTGGGCCTTTTAGGCATGTGGAGGCCGAAGCTGGCCACTACCTCATGGCTGCTTCGGCAGCGAGGTATCCATACTCAGTCCCCAGCCGCCCGGCGGCTGGGGGTCCACGCTCGGTCCCCAGCCGCTAGGGGGCGGCCGGGTGTCCACACTCGGTCCCCAGCCGCCCCGCGGCCAGGTGTCCATAAACTGTCCCCAGCCGCCCCGATTTCACCGCGGAACATCCCCACACACTTTTCTTAGACTGGCCTGCTTTAGGGCAGCATTGGACGAGCCCACCAGAGAACCCGACTTCTCCGATGGGCCCTGGCTTCTCTATCAGGGGAGTTGAGAGTGCCAAGGTGAGGAGCATGATGAGGATGATAGAAGTTAGCATCTGCTTTGTTTTCAAGGAATGCAAGCGCATGTGTAGCACCCTGAGGATTCGGCTGCTACAGGGGTATTGCACCTCAACCCAGAGGTGTGATATTCCACTCCCGGGTAAGGAAGGAGTGTGGAACTGAGCTCAGTTAGACTGCATGCACTACATACATCCCATTCCAGAGGAGCAGGCCGACGGTACTCCCACTTAGAAATGTGCAGGTACAACCGAGCCTGTTCCTGGCTGGAGTGGGAGGGGGGTGGTACATCCCATGTAGTGTAGGGGCAGATAGGGGGAGCAGTCTGGGTAGTGATAGGAGCTCATTGGGTGCTGGTCACCTGAGCTCACACATAGAGGGATATATAAGGAGGGCATCAACTTAGATCAGGGTCAGACGCTGAGAACAAGTCAGTTGGAGAGGAGAGAGAAGGAAACAGCAGCCCTGGAGAGAGAGAGAGTGGAGCAGAGAAAGACCCAGAGGGGGAAGACTGAAGGGACCCAAGAACCCAAATTAGAGCACCGGGTGAGGAGTCAGCAAGAGGGTACCGGAACCCAAGCTGGTGGGGGCAAAGACATTCCCCAGCCAGAGACCGGAGACCGTGGGCAGTGTCTGTCACGGTCACCCACCACATTCACCCCGAAGGCACACCACGTGAAGGGTCAGGGAACCCAGGGCCAAGGGTGTCCCAACAGAAGGCCCGAGGGAGCTGGAACTAGGTGAATCACTGGTGGGGACGGCTGAAGAAAGGACAGAGGGAGAGCTCAGGGCCACGCTCCGGACTTGTTTGGGGGTTGGCTGGATCCAGGACCTGGTGGACGCAGCACGGCTCGGGTGGTCACTAGCAGCTGGAGTGACCGGAACATCAGCAGTAAGTAAACACCCTTAACTGCACAACCCGAGTCTGTCTTCATTGCCGGCTGCACCGCACCACCACAACCCCCATCCTCTGCGCCTGTCCCCTCTGAGGCTATACCCCTCCCGTTGGGGGTTATCTCACCAAGCTGCGCACCCACCATCAGCCTCAGCGGACCCTGCAGCAGCGGCGGCCACAGTGACCGCATCACAACGGGTGGCGTAGTCGACACAAAAGAACTCTTAATAACATCTGTAGGACTGCCACATAACACTTAGCTTGACGCCCTGGGCACGGGACCGGGTCACAGCCGCTCGGAGACTACAACCCCCCATCTGATCCGGTGCCGGGTATTCCCCTCAAAAAGGAATATGTCCCAGGGGGCGCGTCAACTTTGGCGTAGTCGGCAGGATTACGTGCCCGCAACACCCGGGTACTGCGTGCCTGAAGAAAAGTGCAAGATTACCTCAGAAAGAAGTCTCCCGCCGGTTCCGGGGGGTCCACGCCATCGGACTCCATCACCAGTCGTTTCCCGCCGATTGTCCGCCATTTCCAACTTGTTCCCGCCATCTGCAGAGTTTCCCGCCACTGGGCGACGCTTCCCGCCAAAACCGCAGATTTCCCGCCTTGGAAGAGCAGCGGACGCCATTATGGGCGTGCCAAAGGAGAGCAAGAGGCCACCTCCCATCGTGGGCCAGGACAGAAAATGGCGCCAAAAGTGGAAACCGCCCCCACCAACAGAGACTGTGATGCTGGAGGTGTCTGTCAGCGTGAAAGAACTCCCCCTGGAGCTGACAGTCACCGAGTTGCCCCGGGACCGCCCTCGAAGTGGGAGGAGACGAAAGAGAAGAGAAAAGATGGGTGTCGCTTGGAGCAGTCTGGAGCGAGCGCACCCGGAGGCAGGAAGCCTGGAAAGGAGCAGCAGAAAAGCTCACCCGGAGATGGAAAGAGAGCAGAACAGCACCGGCCCGCTGGCCAGGAGTCTGCTAGAGATCGAGGAAGGAGGGCAGAGCAGCACCGGCCCGCTGGCCAGGAGCCTGCCGGAAGCAGAGCAGAGCAGCACCGACCCGATGGTCAGGAGCCTGCTAGAGTCCACAACCCCGCTAGGTCTAGCGGAGATCCTAGCGCAGCTCCCCCGAGACCGGGAGTGTGCACAAACAGCCCTGGAGGGCCTCGCACGGAGGATGGCCCGGGTACAGCGGGAGATACTGGCGGAGTGGAGCCGGGAGATGGCTCAGCACGCAGAGACCAGTCAGCGGAGCACGCTACCCTGGAAGAGGAAGCAGACCGCCTCTGAGGATGGCGCGGGAGGACCTAAGGCCGGAGACGGCGCCGAGGAGGGAGCCAAACGCATGGAGGCAGGTAAAGGGGACGCCTATACCCCAAGCCGTGACACCGCTTACCTGCCCCAGCTCCCCGTCGCAGAGCCCGAAAGTCCCCCTGCTGTGCCCGTAGCCGCCAGGTCACCGCCATGGACTAGGCCCCGACCGGAAGCCGCCGCAGCGACCCCTGTGACGTCACGCGCCCCGACCCGGAGCGTGACAAAGCAGGAAGTACCACCAGCCTGGTCGCAAGGCCTAGTACCTCCGGGCGCCGCACCACCAACAGCGCCCCCTACCTCCGCGGAGCCTCCGGCCTGGCTGCAAGGCCAGGTAGCCCAGGGCGCCGCCGTCCTAACGGTGCCCTTCACCTTCCAGGTGCCCCAGGCCTGGCCGCAAGGCCTGGGCAACCCGGGCGCCACCACCACCGCGCCCGCGCCCGCAATACCTAGGGTGCCACACCTGGGGGAGGACCTCTTCGGCCAGCTCACATGGCCGGACGGGCGGCCCTTCATCTGGCCCGAAGGGTACCCTGAGCTGGAGCGGCAGCAAAGACTAGGGCCCTTGTGTGAGCCCCTAATCCCGGCTCCGAAGCCCGTGGCTCGGGTCTCGCCTCCTCTAGCAGAAGCCCAATTCGTGTGGGACCCCACGGGAGAAGATTTGATGGGGTTCACCGGAGAAACTCGGGCAGCCGCAGCTGAACGTACAGAGTGTTGCCGTCAACAGCTGGCAGAGTTTAAGAGAGAACGGGAGGAGAGGCGGGTCAGAGAACAACAGGCCCAAATCCAGAGCGCGGAGCAGAAGAGCCGGACTAGGAGGAACCCCCGTGCAGCGCATTGTCCCCGCACCATCGGGACAGTGATAAAGTTCAACCCGCAGCATGGGTGGGGCTTTATTCGGGACCGTAACAACCGCGGTGACGTTTTTGTGACTCGCAGAGACGTCGAGTCCCACCTGCCGGAAGGTCACAAAGGC
The DNA here is from genome assembly GCF_046119375.1 of Phyllobates terribilis. Lineage (NCBI taxonomy): Eukaryota > Metazoa > Chordata > Amphibia > Anura > Dendrobatidae > Phyllobates > Phyllobates terribilis. Next base: position 5,240,213 of record NW_027362823.1, read on the forward strand.
CGTGACCTCTACGTCGGAGACGAGGTCACTTTCACCCGGCACAAGTGTGCCAAAGGACCTTACGCCCTCCCCGTACACCGCCTGACGGAGGAGGAGTTGCGGTGCGAGGAGGAGGAGCAAGAGGACCCGGACGGGTCTGAAGTAACAACCAGCTATAAGCAAAGAGCAGGAGGAAGACGCCGTTGAGTGCGGCAGAGCAGGTGTTGTAAATAGTTACCCAATCAGGGTATAAAGGAACTGGAACTGTTGTTGCTGCTAAAATAGTCCCCGTTGGGACCAGTGAACTGTTTTACCCGTTAACCCCTTCATCCTACAGGCTGAGGACTGTGAGCAGCCATTCCCTACCCTCTACCTGGCCGAGGACTGAGAGCGGCCAACTTCCAACTTCCCCTGTATATAGTTGCGCGTCCTAAAGCGCCCCCTACCGGTTTTATAGAAAACCAGATTTTCTAAGAGACTGTCGCACTTTTCCCGGACACACGTTGCACAGTGTCCGGAGGAGGAACCAGAGACAAGAGAAGTCTACGAGAATGTTTATATAAAAAGTTTTATATATATATAATGTTTATATGTTTTATATGTTCATATGAAAATTTTGTATGTTTTTGGTGTTTTATGTCTTACAGCCCGAGGACGTGCTGTGATTTACCAGGGGGGAATGTAGCACCCTGAGGATTCGGCTGCTACAGGGGTATTGCACCTCAACCCAGAGGTGTGATATTCCACTCCCGGGTAAGGAAGGAGTGTGGAACTGAGCTCAGTTAGACTGCATGCACTACATACATCCCATTCCAGAGGAGCAGGCCGACGGTACTCCCACTTAGAAATGTGCAGGTACAACCGAGCCTGTTCCTGGCTGGAGTGGGAGGGGGGTGGTACATCCCATGTAGTGTAGGGGCAGATAGGGGGAGCAGTCTGGGTAGTGATAGGAGCTCATTGGGTGCTGGTCACCTGAGCTCACACATAGAGGGATATATAAGGAGGGCATCAACTTAGATCAGGGTCAGACGCTGAGAACAAGTCAGTTGGAGAGGAGAGAGAAGGAAACAGCAGCCCTGGAGAGAGAGAGAGTGGAGCAGAGAAAGACCCAGAGGGGGAAGACTGAAGGGACCCAAGAACCCAAATTAGAGCACCGGGTGAGGAGTCAGCAAGAGGGTACCGGAACCCAAGCTGGTGGGGGCAAAGACATTCCCCAGCCAGAGACCGGAGACCGTGGGCAGTGTCTGTCACGGTCACCCACCACATTCACCCCGAAGGCACACCACGTGAAGGGTCAGGGAACCCAGGGCCAAGGGTGTCCCAACAGAAGGCCCGAGGGAGCTGGAACTAGGTGAATCACTGGTGGGGACGGCTGAAGAAAGGACAGAGGGAGAGCTCAGGGCCACGCTCCGGACTTGTTTGGGGGTTGGCTGGATCCAGGACCTGGTGGACGCAGCACGGCTCGGGTGGTCACTAGCAGCTGGAGTGACCGGAACATCAGCAGTAAGTAAACACCCTTAACTGCACAACCCGAGTCTGTCTTCATTGCCGGCTGCACCGCACCACCACAACCCCCATCCTCTGCGCCTGTCCCCTCTGAGGCTATACCCCTCCCGTTGGGGGTTATCTCACCAAGCTGCGCACCCACCATCAGCCTCAGCGGACCCTGCAGCAGCGGCGGCCACAGTGACCGCATCACAACGGGTGGCGTAGTCGACACAAAAGAACTCTTAATAACATCTGTAGGACTGCCACATAACACTGAGCTTGACGCCCTGGGCACGGGACCGGGTCACAGCCGCTCGGAGACTACAACCCCCCATCTGATCCGGTGCCGGGTATTCCCCTCAAAAAGGAATATGTCCCAGGGGGCGCGTCACATGTATGTAGTAGCGGCTAGGCCTGAGGTGGTCAGCGTTTTGGTGCATATCCTACCTCCTCTGAGGATTGCTGGATGTTTTCCTGCTACTATCCAAGTTCTATGACTCTCGTTAAAACAAAGCTTCAAGTGATAAATGATGGATGAGGTAGTGGCAAAGGAGAAAGAGCAGGAGGAACAGGGACCATTCACATCAATATCAGGCCAGTCAACCACATATGTCTTGTAGGATATGTTTCTGTAACAAAAGGAGCGGTTTGGCTACACAGTTATAGGGCATACAGTGAGTGCAATGCCTACCAAAACTTTTGAGGCACTTGGAAATGACATGGAGGTCAGAGGGCCTTAACTAAACCTTTTTTTCCATTTATAGCAACTGGGTCTCCTGTGCACTGTTGGCCTAAGCAGTGAATGGAAGGCTTTCCAAAAATTATGAGGAACTGCAATGCCCCTTGAAACAGACGTGGATTACAGCGTACTAAAATCCTTCTACCCATTATTGGGGAGTGTGTCTCCCTTAGTTTTCACCTTTGCATTGAAAAGCAAAAGCTGACTAAAATTAGGAGGAAATGCAATGCCCGTTGGAAGAGTCGTGGAGATTAGAGGTAAGGTAATTAAAAACAACATTTCAATGCCCCTTGGAAGAGCTGTGGAGTTCAGAGTGGCTTAAGAAGACGCTTTTAATGCCCCTTTGAAGAGACGTGGAGGTCACAGTAGCTTAACAAGACGGTTTTAATGCCCCTTACAAGAGCCATACAGTACAGCATCTTAAAAACATTATTCCCATTATTGGGGAGTGGGTCTCCCATAGTATTTGCTTATGCCTTCCAAGCAAAAGCTTCCAAAAAATTATGAGGAAATGCAATGCCCGTTCAAAGAGTTGTGGAGGTCCCAGTAGCTTAACAAGACGCTTTTAATGCCCCTCAGAAGAGACGAGGAGGACAGAGTGGTATAACAAGACGCTTTTAATGCCCCTTACAAGACACGTGGAGGTCAGAGTGGTATAACAAGACGCTTTTAATGCCCCTCAGAAGAGACATGGAGGTCAGAGTGGTATAACAAGATGGTTTTAATGCCCCTCAGAAGAGACGTGGAGGTCAGAGTGGTATAACAAGATGGTTTTAATGCCCCTCAGAAGAGACGTGGAGGTCAGAGTGGTATAACAAGACGGTTTCAATGCCCCTTACAAGACACGTGGAGGTCAGAGTGGTATAACAAGACGGTTTTAATGCCCCTTACAAGAGACGTGGAGGTCAGAGTGGTATAACAAGACTCTTTTAATGGCCCTCAGAAGAGACGTGGAGGTCAGAGTGGTATAACAAGACGCTTTTAATGCCCCTTACAAGAGACGCTCATTATTCTGGCATTTGGCAAATATTAAAAATTATGGTAATCCTAATTGACCTTAAATGGGAAAGGTTTATTCTGATTTCATGTCAGATATTGAGAAAAACCTGCAGATGTGTCTATTTATACAGTGTATGGAAACTTCTGATTTCAACTGTATATATATATATATATATATATATATATATATATATATATATATATATATAATATATACACGGCGAAGCTCACACACCACAACACCCACAGCAGAGGAACTGGCTGCACACACACCTGCTCCTGTCAGTGCTGTGAGCGGCCCTCATATCGCTGCTGGCTCCGCCCCTCATATTGCTGCTGGCTCCGCCCCTCATATCGCTGCTGGCTCCGCCCCTCATGTTGCTGCTGGCTCTGCCCCTCACATCGCTGCTGGCTCCGCCCCTCGTGTCGCTGTTGGCTCAGCTCCTCATATCGCTGCTGGCTCTGCCCCTCACATCGCTGCTGGCTCCGCCTCTCATATCGCTGCTGGCTCCGCCCCTCATATCGCTGTTGGCTCCGCTCCTCATATCGCTGCTGGCTCCGCCCCTCACATCGCTGCTGGCTCCGCCCATCAGCCGCTCGCAGTCCTCAGCAATATGGAGACATCCGCACTGATCAGAATCCTCGGGGGCGTGGCCTGTCACTGTAGTCACACAAAGGTTGTCATGGAGATCTCAAGGGAAGGCAGGTGGGTGGGGCTTAGAGCAGGAAGTAGAAGCCGTGCAGTGTGATTGGCTCCTTACCTTCTGCCAGTAATGGAGCAGATATATGGCTCCTATATAATGGAGGGGGCTCAGGAGGGGTTCCCCACCCAAAAGGTCAGGGGATAAATAATACTGGACATGAGCGAGGGCAGGAGGACATTATTCTATATTGTAAGAAATCTGATTTCTTCTTTCCTCACAGTTTTTCCTGTGCAAGGCCACATGTATTGTGCGATAATCTGTGAATATGGGGGGATCTGCTCCTCACATCCACATCAATCCCCCCACGTCTGAGCTCTCCCTTACAGGGGTCTTCTGCTCTGCACATTGATGCCGTATCCATGGAGATGACATCATGGCCGGTACATGCGGATCTCCCCGATGGGACCCTCATGTATCTGGAGGACGAGGCACTGCTGCTCCTCGGGGAGAGGGGGCACAATTCCTGTACACATGATACAGGGGCTTCTGCCATCTCTGGGCTGAGAATAATGCTGGCAGCGCGCAGTCTACATGATGTGAGGATTACAAGTCTGCAGTCACAGAGAGTCACACAGATGACTGCAGCCTTCAGCTTCACACCGGACAATCCCTTTAAATACATGTATATTGGTCTAAAAATACTTTTTACTATTTCTCTTCATGTAATATTTGCTCTGTTCGGCCTTTACCAGCTTTTTGTTTCCCAGCAGCACATTGATGGCTGCAGAATGAGTTAACTTGAGATTCAGTCAGTGAGCTCCTTATGATGTGGAGTTTCCAGCGCTTTTATTTCTGCGATGATTTATGACTGAATCAGAGATCAGCCCAACTTTCATGCTGGTCTGTGAACATAATCAGCACAGAGAAGGTCAGAATGAGCTCACTGATAAATTCTCAGTGAGCTCATTCTGCAACTAGCAATGCAAAGGAAATAAAAAAGCCAAATTGTTTATGAAACGTTATTGAAAAAATATTTGTATGTATATATTTAGCCCAAAATGTCTGAGTGTCCACATCCTTAGTACCAGCACAGCTGAGGATTTGGTACAATCAGGGGCGTACATAGGAATCATGGGGCCCCAAAGCAGAAGTTCTAATTGGGCCCCCCCCAAAAAAAATTTAAAAATGTAAATAATTGTCGGAGTCACAGAAGAGCAGATCTCACAATCTTCCAACCTTTACATAGTAATTTTCCTCCTGCTGAAGTCCTAGATCCCTTTTTCATTGCCCATAAAGTGTGGTGCCAACAAAAGTGCCCCCCAAACACGGTATGATACCCCCATGGTGAATTCCTCCATATGCGCAGTATAATGACCCCACTGTACCCGACCTCAACTCCCAGGGTAAAGTATGATGACACCAACACAGTATGATCCCCCAACTGCCCCACACCTCTCCACACTCACATAGAGTATAATGCACTCGCCATGGTCCTCCACACAGTATAAGACTCTCGCCATGGTTCTCCACACAGTATAAGGCACTCGCCATGGTCCTCCACGCAGTATAATGCACTCCCTCGTGGTCCTCCACGCAGTATAATGCACTCCCTCGTGGTCCTCCATGCAGTATAATGCACTCCCACGTGGTCCTCCACACAGTACAATGCACTCCCCGTGGTCCTCCACACAGTATAATGCACTCCCCCATGGTCCTCCACACAGTACAATGCACTCCCCCATGGTCCTTCACACAGTACAATGCACTCCCCCATGGTCCTCCACACAGTACAATGCACTCCCCCATGGTCCTCCACACAGTACAATGCACTCCCCCATGGTCCTCCACACAGTATAAGACACTCGCCATGGTTCTCCACTCAGTATAATGCATTCCCCCATGGTCCTGTACGCAGTATAATGCAGCCCCCCATAGGGTAAAATGCAGCCCCCCCCACCACACCCGTAGGGTAAAATGCAGCCCCAGTCCTCCAGTATTATCAGTACACACTGATTTATAAATAAATACATACTTACCGCTCCTCGTTCCCTGCTGCTTCAGTCTCTGCAGCTGATCACCTCAGCAGCTGCCAGCTCCACTGTCTGACACAGCGTGGCGCGTCATCATGCTGCTGCGTCAGACGCAGAGGAGGAATGATGGGAGAGGGAGTGTCACATGATGCTCCCTCCTCCAGGTTTTCGTGGGCCCCGGGCGAAAGAGTCTCAGTGGCCCCTTTAACACACCATTCATGATACACAGATACAGCAGAGAAATTATAGATATAGTACAATGCCAAAAATTTCACTGACTTCTTACATTTCATGAGTGATATCTACTGTAAATTCTACAATAGCTCAGAAACCGGTGAATCCTCACAGCGCACAGTGCAGACCGGACAGTATAGTCCTCCATACAGTGTTATGGCACCACTATGTCCTCCATACAATATTATGGGCACCACATAGTCCTCCATACAGTATTATGCGCCCCATATAATGCTCCATACAAAATACTGGATCCCATATAATTCACCATAGAGAATACTGCCTGGTCCCCATGTAATGCCATATGCAGGCTGGACCCCATACAGAGGCCCCACAAGCCCGCTGCATCCTCCCCGGGGCCCCCACAAGCCGGCTGCATACCCCCGGGGCCCCCACAAGCCTGCAGCACCCCCCCCAGAGCCCCCACAAGCCAGCAGCTTCCCCCCCAGAGCACCCACAAGCCCGCAGCATTCCCCCCTAGAGCACCCACAAGCCTGCAGAATCCCCCCCAAGGCCCCACAAGCCCGCAGCATCCGCTTAGGGCCCCCACAAGCCTGCAGCATCCCCCCGGGGCCCCCAGAAGCCCAGGACCGTACCTGCATCACTACCAGTAATGGTATTGAAGTTTACCCTTGTGTGTGTGCCTGTACTTCCTCTGGGACCGTCCTGCCTTCTCCCTCCTGCTTCCACCATCTTTCTACACCTCTACACTGCCCTGAGGCCTGCTCCACCTGTGGGGAGCCGTCCCATCATAGCTGCCCCTAACATCAGCCTCAGTGGACTGTCGCAGCGCTGGTAACCTCTTACCAGAATCCACAGGTGGCGTCACGACAATTTCCCCTATAAGCATTTGTAGCACCCTGAGGGCTCGGCTGCTACAGGGGTATTACACCTCAAGCCAGAGGTGTGGTATTCCACTCCCGGGTAAGGATGGAGTGTGGAACTGAGCTCAGTAGGCTGCATGCACTAAATACATCCCATTTCCGGGGGAAAGAACTACGGTACTCCCACTAAGTTTATGTGCAGGTACGACAGCGTCTGTCCCTGGCTGGAGTGGGAGGGGGGTAGAACATCCCAGTAGTGTAGGGGCAGATAGGGGGAGTAGTCTGGGTAAAGTTAGGAGCTCATTGGGTGCTGGTCACCTGAGCTCACACATAGAGGGAGTATATAAGGTGGGCACCATCTAGTTGCAGGGAGTCTTGTAGAGAGGAGAGCCTGAGCAGAGCAGAGGAGCTCAGCCAGGAGGGCTGACAGGGAGCCGTGGCTCCGGCTGGGCCCAGCTCCAGAGCAGAACCTGCAGAGAGAGAGAGAGAGGAGTGAGAAGGACCCAGAGAGGAAACAAGAAGGGAACCCCAAGATCCCAGAATAAGGACAGAAGGGTGAAGGGTTGGCGGACAAGGGTACCGGAACCCAAGCTGGTGGAGGCCACTAATCCTCAGCCAGAGACCGGAGGTCGTGGTCAAGATTTGCCACGACCCTCACCAAATCCACTAGAAAGGCACACCAAGTATAGGGTCAGGGAACCCAGAAGAGGTTTGACCACCAAGAGACCCGAGGGAGCCGGCCAAAAGTGGATCCCTGGTGGGAACGGCCAGAGAAAGGGAGAGTCAGAAAGGAGCTCAGGACCACGCTCCAGAATTGCTTGGGGGTTGGCCGAGTCCAGGACCTGGTGGACGCAGCACGGCTCGGGTGGTCACTCAAGGCCAGAGTGACCGAGGAACACCCGTAAGTAAAAACCCCTAAACTGCATCTCCTGACTTTGACTCTTCTTACTGCACCGTCACAACTACCATCATCTACACCTGCTGCCCTGAGGCCATACCCCTCCCGTTGGGGGTTATACCATCACTGCTGCACACATACCACCGGCCTCAGCGGACTGTTCTGCAGCGGCGGCTTCAAAGCCGCACTCAACGGGTGGCGTAGTCGACAATCAAATTAACATCTACTGCTATAGACTGCCACTTAGTTTGACACCCTGGGCACGGACCGGGTCACCGCCACAAGGATTACTACCCCCATCGAGATCCGGCTCCGGGTATCCCCTGCACATGGCCCAGGGGGCGCATCAACTTTTGGCGTAGTCGGCAGGATCCCGTGCCCGCAACCACCGGGTACTGCGTGCCTGAAAAAGAGACTTTTAAAACTTACCTGTGGTGAAGATTCCCGCCATCCGGCGCCATCTTCAGCCTTCTTCCCACCATCGGTGAAGATTCCAGCCATCCACGGAATTTCCCGCCACTGGGAGACGATTCCCGCCATTTTGAGAAGATTTCCCGCCCTGGCAGAGCGGCCGCCATTATGGGCGTGCCAGAGGGTGGCAAGAGGCCACCTCCCATCGTGGGCCAGGTCCAAGAATGGCGCCAAAAGCGGAAACCGCCCCCACCAACAGAGACTGTGATGATTGAGATGTCCATCAGCGTGAGGGGTCTGCCCCTGGAACTGACAATCACCAAGTTGCCCCGGGACCACCCTGAATGTGGGCGGATACAGAACAAAAGTAAGAAGATGGGTGCAGCCTGGAGGAGTCTGGAGAGAGCGCACCCGGAGATGAGGAGTCCGGAGATGAGGAGTCTGGAGAGAGCGCACCCGGAGATGAGGTGTCTGGAGAGGAGTCCGGAGAAGTCGCACCCGGAGATGGAGGGAGAGTCAGGCAGCACCGACCCTGTGGTCAGGAGCCTGCTGCAAGCAACCACCACACTAGGCCTGGTGGAGATCCTGGCACAGCTCCCCCGAGACCGGGAGTGTGCGCAGACCGCGCTGGAGCGCCTCGCACGGAGGATGGCCCAGGTGCAGCGAGAGACGCTGACGGAGTGGAGCAGAGAGATGGCCCTGCAGGCTGGAACCCGCCAGCGGAGCACGCCACCCGAGACGAGGAGTCAGACCGCCTCTGAGGATGGTGCAGGAGGAATCAAGGCCGGAGACGACGCCGAGGAAGGAGCTAAAGAAACGGAGGCAGGTAAAGGGAACGTTACTACCCCGAGCCGAGAAACCGTGAGCCTGCCCCAGCTCCCCGTCGCAGAGCCCGAAATACCCCCTGCCGTGCCCGTCGCTGCACCGTCACCGCTCCCGACTAGGCCTCAAACAGAAGCCGCGGCCACGCCCCCTGTGACGTCACGCGCCTCGACCGTGAGCGCGGCCAAGCAAGAGATGCCACCGGCCTGGTCGCAGGGCCGAGCGCCCCCGGGCGTCGCAGTTCCAACAGCGCCCTCTACCTCCACGGAGCCACCGGCCTGGTCGCAAGGCCAAGTGACCCCGGGCGCCGCCGTCTGCACGGTGCCCTTTACCTTCAGGGTGCCCCAAGCCTGGTCGCAAGGCCTGGTGAACCCGGGCGCCGCTACCACCACCGCGCCCTTAACCTCCACAGTGCCGCACCTGGGTGAGGACTTGTTTGCCCAACACACTTGCCCGGATGGGCAGCCCTTTGTGTGGCCACCGGAGTACCACCATCCCCAACTCCGGAAAGAAAGACCCCTGTGCGAGCCCCTGATCCCGGCTCCGGCGCCCGTCAAGATGACCCCGCTCTCGTTAGAGGAGGCGCAGTTTGAGTGGGACCCCGCAGGAGGAGACCTCATCGGGTTCACTCAGGAGACCCGGGCGGCCGCAGCTGAGCGTGCGGAGTGCTGCCGGCAGCAATTAAAGGTTTTCGACCGGGAACGACGGGAGAGGCGGGTCCGTGAGCAGCGGCTGCAAATAAAAAGTGCAGAACAAAAGAGCCGGACCAGAAGGAACCCCCGTGCAGCCCACGGTCCCCGTGCCACCGGGACTGTAATTAAATTCCAGTTGCAGCACGGTTGGGGCTTCATAAGAGATCATCACACCCCCGGCGACGTCTTCGTGACCAGAAGAGATGTCGAGTCCCACCTACCGGAGGGACACAGAGGTCGTGACCTGTACCTGGGTGATGAGGTCACCTTTACCCGGCACCAGTGTGCTAAAGGACCCTACGCCCTTCATGTACACCGGCTGACGGAGGAAGAGCTGAGGTGTCAGGAGGAGCAAGAGGACCCGGACGGGTCTGAAGAGCACACGGAGGAAGCATCAGGAGGACGCCGTTACTAGAGTACGGTAAAAAGAACTGTACATAATTACCCGTCGGGGTACAAGAACTGCTGCTGTTTAAAATATGTTCCCCGTTGTGACAAGTGTAAACTGTTACTCGTATGTCCCTTATTCCCACTGACCGAGGACTGAGAGCGGTCATTCTTTCCTAATCCCCACTGGCCGAGGACTGAGAGCGGCCATACCTACCCTTGTACATAGTTGCGCTTTCTAAGGCGCCCCCTACTGGTTTTATAGTAAACTGTTTTTCTTGAAAAGACTGTTGCACTTTACCCGGTCACAAGTTGCACCGTGGCAGCAGGAACAAGAATGTTTACAAGAATGTTTATATGAAAAGTTTTATGATGCTGATAATGTTTATATGTTTTTATGTTCATGATGTTTTGAAAAAAAAATTGTATGTTTTTGGATGTTTTTATTCTTTTACAGCCCGAGGACGTGCTGTGATTTACCAGGGGGGAATGTAGCACCCTGAGGGCTCGGCTGCTACAGGGGTATTACACCTCAAGCCAGAGGTGTGGTATTCCACTCCCGGGTAAGGATGGAGTGTGGAACTGAGCTCAGTAGGCTGCATGCACTAAATACATCCCATTTCCGGGGGAAAGAACTACGGTACTCCCACTAAGTTTATGTGCAGGTACGACAGCGTCTGTCCCTGGCTGGAGTGGGAGGGGGGTGGAACATCCCAGTAGTGTAGGGGCAGATAGGGGGAGTAGTCTGGGTAAAGTTAGGAGCTCATTGGGTGCTGGTCACCTGAGCTCACACATAGAGGGAGTATATAAGGTGGGCACCATCTAGTTGCAGGGAGTCTTGTAGAGAGGAGAGCCTGAGCAGAGCAGAGGAGCTCAGCCAGGAGGGCTGACAGGGAGCCGTGGCTCCGGCTGGGCCCAGCTCCAGAGCAGAGCCTGCAGAGAGAGAGAGGAGTGAGAAGGACCCAGAGAGGAAACAAGAAGGGAACCCCAAGATCCCAGAATAAGGACAGAAGGGTGAAGGGTTGGCGGACAAGGGTACCGGAACCCAAGCTGGTGGAGGCCACTAATCCTCAGCCAGAGACCGGAGGTCGTGGTCAAGATTTGCCACGACCCTCACCAAATCCACTAGAAAGGCACACCAAGTATAGGGTCAGGGAACCCAGAAGAGGTTTGACCACCAAGAGACCCGAGGGAGCCGGCCAAAAGTGGATCCCTGGTGGGAACGGCCAGAGAAAGGGAGAGTCAGAAAGGAGCTCAGGACCACGCTCCAGAATTGCTTGGGGGTTGGCCGAGTCCAGGACCTGGTGGACGCAGCACGGCTCGGGTGGTCACTCAAGGCCAGAGTGACCGAGGAACACCCGTAAGTAAAAACCCCTAAACTGCATCTCCTGACTTTGACTCTTCTTACTGCACCGTCACAACTCCCATCATCTACACCTGCTGCCCTGAGGCCATACCCCTCCCGTTGGGGGTTATACCATCACTGCTGCACACATACCACCGGCCTCAGCGGACTGTTCTGCAGCGGCGGCTTCAAAGCCGCACTCAACGGGTGGCGTAGTCGACAATCAAATTAACATCTACTGCTATAGACTGCCACTTAGTTTGACACCCTGGGCACGGACCGGGTCACCGCCACAAGGACTACTACCCCCATCGAGATCCGGCTCCGGGTATCCCCTGCACATGGCCCAGGGGGCGCGTCACATTCCCCCCCTTTTGAGTGACCGCCCTGGGCCACGGACCGGGCCAGCCACCTTGATATCCCCCGGCAACCAGAGGCCTGGCTGCCGAGTGCCCCACGGCCCTGGGGGCGAGTCACTATGCACAGTGGTTCATGAATTAATATTCACAGTGACCCTCCATCCTGTGATTAAAAGGGTCCGTACATTTGACACCTCCGTCTGACTCCCACAGTCTCCTCCGCACAGATCGATATTAAGATGGTCACCGCAATGACATGGGGAGTGCAGCGGTGAGTCCAGAGCGCAGCTCCTCGCTCTAAAATGCCCATCAGAAAGAAGAGGTCAGACATTTATTTTCTATGAGCGCTCTATTATCCAATTTATCAAACATCAGCACTACAAGAATCCGTCCTGAGCCGTGCTGGGATCTTTGAACGTGGGCCCCCGGGAGGATCGGGCCCCTGATGGTGGAGCAGATCACACTCATTATAATCCATCACTGATAGAAGATACATAAACAACAACACAGGATGATTGTAAAACAGTGAGGCAATATTTTATTGAGCCACCAAACACACAATAAACATATCGAACAGTCCCAGCAAATACCTAATATGGTGCAAATTACAGAGTCTCACCCTTCCGCTGACTCGCCGGGATTAAAGCAGCTGCCAATCTGAGGGGCTTATGGGGCTGACTACCCCCACCAATGGCACCCCCACCAAAGAGCACCCACAAAGAGGAGGTAACAACAAGCTTAGAAAGCTGACAGTCCATTGAGGTACGTGGCCAGGAGACCAGAAAGTTCCAATCTGGCTTCTCCAAACATATCCATGGAACTAGGTGACCGGAAGGTCCCGACTTGGCTTTTTCCGAGCATATTCACGAGTTCCAGGTGGCCGGAGTGTCCCAACCTGGCTACTCCAAACATCTCCATGGGACCAGGTGACTGGTGGGTCCCAACCTGGTTTTCCCAGATGTATCCATGGGTTCTATAGTAGTCAATAGAGCAGATTTGTATTCCTCCAGCCAGGGCTGTGGTCCCTTAAGCTGGCATCCTGTAGAAACCAAATCTGTGTCCCTCTTAATGGATTCATGGTGTTCTGTAGAGCTGTCCCATAGAGTGTTCCTGGCAGTGGTTTTGTAAAAAGACTCCTTTATGTAGTTCACAACTGTCCTTCTTCATGACTTCATCCACAGGTCAAGAGAAAGGGCTGGTGTTACTAATTCCCATTACTGGAGCATCCACAGTTCATCCCCCAATGTTGACTTGCAAACATTGCAAACATTGAAGGATAAACTATAAATTCCGAAACAATGCAAGTCAACAAATTGCATGGATTTATAAAATGGTAATCAACATATTTAGCAAACATCCATTGTTCAAAGAGCCTGCGTCCCTGTATTGCAAAGATAACAGTACAATAAACCAGAAGAGTTGATATAAGAGGTAAATAACCATTTATCAATGAACAAATATCACCTCAACCTACAAGATGAGTCAACATTCAGACTCATGACAAAAGATCATGTGCGTTGACCAACCGAAGAAAGAAACACATAAATTCAATAGTTAATAATTCAGGCAATAGTCTATCATTCTGGGCCTATGGAATTTACATCTGGATAATTACGATTAAATGCTGTGTCGTCACAGGCCCCTTTAGTTTTAGGGACTGGCAGGGGTCCTTTACAGTTGCTCTCCCACTAGTTCATCCTTCTTTCCTTTACTCCGTTTCAATAAAATATTTGGAAATATACAAAGTAAAAACTCAAATATAATTTTTTTTCTTACATTAAAACTTGATTTTATTAAAATAAACCCCCAAAAAACAAGAACAAAAAAACTAAACCTGATTAACATCGCAGAGAACAACAACCTAAACTGTACAACGATCACATGATTTATCCGGCACGAAAAACAGCATCAAGAATAAAATAGTAATAATTAATGGCAAAATTGTAGCTTTTGTTCATTTTGTCTCTATACTGCACGATAAACGCTGGAAAGAAAAAATATAAGAACCATTCCTGGGGTTTTGCCATTGAATGCTGGAAAAAATAAAAAAACATCAGCAGAATTGTTTTTTTTATTAATCTCACGCAAAAGAAAAATGGAATAAAAATTATAAAAACGTCTGTTCCCCAAAATGTTACCAGTGAATCCTATAGCAGCTCCGCATGGACCCAAACTGGTAAACTAAAAACTCCTGCATGCCCCGTGTGTGTGTGTATGTGTGTATATGTATATATATATATATACATACACATATATATATACTCCTCTGTACTATATACACGGCAGAGCTCACACACCACAACACGCTCCGCTGCGGCGCCACAAAAAGAGCGGACCTGGCTGCACACACACCTGCTCCTGTCACCTGTATACACGGTTGAAACCAGAAATTTACATACACTATATAAATGTTAGAACCCTCCTGTTTGTTTTTCCATCTTGTGTTTTGTGGTCACAAGACCATCTGCCTTTATATTCCAGCTCCGCCCTTTTGGCTGTGTTGGACTTCGGTGTTGTTTGACTGCTTTGCTAGCCAGGTGCTTCTGTGCCTTTCTCTGTCAGTTCGCTTGGTCCTTCTGGGACCTCTAGTACCTTTTTGTCAGTTTATCTTTTTGTGTTCTGTAACAACTTCTCTGTTTAGGAGATGTCCCATTTTTGTTCCAGTCCTTAGTTCTTTTAGGGACCCCTCTCCTTTATGCTATAGGTCTTCGTTCAGACTAGCCGAGGACTAAGGCGGGTCTGTTCGCTAGAAACAGGCAGCCCGCTACATTGTAGGGATTCAGCTTAGTCTTACTGTAGGGATAGCTTTCTCCTTTCTTTCCTTAGTACTTGTTGCAGATCATAACAATAAAAAGACACATCTGCATGTTTTTGTCAATATCTGACATGAAATCAGAATAAACCTTCACGTTTTAGGTCAATTAGGATTACCATAATTTTTAAGATTTGCCAAATGCCAGAATAATAAGAGAGAGAGAGAATGTTTTAAAGCATTTTTATTACTTACTGCAAAGTCATAAGTTTACATACACTAATATTGCTATACCTTTAAAAAATTCTGGACTGCCCATATGATGATGTCATGTGTTTGGAAACTTCTGATAGTTTTTTTGGCAACATCTCAGTTAATTAGAGACACACCTGTGGATGTATTTTAATGCACACCTGAAACACACTGCTTCTTTGTGTAGCATCATGGGAAAGTCTAAAGAAATCAACCAAGATATCAGGAAGAGAATTGTGGACTTGCACAAGTCTGGCTCATCCTTGGGTACAATTTCAAGATACCTGAAGGTGTCTCGTTAATCTGTACAAACAATTATATGCAAGTACAAACAAGATGGGACTGTCCAGCCATCATACCGCTCAGGAAGGAGACGGGTTCTGTGTCCCAGACATGAACGTGCTTTGGTCCGATATGTGCATATCAAGGACAAAAGCAAAAGATCTTGTGAAGATGATAGGGGAAGCTGATAAGATTGTGTCTATATCCACAGTGAAATGAGTACTGTATCAATATAGGATGAAAGGCCACTGTGCCAGGAAGAAGCCATTACTCCAAAAGAAAGATAAAAAAGCTAGATTAATGTTTGCAAATGCACACAGGAACAAAGACATTAATTTTTGGAGACATGTCCCGTGGTCTGATAAAACTAAAATTGAACTTTTTGGGCATAGTGACCATCGTTACTTTTGGAAGAAAAAAGGAGAAGCTTGGAAGCCTAAGAACACCATCCCAACTGTGAAACACGGGGGAGGCAGCATCATGTGGGGTTGATTTCCTGTAGGAGGGACTGGCGATAGCGCCCCTCACAGGCATCACGTGACCCCCCGGCAGCAGCCGGCTCTTTCTTCCGCTGATGTCACGTCAAATGATGCGTGACATTAGTGTCGCGGACCCCGCGGTGGATGCTGGGCTGTGGGCGGGGGTTACCCCGCGCGTCCCACCCAGCATCCTCCGCGCCCCACTCCCAATGAATGAGGAGAGGGAAAGAGGGAAACTTTTGACTTAGCAGTAAGTAATAAAAATGTCCTAAAACATTCTCTCTCTCTCATTATTCTGGCATTTGGCAAATATTAAAAATGATGGTAATCCTAATTGACCTAAAAAGGGAAAGGTTTATTCTGATTTCATGTCAGATATTGAGAAAAACCTGCAGATGTGTCTATTTATACAGTGTATGGAAACTTCTGATTTCAACTGTATATATATATATATATATATATATATATATGTGTGTGTATATTATATACACGGCGAAGCTCACACACCACAACACCCACAGCAGAGGAACGGGCTGCACACACACCTGCTCCTGTCAGTGCTGTGAGCGCCCCTCATATCGCTGCTGGCTGCGCCCCTCATATTGCTGCTGGCTCCGCCCCTCACATCGCTGCTGGCTCCGCCCCTCATGTCGCTGCTGGCGCTCCGCCCCTCATATCGCTGCTGGCTCCGCCCCTCATATCGCTGCTGGCTCCGCCCCTCATATCGCTGCTGGCTCCGCCCCTCATGTCGCTGCTGGCGCTCCGCCCCTCATATCGCTGCTGGCTCCGCCCCTCACATCGCTGCTGGCTCCGCCCATCAGCCGCTCACAGTCCTCAGCAATATGGAGACATCCGCACTGATCAGAATCCTCGGGGGCGTGGCCTGTCACTGTAGTCACACAAGGGTTGTCATGGAGATCTCAAGGGAAGGCAGGTGGGCGGGGCTTAGAGCAGGAAGTAGAAGCCGTGCAGTGTGATTGGCTCCTTACCTTCTGCCAGTAATGGAGCAGATATATGGCTCCTATATAATGGAGGGGGCTCAGGAGGGGTTCCCCACCCAAAAGGTCAGGGGATAAATAATACTGGACATGAGCGAGGGCAGGAGGACATTATTCTATATTGTAAGAAATCTGATTTCTTCTTTCCTCACAGTTTTTCCTGTGCAAGGCCACACGTATTGTGCGATAATCTGTGAATATGGGGGGATCTGCTCCTCACATCCACATCAATCCCCCCACGTCTGAGCTCTCCCTTACAGGGGTCTTCTGCTCTGCACATTGATGCCGTATCCATGGAGATGACATCATGGCCGGTACATGCGGATCTCCCCGATGGGACCCTCATGTATCTGGAGGACGAGGCACTGCTGCTCCTCGGGGAGAGGGGGCACAATTCCTGTACACATGATACAGGGGCTTCTGCCATCTCTGGGCTGAGAATAATGCTGGCAGCGCGCAGTCTACATGATGTGAGGATTACAAGTCTGCAGTCACAGAGAGTCACACAGATGACTGCAGGCCTTCAGCTTCACACCGGACAATCCCTTTAAATACATGTATATTGGTCTAAAAAGACTTTTTACTATTTTGCTTCATGTAACATTTGCTCTGTTCGGCCTTTACCAGCTTTTTGTTTCCCAGCAGCACATTGATGGCTGCAGAATGAGTTAACTTGAGATTCAGTCAGTGAGCTCCTTATGATGTGGAGTTTCCAGCTCTTTTATTTCTGCGATGATTTATGACTGAATCAGAGATCAGCCCAACTTTCATGCTGGTCTGTGAACATAATCAGCACAGAGAAGGTCAGAATGAGCTCACTGATAAATTCTCAGTGAGCTCAATCTGCAACTAGCAATGCAAAGGAAATAAAAAAGCCAAATTGTTTATGAAACGTTATTGAAAAAATATTTCATAGAATCATAGAATCATAGAATGGTAGAGTTGGAAGGGACCTCCTGGGTCATCTGGTCCAACCCCCTGCTCAAAGCAGGATTCACTAGATCATCTCAGACAGATGTCTGTCCAGCCTCTGTTTGAAGACGTCCATTGAAGGGGAACTCACCACCTCTCGTGGCAGCCTGTTCCACTCATTAATCACCCTAACTGTCAAAAAGTTTTTTCTAATATCTAATCTGTGTCTCCTCCCATTTAGTTTCATCCCATTGCTTCTAGTCTTTCCTTGTGCAAATGAGAATAAAGATGATCCTTCTACAATGTGACAGCCCTTGACATATTTGTAGACAGCTATTAAGTCTCCTCTCAGTCTTCTTTTTTGCAAGCTAAACATTCCCAAATCCTGCAACCGTTCCTCATAGGACATGGTTTGCAGACCAGTCACCATTCTGGACGCTCTTCTCTGAACTTGCTCCAGTTTGTCTATGTCTTTTTTAAAATGTGGTGCCCAAAACTGTACACAGTATTCCAGATGAGGTCTGACCAAAGAGGAGTAAAGACCGATAATGACTTCACGTGATCTAGACTGTATGCTTCTGTTAATACATCCCAGAATTGTATTTGCCTTTTTTGCTGCTGCATCACACTGTTGACTCATGTTCAGTCTATGATCTATTAGTATACCTAAGTCTTTTTCACATGTACTGTTGCTTAGCTCTATTCCTCCCATTCTGTATATGCTTTTTTCATTTTTATTGCCCAGATGTAGTACTTTGCATTTTTCCCTGTTAAAAACCATTCTGTTGGTTGCTGCCCACTGCTCCAGTTTATTTAGGTCTTTTTGAATCCTCTCTCTCTCTTCTCTAGTATTAGCTATCCCTCCTAGCTTTGTGTCATCAGCAAATTTAATCAGTTTACCCTCAATTCCTTCATCTAAATCATTGATAAAGATGTTGAACAATACAGGTCCCAGGACGGAGCCCTGTGGTACCCCACTTGAGACATTCATCCAGCTCGATGTGAAGCCATTTACAACCACCCTTTGAGTCCGATCACTAAGCCAGTTATGAATCCACCTAACAGTTGCCTGGTCCATTGCATACTTGGTCATTTTTTCAATAAGGATGATGTGAGATACTTTGTCAAATGCTTTGCTGAAGTCAAGATATACTATATCTACAGCATTTCCCTGATCCACCCAGTCAGTGATTCTGTCATAGAAGGAAATTAAGTTAGTCTGACATGACTTGTTAGTTACAAACCCATGCTGACTCTGGTTAATCACTTCATTCTTATCCATGTACTTACATACATGTTGTTTAATAATTTGTTCAAAGATCTTTCCTGGTATAGAAGTCAGACTCACCGGCCTATAGTTCCCTGGGTCCACCTTCTTCCCCTTTTTGAAGATAGGAACAACATTTGCTCTTCTCCAGTCTTCTGGGACTTCTCCTGTTCTCCAAGAATTTTCAAAGATTATGGAGAGTGGTTCTAAAATTTCTTCTACAATCTCCTTCAGTACTCTGGGGTGTAATTCATCTGGACCTGGAGACTTGAACTCATTTATGTTAGCTAAATATTCCCTCACAATCTTTCTGTTTACTGATAACTTGGATTCCTCTATTTCTTTAAAAGGACAGTGAACATCAGTTGATGTTACATTTTCTTTCTGAGAGAAAACAGATGCAAAATAGGAATTAAAAAGTTCGGCCTTCTCAACATCCTCTCTTACCATTTCTCCATTTTCATCCTGTAAAAATCCTATAGCATCTTTGACTTTTCTTTTACTTTTGACATACCCCCAAAATCCTTTTTTATTGCTTTTGACATCTCTTGCAAGCCTTAATTCATTGTCAGCTTTAGCTAACCTGATACGTGCCCTACAGGATCTGCAGACTGCATTATAATCTTCTTTAGATATGCCTCCCTCTTTCCATTTAATAAACATTTCTTTCTTTCTTTTTAGCATGTGTTTAAGTTCTGTGTTCATCCATCCTGGTTTCCTTAAATGCTTCCCATTCTTCCTACTTTTCGGGATTGTTAACGATTGTGCTTTGAGAATCTCATTTTTAAAAATTTCCCATCCTTCCTGGACATTTTTGTCCTTAAGGACATCCAGCCATTGGATCCCTCCTATTCTCTTTCTGAGTCTCTTAAAATCTGCCTTTCTAAAATCTAACCTTGAAGTTTGAGTCTTCACATGTCTTCCTCCTCTAGTTATCCAAAATTCTATAATAGCATGATCGCTGCCTCCTAGGGTCCCAGCCACCTTTACCTCCTCAACCATTTCCTCCCTGTTTATAAGAATTAGATCCAAAGTAGCAGATCCCCTTGTTTTCTCCCCTACCTTTTGGAAGATAAAGTTGTCAGCAAGAGAGGATAAGAATTTGCTTGACCTGTTAGTTTTACTTGAGAGAGATTCCCAACAAATGTCTGGATAGTTGAAATCTCCCATGACCACTACGTCATATTTTTTGGAGAACTTGGTCATTTGATACATAAAGAGTTCATCCATATATTCAGCTTGCCCAGGTGGCCTGTAGTAAATGCCTACAATGGTGTCCTTTCCGTTGTTCTTTCCTTGTATTCTTACCCAAACAGTTTCCACAGAACTCCCAGTCTCTGAAGCTTCAATCTCTGTGCAGATATACGCTTTTCTAATATACAATGCAACACCTCCTCCTCGTTTATCAAGTCTGTTTCTTGCAAATAAGTTGTATCCTTTTAGCCTTTTATTCCAATCATGTGTATCGTCCCACCAAGTTTCAGTGATTCCAATGACATCATATTCCTTTTCCTGCATTAGTAGTTCCAATTCTCCTTGTTTGTTGCCCATGCTTTGTGCATTTGTATAAAAACATTTTAGTTTGTGATTGGTTTCTCTTCCTCCCATATTTTTATTATTTAGATTTTTTTGTCTTTGTTCTTCTTTTCCACTTCCAGTAGCAGAGATCTCAATAGTATTTGTCAGCTGTATGGCTTTTTCTGGCCTTTTGCTTCCCTTCCCACATTGTTCTAGTTTAAAGCTCTTCTGATGAGTGTAGCAAGGCGACTTCCAAATACATGTTTTCCAGTCTTCGTAAGGTGCACCCCATCTCTAGCAAGTAGTCCATCGTATAGGTAATTCATTCCGTGATCCAGAAATCCAAATCCTTGTTGACGGCACCATCGACGTAGCCAGTTGTTCACCTGTAGAATCTTATTCCACCTCATTGTTCCATGGCCATCCACTGGGAGGATGGATGAGAAGACCACCTGCGCTCCCAATTCTTTCACTTTCTTGCCTAAGTCTTCAAAGTCACTGCAGATGGTTTCCAGGTCCTCTCTTGCGGTGTCATTTGTCCCCACATGTATTAGCAGGAATGGGTAGTGATCTGTAGGTCTGAAGAGTCTTGATATCCTGTCAGACACATCTTTAATTTTTGCTCCTGGAAGACAGCACATTTCTCTTGAGGTTATGTCTGGTCTGCAGATAGCGGCCTCTGTTCCTCTTAACAGGGAATCCCCCATGACCACCACTCTCCGTTTTTTCTTCACAACATTCTTCTTTCTCCATCCAGGAGGATTCTGAGGGCTTACAAGGTTATTCATTGCTGGCAAAGTCTTATCTTGCTGTATTTCTTCATGGTTCTCCTGCGTGAGAGCCTGGTACTGGTTCCTGAGCAGTATGGGTGCTGACTGCCTCTCGATCCTCCTGCTTCTCTGGGTCACATGCTTCCATTCCTCTGTTTCATCAGGTGCAGTTCGAATTTCTTCTCTTTCTGAATCATGAAGAGATAATTCTGCTCTGTCTAAGAACTCTTCACCTTCCTTAATGATTTTCAAGGTAGTTAACCTCTCTTCTAGATTTCGCAACTTTTCCTCCAACAGGGACACAAGCTTGCATTTCTGGCATGTGAAGTTTGGCTTTTCCACTGGCAAGTCTGTGAACATGTAGCAGGATATGCAGCTCACCAAATGGCTCCTGGACTCTTCCATGTTCTTATTGTTAATATTCTGAAAACAGTGAAAAAAGCTTAAAAAAAAAGCTTCAAAATGCGCGCGCCTACCGGCGCGCGGTTTACCGATGTCCTCTTTTCAGCTCCAACAGCCAAAATCCAGTGTTCTTTGAGCTCGCGGAGACTCTTCACTTACCCCAAAATGCAGTGGGAATATGCAAATTATCTCCTCAGGACTCCTCCCCTGGTTTACCGATGTCCTCTTTTCAGCTCCAACAGCCAAAATCCAGTGTTCTTTGAGCTCGTGGAGACTCTTCACTTACCCCAAAATGCAGTGGGAATATGCAAATTATCTCCTCAGGACTCCTCCCCTGGTTTACCGATGTCCTCTTTTCAGCTCCAACAGCCAAAATCCAGTGTTCTTTGAGCTCGCGGAGACTCTTCACTTACCCCAAAATGCAGTGGGAATATGCAAATTATCTCCTCAGGACTCCTCCCCTGGTTTACCGATGTCCTCTTTTCAGCTCCAACAGCCAAAATCCAGTGTTCTTTGAGCTCGCGGAGACTCTTCACTTACCCCAAAATGCAGTGGGAATATGCAAATTATCTCCTCAGGACTCCTCCCCTGGTTTTTTTGTATGTATATATTTTGCCCAAAATGTCTGAGTGTCCATATCCTTAGTACCAGCACAGCTGAGGATTTGGTACAATCAGGGGCGTACATAGGAATCATGGGGCCCCATAGCAGAAGTTCTAATTGGGCCCCCCCCCCAACAAAAAATTGTAAAAATGTAAATAATTGTCGGGGTCACAGAAGAGCAGATGTCACAACCTTCCAACCTTTACATAGTAATTTTCCTCCTGCTGAAGTCCTAGATCCCTTTTTCATTGCCCATAAAGTGTGGTGCCAACAAAAGTGCCCCCCAAACACGGTATGATACCCCCATGGTGAATTCCTCCATATGCACAGTATAATGACCCTACTGTACCCCACCTCAACTCCCAGGGTAAAGTATGATGACACCAACACAGTATGATCCCCCAACTGCCCCACACCTCTCCATACTCCATAGAGTACAATGCACTCGCCATGGTCCTCCACACAGTATAAGACTCTCGCCATGGTCCTCCACGCAGTATAATGCACTCCCTCGTGGTCCTCCACACAGTATAATGCACTGCTTCGTGGTCCTCCACGCAGTATAATGCACTCTCTCGTGGTCCTCCACGCAGTATAATGCACTCCCACGTGGTCCTCCACACAGTACAATGCACTCCCCGTGGTCCTCCACACAGTATAATGCACTCCCCCATGGTCCTCCACACAGTATAATGCACTCCCCCATGGTCCTCCACACAGTACAATGCACTCCCCCATGGCCCTCCACACAGTACAATGCACTCCCCCATGGTCCTCCACACAGTACAATGCACTCCCCCATGGTCCTCCACACAGTACAATGCATTCCCTCATGGTCCTCCACACAGTATAAGACTCTCGCCATGGTCCTCCACACAGTATAAGGCACTTGCCATGGTCCTCCACGCAGTATAATACAGTCCCCATGGTCCTCCACGCAGTATAATGCACTCCCTCGTGGTCCTCCACGCTGTATAATGCACTCCCTCGTGGTCCTCCACGCTGTATAATGCACTCCCACGTGGTCCTCCACACAGTACAATGCACTCCCCGTGGTCCTCCACACAGTATAATGCACTCCCCCATGGTCCTCCACACAGTACAATGCACTCCCCCATGGTCCTCCACACAGTACAATGCACTCCCCCATGGTCCTCCACACAGTATAAGACACTCGCCATGGTTCTCCACTCAGTATAATGCATTCCCCCATGATCCTGTACGCAGTATAATGCAGCCCCCCATAGGGTAAAATGCAGCCCCCCCCCCCACCCGTAGGGTAAAATGCAGCCCCAGTCCTCCAGTATTATCAGTACACACTGATTTAAAAATAAATACATACTTACCGCTCCTCGTTCCCCGCTGCTTCAGTCTCTGCAGCTGATCACCTCAGCAGCTGCCAGCTCCACTGTCTGACACAGCGTGGCGCGTCATCATGCTGCTGCGTCAGACGCAGAGGAGGAATGATGGGAGAGGGAGTGTCACATGATGCTCCCTCCTCCAGGTTTTCGTGGGCCCCGGGCGAAAGAGTCTCAGTGGCCCCTTTAACACATCCAACCATTCATGATGCACAGATACAGCAGAGAAATTATAGATATAGATATAGTACAATGCCAAACATTTCACTGACTTCTTACATTTCATGAGTGATATCTATTGTAAATTCTACAATAGCTCAGAAACCGGTGAATCCTCACAGCGCACAGTGCAGACCGGACAGTATAGTCCTCCATACAGTGTTATGGCACCACTATGTCCTCCATACAATATTATGGGCACCACATAGTCCTCCATACAGTATTATGAGCCCCATATAATGCTCCACACAAAATACTGGATCCCATATAATTCACCGTAGAGAATACTGCCTGGTCCCCATGTAATGCCATATGCAGGCTGGACCCCATACAGAGGCCCCACAAGCCCGCTGCATCCCACCCGGGGCCCCCACAAGCCTTCTGCTTCCCCCCGGGGCCCCCACAAGCCTGCAGCACCCCCCCCCCGCAGAGGACCCAGAAGCCTGCAGCATCCCCCCCAGAGCCCCCACAAGCCCACAGCATCCCCCCCAGAGCACCCACAAGCCTGCAGCATCCCCCCAGAGCACCCACAAGCCCACAGCATCCCCCCCCAGGGCCCCACAAGCAAGCAGCATCCCCCCCAGAGCACCCACAAGCCCACAGTATCCCCCCAAGGGCCCCCACAAACCCACAGCATCCCCCCCAGGGCCCCAGAAGCCCACAGCATCCCCCCCAGGGCCCCCACACACCCACAGCACCCCTTCAGGGCCCCACAAGCCCGCAGCATCCCCCCCAGAGCACCCACAAGCCCACAGCATCCCCCCCAGGGCCCCACAAGCCCGCAGCATCTCCCCCAGGGCCCCACAAGCTCGCAGCATCCCCCCCAGAGCCCCCACAAGACCGCAAAATCCCCCTTAGGGCCCACACAAGCCCGCAGCATCCCCCCCAGAGCCCTCACAAGCCCACAGCATCCCCTTAGGGCCCCCACAAGCACACATTATCCCTGCATTATTCCCCAGAGCCCCCTAAGATCTCCACAAGCATTAACCCCACCAGACTGCCCTCCAGCATTAACC
This sequence comes from Phyllobates terribilis, assembly GCF_046119375.1. Taxonomy (NCBI): domain Eukaryota; kingdom Metazoa; phylum Chordata; class Amphibia; order Anura; family Dendrobatidae; genus Phyllobates; species Phyllobates terribilis. The sequence continues at coordinate 5,264,892 of NW_027362823.1, forward strand.
CCCCCCAAATCCCTCACTCGCAAGTATCAAGCCCCCTCACCCCAAAAACAACAAGAAGAAAAGACATCAGACCAGCAATTAATAGAACAATCTCCTGTTTCTCAGCTTAGGATACTGACCTCCTCCTGCAGCTTCACCGGCAGCTCTGTCTCTGCATGAGACTCTGGCGTCTGGTGCTGAACTAGAACACGCCCCCGGAAATGACATCATACCTGGAAAGATCCCATACATTCTAGCGTCTAGGGCACGGGAAGAGGTAAGTATTGTGCCGGCAGGGGCCCTGAGCAGGCGGGGGGCCCATAGCGCGCCGGGATGCCCGACGACGAGTAAGCCCCCCCGCCTGCTCGGGGCCCCGCCGCTTGCCTGGGTGCAGGAGAGGGACCCGATGCGGGGGTACACAGTGCAGGCGACTGCTATGGGGCCCCCCCAGCTCACGGGTCCCATAGCAGTCGCGTGGCCTGCCGCCATTGGCGGGACGCCACTGGGTACAATGGTGTCTGGCCTGGACAATCCTCTGTAAGGGAAACCAAGTCCGAACTGATAGATTTTCCCTGCACTGATACATTGTAGCAAACGGTCAGGACAGGAGGGGGATCGTCTAGACTGAATACCATTGTAATAAATGCTCCGCTGCTGTCAGGATTAGATTTTTTTCAGGTTCTGGATATTAACAAGAATGATTTTATTCTCAGACAACAAGCAGAGATCTTACAAATGGCAGAACAGTGGAATAATCCTTCATTGCAGAGAGGAGAACTTTCCTCCTGTATCCGGCGGATCGTCCTGTGGCTGAGAACAGTCTTTGCGGAGCGATTCCTCCCTATGAGGTGAACGTCGGCGCGGTGGAGCTGCTGTATCAGCCACGGAGGGGAATGAAGAGCAAGAAAGATTTATCCCTCATCCTGGAGGATCCGGAACTGAAGACTGCGGAGATCAAAGCTGAAGGTGAAGCCACATGTGATCTGTATACATCGGCAGAGGGGTCGTCACATGAGGAAATCCCCCCATATCTATGGAGATGGCGATCTGTGGGGGCCGGACACAGAATGGGTGTGTGGTGTAACCAAAGAGAACACTAAGTCAGCACAGGAGCTGTGTACACAAAACGGAAGCATTCTGCAAAGTTACTTTATTCTCTTTATCCCCTTCCCGACATCCGCAGAATTTAAGTGTCGCAATTCCAATGAGTTGTGGATTTTTGGTTCAAGTTGCCCAATGGGACCAAAAAATAATGTGATAGAAAAGGATTAAAATTGAAATTTATATATAAAAAAAAAATCCTTTTAAATTTCCCACCTCCATTTGTCAATACAAAGCAACACTAAAAGATTATATATATATATTTATTTATTTAGTATTGACACACTGACAAAAAGTCCATCTATCAAATCATAAATATATTAACCCCAACAGCAAATGCCCAACAGCAAAGATAATCTAAACACCCCAGTTTTTTTTTTTCTTTTTGGGTAATTTTACCTTCCAAAAAATGCATCAAAAAGAGATGAAAAGTTTGTAGACGGCAGAGAATGGCATCAATAACCCCCGCAGGTCGGCGAGCAGAAAGCGAACCTCGCCCAGATTCATCAGCAGAAGCATGGAACAAATGCCGGGTCTCACAAAATGGTGACACAATACCGGGTTATTAATTACTGTTTGGTGACACCATAATACGGCAATTCTGGCTTCTTAATTTATTTTTCCGCTATTTAACGTGCGGTTTAAATAATTTGGGCTTTGATAGGTCGGACTTTTACAGACATGACAATATAAAATGTTTCTTTTTTAATTTATTTTTTTTTACCTCGGGAAAAAGAGGTGATTTAACATTTTTGTTTATTTTTTTTCCTTTGTAAAACTTTTTTCTTTTTTTTCCATTTTTACTTTCTTTTTTTATGTCCCCTTAGGGCACTTGAACCTGCGATCTCTTGACTGCTTATTCTATATACAGTAATCCTCTAGTAATGCAGTATACAGTTTATAAGATTAAGTTCAGACTGTGGATGAACTTCACAGGAGTACCAAGATGGCAGCCATGCAGGCCTTCACCATTCCCCTGACTGCCATTGTCATCCATTTCCTGGCGATAGCACAATATAAATGCCGCTGTTGGCTCAGGTGGCCACAGTCTACTCAAGTCGCTGCTGTCGGCTCAGGTCACCGCTGTTCTGGGCTGGCTGGCAAATTGCACACAGTAGCAACCCATCCTTACTGAGTTTTATCTGTGGCTGATTCATAAAGTGAGTAAAGGTTACAAAGCTTTAAAAAGATAAAGCCGGTGTTATGATGTAATAGTTGAGGTCAAATGCCGACTAGATTCTCATCCACTTCTATCAGTGGGCTACTCAGAGAGGTGTCTGAGACTCTAGTCAGCATGTGACCAGGCTCGGACTGGCCTGCTGGGGAATTCCCCGGTGGGCCCCACTGCAGGGCCAGCACTAACAAGAGAAGGAAGGCTCCTCCCACTCCTACCCTAGCACAGCTATGCACTTGTCTACACTGTGTTCCAAATTATTATGTAAATAATATTTTCTCAGATTTTCCCAAATTACCTATATGAATTGCAGTCATTGTAATTTTCCAGTCAAATAACTATTAGAGTACAATTGAAAGGTTTTTGTACAAACTGCCTATGATAACAGTATATTTTTAAAAAAATAAAAACTCAAACTGCACTCAAAATGCATGTTCCAAATTATTATGCACAGCAGAGTTTTCAACCTTTTCATTTTAATAAAGAACAAAAAAATGGTCATTTTTGAAATTATAAGCATTAGCAGGTTATTAGAAACTGAAATCAAACAGTTTTCAACTCAAAACTTTATTCGAGGTGATGTTACATTTGCACATAGGACCCCTTGTTCGAAAGGAGCTTCTGAACTCTCTCGTCCATTGAATTTGTCAGGTTTTGGATGGTTTCTGCTTCAATTGTTTTCCATGAGGACAGAATACCCTCCCAGAGCTGTTGCTTAGATGTGAACTTCCTCCCGCCATCATAGACACTCCTTTTGATGATGCTCAATGGGGTTGAGGTCAGGGGAGCATGGGGGCCACACCATAAGTTTGTCCCCTTTTATGCCCATAGCAGCCAGAGATGCAGATGTGTTATGTGCAGCATGAGACCGGGTATGCTGTGTGTGGGGGACTTGTCTATATACTGTATGCTGTGTGTGGGGGACTTGTCTATATACTGTATGCTGTGTGTGGGGGACTTGTCTATATACCGTATGCTGTGTGTGGGGGACTTGTCTATATACCGTATGCTGTGTGTGGGGGACTTGTCTATATACCGTATGCTGTGTGGGGGGGACTTGTCTATATACTGTATGCTGTATGGGGGACTTGTCTATATACCGTATGCTGTGTGTGTGGGGGACTTGTCTATATACTGTATGCTGTGTGTGGGGGACTTGTCTATATACTGTGTGTGGGGGACTTGTCTATATACCGTATGCTGTGTGGGGGACTTGTCTATATACCGTATGCTGTGCGTGGGGGACTTGTCTATATACTGTATGATGTGTGGTGGGGGACTTGTCTATATACTGTATGCTGTGTGGGGGGGACTTGTCTATATACCGTATGCTGTGTGTGTGGGGGACTTGTCTATATACCGTATGCTGTGTGTGGGGGACTTGTCTATATACCGTATGCTGTGTGTGGGGGGGACTTGTCTATATACCGTATGCTGTGTGGGGGGACTTGTCTATATACCTTATGCTGTGTGTGGGGGACTTGTCTATATACCGTATGCTGTGTGTGGGGGGGACTTGTCTATATACCGTATGCTGTGTGAGGGGGACTTGTCTATATACTGTATGATGTGTGGTGGGGGACTTGTCTATATACTGTATGCTGTGTGTGGGGCACTTGTCTATATACTGTATGCTGTATGGGGGACTTGTCTATATACCGTATGCTGTGTGTGTGGGGGACTTGTCTATATACCGTATGCTGTGTGTGGGGGACTTGTCTATATACCGTATGCTGTGTGGGGGGGACTTGTCTATATACTGTATGCTGTATGGGGGACTTGTCTATATACCGTATGCTGTGTGTGGGGGACTTGTCTATATACCGTATGCTGTGTGTGGGGGACTAGTCTATATACCGTATGCTGTGTGGGGGACTTGTCTATATACCGTATGCTGTGTGTGGGGGACTTGTCTATATACTGTATGCTGTGTGGGGGGGACTTGTCTATATACTGTATGTTGTGTGTGGGGGACTTGTCTATATACCGTATGCTGTGTGTGTGGGGGACTTGTCTATATACTGTATGCTGTGTGTGGGGGACTAGTCTATATACCGTATGCTGTGTGGGGGACTTCTCTGTATACCTTATGCTGTGTGTGGGGGACTTGTCTATATACTGTATGCTGTCTGTGGGGGACTTGTCTATATACCGTATGCTGTGTGTGGGGGACTTGTCTATATACCATATGCTGTGTGTGGGGGACTTGTCTATATACTGTATGCTGTGTGGGGGACTTGTCTATATACTGTATGCTGTGTGGGGGGGACTTGTCTATATACTGTATGTTGTGTGTGGGGGGACTTGTCTATATACTGTGTGCTGTGTGTGGGGGACTTGTCTATATACTGTATGCTGTGTGTGGGGGACTTGTCTATATACCGTATGCTGTGTGTGGGGGACTTGTCTATATACCGTATGCCCGTATGCTGTGAGGGGGACTTGTCTATATACTGTATGCTGTGTGTGGGGACTTCTCTATATACCGTATGCTGTGTGTGGGGGACTTGTCTATATACCGTATGCTGTGTGTGGGGGACTTGTCTATATACCGTATGCTGTGTGTGGGGACTTCTCTATATACCGTATGCTGTGTGTGGGGGACTTGTCTATATACCGTATGCTGTGTGTGGGGGACTTGTCTATATACTGTATGCTGTGTGTGGGGACTTCTCTATATACCGTATGCTGTGTGTGGGGGACTTGTCTATATACCATATGCTGTGTGTGGGGGACTTGTCTATATATCGTATGCTGTGTGTGGGGCACTTGTCTATATACTGTATGCTGTGTGTGGGGGACTTGTCTATATACCGTATGCTGTGTGTGGTTTGACTTCTCTATATACCGCATACTGTGTGTGTGTGTGGGGGGGCTTGTCTATATACCGTATGCTGTGTGGGGGACTTGTGTATATACCGTATGCTGTGTGTGGGGGACTTGTCTATATACCGTATGCTGTGTGTGGGGGACTTGTCTATATACCGTATGCTGTGTGGGGGACTTGTCTATATACCGTATGCTGTGTGTGGGGCACTTGTCTATATACCGTATGCTGTGTGGGGGACTTGTCTATATACCGTATGCTGTGTGTGGTTTGACTTCTCTATATACCGCATACTGTGTGTGTGTGTGGGGGGGCTTGTCTATATACCGTATGCTGTGTGGGGGACTTGTGTATATACCGTATGCTGTGTGTGGGGGACTTGTCTATATACCGTATGCTGTGTGTGGGGGACTTGTCTATATACCGTATGCTGTGTGGGGGACTTGTCTATATACCGTATGCTGTGTGTGGGGGACTTGTCTATATACCGTATGCTGTGTGGGGGACTTGTCTATATACCGTATGCTGTGTGTGGGGCACTTGTCTATATACCATATGCTGTGTGGGGGGGGACTTGTCTATATACTGTATGCTGTGTGGGGGGGACTTGTCTATATACCGTATGCTGTGTGTGGGGGACTTGTCTATATACCGTATGCTGTGTGTGGGGGACTTGTCTATATAACGTATGCTGTGTGTGGGGGACTTGTCTATATACCGTATGCTGTGTGTGGGGGACTTGTCTATATACCGTATGCTGTGTGTGGGGGACTTGTCTATATACCTTATGCTGTGTGTGGGGGACTTGTCTATATACTGTATGCTGTGTGTGGGGGACTTGTCTATATACTGTATGCTGTGTGTGGGGGACTTGTCTATATACTGTATGCTGTGTGTGGGGGACTTGTCTATATACCGTATGCTGTGTGTGGGGGACTTGTCTATATACCGTATGCTGTGTGGGGGGGACTTGTCTATATGCCGTATACTGTGTGTGGGGGACTTGTCTATATACCGTATGCTGTGTATGTGGGACTTGTCTATATACTGTATGCTGTGTGTGGGGGACTTGTTTATATACTGTATGCTGTGTGTGGGGGACTTGTCTATATACCGTATACTGTGTGTGGGGGACTTGTCTATATACCGTATTGTAGTGCCGGCGTCCCTGCCCTCTGCTAGGCAGGGACGCTGTTCCCCTCACCGCTCTGCTCCGTGCCCGGCGTCCCTCTCCCGCTCTGCTGGCAGCGCGCGCTCCTTCCCGGCCACTGTGCTTAGGGCGCGCGCGCGCGCCCTCCCTCCCTCTTAAAGGGGCCGCGCGCGCCGTCCTAAGTAGTCCCCGGCCAATGGCCGGAGGACTTTACCATATATAAGGCACCTCCTCCAAGATGGAGGTGCCCGAGCAATGTTGTTTGCACCTGTGTCTCACCTGTGCTTCAGCCCTCAGGTCCCTTTGCCAGTTACCTGCCAGTTACCTGCCAGATTCCTGCCTGATTACTTGCTACCTGCCTGCTAGTCTGAGGTCCGACGGTCTGCCTTACTAATCCTGTCAGTCTGTCTAAGGACCAGCCTGCCCGCTCACCTGGGAGCGCACTTCAGCTACCTGCCTGCTTGCCTGAGGTCCGACGGTCTGCCTTCCAACTCCTGTCAGTCTGTCTATGGACCAGCTTGCCCGCTCACCTGGGAGAGCACATCTGCTACCTGCCTACTAGCCTACCTGGAGGCTCCGCCGTCACGTGCTGTGACCACCTGCCTGTCCAGTGACTCCTGCCCGCTCACCTGGGAGCGCTCATCTGCTACCTGTCTGCTAGCCTACCTGGAGGCTCCGCCGTCACGTGCTGTGACCATCTGCCTGTCCAGTGACTCCTGCCCGCTCACCTGGGAGCGCTCATCTGCTACCTGTCTGCTTGCCTACCCGGAGGCTCTGCCGTCACGTGCTGTGACCACCCGCCTGTCCAGAGACTTCTGCCCGCTCACCTGGGAGCGATCATCTGCCGCCTGTCTGTTGGTCTTCCTGGAGGCTCCGCCGTCACATGCTGTGACCACCCGTTCATCCAGAGACTCTCGCCTGCTCACCTGGGAGCTCACGTCTATCTTCAGCCGCCACAGGTCGTACCAACCCTATACCTAGAGACTGCCCCGGTCACTTGCCGTGACCACCAGCCCGTTCATCCAGAGACTGCCTCGGTCACTTGCCGTGACCTCCAGCCCGTTCACTCAGAGACTGTCCCGTTCACTCAGAGACTGTCCCGTTCACCTGCTGAGACTTCCAGCCCGTCCTCCCTGGTTGCCACCCGCTCCCTTACAAGGACCGGCCCCTTGTATAGTAGCTCAGAGGTTCCGCCTCCCAGACCCGTTACAGTTTGCTCGGGCCATGGAACCCGGTGGTACCCAAGCTCCCTCGCTCTCGGACCTGTGTCATGAACTGTCCCGTCAAAGGTCCCAACAGGAGTCCATTCTGGGTCACCTGCGGAATGTCAATACTCGCCTGGACACTCTGACTGCTCCACCAGCAACCTCCGCCAGTGCCATATCTCGCAATCCGGCAGCTCCACTGCCCACTAATACCATGGTATCTTACCCCGGACCCCGGCTTTCTGCACCTCCTCGCTTCGGAGGCGACTCCGCCCAGGCTCGGGGCTTCATAAATCAGTGCACCCTGCACTTTGAACTATTATCTCACCAGTTTAACTCCGACCGGGCCAAAATTGCATTCATCATGTCCCATCTCACCGGGGAGGCCCTGGCCTGGCTAAATCCTCTATGGGAGAGAGGAGACCCCCTGGTATCCAACTTGCCTGCTTTTCTCACGGCTTTCCGGAAAGTCTTCGACGAACCCGGACGGAAGACCTCATCCGCATCATCGTTGCTACGCCTCCGTCAGGAAAGTCTCACCGTGGGCCAATATGCCATACGGTTCCGTACCCTTGCCTCGGAGCTGGCCTGGGATAACGACGCTCTGGTTTCCGTCTTCTGGGAGGGTCTGTCCGGCCGTATTAAAGATGAACTTGCCGGTCGGGACATTCCTACCACTCTCGATGACTTAATAACTCTTGCCACCCGGATTGACCTACGGTTCCAGGAGCGTGCCAGAGAGGTCACCCGTGAGAGGAGGTTACCACGTCTAGCTCCTACTTTTCAGAAACCCGTCACTCCTTCTGTCTCTAACCAGGTACACCCTCCTGAGCCTATGCAGGTCGACCAGACCAAGATGGTCAAGACCCGTCAGGACTTACGCCGTGCCGAGGGGACCTGCTTCTACTGTGGCAGTAAGGAGCACCGGATCCGTGCCTGCCCGGATAGGTCGGGAGACGCCTGTGTCTAGGTTCGCTCAGAGAGGTCCACCTAGACAAGAATAAATCCTCTCCATCCCTGCTGTTGTCAGTTTCAATCGTCTACGGGGAGAACCGTTATTTCGAACTAGCCCAACTGGACTCTGGAGCAGCCGGGAATCTTATTTCACAGTCCCTGGTAGAGAGATACCGCATCCCCACCAAACCTCTGGCTGTACCCTTGTCTGTTGCTGCCGTGGATGGGGGGCTCTTACCACGCCCCATCCAACTCATCACCGAATCCATTACTCTGCAGGTGGGAATGTTGCATTCTGAAAGTATCTCCTTCCATGTTCTGCCTGGACTCTCTCACGCCCTCTTGCTAGGCCTACCTTGGCTCCAGAAACATGCACCCGTTCTTGACTGGCAGACTGGAGAAGTCCTTCGCTGGGGACAGGGCTGCCATAAGACCTGTCTGGTTCCCGTTCATCCCGTCCGTCCTTCTCCTACCCCAGCTAATCTACCTGGACTTCCGATTCCTTATTGGTCTTATGCTGATGTCTTTAATAAAAAGGAGGCAGAGACACTACCCCCTCATAGACCATACGACTGCCCTATCGACCTGTTACCTGGTACTTCTCCTCCCCGTGGGCGTATTTATCCATTATCCGCCGCTGAGACCCGGTCGATGTCCGAATATATTGAGGAGAATCTGGCCAGGGGATTCATCCGGAAATCTACCTCCCCGGCGGGAGCAGGCTTCTTTTTCGTCAAAAAGAAGGACGGCTCTCTCCGTCCCTGTATAGACTATAGAGGCCTTAACCAGATCACGGTGAAGAATAAGTACCCCCTTCCGCTCATTCCGGAGTTATTTGATCGTCTGAGGGGGGCTAGAATCTTCACCAAACTGGACCTCCGTGGGGCGTACAACCTGGTTCGTATCCGTCAGGGGGATGAATGGAAGACGGCATTCAACACCCGGGACGGCCACTATGAATATCTGGCAATGCCCTTTGGTCTCTGTAACGCTCCTGCCGTCTTTCAAGAGTTGGTCAATGACATCTTCCGGGACCTTCTCTACTCCTGCGTAGTGGTGTACCTGGACGACATCTTGGTCTTCTCTCCGGATCTCCTGACTCACCGGAGGGATGTTCGTCAGGTCCTGCTCAGGCTCAGGCAGAACCACCTCTACGCTAAATATGAGAAGTGCCTCTTTGAGCAGACCTCGCTTCCGTTTCTGGGCTACATTATCTCTCAGACCGGCCTACAAATGGATCCTGAGAAACTGTCTGCCATCGAGAAATGGCCCCGACCAGAGGGGTTGAAGGCTATTCAACGGTTCCTGGGCTTCGCCAACTATTACCGCCTCTTCATCCCGCACTTCTCTTCCCGGACTGCCCCAATTTCCGCGCTCACCCGTAAGGGTACTAATCCCAAAGAGTGGCTGCCCGAAGCAGAGGAGGCCTTTCTTTCCCTAAAACAGGCCTTCTCTTCCGCCCCAGTGCTGCATCGCCCGGACGGCAACAAGCAGTTCTTCCTGGAAGTTGACGCCTCCTCCTCTGGAGCCGGAGCGGTACTTACTCAAAAATCATCTTCCGGGAGAATGGTAACTTGTGGCTTCTTCTCCAAACTCTTCTCATCTTCTGAGCGCAACTATTCCATAGGAGACCGAGAGTTATTGGCCATCAAGCTGGCGTTGGAGGAGTGGCGTTACCTACTCGAGGGGGCTCTTCATCCGGTAATAATTTACACTGACCACAAGAACTTGGCTTACCTCCAGCATGCCCAGAGACTTAACCCGCGCCAAGCCCGGTGGTCCTTGTTTTTTGCTCGCTTTGATTTTGTTCTTCATTTTCGCCCGGCTGACAAAAACGTCAAAGCAGACGCCTTGTCCCGATCCTTTCTGGTGTCCGATCTCGAGGAAGAACCTAAACATATCATCGATCCCGCCAGAGTAATGCAGGTGGCTCCCGTGAGTCTAAATCGTCTCCCTCCCGGTAAGACGTTTGTTTCAGTACCTGATCGGGAGAAGATCCTACACTGGGGCCATTCGTCTAAACTAGCTGGCCACGCCGGTCAGAAAAAGACCCTCCAGCTTATTGCCCGGCACTATTGGTGGCCTACCCTGCACAAGGACATAATAGACTTTGTTTCTGCCTGTGTGTCCTGCGCCCGCAACAAAGTCCCGAGACATCTGCCAGCCGGACGCCTCCTTCCGCTTCCTGTACCTGCTGCCCCCTGGCAGCATATAGCAATGGACTTTATAACTGATCTCCCCGTCTCTGCCGGTTGTACGGTCATTTGGGTGGTCGCTGACCGCTTTTCCAAGATGGCTCACTTTATTCCCCTGCCAGGCCTTCCGTCTGCACCCGAGCTGGCTAAAGACTTTATCCGCCACATCTTCCGTCTTCATGGCCTGCCCATCCACATCGTGTCGGATCGTGGGGTACAGTTCACCTCACGTTTCTGGAGAGCCATTTGTAAACTACTAGACGTCACCCTGGACTTCTCTTCCGCTTACCACCCACAGTCCAATGGTCAAGTGGAGCGGATCAATCAGAACCTGACCAGTTACCTCCGGCACTTCGTTAATGCCCACCATTCTGACTGGGTGGATCTCCTACCATGGGCCGAGTTCTCTTATAATAATCACGAGAGCGAATCCTCCTCCAAATCCCCGTTTTTTGTAGTCTTTGGTCAGCATCCTCGGATTCCTTTTCCTGTCTCCACCTCTGTGGACAACCCGGCTGTGGAATCTCTCGTTAGCAAATTTTCCTCCATATGGGAGAGTACCCGGTCCGCACTCCTTCTGTCATCCGAGCGTATGAAAAGACACGCTGACAAAAAACGCCTGGATCCTCCACAATTTCGTCCAGGAGATAAAGTCTGGCTCTCATCTAAATATGTTCGACTCAAGATACCTTCTTACAAGTTAGGGCCTCGGTTCATCGGTCCTCTGGAGGTCATCAGTCAGATCAACCCGGTGGCCTATAAATTGAAACTCCCGGCCAACTTACGGATCCCTAACTCCTTCCATGTATCTCTCCTCAAACCCGTGGTGCTTAACTCTTTTTCCAAGTCTACAGGTACGCCTCCTGCTCCGGTTTCTGCTGAGGACGAGTTTGAGGTAGAGAACATTCTTGCCGCCAAAAGGGTAAGAGGAAAGACCTTTTTTCTGGTAGATTGGAAGGGGTTTGGTCCTGAGGAGAGAACGTGGGAGCCCCGGGAGAACATCCATGCCCCTCTCATCCTAGCTAAATTTCTATCTGGCCTAAAAAAGGGGGGGCCTAAAGGGGGGGGTACTGTAGTGCCGGCGTCCCTGCCCTCTGCTAGGCAGGGACGCTGTTCCCCTCACCGCTCTGCTCCGTGCCCGGCGTCCCTCTCCCGCTCTGCTGGCAGCGCGCGCTCCTTCCCGGCCACTGTGCTTAGGGCGCGCGCCCTCCCTCCCTCTTAAAGGGGCCGCGCGCGCCGTCCTAAGGAGTCCCCGGCCAATGGCCGGAGGACTTTACCATATATAAGGCACCTCCTCCAAAATGGAGGTGCCCGAGCAATGTTGTTGCACCGTTCTACTCTGCTTCAGCCCTCAGGTCCCGTTGCCAGTTACTTGCCAGTTACCTGCCAGTTACCTGCCAGATTCCTGCCAGCTTGCTGTCCTAATCCTGCCGGATTTCCTGTTACCTGCCTGCCTGCCTGAGGTCCGACGGTCTGCCTTACAACTCCGGTCAGTCTGTCTAAGGACCAACTTGCCCGCTCACCTGGGAGCGCACATCAGCTACCTGCCTGCTTGCCTGAGGTCCGACGGTCTGCCTTACAACTCCGGTCAGTCTGTCTATGGACCAGCTATTCCAGACTCTTGCCCGCTCACCTGGGAGCGCTTCTCCGCTACCTGCCTGCTTGCCTGCCCGGAGGCTCCGCTGTCACGTGCTGTGACCACCAGCTATTCCAGAGACTCTTGCCCGCTCACCTGGGAGCGCTTCTCCGCTACCTGCCTGCTTGCCTACCTGGAGGCTCCGCCGTCACGTGCTGTGACCACCTGCTATTCCAGAGACTCTCGCTTGCTCACCTGGGAGCACACATCCTCCATCTGCCTTGCTAGCCTACCTGGAGGTTCAGCCATCACAGGTCGTACCTACCCTTTACCTAGAGACTGCCCCGGTCACTTGCCGTGACCTCCAGCCCGTTCTTCCAGAGACTGCCCGGTCACTTGCCGTGACCTCCAGCCCGTTCTTCCAGAGACTGCCCCGGTCACTTGCCGTGACCTCCAGCCCGTTCTTCCAGAGACTGCCTCGATCACTTGCCGTGACCTCCTGCCCGTACACCCAGAGACTGTCCCGGTCACCTGCTGTGACTGCCTGCCTGGTCGCCACCCGCTCCCTTACAAGGACCGCCCCCTTGTATAGTAGCCCAGAGGTTCCGCCTCCCAGACCCGTTACAAAATAAATGAATGCTTTTTTCCTAAATGTCGAAATTTGTTTAAATCCATTAGCTCAAAAAGGCTTTCTCGGACAGATTTGGCGCAAGCTACTCCATTCTGCAGATCCCAAGGGAACCCTGGCCTTTACCATTACACCCCTATACAGGGATAGATACTTACCAAAGGCCCAGGGCTGCATCTACAGAGTAGCTGCTGGCCGGAGGAGCGAGCTTGAGGCTATAGTGGTTGATTCAACTCTAACTAAAGCTTTTTTTTTCCCTAAATACTGGGATCTGTTTAAGGCTGTTGGCTCAAACAGACTTCCTCGGACAGACTTGGCGCAATCTACTCCATTCTGCAGATCCCAAGGGAACCCTGGCTTTTACCATTACACCCCTGTACAGGGATAGATATTTACCATAGGCCCAGGTTTGCATCTACAGAGCAGCTGCTGTCCGGAGGAGTGCGCTTGAGGCTTGAGTAGTTGAATCAATCCTAACTAAAGAAAAACCTATGTAATGCCACTTTCTTGTTAGGACCTACCTGAGGCCTATGTCTCAAAAAAGCTTCTTTGGAAAGACTTGGCAAAAGCCAGTCTATCCTACAGGTTCCAAAGGAACTCTTGCCTTCACTCTTACAGCCCTGTACAGTGATAAAGACTTATTACAGGGCCTTGATTGCATCTACATAGTAGATGCTGACTAGAGGGGCAGACTTAAGGCTAGAATGGTTCAGCCAACCCTAACTATTGCTACTTTCTTAAATGTTAGGATATTTCTGAGGCCGATGGCTCAAACAGGCTTCCTTGGACAGACTGGGCGCCAAACACACCATTTTACTTTTGGCAGTGTGGACATTGGCCAAGTCCTGCTGGAAAATGACATTTCCATCTCCAAAAAGCTTGTCGGCAGAGGGAAGCATGAAGTGCTCTACAATGTCCTGGTAGACGGGTGAGCTGACTTTGGTCTTGATAAAGCACAGTCGACCTACATCAGCAGATGACATGGCTCCCCAAACCATCACTGATTGTGGAAACTTCACACGAGACCTCAAGCAGCTTGGATTGTGGCCTCTCCACTCTTCCTCCAGACTCTGGGACCTTGATTTCCAAATTAAATGCAAAATTTACTTTCATCGGAAAACAACACCTTGGACCACTGAGCAACAGTCCAGGTGTTTTTCTCCTTGGCCCAGGTAAGATGCTTCTGGCGTTGTCTATTGGTGATGAGTGGCTTGACACAAGGAATGTGACACTTGTAGCCCATGTCTTGGATACGTCTGTGTGTGGTGGCTCTTGAAGCAATGACTCCAGCAGCAGTCCACTCCTTGTGAATCTTCCCCAAATGTTTGAATGGCCCTTCCTTAATAATCTTTTCAAGGCTGCGGTTATCCCGGTTGCTTGTGCACCTCTTCCTACCACACTTTTTCTTTCCACTCAACTTTCCATAAATATGCTTGGATACAGCACTCTGTTAACAGACAGCTTCTTTAGCAATGACCTTTTGTGGTTTACACTCCTTGTGGAGTGCGTCAATGACTGCCTTCTGGACATCTGTCAAGTCAGCAGTCTTCCCCATGATTGTGGAGCCTACTGAAACAGACAAAGGGACCTTTTTAAATGCGTAAGAAGCCTTTGCAGGTGTTTTTTGCTAATTATTCTAATTTACTGAGATAATGACTTTGTGTTTTCATTGGCTGTAAGCCATCATTATCAACATTAACAGAAATAAACACTTAAAATAGATCACTCTGTAATGACTCTGTATAATATATGAGTTTCACTTTTTGGATTGAAGAACTGAAATAAATTAACTTTTTGATGATATTCTAATTTTGTGAGAAGCACCTGTATGTTTGATGCATCTCATTAGCTAAGCTCAACCTCTTCCTTGCTTCACCTCAATTTGAGCCATAAATTGTGATATTTCATTTTGGTGCATTTTATGACTCCTCTTTGTCACACTTTTCTCATAACTATTTTTTTTATAACTGAGGGAAATTAACAAAATCTTATTTGTTGTACTCAAGTTTTCACAGAAACATCTGATAAAGTGTTGACTTATTTTTCTGAGTTAAACTCTTCCTTTTGGCCCTCTATATATTTGAGTTTGACAGCCCTGATGTAGATGGATGATGATGTGGCAAGAAGGGGCAGAGGGGCAGAGCCTCCTGGCTCTCAGCTTCGCTCTCCACTGCTCACAGGAGACAGCAGTTACTTCACAAATGTAACTGATAGAAAAGATGTCACGTAAGAGGGGGTCAGGGGAGCGATGTGCTGCAGGAGGGGGAAGATTAGCCAGGGGAGTGGTGTGCTGCAGGGAGAGGAGGATTATGCAGGGGAGTGATGTAATGCAGGAGGAGAGGATTAGGCAGGGAGCGCTGTGCTTATGCGGGGGAGCGATGTGCTGCAGGAAGAGCAATATTAGGCAGGGTAGTGATGTAATGCAGGAGGAGAGGATTAGGCAGGGAGGGATGTGTTGCCGGGGGGAGGGGAGTAATATGCTGCAGAAGAAGGAGGATTAGGCAGGGGAGTGATATAATGCAGGAGGAGGAGAATTAGGTGGGGATGGAGAGGTGTGCTGCAGGAAGGTGAGGAGATTAGGCAGGGGTGCGAGGTGCTGCAGAAAGGGGAGGGGATTAGGCAGGGGTGCAATGTGCTGCAGAAAGGTGAGGTGATTAGGCAGGGGTGCGATGTGCTGCAGGAAGGGGAGGGGATTACGCAGGGGTGCAATGTGCTGCAGGAGCGGGAGGCTTAGGCAGGGGAGCGATGTGCTGCAAGAAGAGGTGGCTTATGCAGGGGAGTGATGTAATGCAAGAGGAGGGGATTAGGCAGGGAGTGCTGTGCTTAAGCGGGGGAACGATGTGCTGCAGGAAGAGCAATATTAGGCAGCGGAGTGATGTAATGCAGGAGGAGAGGACTAGGCAGGGAGAGATGTGTTGCCGGAGGGAGGGGAGTAATATGCTGCAGAAGAAGGAGGATTAGGCAGGGGAGTGATATAATGCAGGAAGGGGAGAATTAGGCGGGGATGGAGAGATGTGCTGCAGGAAGGTGAGGGGATTAGGCAGGGGTGCGATGTGCTGCAGAAAGGGGAGGGGATTAGGCAGGGGTGCAATGTGCTGCAGAATGGTGAGGGGATTAGGCAGGGGTGCGATGTGCTGCAGGAAGGGGAGGGGATTAGGCAGGGGTGCAATGTGCTGCAGGAGGGGGAGGCTTAGGCAGGGGAGCGATGTGCTGCAAGAAAAGGAGGATTAGGCAGGGGACTGATGAAATGCAGGAGAGAGGGGATTAGGCAGGAAGCGATGTGCTACAGGAGAGGGAGAATTAGGCAGGGTAGCAATGTGATGCAGGAGGAGGATTAAGCAGTTAGAGATGTGCTGCAGAAATAACCAGTATATAGATGAGTGGAGCGATGTACTGCAGCACGGTGCTGAGAGGAGTGATATACTGCAGTCAGTGGCTGTATAGGCAGACAGCGAAATGTTGCTGGAGGGGATTAGACAGGAGAGCGATGTGCTCCATGAGGAGAAGGCTTAGGCAGGAGATGGATGAGCTGCAGGAGGTGGAGGATTAGGCAGTGAGCGATGTGCTGCAGGAGGGGGAGGATTAGGCAGGTGAGCGATGTGCTGCAGGAGGGGGAGGATTAGGCAGGGAGCGATATGCTGCAGGAGATGGAGGATTTGGCAGTGGGCGATGTGGTGCAAGAGGGGATTTGGCCGTGGGCGATGTGGTGCAGGAAGGGGAAGATTTAGAAAAGGCATAATGTGCTGCAAGGAGGGGAGGATTAGAGGGGAGGATTAGACGGGAGCAATGTGCCGCAAGAGGGGGAGGTTTAGACAGTGGAGCGATGTGCTGCAGTAGGTGGAGGATTTGGCTGTGGGCGATGTGGTGTAAGAGGGGATTTTGCAGTGGGCAATGTGGTGCAGGAAGGGGGAGATTTAGAAAGGGAACAATGTGCTGCAAGGAGGGGAGGATTAGACGGGACCAATGTGCCGCAAGAGGGGGAGGTTTAGACAGGGGAGCGATCTGCTGCAGGAGTGGGAGAATTAAGCGGTGAGAAATATGCTGCAGGACGGGGAGGGTTAGGCAGGGGAGCAATGTGCTGCAGGTGGAAGGAGAATCTGTGACTACAGCCCAGTGTTTAGGGTTTATTGGAGCCTGTCTTTTATATATTTTATTGTTTTTTTTTCTGACAAAACTGCATAACATCTGACATGAAGTCCGCTTAGCAGTCACTGTCCCTGTAGATTGTTACTGTCCAGGTTCACCGCTGTCTCTTTTTGTTTTTAGTGCCAATCTGACAGCAGTGAAGGTTCCGCTGATAATGGCGGTCGGGTTCCGAATAGAATGTTCATGTCTGTTCTCATTGTAGTAACATCACGGAATATGCTAATTTCTTCTGACCACACCCGATGACTGAATAAAGGCGCCTCACCCACTTGTCTATGTCATCACTTTGTGGTGTCACAATGATCTAAGGGGATAAAAAAAACGCTCCTGGCAGCTTTACAGTCGTCCCTTCGTGTTAAAGGAGCAGGATGATAGAGCCGCACCATGCCAGCCAGAAGAAAAGAAAGTGGAGCCCTTCAAGATGATGAAGCAAGAAAGCAGACTGTGGAAGGCCATCCAGGACCAAGAGCATCATGAGGGCCTGGTAACGTATACTACACAACTGTTCTGTATATGCTCATGCCATGTAAACCTATGGTGGCCGATTCATCAAGGCTGGTGGATTTCTATACCAGCATTCATGAAGCGCCTATTGGAGGAACGTGCACCAAATTCATTAAAAAGACTAAACCTCTTAATGAACTTGACTCATCCTTAAAGGGGTTGTTCCCTTTCAATAAATGAATGTCCCTAGCTGCAGGTCATTTAATTAAAAAAAAGAGGTTCCACCATCTCAGAGCTGCAGCAGCTCAGTGCGCTCAGCTGGGCAGTCCGTCTGATTACATTTGTTGGCTGCAGCAGTATTGAGGTGATGTCAGTGCCATACACAATCCCAGGAATGGGTCAGGACAGCACAGTTTGATTCTTTATACCTGCAGCCAGGGTCATTCATTTATTGAAATATCCCCTTAAAGCTGACGTACTACACCTCAAGAAATGTACTCCAGTCAAAAGATGGAGTCAATTTCAGTCCTAATTTACACCACTTTTCCAGCCTAATTTGTAATAAGTTTTCAGGTAAAGCTAAGCCACAAGCGGTCCAGATAAGCTCTGTTCACTATTTAAGAAGTTAAAAGAGTGGGTGTAAAAAGGTCAGAGTATTCAAATGTAAGTTGTGCAGGAATTTACTGAGATTCAAACAGTTGTGCAACACATTTCCGGAGAAAACTGCTTGATGAAAAATGTTCCTTGAATAATATAACATTTCAGGTTAGTGGTAATAGATTTTATTATGGGACGTTGATCCAGGGAACTAGTCTGATTGCCATATGTGGAGTCGGGAAGGAATTTTTCCCCTAATATGGGGCAATTAGCATCTGCCTCATGGGGTTTTTGCCTTCCTCTGGATCAACACATTAGCTTTTAGGTTGAACTTGATGGACTTGTGTCTTTCAACCTTAAAAATATGAAACTGTCCCTGTATTGAGGTTCAAGGGTGAAGCCCAGGGTTCATTTGGAACCATCAGAAATGGCGTGTTTTGCGCCCAGTCTGTCCAAGGAAGCCTGTTTGAGCCAACGGCCTCAGAAATATCCTAACATTTCAGAAAGTAGCAATAGTTAGGGTGGCTGAACCATTCTAGCCTTAAGTTTGCCCCTCCAGTCAGCATCTACTATGTAGATGCAATCAAGGCCCTGTAATAAGTCTTTATCGCTGTACAGGGCTGTAAGAGTGAAGGTCAGAGTTCCTTTGGAACCTGTAGGATAGACTGGCTTTTGCCAAGCCTTTCCAAAGAAGCTTTTTTGAGCCATAGGCCTCAGACAGGTCCTAACAAGAAAGTGGCATTACATAGGTTTTTCTTTAGTTAGGATTGATTCAACTACTCAAGCCTCAAGCGCACTCCTCCGGCCAGCAGCTACTCTGTAGATGCAACCCGGGGCCTATGGTAAGTATCTATCCCTGTACAGGGGTGTAATGGTAAAAACCA
The DNA here is from genome assembly GCF_046119375.1 of Phyllobates terribilis. Lineage (NCBI taxonomy): Eukaryota > Metazoa > Chordata > Amphibia > Anura > Dendrobatidae > Phyllobates > Phyllobates terribilis. The sequence goes on from NW_027362823.1 coordinate 5,283,752, forward strand.
GGGTTCCCTTGGGATCTGCAGAATGGAGTAGCTTGCGCCAAGTCAGTCCGAGGAAGTCTGTTTGAGCCAACAGCCTTAAACAGATCCCAGTAGTTTTGAAAAAAAAAGCTTTAGTTAGAGTTGAATCAACCACTATAGCCTCAAGCTCGCTCCTCCGGCCAGCAGCTACTCTGTAGATGCAGCCCTGGGCCTATGGTAAGTATCTATCCCTGTACAGGGGTGTAATGGTAAAGGCCAGGGTTCCCTTGGGATCTGCAGAATGGAGTAGCTTGCGCCAAGTCTGTCCGAGAAAGCCTTTTTGAGCTGATGGATTTAAACAAATTTCAACATTTAGGAAAAAAGCATTAATCTATTTCAGTTAGAGTTAATTCAATTACTCTAGCATAAAGATCCTAATTCACTTTGTCTAAAGGAAGTTAGTTGGCAAATTTTTATTTTGTGAGCAATGAGGTTATGAAACTCTCTACCACATGAACTTGAAATACTTAATTTTCTAAAAAAAATTCAAGGAGGGTATGTGTGTGCCTTTCTTGAATAATATAAAATTTCAGGTTATCCGTACTAGATTTTGTTATGGGACGTTGATCCAGGGAACTAGTCTGATTGCCATATGTGCAGTCGGGAAGGAATTTTTCCCCTAATATGGGGCAATTAGCATCTGCCTCATGGGGTTTTTGCCTTCCTCTGGATCAACACATTAGCTTTTAGGTTGAACTTGATGGACTTGTGTCTTTCAACCTTAAAACTATGAAACTGTCCATGTATTGAGGTTCAAGGGTGAAGCCCGGGGTTCATTTGGAACCATCAGAAATGGTGTGTTTTGCGTCCAGTCTGTCCAAGGAAGCCTGTTTGAGCCAACGGCCTCAGAAATATCCTAACATTTAAGAAAGTAGCAATAGTTAGGGTTGGCTGAACCATTCTAGCCTTAAGTTTGCCCCTCCAGTCAGCATCTACTATGTAGATGCAATCAAGGTCCTGTAATAAGTCTTTATCGCTGTACAGGGCTGTAAGAGTGAAGGTCAGAGTTCCTTTGGAACCTGTAGGATAGACTGGCATTTGCCAAGCCTTTCCAAAGAAGCTTTTTAGAGCCATAGGCCTCAGACAGGTCCTAACAAGAAAGTGGCATTACATAGGTTTTTCTTTAGTTAGGATTGATTCAACTACTCAAGCCTCAAGCGCACTCCTCCGGCCAGCAGCTACTCTGTAGATGCAACCCTGGGCCTATGGTAAGTATCTATCCCTGTACAGGGGTGTAATGGTAAAAACCAGGGTTCCCTTGGGATCTGCAGAATGGAGTAGCTTGCGCCAAGTCTGTCCGAGGAAGTCTGTTTGAGCCAACAGCCTTAAACAGATCCCAGTATTTAGGAAAAAAAAGCTTTAGTTAGAGTGGAATCAACCACAATAGCCTCAAGCTCGCTCCTCCGGCCAGCAGCTACTCTGTAGATGCAGCCCTGGGCCTATGGTAAGTATCTATCCCTGTACAGGGGTGTAATGTTAAAGGCCAGGGTTCCCTTGGGATCTGCAGAATGGAGTAGCTTGCGCCAAGTCTGTCCGAGAAAGCCTTTTTGAGCTGATGGATTTAAACAAATTTCAACATTTAGGAAAAAAGCATTAATCTATTTCAGTTAGAGTTAATTCAATTACTCTAGCACAAAGATCCTAATTCACTTTGTCTAAAGGAAGTTAGTTGGCAAATTTTTATTGTGTGAGCAATGAGGTTATGAAACTCTCTACCACATGAACTTGAAATACTTAATTTTCTAAAAAAAATTCAAGGAGGGCATGTGTGTGCCTTTCTTGAATAATATAAAATTGCAGGTTATCCGTACTAGATTTTGTTATGGGACGTTGATCCAGGGAACTAGTCTGATTGCCATATGTGGAGTCGGGAAGGAATTTTTCCCCTAATATGGGGCAATTAGCATCTGCCTCATGGGCTTTTTGCCTTCCTCTGGATCAATACATTAGCTTTTAGGTTGAACTTGATGGACTTGTGTCTTTCAACCTTAAAACTATGAAACTGTCCCTGTATTGAGGTTCAAGGGTGAAGCCCAGGGTTCATTTGGAACCATCAGAAATGGTGTGTTTTGCGCCCAGTCTGTCCGAGGAAGCCTGTTTGAGCCAATGGCCTCAGAATTATCCTAACATTTAAGAAAGTAGCAATAGTTAGGGTTGGCTGAACCATTCTAGCCTTAAGTTTGCCCCTCCAGTCAGCATCTACTATGTAGATGCAATCAAGGCCCTGTAATAAGTCTTTATCGCTGTACAGGGCTGTAAGAGTGAAGGCCAGAGTTCCTTTGGAACCTGTAGGATAGACTGGCTTTTGCCAAGTCTTTCCAAAGAAGCTTTTTTAAGCCATAGGCCTCAGACAGGTCCTAACAAGAAAGTGGCATTACTTAGGTTTTTCTTTAGTTAGGATTGATTCAACTACTCAAGCCTCAAGCGCACTCCTCCGGCCAGCAGCTACTCTGTAGATGCAACCCGGGGCCTATGGTAAGTATCTATCCCTGTACAGGAGTGTAATGGTAAAAACCAGGGTTCCCGTGGGATCTGCAGAATGGAGTAGCTTGCACCAAGTCTGACCGAGGAAGTCTGTTTGAGCCAACAGCCTTAAACAGATCCCAGTATTTAGGAAAAAAAAGCTTTAGTTAGAGTTGAATCAACCACTATAGCCTCAAGCTCGCTTCTCCGGCCAGCAGCTACTCTGTAGATGCAGCCCTGGGCCTATGGTAAGTATCTATCCATGTACAGGCGTGTAATGGTAAAGGCCAGGGTTCCCTTGGGATCTGCAGAATGGAGTAGCTTGCGCCAAGTCTGTCCGAGAAAGCCTTTTTGAGCTGATGGATTTAAACAAATTTCAACATTTAGGAAAAAAACATTAATCTATTTCAGTTAGAGTTAATTCAATTACTCTAGCATAAAGATCCTAATTCACTTTGTCTAAAGGAAGTTAGTTGGCAAATTTTTATTGTGTGAGCAATGAGGTTATGAAACTGTCTACCACATGAACTTGAAATACTTAATTTTCTAAAAAAAAATTCAAGGAGGGCATGTGTGTGCCTTTCTTGAATAATATAAAATTGCAGGTTATCCGTACTAGATTTTGTTATGGGATGTTGATCCTGGGAACTAGTCTGATTGCCATATGTGGAGTCGGGAAGGAATTTTTCCCCTAATATGGGGCAATTAGCATCTACCCCATGGGCTTTTTGCCTTCCTCTGGATCAACACATTAGCTTTTAGGTTGAACTTGATGGACTTGTGTCTTTCAACCTTAAAACTATGAAACTGTCCCTGTATTGAGGTTCAAGGGTGAAGCCCAGGGTTCATTTGGAACCATCAGAAATGGTGTGTTTTGCGCCCAGTCTGTCCGAGGAAGCCTGTTTGAGCCAACGGCCTCAGAAATATCTTAACATTTAAGAAAGTAGCAATAGTTAGGGTTGGCTGAACCATTCTAGCCTTAAGTTTGCCCCTCCAGTCAGCATCTACTATGTAGATGCAATCAAGGCCCTGTAATAAGTCTTTATCGCTGTACAGGGCTGGAAGAGTGAAGGCCAGAGTTCCTTTGGAACCTATAGGATAGACTGGCTTTTGCCAAGTCTTTCCAAAGAAGTTTTTTGAGCCATAGGCCTCAGAGAGGTCCTAACAAGAAAAAGGCATTAGATAGGTTTTTCTTTAGTTAGGATTGATTCAACTACTCAAGCCTCAAGCGCACTCCTCGGGCCAGCAGCTACTCTGTAGATGCAACCCTGGGCCTATGGTAAGTATCTATCCCTGTACAGGGGTGTAATGGTAAAAACCAGGGTTCCCTTGGGATCTGCAGAATGGAGTAGCTTGCGCCAAGTCTGTCCGAGGAAGTCTGTTTGAGCCAACAGCCTTAAACAGATCCCAGTATTTAGGAAAAAAAAGCTTTAGTTAGAGTTGAATCAGCCACTATAGCCTCAAGCTCGCTCCTCCGGCCAGCTGCTACTCTGTAGATGCAGCCCTGGGCCTATGGTAAGTATCTATCCCTGTACAGGGGTGTAATGGTAAAGGCTAGGGTTCCCTTGGGATCTGCAGAATGGAGTAGCTTGCGCCAAGTCTGTCCGAGAAAGCCTTTTTGAGCTGATGGATTTAAACAAATTTCAACATTTAGGAAAAAAGCATTAATCTATTTCAGTTAGAGTTAATTCAATTACTCTAGCATAAAGATCCTAATTCACTTTGTCTAAAGGAAGTTAGTTGGCAAATTTTTATTGTGTGAGCAATGAGGTTATGGAACTCTCTACCACATGAACTTGAAATACTTAATTTTCTAAAAAAAATTCAAGGAGGGCATGTGTGTGCCTTTCTTGAATAATATAAAATTGCAGGTTATCCGTACTAGATTTTGTTATGGGACGTTGATCCAGGGACCTAGTCTGATTGCCATATGTGGAGTCGGGAAGGAATTTTTCCCCTAATATGGAGCAATTAGCATCTGCCTCATGGGGTTTTTGCCTTCCTCTGGATCAACACATTAGCTTTAAGGTTGAACTTGATGGACTTGTGTCTTTCAACCTTAAAACTATGAAACTGTCCCTGTATTGAGGTTCAAGGGTGAAGCCCAGGGTTCATTTGGAACCATCAGAAATGGTGTGTTTTGCGCCAAGTCTGTCCAAGGAAGCCTGTTTGAGCCAACGGCCTTAGACAGAACCCATCATTTGGTAATAAAAAAGCTGTAGTTAGAGTTATAGCCTCAAGCTCGCTCCTCTGGCCAGCAGCTACTCTGTAGATGCAACCCTGAGCATGTAGTAAGTCTCCATTCCAGTACAGGGGTGTAATGGTAAAAGTCAGGGTTCCTTTTGACCTGCTTATGCCAAGTCTGTCCGAGGAAGCCTTTTTGAGCTGATGGCTCTACACAGATCCTAATGTTTAGGAAAAAAGCTTTTGTTTTTTTCAGTTAGATTAAAAGTAAAGCCAACAAAAGAGAATTTAACTTTCCCCCAAAAATCAATTATTAATATAGCATTTACCTGCCCAGATCTCCGAACTAATGCACTATTAGGATGTAGCAATCCCATATAATTTTGTGTGCAGTTTTAATACTATGTAATCACCTCCCTCCATTAATTGGTAATATGTGAGTGGTTGTCGCATCAGTATTTTGCACCTGTGTTGCTGTCATCGTTATTATATGGTATGATTAGTACTGAGACCTAGGCAGGTAAACACTGTTGCCCTTTTTTTGCTGTGATAATTCTTGAATTTTGGTGGGAATTTAAATTTGTCTTTGCTTTTAATGTTAGTGTAGGGACTCGCAAGTATGAGGACCCTTGACGCGGGTTGCGAGCTTGTGTATTTTGGCCAAAATATTTACTAATACCTCATATATATCATATATAATTTTTGCACGTTATTTTTATTCAGCGTGCAGCCAGACCCATCAATGTTGGCCTTGTAAACTAGGGTGTCTGTCTTCATGGGGTGCACTTAAAAAGTGCTCGGCAGCCCACCTAATCTAATAGTTTCGGCTTCACTAATAGGCTGTAAGCCAGACATTGTGCACTACCTGTGTGTGACCAGTGCCCTATACAAGGCTTATTTGTGTGCAGTTTTAATACTGAGCAATCACCCGCTCCATGAATTGGTAGGTTGTGAGTGGTTGTCTCATCAATATTTTGCACCTGTGTTGCTGACTTCTTCATTATATGGGTTTGCTGCATCCTTGTAATTATTGTTGCTGTATTTGCTGTGTTAATTCTTGAATTTTGGTGGGAACTTTAATTCCTTGTTTTTGTGACTTTGCTTTTAATGTTAGTGTAGGGACTCGCAAGTATGAGGACCCTTGAGCAGGTTGCGAGCTTGTATATTTTGGCCAAAATATCGACCAATACCTCATATATATCATATATATTTTTTACATGCTATTTTTATTCAGGGTGCAGCCAAGCCCATCTACAGGTGCATCTCACAAAATTAGAATATCACCAGAAAAGTTAATTTATTTCATTTCTTCAGTACAAAAAGTGAAACTCTTATATTATATACAGCCATTACACACAGAGTGATCTATTTCACGTGTTTATTTCTGTTAATGTTGATGATTATGGCTTACAGCCAATGAAAACTCAAAAGTCATTATTTCAATTAATTAGAATACCTTATAACAACAGCTTGAAAAATGTTTTCAAAATCCAAAATGTTATCCTACTGAAATCTATGTTCAATAAATGCCCTCAATACTTGGTCGGGGATCCTTTTACATCAATTACTGCATCAATGCGGCAATGTGGCATGTAGGGATCAGCCTGTTACACTGCTGAGGGGTTATGGAAGCCCAGGTGGCTTTGATAGAAGCCTTCAGCTCGTCCTGCTGGAAAATGAAATTTCCATCTCCAAAAAGCTTGGCGTAGCTAAGGTTTTGGTTCAGGGGGCCGAAACTTCTGAGTGGGCCTCTAACCAGGTAACCCTGATTACAACTATAGCGGCGCACCCAGATAGTTGATGTAGGAAAACCTCAGCAGATGACCGCGCTGTTACTAAAAATAATCTCTATACAAAGACCAGCACTGATATTACCGCCATATGGTGACATATATTGATTGATGCCAGTCCTGCAGAACATATAAGAGATCACAGCTCAGTTTTATATAGTACCTTACAGCTGACGTTCTTTCTGATTAAATTGTTCACTTTTCCCGTCTTTTCCATCTGGCCCAGACCGACACGACTACTTCTCCAGCCAGGGCTCAGAGTCTCAGGTATGCAGAGATCACAACAAAGACACATTTGACTCCTTACATTTCAGGCACTGACCAGATCTATCCCCAACCTGCACAAACTTCTCGTCCTGCTGATACCCCAATACTGAGCCTCTGCTGCAAAATGTGTCCCTATTACTGCACCTACTGTGTGCCCTCTAGATGGTAAAACAAACCTCTAAAATAAAGTAATGCCGTGTGCAAGTGTCCTAGAAAACAGTGCCCACATTGTGCCCCCTAGAAAGTAATAGTGCCCCTTCGACAGTCACGATAACCTGAGTTCCCCTATAACAATAAGTGCCCACCTAAGATTTAATAATGTCCTGAGTCTCCCCCCATGTAGAGCTCCGCTCTAACCAGTATGATGTTCTCCTATTCACGATATAATTCCCCCTCACTGTATAGTACCCCCAAACAGTATACTGACCCCTTAGTAGCCCCCAAGCTGATGGCTCCAACACTGTATGATGGCCTCCACACTATACAAAGACCCCACATTATCTCCCACACTGTATGATGGCCCCCACACTGTTCAAAGAACCCACATTATCTCCCACACTGTATAAATAGCCTACATATAGTATAATGCACCAGATAATCCTCAATATAGTATAATGCACTCCCCATAGTCCTTCATATAGTATAATGCACCCCCATAGGCAGAGTCTGTAGTATAATGCCCCCCCATTGACAGAGTCTGTAGTATAATGCTCCCCCCCCATAGGCAAAATCTGTAGTATAATGCTCCCCCCCTTCTCATAGCCAGAGTCTGTAGTATAATGCCCCCCCTCCTCATAGGCAGAATCTGTAGTATAATGCCCCCCCATCTCATAGGCAGAGTCTGTAGTATAATGTGCCCCCCCTCCTCATAGGCAGAGTCTGTAGTATAATGCCCCCCCATCTCATAGGCAGCGTCTGTAGTATAATGCCCCACCTATAGGCAGAGTCTGTAGTAAAATGCACACCCCATAGGCAGAGTCTGTAGATTAATGCTCCCCCTCTTATAGGCAGAGTCTGTAGTACAATGTCCCCCCCATAGGCAGAGTCTGTAGTATACTGCTCTCCCCTGCTCATAAACAGAGTCTGTAGTATAATGCCCCCCATAGGCAGAGTCTGTAGTATAATGCCCCCCCGTAGACAGAGTCTTTAGTATAATGCTCCCCCCTCCCCATAGACAGTCTGTAGTATAATGCCCCCCCTCCCCATAGGCAGAGTCTTTAGTATAATGCCCCCCCCTCTCTGTGGGCAGAGTCTTTAGGATAATGCTCCCCCATAGGCAGAGTCTGTAGTATAATGCACCTCCCCCTTCCCATAGGCAGAGTCTGTAATATAATGCCGCCCCCCTCCCGGCAAAAAATAAATAAACAGTACTCACCTCTCCTCCTGGTTCCCTCACTGCTCAGAGCACCCAGCCCGCACACATCTTCAGCACAGCGGGCCGGGCACCAAGTGATGATGTCAGAGACGTCAGTCACAGAAGGGACTAATGGGAGAGAGATCCGCGCTCCCTCTCATCAGTAAACTTGCGGCGGTGACGGGCGGTGGGGCCCGATGCTGGCACCAGGGGCATGCCAGATACAGTTACACTGGCATAGCCCTGGATGGGCCCCCTAAGAGCGAGGGGCCCGGGGCCACCGCCCCCTTTGCCCCCCTGGTAGCTATGATACTGTGGCGGAGGGAAGCATGAAGTGCTCTAAAATTTCCTGGTAGACGGCTGCGCTGACTTTGGTGTTGAAAAAACACAGTGGATCTAGACCAGCAGATGACACGGCTCCCCAAACCATCACTGATTGTGGAAACTTCACACTAGACCTCAAGCAGCTTGGATTGTGGCCTCTCCACTCTTCTTCCAGACTCTGGGACCTTGATTTCAAATGAAAATTGGAACTCTGGGTCCTTGTGGAGTGTGTCAATGACTGCCTTCTGGACATCTGTCAAGTCAGCAGTCTTCACCATGATTGTGGAGCCTACTGAAACAGACTAAGGGGCCTTTTTAAATGCTTAGGTAGTCTTTGCAGGTGTTTTTTGTTAATTATTTTAATTTACTAAGTTAATGACTTTTGTGTTTTCATTGGCTGTAAGCCATAATCATCAACATTAACAGAAATAAACACTAGAAATAGATTACTGTGTTTGTAATGACTCTATATAATATATGAGGTTCACTTTTTGCATTGAAGAACTGAAATAAATTAACTTTTTGATGATATTCTAATTTTGTGAGATGCACCTATATGTTATGGCCTTGTAAATTAGAGTGTCTATCTTCATGGGGTGCACTTAAATAGTGCTGGGCAGCCCGTGTTCTGGCCTCATCTGCGAATTTAGCTATCCAGGGAATCTAGTCACTTTATGTGTATATCAGTTCTGACATTATGTTGCTTGCATTTGAATCCTGTCTATTTTTTATTGTTTGATAACTGCACTGTCTGCTAGTGATTTAATGTATTTGCTCTAGTTTCAATTTGCAATGCATTATGGGAAAGTTCCAAGAGCATTGTGAGACAGTTCTTGTTGCATTGTGGTCCTGTTCTTGTCACAGTTTGGGCAGCGACCATTATTTCCTCTTCTCTTCTGATCGAGAAGTTCCCTTATCACTCATCTTGTAAAGTGGCACAGAGCGGTAGTCGTGACTGAACGTCTGTCTGATTTCGCTCTGGCACTTTACAGACAATGGGTGTCCCAGTCCCAGTGTGCTCTAGGGTGTGGGGTGCAGCACACTCTCTTGTAGGCCGCAGGCCTCCACTGCCTTCAGGCTTCTGTCCTCAGAAGCCGCCGCTCACAATTTAGGGAACACGAAGTTCTTTGTAACAGTCAAACATATACTTGACAGTTCAAGTTCATCAGGTGGGTACAGATGGGATAAGGCACAGCAATTCACATTATCCTCCTTCTTAGCATAACTCCTCTTCAGCCCTGTTGCTAGCTCATCCTGTATTTCTCGTCCACCTCTGCAGTGCACCCGGGACTGGCCTTCAACTTCCATCTATGCAGGTCCCTGTCCATCTTCCTTTGTACTTCAGAGCACACAAAGTGTCCGGCAGCTCCTATGCCAGACCTTAGGCTCTGGACGTGACTGGAGCGACTGCTCTGGATCCCAGTAATGCCTCCCACTGCCTGGAACAAGTGACACATGCTGCCCCTAGCAGCCCACCGCACCTGAACTTGACCTTCACTATGCACTTCACTAACTCTCACTGAACTCACACTATTCTGACTCCATGACTAAGCTGCAAGCATAGGGCGCTGTGAGACACCGTTTCTAGGCTGTCTCTTTACCGTACTCACACATAGTGATGTCTTCAGATAGTTTAACTCGACTGCAAGAAGCACATTGTTGAAGATTCAGAAGAAGATTTATTTTCTAGCAGAATACTCGATGATGTGCAAATGTACAGCAGGTAAAAAGACTTTTTTAGAAACGGGCTGGAAGCACATAAGCTTCTAACATGGCTGAAGATGGTGAATGAGGAAGAAGAATGGAGAAGAAGGGAGGGGTTACTGATGTGTCACCCTGGCCTGGATGCCACAAAATGTAATAAAGCTGTGTCTGAGAGCAAGGGGGAGGTTCTCTAGTCAGGGGAACATTAGCATGCAGTACCTCCTGTCTCAGGCCAGTAGGGGGAGCAGGCTGCCCCTATAAAAGCTGGTGCTGGGGGCAGGGTTAGAAAGAACTGGATGGCCTGTCTCAGCACTGAGACGTGTCCCAGAGTGGAGCAGGGACAGAAAGTTGATTGCACCTAAGAGGAAGTGTGGCAGTAGGAGAGCCACCAGCCAGAGACGAGAGGCGAAGAGAGCCTGTCTTGGCAAATCAGAGACTGACCTTACCAGACTTTGGTGTCTGAGGCTGGCAGGATTCCACATCCCCCAGCAGAGAACCAGTCCGCAAGGAACTGTATATTCCTTGGCCTAAGAAGCCTGGAGGCCCTGCCACAACCGAAGGGACCAGTAAAGCCGTACAAGGCTGGGAGCAGAAAGGAACCCACGTCGCAGGCCATACAGGCGAGAATACACGGAAAGCTCGGAAACGTGGGCTGTTACCCTATCAGGAGGAGATAGCCAGAAGGAGCGCAGAAAGCACGGTAGGCCTACACCCTCACCCTGACCAGGGCCAATTTCCCCATTGCTCTCAGACATCCAGGTCCCCCTCCTAGCTGGGACTGCTTATGGGTCAATTTACCTGTTCTAGTAAAGACCCTGGACTGCAACCTGTTGTCTGTGTGCTCCTTGCTTCTCCAGCACTATCAGCACTGGGACCCTCACTACCATCACTCCCACCATCCATTATACTGCCCTGGGGACGCACTCTTCCCGTGGGGAGTCACACTACCCTAGCTGCACACCTCATCAGCCCCAGCGGTCTGCATGCAGCGGCGGTTCCTAATAACCGCAATCCACGGGTGGCGTAGTCGGACATTATCAGCAGAACGTAGCAGACTACCATTGGCCTGACCACCCTGAGCCACGGAACCGGGTCGCCACTACTACTCCCATCGTCCCCCCTATTGCCCGGATCCGAGTGCCCCACGGCCCAGGGGGCGAGTCAGCTTTGGCGTAGTCGGCAGGATTTCGTGCCCGCAACCACCGGGTACTGCGTGCCTGAAAAAGACTTTTGTAACTTACCTGTGGCGAAGTTTCCCGCCGTCCGGTGTCGTTTCCCGCCATCCGGAGCCGATTCCCGCCATCAGACGCCATCTTGGACCGTTTCCTGCCGTCTTCTGCCATCTTCCCGCCATCCGCAGCTGTTTCCCGCCATCGGACGCCATCTTCTGGACGCCGCGCGGGAAGAAGAGGGGCGTGGACGTCAAAACCGCCCGAGATCCGAAGCTCCGCCCCACGCACCGACGCTGCGCAAGGTCCTGGAAGGGAGAGAGAGCGACGCTGACGTCATCAGGACGCGACGCCAGGTCCTCGTCCATAGCAGCAGCAGCGGAGCCGCGGCCTACAGAAGAGGATCGTCGGAAGGTAGGCCACTCTTGACTAGGGGGGAGGAAGATGTCGGACACAGAGGCGCCCACTACCACCAACGCAGCTGCAGCAGCGGTGATGCCCTATTCCCTGCCCTACATCCCTGGAGCGGCCTGGCTGCCCAAATATTCAGGGGAGCCCCATGCCCTAACTGACTTCAAGGAAAGGCTATACAGTTTTTTCCAGGTTTACCCCCTGACAGAGGAACAGAAGGTCAGCATACTAACAGGGCAGTTAACTGGCGCAGCCCAAAGGGAGGTAAAATCATGGCCCACTGAGGAGAAAAGGACTGTGAAGGGTATTCTGTCCCAGCTGCGGGGTACCTTTGACACACGTACCTCCGCTGAAATTAAAATGAGGTTCTATGGATGTAAGCAGCGGGCACAGGACAGCATCAGAGACTATGCCCTAAATCTGCAGGAAGCCTTGAGGGCTATTCAACAAACTGACCCTGGCAGTGTGCAGGAAACGGATAAGCTGCTAACAGAACAATTCATAGAAGGTCTGCTGTCTAGCGCCCACAGGGCCCAACTGAGCCTCATGTTCTTTCAGAACCCCGACTTGACCTTTGCCCAATTTAAGGACAGGGCCATAAGGGTGCTCCGTGAATCTGCAACCAGTGGCGCTATAAACCCCCGGCGCCCTGCTCTCACCAACCACCAGGAGGCGGCGCCCTCCTCTATGGATCCCGTGGGGGCTGATGCACAGGCCCTGAACCAAGCCCCGTCGAAAGACCTGCACCAAGTCCAGGAGCTGACCAGGAGCGTCGCGGCGTTGACCAGGACCGTCCAGGCGTTGCAAGTGGACCCGTCAAGACCCATCGAGCTGGCTTCAAGTCCGGAGGATGTCCCGTGGCGTCGACAGAGGAGGATCCCGTCATTCCGAGGGAGGCCCACAGACTGCTACGCAGAGGATGGACAGCCCATTTGCCGTCGATGCAATCAGCCCGGACACATTTCCAGGTACTGTAATTTAAACGGGTCCAACCTGGGGCAGAGGGCCAACCCCCAGGCATAAGATCACCAGGCCCTTACAATTGGCGTAATAAGTACGTTGGGGGGCGCCCGGTTTTACCCGTGGTGCTGGACGGTATCCCCATGAGCGCCTTGCTGGATACTGGGTCACAAGTAACCACTATCCCTTATGTACTTTTTAAGCAGTATTGGACTGATGCTGATATCACACGGTATCCAGACAGTAACTTGAGCATCATCGCCAGTAATGGCTTACCCGTGCCGCAGATGGGGTTCAAGGAGATGACCATTAAAATTGGTAAAGTTGAACTACCGGCACAGGGAGTGATTATTGTGGACATTGACCGTCGTGAAAGTCACCCTAAAATAACTGTGGGTACTAACGTAATTGAAAATTGTCTTTCAGAGGTAATTGTGATCTTACAACAGGTGGCGGTGAATGCTAGTTCCAGCCAACAGAGAGTCCTCAACAAGGAAATAAAAGCCCTGATGAGACGGCAGCAGGTAGAACTGTCTGGTGGTGAGATCGGTAGCGTAAGAATGAGTGACCCATTCCCCATTTCCATGCCTCCCAAAAGTGAAATGATGATCTGGTGTCGGACTGCAATTGGGTTGAGAGGTAGAGACTACCAAGCCATGGTAGAACCCATGTACTCAGACAGCAGGCCCACCATTTTGACAGCCCGGGGGGTGGTTGATGTCCGTCATGGGAGGGTGCCCGTCCGCATCCTCAACATTGGGGAGAGGGAAGTACACTTACCCAGGTACGCTACACTCGCCAAACTGTTTGTCGTCGAACACAAAGCTATCAGGGCCGTGGAACCCTTGCCTCCATCTCCACAGGCGGAGGGTAATGGTTCCCAGAAACAAAAGGAGGACTGGTGCCAGAAACTCCATGTGGGTGCTGACTCCACTCCCCTGCACCAAAAACAAGGAGTCTACCGGGTGGTACAGGAGTACGAGAGAGTCTTTAGTAAGCACCCGCTGGACTTCGGCAGAGTAAAGGGGATAGAACACCACATCCCCACGGGGAGCCACCCACCAATAAAAGAGAGACACAGGCCTGTACCCCCTGCAAACTACCAGAACGCAAAGGGCATGCTAAGAGAGATGAAAGAAGCTGGGGTCATTAGAGACAGCTGTAGCCCCTGGGCAGCCCCCTTGGTTCTGGTCAAAAAGAAAGACGGCACCATGAGAATGTGCGTCGACTATAGACAAATCAACCGTATCACCCACAAAGACGCATATCCGATGCCTACAATAGAGGAGTCTTTAGCCGCACTAAAATCAGCTAACTTCTTTTCTACTTTGGACCTTACTAGCGGGTACTGGCAGGTTCCTGTGGCAGAGGCTGACAAGGAGAAGACCGCCTTCACCACCCCGATGGGACTGAGTGAGTTCAACTGTATGCCTTTCGGGCTCTGCAACGCACCAGGGACCTTCCAGCGGCTGATGGAATGCTGTCTAGGGCACCGAAACTTCGAGACGGTCCTCCTTTACCTGGACGACTTGAGCGTCTATTCGAAAACCTACGAGGACCATCTAAAGCACCTGGCCGAGGTGTTCGAAGCCCTGGCAGGCTACGGCCTGAAGGTGAAACCATCGAAGTGTCACCTGCTGAAACCAAAGGTCCAGTACCTAGGGCACGTGGTAAGTGCGGAAGGAGTAGCCCCCGACCCTGACAAGGTCACGGCAATCAAGAGCTGGCCAAGCCCCTCGAACATCAAGGAGGTGAGACAGTTTCTCGGGTTGGTAGGCTACTACCGAATGTTCATCCCCGGGTCCACTAAGATGGCAGCTCCTATGCAGGACCTCCTAATCGGACAGTCTAATCCAGAAGTCAAAAGCCACCCTTCAAGTGGGATAAACCGGAAGAGGAGTCCTTCCGCCAGTTGAAGATGGCCCTCACGGGGGATGAGATCCTGGCCTACCCTGATTATGGCCAGCCTTTTATTCTCCACACGGACGCCAGTAATGTGGGACTGGGAGCTGTACTGTCCCAAAACCAACAGGGCAGAGAACGGGTGATCGCATACGCCAGCCGGAAGCTGAGGCCCACCGAGAGGAACCCAGAGAATTACAGCTCCTTCAAGCTAGAATTCTTGGCGGTAGTGTGGGCCGTGACGGAACGCTTCAAGCATTACCTGGCCTCCGCAAAGTTCACCGTGTACACGGACAACAACCCGTTGACACACCTGGACAATGCAAGACTGGGTGCCCTAGAACAGCGGTGGATGGCCCGTCTCTCCAACTATGACTTCGTGATCAAGTACCGGGCCGGCAAAACCAATGCCAATGCTGACGCCCTATCGAGGATGCCTCACTTACCTGAAGGTGACGAAGACCCAGAAGAGCTGGAGGAGGTAGAACTCCCCGCGTTTCACCGGTATGGAGCCGCTCAATACTCCCACCGTGTGAAGGAGGAGGATCTGACAACCGTGATGATAAATCCCCTACCTCACCACAGCTGGGCCGAGACCCAAGATAGTGACCCTGCCATCCGCCTGGTGAAAGATCTGCTGACCCAGGAAGACGCCCGCATGGATCCGGATGCTCCAGAGGAAGCCAAGCAGCTGTGGAAGGAGAAGAGCAAGCTGTTCCTCTACGAAGGCAAGTTGTGCAGAAGGATTGTCAACCACCGGACGCACGAGCTGACCTGGCAAGTCGTGGTCCCAAGGCGAGATGCAGCTATGGTCCTGGGGGCTTACCATGACAGAGCGGGGCACTTCGGTTGGAAGAAACTGGAGTTCCTGCTAAGAGGAAGGTTCTTTTGGGTCGGCATGAGAGGAGCTGTAGAAAAGTGGTGCAGAGACTGTGGCCCTTGTCACCTGAGGAGGAAGGACCGCACCAGCCAGAAGACACCCTTGAGGCCCATCGTCACCACGCAGCCTCTTGAGCTGGTAGCTCTGGACCACGTCAAATTGGCTCCAAGCCGGTCTGGATACATCTATGCCCTGACAATCGTGGACCACTATTCCCGTTTTCTAGTGGTGGTCCCGGTAAAGGACTTGACAGCCCAAACAGCGGCCAGAGCCTTCCAGCAATATTTCTGCCGTCCACACGGGTATCCGGAACAGGTCCTGACAGACCAGGGTCCAGCGTTCGAGGCTGAAATCTTCCAGGAGTTCTGCAACCTCTATGGCTGTAAGAAGATTCGTACAATGCCTTACCACCCCCAAACTAACGGGATGTGTGAGAAGATGAACAATATAGTCATTGATCTCCTGAAGACGTTGCCCCTGGAGGAACGCAGCCTGTGGCCAGAAAAACTGCCAGACCTGATAGACTTATACAATGACATCCCGGTGAATGCTACCAACTGCACCCCGGCTTACCTGATGCGAGCTAGACCAGGTAAGCTGCCCGTAGACCTGGAGATGGGAGTCCTAATACCTGAGGACACCTCCCCGGATGCGGACTGGGATACGGAAAGGCAACTGCAGTACAAGAAGGTACAGGAGAGTGTGGAGAAGAGCCTGGCCCAGGTGAGAGAAAGGCAAGAAAAACTCTTCAACCAACACGCCCCTGCTGGTCCCCTAGAACCTGGTGAGCAAGTCCTGAAGCGGAAGAGAAGGCTACATAAGTTGGACGACCAGTGGGAAAGGAAACCCTACACCGTACTGCAGTCTGACCACGACAACCCAAAGGTGTGCGTAATCACCAAGGACGGAGGAGAAACCACTAGTGTCGTCTCCAGAGACCACCTCAAAAGATGCCCCGAGCAACTCCGTAGTGCAGAAGAGGATCAGAGTGACCTTGAACCCGCAGAGGACAAGGAAGAAATGATCAGCACCGTTCTCGGAGAGTTCCCTCAGTCCTGGACTCGCATAAATGATGCCATAGTGGTACCCGTCCTGCATTTCCTGCAACCGGCCCAGCAACAGCCAACACCAGAGCCGGAAGGTGAAGAGGAGCAAGCGGTTCCAGAGGCAGAAGAGCCTGTACCAGCAGCCCAGGAGAGTCAACCCTCTGCTGACAGTGAGCCTGCCATGCCTGCGGTAAGCCAAAGGACCCGCAGACAGCTGCCTGCCCTACCTGTACACCCAGCTGGTAGCTGTACCCCTAACGCTAGTGGGGAAAGCCAGGTTGGTCCACCACCAGACAGTGGGTTAAGGAGATCAACCAGGAGCACAAAGGGGCTGATACCCGCTCGCTGGAGAATATAGAGTGTACTAAAATTGTAAATAACCTTGTTGCCAAATGTTGAAATGTTTGCCAAAGTTACCTGCATGTTTATTAATAGTGTGTTTCAGTTTCTTGCAGCTACCGTAAGGACTCAAAGGTTATGGACTTTTTATAACCGGGACCTTGTATGGACTGCATTCGGAGTCTAACCCAGGAATGAACTAAGACTGTAAAGGACTTGGGGTAGGACAGACCCCCACCTGGTTAAGGCTCCCCGTTGTATTGGTGATATGGACACCCGGTCACAGGCCACACTGTGACCTTAAGAACTCAATTTGTGCGTCGTCTGTCTATTAATGTTTTATGGTTATGCATATTGTCTTTGTTTATTGTTTAGTCCCGGAGTACTAAATTTCACTAGGGGGGAATGTGTCACCCTGGCCTGGATGCCACAAAATGTAATAAAGCTGTGTCTGAGAGCAAGGGGGAGGTTCTCTAGTCAGGGGAACATTAGCATGCAGTACCTCCTGTCTCAGGCCAGTAGGGGGAGCAGGCTGCCCCTATAAAAGCTGGTGCTGGGGGCAGGGTTAGAAAGAACTGGATGGCCTGTCTCAGCACTGAGACGTGTCCCAGAGTGGAGCAGGGACAGAAAGTTGATTGCACCTAAGAGGAAGTGTGGCAGTAGGAGAGCCACCAGCCAGAGACGAGAGGCGAAGAGAGCCTGTCTTGGCAAATCAGAGACTGACCTTACCAGACTTTGGTGTCTGAGGCTGGAAGGATTCCACATCCCCCAGCAGAGAACCAGTCCGCAAGGGACTGTATATTCCTTGGCCTAAGAAGCCTGGAGGCCCTGCCACAACCGAAGGGACCAGTAAAGCCGTACAAGGCTGGGAGCAGAAAGGAACCCACGTCGCAGGCCATACAGGCGAGAATACACGGAAAGCTCGGAAACGTGGGCTGTTACCCTATCAGGAGGAGATATCCAGAAGGAGCGCAGAAAGCACGGTAGGCCTACACCCTCACCCTGACCAGGGCCAATTTCCCCGTTGCTCTCAGACATCCAGGTCCCCCTCCTAGCCGGGACTGTTTATGGGTCAATTTACCTGTTCTAGTAAAGACCCTGGACTGCAACCTGTTGTCTGTGTACTCCTTGCTTCTCCAGCACTATCAGCACTGGGACCCTCACTACCATCACTCCCACCATCCACTATACTGCCCTGGGGCCGCACTCTTCCCGTGGGGAGTCACACTACCCTAGCTGCACACCTCATCAGCCCCAGCGGTCTGCATGCAGCGGCGGTTCCTAATAACCGCAAATCCACGGGTGGCGTAGTCGGACATAAACATCAGCACATAACGGACTACCACTGGCCTGACCACCCTGAGCCACGGAACCGGGTTGCCACTACTACTCCCATCGTTCCCCTACTGCCCGGATCCGAGTGCCCCACGGCCCAGGGGACGAGTCACTGACATCACAGCTACATCTGAGAGAGACAGGGAGAGACAAAGGACAAACTTATAAGAAAGGAAAACCTAACTGCATAGCAACAAAACAGCAACTTAATGATAGTGCAATATGGTCTGTAAGATTCCCAAATCATGGGACATGGCGCACACTATCAGGAAATGCCCCTCTTTTTATTAACACTAGTGCCCATCCACTGCACTAGTTCTATCAATAACTATTTCCTATCTCATATACTAAACCTATTATCCTCATCCTATGTGTTATGCAATTCAAAAATTCTATAAACAAATTAGGAAATCCCAGAATTATAATAGAAACCCTAAAATACAAATGTTATTAAATCTCATTAAAAGCGGGACATATATCACCCTAAGAGAAAACAAATTAGTCACACCCCTAACGATAGACCCTTATTCAGACTGCTGGAAGAGGCACTTCTCAATCAGAGGCAGGCCACACCCATTGAGTACTATATACAGTGGGTACGGAAAGCATTCAGACCCCTTTACATTTTTCACTATTTGTTTCATTGCAGCCATTTGGTAAATTCTAAAAAGTTCATTTTTTTCTCATTAAAGTACACTGTGCACCCCATCTTGACTGAAAAAAACAGAAATGTAGAAATTTTTGCAAATTTATTAAAAAAGGAAAACTGAAATATCACATGGTCATAAGTATTCAGACCCTTTGCTCATATTTAAGTCACATAGTTACATAGTTACATAGTTTATAAGGCCAAAAAAAACAAGCGTCCATCCAGTTCAGCCTATTTCTTGTGCACTGCAGCTATTCCGCAGCCTTGATCCAGGGGAAGGCAAAAAAAACCATGCGGTATAGGCCAATTTACATCATTGAGGAAAAACTCACTTCCCGACTCCAATCTGGCAGTCAGATTAAATCCCTGGATTAATTAACTATCACTAAGCATAAGATGTAATTTTATTGTTCTCAAGAAAGGCGTCCAGGCCTCTCTTGAACTCATTAAGTGAGTTGGACATCACCACTTCCTCTCCCAGAGAGTTCCAGAGTCTCACGGCTCTGACCGTAAAGAATCCCCTTCTATGCTGGTGCAGGAACCTCCTTTCCTCCAGACGCATAGTGTGCCCCCTCGTCTTTGTCACCATCCTTGGTATAAACAGGTCATGGGAGAGATCTCTGTACATCCCCCTGATGTATTTATACATGTTTATGAGGTCTCCCCTAAGCCTTCTCTTTTCCAACGTAAATAGGCCTAATTTGGACAACCTCTCTGGGTATTCTAGTCCCTCCATTCCCTTTATTACCTTAGTCGCCCTCCTTTGTACCCTCTCTAGCTCCAATATGTCTTTCCTGAGCACCGGAGCCCAGAACTGTGCACAATATTCTAAGTGCGGCCTTACCAGCGCTTTATACAGAGGAAGAACAATGTTCTCATCATATGCCCCTATTCCTCTTCTGATGCATGCCATGACTCTATTTGCCTTCGCAGCTGCTGCCTGACACTGGGCACTCCAATTTAATTTGCTGTTAACCAAGACGCCCAGGTCCTTCTCCATGTCAGATTTCCCCAACGGTTTCCCATTTAATATGTATGGGTGACTGCTGTTTTTCTTTCCCATGTGCATGACCTTACATTTATCGTCATTGAACCCCATTTGCCATTTTTTGGCCCAACTCCCCAATTTATCTAAATCCTCCTGTAGCTGTGCCCTATCCTCATCTGTATTAACTACTTTACAAAGTTTAGTATCATCTGCAAATATTGCTATTTTACTATGCAACCCTTCCACTAGATCATTAATAAATATATTAAATAATATAGGGCCCAAGACAGACCCTTGAGGCACCCCGCTAGTCGAGACGCAGTTATAAAAGGAATCCAATTTGTCCGCATTAATCAACTGCAGGGCATCTTGATTGGCAAATAGATTGATCACTTTGGGGTACCAAGTGTTCAGCAACTTTTCTTCTGTCTTGGCACAAGCCAAGGATCCGCTGTTCCTCAGGGATTCACATTCTACAGGACCCCTGGACCTGACAAAGAATAAAGCACTTTATCATATTAAACCTGACAGGGCACACCTGTGAGGTGAAGACCATTTCCGGTGACTACCTCTTGAAGCTCATCAAGAGAATGCCAAGAGTGTGCAAAGCAGTCATCAAAGCAAAAGGTGGCTACTTTGAAGAACCTAGAATATAAGACATATTTTCAGTTGTTTCACACTTTTTTGTTAAGTATATAATTCCACGTGTGTTAATTCATAGTTTTGATGCCTTCAGTGTGAATGTACAATTTTCATAATCATGAAAATACAGAAAAATCTTTAAATGAGAAGGTGTGTCCAAACTTTTGGTCTGTACTGTATATATCCACCCATATACAGTATACATATATATACACACATATACAGTATACATATATACACACCCATATACAGTATACATAAACACACCCATATACAGTATACATATATACACACATATACAGTATACATATATACACACATATACCAGTATACAGATATATACACCCATATACAGTATATATATACACATATACAGTATACATATATATACACACACATACAGCATACATATATATACACACTTATACAGTATACATATATACACACATATACAGTATACATATATATACACACACATACAGCATACATATATATACACACATATACAGTATACATATATATACACACACATATACAGTATACATATATATATACACACTTATACAGTATACATATATACACACATATACAGTATACATATATACACATATACAGTATACATATATACACACATATACAGTATACATATATACACCCATATACAGTATACATATATATACACACATACAGTATACATATATACACACATATACAGTATACATATATACAGCCATATACAGTATACATGTACACACACATATACAGTATACATATATATATATATATATATATATGCATACATATAGAGTATCTATAATATAACGCTACAAGCGTCCCTCTGTCTGAAGCCTTTATAGTCTGCGCTAGTGCGACACGCCTGCACAGTCTGGCTCCAGACTGAAGAACGCATGGAGCCGTTACAGGTAAGAGGAGTGTATGGTGCTGGAGATCACGGTATGCGTATACACTGAACACATACCGCGATCTCTGGCGCCATACTTACATACTTACCTGACCGGGATGAGCGCTACCGCGGCGCCTCTGTTCGGTCCAGAGTCCGGGGGAAGAGGGAAGCGTTGAAATTGGCGCATGCGCATAGCGCTATCTGGTGCCATTTTACTGAAGATACATTTGCAATGTGTCTTCAGCAAAATGGAGCCGGACAGCGTGGTATGAGCACACGCGTACTTCGGCGCCGCACTCCTCCCCCGGCCTCCAGCAGAACGGGAAACAGCGCTGGAGCACAGGGAAGAAAGGTGAGTATAAGTGTTTCTTTTCTTGTATGTGTGTGCAGCATGATAGGGATGAGGGGTGCCATACATACCAGGATTGGGGGGTGAGGGGTGCCATACATACCAGGATTGGGGGGTGAGAGGACCATACATACCAGGATTGGCGGGTGAGGGGACTATCCATACCAGGATTGGGGGGTGAGGGGTGCCATGCATACCAGAATTGGGGGTGAGGGGACCATGCATAACAGGATTGGTGATGAGTGGTGCCATGCATACCGGGATTGATGGTGAGGGGTGCCATGCATATCAGGATAGGGATGAGGGGTGCCATGCATACCAGGAATGGGGATGAGGGGTACCATGCATACCAGGATTGGGGATGTGAGGGGGTACCATAGATACCAGGATAGGGATGAGGGGGTACCATGCATAAAAGGATTGGGGATGAGGGGTGCCATGCATACCAGGATTGGGGGTGAGGGGTACCATGTATACCAGAATTGGGGGGTGAGGGGACCATGCATACCAGGATTGGGGGTGAGGGGTGCCATGTATACCAGAATTGGGGGAGGGGAACATGCATACCAGGATTGGGGATGAGTGGTGCCATGCATACCAGGATTGGGGGATGAGGGGACCATGCATTCCAGGATTGGGGGTGAGGGGTGCCATGCATACCAGGATTGGGAAATGAGGGGTGCCAAGTATACCAGAATTGGGGGTGAGGGGTGCCATGCATACAAGAATTGGGGGGTGAGGGGTGCCATGTATACCAGGATTGGGAGGTGAGGTGACCATGCATACCAGGATTGGGGAATGAGGTGTGCCATGTATACCAGGATTGGGGAATGAGGGGTGCCATGCATACCAGGATTCGGGGGTGAGGGGACCATGCATACCAGGATTGGGGGTGAGGGGTGCCATGCATACCAGGATTGGGGGGTGAGGGGACCATACATACCATGATTGGGGGGTGAGGGGAGCCATGCATACCAGGATTGGGGAATGATGGATGCCATGTATACCTGGATTGGGGGGTGAGGTGACCATGCATACCAGGATTGGGGAATGAGGTGTGCCATGTACACCAGGATTGGGGAATGAGGGGTGCCATGCATACCAGGATTCGGGGGTGAGGGGACCATGCATACCAGGATTAGGGGGTAAGGGGACCATGCATACCAGGATTAGGGGGTGAGGGGTGCCATGCATACCAGGATTAGGGGGTGAGGGGTGCCATGTATACCACAATAGGATGGGGGCAGCACAAATACCAGGATGGGAGACCATATACCAATAAAAATGCTCGCCACCCGGGCGTAGAACAGGTTCAATAGCTAGTACATATATACACGCATATATACAGTAATACAGCATATACATACACATATATACTGTATATACACACACACACACACACATATATACAGTAATACAGCATATACATACACATATATACTGTATATACACACACACATATATATATCTGGCGACAGGGCCCCGCTGCGTCCTCTGTGTCTCTGTACAGATATAAGTGTAACACGTACTGGATCCAGCACAGGTGACAGTCTGCCATAGAGCTGACGTGCAGTACATACACTGTGTTATGGGGGCGCTCACCTGTGCGGACCCCGCGCTCCGGCCGCTACTTCTCTGCTCATATAAGGTCTCTCTTTCTGCCATTAAATAATTCGGTTGTCATGGCAGTGGAGGCGGGGCGTTGGTAGGGGGCGTGTCTGGTATAGGGCAGATTGGGGCGGGGCTGTCATGCAGTGCTTGTCTCATCGCTGTAATTTCCTGCTGTTGCCACCTGGTGGACAGCATTGGTCAGTACGCGCTGAGAATGCTCACATGGTGGGGGAGGGGCAGCTTATATATGTATATACACAGTCACAATGCAGTTAGGGTTATGTTCACACAGTGTTTTTTTAAACGATTTTTCCACATTATAAAACTCAGTGTTGTCAGGAAAAGCATTGCATGTATTTTTGATGTATGCCTCACACTAAATACATTTTTGAAGATTTTTTTTAATCTTCCATCCTATACTCGGGCACTGGCTGTATATTGTTGTGGCCCCGGGACTTGCTTAGATCCGCTGGGTGGCATTGCCAGCTGCATTGCAGTAAATGGGTGACCTGAAATCCCACATTTATCCTGTGACCAGTTAGGGACTGTTTTTTCTTAAAGAAGGGGCTCGTGTTATTAATCCCAGACAATCCATTAATGGAGTTTCCAGTAGTATAATAATGATGATTTATCCTGGGGATGGGTTATCAATATCAGATCGGTGGGCTCCGACACGCGGCACCGGCTCTACCCATCAGCTGATTGCAGCGCTCAAGTGTAAATAGTGTGAAGATTGAACATCACCGCTCCATTCACTGTACTGCGGGTCCTGCAGATCAGCTAATATTCATGTAATAGGAGCTGATCTGCAGCACCAGGGAGCGGCCACTACACAGTGACCAGAGCTGTGATGTTCAGCTCCTCAACAATGTTTACATCTGACCTCGACCGAAGCTGCAAACAGCTGATTAGTGGAGGTGACACGTGCCGGACCCCCACAAATCTGATATTAATGAGCTAACCAGGGGATAGGCCATCAATATGTTTGTCCTGGAAATTCCCTTTAAGGCCCACCTGGACATACTATGTATATAATATATATATATGGCAAAGAGTGGGAAGGGGTTAATAAAAGGCTCATAAAACGGACAAACAACACAAATATTGGTTCTATCTTTTACACATTTGGGGTAGCCCTTAAGAGGGCCGTTGGGTCAAAGAGAGAGAGAGAGAGAAGAGAGAGGGGAGGGAGAGATACCGGGAGATACCAAGAGAGAGAAAAAAAGAGAGACCCAACCAGTGCAAGGCTAAGCCGGGCAGGTGGTAGCGGCTATTTATACCCACTGCTGATCTCTGATTGGTGGAAAATCTGGGTGTGGCTGCTCTCTGATTGGTGGAAAATCTGGGTGTGGCTGCTCTGTGATTGGTCAGCATTATGACCTCACAGTGGCGATGACTCATACCTCCTGGGTGGTTCTTCTGGGCGGTTCTGTTTTCTGACTGGTGGAAATTCTAATCAGCATTATGACCTCACAGTGGCCGTGACTCATGTTTCATGGACTGTTCTATCTGGGTGACCTGAAACATGCTGATCTCTGATTGGTGGAAATTCAAGTCATCTTCATGACATCACAATCAGCATGTTATTACTGCTGAGATGATCAGTTTTTTCCTAAATTTCCTACGTTTTGTCCTAATTTATTAGCACATATATACCACTCATTCCTACAATCAAAGGATCAGGAAACCCCTCTGAAATCAATATCCTACAATTTACCCCAACAGCAAAAAAACAACTATACACAAAATACCAAAAGATATATCAGATTATTAATATCCCCCATGCTGGTGTAATGCTCCCAATTCTGCTATAATGTCCCCAAAGCTGGTATAATGCCCCACATCCTGGTATAGTATCTCCAGTTCTGGCATAATGTCCCCCATGCTGCTATAATATCCCCTATACTGGTATAATATTATCATTGTGATATAGTGTCCCCCATCCTGGTGTAACATCATCATTGTGATATAATGTCCCCATTCTGATATTGTGTCACCCATCCGGGTATGGTGTACCCCTTTCTGGTATAGTGTCCCTTATTCTGGTATAATGTCCCCCTTCCTGGTATATTGTTCCTATTCTGATATATTGTCCCCATTCTTATATAGTGTCCTTCATCTTGGTATAATGTCCCCATTCTGGTATAATGTCCCCATCCTGGTATAATGCCCCCCATTCTGGTTTAATGACCATCATACTGGTATAATGTCCCCCTTCCTGGTATATTGTTCCCATTCCTACAATCAAAGGATCAGGAAACCCCTCTGAAATCAATATCCTACAATTTACCCCAACAGCAAAAAAACAACTATACACAAAATACCAAAAGATATATCAGATTATTAATGAGCAAATAAAAGACACAATCACATAAAAATAATTTTTAGAAAGGTGTAGAAAAAATGCTGTAAAGTAAGAACGCTTCAAAAATAGAAATGTTAATGATTTATTTAATCAATTAACAAAATACAAGTGAATGAACAAACAAAAAATCTAGATCCAATCAATATTTGGTGTGACCAACTTTTCACTTTAAGGCTGGGTGCCCACGTAGCATTTTTCAAGCGTTTATGCTGCAGAATTTCCGCAGCGTAAACGCTTGTTAAACGCTAGGTTATCGGCCCCCCATGGTCCCCAAGGGGATTCCGCATGTTCTATGCCCATGCTGCGGATTTTTCCGCAGCGTTTATGCTGCGTACAAAAATCTGCAGTATGTCATTTAATTTTGCGGAAGCGCAGTGGAACTCCCGCCATTGACTTGCATTGAGACGCATAGAAACCGCGACTGTACATTTGTACAAGCGGCTTCTATGCGTCTCTATGTGCAGATGGTACCCAGTTCTGGAGGAGAGGAGACTCTCCTCCAGACCTGGGTACCATTGTACCTGTAAAAAAAGAATAAAATAAATAAAGTTTATACTCACCTTTCCGAAGGCTTCTCTCTGAATGCCGGCATCGCTTGAGGACCTGCGGCGACGTCACAGTCATGTGACCGCAGGCCCTTCACCGCTCTGTCTCGCGATATGCCGGCATCCAGGAAGCAGAGAGGAACGAGCGCTGCAGCCACGCCGGGGCCTCGGGGGTGAGTATAGCTTTATTTGTTTTCATTTTTATTGTTCACACTGTATAAATCCATGCTGTTTGCATGGATTTATATAGTGTGACCTAGTTGTCAAGCACTTTCCAAGTGATGCTATCGCCTGGAAAGCGCTTGTCAATCTGCATGCGGAAACGCATGTGAATCCGCATGTGGATCCGCATGTATTCTGCAGGAAAAACGCATGCACAATCTGCATGCGTTTTTTCTGCCAGGGAGATGCAGAAATGCTGCAGAAATTTTCTGCTTCATTTCTGCATCGTGGGCACATAGCCTAAAACAGCATCAATTCTTCTAGGTACACCTGCGCAAAGTCTGGGATTTTGTAATAATACAGTCAGGTGTCTGGTCATACACCATGGCAAGACTGAGCAAGAATACACAAGGGAGTTATACTACATCAGCAAGGACTCTAAGGCACAAATTTCAAAGCAGATTGAGGGTTCAAGATGTGTCATTCAAGCACTTGTGAAGAAGCACAAGAAAATGTGCAACGTCGAGGTCAGTAGATGCAGTGGTCGGCCAAGGAAACTTAGTGCAGCAGATGTATGACACATTATGGTTACTTTCCTTCAAAAGTGGAAGATGTCCAGCAGTGCCATCAGCTCAGAACTGGCAGCAACCAGTGGGACTCAGCTTCACTCATCTAATGTTCAGAGAAGACTGGCCAGAAGTGGTCTTCATAGCAGAATTGTGGTGAAAAAGCCATATCTTCCAAATCAAAACAAGGCCAAGTGACTCAACTATGCATTAAAACAGAGGAACCAGGGTGTAGAAAATTGGCAGGATGTGCTCTGGACGGTTGAGTCAAAATATGAAAAATGTTGTTATTACAGAAGAGATTTTGTTCACTGAAGGGCTGGAGAGCAGTACAATAATGAGTGTCTGGGCAATAGTGATGCATAAGCACGGTGGAGGCTCCTGTAAGTTTGGGGCTGCATTTCAGCAAATGGAGGTGGAAATTGGGTCAGAATTATTGGTTCCCTCAATGCTGAGATATAGAGGCAGATACTTAGCCATCATGCAATATCATCAGGGAGGTGTCTGATTGGATCCAAATGTTTTCTTCAGCAGAACAACAACCCTAAACATACAGCCAATGTCATTAAGAATTATCTTCAATGTAAAGAACAAGGAGTCCTGGAAATGATCTGGTGCCACCCAGTGGAGTAACTAGAGTCTGATAGGCCCCCACCGCCATGTTGGTCAGATGTATGGGCCCTTGTAGCGTTCTGGATCCTATAAAGAAATATGTGCTCTCTACCTATGTAGTAATGTCCCCCATCCTGGCTCCTTCTTGTAATAATCTCCCACATGCTGGGCCTTATGCTATAACATTTTCCCCCACCTGTGCCCCTGTCTGGTAATGTCTCCATTCTGGCATCATTTCCTTCATTCTGGTTTAATGTCCCCATCCTGGTATAGTGTCCCCATTCTGATATAATGTCCCCATTTTGGTATAATGTCTCTAACCTGGTATAATATTCCCCATGCTGGTGTAATGCTCCCAATTCTGCTATAATGTCCCCAAAGCTGGTATAATGCCCCACATCCTGGTATGGTATCTCCAATTCTGGCATAAGGTCCCCCATGCTGCTATAATATCCCCCATACTGGTATAATATTATCATTGTGATATAATGTCCCCCATCCTGGTGTAACATCATCATTGTGATATAATGTCCCCATTCTGATATAGTGTCACCCATCCGGGTATGGTGTACCCCTTTCTGGTATAGTGTCCCTTATTCTGGTATAATGTCCCCAATTCTGTTATAATTTCCCCATTCTGATATAATGTCCCCATTCTGATATAATGTCCCCATTCCTGGTATATTGTACCCATTCTGATATATTGTCCCCATCCTGGTTTAATGTCCCTCGCCCTGGTTTAATGTCCCCCATCCTAGTACAATGCACTCCATTCTGTTACAGTGTCTCACATTCTGGCATAATGACCTAATTCTGATATAATGTCCCCATTCTGGTATAATGTACCCATTCTGGCATAATGTCCCCCATCCTGGTACGGTATCTACTTAGCTGCCATTCTGGGGATGGGTTATCAAGATCAGATCGGTGGACTCCGACACGCGGCACTGGCTCTACCCATCAGTTGTTTGCAACGCTCAGATGTAAATAGTTTGAAGATCTGAACATCACTGTTCCATTCACTGTACTGTGGGTCCTGCAAGTCAGCTAATATTCATGTAATAGGAGCTGATCTGCAGCACCAGGTAGCAGCCACTACACAGTGACCAGAGCTGTGATGTTCAGCTCCTCAACAATGTTTACATCTGACCTCTGCCGGAGTTTCAAACAACTGAGTAGTGGAGGTGCCACGTGCCGGACCCCCACAAATCTGATATTAACCCCTTCCTGATGTCAGGTGTAATAATATGTACCTGTGACCTGGGCCTATTGGACCAGGTGCGTATTATTATGCCTTGGCGATCGCACCCACACAGAGGCTGTGCTGGCGCGATCGCTGCTGGGTGTCAGCTGATTCTCACAGCCAACACCCGTTGCTTTGTGCCAGGAGTCGTGCCGCACCGCTCCCTCGAAATGTTGCGAACTAAGTCGATCGCAGCATTCTTGGAGCAGGGGGAGGTAAGCGCGACTCTCTTACCTTGAATCAAAAACCGCACTGTGAGCACGGGGTCCCGATCGTTGCTATGGTGACCCGATGTCGTCATGACAACATCCGGGTCACCAGAAAGTTACTTTGATCATGCGCAGTGCACAATCAAAATAACTTGTGCGTGTGCAGCGCTGACAGGCTGCATAGCATAGAGATGCCGCTGCTGCATCTCTATGCTGTACAAGCGATCGGCCTGCAAAAAATGAAAGTCCCATAGTGGGACAAAGTGTAAAAGTAAAAAAAAGTGTAAGAAAGTGAAAAAAAAAAATAAATAAATAAATATATATATATATATATATATATATATATATATATATATATATACACACATAATCAAAATATTTTTTTTAAATGAAAAAATAATCTACAAAAAATAAAACATATACTGTACCATAAATAAAATTTGGGTAAACGGATAAATCCAACGTCCAGACTTCCTTCTTAAAAACTTGTCTTTATTAAATGCGTTCCATAAAAAAATTCACATTCCAGTTAAAATGCCAGGCATATCTGTTTTGCAGTCCTGCAGCATATTAACCCTTTGTTTGTTCTCCACTATGTCATTAGCCCTGTTCAGCATCCACCTGGGATATTTCCTTTGCATTAGTCTCCCTGCAGCCTGCTCAGCATGATGTTCATAGCAGGAAGGGAGGGTCGAATTCCTCTTAAGGGTATGTGCACACTATCAGGATTTGAAGCAGAAATTTCCTGAGCATTTTTGCCTCTCCCTGGCAGAAAAAAGGAGATTTTTGTGTACTCACTGTAAAATCTCTTTCTCTTAGCCTCTAATTGGGGGACACAGGACCATGGGTGTTATGCTGCTGTCCACTAGGAGGCGACACTATGCATAATCTGAAAAAAATTAAGCGTGGCTCCTCCTCTGCAGTATACACCCCTGGACGGCATAAGCCTTCTCCAGTTTTGTGCAAAAGCATTAGGAGGAACGTAACATGGATAACATAACCATGCCTATAAGAAGGCAACTACAGTTATATGAAAAAGTTTGGGCACCCCTATTAATCTTAAGCTTAATGTTTTATAAAAATTGGTGTTTTTGCAACAGCTGTTTCAGTTTGATATATGTAATAACTGTTGGACACAGTAATGTTTCTGCCTTGAAATGAGGTTTATTGTACTAACAGAAAATGTGCAATCTGCATTCAAACAAAATTTGACAGGTGCATAAGTATGGGCACCCTTATTTTCTTGTTTTAAATACTCCTACCTACTTTTTACTGACTTACTAAAGCCCTTTTTTTGGTTTTGTATCCTCATTGAGCTTTGAACTTCATAGAGCAGGTGTATGCAATCATGAGAAAAGCTACTTAATCCCTTAAGCCCCGAGGGTGGTTTGCACGTTAATGACCAGGCCAATTTTTACAATTCTGACCACTGTCACTTTATGAGGTAATTACTCTGGAACGCTTCAACGGATCCCCCTGATTCTGAGACTGTTTTTTCGTGACATATTGTACTTCATGATTTTGGTGAAATTTCTTCGATATCACTTGCGTTTATTTGTGAAAAAAACGGAAATTTGGCGAAAATTTTGAAAATTTTGCAATTTTCAAAATTTGAATTTTTGAGCCCTGAAATCAGAGAGATATGTCACACAAAAGAGTTAATAAATAACATTTTCCACATGTCTACTTTACATCAGCACAATTTTGGAACCCAAATTTTTTTTTGTTAGGGAGCTATAAGGGTTAAAAGTTCACCAGCGATTTCTCATTTTTCCAACAAAATTTACAAAACCATTTTTTTAGGGACCACATCACATTTGAAGTCACTTTGAGAGGTCTTTATGACAGAAAATACCCAAGAGTGACACCATTCTAAAAACTGCACCCCTCAAGGTGCTCAAAACCACATTCAAGAACTTTATTAACCCTTCAGGTGCTTCACAGGAATTTTTTGAATGTGGAAGAAAAAAATGAACATTTAACTTTTTTCACAAAAATGTTACTTTAGACCCAATTTTTTTATTTTCACAGGGGTAACAAGAAGAAATGGACCCCAAAAATTGTTGTGCAATTTCCCCTGGGCACGCAGATACCCAATATTTGGGGAAAAAACACTGTTTGCGCGCACGGCAGGGCTCGGAAGGGAAGGAGCGCCATTTGACTTTTTGATTGTAAAATTTGCTTGAATAATTAGCGGACACCATGTTGCGTTTGGAGAGCCCCTGTGTCCCCAAACATTGGAGCTCCCCCACAAGTGACCCCATTTTGGAAACTAGACCCCCCAAGGCACCTATCTAGATGCATAGTGAGCACTTGGAACCCCCAGGTGCTTCACAAATTGATTCGTAACAATGAAAAAGTGAAAAAAAAAACACTTTTTCATTTTTATGAATCAATTTGCGAAGCACCTGAGGGTTCCAAGTGCTCACAATGCATCTAGATAGGTGCCTTGGAGGGTCTAGTTTCCAAAATGGGGTCACTTGTGGGGGAGCTCCAATGTTTGGGCACACAGCGGCTCTCCAAACGCAACATGGTGTCGCTAACAATTTGAGCCGATTTTCCGTTAAATTTGTTAGCGGACACCATGTTGCATTTGGAGAGTCCCTGTGTGCCCAAATATTGGAGCTCCCCCACAAGTGACCCCATTTTGGAAACTAGACCACCCAAGGCACCTATCTAGATGCATAGTGAGCACTTGGAACCCTCAGGTGCTTCACAAATTGATTCATAAAAATGAAAAAGTGTTTTTTTTTTCACTTTTTCATTGTTACGAATCAATTTGTGAAGCACCTGGGGGTTTCAAGTGCTCACTATGCATCTAGATAGGTGCCTTGGGGGGTCTAGTTTCCAAAATGGGGTCACTTGTGGGGGAGCTCCAATGTTTGGGCACACAGCGGCTCTCCAAACGCAACATGGTGTCACTAACAATTTGAGCCGATTTTCCGTTAAATTTGTTAGCGGACACCATGTTGCATTTGGAGAGCCGCTGTGTGCCCAAATATTGGAGCTCCCCCACAAGTGACCCCATTTTGGAAATTAGGCCCCCCAAGGCACCTATTGAGATGCATAGTGAGCACTTGGAACCCCCAGGTGCTTCACAAATTGATCCATAAAAATAAAAAAGGGTTTTTTTTTCACTTATTCAATTTTATGAATCAATTTGTGAAGCACCTGGGGGTTCCAAGTGCTCATTATGCATCTAGATAGGTGCCATGGGGGGTCTAGTTTCCAAAATGGGGTCACTTGTGGGGGAGCTCCAATGTTTGGGCACACAGGGACTCTTCAAATGCCACATGGTATCCGCTAACAATTTGAGCCGACAATTTGTTAGCGGATACCATGTTGCATTTCAAGAGTCCCTGTGTGCCCAAACATTGGAGCTCCCCCACAAGTGACCCCATTTTGGAAACTAGACCCCCCAAGGCACCTATCTAGATGCATAATGAGCACTTGGAACCCCCAGGTGCTTCACAAATTGATTCGTAAAATTGAATAAGTGAAAAAAAAACACTTTTTCATTTTTATGGATCAATTTGTGAAGCACCTGGGGGTTCTAAGTGCTCACTATGCATCTAGATAGGTGCCTTGGGGGGTCTAGTTTCCAAAATGGGGTCACTTGTGGGGGAGCTCCAATGTTTAGACACACAGGATCTCTCCAAACGCGACATGGTTCCAATTTGTTAGCGGACACCATGTTGCGTTTCGAGAGCCCCTGTGTGTCTAAACATTGGAGCTCCCCCACAAGTGACCCCATTTTGGAAACTAGACCCCCCAGGGAACTTATATAGATGTGTGGTGAGCCCATTGAACCCCCAGGTGCCTCTCAGAAAATCATAATGTTGACTTGTGAAAATAAAAATAAAAACATTTTTTCCACAAAAATGCAAAAAAAAATATTTTCACAAGGGTACTAGGAGAAATTGCACCCCATAAGTTGTTGTGCAATTTCTCCTGAGTACTCATATACCCCATGTGTTGGAAAAAAACTACTGTTTGGGCGCATGTAAGGGCTCGGAAGGGAAGGAGTGACGCTTTTGAACGCAGACTTTGATGGAATGGTCTGCGGGCGTCATGTCATGTTCTCAGAGCCCTTGATGTGCCTAATCAGTGAAATGCCTAACAAGTGCCCCCTTTTTGGTAGTGTTAGTTGATTTTTGAATTTTGTAATGTAGTGTTATACATCAATTGTGTAGGACAATCTGACGAACACTACACAACTGATGTATGACAACCTGACGAACACTACGTCAGCTGTGCAGTGTTCGTCAGGTTGTCATACTTCAGAAATTAATTCAATAGTCCATCGAAGTATGGTACCTTTTGAAGCAGTCTTTCATACACAAGCCAGGTTTGTCAGGGCAGGTGTCACATTGATAAATGGTGTCCTTGCGTATTCCACTTTTATAACACACTCGGCACCTCTTTTGTGACTTTCCTTTTTTTCCGCTGTGAGGGATCTGCCCTGGGAAATGCTGGCCTGGTACAATTCTTGGTCCTTCAATTCCAGAAGTACTGGGGCCCTCTCTGTCACTGCTGCCAAATATCAGGGCCTTGTTAACTGTTTCCTGAAACTGAAGGTACGACGCAGAAGTCTGGCCTGCACATTGTGACAGAAGGAAAGCATTGTGCATTGCCATCTGTACAATGTGCACGGCCAGCTTCTTGTACCACACTCTGGACTTTCTCAAAGCACTGTATGGCTGGAGGACTTGATCAGAGAGATCAACTCCCCCCATGTACTTGTTGTACCCCACTCACAGTCTGGTTTGACGACCTGTGTAGTGGAACCTCGTACAGTGCTGAGTGTGCTGCCATCACCATGTATGGTGGTCAAGAAAAGGACATCCCTTTTGTCCTTGTACTTGACCATCAACAGGTGGTCGCTACATTGGGCTCTGCTCTCACCCCTTTTGAGCAGCTGCCCAATTAGCGTCTTTGGGAGGCCTTTCTGAATTTTGCGGACAGTACCGCAGGCTGCGGTACGTCGCGCAGAGAGGGACTGGAAGAGCGGGATAATTGTATAAAAGTTATCCACGTAGAAGTGATAACCTTTATCAAGCAGTGGGTGCACCAAGTCCCACACAATTTTCCCACTCACTCCCAGAACAGGGGGGCATTCAGGGGGTTCAATCCGGGAGTCCTTCCCTTCATAAACTCTAAACTTGTGAGTGTATCCTGAGGTACTCTCACAAAGTTTATACAGCTTGATCCCATACCTTGCCCTCTTACTGGGCAGGTACTGCCGGAATCCAAGCCGCCCCTTAAAAGAAATTAAGGACTCATCCACACAAATGTCCCTTTGGGGCACGTACACTTCACCAAACTTGTTGTTGAAGTGTTCGATGACCGGCCGAACTTTGAAAAGACGATCAAAGTTCGGGTCATCGCATGCAGGACACCTTGCATTATCTTGGTAATGCAAGAACTTGTAGATGGCCTGAAAACGTGTCCGGGGCATGACCATTCGGAACACTGGAGTGTTATACAAAACGTCAACACTCCAGTATTGCCGAAGCTCGGGCTTCTTCAAGTTCCCCATAAGAAGGACCAGGCCCCAAAACTTCATCATTTCTACTGCGTCTACAGGAGACCAGTTAGAAAATGATGAAGAGGGGTTTTGTTCTAAAAATTGATGAGCGTATAAATTAGTTTGGCCCACCATGAGGTTTATAAAATCCTCAGAGAAAAAGACTTTGAAAAAGTCTATTTCTGTGAGGCCGGTGGTGTCAAACTTGATTCCTGATTCCGCTACGAAATCAGGAATCAGCGGCTCATAATTTTCGGGGGGCGAAGTCCATATAGGCTCAGTAGTGGGGGGCGCTGGAACATCTCTCCTGCGACGACGGCGGGGTGGGCCAGCAGAACCTGAGGGAGAGGAGGAAGAAGAGAAGGAGGAAGACGACGAGGAGTCGGAAAAAGAAAGAAATGTGGGATCCTCACCCTCACTGTCAGTGTCGGAGGCAAGAATAGCGTAAGCCTCCTCCGCTGAATAATGAGTTTGGGATGAGCAGGACATTGTTTGTTATGTATGTGGTGCGTGTGTGTCAATTCTTTGAGAGTGTGTGTGTCAGTACTTTATTTAGAGTGTGTGGAAAAAGGAAATACTGTATGTGGTGCAAACAGCGAGCACGAGTGTGGATTGGTGAACTATGCCACCGATCAATACTCGGCGGCTGCTGGATGTGCGCACAAATGTGTGGGGAGTGGGAAGAGGGGAATTGGGTTGGATGAGGGGAGATCAGATTACTTACCAAAGTCCTCTCTGTTCTTTCAGGACCGGGAGCCCGTAGCAGGAGCCCGGCGCTGGTGACCGGGAGCCCGGAGCAGGAGACCGGGAGCCCGGAG
Organism: Phyllobates terribilis; assembly: GCF_046119375.1. Classification (NCBI taxonomy): domain Eukaryota; kingdom Metazoa; phylum Chordata; class Amphibia; order Anura; family Dendrobatidae; genus Phyllobates; species Phyllobates terribilis. The sequence continues at coordinate 5,319,088 of NW_027362823.1, forward strand.
CAGGAGACCGGGGGCCCGGAGCAGGAGACCGGGAGCCCGGAGCAGGAAGACGGGAGCCCGGAGCAGGAAGACGGGAGCCCGGAGCAGGAGACCGGGAGCAGGAGACCGGGGGCCCGGAGCAGGAGACCGGGGGCCCGGAGCAGGAGACCGGGAGCCCGGAGCAGGAAGACGGGAGCCCGGAGCAGGAGACCGGGAGCCCAGAGCAGGAGACCGGGAGCCCAGAGCAGGAAGACGGGAGCCCGGAGCAGGAAGACGGGAGCCCGGAGCAGGAGACCGGGAGCCCGGAGCAGGAAGACGGGAGCCCGGAGCAGGAGACCAGGAGCACGGAGCAGGAGACTGGTACTGGAGCTGGAGATCAGAAGCAAAAGAATTAAAGAATTAACAGGGACACTGGGGTGAGGCGGATTGGGATGGGAAGGGGGGTAAAAAGACAGGGGAGTGGGAAGAGGGGTAAAAAGACAGGAGAGTGGGAAGAGGGGGATTGGGGTTGATGAGGGGAGATCAGAGATGGACTTACCAAAGGGTCAGCAGGACTGGAACAGAAGACCCAGAGCAGGAGCCCGGGAGCCCGGAGCAGGAGACCAGGAACCCGGAGCAGGAGACCAGGAGCCCGATGCAGGAGACCAGGAGCCCGGTGCAGGAGACCAGGAGCCCGGCGCTGTTGACCGGGAGCCCGAAGCTGGTGACCGGGAGCCCGGCGCAGGAGCCCGGGAGCAGTAGACCAGGAGCCCGGAGCAGGAGACCAGGAGCCCGGAGCAGGAGACCAGTACTGGAGCTGGAGATCAGAAGCAAAAGAATTAACAGGGACACTGGGGTGAGGCGGATTGGGGTGGGAAGGGGGGTAAAAAGACAGGGGAGTGGGAAGAGGGGTAAGAAAACAGGGGAGTGGGAAGAGGGGGATTGGGGTGGATGAGGGGAGATCAGAGATGGACTTACCAAAGGGTCAGCAGGACTGGAACAGAAGACCCAGAGCAGGAGACCAGGAGCCCAGTGCAGGAGACCAGGAGCCCGGTGCAGGAGACCAGGAGCCCGGTGCAGGAGACCGGTACTGGAGCTGGAGATCAGAAGCAAAAGAATTAACAGGGACACTGGGGTGAGGCGGATTGGGATGGGAAGGGGGGTAAAAAGACAGGGGAGTGGGAAGAGGGGTAAAAAGACAGGAGAGTGGGAAGAGGGGGATTGGGGTGGATGAGGGGAGATCAGAGATGGACTTACCAAAGGGTCAGCAGGACTGGAACAGAAGACCCAGAGCAGGAGACCAGGAGCCCGGTGCAGGAGACCAGGAGCCCGGTGCAGGAGACCGGTACTGGAGCTGGAGATCAGAAGCAAAAGAATTAACAGGGACACTGGGGTGGGAAGGGGGGTTAAAAGACAGGGGAGTGGGAAGAGGGGTAAAAAGACAGGGGAGTGGGAAGAGGGGGAAGAGGGGGATTGGGGTGGATGAGGGGAGATCAGAGATGGACTTACCAAAGGGTCAGCAGGACTGGAACAGAAGACCCAGAGCAGGAGACCGGGAGCCCGGCGCTGGTGACCAGGAGCCCGGCGCTGGTGACCAGGAGCCCGGCGCTGGTGACCGGGAGTGGAGCTGGAGACTCGGACCAGAGCTGGAGACCGCTGCAGGACGCAGCAAAAAAAGGTAAGGGGGGGTAAAAAGAGGGGGGAGGGGGGATTGGGGTGGATGAGGGGAGAACAGACTTACCAAAGTCTTCTCTGCAGGATCAGCAGCAGGCTCTGGAGCAGGAACCACAGCAGGTCAGGAGCAGAAGATCCAGGAGCTGGAGCAGAAGATCCAGGACGCTGGAACAGAAGATCCAGCAGCAGCGGCAGCAGCAGCGACTGGAACAGTGAGAAGATGGTCTTGTGGTGTCACAGAATATTCTGTGGCACTACAAGGCCCAGCACAGACACATCAGATGTGATCGCTCTGTAGAAATCCTCACCAAATGTGAGGGTCTGCAGGGCGGTCACAGGGTGATGATGGGGTGGTGACAGGTGGAGGTAATCTGATTGGAGCAATCATTGATGACATTGATCGCTCCAATCAGAGTACCTGAATACAGGTGACCAGGCGGTCACAGGGAGGTGTCACCCCTCTGTGACCCCCTGTGGTGCATGTTGTGCCCCAGCCATTTGATTGGTGACACTGATTGCACCAATCAGACATGGCTGGAGCAGAGCACGCACCACAGGGGGTCACAGAGGGGTGACACCTCCCTGTGACCGCCTGGTCACCTGTATTCAGGTACTCTGATTGGAGCGATCGATGTCATCATCGATCGCTCCAATCACAGCAGTCTGGGGGATTGAATCACATTACAGGGGGTCATGGGGCGGTGACAGGCAGGTCACAAGCCGGTCACCGCCCCATGACCGCCCTGTCACCGCGCGGTCGCGCTACGATCGGTGCGATCGATGTGATCGGCGATCGCACCGATCATAGCAGTCCGGGGCCAGGGCTGGGGTGTCCTAGCAACAGTCTAGGATCGGTGCTCATAGGAGCACCGATCCTAGGCTGCAGATCACTGTTTCCGGCAATCACATTGCCGGAAACAGTGAGAAATGCTGTGATTGGCTGTTCAGATTTGAACAGCCAATCACAGCGATTGCTGGTGCGGGGGGGCGGCGACAGCCCCCGGGATGATGACGCCATCTACCAGGAGGTAAGATGGCACCGTAACTTTAATGCTGTCACCGCGACTTAAGTCGCGGTGCCGCATTAAAGATATGACGTACTAATACGGGTCTGGCTCTTAAGTCCCAGGGCACAGACGCGTATTAGTACGTCAGATGTTATTAAGGGGTTAAAGTGGCCACTTGCAAGTTGTTCTCCTGTTTGAATCTCCTCTGAAGAGTGGCATAATGGGCTCCTCAAAACAACTGTCAAATGATCTGAAAACAAAGATTATTCAACATAGTTGTTCAGGGTAAGGATACAAAAAGCTGTCTCAGAGATTTAACCTGTCAGTTTCCACTGTGAGGAACATAGGAAGGAAATGGAAGAACACAGGGACAGTTCTTGTTAAGGCCAGAAGTGGCAGGCCAAGAAAAACATCAGAAAGGCAGAGAAGAAGAATGGTGAGATCAGTCAAGGACAATTCTCAGACCACCTCCAGAGAGCTGCAGCATCAACTTGCTGGAGAGGGTGTCACTGTGCATCGGTCAACTATACAACACACTTTGCACAAGGAGAAGCTGTATGGGAGAGTGATGCGAAAGAAGCCGTTTCTGCAAGCACGCCACAAACAGAGTCGGCTGAGGTATGCAAAAGCACATTTGGAGAAGCCAATTTCTTTTTGGAAGAAGGTCCTGTGGACTGATGAACCCAAGATTGAGTTGTTTGGTCATACAAAAAGGCGTTATGCATGGCGGCAAAAAACACAGCATTCCAAGAAAAACACTTGCTACCCACATTAAAGTTTGGTGGAGGCTCCATCATGCTTTGGGGCTGAGTGGCCAATGCCGGCACCGGGAATCTTGTTAAAGTTGAGGGACGCATGGATTCCACTCAGTATCAGCAGATTCTTGACAATAATGTTCAAGAATCAGTGATAAAGTTGAAGTTACGCAGGGGATGGATCTTTCAGCAAGACAATGATCCAAAACACCGCTTCAAATCTACTCAGGCATTCATGCAGAGGAACAATTACAATGTTCGGGAATGGCCATCCCAGTCCCCAGACCTGAATATCATTGAACATCTGTGGGATCATTTGAAGAGGGCTGTCCATGCTCGGCGACCATCAAACTTAACTGAACTGGAATTGTTTTGTAAAGAGGAATGGTCAAAAATACCTTCATCCAGGATCCAGGAACTCATTAAAAGCTACAGGAAGCGACTAGAGGCTGTTATTTTTGCAAAAGGAGGATCTACTAAATATTAATATCACTTTTCTGGTGAGGTGCCCATGCTTATGCACCTGTCAAATTTTGTTTGAATGCAGATTGCACATTTTCTGTTAGTACAATAAACCTCATTTCAAGGCAGAAACATTACTGTATCCAACAGTTATAACATATATCAAACTGAAATAGCTGTTGCAAAAACACCAATTTTTCGAAAACATTAAGCTTAAGATTAATAGGGGTGCCCAAACTTTTTCATATAACTATGTACGAGCTCAAAAAAAAAAACAATATGAGAACTCAACATAACAACGGCCCGAAACGGGCAACAGGGTGGGAGCTGTGTCCCCCAATTAGAGGCTAAGAGAAAGAGATTTTAGGGTGAGCACACAAAAATCTCCTTTACTCTGTCGCCTCATTGGGGGACACAGGACCATGGGACGTCCCAAAGCATTCCCTGGGTGGAAAGCAATGGACAAATATTGTGTAGACAGGCCCCTATAATTGGGGCACCGCCGCCTGCAGGATACACCTACCCAGGCTCGCATCTGCCGAGGATTGGGTATGAACCCTGTAGTGTTTGGTAAACGTGTGTAGGCTAGTCCAGGTGGCTGCCTTACACAATTGTTGTGCCGAAGCCTGGTGCCGAATGGCCCAGGAGGTCCAATCGCACGTGTAGAGTGTGCCGTAATACCTGCTGGAAGAGGAGAATTTGAGGCGGAAGGCCTCTTGTATGGTGGATTTGATCCACCTGGCAAGGGTAGCGTTGGAAGCTGGCAGACCCTTGCGACCGTATTCCAGAAGAAGGAAAAAAGAATAAGATTTCAGTAAGGGCGCAGTCCTAAACACATAGATACGCAATGCCCTGACAAGGTCAAGCGTATGCAGAGCATTCTCCACTCTATCAACCGGGACCGGACAGTGGGATGGCAGTGAAATTTCCTCATTGAGGTGGAGGTTGGACACAACCTTCGGAAGGAAGGATGGGACCGTATGGAGAACTACCTTGTCCTGGTAAAAAGCCAGGAAGGGCCATCTGCAGGTGAGTGCTGTTAGTTCAGACACCCTGCGTAGCGAGGTGATTGCCACCAGGAAAACCACTTTCTGGGATAGAAGCAGAGTGGGACTTCCCTAAGGGGTTCAAAGGGTTTTTCATGCAATGCTGTCAGCACCAGGTTGAGGTCCCACGCTTCTAGTGGTCGTCTGTAGGGGGGAACCAATCGTGAAACCCCCTGAAGAAATGTCCTTACTTGTGGCTTGTTAGCAATGCACCTTTGAAAAAGCACTGAGAGAGCTGATACCTGGCTCTTAAGGGAGGCCAGGGACAGTCTGGCCTCCAGACCCGATTGTAGAAACCCAAGTACCCTGGGGAGGGAATAAGGGAATGGGGTCTGGCCACGAGATTCACACCAGGTAAAGAAGGCTTTTCAGGTACGGTAATAAATCTTAGCAGAGGTTGGCTTCCGTGCCCTGATCATGGTTCCAATGACGTCCGGCGAGAACCCTGACTGGGTTAGAACCCAGGTCTCAATGGCCACGCCGTCAATTTGAGGGCCCCTAAGTTCTGGTGGTAGAACGGGCCTTATGACAGAAGATCCGGGCGGTCGGGGAGATGCCAGGGGACGTCTGCTGTGAGCTGTACGATGTCGGCATACCATGTACGTCTGGGCCAGTCCGGTGCGATTAGGATGGTTGGAACTCCCTCTTGCTTGATCTTCCTCACGACTCTGGATATCAGGGGGAGAGGTGGAAAAATGTACAGGAGCTGGAACTGGGTCCAGTCCTGAACCAGGGCATCCGCTCCTAGCGCCCACGGGTCGTGTGTTCTGGCCATGAAGTTGGAGACCTTGGCATTGAAGTGGGATGCCATTAGGTCCACGTCCGGAGTCCCCCAGCGATGGCAGATCTGGTGAAAAACTTCGGGATGGAGAGACCACTCTCCCGAGTCCATTCCTTGCCGGCTGAGGAAGTCTGCTTCCCAGTTGTCCACCCCCGGAATGTGGACCGCAGAGAGAATCGAACCTGTGTCTTCCGCCCAGTGGAGAATGTGTGTCACTTCTCGCATCGACTGGGCACTGCGGGTCCCCCTTTGGTGATTCACATATGCCACAGCCGTGGCATTGTCCGACTGTACTCTAATGTGAGAGGCTGCCAGTAAGAAATGGAAGGCTCTCAACGCCAGAAGGATGGCACGAATTTCCAAGATGTTGATGGGCATGGTCGCTTCCGCTGGGGACCACTTGCCCTGTGCTCTGTGGTGTAGGTGCACCGCACCCCAACCCGTCAGGCTCGCGTCGGTGGTCAGAACCTTCCATTGACCCGTGAGAAAGGATTTCCCCTTTGTTAGTGAGGTTGGCTTGAGCCACCAGTGCAGGGACCTCCTGGTTGACGACGTCAGCTGGAACTCCCTGTCGAGAGAAAAAGGGTTCCTGTCCCATGACTTGAGGATGGCTAGTTGGAGAGGCTGGGGAAATGGGACCGCTTCTATTGCCGCCACCATCCTGCCAAGGACTCTCATGGCAAACCGGAGAGATCGAGGGGGTTTGCTGAGGAGAGTGCGAACTTCTAGACGGAGAGGCAGTGCCTTGTCCTTGGGAAGGAGCACTAGACCCCTGAAGGTGTTGAGTAGCATTCCCAGGAAGGTCAGAGACTGACTCGGGGTTGGTGATGACTTTTGTAGGTTGACTAACCAGCCCAGGCGACTCAGAGTGTCGATTGTGATTGAGACGCTGAGCTCGCAGTCCTTGAAGGTGGGAGCCTTGATAAGGAGATCGTCCAGGTATGGAACGACTACTATGCCTCTGGAGTGCAGGACGTCCATGGTGGCTGCCATGACTTTGGTAAACACTCTGGGAGCCGTGGCGAGTCCGAACGGGAGAGCCACGAACTGGTAGTGGTCCTGGTCGATTGCGAACCTGAGAAATCTCTGATGGGGAGGTGCAATTGGTATATGCAGGTATGCGTCTTGTATGTCTATGGAGGCGAGAAATTCTCCCTTTTCCATGGACGCAATGATTGACCGAAGGGACTCCATGCGTTAGTGACGTACCCGTACATATTTGTTGAGCTGTTTTAGGACCAGTATGGGCCGTATGCCTCCTCCTTTCTTGGGGACTACGAATAAATTGGAGTAGAACCCTCGGCCGCGGGGACCGGTAATATGACTCATGCTTGAAGAAGCGAGAAGACCGCTTGGCGGAAGGCACGAGCCTTGGCTGGCGGTTTTGGGGGAACAGAAAGAAAGAGTCTGTTTGGTGGGTTGGAAGTGAACTCTATTTTGCATCCCGAAGACACTAGTTCCCTGACCCACCTGTCTTCTGTAATAGGCAGCCAGACTTGATGAAAAAGCAAAAGTCGGCCACCTATAGGTGGGGTGTCTTCCGGAGTCCATGAGTCATGATGAGGAGGAAGTCTGAGATTTTCCTCCTTTGGACTTTGACTAGCCTGCTTTTGACTGCCAGGTCTTGTCCGACTTTTGAGTCGACCGTGAGTTGTCCCTGTGTGGGGAGTGGTTGCTATTTTGTGCTGGCCTCGAGACGGACCAGCACGAAGAGTTCCGAAAGGATCGGAATCGAGTTTGGTTACTCTTCTTGTAAGTGCGTTTGGGTTGCAGTTGGGGGAGAGAGGTACTCTTACCCCCGGTGGCGTTGGATATCATCGTGTCCAACTATTCACCAAAAAGTCGACCACTGAGGTACGGGAGGTGCGTGAGGGACCTCTTAGAGGCTGCATCTGCTTTCCATTCCCGCAGCCAGAGGATACACCGAATATTGATGGCGTTTGATGCTATCCCCGCTGCACCCCTTGCAGAATCCAGAGCTGCATGAAGCGTGCAATCTGCTACAACTGCTATTTGAACCGCTTGGTCCAACAGCTCAGGAGCAGATACTTGGAGGCCAGCTTGTAAAGGAGTGACTGTGCTGCTAGCCTAGAGACTGGGGGATCCACTTTGGGTGGATCTGTCCATTCCTTGGTGGCCTCCTGTGAGAAGGGGTACCGCGCCTCCAGATATTTGCGATTAGTAAACTTCTACTCAGGCTGTGAGAACTGCTTTTTAAGGATCGACTTAAACTCTGGGTGGTCAAAGAAGACCTTAGGCGGCTTCAGAACTCCTTCAAAAGGAAATCTTGTGTTGTGGTGCCTCCGGGGGCGGATCAGAAATGTCCAGCACCCGATGGATGGACGAGGTTACGTCCTCAACTAGCGCTGTATTGCTAGGGGGAATTGGGATCAGGGACCCTTCAGTTTCCTTGTCTGAGTCGGAATTACAGATGCCTTCCGAATCCTGTGTATCGCTAAGGCATCTCCTGCTGGGTGAACCGGGGTGGAGGTCTGGTCGGGGATCGCTGTGGAAAACTACATTGTCTGTCCCTGGTAGGGGACGGTCTAGATGACCTGGAACTACGGTGTCTCTCTCTAGAAGGGGATGACCGTGTGCTATAGGATGACGCAGATGAACGTGACCTGTGGGTCCGCTTGCGTCGTGACCTAGATGTGGATGTGCCCGGGTCGTCATGTCCCTGAGTCGAGCCTTCCCTTTGCTGGGTAGCGTTCATAGCCGAGGCATGACTCTGCAGAGCCTGAAGCAATGTGGAGGTTAGGTTATCTATAGACTGCGTCATAGATTGCGACATCTGAGTGACCCATTCCGGCATGGAATTAGACACCGAAGCATTGACAGGGGCTTCTTGGGGCTCTGGCACAGTAGTCTGGATGCAGTCCTGGCAGCACGGGTACGTGCTGCCACTGGGGAGAGTATTGCTGCAGGCTGTACAGAGTGCATAATAGCAGTCCTGCCTGGTTCTCTTGGACCTTGAGCCAGGCATAGTGCACTGGGGTGGCTATGCAGAGGGCCCTACAGGGTTGGCTATGCAGAGGAGCCTATAAGGAATAATGGATTCACAGCCGAGGAAGAACTCAAGCTGTGATCTTATCCCACCAGTGTGTCCGTAGTTCCAGCGCCGAAGATCCACAGTCCTGTGCCCTCCGGAGACTGGCTGGTCTTCCCTTATCCTGCAGCAGATAATGGCCGCCGGAGTAAAGTTAAGAAAGAAGTGGGGTTGAGAGCTGAAAAGGGCGGCAGAACTGTGTGAAATCGCGCCCTTTCAGTCTCGATCTGCCCCCTCTATGACACTGTAGAGTGTCATATTTGTCATCCGGGGGGGCGGGCCGGGGAGAGGAGGTGGTGGCTTCGGCTAGGCCGAAGCCGCGGCCTAAATTAGATGCCTGATGCCCAAAGGGACTCCAGGCTGGCGCGGAAGTCCAGGAGGGGGACGGATCTGAACCGGACCCCCCCGGATTTAAAGGCAGGATAGCGGTGGGGTATGAGCGGAAGGGGGGGCCCTGTGAAGAGTCCCCCTGAGGCACCATAGAGCTGGTGCTGCCGCAGAAACAGGGCGCAGGGAGGCCTGTGCCTCTGTTGTGTCATGCCTGCCTGCACACCCCCTGGCCCCAACAGGAGCCCGCAGCAGGACTGGGGTCCCTGGATTGAGCCGTAGTGTGCTGGCTGCTGGGAGCTGCTGCCTGTACAGGCCCTACCTGAGGCGTTTCAACCTAATACCCCCAGGGTGGGGATTAGGGAGGTGCTGCTGTCACCGTCAGGGGGCTATATCCTCGCCTCGACCTCAACCCAGAAACCAAAAGGAATTGGGGAAGGAGGGGGGTCTCGACTTCGAACCAGCACCCGAGGGGCTGGGGAAGGAGCGACATGGGGAATAGCCATCTCGACTTCAACCGTGCACCTCGTAATAAGAGGCCGAGGAAGGAGCCATGCCGGGAGTCTCGCAGTAGACCCACTTTTCTTCATCTGTAATCCCGTCGGAGAAAACGGAGTAAAAGTTTTAGGTGTGCCTCCTATGCGACACTAAGCAAAAACTGGAGAAGGCTGATGCCGTCCAGGGGTGTATACTGCAGAGGAGGAGCCACGGTTAATCTTTTTCAGATTATGCATAGTGTTCCCTTAGTGGACAGCAGCATAACACCCAAGGTCCTGTGTCCCCCAAAGAGGCGACAGAGTAAAAGGCATGCGGATTTACATGCGCTTTTTTAAGTGTTTTTGTACATCAATGAATGCTTTTTGGAGCTAAATAAAGGTGGTGGGACATTGCTTAAGCTCTTGGATTACCATAAGAACTTGGGTGTTTATACTGGTTCATTTAAATGATTAAAGAATGAGTCTGTTGTATTTCAGATAAAGTGTTTACACTGTGTCTATGCTTTTTTAAATTAAAGTTTGGTCATGAAAAGGTCTAATTGACACCTTGACATCACTAAACAAAAGAGCTGGGTGTCAGCTAGTCCCATTCAATCAATCTTCATTAGCATTTCTATTCATGTAATTTATGCGACTTGTGTGAGATGCTAATTTTAGCCTGGGAAGGTGCCATTAGGCAAACATGGTCCCTGGCCATTAAATAACATCTCACAGCTGGTTTGTTAGCCGCTACATCCCCCGATCAGCACTCAGCAGCGCTTTGGACACAACGTATTTATGTTGCATCCAAAACGTGATGTTCTAACGCCGCACTTTTGTTGTCGGTACATGTGAATCCACCACATATAATGACACTTCAGGTCGGTCAAAATCTGCAGCAGAGACTAGCGTGTGAGTTTGGGTTCGTGGCCACGATCAGGAGCCGCTGCAGGTTTGATGCGGCGTGTTTATACAGCGTCAAACCCGCAGCGTCCAGATGTTACAGCATAGTGGATGGGATCTCTAGAAATCCCACGTCCACTATGCGTGCATCAGAGGCTGCGAATCACCCGTGGACACTGACATGCGGTGCGTCTTTCAGGACCGCAGCATGTCAAGTTCTCTTGCGGAGTCGCTAGTCTCCGCAACAGAAAATTGACCACCAGAATGTATTGAATGCGGTAAATCAGCATGGTTCAGTGAACACATGTGGATTTACCTGTGTTCAATAGAATGCAGCATTTTGGACGCAGGAAAACTTTGCTTCCAAAGCGCTGCTACGTCTGAATTATGGGCACAGAGCCTAAGAAAAAAAAAATGGTGTGGGCTCCCGCATCATTTTTATAACCAGCAGAGGGAAAGCCGACCGCTGGGGGCTGATATTAATAATACAGAAAAAAGCCACACAATAGCTACAAAAAGGTGGGCGGATAGCCAGCCAAATGGCGAGCATCCGTCCAAAAGCACGCTGAAAACATCATATCAAAAAAAGGAGGAAAGCTCAGCATATCATTGCAAAAAAGTATCTTTATTTAAACATATATAGAAAAATAGGTATTTAGACCAGACAAATTGTAGGTAAAAGATGACTGAGTAGGAACATACTAATACTCAAATATATGCACTAATAAGACAATGGTTTTAGCCCTTTGATATAGATAGGATTGCACACTAGCCCAAGGCAAAACATGAATCATAAATAGTGGAAGCAATGAATGTGCTATATATAATAAAAGCATTCCACTTGTCACTTGTGTCGGGTAAAGGAGTATTCTTAATGTAACAGAGAAAAGCATTGCCATATGTCAAGGGGGCGCACCAACATCTACCTAATACCAGGGCAAAATATATAATGAGAAGTATGTTACTTGTAGAAAGCTCTCACAGTCAGAGAGGGGAGGAGGGGGAGAGAAGAGAGTGTGGTGGTAGCATGGAGCCTGACGCGCGTTTCGCGGTAAAACCGCTTTCTCAAGGGCGGGTGATAGATGTATGGCGCCCCCAAGGCATATATATATATGTCCATATCCCTTTGATACTAGCGAAAATACATGCAGCTGTGATGGGGGGCGCGCACCCGGAAGTAGCCAGCTAAACCGGGGGCGTGTCCCGCAAATCACATGACATGAAGTAAAGCTGTAACGGCGCATGCGCGCGGACGAGACAGGCGCACCGCGCACGACCCGGCCGTCAAGCCGCTACTGCGCAAGCGCGAACCAAAAAGGTTCGCGCAGGCGCAGAGAGGCATGGAGACAGCCAGGCAAGCGCGCGACGCAATCTCCCCCATCATACACGCACGCGCACATCACGTCAGTGAATGGCACTGCCAATTGTAGATATAAGAAAGGAGAAGAACGGGGACAACGACTAGGAGCAGCCACGAGAGAGTATAACAGTATAACAATACAGGGATGAAACAGTAATAATACAAATGCCACTACAGAGTAATAGAGATTAGCCATATTCAGCAGCATCATCCCGGCATAGGTGTGTATTCTAATTTGTAATGCTCTCATCAGGACATATATCCCATAATGGATGTGATCACAGAATTCGCCAAATCAAATTGGGTTAGGGAAGCAGCCAAATCTATACACTCCTGAAACCAAAAAGAAAACACAAATAGAAAGGCCACAGATAAAAACCAGAATGAAAAATAAAATGAAAAAATAAAATATAAATAATGAACAACCACCCAATATATGCATGTGTACGGAGATTATATAGCTCCAAATAAGAAATGCATAGATTGTGGCTATAAGAATGGAGAGAAGCTCAGAGATTCGTTCAAGCCATAAGGTGTCACAGTGTTTTCTGAGCCAATAGCTTTTTGGCATTACCACCCCGTATCCCCATGTGTATTGCATCAATACCACGCACCATGAAAGAGCGGGGATTACAGTTATGTTTCAATTTAAAGTGCCGTGGTATTGTTTTTAGCTGAGCTAGATCGCTCGCCGAGGTAGCTGCTGCAATGTCACAAATATGCTTACGTGTGCGAACCCGTAGTTCCCTTGTGGTTAAACCAACATAGATCATGGGGCAGCTACACGTGGCATAGTAATGATGTTGGATGTACCGCAGGAAATATGGTGTCTGATATCGAATGTTCTGTGGCCATCAGCTGAACAAAAGCTGGTGTACCGCAAAACATTTGGACAGGCCACACAGTGTCCACATTTATAATTGCCTTTAATAGGGCCCCCAGAGCCAAAGGGTCGCGTTACCGGTGCAACGTAGTGACTCTTGGTCAATATGTCGCCAAGATTCCGACATCTCATTGGTGTCATTGATGGAAGAGACCCCGGGTGTCCCCTCAGGGAGGGCTCCACCATCAAGATACTCCAATGTTTTTGAAGGATGGCTCTCATGCTATCCCATTCGTGGTTATAGGTGGAGATGAAACGTATGGTTTCTTCCCTATCCGAAGATCGTATTTTCGGATGCAGGAGGACAGTACGAGGAGTCTTACATGCTCTATCATACCCCCTCCTAATACATCTCCGACTATAACCACGTTGCAGGAAGCGCTGTTTAAGGTCCTGTGCCTGACGCTGAAAGCTCTGTTCAGTAGAGCAGATGCGCCTCATCCTCAGGAACTGTCCGACCGGGACAGCTCCAATTGTGGCTGGACTGTGGGCAGATCCCGCATGAATCAAAGCATTGACCGAGGTGGGCTTTCTGAACACGTCCGTCTGCAGGCCCCCATGGATGTCGACACACAGGGATATGTCCAGAAAGTCCACCCTCTTAGTGTCATGTATATAGGTCAGCTTGATGTTTTATTGATTCATGTTAAGACAGTCCATGAACTCTCCGAGCTGCTGTATAGAGCCCCGCCACAAAAATAAAATGTCATCAATATATCTCAGCCAGCACAGCACATGGTGGGCAGCAGGGATGGTATCCCCATCAAAGATTTCCCTTTACCACAGCCCTAGGAAGAGGTTGGCATATGAGGAGGCACAGGCCGCCCCCATGGCTGTGCCACGCTTCTGGAGATAAAATTGATCTTTGAAAACAAAAAAGTTATGAGTCAGGGCAAATTCCATCAGCTCAAGGATGAGTTCACACAAGGGACTATCCAGGTCGGAGGCTCCGAGAAAGAGACGCACCGCGTTCAAACCATCAGTGTGGTTAATGCTGGTATACAGGCTTTCAACGTCGGCAGTGACCAAGAGAGTCCCCTCATCCACCGTGATACCGTCGACCCTAGTAAGGGCGTCCGTTGTGTCTTTGATGTATGATGGTAAATTGGTCACTAAGGGTTTTAAATAGTGATCAATAAATCTACATATGGGTTCACATAGTCCCCCAATACCAGACACAATCGGACACCCTGGGTAGAAGGTAAAAGGTGGGGATCCTGGGGTAGGCCACTGTCAAGCCCTCATAAACCTTTTTGGAGATTATTGAGCACTCCAGAGCCTGGGTTAGGATGTCCTGCAGCCTAGCAGTGAAGTGGGTCAAAAGACAAGAGGGCAATCTAACATAGGTATTGGGGTCTCTCAATTGGCAGAAAGCCTCCCGCTCATACTTGTTGATAGGCCAAATAACAATGTTGCCCCCCTTATCTACACCCTTGATAACCACGTCACTGAGTTCCTGAAGCTGTTGTAAAGCTCGGCGATGGTTATATGTGAGATTATCAAATTTCCGTTTTGTTGGTAATCTAAGGAAATCTTCAGTGACAAGTTTGGTGAAAATCTCTACTGCAGGGCATAGAGATAAGGGGGGAACCTTGTAGATTTCGGCATAATAGATTGAGGGAACCCACCTCGTGAAGGATTGCAGTGTTCCTCTGCCAGTTCTTCCAAACATCTCAATGCTTCTCTCTCAGTCACTGCTGCATCCATAACCTCCGGGCTCTTGTGATGCAACTTCTTCAATACCAATTTGCGAGAAAATAGGTGTAGATCTTTTATCCCTGTGAAGAAGTTGAAAGCATTAGTTGGAGAAAATGTAAGACCTCTCCCCAGGACCTCCACCTGTGGGGGCTGATATTAGTAGCCGCAGAAGGCTCCATTAGCCAACAATGTTCCCTGGCTATTAATATCAAACCACAGCTGTTTGTTTAGCCTTAACTGACTAGATTACAGGAGCAGCCCAGAAAAAAATTGACATGGGGTCCCCCTATAAAACCTAACCAGCAAAGGCTAAACTAGACAGCTGTGGGCTGATATTAATAGCCAGGGAAGGGGTCATGAATACTAGCCCCCTTCGCGGCTATTAATATCACCCCTCAGCAGTCCCAGAAATGGCGCATAAGATCCCCAATACTAACCGTGTAGTAAAGTGAACGGCGCTTTTTCAATAAAAACACGGCCAGAATAAAGTATTTTAATGTATACTGACAGGGGTGTAAAATCACCCCTAGTCAGAATACAGTGCTTCAGGGGGTCACTGTGGTTCATCAGCTGAAGATCAGCTGATGAGCCCCTGTGAGTTTACCACCATGGGAACATTCTTGCAAATGTTCTCAGGTTGAACATCAGCTGATCGGACATGAGACTGATCAGCTGATTACCGGCGTCAGCAATCAGCTAATGGTCACGTGGTCATCAGCTGATTGTTGCCAGCACTGATCAGCTGATGATCACGCGACCATCAGCTGACCGCTGACTTCATTGATCACCTCATGGTCGCGTAACCATCAGGTGATCGCTGACGGCACTGATCACCTGATGGTCACGTGACCATCAGGTGAACGCTGACTTCACCGCAGGTCCTGGCAGCACACTGCGGGGCGCAGGTCCGCGCCCTGCAGTGTACTGCTAGCCACTGAGGACAGAGCATATATTATATATATATATATATATATATACACACACACACACATACAGTATACATATACAGTACAGACCAAAAGTTTGGACACACCTTCTCATTTAAAGATTTTTCTGTATTTTCATGACTATGAAAATTGTACATTCACACTGAAGGCATCAAAACTATGAATTAACACATGTGGAATTATATACTTAACAAAAAAGTGTGAAACAACTGAAAATATGTCTTATATTCTAGGTTCTTCAAAGTAGCCACCTTTTGCTTTAATGACTGCTTTGCACACTCTTGGCATTCTCTTGATAAGCTTCAAGAGGTAGTCACTGGAAATAGTCTTCCAACAATCTTGAAGGAGTTCCCAGAGATGCTTAGCACTTGTTGGCCCTTTTGCCTTCACTCTGTGGTCCAGCTCACCCCAAACCATCTCGATTGGGTTCAGTTCTGGTGACTGTGGAGGCCAGGTCATCTGGCGTACCACCCCATCACTCTCCTTCTTGGTCAAATAGCCCTGACACAGCCTGGAGGTGTGTTTGGGGTCATTATGTTGTTGAAAAATAAATGATGGTCCAACTGTGACGCGAGTCACTACAGAAATAACAGTCTCAGAAGAGGAGAGAAAAGACTAATATTACTGAAAGAAATATAATATTAGAGCTACTTACTAGATAAAAATAGGGAGGTCAAACAATCCAAAGTCAAGTCCAGGAAGATGGCGCAGTACAAAGGGAGCAGACAAAAGAGTAGTCAGATAACAAGCAAATGGTCAAAATCCAGGTAAGGGAAAATAGTCAGGCGGGGTCAGGCACACAGCACAGAGAGATCAGTCCTACACAGGTAATACCAAATGTACAATTGACACTGGGTGAAGGAGCTAGCATGCTTAAGTAGAAGACTAATCAAGGGAAGTGAACACAGATGATTGCAGAAACAACCCAGCAAACCCAAAACAGACTGACAGCCTCCACACAATAGTAACCTAGCAGACAAGGAAAGTGTGGAGACCGTGACACCAACTAAACGCAAACCGGATGGAATACCATGCCGCTGCAAGATGCTGTGGTAGCCATGCTGGTTCAGTATGCCTTCAATTTTGAATAAATCCCCAACAGTGTCACCAGCAAAGCTCCCCCACACCATCACACCTCCTCCTCCATGCTTCACGGTGGGAACCAGGCATGTAGAGTCCATCCGTTCACCTTTTCTGCGTTGCACAAAGACACGATGGTTTGAACCAACGATCTCAAATTTGGACTCCTCAGACCAAAGCACAGATTTCCACTAGTCTAATGTCCATTCCTTGTGTTCTTTAGCCCAAACAAGTCTCTTCTGCTTGTTGCCTGTCCTTAGCAGTGGTTTCCTAGCAGCTATTTTACCATGAAGGCCTGCTGCACAAAGTCTCCTCTTAACAGTTGTTGAAGAGATGTGTCTGCTGCTAGAACTCTGTGTGGCATTGACCTGGTCTCTAATCTGAGCTGCAGTTAACCTGTGATTTCTGAGGCTGGTGACTCGGATAAACTTATCCTCAGAAGCAGTAGTGACTCTTGGTCTTCCTTTCCTGGGGGGTCCTCATGTGAGCCAGTTTCTTTGTAGCGCTTGATGGTTTTTGCAACTGCACTTGGGGACACTTTCAAAGTTTGCCCAATTTTTCAGACTGACTGACCTTCGTTTCTTAAAGTAATGATGGTCACTCGTTTTTCTTTGCTTAGAATTTGTATTATGGCAAGAAAAAAGCAGCTAACAGTCTATTCAGTAGGATTATCAGCTGTGTAGCCACCTGACTTCTGCACAACACAACTGATGGTCCCAACCCCATTTATAAGGCAAGAAATCCCACTTATTAAACCTGACAGGGCACACCTGTGAAGTGAAAACCATTTCCGGTGACTACCTCTTGAAGCTCATCAAGAGAATGCCAAGAGTGTGCAAAGCAGTCATCAAAGCAAAAGGTGGTTACTTTGAAGAACCTAGAATATAAGACATATTTTCAGTTGTTTCACACTTTTTTGTTAAGTATATAATTCCACATGTGTTGTGTGGCGCCCCTGAGGGTTCGACCGCCACAGGGATGCTGCACTTCTTTAATGGAGTGTAGTGTTCCTCCTCTGAGGTAAGAACAGTGTGATAGTCGTGACCCAATCTTTGCATCCAACACCACACTTCTCCACCAGAGGGGGCTAGTATGTTACAGGGAGACTGGGGAACCAAGAGTGAGGGGAACCAGTTAGTGGGTGTGGGTGGAGGACCTACAAGTTAGTTACACTTTAAATTTCATATTTAATAAAAAGCCATCTTTGGTTTTGGTCTTTGTGCTGTTAAATACTGTGTGTTACTGTGCTCTCCCACTCTGATAGTGGACCCTGTGTGGGCCTGCAGAGGTCGGAGACACGGCCCTCGTACCCTGGTCTTGGGACGAGAGGCAAGTTGCAGACGGGGAATGTCTCAACCCGGCCAATGACCATGACCAAGAAGGCCTGGAGCTTAAGAGTGTGACTCCACAGCAAATGGATCCCAGGCAGGATGCAGACGGAGCGGTGTACGCCACCTGTCCTCGCCAACCTGATATATTCAGAGGGAGTCCGGCTGCAAGAGGGGTACCTACCCCCGACACCCGACCTTGCTACTCCATGTCCTGGTCGGGGAAGCCCGGTAGGCCCTGAGGATCCCACCGGGTACCGGACGGAGCGGAGCTGCCACCCGAGCCCTTGTTCTGAGAGGAGCTCAGAGGGAGACCCGGCCTATTTGCACACACACTGACAGGAAAGGATTAGGCCCGTAGTTCAGGAACACTCTGGTGTAGTGTCCCGACTGAATGCTGGACTTACTCGGAGGTTGTCGGACCCCCGTCTCTGGTGACCGAAGGACTCCGCGGGGAGCAGGGAGTCACCTTCCTCATGCCATCTATGTGAGTAAAGCCTTGGAAGTTCACCCCTACGGCCTCCGGACTGTTCATTCTGCGCCACACCACGAGACGCGGAGCCCGCATTCCTTCACTACTACCCCCTCCATCCTGTCCCTCTGCCCTGAGGCCACGCTCCGCCTGTGGGGAGTAGTAATAACTTTGACCGCCATAACACCATGCCTCAGCGGACTGAAGCGGCGCTGGTGGCCCTTTACCAGGTACCACCGGTGGCGTAGTCGTTAATCAGCCACTCAACCCGGACAAGCATACACCATCTCTTTTTTTACTGTGACAGCCCTGAGCACGGGTCGGGTCCGGGCCACGGCTACACCCCATCTCTCCATCACAGGACCTGACTCCGAGTCCCCCATCTCCCAGGGTAAAGAAAAGGGCTTTTTCGAGTAAGAGGCGTCACAGCTGATTCATAGTTTTGATGCCTTCAGTGTGAATGTACAATTTTCAAAGTAATGAAAATACAGAAAAATCTTTAAATGAGAAGGTGTTTCCAAACTTTTGGTCTGTACTGTATATATACACACATATACAGTATACATATATATACACACACATATACAATATATATATATACCCAAATATTTTGATTATGTGTATATATATATATATATATATATATATATATATATATATATATATATATTTCACTTTCTTACACTTTTTTTTACTTTTACACTTTGTCCCACTATGGGACTTTCATTTTTTGCAGGCCGATCGCTTGTACAGCATAGAGATGCAGCAGCAGCATCTCTATGCATGCAGCCTGTCAGCGCTGCACACGCACAAGTTATTTTGATTGTGCACTGCGCATGATCAAAGTAACTTTCTGGTGACCCGGATGTTGTCATGACGACATCGGGTCATCATAGCAACGATCGGGACCCCGTGCTCACAGTGCAGTTTTTGATTCAAGGTAAGAGAGTCGCGCTTACCTCCCCCCTGCTCCCGGAATGCTGCGATCGACTTAGTTCGCAACATTTCGAGGGAGCGGTGCGGCCCCACTCCTGGCACAAAGCATCGGGTGTTGGCTGTGAGAATCAGCTGACACCCGGCAGCGATCGCGCCAGCACAGCCTCTGTATGGGTGCGATCGCCAAGGCATAATAATACGCACCTGGTCCAATAGGCCCAGGTCGCAGGTACATATTATTACGCCTGACATCAGTAAGGAGTTAATATCAGATTTGTGGGGGTCCGGCACGTGGCACCTCCACTACTCAGTTGTTTGAAACTCCGGCAGAGGTCAGATGTAAACATTGTTGAGGAGCTGAACATCACAGCTCTGGTCACTGTGTAGTGGCTGCTACCTGGTGCTGCAGATCAGCTCCTATTACATGAATATTAGCTGACTTGCAGGACCCACAGTACAGTGAATGGAGCAGTGATGTTCAGATCTTCAAACTATTTACATCTGAGCGTTGCAAACAACTGATGGGTAGAGCCAGTGCCACGTGTGGGAGCCCACCTATCTGATATTGATAACCCATCCCCAGGATGGCATCTCAGTAGATACCATACCAGGATGGGGGACATTATGCCAGAATGGGTACATTATACCAGAATTAGGTCATTATGCCAGAATGTGAGACACTGTAACAGAATGGAGTGCATTGTACCAGGATGGGGGGCATTAAACCAGTATGATGGTCATTAAACCAGGATGGGGGGTCATTATACCAGGATGGGGGGTCATTATACCAGGATGGGGACATTATATCAGAATGAGGACATTATATCAGAATTGGGGACATTATACCAGAATTGGGGACATTATACCAGAATAAGGGACACTATACCAGAATGGGGTACACCATACCTGGATGGGTGACACTATATCAGAATGGGGACATGTGGAATTATATACTTAACAAAAAAGTGTGAAACAACTGAAAATATGTCTTATATTCTAGGTTCTTCAAAGTAGCCACCTTTTGCTTTAATGACTGCTTTGCACACTCTTGGCATTCTCTTGATAAGCTTCAAGAGGTAGTCACTGGAAATAGTCTTCCAACAATCTTGAAGGAGTTCCCAGAGATGCTTAGCACTTGTTGGCCCTTTTGCCTTCACTCTGTGGTCCAGCTCACCCCAAACCATCTCGATTGGGTTCAGTTCTGGTGACTGTGGAGGCCAGGTCATCTGGCGTACCACCCCATCACTCTCCTTCTTGGTCAAATAGCCCTGACACAGCCTGGAGGTGTGTTTGGGGTCATTGTGTTGTTGAAAAATAAATGATGGTCCAACTGTGATGCGAGTCACTACAGAAATAACAGTCTCAGAAGAGGAGAGAAAAGACTAATATTACTGAAAGAAATATAATATTAGAGCTACTTACTAGATAAAAATAGGGAGGTCAAACAATCCAAAGTCAA
This sequence comes from Phyllobates terribilis, assembly GCF_046119375.1. Classification (NCBI taxonomy): domain Eukaryota; kingdom Metazoa; phylum Chordata; class Amphibia; order Anura; family Dendrobatidae; genus Phyllobates; species Phyllobates terribilis. Next base: position 5,339,689 of record NW_027362823.1, read on the forward strand.
GTCCAGGAAGATGGCGCAGTACAAAGGGAGCAGACAAAAGAGTAGTCAGATAACAAGCAAATGGTCAAAATCCAGGTAAGGGAAAATAGTCAGGCGGGGTCAGGCACACAGCACAGAGAGATCAGTCCTACACAGGTAATACCAAATGTACAATTGACACTGGGTGAAGGAGCTAGCATGCTTAAGTAGAAGACTAATCAAGGGAAGTGAACACAGATGATTGCAGAAACAACCCAGCAAACCCAAAACAGACTGACAGCCTCCACACAATAGTAACCTAGCAGACAAGGAAAGTGTGGAGACCGTGACACCAACTAAACGCAAACCGGATGGAATACCATGCCGCTGCAAGATGCTGTGGTAGCCATGCTGGTTCAGTATGCCTTCAATTTTGAATAAATCCCCAACAGTGTCACCAGCAAAGCTCCCCCACACCATCACACCTCCTCCTCCATGCTTCACGGTGGGAACCAGGCATGTAGAGTCCATCCGTTCACCTTTTCTGCGTTGCACAAAGACACGATGGTTTGAACCAACGATCTCAAATTTGGACTCCTCAGACCAAAGCACAGATTTCCACTAGTCTAATGTCCATTCCTTGTGTTCTTTAGCCCAAACAAGTCTCTTCTGCTTGTTGCCTGTCCTTAGCAGTGGTTTCCTAGCAGCTATTTTACCATGAAGGCCTGCTGCACAAAGTCTCCTCTTAACAGTTGTTGAAGAGATGTGTCTGCTGCTAGAACTCTGTGTGGCATTGACCTGGTCTCTAATCTGAGCTGCAGTTAACCTGTGATTTCTGAGGCTGGTGACTCGGATAAACTTATCCTCAGAAGCAGTAGTGACTCTTGGTCTTCCTTTCCTGGGGGGTCCTCATGTGAGCCAGTTTCTTTGTAGCGCTTGATGGTTTTTGCAACTGCACTTGGGGACACTTTCAAAGTTTGCCCAATTTTTCAGACTGACTGACCTTCGTTTCTTAAAGTAATGATGGTCACTCGTTTTTCTTTGCTTAGAATTTGTATTATGGCAAGAAAAAAGCAGCTAACAGTCTATTCAGTAGGATTATCAGCTGTGTAGCCACCTGACTTCTGCACAACACAACTGATGGTCCCAACCCCATTTATAAGGCAAGAAATCCCACTTATTAAACCTGACAGGGCACACCTGTGAAGTGAAAACCATTTCCGGTGACTACCTCTTGAAGCTCATCAAGAGAATGCCAAGAGTGTGCAAAGCAGTCATCAAAGCAAAAGGTGGTTACTTTGAAGAACCTAGAATATAAGACATATTTTCAGTTGTTTCACACTTTTTTGTTAAGTATATAATTCCACATGTGTTGTGTGGCGCCCCTGAGGGTTCGACCGCCACAGGGATGCTGCACTTCTTTAATGGAGTGTAGTGTTCCTCCTCTGAGGTAAGAACAGTGTGATAGTCGTGACCCAATCTTTGCATCCAACACCACACTTCTCCACCAGAGGGGGCTAGTATGTTACAGGGAGACTGGGGAACCAAGAGTGAGGGGAACCAGTTAGTGGGTGTGGGTGGAGGACCTACAAGTTAGTTACACTTTAAATTTCATATTTAATAAAAAGCCATCTTTGGTTTTGGTCTTTGTGCTGTTAAATACTGTGTGTTACTGTGCTCTCCCACTCTGATAGTGGACCCTGTGTGGGCCTGCAGAGGTCGGAGACACGGCCCTCGTACCCTGGTCTTGGGACGAGAGGCAAGTTGCAGACGGGGAATGTCTCAACCCGGCCAATGACCATGACCAAGAAGGCCTGGAGCTTAAGAGTGTGACTCCACAGCAAATGGATCCCAGGCAGGATGCAGACGGAGCGGTGTACGCCACCTGTCCTCGCCAACCTGATATATTCAGAGGGAGTCCGGCTGCAAGAGGGGTACCTACCCCCGACACCCGACCTTGCTACTCCATGTCCTGGTCGGGGAAGCCCGGTAGGCCCTGAGGATCCCACCGGGTACCGGACGGAGCGGAGCTGCCACCCGAGCCCTTGTTCTGAGAGGAGCTCAGAGGGAGATCCGGCCTATTTGCACACACACTGACAGGAAAGGATTAGGCCCGTAGTTCAGGAACACTCTGGTGTAGTGTCCCGACTGAATGCTGGACTTACTCGGAGGTTGTCGGACCCCCGTCTCTGGTGACCGAAGGACTCCGCGGGGAGCAGGGAGTCACCTTCCTCATGCCATCTATGTGAGTAAAGCCTTGGAAGTTCACCCCTACGGCCTCCGGACTGTTCATTCTGCGCCACACCACGAGACGCGGAGCCCGCATTCCTTCACTACTACCCCCTCCATCCTGTCCCTCTGCCCTGAGGCCACGCTCCGCCTGTGGGGAGTAGTAATAACTTTGACCGCCATAACACCATGCCTCAGCGGACTGAAGCGGCGCTGGTGGCCCTTCACCAGGTACCACCGGTGGCGTAGTCGTTAATCAGCCACTCAACCCGGACAAGCATACACCATCTCTTTTTTTACTGTGACGGCCCTGAGCACGGGTCGGGTCCGGGCCACGGCTACACCCCATCTCTCCATCACAGGACCTGACTCCGAGTCCCCCATCTCCCAGGGTAAAGAAAAGGGCTTTTTCGAGTAAGAGGCGTCACAGCTGATTCATAGTTTTGATGCCTTCAGTGTGAATGTACAATTTTCAAAGTAATGAAAATACAGAAAAATCTTTAAATGAGAAGGTGTTTCCAAACTTTTGGTCTGTACTGTATATATACACACATATACAGTATACATATATATACACACACATATACAATATATATATATACCCAAATATTTTGATTATGTGTATATATATATATATATATATATATATATATATATATATATATATATTTCACTTTCTTACACTTTTTTTTACTTTTACACTTTGTCCCACTATGGGACTTTCATTTTTTGCAGGCCGATCGCTTGTACAGCATAGAGATGCAGCAGCAGCATCTCTATGCATGCAGCCTGTCAGCGCTGCACACGCACAAGTTATTTTGATTGTGCACTGCGCATGATCAAAGTAACTTTCTGGTGACCCGGATGTTGTCATGACGACATCGGGTCATCATAGCAACGATCGGGACCCCGTGCTCACAGTGCAGTTTTTGATTCAAGGTAAGAGAGTCGCGCTTACCTCCCCCCTGCTCCCGGAATGCTGCGATCGACTTAGTTCGCAACATTTCGAGGGAGCGGTGCGGCCCCACTCCTGGCACAAAGCATCGGGTGTTGGCTGTGAGAATCAGCTGACACCCGGCAGCGATCGCGCCAGCACAGCCTCTGTATGGGTGCGATCGCCAAGGCATAATAATACGCACCTGGTCCAATAGGCCCAGGTCGCAGGTACATATTATTACGCCTGACATCAGTAAGGAGTTAATATCAGATTTGTGGGGGTCCGGCACGTGGCACCTCCACTACTCAGTTGTTTGAAACTCCGGCAGAGGTCAGATGTAAACATTGTTGAGGAGCTGAACATCACAGCTCTGGTCACTGTGTAGTGGCTGCTACCTGGTGCTGCAGATCAGCTCCTATTACATGAATATTAGCTGACTTGCAGGACCCACAGTACAGTGAATGGAGCAGTGATGTTCAGATCTTCAAACTATTTACATCTGAGCGTTGCAAACAACTGATGGGTAGAGCCAGTGCCACGTGTGGGAGCCCACCTATCTGATATTGATAACCCATCCCCAGGATGGCATCTCAGTAGATACCATACCAGGATGGGGGACATTATGCCAGAATGGGTACATTATACCAGAATTAGGTCATTATGCCAGAATGTGAGACACTGTAACAGAATGGAGTGCATTGTACCAGGATGGGGGGCATTAAACCAGTATGATGGTCATTAAACCAGGATGGGGGGTCATTATACCAGGATGGGGGGTCATTATACCAGGATGGGGACATTATATCAGAATGAGGACATTATATCAGAATTGGGGACATTATACCAGAATTGGGGACATTATACCAGAATAAGGGACACTATACCAGAATGGGGTACACCATACCTGGATGGGTGACACTATATCAGAATGGGGACATTACATCACAATGATGATATTATACCAGTATGGGGGATATTATAGCAGCATGGGGGACATTATGCCAGAACTGGAGATACCATACCAGGATGTGGGGCATTATACCAGCTTTGGGGACATTATAGCAGAATTGGGAGCATTACACCAGCATGTGGGATATTATACCAGGTTAGAGACATTATACCAAAATGGGGACATTATATCAGAATGGGGACACTATACCAGGATGGGGACATTAAACCAGAATGAAGTAAATGATGCCAGAATGGGGACATTACCAGACAGGGGCACAGGTGGGGGAAAATGTCATAGCATAAGGCCCAGCATGTGGGAGATTATTACAAGAAGGAGCCAGGATGGGGGACATTACTACATAGGGAGAGAACACATATTTCTTTATAGGATCCAGAACGCTACAAGGGCCCATACATCTGACCAACATGCCGGTGGGGGCCTATCAGACTCTATTTACTCCACTAGGTGGGACCAGATCATTTCCAGGACTCCTTGTTCTTTACATTGAAGATAATTCTTAATGACATTGGCTGTATGTTTGGGGTTGTTGTTCTGCGGAAGAAAACATTTGGATCCAATCGGACACCTCCCTGATGATATTGCAGGATGGATAAGTATCTGCCTCTATATCTCAGCATTGAGGGAACCAATAATTCTGACCCAATTTCCACCTCCATTTGCTGAAATGCAGCCCCAAACTTACTGGACCCTCCACCGTGCTTATGCATCACTATTGCCCACAGACACTCATTATTGTTCTGCTCTCCAGCCCTTCAGTGAACAAAATCTCTTCTGTAATAACATTTTTCATATTTTGACTCAACCGTCCAGAGCACATCCTGCCAATTTTCTACACCCTGGTTCCTCTGTTTTAATGCATAGTTGAGTCACTTGGCCTTGTTTTGATGTGGAAGATATGGCTTTTTCACCACAATTTTGCTATGAAGACCACTTCTGGCCAGTCTTCTCTGAACAGTAGATGAGTGAAGCTGAGTCCCACTGGTTGCTGCCAGTTCTGAGCTGATGGCACTGCTGGACATCTTCTGCTTTTGAAGGAAAGTAACCATAATGTGTCATACATCTGCTGCACTAAGTTTCCTTGGCCGACCACTGCATCTACTGACCTCGACGTTGCACATTTTCTTGTGCATCTTCACAAGTGCTTGAATGACACATCTTGAACCCTCAATCTGCTTTGAAATTTGTGCCTTAGAGACCTTGCTGATGTAGTATAACTTCCTTGTGTATTCTTGCTCAGTCTTGCCATGGTGTATGACCAGACACCTGACTGTATTATTACAAAATCCCTGACTTTGCGCAGGTGTACCTAGAAGAATTGACGCTGTTTTAAAGTGAAAAGTTGGTCACACTAAATATTGATTGGATCTAGATTTTTTGTTTGTTCATTCACTTGTATTTTGTTAATTGATTAAATAGATCATTAACATTTCTATTTTTGAAGCGTTCTTACTTTACAGCATTTTTTCTACAGCTTTCTAAAGATTCTTTTTATGTGATTGTGTCTTTTATTTGCTCATTAATAATCTGATATATCTTTTGGTATTTTGTTTATAGTTGTTTTTTTGCTGTTGGGGTAAATTGTAGGATATTGATTTCAGAGGGGTTTCCTGACCCTTTGATTGTAGGAATGAGTGGTATATATGTGCTAATAAATTAGAACAAAACGTAGGAAATTTAGGAAAAAACTGAACATCTCAGCAGTAATAACATGCTGATTGTGATGTCATGAAGATGACTTGAATTTCCACCAATCAGAGATCAGCATGTATCAGGTCACCCAGATAGAACAGTCCATGAAACATGAGTCACGGCCACTGTGAGGTCATAATGCTGATTAGAATTTCCACCAGTCAGAAAACAGAACCGCCCAGAAGAACCACCCAGGAGGTATGAGTCATCGCCACTGTGAGGTCATAATGCTGACCAATCACAGAGCAGCCACACCCAGATTTTCCACCAATCAGAGAGCAGCCACACCCAGATCTTCCACCAATCAGAGATCAGCAGTGGGTATAAATAGCCGCTGCCGCCTGCCCGGCTTAGCCTTGCACTGGTTGGGTCTCTCTTTTTTTTCCTCTCTCTTGGTCTCTCTCTCTCTCTCTTCTCTCTCTCTTCTCTCTCTCTTCTCTCTCTCTCTCTTCTCTCTCTTCTCTCTCTCTTCTCTCTCTTCTCTCTCTCTTCTCTCTCTCTTCTCTCTCTCTCTCTTTCTCTCTCTCTCTCTCCGGCCCTCTTAAGGGCTACCCCAAATGTGTAAAAGATAGAAACCAATATTTGTGTTGTTTGTCCGTTTTATGAGCCTTTGATTAACCCCTTCCCACTCTTTGCCATATATATATATATATATATATATATATATATATATATATATATATATATATATATACATAGTATGTGCAGGTGGGCCTTAAAGGGAATTTCCAGGACAAACATATTCATGGCCTATCCCCTGGTTATCTCATTAATATCAGATTTGTGGGGGTCCGGCACGTGTCACCTCCACTAATCAGCTGTTTGCAGCTTCGGTCGAGGTCAGATGTAAACAGTGTTGAGCAGGGGCGGACACAGACTGTAGTGGGCCCCTGTGCAAGAAATTTTGGGGGGCCCCCCCTGCCCTTCATAAGGCAACAAAGTTATGTAAACATAACCCCCCATGTGCATCTCTCACCCCCCCATGTGCAGCTCTCATCCCACCCATGTGCAGCTCTCACCCCCCGTGCATCTCTCATCCCCCCATGTGCATCTCTCACCCCCCCATGTGCATCTCTCACCCCCCCATGTGCATCTCTCACCCCCCCATGTGCATCTCTCACCCCCCCATGTGCATCTCTCATCCCCCCCATGTGCATCTCTCATCCCCCCCGTGCATCTCTGATTCCCCCCACTCCTAGTTAATTAATTGTATTTAAAAAAAATAAAACTTGTTATACTTACCCCCATGCAATCCCTGCAGAATCCTGGCGCTCGTCCACGTCACTGCCACCAGGTTCTCCTGACGTTCGGCCATGTGACGGCGCCACATACATAGCCATCAGCTTTTGTTTTGGCCAAAAGATTTTTAAAGCCGCCACCACGATAAGGTAGACTCTTCTGGCCGGGCCCTACTCTAACCTATTAAAATTTTCTTAAAATATCCAATACTCTTTTTAGATATATTTTTATTTAGTTTTCTTTAAGGGAATGTGTCATATACATTTTTTTTTTAAATGACCAATAATACCACATACAGGGAATACCGCCACACCATGACCAGACCACATATTACCACAACATAGTGACCGAATAATACCACACAGAAGGGAGAAAAACTGCCACACCATGACCAGACCACATATTACCACTACATTACTAATATTACCACCACATTACTAATATTACCATAAGTGTCATTATACACGGGAGCTCTATACATGGTATGTATAACGTAAGTGTCCAGGTAATCTAGTGATCACCAGTGAAATTATACACAGGAGCTCTGTATATAGTGTCAGTGTACAGGTAATACAGTGATCACCAGTGACATTATACACAGGAGCTCTGTATATAGTGTCAGTGTACAGGTAATACAGTGATCACCAGTGAAATTATACACAGGAGCTCTGTATATAGTGTCAGTGTACAGGTAATACAGTGATCATCAGTGACATTATACACAGGAGCTCTGTATATAGTGTCAGTGTACAGGTAATACAGGGATCACCAGTGACATTATACACAGGAGCTCTGTATATAGTGTCAGTGTACAGGTAATACAGTGATCACCAGTGAAATTATACACAGGAGCTCTGTATATAGTGTCAGTGTACAGGTAATACAGTGATCACCAGTGACATTATACACAGGAGCTCTGTATATAGTGTCAGTGTACAGGTAATACAGTGATCACCAGTGACATTATACACAGTGTACATGTAATAGACTGACTCACCGGTGACGTCTCTAGGTGAAGTCCTTCATCTTCGCTTTTCTCCTTCATCCAGCACAGACCGCCATCACGTCTTCCAGCCAGGACTCGTCTCTGCATAAAATAACACAGTTATCTAGAGCACATTCCCCAACTTCTACATTACGCAGCTGAATACAGACGTGCATCCACCATCAATATATGGTTAGTTATTATGCAACCTACCATTCCAAATATAAATTGTAATCCACCACTGTGCCCCCATTAACTGTAAATAGGCACTTAATATATAATTTAATTAGAACCTCTACTCTTTCCGCCAATTTGTTACCAGTCACACTCCTGCATCCGCAACGCCCCCTACTCTATACTTCCTGCTCCCCGCATTCAATATTTACATGCACCCCCTGCCCCAATTCATTATATCATGTCCGTGCTCTCCCCACCCCATCATCATTTATCATTTACTCTCCCCCACCCCACATTCGTTATGTGCAGCTCATTATCCCCCTACTCCCAATTCCCCCATGTGCAGCTCTCAAACCCCCCCATGTGCAGCTCTCACCCCCCCATGTGCACATCTCTCACCCCCTCCCCCACATGTGCCCCTCTCTCATCCCCCTCCCCCACATGTGCCCCTCTCGTCCCCCTCCCCCACATGTGCCCCTCTCTCATCCCCCTCCCCCACATGTGCCCCTCTCTCATCCCCCTCCACCACATGTGCCCCTCTCGTCCCCCTCCCCCACATGTGCCCCTCTCTCACCCCCCTCCACCACATGTGCCCCTCTCTCATCCCCCTCCACCACATGTGCCCCTCTCTCATCCCCCTCCACCACATGTGCACCTCTCTCATCCCCCTCCACCACATGTGCCCCTCTCTCATCCCCCTCCACCACATGTGCCCCTCTCTCATCCCCCTCCACCACATGTGCCCCTCTCGTCCCCCTCCCCCACATGTGCCCCTCTCTCATCCCCCTCCACCACATGTGCCCCTCTCTCATCCCCCTCCACCACATGTGCACCTCTCTCATCCCCCTCCACCACATGTGCACCTCTCTCATCCCCCCCCACATGTGCATCTCCCATCTCCCCCCCCCACACATGTGCATCTCCCATCTCCCCCCCACCACATGTGCATCTCCCATCCCCCCCACACATGTGCATCTCCCATCTCCCCCCACACACACATGTGCATCTCCCATCCCCCCCCCACACACATGTGCATCTCCCATCTCCCCCCCCCACACACATGTGCATCTCCATCCCCCCCCACACACACACATGTGCATCTCCCATCTCCCCCCCCACACACACATGTGCATCTCCCATCCCCCCCCACACACATGTGCATCTCCCATCTCCCCCCCCACACACACACATGTGCATCTCCCATCTCCCCCCCCTTTCCCCCCCCCCCCCACACACACACACACACACACACACATGTGCATCTCCCATCTCTCCACTCCTAGTTAATTGTATTTTAAAAAAAATAAAACTTGTTATACTTACCCCCATGCGATCCCTGCAGAATCCTGGCGCTCGTCTAAATCGCTGACAGCAGGTTCTCCTGACTTCCGGCCATGTGACGGCGCCGTCACATGACCGGAAGTCAGGGGAATTATGAAGGCGCTGCTGCAACAGCGCAGCTCAGCGCTGAAATGTCCCGGACCCGGTGCATAGCATGGGGCCGGGGGCCCCATGAGGAGAGAGACGCACAAGAGGGGGGCCCCCGAGGGGGCCCCTACCGGCCGGGCCCCATACTGGAGTCAGGGCAGTCATGCCCTGATGGCGGCCCTGCTGGAGGCTGGAGGGGCCCCCTCTCCCTCGGGGCCCCCGTTCAATGAACCGGCTGCACGGGCGGTAGTTCCGCCCCTGGTGTTGAGGAGCTGAACATCACAGCTCTGGTCACTGTGTAGTGGCCGCTCCCTGGTGCTGCAGATCAGCTCCTATTACATGAATATTAGCTGATCTGCAGGACCCACAGTACAGTGAATGGAGCAGTGATGTTCAGATCTTCAAACTATTTACATCTGAGCGTTGCAAACAAGTGATGGGTAGAGCCAGTGCCGCGTGTCGGAGCCCACCGATCTGATATTGATAACCCATCCCCAGGATAAATCATCATTATTATACTACTGGAAACTCCATTAATGGATTGTCTGGGATTAATAACTCGAGCCCCTTCTTTAAGAAAAAACAGTCCCTAACTGGTCACAGGATAAATGTGGGATTTCAGGTCACCCATTTACTGCAATGTAGCTGGCAATGCCACCCAGCGGATCTAAGCAAGTCCCGGGGCCACAACAATATACAGCCAGTGCCCGAGTATAGGATGGAAGATTAAAAAAAATCTTCAAAAATGTATTTAGTGTGAGGCATACATCAAAAATACATGCAATGCTTTTCCTGACAACTCTGAGTTTTATAATGTGGAAAAATCGTTTAAAAAAACACTGTGTGAACATAACCCTAACTGCATTGTGACTGTGTATATACATATATAAGCTGCCCCTCCCCCACCATGTGAGCATTCTCAGCGCGTACTGACCAATGCTGTCCACCAGGTGGCATCAGCAGGAAATTACAGCGATGAGACAAGCACTGCATGACAGCCCCGCCCCAATCTGCCCTATACCAGACACGCCCCCTACCAACGCCCCACCCCCGCTGCCATGACAACCGAATTATTTAATGGCAGAAAGAGAGACCTTATATGAGCAGAGAAGTAGCGGCCGGAGCGCGGGGTCCGCACAGGTGAGCGCCCCCTATAACACAGTGTATGTACTGCACGTCAGCTCTATGGCAGACTGTCACCTGTGCTGGATCCAGGACGTGTTACACTTATATCTGTACAGAGACACAGAGGACGCAGCGGGGCCCTGTCGCCAGATATATATATGTGCGTGTGTGTGTGTGTATATACAGTATATATGTGTATGTATATGCTGTATTACTGTATATATGCGTGTATATATGTACTAGCTATTGAACCCGTTCTACGCCCGGGTGGCGAGCATTTTTATTGGTATATGGTCTCCCATCCTGGTATTTGTGCTGCCCCCATCCTCTTGTGGTATGCATGGCACCCCTCACCCCCTAATCCTGGTATGCATGGCACCCCTCACCCCCTAATCCTGGTATGCATGGTCCCTCCACCCCCCAATCCTGGTATACATGGCACACCTCATTCCCCAATCATGGTATGTATGGTCCCCTCACCCCCCAACCCTGGTATGCATGGCACACCTCACCCCCCAATCATGGTATGTATGGTCCCCTCACCCCCCAATCCTAGTATGCATGGCACACCTCATTCCCCAATCCTGGTATGCATGGTCCCCTCACCTCCCAATCCTGGTATACATGGCACCCCTCACCCCCCAATCCTGGTATGCATGGCACCCCTCACCCCCAATCCTGGTATACATGGCACCCCTCATTCCCCAATCCTGGTATGCATGGCACCCCTCATTCCCCAATCCTGGTATGCATGGCACCCCTCATTCCCCAATCCTGGTATACATGGCACCCATCACCCCCCAATCCTGGTATGCATGGTCCCCTCACCCCCCAATCCTGGTATGCATGGTCCCCTCACCCCCCAATCCTGGTATGCATGGTCCCCTCACCCCCCAATCCTGGTATGCATGGTCCCCTCACCCCCTAATCCTGGTATACATGGCACCCCTCATTCTCCAATCCTGGTATGCATGGCACCCCTCACCCCCGAATACTGGTATACATGGCACACCTCATTCCCCAATCATGGTATGTATGGTCCCCTCACCCCCCAACCCTGGTATGCATGGCACACCTCACCCCCCCAATCATGGTATGTATGGTCCCCTCACCCCCCAATCCTAGTATGCATGGCACACCTCACCCCCCAATCATGGTATGTATGGTCCCCTCACCCCCCAATCCTAGTATGCATGGCACACCTCATTCCCCAATCCTGGTATGCATGGTCCCCTCACCTCCCAATCCTGGTATACATGGCACCCCTCACCCCCCAATCCTGGTATGCATGCCACCCCTCACCCCCAATCCTGGTATACTTGGCACCCCTCATTCCCCAATCCTGGTATGCATGGCACCCCTCATTCCCCAATCCTGGTATGCATGGCACCCCTCATTCCCCAATCCTGGTATGCATGGCACCCCTCATTCCCCAATCCTGGTATGCATGGCACCCCTCATCCCCAATCCTGGTATGCATGGTCCCGCCCCCCAATTCTGGTATACATGGCACCCCTCACCCCCAATCCTGGTATGCATGGTCCCCTCACCCCCCAATTCTGGTATACATGGTACCCCTCACCCCCAATCCTGGTATGCATGGTACCCCCTCATCCCTATTCTGGTATCTATGGTACCCCCTCACATCCCCAATCCTGGTATGCATGGTACCCCTCACCCCCAATCCTGTTATGCATGGCACCCCTCACCCCCAATCCTGTTATGCATGGTCCCCTCACCCCCAATCCTGTTATGCATGGTCCCCTTACCCCCCAATCCTGGTATGCATGGCACCCCTCACCCCCCAATCCTGGTATGGATAGTCCCCTCACCCACCAATCCTGGTATGTATGGTCCTCTCACCCCCCAATCCTGGTATGTATGGCACCCCTCACCCCCCAATCCTGGTATGTATGGCACCCCTCATCCCTATCATGCTACACACACATACAAGAAAATAAACACTTATACTCACCTTTCTTCCCTGTGCTCCAGCGCTGTTTCCCGTTCTGCTGGAGGCCGGGGGAGGAGTGCGGCGCCGAAGTACGCGTGTGCCCATACCACGCTGTCCGGCTCCATTTTGCTGAAGACACATTGCAAATGTGTCTTCAGTAAAATGGCGCCGGATAGCGCTATGCGCATGTGCCGATTTCAATGCCTCCCTCTTCCCCCGGACTCCGGACCGAACAGAAGCGCCGCGGTAACGCTCATCCCGGTCAGGTAAGTATGTAAGTATGGCGCCAGAGATCGCGGTATGTGTTCAGTGTATACGCATACCGTGATCTCCAGCACCATACACTCCTCTTACCTGTAACGGCTCCATGCGTTCTTCAGTCTGGAGCCAGACTGTGCAGGCGTGTCGCACTAGCGCAGACTATAAAGGCTTCAGACAGAGGGTACTCTATATGTATGTATATATATATATGTATACTGTATATGTGTATATGCATACTGTATGTATATATATATGTATACTGTATATGGGTGTGTATATTTGTATACTGTATATGGGTGTGTATATGTATACTGTATATGGGTGTGTATATATGTATACTGTATGTGTGTGTATATATATGTATACTGTATATGTGTGTGTATATCTATACTGTGTATATATGTATACTGTATATGGGTGTGTATATATGTATACTGTATATAGGTGTATATATATGTATACTGTAGATGTGTGTATATGTATACTGTATACACAAATTCTTTGGTCTTATTATCTTCATTTAATTTGCTTGCAAGGAAAAACACAAAAGAGAATGAAGCAAAAATAAAATCATTGATCATTTCACACAAAACTCCAAAAATGGGCCGGACAAAAGTATTGGCACCCTCAGCCTAATACTTGGTTGCACAACCTTTAGCCAAAATAACTGCGAACAACCGCTTCCGGTAACCATCAATGAGTTTCTTACAATGCTCTGCTGGAATTGTAGACCATTCTTCTTTGGCAAACTTGTAGTGAGCTGGCCGTCTCTGGCTGTTCTGTGATAATTGATATAGAGCCTGTTACAGAAGTGATTACACAGGATGATGTTGCCACCTTGTGGCCAGAGGTTGCACCTGCGCAGGGTGTGATGACAGAGAAAAAGACTGAGCCTCCTGTGTCCCGCCCCAGAGAGTCATGTGACCAAAGTGGGAAGCAGGAAAAAGCGCGCGTAGAGTCTGCTGTGGTCTGTGAAAAGAGCCAGGACGGTGTGCAGGCCCTCGTGTGTGGCGCAGGAGAGACTCTCAACGTGATTTCTTCTATCTGACACCATATCCTCGGAGCCTTCCCCAGCTCCTGCACTGCTGAAGGATTCAGCTGTTACACTCCCTGCTACTGGAGTGTGGACTACATAAGGGGACCCACCAGAGCTTCTATCCGGATCAGAGAGACTGTAAGCGGGACCTCTGGCGAGAGGCCGAAGTATCCCTTCCTTTGTTTCCGCGAATTCTGCTGTTCCTGTTTTTTTTCCGGCTGGGACGCCTTCCTGCAAAGACAGACAGGCCTGCGACGGGGGACACATCCTTCTGGAGTAAAGGACTGGTAACGTGTGAGTAGGGACAGTGAGGGTCAGCTTATCAGTACACGTTATTACTGTGCATATTTACGGTTGTCATTTATTGTTTTTTTTTCTTTGCTGTGTTAAAAATGTATGCGAGTAAAGATACGGTTGTCAAGATAGAGTCTGTGTGTGGGGATCTTGCTGGGCCAGATCATAGATACCAATGCGCGGCCTTGCCCGCGGTCACTTCAAACTGCTCCAGGTCCCTGATATTTGAAGGGAGCCTTCTCCAAACTGCCATTTTGCGATCTCTCCACAGGTGTTCTATGGGATTCAGGTCTGGACTCATTGCTGGCCACCTTAGAAGTCTCCAGTGCTTTCTCTAAAACCATTTTATAGTGCTTTTGGAAGTGTGTTTTGGGTCATTGTCCTGCTGGAAGACCCATGACCTCTGAGGGAAACCCAGGTTTCTCACACTGGGCCCTACATTATGCTGCAAAATTTGTTGGTAGTCTTCAGACTTCATAATGCCATGCACACGGTCAAGCAGTCCAGTGCCAGAGGCAGCAAAGCAACCCCAAAACATCAGGGAACCTCCGCCATGTTTGACTGTAGGGACCGTGTTCTTTTCTTTGAATGCCTCTTTTTTTTTCCTGTACACTCTATGTTGATGCTTTTTCCCAAAAAGCTCGACTTTTGTCTCATCTGACCAGAGAACATTCTTCCAAAACGTTTTAGGCTTTCTCAGGTAAGTTTTGGCAAACTCCAGCCTGGCTTTTTTATGTCTTGGGGTAAGAAGTGGGGTCTTCCTGGGTATCCTACCATACAGTCCCTTTTCATTCAGACGCCAACGGATAGTATGGGTTGACACTGCTGTACCCTCGGACTGCAGGGCAGCTTGAACTTGTTTGGATGTTAGTCGAGGTTCTTTATCCACCATCCGCACAATCTTGCGTTGAAATCTCTCGTCAATTTTTCTTTTCCGTCCACATGTAGGGAGGTTAGCCACAGTGCCATGGGCTTTACACTTCTTGATAACACTGCGCACAGAAGACACAGGAACATTCAGGTCTTTGGAGACGGACTTGTAGCCTTCAGATTGCTCATGCTTCCTCACAATTTGGTTTCTCAAGTCCTCAGACAATTCTTTGGTCTTCTTTCTTTTCTCCATGCTCAATGTGGTATACACAAGGACACAGGACAGAGGCTGAGTCAACTTTAATCCATGTTAACTGGCTGCAAGTGTGATTTAGTTATTGCCAACACCTGTTAGGTGCCACAGGTAAGTTACAGGTGCTGTTAATTACACGAATTAGAGAAGCATCACATGATTTTTCAAACAGTGCCAATACTTTTGTCCACCCCCTTTTTTAGGTTTGGTGTGGAATTATATCCAATCTGGCTTTAGGACAATTCTTTTTGTGTTTTTTTCATTGAAGACAAATTAAATGAAGAGAATAATACCAAAGAATTTATGATTGCAATCATTTTCAGGAAGAAATTGAGCATTATCTGACAGAATTGCAGGGGTGCCAATACTTTTGGCCAGCACTGTATACTGTATATGGGCGTGTGTATATATATATGTATACTGGTATGTGTGTGTATATGTGTGTATATATGTGTATATATGTATACTGTATATGTGTGTATATATGTATACTGTATATGTGTGTATATATGTATACTGTATATGGGTGTGTATATATATATATATATACTGTATATGGGTGTGTATATATATATACTGTATACTGGGTGTGTATATATGTATACTGTATAAGTGTGTATATATATATATATATACTGTATGTGTGTATATATATGTATACTGGTATATGTGTGTATATATGTATACTGTATATGGGTGTATATATGTATACTGTATATGTGTATATATATGTATACTGTATATGTGTGTATATATGTATACTGTATATATGTGTATATATGTATACTGTATATGGGTGTGTATATATATATATATATACTGTATATGGGTGTGTATATATATATATACTGTATACTGGGTGTGTATATATGTATACTGTATAAGTGTGTATATATATATATACTGTATGTGTGTATATATATGTATACTGGTATATGTGTGTATATATATGTATACTGTATATGGGTGTATATATATATACTGTATATGTGTGTATATATGTATACTGTATATGTGTGTATATATATGTATACTGTATATGGGTGTGTATATATATGTATACTGTATATGTGTGTATATATGTATACTGTATATGTGTGTGTATATGTATACTGTATATGGGTGTGTATATATGTATACTGTATATGTGTGTATATATATGTATACTGTATATAATCTTTAATCTTTGTCAGGTCCAGGGGTCCTGTAGAATGTGAATCCCTGAGGAACAGCGTATCCTTGGCTTGTGCCAAGACAGAAGAAAAGTTGCTGAACACTTGGTACCCCAAAGTGATCAATCTATTTGCCAATCAAGATGCCCTGCAGTTGATTAATGCGGACAAATTGGATTCCTTTTATAACTGCGTCTCGACTAGCGGGGTGCCTCAAGGGTCTGTCTTGGGCCCTATATTATTTAATATATTTATTAATGATCTAGTGGAAGGGTTGCATAGTAAAATAGCAATATTTGCAGATGATACTAAACTTTGTAAAGTAGTTAATACAGATGAGGATAGGGCACAGCTACAGGAGGATTTAGATAAATTGGGGAGTTGGGCCAAAAAATGGCAAATGGGGTTCAATGCCGATAAATGTAAGGTCATGCACATGGGAAAGAAAAACAGCAGTCACCCATACATATTAAATGGGAAACCGTTGGGGAAATCTGACATGGAGAAGGACCTGGGCGTCTTGGTTAACAGCAAATTAAATTGGAGTGCCCAGTGTCAGGCAGCAGCTGCGAAGGCAAATAGAGTCATGGCATGCATCAGAAGAGGAATAGGGGCATATGATGAGAACATTGTTCTTCCTCTGTATAAAGCGCTGGTAAGGCCGCACTTAGAATATTGTGCACAGTTCTGGGCTCCGGTGCTCAGGAAAGACATATTGGAGCTAGAGAGGGTACAAAGGAGGGCGACTAAGGTAATAAAGGGAATGGAGGGACTAGAATACCCAGAGAGGTTGTCCAAATTAGGCCTATTTACGTTGGAAAAGAGAAGGCTTAGGGGAGACCTCATAAACATGTATAAATACATCAGGGGGCTGTACAGAGATCTCTCCCATGACCTGTTTATACCAAGGATGGTGACAAAGATGAGGGGGCACACTATGCGTCTGGAGGAAAGGAGGTTCCTGCACCAGCATAGAAGGGGATTCTTTACGGTCAGAGCCGTGAGACTCTGGAACTCTCTGGGAGAGGAAGTGGTGATGTCCAACTCACTTAATGAGTTCAAGAGAGGACTGGACGCCTTTCTTGAGAACAATAAAATTACGTCTTATGCTTAGTGATAGTTAATTAATCCAGGGATTTAATCTGACTGCCAGATTGGAGTCGGGAAGTGAATTTTTCCTCAATGATGTAAATTGGCCTATACCGCATGGTTTTTTTTTGCCTTCCCCTGGATCAACGCTGCGGAATAGCTGCAGTGCACAAGAAATAGGCTGAACTGGATGGACGCTTGTCTTTTTTCGGCCTTTTAAACTATGTAACTATGTAACACTTATGTCCAAGCAGGTAAAGGCGGCTGCAAGATCCGTGATATATAAGGATTCATGTTCATTATTGTATCTCTGGATCAGACATAGACTCAGAGTGATACAACTAAATAGACCCTATAGGGGTAAAGTTGGCATATCCGGGGGGAAATATATCCCAGATTTGCCAAACTGAGCCAACTCATGAAACACATGGGTACATAGGAGAAGAAAGAGTTAATTGGCGTAAAAAATATAAATTTTTATTCCATCAAGTTAAAAAACGTACATAGTAAAAAGAGAAATGACATAATACGGATAGTATAAAGACACTAATTAGATTACCAATGTAGCAAGATATGTTACAAAGTATACATATATGGTCACGCATATGGTCACAGTGGGACATGAGCAATATAGATAATATAGCATAAGGTTAGTATATCAAGACAATCCAATGAGTGTAATAATATATCAAAAAGTAATCCAGAAGTATTCCATAGTCATTGGATTTACACTTGCCATATGCATCAGGTATCCATCTAAATAATGCTCCTGCCCACAAATAATCAGATACATGTCACATAAAACATTTTTTAAGGTAGTCTCTTACCACAAAGAGTGCCAAAAAGGAGGGTAAAGTGCATAAAGGAGCGCACAGTGGCAGAGTGGTATTCCCATCTCATATATGTATGGCACTTCCACAGTCTGAGGACGCACATTCGGCTGAAGTATATTGCTGCGCAGGGACATGCCGGGTCCCTGAGCTGCAATGCATGCCGCCAGCCAATCAAAGGCCAGTAGCTGATGTCGGCGTGCCAGTCACGAGCGACGCATGGAAGTGACGTCATGCGCTGCCCTTGCCGGCACACTGAAATCAGCTACAGAAGAAGACGCCGCATGTCGTGGGAGCGCAGGAAGGTAAGAAGAATCATTTATTTTTGTTTATTTAATGTATTACAAAAGAACAACAGAACATTATACCAGGAAAGGGCCAAGGATGGGGAGCATTAGACAAGGAAGGGGCTCAGGGTGGGGAGAATTAGACAAGGAAGGGGCCCAGGATGGGGAGCATTATATAAAGAAGGGGCCCAGGATGGGGAACATTATACAAGGAAAGGGCCCAGGATAGGGAGCATTATACCAGAATGGGGGTCATTATACCATGACATGGGCCAGGATGAAGGACATTACACCAGGAAGGGCACAAGGATGGAGGTCATTATACCAGAATGGGGCCTAGGATGGGGGACAGGATACCAGGATGGAGGACATTGTTATAGGATGGGGGACATTGTACCAGGATTGGGGACATTGTTACAGGAAGGGGCCAGGATGGGGGACATTATTACAGTAAGAGGCCCAGGACCAAGGACATTATACCAGGAAGGAGCCCAGGATTGGGACGTTATTGCTGAAAGGGGCTCAGGATGGGGGGTATTATACACAGAAGGTGGATATTATAACAGGAAGAGGCCCAGGATCGGGGATATTATAACAGGAAGGGGCGCAGGATGGGGAACATTATACCAGGAAGGGGCCTAGAATGAGAGACATTATTATAGGATGGGGCTACAATGGGAAACATCCAAGGCAGGGACGAACACGCGCATCATTATCGGATCTAGAATGCTACAAGGGCCCATACATCTGACCAACATGCTGGTGGGGGCCCAGGTCCAAATTTTGCACATCTGCAGGAACATGGCATATGGCTTAACAGTATGTCATATGTTGGGAAGGGGTTAAGCTACAGCACATTACATAGCCTCTTGCAGCTATATCAATGGAAAAATTAAAAAATGTATGGCTTTTTGAAGAAGGGAAGGAAAAAATGCAAAACAAAAAATTATCCGGTCCTGAAGGGATTAAGGAGTTCCCACCCACAGTAAATGTTGTCACTCAGCTTAAAATCTTCACTTGCTTATTAGCAGAAGCTAAGGTTTCATTAGGATCTCCGAGGCTAAAGTTACATGCGGCTCCAGCTTACATGTAAAGGGGATGGTATCAAGGAGTCTCACCAAACTTTCCCTACAAATGTCCAACAATTCAGAATTCATATCCATTGATAATTTATCTTCTAAAATGATAGCATTTTTTTTCTATCCTTTTCATTTTATGTGTAATTAACTTTTTGCTCTCCTCCTTTAAGCAATGGGAGGAACGACTGATAAGGATCCAGGAAACCATTGATGAATGGCTGAAGGTGCCGACCCAGTGGCTTTAATCTTCTCTTCTGAGGACATCATGCAGCAAATGCCTGAAGAAGGACGCTTATTCCAGACTGTGGACAGAAACTGGAGAGAGATCATGAAACATTGCGTTAAAGACCCGAAGGTAAATGGATGCTTCATGGTGGACTGATACAAGAAAGCACGGTCATCTTGCATCCAGGATTGATGTTTTCCAAGAGTCCGTGTCCTGATGCTTCCATCACAAGGATCCCGGGTTATGGGGCTCCGCACTGCCTGGACTCCAGCCTCCCGCATCTTCTATTTTCTATCCAAATAGGTTCTAATTTTTCTTTTAATATAAACTATTGGCACAATAGTCAATGAATGTGACCTTTTTTCAGTCTCTATAACTATATAATGGAATCTTACTTATGGGCTATCTACTTTGTTTTAGGTTTTAAGCGCCACTTCTCTGACCGGACTTCTGGAGAAACTTCAGGACAGCAATGTGCTTCTGGATAAAATCATGAAAGGGCTGAATGCCTATCTGGAGAAGAAGAGGCTTTTTTCCCACGGTATAGTCCTTTCACTTGTTGCAATGATTGTATATATTCCTTAAATATTTTTTTTTCTTATTTAAACGCATTGAAATCATTTTTGTAATTGGATTTCATTAATAATTTTGCACTGTTTGCCTTCTATTGGCTCTGTGTTGCGCTGGCTATTGGACTTATTTTTAATCTGTCTTTTTTCAGCTCCTCTTAGCCGATTTATGACCACAGATCACATCAAAGCTGAATGTGCAGGAAACAAAAAGCCTAACGGTGCAACATTTTTAATGAAACTGAATTGTCGCAAATACTCGCAATTAAATGGGTATTCCCATCTCCAAGATCCTATCCCAATATGTAGTAGGCGTAGTAATAATAATAATATTAGCAAATACCTCCAATTAGAAGTGTAGTATAGTTCTTCTGATTCACTATGTCGCTTTCCCCATGTGCAAGGCATTGCAGTAGCTTCGGTATCCATGGTTACGACCACTCATATAGTGACAGTTATTTGCTAGTGGTCGTAACCTAAGCTACTGCAATGCCCTGCACATGGGGTAAGCAACAAAACAAATCAGAAGAACTATACTAAACTTCTAATTGGAGGTATTTGCTAATATTATTATTATTACGCATACTACATATTGGGGTAGAATCCTGGAGATGGGAATACACATTTCAGTTAAATAAAAAAAAGTTCCCAAAGCTGGATAGCCCCTTTAAGCTAACCATACGCATGACATATGAGATACCCGTGGTCTGAATGGTTATTTGGCTATTTCTCCTGACTCCCACCTATTCTGCTGAACAGTCATGTGGTTTTAATGGGGAGAGAGGAGAAAGTCGGTACTGGACACCTCCGGCAGCGGGTTATCTCCCCTGAGAACCAAAAGACCGGGTATTGAAATCCCATCTGCCCGATCCTTCTGGCCCTGACATCCTCTATCGGGGGAGAGTCAGGAGACCCCCATACACATCAGTGGGTAGGCCGGTCCTGCTGCAATCGTCAGGTTTAAACTATTTTAATCCAATGTGTATGGGGACTGAATCTTTACTTTAAAGCTTTGCTTTTCTATTTTCTCACATAGACACTAATACAAATGGCGCCTGACCCAATACTTTAATGACATCTTTATCATATTGTGCATTTTCGCTTTAGCTTTTTCTTCCTGTACAACAATGAAATGCTAGAAATTCTCTCTGAGACTAAAGATCCTCTGCGGGTCCAACCACATCTAAAGAAGGGCTTTGAAGGCATAGCAAAGCTGGAGCTCCTTCCTAACCTGGACATCAAAGCCATGTACAGCACCGAGGGGGAACGCGTAGAGCTCATCCAGACCATCTCCACCTCCGAGGCTCGGGGGGCCGTGGAGAAGTGGCTCATCCAAGGGGAAGATGTCATGTTAAGGAGCGTGCATGATGTTATTGTTCGGTCACGAATGGTACGGATCTACCTACAGACCAAAAGCATTAATTGGAACTAATCTAGTCTATATATATAATCGTCTTATCCCGTCTGTCTGTCTGTCTGTGTGTCTGTCTGTCCAGGAAATCCCGCGTCGCTCATTGGTCCGGCAGCGGCCAATCAGCGCCGGGGGATTTCTAAAAAAAGATGGCGGCCGTTAGCGGCTCATCTGCGGGACGGAGCTGAGCGGCGATGCAGCCAGGAGATGACTGGCGCAAGGCGCTCATCTCCCGGCCGGCAACAGCAGAAGGAACCCGACCGACGGACCCATCTGCGGGATGGAGATGCAGCCGGAAGATGAGCGCCGCGAGGCGCTCATCTCCCGGCCGGTAGCAGCGGAAGGACCGCCGGCGTCGCTGACCTCCATGCGGAAGGGAGGACCGGGGAGCGGCGCTGCGGGTCGGGATACTTCTGCTGTGAGCGCCCGCTATGTCCCGGGTTCTCGCAGCGGAAGTAGCCGCACAGGCAGCGCCGCTCCCCGGTCCTCACCAAGACGATTCGATGATTGATCGCGGTCTTCGGACCCGACCAATCACTGATCTTAGCGCAAAACTTAAACACCGCTGTGCTGATTGGTCGCCGACGCTGCCCGCGACCAATCACCGATCTTGGCTCCACATTTAAACACCGCTGTGGTGATTGGTCGCGGCCGATATTTAAATTTGGCGCCAAAATCGGTGATTGGTCGCGGCCGATATTTCAATTTGGCGCCCAAATCGGTGATTGGTCGCGGTCAGCGTCCCCGACCAATCAGCACAATAGTGTTTAACTTTGGCGCCAAGATCAGTCATTGGTCGCGGGCCAAGACAGCGACCAATCACCGATTTGTGCGGCACTTTTAAATAGCGTCCGTGACCAATTGGATGTCAGCGCCGCTCCCCGGTCCTCCCTTCACACCCTAGCCGCATGGATGTCAGCGCCGCTCCCCGGTCCTCCCTTCACACCCTAGCCGCATGGATGTCAGCGCCGCTCCCCGGTCCTCCCTTCACACCCTAGCCGCATGGATGTCAGCGGCGCTGCCTGTGCGGATACTTCCGCTCCGAGAACCCGGGACATGAGCGGGCGCTCGCAGCAGAAGTATCTGGACTCGCAGCGCCGCTCCCCGGTCCTCCCTTAACACCCTAGCCGCTGATGTCCCCACTGTATCCGCATGGTCTTACAAAGGTCCGGACATTTGTGTTAAAAATCGCTTATTGGTCGCTGGCGCTGCCCGCGACCAATCACCGATTTGGGCGCCAAATTTAAATATCAGCCGCGACCAATCAGCACAGCGGTGTTTAAATGTGGAGCCAAGATCGGTGATTGGTCGCTGGCGCTGCCCGCGACCAATCACCGATTTGGGCGCCAAATTTAAATATCGGCCGCGACCAATCACCGATCTTGGCTCCACATTTAAACACCGCTGTGCTGATTGGTCGCGGCTGATATTTAAATTTGGCGCCCAAATCGGTGATTGGTCGCGGGCAGCGCCAGCGACCAATCAGCGATTTTTAACACAAATGTCCGGACCTTTGTAACACCATGCGGATACTGTGGGGACATCAGCGGCTAGGGTGTGAAGGGAGGACCAGGGAGCGGCGCTGCGGGTCGTGATACTTCTGCTCCGAACGCCCGCTCATGTCCCGGGTTCTCGGAGCGGAAGTATCCGCACAGGCAGCGCCGCTGACATCCATGCGGCTAGGGTGTGAAGGGAGGAACGGGGAGCGGCGCTGACATCCAATTGGTCGTGGACGCTATTTAAAAGTGCCGCACAAATCGGTGATTGGTCGCGGTCTTGGCCCACAACCAATCACGGATCTTGCCGCAAAAGTTAAACACTACGGTGCTGATTGGTCGCGGACGCTGACAGCGACCAATCACCGATTTGGGCGCCACATTCAAATATCGGCCGCGACCAATCACCGATCTTGGCTCCACATTTAAACACCGCTGTGCGGATTGGTCGCGGACGCTATTTAAATGTGGCACCAAAATCGGTGATTGGTCGCGCCCAGCGTCGGCGACCAATCAGCACAGCGGTGTTTAAATGTGGAGCCAAGATCGGTGATTGGTCGCGGCCGATATTTGAATGTGGCGCCCAAATCGGTGATTGGTCGCTGTCAGCATCCGCGACCAATTAGCACCGTAGTGTTTAACTTTGGCCGCAAGATCAGTGGTTGGTTGCGGGCCAAGTCGGCGATCAATCACCGATTTGTGCGGCACATTTAAATAGCGGCCGCGACCAATTGGATGTCAGCGCCGCTCCCCGGTGCTCCCTTCACGCCCTAGCCGCATGGATGTCAGCGCCGCTGCCTGTGCGGATACTTCCGCTCCGAGAACCCGGGACATGAGCGGGCGCTCGCAGCAGAAGTATCCCGACCCGCAGCGCCGCTCCCCGGTCCTCCCTTCACACCCTAGCCGCTGATGTCCCCACAGTATCCGCATGGTGTTACAAAGGTCCGGACATTTGTGTTAAAAATCGCTGATTGGTCGCTGACGCTGCCGCCGACCAATCACCGATTTAGGCGCCAAATTTAAATATCGGCCGCGACCAATCACCGATCTTGGCTCAACATTTAAACACCGCTGTACTGATTGGTCGCGGACGCTATTTAAATGTGCCGCCAAAATTGGTGATTGGTCGCGCACAGCGTCGGCGACCAATCAGCACAGCGGTGTTTGAATTTGCCGCCAAGATCGGTGATTGGTCGCGGCCAGCGCCAGCGACCAATCAGCGATTTTTAACACAGATGTCCTGACCTTTGTAACACCATGCGGATACTGTGGGGACATCAGTGGCTAGGGTGTGAAGGGAGGACCGGGGAGCGGCGCTGCGAGTCCGGATACTTCTGCTGCGAGCGCCCACTCATGTCCCGGGTTCTTGCAGCGGAACTATCCGCACAGGCAGCGGCGCTGACATCCATGCGGCTAGGGTGTGAAGGGAGGACCGGGGAGCGGCGCTGACATCCAATTGGTCGCGGCCGCTATTTAAATTTAAATGTGGCGCCAAAATCGGTGATTGGTCGCGCCCAGCGTCGGCGACCAATCAGCACAGCGGTGTTTAAATGTGGAGCCAAGATCGGTGATTGGTCGCGGCCGATATTTAAAATTGGCGCCCAAATCGGTGATTGGTCGCGGGCAGCACCAGCGACCAATCAGCGATTTTGAACACAAATGTCCGGACCTTTGTAACACCCTGCGGATACTGTGGGGACATCAGCGGCTAGGGTGTGAAGGGGGGACCGGGGAGCGGCGCTGCGGGTCGGGATACTTCTGCTCCGAGCGCCCGCTCATGTCCCGGGTTCTCGCAGCGGAAGTAGCCGCACAGGCAGGGGCGCTCCCCTGTCCACTCTAATACGATT
This sequence comes from Phyllobates terribilis, assembly GCF_046119375.1. Lineage (NCBI taxonomy): Eukaryota > Metazoa > Chordata > Amphibia > Anura > Dendrobatidae > Phyllobates > Phyllobates terribilis. Next base: position 5,365,103 of record NW_027362823.1, read on the forward strand.
CCGCTCCCCGCTCCTCACCAATACGATTCGCTGATTGGTCGCGCTCTCCACACCCGACCAATCAGTGATCTTGGCGCTAAAGTTAAACACCGCTCTGCTGATTGTTCGCGTCCGCTGCCCGCAACCAATCACCGATTTGGGCGCCACATTTAAATAGCGGCCGCGACCATTCACCGATCTTGCCGCCACATTTAAACACTGCTGTGCTGATTGGACGCGGACGCCGGACGCGTCCAATCAACGAGATTGGCGCCAAATTTAAGCAACGCTCTGCTGATTAATCGCGGTCGCTGGCCGAGATCAATCAGCAGTATTGGCGCCAAATTTAAACCTCACTCTGCTGATTGGTCGCAACCACCGGCCGCGACCAATCTGCGTTTTTGGTGCCAAATTTAAACAACGCTCTGCTGATTGGTCACGGTCGCCGGCCGAGACCAATCAGCAGCATTGGGGCCAAATGTAAACCCCGCTGTGCTGATTGGTCGCGGTCGCCGGCAAAGACCCATCAGCATTATTGGTGCCAAATTTAAACCCTGCTCTACTGATTGGTCGCAGCCGCCAGCCGCGACTAATCAGCGATTTTGGTGCCAAATTTAAACACCGCACTGCTGATTGGTCGCGGCCGCCAGCCGCGACCAATCAGCGAGATTGGCGCCAAATTTAAACAACGCTCTGCTGATTGGTCGCTGTCGCCGGCCTCGACCAATCAGCGATTTTGGCACCAAATTTAAAGAATGCTCTGCTGTTTGGTCACGGCCGGCGACCAATCTGTGATTTTGGCGCCGAATTTAAACCCCACTCTGCATCGCTCTGCTGATTGGTCGCGGTCGGCGGCCATGACCAGTCAGCAGTATTGGCGCCAAATTTAAACACCGCTCGGCTGATTGGTCGCGACTAATCAGCGATTTTGGTGCCAAATTTAAACACGCTCTCCAGTCCTCACTAACACGGTTCGCTGATTGGTCGCGGCCGCCGCCCGCGACCAATCATCGATATTGCCGCCAAATTTAAACACCGCTTTGCTGATTGGTCGCGGTTGCCGAACGCGACCAATCAGCGATTTTGGCGCCAAATTTAAACACAGCTCTGCTGATTGCACCCGGTCGGCCGCATACCTATTCTAGAATACCCGGTGCATTAGAATCGGGCCACCATCTAGTTCTTTTATATTTGTATAAGATTATTTGGCGGCAGTGAATGATTTGTGGATGATGTATCTCTTGCAATAGAGCCAGGTAGCAGATCTTCTACCTGCAATCGGTAGAAATGAATTTGCTAGATAATACTAGTAAGGTTGTCCCTCTCTTAAATGCTTCTGTCAACGTAATTTAACTTTCTTTTTTAAAAGGCATACCCTGCGACTGCAAGAAAAGACTGGGTGAGGGAATGGCCGGGCAGGTCGTGCTCTGTGTGTCTCATGTTCTGGACAAGTGAAGTGCATGAAGCTATCGGCAGTGGCCCGGAGGTACGGCATAAGCTCCTTTACTGATCAAGGTTGCTTCACTATAAACAGTCATGGCCGGAAGTGTTGGCACCCTTGAAGTTGTTCCAGAAAATGAAGTATTTTTCCATAAAAAATTGCATGTGTATTTTCTGTTATACACATGTTTATTTCCTTTGTATGTATTGGAACAACACAAAAAAAGGCAAATTGGATATAATTTCACACAAAACCCCATAAATGGGTCGGACAAAATTGTTGGCATCTTTCCAAAATTGTGGGTAAACAATTTTGTTTCAAGCATGTGATGCTCGTTCAAACTCACCTGTGGCAAGTAAAAGGTGCGGGCAATATGAAAATCACACCTGAAACCTGATACAAAGGGGAAAAGTTGACTCAGTCTTTGCGTTGTTACGTGCCACACTAAGCAGGGAGAACAGTAAGAGGAGAAGAGAACTGTCTGAGGACTTGAGAACCAAAATTGTTGACTAATATCTTCTTTTTGTGTTGTTCCAATATACACAAATGAAATAAACATGTGAACAACAAAACGTGTAATTGTAATAATTTTCTGGGAGAAATACATATATATACATTCATAGACAGACTTCATGAGTTCTCCTGCTAATAGACTGTCATACCCAGAGACGCAGCTTATAGGAGTTTCCAGGGGGGGATATACCATTGGTGCAACAGAGGTAAGGGGACCCACATTCACATCCAAAGATGCAAGCAGCTTATTTCACAGTACGTTATTAGACTGCAAAGAGCCCATGTAGTGTTCTTGCCCAGGGGTCTTCTCCTGGGGGTTGCAGTTGTACAGCGGCTCAATATCTTGAAGGTACCCAAAAGGCTCCATAGTATTGTTGGGATTTTGCATTGATTCATGCATCTTGTCTAGAGATGCGCAACTAAATTTGCAGGACCTTGGTCTAAGAGAGCAGGTTAGTAGTCTGTGGCTGTTGGATGGGAGCCTTGCTAACCGCCTCTTACATGCCGGCATCCCTGGCTCCTCTTTTGATTAGCCGGCCAGGCGTGATGTCATTTGTGCCTCACACCACAACTATGACATCGACATCAAAAGAGGAGCCGGAGATGCCGGTTCACGGGGCTCCGGTCCTGCGGCCGTGGAATACTGACCGGACTGTTGGACCAGAGTCCTGCAAATCCATTCGCTCATCTCTACTCTCGTCATATCTACCAATAAGGGAAGACATTGTATGGGATTTCCCATAATACCAGCATAAAATGAATCCATCTGCATTGAGTTTTCCATGCTGTTTGTAGCAGGGTTTTATAGAGGTACATCTGGGTATTTGGAGCAATTTGCGAGGAGGCAAATTGTCCCAGCAGACTCGCAGCACATTGGGGGCTCTCGTCACCATAGAGGGGCACGCTCGTGACGTGGTCAGGGAAATGATCGAAACAGGTTTGTGCAAACATCATGGCTGGCAGCAAACTTTCCAATACCATGTTCTATTTATTATACACTACATGGAGAAAGGTATTGTGCCCCCTCCACATTACACCTACAGGGGCTTTTATGGCCTCCTATTCTAATCCATATCCAGGATGTTAATATGGAGTCCGTCCCTCTACAGATATCACAGCTCAGTATGCCGAGCACCTTCATACATTTCACCATATTCCTATGTTCTTTCCATATCTATGTTATGTTCCCCCCTCTTTTCTTTGAGTTTTCATAGGACACAATTGATCTTGTCACAGTAAAGCAATCTTGGGGTGTACTTACAATGACGTCTATGGGGCAGTAGTCATTTCTGCATATTGAGATGGTGGTCCCTATATAGGAATGTTTTGGCATCTGTAGGTGTCGGCATCCCCTGTATATGACTCATTGCCACAATTGATCTTCTTTATAGTCAGTGGTTTGGATGGCCTAGGTGCGGTTTGTAATATTTTCTATCAATGGTGTGTGTGCTCTCCTCTGTGCAGTGTCGTTCTATAACCATGGATGGACTAATAAAGGGGTTTTATGTCAATTCCTTTAATGACCTTTTGTTCGGTTTCTTTGTAGGTATTATGTCATTCTCCGAGTGGTCAGCCATTCTAAGCCTGAGCAGACATATGGCAATGTAATTGATGTGTGCCTGACATTGCTCTTCCCTATGTGGCGGTGACATATTTATGCTGCCATTCTCCAGTATTTGTTCTAATTAATCATCCTAAAGGTGTTTAGTGGGGTTGAGGTTGAGAACGTGTGGGAAACAGTTCTGCTCTTCTATTCCCTTAGGGTTGGAAGCTACAATTGTTTAAAATGTCTTGTGCTGAAGCATTAAGATATCTTTTCACTGGAACTAAGGGGCCTAGACCACCCCCTAAAAACAAGGCCATACCTCCACCACCAAACTGCCCAGCGGGCACAATGCAGTTAATAGGGTAACGTTCTCCTGGCATTCACCAAATCCAGACTCGTCCATCAGATGCCAGATAGAGAAGTGTGATCCGTCACTGCACAGAACAGGTCTCCTCCAGAGTCCTGTGGTGGCGGCTTCACACCACTCCATCCGACGCTCGGCATCGTGCTTGGTGATGTAAGGCTGCATGCAGCTGCTCGGCCATAAAGCTCCAGGCGGGGGCGCAGTGTTTGTGGTGATGTTGTTACCAAAGTAGATCTGGACTCTGCAGTTATGGAGTCAGGAGAGCGTTCTGCCCTCTGCTCCTCAGCACTCAGTGACCCCTCTCTGTAATGTTCTGGGGTCTCCTGAGTTGCTGCAGTTCCTTCCACTCCTTAATAATATCACTCACATGTGATGGGGGAAGATTTAGGAGGGAAGAAATGTAATATCCAGACTTGTTACCCCGGTGGCTCCTATTACAGGACCGCGCTGGTATCAGAGAGCTCTGCACCACCAGCCGTTCTGTCATATGTTAGTAACAGCACACAGCATGGGAGGGCGGATGTTATACACCGGGGGGCGTGGGGATTGATGTTATACACTGGTGGGGGGCGAGAGTCTTAATGTTATACAAGGCCGAGGGGCCAGATGTTATACCCTAGGGGTACGAGGGGCTAGATGTTATACTGTCCGAGGGCTGGATGTTATACACTGAGGAGCAAGGGGACGGATATTATATACCGGGGTGAGGGGACGGATATTATACACCGGGGGGCGTGGGGACGGATATTATACACCAGGGGCGAGGGAATGGATATTATACACCAGGTGCGAGGGGACGGATATTATACACCAGGGGTGAGGGGACGGATATTATACACCAGGTGCGAGGGGACGGATATTATACACCAGGGGTGAGGGGACGGATATTATACACCAGGGGCGAGGGGACGGATATTATACACCGGGGGGCGTGGGGACGGATATTATACACCGGGGGGCGTGGGGACGGATATTATACACCAGGTGCGAGGGGACGGATATTATACACCAGGTGCGAGGGGACGGATATTATACACCAGGGGCGAGGGGACGGATATTATACACCAGGGGCGAGGGGACGGATATTATTCACCAGGGGCGAGGGGACGGATATTATACACCAGGTGCGAGGGGACGGATATTATACACCAGGTGCGAGGGGACGGATATTATACACCAGGGGCGAGGGGACGGATATTATACACCAGGGGCGAGGGGACGGATATTATACACCAGGTGCGAGGGGACGGATATTATTCACCAGGGGTGAGGGGACGGATATTATACACCAGGGGCGGGGGGACGGATATTATACACTGGGGCGAGGGGACGGATATTATACACCGGGGGGGCGAGAGGCCGGATGTTATACACCAGGGGGAGGGAGCGAGGGGACAGATGTTATACACCGGGGCTGGGGGCCGGATGTTATACCCTGGGGGCCAGATGTTATGCAATGGAGCGCTTGGGGTTGGATGTTATACAGTGGGGTTGAGGGGATGGATTTTATACACTGGCGGGGGGGGCGAGGGGAGAGATGTTATACTAAACTAGGGGCGAGGGGTGGATGTTATACACCGGGGGAGGCGAGAGGCCGGATTTTATAAACTGGGGGCTGAGAGTCCGGATGTTATACACCGTGGGCAATGGGACTAAATGAAAAAAGCAGAATTCGGTGACTAGGAGTTTTGTCCTATAATGTATGTGCATTTGCCTTCCCTTTAGAAACTCTCCCTTGTGATTCTGCAGTGTCTTAGAGGTTGACTATCTTTTCCTACATTCCTCAGGAGTTTCTCATGAACAGACTTCCGGTGGCTTGCCCAACTCCGCTATTACTGGGAGAATGAGAATGCGAGAGTGCGAATCATCAACTGCAATGTGAAGTCCGCCTATGAGTACCTGGGCAGCTCCCCACGCCTGGTCATCACTCCGCTCACTGACCGATGCTAGCGGACTCTGCTATGATGTGATGGGTTATGCTCAGAAATGTTTTTGACTTTTGTATGATGCATGAAACTTATTAGCAATTATTATTGATATTTCATACCAGTTCTTTCATGTTTCATTGGTAGATCGGTGCTTTTTATCTAAATCTTGGTGGAGCTCCAGAAGGTCCGGCCGGCACAGGAAAAACTGAGACCACCAAAGATTTGGCCAAGGCGCTGGCCGTGCAGTGTGTGGTCTTTAACTGCTCTGATGGTTTGGACTACATAGCAATGTCAAAGGTACATACAATGTTAAGCTGCTCCATTGCAGATAATAAACTGACTCCATCCGATGTTCTGCTGACATCTTTTGATTATATAGTACAGACCAAAAGTTTGGACACACCTTCTCATTTAAAGATTTTTCTGTATTTTCATGACTATGAAAATTGTACATTCACACTGAAAGCATCAAAACTATGAATTAACACATGTGGAATTATATACTTAACAAAAACGTGTGAAACGACTGAAAATATGTCTTATAGTCTAGGTTCTTCAGAGTAGCCACCTTTTGCTTTGATGACTGCTTTGCACACTCTTGGCATTCTCTTGATGAGCTTCAAGAGGTAGTCACCGGAAATGGTTTTCACTTCACAGGTGTGCCCTGTCAGGTTTAATAAGTGGGATTTCTTGCCTTATAAATGGGGTTGGGACCATCAGTTGTGTTGTGCAGAAGTCAGGTGAATACACAGCTGATAGTCCTACTGAATAGACTGTTAGAATTTGTATTATGGCAAGAAAAAAGCAGCTAAGTAAAGAAAAACGAGTGGCCATCATTACTTTAAGAAATGAAGGTCAGTCAGTCCGAAAAATTGGGAAAACTTTGAAAGTGTCCCCAAGTACAGTTGCAAAAACCATGAAGCGCTACAAAGTAACTGGGTCACATGAGGACCGCCCCAGTAAAGGAAGACCAAGAGTCACCTCTGCTTCTGAGGATAAGTTTATCCGAGTCACCAGCCTCAGAAATCGCAGGTTAACAGCAGCTCAGATTAGAGACCAGGTCAATGCCACACAGAGTTCTAGCAGCAGACACATCTCTACAACAACAGTTAAGAGGAGACTTTGTGCAGCAGGCCTTCATGGTAAAATAGCTGCTAGGAAACCACTGCTAAGGACAGGCAACAAGCTGTAGAGACTTGTTTGGGCTAAAGAACACAAGGAATGGACACTAGACCAGTGGAAATCTGTGCTTTGGTCTGATGAGTCCAAATTTTAGATCTTTGGTTCCAACCACCGTGTCTTTGTGCGACGCAGATAAGGTGAACGGATGGACTCTACATGCCTGGTTCCCACCGTGAAGCATGGAGGAGGAGGTGTGATGGTGTGGGGGTGCTTTGCTGCTGACACTGTTGTGGATTTATTCAAAATGGAAGGCATACTGAACCAGCATGGCTACCACAGCATCTTGCAGTGGCATGCTATTCCATCTGGTTTGCGTTTAGTTGGACCATCATTTATTTTTTAACAGGACAATGACCCCAAACACACCTCCAGGCTTTGTAAGGGCTATTTGACCAAGAAAGAGAGTGATGGGGTGCTACACCAGTTGACCTGGCCTCCACAGTCACCAGACCTGAACTCAATCGAGATGGTTTGGCGTGAGCTGGACCACAGAGTGAAGGCAAAAGGGCCAACAAGTGCTAAGCATCTCTGGGAACTCCTTCAAGATTGTTGGAAGACCATTTCCGGTGACTACCTCTTGAAGCTCATCAAGAGAATGCCAAGAGTGTGCAAAGCAGTCATCAAACCAAATGGTGGCTACTCTGAAGAACCTAGAATATAAGACATATTTTCAGTTGTTTCACACTTTTTTGTTAAGTATATAATTCCACATGTGTTAATTCATAGTTTTGATGCTTTCAGTGTGAATGTACAATTTTCAAAGTCATGAAAATCCAGAAAAATCTTTAAATGAGAAGGTGTGTCCAAACTTTTTTCTGTACTGTATATACACACACATATATATACTGTATATATATATATACACACACATATATATATATATATATATATATATATATATATATATATATACACACACACACACACACACACACACACACACATATATATATATACTGTATATAGACACACACACATATATACTGTATATAGACACACATATACAGTATATACTGTATATAGACACACACATATATATATTGTATATAGACACACACATATATATATATATATACTGTATATACACACACATATATATATACTGTATATATACACACACACAAATATATAGAAATATATATATCTGGCGACAGGGCCCCGCTGCGTCCTCTGTGTCTCTGTACAGATATAAGTGTAACACGTACTGGATCCAGCACAGGTGACAGTCTGCCATAGAGCTGACGTGCAGTACATACACTGTGTTATGGGGGCGCTCACCTGTGCGGACCCCGCTCTCCGGCCGCTACTTCTTTGCTCATATAAGGTCTCATTCTGCCATTAAACAATTCGGTTGTCATGGCAGCGGGGGTGGGGCGTTGGTAGGGGGCGTGTCTGGTATAGGGCAGATTGGGGCGGGGCTGTCATGCAGTGCTTGTCTCATCCCTGTAATTTCCTGCTGATGCCACCTGGTGGACAGCATTGGTCAGTACACGCTGAGAATGCTACATTTGCATTGTACTGTGGGAGCTGCTGGTACTACTGGTGCTTCCTGACTGCTGTCCCTATGAGGTATGCAGTATGTCACATGGTGGGGGAGGAACATTTTATATATGTATATGCACTGCTCAAAAAATAAAGGGAACTGTGCGGCCCTCCAAACAAATGCCACCCCACACCATTACTGACCCACTACCAAACCGGTCATGCTGAGGGATGTTGCAGGCAGCAGATCGCTCTCCATGGCGTCTCCAGACTCTGTCACGTCTGTTACATGTGCTCAGTGTGAACCTGCTTTCATCTGTGAAGAGCACAGGGCGCCAGTGGCGACTTTGCCAATCCTGGTGTTCTGTGGCATTTCTTTGGATGGCCGCACAGCCCTCCTTGTGCTCGGCAGAGGTAGCCTGACTGCCATTAGGTACCGAGATGAGATCCTCAGACCCCTTGTGAGACCATATGCTGGTGCGGTTGGCCCTGGGTTCCTCCTAATGCCGGACAATGCCAGACCTCATGTGGCTGGAGTGTGTCAGCAGTTCCTGCAAGATGAAGGCATTGAAGCTATGGACTGGCCCGCCCGTTCCCCAGACCTGAATCCGGGACACATCTGGGACATCATGTCTCGCTCCATCCATAAAACGGACAAACAACACAAATATTGGTTCTATCTTTTACACATTTGGGGTAGCCCTTAAGAGGGCCATTGGGTCAAAGAGAGAGAGAGAAGAGAGAGGGGAGGGAGAGAAGAGAGAGGGAAGGGAGAGATACCGGGAGATACCAAGAGAGGGAAAAAAGAGAGACCCAACCAGTGCAAGGCTAAGCCGGGCAGGCGGCAGCGGCTATTTATACCCACTGCTGATCTCTGATTGGTGGAAAATCTGGGTATGGCTGCTCTGATTGGTGGAAAAACTGGGTGTGGCTGCTCTGTGATTGGTCAGCATTATGACCTCACAGTGGCGATGACTCATACCTCCTGGGTGGTTGTTTTTAATGTATTTTTTGTTGTAACATTTTGTATGGCTGTTTGGTGCAGGGGGTGGGGTCGGGAGTATTTTAACCCCTGCACACCCCCATGACCATATGCCTCGACCCGTAGAAGCGTGATAGACACGCGAAACGGCCGTCGTCTGCATAAGGCGCCGCTTCCCTGTATTTTTAATGGAAATGGAATAAAAGAAGATTTTATTAAATCGGTGTGCCACCTCGCTTTCTTCATGTATGAGTAGTATAATAATGATGATTTATCCTGGGGATGGGTTATCAATATCAGATCGGTGGGGCTCCGACACGCGGCACCGGCTCTACCCATCAGCTGATTGCAGCGCTCAAGTGTAAATAGTGTGAAGATTGAACATCACAGCTCCATTCACTGTACTGTGGGTCCTGCAGATCAGCTAATATTCATGTAATAGGAGCTGATCTGCAGCACCAGGGAGCGGCCACTACAGAGTGAACAGATCAGTGATTTTTCAGCTCCTCAACACTGTTTACATCTGACCTCGGCCGAAGCTGCAAACAGCTGATTAGTGGAGGTGCCGTGTGCCGGACCACCACAAATCTGATATTAATGAGCTAACCAGGGGATAAGCCATCAAAATGTTTGTCCTGGAAAATCCCTTTAAGGCCCACCTGCACATAATAATATATATATATATATATATATATATATATATATATATATATATATATATAGCAAAGAGTAGGAAGGGGTTAATCAAAGGCTCATAAAACGGACAAACAACACAAATATTGGTTCTATCTTTTACACATTTGGGGTAGCCCTTAAGAGGGCCGTTGGGTCAAAGAGAGAGAGAAGAGAGAGGGGAGGGATAGATACCGGGAGATACCAAGAGAGAGAAAAAGAGAGAGACCCAACCAGTGCAAGGCTAAGCCGGGCAGGCGGCAGCAGCTATTTATACCCACTGCTGATCTCTGATTGGTGGAAAATCTGGGTGTGGCTGCTATTTATACCCACTGCTTATCTCTGATTGGTGGAAAATCTGGGGGTGCCTGCTCTGTGATTGGTGGAAAATCTGGGCATGGCTGCTCTGTGATTGGTCAGCATTATGACCTCACAGTGGCAATGACTCATACCTCCTGGGTGGTTCTTCTGGGCAATTCTGTTTTCTGATTGGTGGAAATTCTAATCAGCATTATGACCTCACAGTGGCCGTGACTCATGTTTCATGGACTGTTCTATCTGGGTGACCTGAAACATGCTGATCTCTGATTGGTTGAAATTCAAGTCATCTTCATGACATCACAATCGAGAAGAATGAATATCCAATTTACTTAATATAAATGACCAGCAATGCTGTTCTCTTAATGGTGGAAATTCAAGTCATCTTCATGACATCACAATCAGCATGTTATTACTGCCGATATGTCCAATTTTTTTCCTAAATTTCCTACGTTTGTCCTAATTTATTAGCACATATATACCACTCATTCCTACAATCAAAGGATCAGGAAACCCCTCTGAAATCAATATCCTACAATTTACCCCAACAGCAAAAAAACAACTATACACAAAATACCAAAAGGTATATCAGATTATTAATGAGCAAATAAAAGACACATAAAAATAATTTTTAGAAATGTGTAGAAAAAATGCTGTAAAGTAAGAATGCTTCAAAAATAGAAATGTTAATGATCTATTTAATCAATTAACAAAATACAAGTGAATGAACAAACGAAAAATCTAGATCCAATCAATATTTGGTGTGACCAACTTTTCACTTTAAAACAGCGTCAATTCTTCTAGGTACACCTGCGCAAAGTCAGGGATTTTGTAATAATGCAGTCAGGTGTCTGGTCATACACCATGGCAAGACTGAGCAAGAATACACAAGGAAGTTATACTACATCAGCAAGGTCTCTAAGGCACAAATTTCAAAGCAGATTGAGGGTTCAAGATGTGTCATTCAAGCACTAGTGAAGAAGCACAAGAAAATGTGCAAGGTTGAGGTCAATAGATGCAGTGGTCGGCCAAGGAAACTTAGTGCAGCAGATGTATGACACATTATGGTTACTTTCCTACAAAAGCAGAAGATGTCCAGCAGTGCCATCAGCTCAGAACTGGCAGCAACCAGTGGGACTCAGCTTCACTCATCTACTGTTCAGAGAAGACTGGCCAGAAGTGGTCTTCATAGCAGAATTATGGTGAAAAAGCCATATCTTCCACATCAAAACAAGGCCAAGTGACGCTGAGTCACTGCATTAAAACAGAGAAAACGGGGAAGGAGGGGGGGGATTGGCAAGATGTGCGCGGTTGAGCCAAAATATGAAAAATGTGGTTGTTACTGTAGGGAGTTTGTTCACTGAAGGGCTGGAGAGCAGAACAATAATGAGTGTCTGTGGTCAATAGTGATGCATAACCACGGTGAAGGGTCCTGTAAGTTTGGGGCTGCATTTCAGCAAATGGAGTTGGGAATTGGGTCAGACCTCATGCTATAACATTTTCCCCCATCATGGGCCCCTCTCTGGCATATTGTCCCCATTCTGGCATAATTTCCCTCATTCTGGTTTAAGACATCGCTGTTTCCTCCGCTGCACCTTCTGCATTCTTCAATATCCAGATCCATATTCCAGTTTGTCTTCTCTTCTGCACTACGTGAGTCCACAATCAACTGAGGAATACCTACGTCTGCTTACTATCCTTATTTCTGTTTGCATATTACTGTACCTAAGTAAACTTGGACTATCGTTAACGTTTACATACCCTAATAGTAATGAAGGCCGTGCCTTACAGATTAGGTTCTAAGAAGTATTGTTTGGAATGAACTTACCTTCATAAACTGTTTGCTGTGATCTTTTGCACTTGAGTTTAAAATAGACTTTCACACTACTCTTGTCTCAGTCTCTGCTTTTGGCCCACGCCATTGGACTTCAGGGTATCTACTAACATCGTAACAGGCAGTTCCTTTGAGCTCATGATTCTCATTTGGTCTGACATGCACTGTGAGCTGTGAGGTCTTATATAGACAGGTGTGTGCCTTTCCAAATCAAGTCCTATCAGTTTAATTAAACACAGCTGGACTCCAATGAAAGAGTAGAACCATCTCAAGGAGGATCACAAGAAATGGACAGCATGTGACTTAAATATGAGCAAAGGGTCTGAATACTTATGACCATGTGATATTTCAGTTTTCCTTTTTTAATAAATTTGCAAAAATTTCTACATTTCTGTTTTTTTTCAGTCAAGATGGGGTGCACAGTGTACTTTAATGAGAAAAAAAATGAACTTTTTAGAATTTACCAAATGGCTGCAATGAAACAAGGAGTGAAAAATGTAAAGGGGTCTGAATGCTTTCCGTACCCACTGTATATAGTACTCAATGGGTGTGGCCTGCCTCTGATTGAGAAGTGCCTCTTCCGGCAGTCTGAATAAGGGTCTATCGTTAGGGGTGTGACTAATTTGTTTAGTCCCGCTTTTAATGAGATTTAATAACATTTGTATTTTAGGGTTTCTATTATAATTCTGGGATTTCCTAATTTGTTTATAGAATTTTTGAATTGCATAACACATAGGATAAGGATAATAGGTTTAGTATATGAGATAGGAAATAGTTATTGATAGAACTAGTGCAGTGGATGGGCACTAGTGTTAATAAAAAGAGGGGCACTTCCTGATAGTGTGCGCCATGTCCCATGATTTGGGAATCTTACAGACCATATTGCATTATCATTAAGTTGCTGTTTTGTTGCTATGCAGTTAGGTTTTCCTTTCTTATAAGTTTGTCCTTTGTCTCTCCCTGTCTCTCTCAGATGTAGCTGTGATGTCAGTAACCCCTCCCTTCTTCTCCATTCTTCTTCCTCATTCACCATCTTCAGCCATGTTAGAAGCTTATGTGCTTCCAGCCCGTTTCTAAAAAAGTCTTTTTACCTGCTGTACATTTGCACATCATCGAGTATTCTGCTAGAAAATAAATCTTTTTCTGAATCTTCAACAATGTGCTTCTTGCAGTCGAGTTAAACTATCTGAAGACATCACTATGTGTGAGTACGGTAAAGAGACAGCCTAGAAACGGTGTCTCACAGCGCCCTATGCTTGCAGCTTAGTCATGGAGTCAGAATAGTGTGAGTTCAGTGAGAGTTAGTGAAGTGCATAGTGAAGGTGAAGTTCAGGTGCGGTGGGCTGCTAGGGGCAGCATGTGTCACTTGTTCCAGGCAGTGGGAGGCATTACTGGGATCCAGAGCAGTCGCTCCAGTCACGTCCAGAGCCTAAGGTCTGGCATAGGAGCTGCCGGACACTTTGTGTACTCTGAAGTACAAAGGAAGATGGACAGGGACCTGCATGGATGGAAGTTGAAGGCCAGTCCCGGGTGCACTGCAGAGGTGGACGAGAAATACAGGATGAGCTAGCAACAGGGCTGAAGAGGAGTTATGCTAAGAAGGAGGATAATGTGAACTGCTGTGCCTTATCCTGTCTGTACCCACCTGATGAACTAGAACTGTCAAGTATATGTTTGACTGTTACAAAGAACTTTGTGTCCCCTAAATTGTGTGCGGCGGCTTCTGAGGAAAGAAGCCTGAAGGCAGTGGAGGCCTGCGGCCTACAAGAGAATGTGCTGCACCCCACACGCTAGAGCACACTGGGACTGGGACACCCATTGTCTGTAAAGTGCCAGAGCGAAATCAGACAGACGTTCAGTCACGACTACCGCTCTGTGCCACTTTACAAGATGAGTGATAAGGGAACTTCTCGATCAGAAGAGAAGAGGAAATAATGGTCGCTGCCCAAACTGTGACAAGAACAGGACCACAATGTGTGTCACCCTGGCCTGGATGCCACAAATGTATAATAAAGCTGTGTCTGAGAGCAAAGGGGAGGCCCTCTAGTCAAGGGCCATTAGCATGCAATACCTCCTGTCACAGGCCAGTAGGGGGAGCAGGCTGCCCCTATAAAAGCTGGAACTGGGGGCAGGGTTAGAGAGAACTGGACAACCTGTCTCTGGATTGAGAGGTGTCCCAGAGCCGGGACAGACAGTTGTGTTGCAGCCTAAGAGGACGTGTGGCAGTAGGAGAGCCACGAGCCAGGGACAAAAGGCGAAGTGAGTCTGTCCTGGCAGATAAAGAAACTAATCTTCCAGACTTTGGTGTCTGAGGCTGTGAGGATTCCACATCCTACAGCAGATAACCAGTCCGCAGGGGACTGTATGTTCCTTGGCCTAAGAAGCCCGGAGGCTCCGCCACAGCAGAAGGGACCAACAGAGCCGTACCAGGCCGGGAGTAGCAAGGGACCCAAGTTGCAAGCCATACGGGCGAGAGGACACGGTGAGCTCAGGAACGTGGGCTGTTACATTACCAGAAGGGAAATAGCCAGAAGGAGCACAGAGAGCACGGTAGGCCGACACCCTCATCTTGACCAGGGCCAGCTTCCCACTTGCTCTCAGACATCCAGGCCCCCTCCTAGCCGGGCCTGTTTCTGGGTCGTTTTACCTGTTCTAATAAAGACCCTGAACTGTTTAAGAGGCCTCCGTTTCCTGGCTAACGCGGTTGGAATCATCCCCTCCATCATCCATCATACACTGCCCTGGGGCCCTACTCTTCCCGTGGGGAGTTGTACTATTCGGAGCTGCACATTTACATCTGCCCCAGAGGTCTGCACTGCAGCGGCGGTTAGCACTGACCGCAATCCACGGGTGGTGTAGTCGGACATTACTTAAAACTTATAAAGGACTGCCACTGGCCTGACCACCCTAAGCCACGGACCGGGTTGCCACCACTACCCCCATCGTCTCCCTATTGCCCGGCTCCGAGTGCCCCACGGCCCAGGGGGCGAGTCAGCTTTGGCGTAGTCGGCAGGATTGTAACCAACCCGCCACAAACGGGTATTGCGTGCCTGAAAAAGACTGTACAGGTACCTGAAGAAGAGTTTTTCCACCACCCGGAGCCGTTTCCCGCCATTTTCAACCGTCTCCCGCCATCTTCCGTCGGTTCCCGCCATCTTCAGCCGTTTTCCCGCCAACGGATGCCATTTTCAGGACGCTGCGCGGGAAGAGGAGGGGCGTGGACGTCCAAACCGCGCGAGACCCGAATCTCCGCCCCACGCACCGACGCTGCGCAAGGTCCTGGAAGGGAGAGAGAGCGACGCTGACGTCATCAGGACGCGACGCAGGTCCTCGTCCGGAGCAGCACCAGTGGAGTCGCGGCCTACAGAAGAGGATCGTCAGAAGGTAGGCCACGCTTAACTAGGGGGGAGGAAGATGTCGGACACTGAGGCGCCCACTACCACCAGCACAGCTGCAGCAGCGGTGATGCCATTTTCCCTGCCCTACGTCAATGGAGCGGCCTGGTTGCCTAAGTATTCAGGGGAGCCCCATGCCCTAACTGACTTTAAGGAAAGGCTGTACAGTTTGTTCCAAGTTTACCCCCTGACAGAGGAACAGAAGATTAGCATACTGACAGGGCAGTTAACTGGCACAGCCCAGCGGGAGGTAAAGTAATGGCCCGCTGAGGAGAAAAGGACCGTAAAGGACATTCTGGCCCGGCTGTGGGGTACCTTTGATACACGTACCTCCGCTGAAATTAAAATGCGGTTCTACGGATGTAAGCAGCGGGCACAGGACAGCATCAGAGACTATGCCCTAAATTTGCAGGAAGCCTTGAGAGCCATCAAACAAGCTGACCCTGGCAGCGTGCAGGATACGGATAAGCTACTAACAGAACAGTTCATAGAAGGTCTGCTGTCTAGCGCCCACAGGACCCAGCTGCGCCTCATGTTCTTTCAGAACCCTGATCTGACCTTTGCCCAATTCAAGGACAGGGCCATAAGGGTGCTCCGTGAACCCGCAACAAGTGGCGCTATAAACCCCCGGCGCCCTGCTCTCACCTACCACCAGAAGGCGGCGCCCTCCTCTGTGGACTCTGTGGGGGACGATGCACAGGCCCTGAACCAAGCCCCGTCGAAAGATCTGCATCACCAAGTCCAGGAGCTGACCAGGAGCGTTGCGGCATTGACCAGGACCGTCCAGGCGTTACAAGTGGACCCGTCAAGACCCATCGAGTTGGCTTCAAGTCCGGAGGATGTCCCGTGGCGTCGACAGAGGAGGACCCCGTCGTTCCGAGGAAGGCCCACAGATCGCTACGCAGAGGATGGACAGCCCATTTGCCGTCGATGCAACCAGCCCGGACACATTTCCAGGTACTGTAATTTAAACGGGTCCAACCTGGGGCAGAGAGCCAACCCCCAGGCATAAGATCACCAGGCCCTTATAATTGGCGTGATAAGTACGTTGGGGGGGGGCGCCCGGTTTTACCCGTGGTGCTGAACGGTATCCCCATGAGCGCCTTGCTGGATACCGGGTCGCAAGTAACTACTATCACTTATGTACTTTTTAAGCAGTATTGGACTGATGCTGATATAACACGGTACCCAGACAGTGACTTGAGCATCATCGCCAGTAATGGCTTGCCCGTGCCGCAGATGGGGTTCAAGGAAATGACCATTAAAATTGGTAAAGTTGAACTACCGGCACAGGGAGTGATTATTGTGGACATTGACCGTCGTGAAAGTCACCCTAAAATAACTGTGGGTACTAACGTGATTGAAAATTGTCTTTCAGAGGTAATTGTAATTCTACAACAGGTGGCAGTGAATGCTAGTTCCAGCCAACAGAGAGTCCTCAACAAGGAGATAAAAGCCCTGATGAGACGGCAGCAGGTAGAACTGTCTGGTGGTGAGATCGGTAGCGTAAGACTGAGTGACCCATTCCCCATTTCCATGCCTCCCAAAAGTGAAATGATGATCTGGTGTCGGACTGCAATCGGGTTGAGAGGTAGAGACTACCAAGCCATGGTAGAACCCGTGTACTCAGACAGCAGGCCCACCATTTTGACAGCCTGGGGGGTGGTTGATGTCCGTCATGGGAGGGTGCCCGTTCACATTCTCAACATTGGGGAGAGGGAGGTACACTTACCCAGGTACGCTACACTTGCCAAACTGTTTGCTGTTGAGCACAAAGCTATCAGGGCCGTGGAACCTTTGCCTCCCTCTCCACAGGCGGAGAGTAATGGCTCCCAGAAACAAAAGGAGGACTGGTGCCAGAAACTCCATGTGGGTGCTGACTCCACTCCCCTGCACCAAAAACAAGGAGTCTACCGGGTGGTACAGGAGTACGAGAGAGTCTTTAGTAAGCACCCGCTAGACTTCGGCAGAGTAAAAGGGATAGAACACCACATCCCCACAGGGAGCCACCCACCAATAAAAGAGAGACACAGGCCTGTACCCCCTGCACATTATCAGAACGCCAAAGGTATGCTGCGGGAAATGAAAGAAGCTGGGGACATTAGAGATAGCTGTAGCCCCTGGGCAGCCCCCCTGGTTCTGGTAAAAAAGAAAGACGGCACCATGAGAATGTGCGTGGACTATAGACAAATCAACCGTATCACCCACAAAGACGCATATCCGCTGCCTAGAATAGAAGAGTCTTTAGCCGCACTAAAATCAGCTAACTTCTTTTCTACTTTGGACCTTACTAGCGGGTACTGGCAGGTTCCTGTGGCAGAGGCTGACAAGGAGAAGACCGCCTTCACCACCCCGATGGGACTGAGCGAGTTCAACTGTATGCCCTTCGGGCTCTGGAACGCACCAGGGACCTTCCAGAGGCTGATGGAATGCTGTCTAGGGCACCGAAACTTCGAGACTGTCCTCCTTTACCTGGACGACGTGATCGTCTATTCGAAGACTTACGAGCACCATCTAAAGCACCTGGCCGAGGTGTTCGAAGCCCTGGCAGGCTATGGCCTGAAGGTGAAACCATCAAAGTGTCACCTGTTGAAACCGAAGGTCCAGTACCTAGGGCACGTGGTAAGTGCGGAAGGAGTAGCCCCCGACCCTGACAAGGTCACGGCAATCAAGAGCTGGCCAAGCCCTTCGAACATCAAGGAAGTGAGGCAATTCCTCTGGTTGGTAGGCTACTACCGAAGGTTCATCCCCGGGTTCACTAAGATGGCAGCTCCTATGCAGGACCTCCTGATAGGACAGTCTAAGTCCAGAAGCCAAAAGCCACCCTTCAAGTGGGATAAACCGGAAGAGGAGTCCTTCCGTCAGTTGAAGATGGCCCTCACAGGGGATGAGATCCTGGCCTACCCTGATTATGGCCAGCCTTTTATTCTCCACACAGACGCCAGTAATGTGGGACTGGGAGCCGTACTGTCACAAAACCAACAGGGCAGAGAAAGAGTGATCGCGTACGCCAGTCGGAAGCTGAGGCCCACCGAGAGGAACCCGGAGAATTACAGCTCCTTCAAGCTAGAATTCTTGGCGGTGGTGTGGGCCCTAACGGAACGCTTCAAGCATTACCTGACCTCCGCAAAGTTCACTGTGTACACGGACAACAACCCGTTAACACACCTAGACAGTGCAAGACTTGGTGCCCTGGAACAGCGGTGGATGGCCCGTCTCTCCAATTATGACTTCGTGATCAAGTACCAGGCAGGCAAAACCAATGCCAACGCTGATGCCCTATCGAGAATGCCTCACTTACCTGAAGGTGACGAAGACCCAGAAGAGCTGGAGGAGGTAGAACTCCCCGCGTTTCACCGGTATGGGGCCGCTCAATACTCCCACCGCGTGAAGGAGGAAGATTTAACAACTGTTATGATCAATCCCCTACCTCACCACAGCTGGGCCGAGACCCAAGATAGTGACCCTGCAATCCGCCTGGTGAAAGATCTGCTGACCCAGGAAGATGCCCGCTTAGATCCGGATGCTCCAGAGGAAGCCAAGCAGCTATGGAAAGAGAAGAGCAAGCTGTTCCTCTATGAAGGCAAGCTGTACAGAAGACTTGTCAACCACCGGACACAAGAGCTGACCTGGCAAGTCGTGGTCCCAAGGCGGGATGCAGCTATGGTCCTGGGGGCTTACCATGACAGAGCGGGGCACTTCGGTTGGAAGAAACTGGAGTTCCTGCTAAGAGGACGGCTCTTTTGGGTCGGCATGAGAGGGGCTGTAGAGAAGTGGTGCAGGGACTGTGGCCCTTGTAACTTAAGGAGAAAAGACCGCACCAGCCAGAAGACACCCTTGAAGCCCATCGTCACCCAGCAGCCTCTTGAGCTGGTAGCTCTGAACCACGTCAAATTGGCTCCAAGCCGGTCAGGATACATCTACGCCCTGACAATCGTGGACCACTATTCCCGTTTTCTAGTGGTGGTCCCGGTAAAAGACTTGACAGCCCAAACGGCGGCCAGAGCCTTCCAGCAATACTTCTGCCGTCCACACGGGTATCCGGAACAGGTCCTGACGGACCAGGGTCCAGCGTTCGGAGCTGAAATCTTGCAAGAGTTCTGCAACCTCTATGGCTGTAAGAAGATTCGGACAACGCCTTACCGCCCACAAACCAACGGGATGTGTGATTAAATGAACAATATAGTCATTGATCTCCTGAAGACGTTGCCCCTGGAGGAATGCAGCCTGTGGCCAGAAAAACTGCCGGACCTGATAGACTTATACAACCATATCCCGGTGAACGCTACAAACTGCACCCCGGCTTACCTGATGCGAGCCAGACCAGGTAAGCTGCCCCTAGATCTGGAGATGGGAGTCCTAACATCTGAGGACACCTCCCTGGATGCGGACTGGGATACGGAGAGGCGACTGCAGTACAAGAATGTACAGGAGAGTGAGGAGAAGAGCCTGGCCCAGGTGAGAGAAAGGCAAGAAAGACTCTTCAACCAACACGCCCCTGCTGGTCCCCTAGAACCTGGTGAGCAGGTCCTGAAGCGAAAGAGAAGGCTACATAAGATGGACGACCAGTGGGAAAGGGAACCCTACACCATACTGCAGTCTGATCATGACAACTCGAAGGTGTGCGTGATCACCAAGGATGGAGGAGAAACCACTAGTACCGTCTCCAGAGACCACCTAAAAAGGTGCCCCGAACAACTCCGTAGTGCAGAAGAGGATCAAAGTGACCTTGAACCCGCAGAGGACAAGGAAGAAATGATCAGCACCGTTCTCTGAGAGTTCCCTCAGTCCTGGACTCGAATAAACGATGCCATAGTGGTACCCGTCCTGCATTTCCTGCAACCGGCTCAGCAACAACCTACACCAGAGCCGGAAGGTGAAGAAGAGCAAGCAGTTCCAGAGGCAGAAGAGCCTGTACCAGCAGCCCAGGAGAATCAACCCTCTGCTGACAGTGAGCCTGCCATGCCTGCGATGAGCCAAAGGACCCGTAGACAGCTGCCTGCCCTACCTGTACACCAAGCTGGTAGCTCTACCCCTAACGCTAGTGAAGAAAACCAGGTTGGTCCACCACCAGACAGTGGGTTACGCAGGTCAACCAGAAGCACAAAGGGGCAGATACCCGCTCGCTGGAGAATATAGGGTGCACTAAAACTGTAAATAACCCTGTTGCCAAGTGTTGAAATGTTTGCAAATTTACATGCATGATTAGTAATTGTGTATTTCAGTTTCTTACAGTTACCGTACGGACTCAAAGGTTATGGACTTTTAATAACCGGGACTTTGTATGGACTGCGTTCGGAGCCTGACCAAGGAATGAACTAAGACTGTAAAGGACTTGGGGCTAGGACAGACCCCCACCTGGTTAAGGCTCCCCGTTGTGTTGGTGAAAATGGACACCCGGTCACAGACCACACTGTGACCTTAAGAACTCAATCTGTGCGTCACTTGCCTGATAATGTTTTATGGTCATGCATATGATCTTTGTTTATTGTTTAGTCCCGGAGTACTAAATTTTACTAGGGGGGAATGTGTCACCCTGGCCTGGATAACACAAATGTATAATAAAGCTGTGTCTGAGAGCAAGGGGGAGGTCCTCTAGTCAAGGGCCATTAGCATGCAATACCTCCTGTCACAGGCCAGTAGGGGGAGCAGGCTGCCCCTATAAAAGCTGGAACTGGGGGCAGGGTTAGAGAGAACTGGACAACCTGTCTCTGGATTGAGAGGTGTCCCAGAGCAGGGACAGACAGTTGTGTTGCAGCCTAAGAGGACGTGTGGCAGTAGGAGAGCCATGAGCCAGCGACAAAAGGCGAAGTGAGTCTGTCCTGGCAGATAAAGAAACTAATCTTCCAGACTTTGGTGTCTGAGGCTGTGAGGATTCCACATCCTACAGCAGATAACCAGTCCGCAGGGGACTGTATGTTCCTTGGCCTAAGAAGCCCGGAGGCTCCGCCACAGCAGAAGGGACCAGCAGAGCCGTACCAGGCCGGGAGTAGCAAGGGACCCAAGTTGCAAGCCATAAGGGCGAGAGGACACGGTGAGCTCAGGAATGTGGGCTGTTACATTACCAGAAGGGAAATAGCCAGAAGGAGCACAGAGAGCACGGTAGGCCGACACCCTCACTCTGACCAGGGCCAGCTTCCCACTTACTCTCAGACATCCAGGCCCCCTCCTAGCCGGGCCTGTTTCTGGGTCGTTTTACCTGTTCTAATAAAGACCCTGAACTGTTTAAGAGGCCTCCGTTTCCTGGCTAATGCGGTTGGAATCATCTCCTCCATCATCCATCATACACTACCCTGGGGCCCTACTCTTCCCGTGGGGAGTTGTACTATTCAGAGCTGCACATTTACATCTGCCCCAGAGGTCTGCACTGCAGCGGCGGTTAGCACTGACCGCAATCCACGGGTGGCGTAGTCGGACATTACTTAAAACTTATAAAGGACTGCCACTGGCCTGACCACCCTGAGCCACGGACCGGGTTGCCACCACTACCCCCATCTTCTCCCTATTGCCCGGCTCCGAGTGCCCGAGAGCAAATACATTAAATCACTAGCAGACAGTGCAGTTATCAAACAATAAAAAATAGACAGGATTCAAATGCAAGCAACATAATGTCAGAACTGATATACACATTAAGTGACTAGATTCCCTGGATAGCTAAATTCGCTGCTGAGGCCAGAACATGGGCTGCCCAGCACTATTTAAGTGCAACCCATGAAGATAGACACTCTAATTTACAAGGCCATAATATATAGGTGCATCTCACAAAATTAGAATATCATCAAAAAGTTAATTTATTTCAGTTCTTCAATGCAAAAAGTGAACCTCATATATTATATAGAGTCATTGCAAACACAGTGATCTATTTCAAGTGTTTATTTCTGTTAATGTCGATGATTATGGCTTACAGCCAATGAAAACACAAAAGTCATTAACTCAGTAAATTAAAATAATTAACAAAAAACACCTGCAAAGACTTCCTAAGCATTTAAAAAGGTCCCTTAGTCTGTTTTAGTAGGCTCCACAATCATGGTGAAGACTGCTGACTTGACAGATGTCCAGAAGGCAGTCATTGACACACTCCACAAGGTCCCAGAGTTCCAATTTTCATTTGAAATCAAGGTCCCAGAGTCTGGAAGAAGAGTGGAGAGGCCACGATCCAAGCTGCTTGAGGTCTAGTGTGAAGTTTCCACAATCAGTGATGGTTTGGGGAGCCATGTCATGTGCTGGTGTAGGTCCACTGTGTTTTTTCAACACCAAAGTCAGCGCAGCCGTCTACCAGGAAATTTTAGAGCATTTAAAGCTTCCCTCCGCCACAGTATCATAGCTACCAGGGGGGCAAAGGGGCGGTGGCCCCGGGCCCCTCGCTCTTAGGGGGCCCATCCAGGGCTACGCCAGTGTAACTGTATCTGGCATGCCCCTGGTGCCAGCATCGGGCCCCACCGCCCGTCACCGCCGCAAGTTTACTGATGAGAGAGGGAGCGCGGATCTCTCTCCCATTAGTCCCTTCTGTGACTGACGTCCCTGGCATCATCACTTGGCGCCCGGCCCGCTGTGCTGAAGATGTGTGCGGGCTGGGTGCTCTGAGCAGCGAGGGAACCAGGAGGAGAGGTGAGTACCGTTTATTTATTTTTTGCCGGGTGGGGGGCGGCATTATATTACAGACTCTGCCTATGGGAAGGGGGAGGTGCATTATACTACAGACTCTGCCTATGGGGGGCATTATACTACAGACTCTGTTTATGAGCAGGGGAGGGCATTATACTACAGACTCTGCCTATGGGGGGGACATTGTACTACAGACTCTGCCTATAAGAGGGGGAGCATTATACTACAGACTCTGCCTATGGGGGGTGCATTTTACTACAGACTCTGCCTATAGGTGGGGCATTATACTACAGACGCTGCCTATGAGATGGGGGGGCATTATACCACAGACTCTGCCTATGAGATGGGGGGGGCATTATACTACAGATTCTGCCTATGAGGAAGGGGGGGGCATTATACTACAGACTCTGCCTATGAGGAGGGGAGAGCATTATACTACAGACTCTGCCTATGGGGGGGCATTATACTGCAGACTCTGCCTATGGGGGGGCATTATACCACAGACTCTGCCTATGATGGGGGGGAGCATTATACTACAGACTCTGCCTATGGGGGGGAGCTTTATACTACAGACTCTGTCAATGGGGGGAGCATTTTACTACAGACTCTGCCTATAGGGGCGCATTATACTATACGAAGGACTATGGGGAGTGCATTATACTATATTGAGGACTATCTGGTGCATTATACTATGGGGGGCCATTATACTACAGACTCTGCCTATGGGGGTGCATTATACTATATGAAGGACTATGGGGAGTGCATTATACTATATTGAGGACTATCTGGTGCATTATACTATATGTAGGCTATTTATACAGTGTGGGAGATAATGTGGGTTCTTTGAACAGTGTGGGGGCCATCATACAGTGTGGGAGATAATGTGGGATCTTTGTATGGTGTGGAGGCCATCATACAGTGTTGGAGCCATCAGCTTGGGGGCTACTAAGGGGTCAGTATACTGTGTGGGGGTACTATACAGTGAGGGGGAATTATATAGTGAATAGGAGAACATCATACTGGTTAGAGCGGAGCTCTACATGGGGGGAGACTCAGGACATTATTAAATCTTAGGTGGGCACTTATTGTTATAGGGGAACTCAGGTTATCGTGACTGTCGAAGGGGCACTATTACTTTCTAGGGGGCACAATGCGGGCACTGTTTTCTAGGACACTTGCACACGGCATTACTTTATTTTAGAGGTTTGTTTTACCATCTAGAGGGCACACAGTAGGTGCAGTAATAGGGACACATTTTGCAGCAGAGGCTCAGTATTGGGGTATCAGCAGGATGAGAAGTTTGTGCAGGTTGGGGATAGATGTGGTCAGTGCCTGAAATGTAAGGAGTCAAATGTGTCTTTGTTGTGATCTCTGCATACCTGAGACTCTGAGCCCTGGCTGGAGAAGTTGTCGTGTTGGTCTGGGCCAGATGGAAAAGACGGGAAAAGTGAACAATTTAATCAGAAAGAACGTCAGCTGTAAGGTACTATATATAACTGAGCTGTGATCTCTTATATGTTTTGCAGGACTGGCATCTATCAATATATGTCACCATATGGCGGTAATATCAGTGCTGGTCTTTGTATAGAGATTATTTTTAGTAACAGCGCGGTCATCTGCTGAGGTTTTCCTACATCAACTATCTGGGTGCGCCGCTATAGTTGGAATCAGGGTTACCTGGTTAGAGGCCCACTCAGAAGTTTCGGCCCCCTGAACCAAAACCTTAGCTACGCCAAGCTTTTTGGAGATGGAAATGTCATTTTCCAGCAGGACTTGGCCCCTGTCCACACTGACAAAAGTACTAATACCTGGTTTACACACAACAGTATCACTGTGCTTGATTTGCAGCAAACTCGCCTGACCTTAACCCCATAAAGAATCTATGGGGTATTGTCAAGAGGAAAATGAGAGACACCAGACCCAACAATGCAGACGAGCTGAAGGCTTCTATCAAAGCCACCTGGGCTTCCATAACCCCTCAGCAGTGCCACAGGCTGATCCCTCCATGCCACATTGCCGCATTGATGCAGTAATTGATGTAAAAGGATCCCCGACCAAGTATTGAGGGCATTTATTGAACATACTTTTCAGTAGGATAACATTTTTGATTTTGAAAACATTTTTCAAGCTGTTGTTATAAGGTATTCTAATTAATTGAAATAATGACTTTTGAGTTTTCATTGGCTGTAAGCCATAATCATCAATATTAACAGAAATAAACACGTGAAATAGATCACTCTGTGTGTAATGGCTCTATATAATATATGAGTTTCACGTTTTGTATTGAAGAACTGAAATAAATTAACTTTTCTGGTGATATTCTAATTTTGTGAGATGCACCTGTAGATGGGCTTGGCTGCACCCTGAATAAAAATAGCATGTAAAAAATATATATGATATATATGAGGTATTGGTCGATATTTTGGCCAAAATATACAAGCTCGCAACCTGCTCAAGGGTCCTCATACTTGCGAGTCCCTACACTAACATTAAAAGCAAAGTCACAAAAACAAGGAATTAAAGTTCCCACCAAAATTCAAGAATTAACACAGCAAATACAGCAACAATAATTACAAGGATGCAGCAAACCCATATAATGAAGAAGTCAGCAACACAGGTGCAAAATATTGATGAGACAACCACTCACAACCTACCAATTCATGGAGGGGGTGATTGCTTAGTATTAAAACTGCACACAAATAAGCCTTGTATAGGGCACTGGTCACACATAGGTAGTGCACAATGTCTGGCTTACAGCCTATTAGTGAAGCCCAAACTATTAGATTAGGCGGGCTGTCCAGCACTTTTTAAGTGCACCCCATGAAGACAGACACCCTAGTTTACAAGGCCAACATTGATGGGTCTGGCTGCACCCTGAATAAAAATAACATGCAAAAAATATATATGATATATATGAGGTATTAGTAAATATTTTGGCCAAAATACACAAGCTCGCAACCCGCGTCAAGGGTCCTCATACTTGCGATTCCCTACACTAACATTAAAAGCAAAGACAAATTTAAATTCCCACCAAAATTCAAGAATTAACACAGGAAAAAAGGGCAACAGTGTTTACCTGCCTAGGTCTCAGTACTAATCATACCATATAATAACGATGACAGCAATACAGGTGCAAAATACTGATGCGACAACCACTCACATATTACCAATTAATGGAGGGGGGTGATTACATAGTATTAAAACTGCACACAAAATTATATGGGATTGCTACATCCTAATAGTGCATTAGTTCTGAGATCTGGGCAGGTAAATGCTATATTAATAATTGATTTTTTGAGGAAAGTTAAATTCTCTTTTGTTGGCTTTACTTTTAATCTAACTGAAATACACATAAGCTTTTTTCCTAAACATTAGGATCTGTGTAGAGCCATCAGCTCAAAAAGGCTTCCTTTGACAGACTTGGCATAAGCAGGTCAAAAGGAACCCTGATCTTCACCATTACACCCCTTTAGAGGAATGGAGACTTACCACATGCTCAGGGTTGCATCTACAGAGTAGCTGCTGGCCAGAGGAGCGAGCTTGAGGCTATAACTCTAACTAAAGCTTTTTTATTACTAAATGATGGGTTCTGTCTAAGGCCATTGGCTCAAAAAGGCTTCCTCGGACAGACTTGGCGCAAGCTACTCCATTCTGCAGATCCCAAGGGAACCCTGGCCTTTACCATTACACCCCTGTACAGGGATAGATACTTACCATAGGCCCAGGGTTGCATCTACAGAGTAGCTGCTGGCCGGAGGAGCGAGCTTGAGGCTATAGTGGTTGATTCAACTCTAACTAAAGCTTTTTTTTCCTAAATACTGGGATCTGTTTAAGGCTGTTGGCTCAAACAGACTTCCTCGGACAGACTTGGCGCAAGCTACTCCATTCTGCAGATCCCAAGGGAACCCTGGTTTTTACCATTACACCCCTGTACAGGGATAGATACTTACCATAGGCCCAGGGTTGCATCTACAGAGTAGCTGCTGGCCGGAGGAGTGCGCTTGAGGCTTGAGTAGTTGAGTCAATCCTAACTAAAGAAAAACCTATCTAATGACACTTTCTTGTTAGGACCTGTCTGAGGCCTATGGCTCAAAAAAGCTTCTTTGGAAAAACTTGGCAAAAGCCAGTCTATCCTACAGGTTCCAAGGGAACTCTGACCTTCACTCTTACATCCCTGTACAGTGATAAAGACTTATTACAGGGCCTTGATTGCATCTACATAGTAGATGCTGACTGGAGGGGCAAACTTAAGGTTAGAATGGTTCAGCCAACCCTAACTATTGCTACTTTCTTAAATGTTAGGATATTTCTGAGGCCGTTGGCTCAAACAGGCTTCCTTGGACAGACTTGGCGCAAAACACACCATTTCTGATGTTTCCAAATGAACCCTGGGCTTCACCCTTGAACCTCTATACAGGGACCGTTTCATAGTTTTAAGGTTGAAAGACACAAGTCCATCAAGTTCAACCTAAAAGCTAATGTGTTGATCCAGAGGAAGGCAAAAACCCCATGAGGCAGATGCTAATTGCCCCATATTAGGGGAAAAATTCCTTCCCGACTCCACATATGGCAATCAGACTAGTTCCCTGGATCAACGTCCCATAACAAAATCTAGTACGGATAACCTGCAATTTTATATTATTCAAGAAAGGCACACACATGCCCTCCTTGAATTTTTTTTAGAAAATTAAGTATTTCAATTTCATGTGGTAGAGAGTTTCATAACCTCATTGCTCACACAATAAAAATTTGCCAACTAACTTCCTTTAGACAAAGTGAATTAGGATCTTTATGCTAGAGTAATTGAATTAACTCTAACTGAAATAGATTAATGCTTTTTTCCTAAATGTTGAAATTTGTTTAAATCCATCAGCTCAAAAAGGCTTTCTCGGACAGACTTGGCGCAAGCTACTCCATTCTGCAGATCCCAAGGGAACCCTGGCCTTTACCATTACACCCCTGTACAGGGATAGATACTTACCATAGGCCCAGGGCTGCATCTACAGAGTAGCTGCTGGCCGGAGGAGCGAGCTTGAGGCTATAGTGGTTGATTCAACTCTAACTAAAGCTTTTTTTTCCTAAATACTGGGATCTGTTTAAGGCTGTTGGCTCAAACAGACTTCCTCGGACAGACTTGGCGCAAGCTACTCCATTCTGCAGATCCCAAGGGAACCCTGGTTTTTACCATTACACACCTGTACAGGGATAGATACTTACCATAGGCCCAGGGTTGCATCTACAGAGTAGCTGCTGGCCGGAGGAGTGCGCTTGAGGCTTGAGTAGTTGAATCAATCCTAACTAAAGAAAAACCTATCTAATGCCACTTTCTTGTTAGGACCTGTCTGAGGCCTATGGCTCAAAAAAGCTTCTTTGGAAAGACTTGGCAAAAGCCAGTCTATCCTACAGGTTCCAAAGGAACTCTGGCCTTCACTCTTACAGCCATGTACAGTGATAAAGACTTATTACAGGGCCTTGATTGCATCTACATAGTAGATGCTGACTGGAGGGGCAAACTTAAAGTTAGAATGGTTCAGCCAACCCTAACTATTGCTACTTTCTTAAATGTTAGGATATTTCTGAGGCCATTGGCTCAAACAGGCTTCCTTGGACAGACTTGGCGCAAGACACACCATTTCTGATGTTTCCAAATGAACCCTGGGCTTCACCCTTGAACCTCTATACAGGGACCGTTTCATAGTTTTAAGGTTGAAAGACACAAGTCTGTCAAGTTCAACCTAAAAGCTAATGTGTTGATCCAGAGGAAGGCAAAAACCCCATGAGGCAGATGCTAATTGCCCCATATTAGGGGAAAAATTCCTTCCCGACTCCACATATGGCAATCAGACTAGTTCCCTGGATCAACGTCCCATAACAAAATCTAGTACGGATAACCTGCAATTTTATATTATTTAAGAAAGGCACACACATGCCCTCCTTGAATTTTTTTTAGAAAATTAAGTATTTCAATTTCATGTGGTAGAGAGTTTCATAACCTCATTGCTCACACAATAAAAATTTGCCAACTAACTTCCTTTAGACAAAGTGAATTAGGATCTTTATGCTAGAGTAATTGAATTAACTCTAACTGAAATAGATTAATGCTTTTTTCCTAAATGTTGAAATTTGTTTAAATCCATCAGCTCAAAAAGGCTTTCTCGGACAGACTTGGCGCAAGCTACTCCATTCTGCAGATCCCAACGGAACCCTGGCCTTTACCATTACACCCCTGTACAGGGATAGATACTTACCATAGGCCCAGGGTTGCATCTACAGAGTAGCTGCTGGCCGGAGGAGCGAGCTTGAGGCTATAGTGGTTGATTCAACTCTAACTAAAGCTTTTTATTCCTAAATACTGGGATCTGTTTAAGGCTGTTGGCTCAAACAGACTTCCTCGGACAGACTTGGCGCAAGCTACTCCATTCTGCAGATCCCAAGGGAACCCTGGTTTTTACCATTACACCCCTGTACAGGGATAGATACTTACCATAGGCCCAGGGTTGCATCTACAGAGTAGCTGCTGGCCGGAGGAGTGCGCTTGAGGCTTGAGTAGTTGAGTCAATCCTAACTAAAGAAAAAACTATCTAATGACACTTTCTTGTTAGGACCTGTCTGAGGCCTATGGCTCAAAAAAGCTTCTTTGGAAAAACTTGGCAAAAGCCAGTCTATCCTACAGGTTCCAAAGGAACTCTGACCTTCACTCTTACATCCCTGTACAGTGATAAAGACTTATTACAGGGCCTTGATTGCATCTACATAGTAGATGCTGACTGGAGGGGCAAACTTAAGGTTAGAATGGTTCAGCCAACCCTAACTATTGCTACTTTCTTAAATGTTAGGATATTTCTGAGGCCGTTGGCTCAAACAGGCTTCCTTGGACAGACTTGGCGCAAAACACACCATTTCTGATGTTTCCAAATGAACCCTGGGCTTCACCCTTGAACCTCTATACAGGGACCGTTTCATAGTTTTAAGGTTGAAAGACACAAGTCTGTCAAGTTCAACCTAAAAGCTAATGTGTTGATCCAGAGGAAGGCAAAAACCCCATGAGGCAGATGCTAATTGCCCCATATTAGGGGAAAAATTCCTTCCCGACTCCACATATGGCAATCAGACTAGTTCCCTGGATCAACGTCCCATAACAAAATCTAGTACGGATAACCTGCAATTTTATATTATTCAAGAAAGGCACACACATGCCCTCCTTGAATTTTTTTTAGAAAATTAAGTATTTCAATTTCATGTGGTAGAGAGTTTCATAACCTCATTGCTCACACAATAAAAATTTGCCAACTAACTTCCTTTAGACAAAGTGAATTAGGATCTTTATGCTAGAGTAATTGAATTAACTCTAACTGAAATAGATTAATGCTTTTTTCCTAAATGTTGAAATATGTTTAAATCCATCAGCTCAAAAAGGCTTTCTCGGACAGACTTGGCGCAAGCTACTCCATTCTGCAGATCCCAAGGGAACCCTGGCCTTTACCATTACACCCCTGTACAGGGATAGATACTTACCATAGGCCCAGGGCTGCATCTACAGAGTAGCTGCTGGCCGGAGGAGCGAGCTTGAGGCTATAGTGGTTGATTCAACTCTAACTAAAGCTTTTTTTTCCTAAATACTGGGATCTGTTTAAGGCTGTTGGCTCAAACAGACTTCCTCGGACAGACTTGGCGCAAGCTACTCCATTCTGCAGATCCCAAGGGAACCCTGGTTTTTACCATTACACACCTGTACAGGGATAGATACTTACCATAGGCCCAGGGTTGCATCTACAGAGTAGCTGCTGGCCGGAGGAGTGCGCTTGAGGCTTGAGTAGTTGAATCAATCCTAACTAAAGAAAAACCTATCTAATGCCACTTTCTTGTTAGGACCTGTCTGAGGCCTATGGCTCAAAAAAGCTTCTTTGGAAAGACTTGGCAAAAGCCAGTCTATCCTACAGGTTCCAAAGGAACTCTGGCCTTCACTCTTACAGCCATGTACAGTGATAAAGACTTATTACAGGGCCTTGATTGCATCTACATAGTAGATGCTGACTGGAGGGGCAAACTTAAAGTTAGAATGGTTCAGCCAACCCTAACTATTGCTACTTTCTTAAATGTTAGGATATTTCTGAGGCCATTGGCTCAAACAGGCTTCCTTGGACAGACTTGGCGCAAGACACACCATTTCTGATGTTTGCAAATGAACCCTGGGCTTCACCCTTGAACCTCTATACAGGGACCGTTTCATAGTTTTAAGGTTGAAAGACACAAGTCTGTCAAGTTCAACCTAAAAGCTAATGTGTTGATCCAGAGGAAGGCAAAAACCCCATGAGGCAGATGCTAATTGCCCTATATTAGGGGAAAAATTCCTTCCCGACTCCACATATGGCAATCAGACTAGTTCCCTGGATCAACGTCCCATAACAAAATCTAGTACGGATAACCTGCAATTTTATATTATTTAAGAAAGGCACACACATGCCCTCCTTGAATTTTTTTTAGAAAATTAAGTATTTCAATTTCATGTGGTAGAGAGTTTCATAACCTCATTGCTCACACAATAAAAATTTGCCAACTAACTTCCTTTAGACAAAGTGAATTAGGATCTTTATGCTAGAGTAATTGAATTAACTCTAACTGAAATAGATTAATGCTTTTTTCCTAAATGTTGAAATTTGTTTAAATCCATCAGCTCAAAAAGGCTTTCTCGGACAGACTTGGCGCAAGCTACTCCTTTCTGCAGATCCCAAGGGAACCCTGGCCTTTACCATTACACCCCTGTACAGGGATAGATACTTACCATAGGCCCAGGGCTGCATCTACAGAGTAGCTGCTGGCCGGAGGAGCGAGCTTGAGGCTATAGTGGTTGATTCAACTCTAACTAAAGCTTTTTTTTCCTAAATACTGGGATCTGTTTAAGGCTGTTGGCTCAAACAGACTTCCTCGGACAGACTTGGCGCAAGCTACTCCATTCTGCAGATCCCAAGGGAACCCTGGTTTTTACCATTACACCCCTGTACAGGGATAGATACTTACCATAGGCCCAGGGTTGCATCTACAGAGTAGCTGCTGGCCGGAGGAGTGCGCTTGAGGCTTGAGTAGTTGAATCAATCCTAACTAAAGAAAACCTATCTAATGCCACTTTCT
The DNA here is from genome assembly GCF_046119375.1 of Phyllobates terribilis. Classification (NCBI taxonomy): domain Eukaryota; kingdom Metazoa; phylum Chordata; class Amphibia; order Anura; family Dendrobatidae; genus Phyllobates; species Phyllobates terribilis. The sequence goes on from NW_027362823.1 coordinate 5,397,473, forward strand.
TGTTAGGACCTGTCTGAGGCCTATGGCTCAAAAAAGCTTCTTTGGAAAGACTTGGCAAAAGCCAGTCTATCCTACAGGTTCCAAAGGGACTCTGGCCTTCACTCTTACAGCCCTGTACAGCGATAAAGACTTATTACATGGCCTTGATTGCATCTACATAGTAGATGCTGACTGGAGGGGCAAACTTAAGGCTAGAATGGTTCAGCCACCCTAACTATTGCTACTTTCTGAAATGTTAGGATATTTCTGAGGCCGTTGGCTCAAACAGGCTTCCTTGAACAGACTGGGCGCAAAACACACCATTTCTGATGGTTCCAAATGAACCCTGGGCTTCACCCTTGAACCTCAATACAGGGACAGTTTCATAGTTTTAAGGTTGAAAGACACAAGTCCATCAAGTTCAACCTAAAAGCTAATGTGTTGATCCAGAGGAAGGCAAAAACCCCACGAGGCAGATGCTAATTGCCCCATTTTAGGGGAAAAATTCCTTCCCGACTCCACATATGGCAGTCAGACTAGTTCCCTGGATCAACGTAACATAACAAAATCTATTACCACTAACCTGAAATGTTATATTATTCAAGGAACATTTTTCATCAAGCAGTTTTCACCGAAAATGTGTTGCACAACTGTTTGAATCTCAGTAAATTCCTGCGCAACTTACATTTGAATACTCTGACCTTTTTACACCCACTCTTTTAACTTCTTAAATAGTGAACAGAGCTTATCTGGACCGCTTGTGGCTTAGCTTTACCTGAAAACTTATTACAAATTAGGCTGGAAAAGTGGTGTGAAATAGGACTGAAATTGACTCCATCTTTTGACTGGAGTACATTTCTTGAGGTGTAGTACGTCAGCTTTAAGGGGATATTTCAATAAATGAATGACCCTGGCTGCAGGTATAAAGAATCAAACTGTGCTGTCCTGACCCATTCCTGGGATTGTGTATGGCACTGACATCACCTCAATACTGCCGCAGCCAACAAATGTAATCAGACGGACTGCCCAGCTGAGCGCACTGAGCTGCTGCAGCACTGAGATGGTGGAACCTCTTTTTTTTAATTAAATGACCTGCAGCTAGGGACATTCATTTATTGAAAGGGAACAACCCCTTTAAGGATGAGTCAAGTTCATTAAGAGGTTTAGTCTTTTTAATGAATTTGGTGCACGTTCCTCCAATAGGCGCTTCATGAATGCTGGTATAGAAATCCACCAGCCTTGATGAATCGGCCACCATAGGTGTACATGGCATGAGCATATACAGAACAGTTGTGTAGTATACGTTACCAGGCCCTCATGATGCTCTTGGTCCTGGATGGCCTTCCACAGTCTGCTTTCTTGCTTCATCATCTTGAAGGGCTCCACTTTCTTTTCTTCTGGCTGGCATGGTGCGGCTCTATCATCCTGCTCCTTTAACACGAAGGGACGAATGACTGTAAAGCTGCCAGGAGCGTTTTTTTATCCCCTTAGATCATTGTGACACCACAAAGTGATGACATAGACAAGTGGGTGAGGCGCCTTTATTCAGTCATCGGGTGTGGTCAGAAGAAATTAGCATATTCCGTGATGTTACTACAATGAGAACAGACATGAACATTCTATTCGGAACCCAACCGCCATTATCAGCGGAACCTTCACTGCTGTCAGATTGGCACTAAAAACAAAAAGAGACCGCGGTGAACCTGGACAGTAACAATCTACAGGGACAGTGACTGCTAAGCGGACTTCATGTCAGATGTTATGCAGTTTTGTCAGAAAAAAAAACAATAAAATATATAAAAGACAGGCTCCAATAAACCTTAAACACTGGGCTGTAGTCACAGATTCTCCTTCCACCTGCAGCACATTGCTCCCCTGCCTAACCCTCCCCGTCCTGCAGCATGTTTCTCACCGCTTAATTCTCCCACTCCTGCAGCACATCACTCCCCTGTCTAAACCTCCCCCTCTTGCGGCACATTGCTCCCGTCTAATCCTCCCCTCCTTGCAGCACATTGTGCCCTTTCTAAATCTCCCCCTTCCTGCACCACATCACCCACTGCCAAATCCCCTCTTGCACCACATCGCCCACTGCCAAATCCTGCACTTCCTGCAGCATATCGCTCCCTGCCTAATCCTCTCCTATTGCATTACATCACTCCCCTGCATAAGCCACCTCTTCCTGCAGCACATCGCTTCCCTGCCTAAGCCTCCCCCTCCTGCATTACATCACTCCCCTGCCTAATCCTCCTCTTCCTGCAGCACAGTGCTCCCTGCCTAATCCTCCTCTTCCTGCAGCACATCGCTTCCCTGCCTAAGCCTCCCCCTCCTGCCTTACATCACTCCCCTGCCTAATCCTCCTCTTCCTGCAGCACAGCGCTCCCTGCCTAATCCTCCTCTTCCTGCAGCACATCGCTCCCCTGACCCCCTCTTACGTGACATCTTTTCTATCAGTTACATTTGTGAAGTAACTGCTGTCTCCTGTGAGCAGTGGAGAGCGAAGCTGAGAGCCAGGAGGCTCTGCCCCTCTGCCCCTTCTTGCCACATCATCATCCATCTACATCAGGGCTGTCAAACTCAAATATATAGAGGGCCAAAAGGAAGAGTTTAACTCAGAAAAATAAGTCAACACTTTATCAGATGTTTCTGTGAAAACTTGAGTACAACAAATAAGATTTTGTTATTTTCCCTCAGTTATAAAAAAAATAGTTATGAGAAAAGTGTGACAAAAAGGAGTCATAAAATGCACCAAAATGAAATATCACAATTTATGGCTCAAATTGAGGTGAAGCAAGGAAGAGGTTGAGCTTAGCTAATGAGATGCATCAAACATACAGGTGCTTCTCACAAAATTAGAATATCATCAAAAAGTTAATTTATTTCAGTTCTTCAATCCAAAAAGTGAAACTCATATATTATACAGAGTCATTACAGAGTGATCTATTTCAAGTGTTTATTTCTGTTAATGTTGATAATGATGGCTTACAGCCAATGAAAACACAAAGTCATTATCTCAGTAAATTAGAATAATTAACAAAAATCACCTGCAAAGGCTTCTTACGCATTTAAAAAGGTCCCTTTGTCTGTTTCAGTAGGCTCCACAATCATGGGGAAGACTGCTGACTTGACAGATGTCCAGAAGGCAGTCATTGACACACTCCACAAGGAGTGTAAACCACAAAAGGTCATTGCTAAAGAAGCTGGCTGTTAACAGAGTGCTGTATCCAAGCATATTTATGGAAAGTTGAGTGGAAAGAAAAAGTGTGGTAGGAAGAGGTGCACAAGCAACCGGGATAACCGCAGCCTTGAAAAGATTGTTAAGGAAAGGCCATTCAAACATTTGGGGAAGATTCACAAGGAGTGGACTGCTGCTGGAGTCATTGCTTCAAGAGCCATCACACACAGACGTATCCAGGACATGGGCTACAAGTGTCACATTCCTTGTGTCGAGCCACTCATGACCAATAGACAACGCCAGAAGCATCTTACCTGGGCCAAGGAGAAAAACACCTGGACTGTTGCTCAGTGGTCCAAGGTGTTGTTTTCCGATGAAAGTAAATTTTGCATTTAATTTGGAAATCAAGGTCCCAGAGTCTGGAGGAAGAGTGGAGAGGCCACAATCCAAGCTGCTTGAGGTCTCGTGTGAAGTTTCCACAATCGGTGATGGTTTGGGGAGCCATGTCATCTGCTGGTGTAGGTCCACTGTGTTTTATCAAGACCAAAGTCAGCGCAGCCGTCTACCAGGACATTGTAGAGCACTTCATGCTTCCCTCTGCCGACAAGCTTTATGGAGATGGAAATGTCATTTTCCAGCAGGACTTGGCACCTGTCCACACGGCCAAAAGTACCAATACCTGGTTTACACAACAGTATCACTGTGCTTGATTGGCAGCAAACTCACCTGACCTTAACCCCATAGAGAATCTATTATAGAGAATCTATGGGGTATTGTCAAGAGAAAGATGAGAGACACCAGACCCAACAATGCAGACGAGCTGAAGGCTTCTATCAAAGCCACCTGGGCTTCCATAACACCTCAGCAGTGTCACAGGCTGATCGCCTCCATGCCACATTGCCGCATTGATGCAGTAATTGATGCAAAAGGAGCCTGGCCAAGTATTGAGGGCATTTACTGAACATACATTTCAGTAGGACAACATTTCAGATTTTAAAAACATTTTTCAAGCTGGTGTTATAAAGTATTCTAATTTACTGAGATAATAGCATTAACAGAAATAAACACTTAAAATAGATCACTCTGTCTGTAATGACTCTATATAATATGAGTTTTACTTTTTGTATTGAAGAACTGAAATAAATTAACTTTTTGATGATATTCTAATTTTGTGAGAAGCACCTGTAGCACCCTGAGGATTCGGCTGCTACAGGGGTATTGCACCTCAATCCAGAGGTGTGATATTCCACTCCCGGGTAAGGAAGGAGTGTGGATCTGAGCTCGGTAGGCTGCATGCACTACACACATCCCATTTCCGAGGAGCAGACCGACGGTACTCCCACTTAGAAATGTGCAGGTACGACCGAGTCTGTTCCTGGCTGGAGTGGGAGGGGGGTGGTACATCCCAAGTAGTGTAGGGGCAGATAGGGGGAGCAGCCTGAGTAAAGATAGGAGCTCATTGGGTGCTGGTCACCTGAGCTCACACATAGAGGGTGTATATAAGGTGGGCACCAACTAAGAACAGGGTCAGTTGCAGAGAGAAAGTCAGGAGCAGAGGAGAAGAGAGACCCAGAGTGAGAGAGGAGAGAGAGAGAGACTCAGAGGCACAGAAGAAAAGGACTCTAAGACCCCAAACTAAATCCCCGGGTGAAGAGTCGGCACAGGGTACCGGAACCCAAGCTGGTGGGGGTAAAAACATTCCCCAGCCAGAGACCGGAGACCGTGGGCAGCGTTTGCCACGGTCACCCACCACATCCACCACGAAGGCATACCACGAGGAGGGTCAGGGAACCCAAGGCCAAGGGTGTACCAACAGAAGGCCCGAGGGAGCTGGACCTGGGTGGATCAATAGTGGGGACGGCCAGAGAAAGGACTGAAGGAGAGCTCAGGGTCACGCTCCGGACTTATTTGGGAGTTGGCTGGATCCAGAACCTGGTGGACGCAGCACGGCTCGGGAGGTCACTCGAAGCTGGAGTGACCAGAACATCAGCAGTGAGTAAACATCCTAAACTGCATAACCCGACTCTGTCTCTGACTGCCGTCTACACTGCATCACCACAACTCCCATCCTCTGCACCTGATCCCCCTGAGGCTATACCCCACCCGTTGGGGGTTATACCATCACAAGCTGCACCTACACCATCAGCCTCAGCGGACCCTGTTGCAGCGGCGGCCACAGTGACCGCAACACAACGGGTGGCGTAGTCGACAAATAAAGAACTTATAACATCTGTAGGACTGCCACATACAACTGAGTTTGACACCCTGGGCACGGACCGGGTCACAGCCACTCGGAAGACTACAACCCCCATCTGATCCGGCTCCGGATATTCCCCCTAAAAGAATATGGCCCAGGGGGCGCGTCACACCTATAGTATGCTATATGCCCAATTTTAACAAATGTACTGCAATTTTTGCTGAATGTGTTCAGAAATGTACAGATGTGTAAGCAGACAAATGCAGAGACTTAGGCTATGTGCCCACGATGCACAAAAGCTCCGGATTTTTCCTGAGCGTTTCTGCATCTCCCTGGCAGAAAAAACGCATGCGGATTGTACATGCGGATTGTACATGCGGATTGTACATGCGGATTGTATATGCGGATTGTACATGCGGATTGTGCATGCGGATTGTACATGCGGATTGTACATGCGGATTGTACATGCGGATTGTACATGCGGATTGTATATGCGGATTGTACATGCGGATTGTACATGTGGATTGTACATGCGGATTGTACATGCGGATTGTACATGCGGATTGTATATGCGGATTGTATATGCGGATTGTACATGCGGATTGTACATGCGGATTGTATATGCGGATTGTACATGCGGATTGTACATGCGGATTGTACATGCGTTTTTCCTGCCAGGGACATGCAGAAGTGAAGCGTTCTTCACATGCATTTCCACATGCGGGTTGACAAGCGCTTTACAAGTGATTTTAGCATCACTTGGAAAGTGCTTGTCAATTTGGTCACACTATAGAAATCCATGAAAACGGCATGGATTTATATAGTGTGACCCCAAAGACTGGTTAAAAATAAAAAAATCTACTGTATAATTGTCTTATCCCGTCTGTCTGTCTGTCTGTTTGTCCGTCTGTCCTGGAAATCCCGCGTCGCTCATTGGTCCGGCAGCGGCCAATCAGCGCCGCGGGATTTCTGAAAAAAGATGGCGGCCGTTAGCGGCTCATCTGCGGGACGGAGCTCAGCGGCGATGCAGCCGGGAGATGAGCGCCGCGAGGCGCTCATCTCCCGGCCGGTACCAGCAGAAGGACATCGACCGCCGGACCCATCTGCGGGACGGAGATGCAGCCGGGAGCCAAGATCGTGTAGCCAAGATCGGTGATTGGTCGCGGCCGATATTTAAATTTGGCGCCCAAATCGGTGATTGGTCGCGGGCAGCGTCCGCGACCAATCAGTACAGTAGTGTTTAACTTTTGCGGCAAGATCAGTGATTGGTCGCGGGCCAAGACCACGACCAATCACCGATTTGTGCGGCACATTTAAATAGCGGCCGCGACCAATTGGATGTCAGCGCCGCTCAACGGTCCTCCCTTCACACCCTAGCCGCATGGATGTCAGCGCCGCTCCCCGGTCCTCCCTTCACACCCTAGCCGCTGATGTCCCCACAGTATCTGCATGGTGTTACAAAGGTCCGGACATTTGTGTTAAAAATCGCTGATTGGTCGCCGACGCTATTTAAATGTGGCGCCAAAATCGGTGATTGGTCGCGCCCAGCGTCGGCGACCAATCAGCGATTTTTAACACAATTGTCCGGACCTTTGTAACATCATGCGGATACTGTGGGGACATCAGCGGCTAGGGTGTGAAGGGAGGACCGGGCAGCGGCGCTGACATCCAATTGGTCGCAGCCGCTATTTAAATGTGCCGCACAAATCGGTGATTGGTCGCGGTCTTGGCCCGCGACCAATCACTGATCTTGCCGCAAAAGTTAAACACTACTGTGCTGATTGGTCGCGGACGCTGCCCGCGACCAATCACCGATTTGGGCGCCAAATTTAAATATCGGCCGCGACCAATCACCGATCTTGGCTCCACATTTAAACACCGCTGTACTGATTGGTCACGGACGCTATTTAAATGTGGCTCCAAAATCGGTGATTGGTCGCGCCAAGCGTCGGCGACCAATCAGCACAGCGGTGTTTAAATGTGGAGCCAAGATCGGTGATTGGTCGCGGCCGATATTTAAATTTGGCGCCCAAATCGGTGATTGGTCGCGGGCAGCGCCAGAGACCAATCACCGATTTTTAACACAAATGTCCGGACCTTTGTAACACCATGCGGATACTGTGGGGACATCAGCGGCTAGGGTGTCAAGGGAGGACCGGGGAGCGGCGCTGCGGGTCCGGATACTTCTGCTGCGAGCAGTCGCTCATCTCCCGGCTTCTCGCAGCGGAAGTAGCCGCACAGGCAGCGGCGCTCCCCGGTCCTCACTAATACGATTCCGCTCCCCGGTCCTCACCAATACGATTCACTGATTGGTCTCGCTCTCCACACGCGACCAATCAGTGATCTTGGCGCTAAAGTTAAACACCGCTCTGCTGATTGGTCGCGGCCGCTGCCCGTGACCAATCACCGATTTGGGCGCCACATTTAAATAGCGGCCGCGACCAATCACCGATCTTGCCGCCACATTTAAACACTGCTGTGCTGATTGGTCGCGGACGCCAGACGCGACCAATCAGCGATTTTGGCGCCAAATTTAAACCCGCTCCGCTAGTTGGTCGCGGATGCCGGCCGCGACTAATCAGCATTACTGGCGCCAAATTTAAACACCGCTCTGCTGATTGATCGCGGTCGCTGGCCGAGATCAATCAGCATTATTGGCGCCAAATTTAAACACCGCTCTGCTGATTAGTCGCGGTCGCCGTCCACGACCAATCAGCAATATTGGCGCAAAATTTAAACACCGCTCTGCTGATTGGTCGCGGTCGCCGTCCGCGACCAATCAGCAGTATTGGCGCCAAATTTAAACCCCGCTATTCTGATTGGTCGCGGTTGCCGGCCGCGACCAATCAGCAGTATTGGCGCCAAATTTAAACACCGCTCTGCTGATTGGTCGCGGGCGGCGATTGCGACCAATCAGCATTATTGGCGCCAAATTTAAACCCCGCTCTGCTGATTGGTCGAGACAGCCGGCCGCCACCAATCAGCAATTTTGGCGCCAAATTTAAACCCCGCTCTGCTGATTGGTCGCGGTTGCCGGCCGCGACTAATCAGTATTGTTGGCGCCAAATTGCCGGCCGCGACTAATCAGCATTATTGCCGCCAAATTTAAACACCGCTCTGCTGAATGGTCGTGGCCGTGACCAGTCACTACTATTGGCGCCAAATTTAAACACCGCTTTGCTGATTGGTCGCGACCGGCGGCTGCAACCAATCAGCATTATTGGCGCAAAATTTAAACCCCGCTCTGCTGATTGGTCACGTTCGCTGGCCGCGACCAATCAGCATTATTGGCGCAAAATTTAAACCCCGCCCTGCTGATTAGTCGCGACTGCCGGCCGTGACCAATCAGCGATATAGCCGCTAAATTTCAACACCGCTTTGCTGATTGGTCGCGGTTGTTGGCCGCGACCAATCAGCGATTTTGGCGCCAAATTTAAACACCGCTCTGCTGATTGCGCCCGGTCTGCCGCATACATATTCTAGAATACCCGATGCGTTAGAATCAGGCCACCATCTATAAATCTATACTTAACTTCCGATGGCCCCCGCAGTCTTGCTTCGCTCCGTCCTGGCTGCCGGCAGATCGCGGTACACTGAAGGACCTGCTGTCACATGACTATGACGTCAGCGCAGGTCCTTCAGTCCATCGCGAGCTGCCGGCATGGGAGGACGAGCGCAGCGGGGGCCGTCAGAAGGTAAATATAACATTTATTTTATATTTTATTCTTTTTTTTGACAGGTTCTATGGTACCCGGGTCCGGAGGAGAGTCTCCCATCCTCCACACGCGGGTACCATCCGCACATTGAACGCATGTATTCCGCATGTGCTTATCTAGTGAAGCGGAATCCATTTGTTCCAATGCAAGTCAATGGCGGCGAAAAAGCAGCGCTTACGCAAAATAATTGGTAGTGCTGCGTTTTCTTCCGCAATGATAATCCGCAGTGGAAATTTCCGCAGCATGTGCACAGCACATGCGGACTATCATTGGGGAACATGGCAGACCTTCTAACATGCGTTTTTAAGCGTTTCTGCAGCGTTTTTGCCATGCCGAAACGCTTAAAAAACGCATTGTGGGCACACAGCCTTAGGCCATGTGCCCACGCAGCGTTTTTGTAGCATTTTTGCGGCATTTTTACGGCCGCGAAAACGTTTGTAGAACAGTCTGCCATGCAAAGCCATGTGAATTCGGATGTGCTGTGCACATGATGCGCTAATTTGCGCGCCGAATTCGCATTACTTTGCAAAACGCAGCATGACCATTTCTACTGCGATTACGCTGAAGCTTATTCGCGATGCGTGTGGTATCTGGGAGGAAGACGAGACTACAACTCCTCTTCATCCCGGCTACCACGCGGTGAAAAAAAGAAATAAAAAAGTTAAAAACAAACAAAACCTGTATATTCACCTCTCCGGCGGCCCCCGCTCTGCTCTCCGGTCTCCTCCGGTCTGCTGTCTGTACTGTCAGGACCTGCGGTGACGTCATTTAGTCAGGTGATGGTTGCATGACAGCTGACGTCGGCATCAGGTGATGGTCGCGTGACCATCAGCTGACTAAATGACGTCACCGCAGGTCCTGACCGTACACTGCAGGACGCTGAAGAGAGAAGACGCGGCCGGGAGCAGACCGGAGGAGACCGGAGAGCAGACCGGGGGCCGCCGGAGAGGTGAATATACCGTTGTTTTTTTTTATTTATTAACGTTTTCTTTTTTTTACTATAGATGCTGCATTTAAAGCATCTAAGTTGTTCACACATTATAGATCCATGTCGGTTGCATGGATTTATATTGTGTGATCAACTTGTCAAGCACTTTTCCAAGTGATGCTCAAAATTGCTTGGAAAAGTGCTTGAAAAAACGCATGTGAAAACGCTTCTCTCTGGCAGAAAAAACGCATGTAAATCTGCATCAAATCTGCTAGGTGTGCACACAGCCTTATAGCTGGTTTTGCTCTGAGCTGAGATGTCCAGGCTGAATAATGCTCTGGGAGCAGAACCCATCAGCAGAATCTGTCTGTTTCCTGCCTTGTAGCAGTGGATCCCGGCTATTTAGCTCACAGAGCATTGTCTACACAAGATACAATTGTATCCAATTTTCAGCTGGGAACAGGACTATGGACAAGTTTTACAGCAACTGCATTTGTGATAGGAAATGTTGATCAATCTAGATTTTCTTCAGTGTTCTTATTCATTGCAGAAAATCTTAAAAAAGCCGAGGAATGTGGGCAACATGGTGGGTCAATGATTAACGCTGTGGGGCTGGGTTCATATAATAGCAAGGACAACATCTGCAAGGAGTTTGTATGTTCTCCCCGTGTTTGTATGGGTTTCCTCCGGGTTCTCCGGTTTCCTCCCACACTCCAAAGACATACTGATAGGGAATTCATATTGTGAGCCCCAATGGGGACAGTGATGATAATGTCTGTAAGGTGCTACGAAATCTAACGGCGCTATATAAGAGAGTAAAATAAATATATAACTAAATAAAATGAATGTATTAAAAGGCTAAGATTGCAAAGAGCTTGTAAAAACAAGAAACTTTGCAATTTCCTTCTTATTCAAAATCTTCTCTGTTCTCAAGAAGGAAAAGATTTTTAATTCTGCAGTGTACAGCTCATTGCTATGGTTACTGACCACCTGAGAAGTGGCTGGTCTCCTTGGCAAGAAGCGCTCACTTGCAGACTGGTGGACTTCAGCGCCCCTGTGCCTGTCCCATTCTGCAGAGGCAAAGCTGCCTCTGCCCGCAGAATGCAAGAGGGCACAATTCAGACAAGCGGCTCAGCCAAGCCACCGGCCAGAACTGTAAATCTTCAGCTTCTGATGAGAGGAACACAAGACCACCCCTTTAATAAAGGAGTAGAGCAGAACTCATACAGTGATTAGTGGGGGTCTGACACCTGAAATCCCCAGACATCAGCTACTTCTGCAAGATGATGTACACAGTGTTAAGAGCTGGAATAGCACAGCTCCGCACACTGTGCAATGGCTGGTTTCAGGTACTACAGCTCAGATCACAATCATTTCAATAGGAGCTGCAGTACCAAGATCGGCCACTACACAGTGTACAGCGCTGTGCTGTTTGGGCTCTACGCTGAGTATTTCCAGCTGCTGTCTTATTGGTGAGGGGGCAGTGTGTTGGAACCTCACTGATCTGATATTGATGACCAGGGTCGGACTGCGGTGTCTGGGGCCCACAGGGGAAATTAACTCTAGGGGCCCACCTACAGCAAGATGCAAATATCTGTTATCCGCTCTCGCTGTTATAGTGGAGCATTGACTGGCGGCTCCTGCACATCTACTGGGCGACACTCTAACTGGGATGGACATGTTTGCATTAAAGGGCTTCTTTGGTTAAAACTAGTGTTGAGCGAGTATGTTCTGTTAACCCTTTCGGCGAGTATGCTCGGGCCGAGCTCCGAGTATTTATAGCTGCTCGGTGATATGGTTGAATCGCTCCCGTGTGCATGATTTGCGACTGTTTGACGGTTTTAATACATGTGAGGAATGTGTAAGAAATAGACATTCCTCACATGTATTAACCCCTTAAGCCGCGGAGCATTTTCCGTTTTTGCATTTTCGCTTTTTGCTCCACTTGTTCCCAGAGCCATAGCGTTTTTATTTTTTGGTCAATATGGCCATGTTAGGGCTTATTTTTTGCGGGACGAGTTGTACTTTTCAACGCCATTACTAGTTTTACCATGCCGTGTACGGGAAAACGGGAAAAAAATTCCAAGCGCCGTGAAATTGCAAAAAAAGTGCAATACCACTGAGGTTTTTTTTTATTTTTTTTACCACGTTCACTGAATGCTAAAACTGACCTGCCATTATTATTCTCCATGTCATTAAGAGCTCGTAGACACCAAACATGTATAGGTTCTTTTTTATTTAAGTGATGAAAAAAAAATCCAAAGTTTGGTAAAAAAAAAAAAAAAATGGTGCCATTTTCCGAGACCCGTAGCGTCTCCATTTTTCGGGATCTGGGGCAGGGTGAGGGCTTATTTTTTGTGAACCGAGCTGAAGTTTTTATAGATGCTATTTTGGGGTAGATCCGATGTTTTGATCGTCCGTTATTGCATTTTATTGCAATTTTACGGTGACCAAAAAACGTAATTCTGGCGTTTAGAATTTTTTTCTCATTACGCCATTTACCGATCGCATTAATTCTATTTTTATATTGATAGATCAGGCGATTCTGAACGCGGCAATACCAAATATGTGTATGTGGGGTTTATTTTATGATTTTATTTTGAATGGGGCGAAAGGGGGGTGATTTAAACTTTTAAATTTTTTTATTTTTTTTCATATTTTTTAAAACTTTTTTTTTCACTTTTTGCTTGCTTCTGTACTCTACATAGGAGACTTGAAGCAGCAACTGTCCGATCACCTCTGCTACATACAGGGAACCAGCAGATCCCCTGTATGCAGCAGAAATGGTCCTGTCCTATGAGCACCGACCACTAGATGTCGCTCATAGCAATTCCACCCGCGCCTGTTGCGGGCACATGTCAGCTGTAAGAATCAGCTGACATGTGCTTGGTTCAGTGCGGGCTCAGCGCCGGAGCCCTCACTGAACCGGAGGATAACGACATGCGCGTACTAATACGTGACATGTCGTTAAGGGGTTAAAGCTGTCAAACAGTTGCAAATCATGCACACGGGAGCGATTCAACCATATCACCGAGCAGCTGTAAATACTCGGCGCTCGGCCCGAGCATACTCGGACAGAACATACTCGCTCAACACTAGTTAAAACAAGTTATCACCGATCCATGGGCTCTACAGGATAGGTGATCACTTATTGAGCATTTGTGTCCGAACATTGGAAAACGCACCTATCGGAAGAATGGGGAAGTTTTATCCCTGACAGAACACTTATCCCTATTTTAAAATGCTGCGGCAGGTGGGACGTCTGACCGCAGCTCTATTCATTCTCTTAGAGACTTGCAAAAAAGAGCAGCGCTCACAGCCACTGAGAGAATGAATGGATCAGTGGTCGCATCTCACATGCCGCTCCAGTCTAATGGGGAGAAAAGCTCCACATTCTGCCGGTGTGTGCAAGCAGTCAGACCCCCACCAATCAATATTATCACTGATCCTGTGGAGAGGTGATTACTTGTTTTCACCGGAGAACCCCTGTAAGTGCATCTCTGCCGCTCTGGTCCAAGTATTTAATCGCTAAGGCCACGGCCCTACTATCAGTATTCGGTCAGTATCCAGTCAGTATTTTTTCTCAGGAGTGGGAGCCAAAACAGGTGATGAACAATCAGAGAAAAGGTATAATAGAAACAAGTCACCAATTCTGCATTTATCAACCATTCCTGGTTTCGGCAGCCACTCCTGAGAAAAATACTGACCAAATACTGATGGTGGGGCTGTGGCCTAATGGAAAAAAATCTTTTCCTAGTTAAGATCAGCGAGAATAAAATGACCGCCATACACAACACAGTCCACTATATCAACACCAATAATACCACATACAAAAGGGACAAATATCGCCACACCTTGACTAGATCACATATTACCACTACATAGTGACTGAATAATACCACATACAAGGAACAAATATGGCCAAACTATGACCAGACCATATATTACCACCCCAAGGTGACCAAATACTACAGTACTGATCATGAATACAAAACCACAAAACTAACAACACTGTTATTACCACCAGCGACATTATGCACAGGAGCTCTGTATATAGTGTCAGTGTACAGGTAACACAGTGATCACCAGTGACATTATAGACAGGAGCTCTGTATATAGTGTATCGGTAATACAGTGATCACCAGTGACATACACAGGAGCTCTGTATATACTATATACACACGTGGTCAAAATTGTTGGTACCCCTCGTTTAATGAAAGAAAAACCCACAATGGTCACAGAAAAAACTTGAATCTGACAAAAGTAATAATAAATTAAAAATCGATGAAAATGAACAAATGAAGGACAGACATTGCTTTTCAACCCTGCTTCCACAGAATTTAAAAAAAATTAAACTCTTGAAATAGGCCTGGACAGAAATGATGGTACCCCTGAAAATAATGTGACAAAAGGGACATGTTAAATCAAGTTGTGTCCACTAATTAGCATCACAGGTGTCTACAATCTTGTAATCAGTCAGTGGGCCTGTATATAGGGCTACAGATACTCACTGTGCTGTTTGGTGACATGGTGTGTACCACACTCAACATGGACCAAAGGAAGCAAAGGAAAGAGTTGTCTCAGGAGATTAGAAAGAAAATTATAGACAAGCATGTTAAAGGTAAAGGTTATAAGACCATCTCCAAGCAGCTTGATGTTCCTGTAACTACAGTTGCACATATTATTCAGAAATTTAAGATCCATGGGACTGTAGCCAACCTCCCTGGACGTGGCCGCAGGAGGAAAATTGATAACAAATCAAAGAGACGAATAATATGAATGGTAACAAAAGAGCCCAGGAAAACTTCTAAAGAGATTAAAGGTGAACTTCAAGCTCAAGGAACATCAGTGTCAGATCGCACCATCCGTCGTTGTTTGATCTAAAGTGGACTTCATGGGAGACGACCAAGGAGTACACCATTGTTGAAAAAAAATCATAAAAAAGCCAGACTGGAATTTGCCAAACTACATGTTCACAAGTCACAAAGCTTTTAGGAGAATGCCCTATGGACAGATGAGACAAAAATGGAAGTTTTTGGCAAGGCACATCAGATCTATGTTCACAGATGGAAAAATGAAGCATATCAAGATAAGAACACTGTCCCTACTGTGAAACATGGAGGAGTCTCTTTTATGTTTTGGGGCTGGTCTGCCGCATCTGGCACAGGGTGTCTTGAATCTGTGCAGGGTACAATGAAATCTCAAGACTATCAAGGGATTCTAGAGAGAAATGTGCTGCCCAGTGTCAGAAAGCGTGGTCTCAGTCGCAGGTCATGGGTCTTGCAACAGTATTGTGACCCAAAACACACAGCTAAAAACACCCAACAATGGCTAAGAGGAAAACATTGGACTATTCTGAAGTGACCTTCTATGAGCCCTGACCTAAATCCTATTGAGCATCTTTGGAAAGAGCTGAAACATGCCGTCTGGAAAAGGCAACCTTCAACCATGAGACAACTGGAGCAGTTTGCTCATGAGGAGTGGCCAAAATACCTGTGGAGAGGTGCAGAAGTCTCATTGACAGTTACAGGAGTCGTTTGATTGCAGTGATTGCGTCAAAAGGTTGTTCAGCAAAATATTAAGTTAAGAAGAACCATCATTTCTGTCCAGGCCTGTTTCATCAGTTTATTTTATTTTTTTTATTCTGTGGAAGCAGAAAAGCAATGTCTGACTTTCATTTGTTCATTTTCATAGATTTTTAATTTATTATTACTTTTGTCAGATTCAAGTTATTTCTGTGACCATTGTGGGTTTTTCTTTCATTAAACGAGGGGTACCAACAGTTTTGACCACGTGTGTAGTGTAAGTGTACATGTGTGTCACCCTGGTCTGGATGCCACAAGTGTAATTAAAGCTGTGTCTGAGAGCAGGGGGGAGGTTCTCTAGTCAGGGGAACATTAGCATGCAATGCCTCCTGTCTCAGGCCAGTAGGGGGAGCAGGCTGCCCCTATAAAAGCTGGTGCTGAGGGCAGGGTTAGAGAGAACCCAGATGACCTGTCTCAGGACTGAGACGTGTCTCAGCAGAGCAGGGACAGACAGTTGCACTGCACCTAAGAGGAAGTGTGGCAGGAGGAGAGCCACAAGCCAGAGACAAGAGGCGAAGAGAGCCTGTCTTGGCAGATAACAGACTTAATCTACCAGACTTTGGTGTCTGAGGCTGGAAGGATTCCACATCCCCCAGCAGAGAACCAGTCCGCAAGGGACTGTATATTCCTTGGCCTAAGAAGCCTGGAGGCTCTGCAACAACAGAAGGGACCAGTAAAGCCATACAAGGCTGGGAGCAGAAAGGAACCCACGTCGCAGGCCATACAGGCGAGAAAACACGGAAAGCTCGGAAACGTGGGCTGTTACCCTATCAGGAGGAGATAGCCAGAAGGAGCGCAGAAAGCACGGTAGGCCTACACCCTCACCCTGACCAGGGCCAATTTCCCCGTTGCTCTCAGACATCCAGGTCCCCTCCTAGCCGGGACTGTTTGTGGGTCAGTTTACCTGTTTAGTAAAGACCCTGGACTGCAACCTGTTGTCTGTGTGCTCCTTGCTCCTCCAGCACTATCAGCACTGGGACTCCCACTACCATCACTCCCAACATCCATTATACTGCCCTGGGGCCGCACTCTTCCCGTGGAGAGTCACACTACCCTAGATGCACACCTCATCAGCCCCAGCGGTCTGCATGCAGCGGCGGTTCCTAATAACCGCAATCCACGGGTGGCGTAGTCGGACATTATCAGCAGAACATAGCAGACTACCATTGGCCTGACCACCCTGAGCCACGGAACCGGGTCGCCACTACTACCCCCATCGTCTCCCTATTGCCCGGATCCGAGTGCCCCACGGCCCAGGGGGCGAGTCAGCTTTGGCGTAGTCGGCAGGATTTCGTGCCCGCAACCACCGGGTACTGCGTGCCTGAAAAAGACTTTTGTAACTTACCTGTGGCAAAGTTTCCCGCCGTCCGGAGTCGTTTCCCGCCATCCGGAGCCGATTCCCGCCATCGGACGCCATCTTGGACCTTTTCCCGCCGTCTTCTGCCGCCTTCCCACCATCCGCAGCTGCTTCCCGCCATCGGACGCCATCTTCAGGACGCCGCGCGGGAAGAAGATGGGCGTGGACGTCAAAACCGCGCGAGATCCGAAGCTCCGCCCCACGCACCGACGCTGCGCAAGGTCCTGGAAGGGAGAGAGAGCGACGCTGACGTCATCAGGACGCGACGCCAGGTCCTCGTCCATAGCAGCAGCAGCGGAGCCGCGGCCTACAGAAGAGGATCGTCGGAAGGTAGGCCACGCGTAACTAGGGGGGGAGGAAGATGACGGACACAGGGGCGCCCACTACCACCAACGCAGCTGCAGCAGCGGTGATGCCCTTTTCCTTGCCCTACATCCCTGGAGCGGCCTGGCTGCCCAAATACTCAGGGGAGCCCCATGCCCTAACTGACTTCAAGGAAAGGCTATACAGTTTGTTCCACGTTTACCCCCTGACAGAGGAACAGAAGGTCAGCATATTAACAGGGCAGTTAGCTGGCGCAGCCCAGCGGGAGGTAAAATCATGGCCCACTGAGGAGAAAAGGACTGTGAAGGGTATTCTGGCCCGGCTGCGGGGTACCTTTGACACACGTACTTCCGCTGAGATTAAAATGAGGTTCTATGGATGTAAGCAGCGGGCACAGGACAGCATCAGAGACTATGCCCTAAATCTGCAGGAAGCCTTGAGGGCTATTCAACAAACTGACCCTGGCAGTGTGCAGGAAACGGATAAGCTGCTAACAGAACAATTCATAGAAGGTCTGCTGTCTAGCGCCCACAGGGCCCAACTGCGCCTCATGTTCTTTCAGAACCCCGACCTGACCTTTGCCCAATTTAAGGACAGGGCCATAAGGGTGCTCCGTGAATCTGCAACCAGTAGCGCTATAAACCCCCGGCGCCCTGCTATCACTTACCACCAGGAGGCGGCGCCCTCCTCTATGGACTCCGTGGAGGTTGATGCACAGGCCCTGAACCAAGCCCCGTCGAAAGATCTGCACCACCAAGTCCAGGAGCTGACCAGGAGCGTCGCGGCGTTGACCAGGACCGTCCAGGCGTTGCAAGTGGACCCGTCAAGACCCATCGAGCTGGCTTCAAGTCCGGAGAATGTCCCATGGCGTCGACAGAGGAGGATCCCGTCGTTCCGAGGGAGGCCCACAGACCGCTACGCAGAGGATGGACAGCCCATTTGCCGTCGATGCAACCAGCCCGGACACATTTCCAGGTACTGTAATTTAAACGGGTCTACCTGGGGCAGAGGGCCAACCCCCAGGCATAAGATCACCAGGCCCTTACAATTGGCGTAATAAGTACGTTGGGGCGCGCACGGTTTTACCCGTGGTGCTGGACGGTATCCCCATGAGCGCCTTGCTGGATACTGGGTCACAAGTAACCACTATCCCTTATGTACTTTTTAAGCAGTATTGGACTGATGCTGATATCACACGGTATCCAGACGGTAACTTGAGCATCATCGCCAGTAATGGCTTACCCGTGCCGCAGATGGGGTTCAAGGAGATGACCATTAAGATTGGTAAAGTTGAACTACCGGCACAGGGAGTGATTATTGTGGACATTGACCGTCATGAAAGTCACCCTAAAATAACTGTGGGTACTAACGTGATTGAAAATTGTCTTTCAGAGGTAATTGTAATCTTACAACAGGTGGCGGTGAATGCTAGTTCCAGCCAACAGAGAATCCTCAACAAGGAGATAAAGGCCCTGATGAGACGGCAGCAGGTAGAACTGTCTGGTGGTGAGATCGGTAGCGTAAGACTGAGTGACCCATTCCCCATTTCCATGCCTCCCAAAAGTGAAATGATGATCTGGTGTCGGACTGCAATCGGGTTGAGAGGTAGAGACTACCAAGACATGGTAGAACCCGTGTACTCAGACAGCAGGCCCACCATTTTGACAGCCCGGGGGGTGGTTGATGTCCGTCATGGGAGGGTGCCCATCCGCATCCTCAACATTGGGGAGAGGGAGGTACACTTACCCAGGTACGCTACACTTGCCAAGCTGTTTGTGGTCGAACACAAAGCTATCAGGGCCGTGGAACCTTTGCCTCCATCTCCACAGGCGGAGAGTAATGGCTCCCAGAAACAAAAGGAGGACTGGTGCCAGAAACTCCACGTGGGTGCTGACTCCACTCCCCTGCACCAAAAACAAGGAGTCTACTGGGTGGTACAGGAGTACGAGAGAGTCTTTAGTAAGCACCCGCTAGACTTCGGCAGAGTAGAGGGGATAGAACACCACATCCCCACAGGGAGCCACCCACCGATAAAAGAGAGGCACAGACCTGTACCCCCTGCACATTATCAGAACGCAAGGGGCATGCTAAGAGAGATGAAAGAAGCTGGGGTTATTAGAGACAGCTGTAGCCCCTGGGCAGCCCCCTTGGTTCTGGTCAAAAAGAAAGACGGCACCATGAGAATGTGCGTCGACTATAGACAAATCAACCGTATCACTCACAAAGACGCATATCCGCTGCCTAGAATAGAGGAGTCTTTAGCCGCACTAAAATCAGCTAACTTCTTTTCTACTTTGGACCTTACTAGCGGGTACTGGCAGGTTCCTGTGGCAGAGGCTGACAAGGAGAAGACCGCCTTCACCACCCCGATGGGACTGAGCGAATTCAACTGCATGCCTTTCGGGCTCTGCAACGCACCAGGGACCTTCCAGCGGCTGATGGAATGCTGTCTAGGGCACCGAAACTTCGAGACGGTCCTCCTTTACCTGGACGACGTGATCGTCTATTCGAAGACCTACGAGGACCATCTGAAGCACCTGGCCGAGGTGTTCGAAGCCCTGGCAGGCTATGGCCTGAAGGTGAAACCATCGAAGTGTCACCTGCTGAAACCAAAGGTCCAGTACCTAGGGCACGTGGTAAGCGCGGAAGGAGTGGCCCCCGACCCTGACAAGGTCACGGCAATCAAGAGCTGGCCAAGCCCCTCGAACATCAAAGAGGTGAGACAGTTTCTCGGGTTGGTAGGCTACTACCGAAGATTCATCCCCGGGTTCACCAAGATGGCAGCTCCTATGCAGGACCTCCTGATCGGACAGTCTAAGTCCAGGAGGCAAAAGCCGCCCTTCAAGTGGGATAAACCGGAAGAGGAGTCCTTCCGCCAGCTAAAGATGGCCCTCACAGGGGATGAGATCCTGGCCTACCCTGATTATGGCCAGCCTTTCATTCTCCACACAGATGCCAGTAATGTGGGACTGGGAGCCGTATTGTCCCAAAACCAACAGGGCAGATAACAGGTGATCGCATACGCCAGCCGGAAGCTGAGGCCCACCGAAAGGAACCCGGAGAATTACAGCTCCTTCAAGCTAGAATTCTTGGCGGTGGTGTGGGCCGTGACGGAACGCTTCAAGCATTACCTGGCCTCCGCAAAGTTCACCGTGTACACGGACAACAACCCGTTGACACACCTGGACAATGCAAGACTGGGTGCCCTGGAACAGCGGTGGATGGCCCGTCTCTCCAACTATGACTTCGTGATCAAGTACCGGGCAGGCAAAACCAACGCCAACGCGGACGCCCTATCAAGGATGCCTCACTTACCTGAAGGTGACGAAGACCCAGAAGAGCTGGAGGAGGTAGAACTCCCCGCGTTTCACCGGTATGGAGCCGCTCAACACTCTCACCGCGTGAAGGAGGAGGATCTAACAACTGTGATGATGAATCCCCTACCTCACCACAGCTGGGCCGAGACCCAAGATAGTGACCCTGCAGTCCGCCTGGTGAAAGATCTGCTGACCCGGGAAGACGCCCGCTTAGATCCAGATGCCCCAGAGGAAGCCAAGCAGCTATGGAAGGAGAAGAGCAAGCTGTTCCTCTACGAAGGCAAGTTGTGCAGAAGGATTGTCAACCACCGGACGCACGAGCTGACCTGGCAAGTCGTGGTCCCAAGGAGGGATGCAGCTATGGTCCTGGGGGCTTACCATGACAGAGCGGGACACTTCGGTTGGAAGAAACTGGAGTTCCTACTAAGAGGAAGATTCTTTTGGGTCGGCATGAGAGGAGCTGTAGAAAAATGGTGCAGAGACTGTGGCCCTTGTCACCTAAGGAGGAAGGACCGTGCCAGCCAGAAGACACCCTTGAGGCCCATCGTCACCACGCAGCCTCTTGAGCTGGTAGCTCTGGACCACGTCAAATTGGCTCCCAGCCGGTCAGGATACATCTATGCCCTGACAATCGTGGACCACTATTCCCGTTTTCTAGTGGTGGTCCCGGTAAAGGACTTGACAGCCCAAACAGCGGCCAGAGCCTTCCAGCAATATTTCTGCCATCCACACGGGTATCCGGAACAGGTCCTGACAGACCAGGGTCCAGCGTTCGAGGCTGAAATCTTCCAGGAGTTCTGCAACCTCTATGGCTGTAAGAAGATTCGTACAACGCCTTACCACCCCCAAACCAACGGGATGTGTGAGAAGATGAACAATATAGTCATTGATCTCCTGAAGACGTTGCCCCTGGAGGAACGCAGCCTGTGGCCAGAAAAACTGCCGGACCTGATAGACCTATACAACAATATCCCGGTGAATGCTACAAACTGCACCCCGGCTTACCTGATGCGAGCTAGACCAGGAAAGCTGCCCGTAGACCTGGAGATGGGAGTCCTAATACCTGAGGACACCTCCCCGGATGCGGACTGGGATACGGAAAGGCAACTGCAGTACAAGAAGGTACAGGAGAGTGTGGAGAAGAGCCTGGCCCAGGTGAGAGAGAAGCAAGAAAGACTCTTCAATCAACACGCCCCTGCTAGTCCCCTAGAACCTGGTGAGCAAGTCCTAAAGCGAAAAAGAAGGCTACATAAGTTGGACGACCAGTGGGAAAGGGAACCCTACACCGTACTGCAGTCTGACCACGACAACCCAAAGGTGTGCGTAATCACCAAGGACGGAGGAGAAACCACTAGTGTCGTCTCCAGAGACCATCTCAAAAGGTGCCCTGAGCAACTCCGTAGTGCAGAAGAGGATCAGAGTGACCTTGAACCCGCAGAGGACAAAGAAGAAATGATCAGCACCGTTCTCGGAGAGTTCCCTCAGTCCTGGACTCGCATAAATGATGCCATAGTGGTACCTGTCCTGCATTTCCTGCAACCGGCACAGCAACAACCAACACCAGAGCCGGAAGGTGAAGAGGAGCAAGCAGTTCCAGAGGCAGAAGAGCCTGTACCAGCAGCCCAGGAGAGTCAACCCTCTGCTGACAGTGAGCCTGCCATGCCTGCGGTAAGCCAAAGGACCCGCAGACAGCTGCCTGCCCTACCTGTACACCCAGCTGGTAGCTGCACCCCTAACGCTAGTGGGGAAAGCCAAGTCAGTCCACCACCAGACAGTGGGCTACGTAGGTCAACCAGGAGCACAAAGGGACAGATACCCGCTCGCTGGAGAATATAGAGTGTACTAAAATTGTAAATAACCCTGTTGCCAAATGTTGAATTGTTGGCAAAGTTACATGCATGTTTGGTAATACTCTGTTTCAGTTTCTTGCAGCTACCGTAAGGACTCACAGGTTATGGACTTTTTATAACCGGGACCTTGTATGGACTTCGTTCAGAGCCTAACCCAGGAATGAACTAAGACTGTGAAGGACTTGGGGTAGGACAGACCCCCACCTGGTTAAGGCTCCCCGTTGTGCTGGTGATATGGACACCCGGTCACAGGCCACACTGTGACCTTAAGAACTCAATTTGTGCGTCGTCTGTCTATTAATGTTTTATTGATATGCATATTGTCTTTGTTTACTGTTTAGTCCCGGAGTACTAAATTTCACTAGGGGGGAATGTGTCACCCTGGCCTGGATGCCACAAGTGTAATTAAAGCTGTGTCTGAGAGCAGGGGGGAGGTTCTCTAGTCAGGGGAACATTAGCATGCAATGCCTCCTGTCTCAGGCCAGTAGGGGGAGCAGGCTGCCCCTATAAAAGCTGGTGCTGGGGGCAGGGTTAGAGAGAACCCAGATGACCTGTCTCAGGACTGAGAGGTGTCTCAGCAGAGCAGGGACAGACAGTTGCACTGCACCTAAGAGGAAGTGTGGCAGGAGGAGAGCCACAAGCCAGAGACAAGAGGCGAAGCAAGCCTGTCTTGGCAGATAACAGACTTAATCTACCAGACTTTGGTGTCTGAGGCTGGAAGGATTCCACATCCCCCAGCAGAGAACCAGTCCGCAAGGGACTGTATATTCCTTGGCCTAAGAAGCCTGGAGGCCCTGCCACAACAGAAGGGACCAGTAAAGCCATGCAAGGCTGGGAGCAGAAAGGAACCCACGTCGCAGGCCATACAGGCGAGAAAACACGGAAAGCTCGGAAACGTGGGCTGTTACCCTATCAGGAGGAGATAGCCAGAAGGAGTGCAGAAAGCACGGTAGGCCTACACCCTCACCCTGACCAGGGCCAATTTCCCCGTTGCTCTCAGACATCCAGGTCCCCTCCTAGCCGGGACTGTTTGTGGGTCAGTTTACCTGTTTAGTAAAGACCCTGAACTGCAACCTGTTGTCTGTGTGCTCCTTGCTCCTCCAGCACAATCAGCACTGGGACTCCCACTACCATCACTCCCAACATCCATTATACTGCCCTGGGGCCGCACTCTTCCCGTGGAGAGTCACACTACCCTAGATGCACACCTCATCAGCCCCAGCGGTCTGCATGCAGCGGCGGTTCCTAATAACCGCAATCCACGGGTGGCGTAGTCGGACATTATCAGCAGAACATAGCAGACTACCATTGGCCTGACCACCCTGAGCCACAGAACCGGGTCGCCACTACTACCCCCATCGTCTCCCTATTGCACGGATCCGAGTGCCCCACGGCCCAGGGGGCGAGTCACATGTAATACACTGACTCACCAGTGACGTCTCTAGGTGAAGTCCTTCATCTCCGCTTTTCTTCTTCATCTGGCACAGACGGCCATCACTTCTTCCAGCCAGGAATCATCTCTGCAGAAAATAACACACAGTTATCAATAACTGATCTCTTCTAGGGAATATTCCCACTCCACCCCCCGACTTCTACGCTACACCAGTTGAAGAAAAAAAGCGAGATAGTGCCGCCCTGCACAGTAACAGGAGCCCGCTTTTGTCCTATCCCATGGAAAACAATTTCCTAAAAAGTAAATTATATTACAGAAGTAATAATGTCTCTAATTGGACTCTAAAATAATAATGTTCCTCACTGGCCACCATAAACTAATAAAGTATGTTCCTCAATCTGGCACCAAACAGTAATTAAGTCCCTTGTTCAGCCTGGCACCCCCATATATCCATCCTGGCCCCCCCTTCCCTGCATATATCCATCCTGACACCCCCCATATATCCCTTCTGGCCCCCATATGTCCAGTGTGACCCCTCCATATATTTATCCTAGCCCACGTGTATCGAGCCTGCCCCCTCCCATATACCCATCCTAGTCCCCCATGTGGCCCTCCTGTTCCCCCCATATATCCATCCTGGCCTCCATGTGTCCAGCCTGCCCCCCCACATATCCATCCTGGCCTCCATGTTTCCAGCCTGCCCCCCATATATCTGTCCTGGCCTCCATGTGTCCAGCCTGCCCCCTCCCATATATCTGTCCTAAAGCCCCATGTGTCAAGCCTGCCCCCCCACATATCCATCCTGGCCTCCATGTGTCCAGCATGCCCCCCCTACATAACCATCCTGGCCTCCATGTGTCCAGCCTGCCCCCCCCAATATATCCATCCTGGCCTCCATGTTTCCAGCCTGCCCCCCATATATCCATCCTGGCCTCCATGTGTCCAGCCTGCCCCCTCATATATCCATCCTGCCCTTCCCCCTGCATATATCCATCCTGACACCCCCCCATATATCCATACTGGCCCCCATATGTCCAGCGTGGCCCCTCCATATATTTATCCTAGCCCACGTGTATCGAGCCTGCCCCCCAACATACCTATCCTAGCCCCCCATGTGTCCAGCCTGCCCCCCACATATCCATCCTGGCCATCATGTGTCCAGCCTGCCCCGCCCCCCATATATCCGGCCCGCCATATATCCATCCCCCTCATATATCCATCCTGGCCTCCATGTGTCCAGCCTGCCCCACCATATAGCCATCCTGCCCACCCTTTCCCATGTGTCCAGCCAGGCTCCCCCTTATGTGTCCAGCCAGGCTCCCACCCTTGTGTGTCCAGCCAGGGTTCCCCCTTGTGTGTCCAGCCAGGCTCTCACCCTTGTGTGTCCAGCCAGTGTTCCCCCTTGTGTGTCCAGCCAGGGTTCCCCCTTGTGTGTCCAGCCAGGGTTCCCTCTTGTGTGTCCAGTCAGGGCTTCCCCTTGTGTGTCCAGCCAGGGCTCCCCCTTGTGGGTCCAGCCAGGGTTCCCCCTTGTGTGTCCATCCAGCTCCCTCCTTTTGTGTCCAGCCAGGGCTCCCCCTTGTGTGTCCAGTCAGGGCTCCCCCTTGTGTGTCCAGCCAGGGCTTCTCCTTGTGTGTCCAGCCAGGGCTCCCCCTTGTGTGTCCAGCCAGGGTTCCCCCTTGTGTGTCCAGCCAGGGCTCCCCCTTGTGTGTCCAGCAAGGCCCCCCTTGTGTGTCCATCCGGTCCCCCCCTTGTGTGTCCAGCCAGGGTCCCCCCTTGTGTGTCTAACCGGGCCCCCCCTTGTGTGTCCAGCCAGGGGCCCATCCCATTCTGCATCCACTCATATACACACAGACACACACACAGACACCTCTTACCTTCCTGCTCTCCCGTGCGGTGTCCTCCTTCTCCGGCGGCTGAGTTGCGCGCCTCCTTCACTGCAGGCGCATGACGATGACGTCATACGCCGGCCGGGGAAGGGAGACGCGCAGCTTCAGCTGCTTCACTGGGACGTGTGTCACGGCGGTTCAGGTAATGAACGCCGCGTGAGCGCGTCCCTGCATACACTGTGCCTGCGCTTTTAAAGGGCCCGTGCCCCTTAAAACCGCAGGTTTTTTATTTTTTCATTCTCTTCTCCCCCTCTCCTCTGCAGAAGGGTACCCCGCCAGCCCAGTCCCACCCTGTTGATGACTTATCCTAAAATCGGTCATTAATATATAAGTCCTGGACAGTCCCGTTAAGCTTGTTTTACCTAGTTATAAAAGCCCTTTAAGTCCTCATTATAAGGTAAGGTATGAATGGATCTAATTAAATTCTCCAAAGAGAACTATTTATACATTTTAGTCACTGTGAGCTTTCTACAAGATATTGCGGGCAGTATATAGCGAATATACGGACACAGAGCCATTCGCCGGCTCAGATTGCCAATAAGCACCTTGTAAATATGAGACCTTGACATCATAGGTTACTTGGCTTAATATGAAATTGTCCCTCATGTGTACCGCATTGTGGGCAGGGACTATATGTACATCACTGCAGAATATGTTGGCAATAAAAAGTCAACAGAAATGAATATCATGCAGATCCTCACCAGGACTCCAGCAGTGTCACCATCCTGCCACCATACAGCTATAGAAGGACAATAAACCTGCAGGGTTCTCCCCTCAGTTATTTTTCCTTTAATTTTATTATCTGTTTCTTACTCACAGTGAAAGAACAGTCATCAGATATTTTATTGTTCACTTTTTATTTTACAGTCTCAGCTCTGAAGAATAGAACGTCTTATGAATAAATGACAGCTCACTTATTACAGTGGTGGCCAAAAGTATTGGCACCCCTGCAATTCTATCAGATAATACTCAGTTTCTTCCTGAAAATGATTGCAATCACAAATTCTTTGGTATTATTATCTTCATTTAATTTGCTTGGAAGGAAAAAATACAAAAGAGAATGAAGCAAAAATCAAAACCTTGATCATTTCACACAAAACTCCAAAAATGGGCCAGACAAAAGTATTGGCACCCTCAGCCTAATACTTGGTTGCACAACCTTTAGCCAAAATAACTGCGAACAACCGCTTCCGGTAACCATCAATGAGTTTCTTACAATGCTCTGCTGGAATCGTAGACCATTCTTCTTTGGCAAACTGCTCCAGGTCCCTGATATTTGAAGGGTGCCTTCTCCAAACTGCCATTTTGTGATCTCTCCACAGGTGTTCTATGGGATTCAGGTCTGGACTCATTGCTGGCCACCTTAGAAGTCTCCAGTGCTTTCTCTAAAACCATTTTATAGTGCTTTTGGAAGTGTGTTTTGGGTCATTGTCCTGCTGGAAGACCCATGACCTCTAAGGGCGACCCAGCTTTCTCACACTGGGCCCTACATTATGCTGCAAAATTTGTTGGTAGTCTTCAGACTTCATAATGCCATGCACACGGTCAAGCAGTCCAGTGCCAGAGGCAGCAAAGCAACCCCAAAACATCAGGGAACCTCCGCCATGTTTGACTGTAGGGACCATGTTCTTTTCTTTGAATGCCTCTTTTTTTTTCCTGTACACTCTATGTTAATGGTTTTTCCCAAAAAGCTCGACTTTTGTCTCATCTGACCAGAGAACATTCTTCCAAAACATAGTAACATAGTTTGTAAACATAGTTAGTAAAAGCCGAATAAAGACTTGCGTCCATCAAGTTCGACCTGTTAGTTCTGTAATTGCTAAAGTTGATCCAGAGGAGGGCAAAAACCCCAAATGATTTGGCCAATCTTCACCTGAGGAAAAATTCCCTCCTGACTCTGAAACCAGCAGTCAGAATAAATCCCTGTATCAACTTACTATTTTATTTTATTTTTAAGTATATGCTGAAATCTGCCTGGTATCTAGAAATGCATCCAGTCCCCGCTTGAACTGGTGTAGTGAATCTGACATCACCGTCTCCTCACTCAGTGAATTCCATATTCTCACTGCTCTTACCGTAAAGAACCCCTTCCTATGCTGGTGCTGAAACCTTTTCTCTTCCAGTCTTAGTGAATGCCCTCTTGTTACCGTAATATCCCTCCTTTTGAACAAATCCCTGGCAAGGTCTCTATACTGTCCCCTAACATATTTGTACACATTTATTATGTCCCCCCTCAACCTTCTCTTTTCCAGGCTGAATAGTCCTAGTTTTGCCAACCTCTCTGGGTATTGCAGTCCCTCCATTCCCTTTATTAATTTTGTTGCCCTCCTTTGTACCTTTTCAAGCTCATTTATATCCTTTCTATATATTGGGGCCCATAACTGAGCACAGTATTCCAAGTGTGGTCTGACCAGTGCTTTGTACAGTGGAAGAACAATGTTCTCATCCTTTGCAGCTATACCTCTTCTGATACATCCCATTACCCTGTTTGCCCTTACAGCAGCGGCCTGACTTTGGGCACTCCAATTTAGTTTGCCATCAATCAAGATGCCCAAGTCCTTCTCCATCTCTGAATTCCCCAATGATTTCCCATTCAGTGAGTACTGGTGACTTCCATTTTTCCTTCCCATATGTATGACCTTACATTTCTCCTCGTTAAACCTCATTTGCCATTTAATGCTCCACCTACCCAGCTTATCCAAATCCCTCTGTAGGTCTGCACTGTCCTCTTTTGTATTAATTGTTTTACATAACTTTGTGTCATCTGCAAATATTGATATTTTACTATTTATCCCGTTGACTATGTCGTTAATAAAGATATTAAATAACATTGGGCCTAGTACAGACCCCTGTGGTACCCCACTAGTGACGCTTACCCAATCTGAGTATATTCCATTTATAACCACCCTCTGCCTTCTATCCCTTAGCCAGTTAGCTACCCACTTGCAGACATTTTCCCCCAGCCCCATCATTCTCATTTTGTATACCAACCTATTATGTGGCACGCTATCGAAAGCTTTTGAGAAGTCGAGATACACGACATCCACTGGTTCCCCCTGATCTACTCGAGAGCTAACCTCCTCGTAGAAGTCAATCAGGTTTGTTTGGCAGGAGCGATTCCTCATGAATCCATGTTGGTTCGGGATTAAAAGATTATTAGCATCAAGATGCTCCGTAATTGCCTCTTTAATGAAGCTTTCAAAAATTTTGCCCACAACGGACGTCAGACTCACCGGCCGATAGTTTCCGGCGTCACTTTTCGCTCCCTTTTTGAATATTGGCACTACATTCGCCTGTCGCCAATCAAGTGGCACAGACCCAGTCTCAACAGAGTCCTTAAATATAAGATATAACGGTCTGTCTATCACATTACTTAGTTCCCTTAGTACCCGTGGGTGTATGCCATCAGGTCCTGGTGATTTGTTTATTTTAATGTTACTGAGGCGTTTCTGTACCCCAGCTTGGATTAGATTTGTCATACTTAGTGGAGGATTAAGTTTGTCACTTCTCATTTCTCCTGTTAGTTCGATTTCCTTTGTGAAAGTTGTCGAAAAAAAATTATTTAATAGATTAGCTTTATCCTCATCTTTCTCTATGATTTTGCCTTCCTCACTTTTTATCGGTCCAATATTATCCGATTTAATCCTTTGACTATTTATATACGTAAAGAACAGTTTGGGATTTGATCTACTTTCCCTAGCAATACGTCTCTCTGTTTCCTCCTTCACTATTTTTATTTGTTTTTTGCAGGTTCTCGTTTTTTCCTTGTAACACATTAGTGCCTCCTTACTGTTTTCCTGTTTTAATCTCTTGAATGCCTCTTTTTTGCTATTTAACGCCCCTTTTACGTTCTTGTTCAACCATATTGGTTTCCTCTTATTTCTGGCCCTTTTATTCCCATACGGTATATACCTCTCGCACTGAGTATTCAGAATTCTTTTGAAGGTTTCCCATTTACTATTCGTATTCCTTTGATTAAGAACTTTGTCCCAGTCAATAAGTTGAAGGCTTTCTTTCAGCTGATCAAACTTTGCCCTCCTAAAGTTTAATGTTTTTGTTGTTCCCTTATTGATAACCCTACTGAAGGGCATTTTGAAGTCGATAATATTATGGTCGCTATTACCTAGGTGCCCCCCTATCTGTACCTCAGTTATTCTATCAGGCCTATTAGTCAATATTAAGTCTAACACGGCCTTCCCTCTCGTTGGTTCCTGCACTAGTTGGGAGAGATAATTATCCTTAATATTTTTCAAGAACCTTTTTCCTTTCTGAGATCTACAGGTTTCTGTTTCCCAGTCAATATCCGGGTAGTTGAAATCCCCCATTACAATCACTTCATTATGTTTTGCTACTTTGTCTATTTGTCCTAATAGCAGTTTCTCATTCTCCTCTGTTATATTGGGTGGCTTATAGCAGACCCCCAGTAATATTTTATTATTATTTTTAGTTCCCTCTATCTCTACCCACATGGACTCGACCCCCTCTTCTCCCTCTCCTATATCTTCCCTTAGTCTGGGTTTTAGACATGACTTTACATATAAGCAGACTCCTCCGCCTTTCCCCTGTTTCCGGTCCCTTCTAAATAAACTATAATCTAATAAATTTACCGCCCAGTCGTAGCTATCGTCTAGCCAAGTCTCTGTTATACCTACGATGTCATACCTCTCCTCCCATATAAGCGCCCGCAGCTCATCCGCCTTATTGGTCAGGCTTCTTGCGTTGGTCAGCATGCAAGATAAAACTTTGTGGTTATTTAGCATCCTATTCTTCTCTAACGATCTAACTGTACTATCCCCACCCCCCTCTCCACCCTCATTATATTCACTTCTCCCCTTCCCCCTTGCTTGCCTCACATCCCACCTATTTCCTTGGTTTCCCCCCCCCCGTCTCTAGTTTAAAAACTCCTCCAACCTATTAGCCATCTTCTTCCCCAGCACCGCTGCACCCTCCCCATTGAGGTGCAGCCCGTCCCTACGGTAGAGCCTGTAGCCGACCGCGAAGTCGGCCCAGTTCTCCATGAACCCAAACCCTTCTGCCTTGCACCAACTCTTTAGCCACTTATTCACCTCCCTAACCTCCTGTTGGCGCTCCTGTGTGGCTCGCGGGATTGGTAGTATTTCTGAGAAAACTACCTTGGAGGTCCTTGCCCTAAGCTTCCTACCTAGGTCCCTGAAATCATTTTTAAGGACCCTCCATCTACCACTCACTTTGTCATTGGTGCCGATGTGGACCATGACCACTGGGTCTTCGCCAGCCCCACCCAGTAACCTGTCAACCCGATCCGCGATGTGCCGGACTCGAGCGCCAGGGAGGCAGCACACCGTTCGGCGATCCCGGTCTTTGTGACAGATTGCCCTGTCTGTCCCCCTAATAATAGAGTCACCCACTACCAGAACCTGTCTTGCCTGCCCTACACTTCCCCCCTCCCCCTCATTACTGGAGCATACACTCCCCCGGCGGTCAGAGGATCTGTCGTGCTCCAATAATGCCGGTTCTGAACCAGCCTTCCTATACTTCTTCCCTCTATCCCTCCTTATTGTTATCCAGCTCCCTGCCTGTTCAGCCTGCACTTCCCCTCTATGCTCCACCCCCAGTATTGACCCATTGAGTGTCTGCTCGGTGAGCAGCAAACTCCGTTCTATGTTGTCGATGCTCCTCAGTACCGCTATCTGAGCACTTAGATCCAGAATTTGGGCTTC
This sequence comes from Phyllobates terribilis, assembly GCF_046119375.1. Taxonomy (NCBI): domain Eukaryota; kingdom Metazoa; phylum Chordata; class Amphibia; order Anura; family Dendrobatidae; genus Phyllobates; species Phyllobates terribilis. The sequence goes on from NW_027362823.1 coordinate 5,428,876, forward strand.
CAAGTGCACGATATGCTCACATCTCTCGCAGCAGTATGGATCCTCGAGGGGGTGCTCACGGAATGCATACATTGTGCAAGATGTACACTGCACGGCTCCGTCCAACATGGACGTCATTCTAAATATGGGGATACAGTCAGTATATATATACAAGTACAAAACACAATTATTTATATATAGGTGTATGGACGGGGATCAATTAGGGATGTGCAAGTGTATCAATTAGATATCGGCGGGGGATCAGTTAAGTATGGACGGGGGATCAATTAAGTATCAAGTATGGACGGGGGAATCAGCTAAGTAGGTCAGGTGGATTAATTAAGTAAAAAGTAAAGTAAAGAAAGAATGAAATACAGTCAGCAATTCAGTCCTAAGTCCTCCCTTCCAAACTCCCTGAATCCAAAGTCACTGAAAAACAAGTCACACACTTACTTTCGTTCGCACTTACGCTCCGGACACACGCAGCTCGTTCACACTCGCAAACTAAGAGATTTAAAGTGGTTTTTTTTTTTTTTTTTCCTTTTCCAGCAATGTACCCTTCACCTCAATGCACTTCCAAAGGACTTTATGCCCATCCAGCTGCCCCTTATAAACCCTTAATTATGACCCCTTCCCCTTAATTAACCCCTTGTGAGTAAATCTACACCTCAGGATTTTAGTGCAATGTAGTTAACCCTTAAATACACAGGTAGTAAACTAAGAAACTAAAACTGTAGTGAGAAAATAGATTTTAAAAAGCCCAATAAATCTAAACAGGTAGAAAAGCACTCAGCAGATCACAATGCAGCACTCACTGCAATTCACACAGGTATTTTCTGCAGGATTCCCAATACCTCTTCACGCAATTCACACAGGTATTTTCTGCAGGATTCCCAATACCTCTTCACGCAATTCACACAGGTATTTTCTGCAGGATTCCCAATACCTCTTCACCTTCACCTCAATGCACTTCCAGTTTTAGGCTTTATCAGGTAAGTTTTGGCAAACTCCAGCCTGGCTTTTTTATGTCTCGGGTTAAGAAGTGGGGTCTTCCTGGGTATCCTACCATACAGTCCCTTTTCATTCAGACGCCGACGGATAGTACGGGTTGACACTGTTGTAGCCTCGGACTGCAGGGCAGCTTGAACTTGTTTGGATGTTAGTCGAGGTTCTTTATCCACCATCCGCACAATCTTGCGTTGAAATCTCTCGTCAATTTTTCTTTTCCGTCCACATGTAGGGAGGTTAGCCACAGTGCCATGGGCTTTAAACTTCTTGATGACACTGCGCACGGAAGACACAGGAACATTCAGGTCTTTGGAGACGGACTTGTAGCCTTCAGATTGCTCATGCTTCCTCACAATTTGGTTTCACAAGTCCGCAAACAGTTCTTTGGTCTTCTTTCTTTTCTCCATGCTCAATGTGGTACACACAAGGACACAGGACAGAAGTTGAGTCAACTTTAATCCATGTTAACTGGCTGCAAGTGTGATTTAGTTATTGCCAACACCTGTTAGGTGCCACAGGTGCTCTTTCAGCTGCTCATAAAACCCGGCCCTGTAATCCGGACTCATTAAATTCCTCTCAGCACTATGTGTGCTGGAGCCTGCTTCTCCGGATCCTACATCACCGAAGCATGGCACTTCGAGGACACATACCTCCCGTCCACGATCTGTCCGGCAGCAACCTTACATACACCCCCCCTCTGTCCAAAGCCGTAGGGCTTGGCACCTTCTGTCACCATACAATAAACCCTTGACAAGGCAGCGGCATTCCCATGTTGTTTCCCAGGCCTATGCTCTACCCGGAAACTAAAATCTTGTAGAGCCAGGAACCACCTAGTCACTCTGGCATTGTTTCCCTTCTTTTCTCGCATCCACCTCAATGGGGCATGGTCTGACACTAACCTGAACCTTCTGCCTAATAGGTAATACCTCAGAGTGTTTAACGCCCACTTAATGGCCAAACATTCTTTTTCTACAATGGAGTAGTCCTTCTCACAAGCGGAGAGCTTCAGACTGAGGTATTTTACAGGGTGTTCTTCTCCGTTAATCTCCTGGGACAAGACTGCTCCCAGCCCGACATCCGATGCATCCATCTGGACCACAAACTCCTTGGAGAAGCTGGGTGCCACCAAGACTGGTTGTTTACAGAGGACCAGTTTCAATTCCTGGCAGGTCACTTCTGCTTCCGGGGACCACTTGGCCATAGCTGACTTCATCCCTTTCAGAAGATCCATCAGTGGGGCTGCTATCAGGGCAAAGTTAGGGACAAATCTTCGATAGTAGCCCACAATGCCTAGAAACGCCATGACCTGCTTCTTCGAGAGGGGCTGTGGCCAGTTCAAGATCGCCTCGACCTTATTTATTTGTGGTTTTATTTCCCCTCTACCAACCACGTACCCTAGGTACTTGGCTTCCTCCATCCCCATGGCACATTTCTTCGGGTTGATAGTAAAGCCCGCCTTCCTTAGGGCATCAAGTATGGCTTGAACTTTGTCCAGATGACTTTCCCAGTCCTGGCTAAATATGACGATGGCATCTAGGTAGGCCGCTGCATACTGTTTGTGGGGTGCTAAGATCCGGTCCATGGCTCTCTGGAAGGTGGCCGGAGCTCCCTTCAACCCAAACGGCATCCTGACGTATTGGCGTCGAGAAGGCTGTCTTCTCCTTAGCCTCTTTGGACAGGGGAATTTGCCAATATCCTTTGGTGAGGTCCAGAGTGGTGATGTACCGAGCGGGTCCTAGCCTTTCGATAAGCTCATCTACCCTAGGCATTGGGTAGGCGTCGAACTTTGAGACCTCGTTCAGCTTCCTATAGTCGTTGCAAAACCGCCATTCTCCATCTGGTTTCGGCACTAAGACTATAGGACTGGACCATCCACTTTTGGACTCTTCAATGACTCCCAGGTTTAGCATCCGCCTTACTTCTTTAGAGATCACCTCTCTGCGGGCTTCGGGGATCCGGTATGGTTTTAGATTGACGCGAACATGAGGCTCTGTGAGAACCTCATGCTCTATGACCTGAGTGAGTCCTGGCAACTCCGAAAACATGTCTTTATTTCGCTGTAACAACTCTTTGCACTGTTGCTTTTGGGCATGTGACAGTGACTCTGCCACCTTGACCTCTTTCACATCGGCCTCAGCCTCAGCCATTAAACAGGGAGCTTCCGCAGGCTCTCTATCTTGCCATGGCTTAATCAAGTTAACATGGTAAATTTGGTAGGGCTTCCTCTTCCCTGGTTGGTGGATCTTAAAGTTGACTTCCCCCACTTTCTCTACCACCTCATAGGGGTCCTGCCACTTGGCCATGAACTTGTCTCCACTGTGGGACTAGCACAAGCACTCGATCTCCTGGGTTGAACGATCTCACCCTGGCCGACCTATTATACACCCTGGACTGTGCCTCTTGTGCCTTAAGGAGGTGCTCCCTCACAATGGGCATCACATGGGCAATCCTCTCTTGCATCTGGGCAACGTGCTCCACCACTCTCCTATAGGGAGTGGTCTCAGCTTCCCAGGACTCTTTCTCCACCTCCAGGAGTCCTGAGGGTGTCGTCCATAGAGTGGTTCAAACGGGGAGAAACCTGTGGAAGCTTTGGGAACTTCCCTCATGGCGAACAACATATAGTCCCAGTCTCGGCCATCCTTTTCCACTGCTTTCCTCAACATTGCTTTCAAGGTTTTGTTAAACCTCTCTACCAGTCCGTCCGTCTGGGGAGAGTACACGGAGGTTCTCAGTTGTGCAATCTGCAGTGTCTTGCACAATTCCCTCATGACCTTCGACATAAATGGAGTTCCTTGGTCTGTTAGGATCTCGTTAGGCAACCCAGTTCTTGAAAACATGTGGACTAACTCCCGGGCTATACACCTGGTGGAGGAGTTTCGTAGTGGTACGGCCTCCAGATACCATGTAGCATAATCTAATACCACCAGGATATACTGATGCACTTGGGCGGACTTGACCAGAGGCCCCACTAGATCCATTGCTATGCGTTCGAATGGAACCTCGATGACTGGTAGTGGCACTAGGGGACTGCGGAAGTGGGCCACTGGGGAGGTTATCTGGCATGTGGGGCAGGAACGACAATAACTCTATATATCTCTATAGCAACCTGGCCAGTAGAATCTTTGGAGGATCCGTTCTTGAATCTTGTCTGCACCCAGGTGACCACCCAACACATGAGAATGAGCCATGTCTAACACCCTGCGTCTATAGGGCCCTGGCACCAGCAACTGTTCTATTACCTCACCCCTTGGCTTGGTTATTCTGTACAGCAAATCCCCATTCACAGCAAAATGAGGGAACCGAGTGTCAGCCCCCGGTTCCTGAGGCACCCCATTTAACACAGTAACATTTTCAAAGGCCCCTTTCAGAGTTAAATCCCTGAGTTGGGCAGTTCCAAAGTTTCCCTCGGACACCTAAAGCTCAGGGATATTGGACTCAGGGGATGCTACTTCAGCCTCATTGCCCACCAGCACACACATGGGAAACTCATCTACTATGTTCTGCGGGTAAGTTTCCTTAGGGGCGATCTGGCTGTCGTCCAAGCAACCAGGTGTCCCCGCTTTCCCCCACATTTCCCAGAATAATGCAAAGTAACGTCCAATTATTATGGGATGCAATAGGTCCTTAACGACCGCCACTTCATGAGATGTGGTGCCACAGTCTGTGTTTACATCCACCTGGGCCACAGGATAGTTCTTAGCGTCCCCATTGATACACCGGACACCCACCACCTTCCCAGAAACCAGCCGATGAGGGAGTGTGGCCCTTATCAGGGTCACCAAACTTCCTGAGACCAATAGTCCAGAGACTTGTGCCCCGTTAACTGACACTGAGCATGCCTGAGGGCCCTCGCCATGTTGACGAACTGCGCTGCAGGCGGGGTAGGCAAAATAAGAGCAACGCCGGCCCATGTTACAGTCCATTGGTTCAGAGGTTATGGGACACCGGGAGGCAATATGGCCAGGGGTATGACATCTCCAACACACTATATTATGGGGTGGGACCTTGGGCAGCAACTCAGACCCCTCCTGAACTCTAGGATGCCCCCCAGGTGTGGCGCTAGCTCCCTTCTTTTGGGTGTCCGCCACCTTTTGGGAACCCCAGTATTGAGAGGCTACGACCCCTTGTTTTCCCAACGGACTCTCAACCGCCTGGTATCTTTCCACCAACCCCACCAAGTCATCAGCATTATAGGGATCTCCCTGGGCAACCCAGGATTTTACCGACTTCGGGAGAGAGTGTATAAACCTGTCTATAACGACCTCTATCTCATATCATAGGACTATCTATCATCTATCTATTATCTATATGACGCGCCCCCTGGGCCATGGGGCTCCCGGGACCGGACTTCAGGGCAATGCTGGGAGTAGTTGTGGCGACCTGGTCCCGTGGCTCAGGGTGGCCAGACCAATATTGTGGCAGTCTCTGTATCAGTATAATGCAATGTCCGACTACGCCACCCGTGGATTGCGGTCAATAAGAACCGCTGCTGCTGAGCAGACCTCTGAGGCTGATGTTGTGAGGGCAGCAGAGTGTAGTATAACTCCCCACGGGAGGAGTATAGCCTCAGGCTAGTGAGTGTGGATGATAGGAGTGATGGTACACGAGCGCAGCAGGAACGACTCAGAGGCTTTGCAGTGCAGTTCAGGGTCTTTACTGATGGTGATAAGGCAGACCCTCCTGGGAGTACTGGCTAGCATAAGAGGCCTGGTCAGTCTGTGAGAAAACTGGAGTTCCCCTGGCCAGGTGGAGTTGTAGGCCTCCCCGACTATCTGCACTCTTCCTGGCTACCTTGCTGTAAGCGAGTGGAAGTAGCCCACGTCCCTGAGTGTTCCGTGTGGTGCTCACCTGTATGGCTGGTGACTTGGGGCCTTCTGATAGCCCCCGCTCCTCGATTGCAGTGCTGGTCCCTTGCTCGTGACTGAGCCTCCGGGCTTCTATGGCCAGAGGACTTGAAATCCCCTGCCGGCGGGTTTCTGCTGCTGGGTATATATAAGTCCCCGCAACCTCGGACTCCTGTGTCCGGTTCTCAGAGTCTTCAGCCAGGACGAACTCCGCTTAGCTCAAGTCCCTGGTCTTCAGCTCCTGCTCCTACAGAGCTCCTCGCTGTTACTTTCCCTGTGTCTGGAACTAACTCCAGGCTCTGACTTCACTAACCCCGCCCCAGATCCAGTTTATATAGGGCAGGTTCCTCCCCTATCTGGTCTGGGACAGGAGGTGTTGCATGTTTAAGGGCTCCGAACCAGGAAACCTCCCACTTGCTCTCAGACATAATATTTCTATTACAGTGGTAACCAGACCCCTGGGGTGCAACATATCCATCTATCTATCTCATATCTATCTATCTATCAATCTCATATCTATCTATCTTCTCCACTTTTTATCTGGTCTCAGGTATGACTTTCATATTACCCACGACTGTTACTTGCCACAGGTGAGTTTTAACGAGCATCACATGCTTGAAGCAAAGTTGTTTTTCCACAATTTTGGAAAAGTGCCAACAATTTTGTCCGGCCCATTTTTGGAGTTTTGTGTGAAATTATGTCCAATTTGCCTTTTTTTCCCATTTTTTTGTGCTGTTTCAATACACACAAAGGAAATAAATATTATAACAAATGTATAACAAAACATGTGTAATTGTAATAATTTTCTGGGAGAAATACTTCACTTTCTGGAACAATCTCAAGGTTGCTAAACACTTCCGGCCATGACTGTGTGTATATATGGGCCCTCAATAAACCATCCCTCTCAACGAAAAGGCCACAGCAAGGGTCAGGACTCGGTGGCCTTCCCTCTCCGAATCTTAGGGAGAGACGGTTGTGCTTCCAGCATCCACCTAGGCTGCCACCCCAGTGGAACTAATAGCAGGGTAGCCAACTGTCCAGAAATTCTTGGACAGTCCATAAAAATAGGGCACTTTTTTCCCTGTCCGTAAAAAAAAATGTGATGCGTCCATAATCTTTCTGAAGCTGGAGAGACTTGTTCAGATGGAGGGAGATGTAGGGGCATCATATTGTGTATAGGGAGATGTAGGGGCATCATATTGTGTATAGGTATCATATTGTGTATCTGCATGTGTGGGGACATCATACGGTGTATATGGAGCTGTGAGCACATCATACTGTATTTAGGGAACAATGAGGGAATCATACTGTATACAAGGAGCTGTGGAAACATAATGCTGTGTAAAGGGTCTGTGGGGTCATCATCTAATATACAGTACAGACCAAAAGTTTGGACACACCTTCTCATTTAAAGATTTTTCTGTATTTTCATGACTATGAAAATTGTACATTCACACTGAAGGCATCAAAACTATGAATTAACACATGTGGAATTATATACTTAGCAAAAAAGTGTGAAACAACTGAAAATATGTCTTATATTCTAGGTTCTTCAAAGTAGCCACCTTTTGCTTTGATGACTGCTTTGCACACTCTTGGCATTCTCTTGATGAGCTTCAAGAGGTAGTCACCGGAAATGGTTTTCACTTCACAGGTGTGCCCTGTCAGGTTTAATAAGTGGGAGTTCTTGCCTTATAAATGGGGTTCGGATCATCAGCTGTGTTGTGCAGAAGTCTGGTGGATACACAGCTGATAGTCCTACTAAATAGACTGTTAGAATTTGTATTATGGCAAGAAAAAAGCAGCTAAGTAAAGAAAAATGAGTGGCCATCATTACTTTAAGAAATGAAGGTCAGTCAATGCAAAAAATTGGTAAAACTTTGAACGTGTCCCCAAGTGCAGATGCAAAAACCATCAAGCGCTGCAAGAAACTGGCTCACATGAGGACTGCCCCAGGAAAGGAAGACCAAGAGTCACCTCTGCTTCTGAGGATAAGTTTATCCGAGTCACCAGCCTCAGAAATCGCAGGTTAACAGCAGCTCAGATTAGAGACCAGGTCAATGCCACACAGAGTTCTAGCAGCAGACACATCTCTTCAACAACTGTTAAGAGGAGACTTTGTGCAGCAGGCCTTCATGGTAAAATAGCTGCTAGGAAACCACTGCTAAGGACAGGCAACAAGCAGAAGAGACTTATTTGGGCTAAAGAACACAAGGAATGGACATTAGACCAGTGGAAATCTGTGCTTTGGTCTGATGAGTCTAAATTTGAGATCTTTGGTTCCAACCACCGTGTCTTTGTGCGATGCAGAAAAGGTGAACGGATGGACTCTACATGTCTGGTTCCCACCGAGAAGCATGGAGGAGGAGGTGTGATGGTGTGGGGGTGCTTTGCTGGTGACACTGTTGGGGATTTATTCAAAATTGAAGGCATACTGAACCAGCATGGCTACAACAGCATCTTGCAGCGGCATGCTATTCCATCCGGTTTGCGTTTAGTTGGACCATCATTTATTTTTCAATAGGACAATGACCCCAAACACACCTCCAGGCTGTGTAAGGGCTATTTGACCAAGAAGGAGAATGATGGGGTGCTACGCCAGATGACCTGGCCTCCACAGTCACCAGACCTGAACCCAATCGAGATGATTTGGGGTGAGCTGGACCGCAGAGTGAAGGCAAAAGGGCCAACAAGTGCTAAGCATCTCTGGGAACTCCTTCAAGATTGTTGGAAGACCATTTCCATTGACTACCTCTTGAAGCTCATCAAGAGAATGCCAAGAGTGTGCAAAGCAGTCATCAAAGCAAAAGGTGGCTACTTTGAAGAACCTAGAATATAAGACATATTTTCAGTTGTTTCACACTTTTTTGTTAAGTATATAATTCCACATGTGTTAATTCATAGTTTTGATGCCTTCAGTGTGAATGTACAATTTTCATAGTCATGAAAATACAGAAAAATCTTGAAATGAGAAGGTGTGTCCAAACTTTTGGTCTGTACTGTATATAATCGTCTTATCCCGTCTGTCTGTCTGTCCTTCTGTCCAGGAAATCCTGCGTCGCTGATTGGTCCAGCCGCGGCCAATCAGCGACGCGGGATTTCAGAAAAAGATGGCGGCCGTTAGCAGCTCATCTGCCGCATGGAGGTCAGCGGCGATGCAGCCGGGAGATGACCGGCGCTAGCCGCTCATCTCCCGGCTGCTCGCAGCAGAAGTACCGCGACCGGCGGCGCCGCTGACCTCCATGCGGCTACCGTCGGGAGATCAATGGCTAGGGCCGCTGATCTCCCGACGGCAAGTGTGAAGCGAGGACCGGGGATATAGACAGGTGTGTGCCTTTCCAAATCAAGTCCTATCAGTTTAATTAAACACAGCTGGACTCCAATGAAAGAGTAGAACCATCTCAAGGAGGATCACAAGAAATGGACAGCATGTGACTTAAATATGAGCAAAGGGTCTGAATACTTATGACCATGTGATATTTCAGTTTTCCTTTTTCAATAAATTTGCAAAAATTTCTACATTTCTGTTTTTTTTCAGTCAAGATGGGGTGCACAGTGTACTTTAATGAGAAAAAAAATGAACTTTTTAGAATTTACCAAATGGCTGCAATGAAACAAAGAGTGAAAGATGTAAAGGGGTCTGAATGCTTTCCGTACCCACTGTATATAGTACTCAATGTTCCAGGCAGTGGGAGGCATTACTGGGATCCAGAGCAGTCGCTCCAGTCACGTCCAGAGCCTAAGGTCTGGCATAGGAGCTGCCGGACACTTTGTGTGCTCTGAAGTACAAAGGAAGATGGACAGGGACCTGCATAGATGGAAGTTGAAGGCCAGTCCCGGGTGCACTGCAGAGGTGGACGAGAAATACAGGATGAGCTAGCAACAGGGCTGAAGAGGAGTTATGCTAAGAAGGAGGATAATGTGAATTGCTGTGCCTTATCCCATCTGTACCCACCTGATGAACTTGAACTGTCAAGTATATGTTTGACTGTTACAAAGAACTTCGTGTTCCCTAAATTGTGTGCGGCGGCTTCTGAGGACAGAAGCCTGAAGGCAGTGGAGGCCTGCGGCCTACAAGAGAGTGTGCTGCACCCCACACCCTAGAGCACACTGGGACTGGGACACCCATTGTCTGTAAAGTGCCAGAGCGAAATCAGACCGACGTTCAGTCACGACTACCGCTCTGTGCCACTTTACAAGATGAGTGATAAGGGAACTTCTCCATCAGAAGAGAAGAGGAAATAATGGTCGCTGCCCAAACTGTGACAAGAACAGGACCACAATGCAACAAGAACTGTCTCACAATGCTCTTGGAACTTTCCCATAATGCATTGCAAATTGAAACTAGAGCAAATACATTAAATCACTAGCAGACAGTGCAGTTATCAAACAATAAAAAAGAGACAGGATTCAAATGCAAGCAACATAATGTCAGAACTGATATACACATAAAGTGACTAGATTCCCTGGATAGCTAAATTCGCTGCTGAGGCAAGAACACGGGCTGCCCAGCACTATTTAAGTGCACCCCATGAAGATAGACACTCTAATTTACAAGGCCATAACATATAGGTGCATCTCACAAAATTAGAATATCATCAAAAAGTTAATTTATTTCAGTTCTTCAATGCAAAAAGTGAACCTCATATATTATATAGAGTCATTACAAACACAGTGATCTATTTCAAGTGTTTATTTCTGTTAATGTTGATGATTATGGCTTATAGCCAATGAAAACACAAAAGTCATTAACTCAGTAAATTAAAATAATTAACAAAAAACACCTGCAAAGACTTCCTAAGCATTTAAAAAGGTCCCTTAGTCTGTTTTAGTAGGCTCCACAATCATGACAATCATGATGAAGACTGCTGGCTTGACAGATGTCCAGAGTTCCAATTTTCATTTGAAATCAAGGTCCCAGAGTCTGGAAGAAGAGTGGAGAGGCCACAATCCAAGCTGCTTGAGGTCTAGTGTGAAGTTTCCACAATCAGTGATGGTTTGGGAAGCCGTGTCATCTGCTGGTGTAGGTCCACTGTGTTTTTTCAACACAAAAGTCAGCGCAGCCGTCTACCAGGAAATTTTAGAGCACTTCATGCTTCCCTCTGCCACAGTATCAAGCTACCAGGGGGGCAAAGGGGGCGGTGGCCCCGGGCCCCTCGCTCTTAGGGGGCCCATCCAGGGCTACGCCAGTGTAACTGTATCTAGCATGCCCCTGGTGCCAGCATCGGGCCCCACTGCCCGCCACCGCTGCAAGTTTACTGATGAGAGAGGGAGCGCGGATCTCTCTCCCATTAGTCCCTTCTGTGACTGACGTCTCTGACATCATCACTTGGCGCCCAGCCCGCTGTGCTGAAGATGTGTGCGTGCTGGGTGCTCTGAGCAGCGAGGGAACCAGGAGGAGAGATGAGTACTGTTTATTTATTTTTTGCCGGGTGGGGGGCGGCATTATATTACAGACTCTGCCTATGGGAAGGGGGAGGTGCATTATACTACAGACTCTGCCTATGGGGGAGCATTATCCTAAAGACTCTGCCCACAGAGAGGGGGGGCATTATACTAAAGACTCTGCCTATGGGGAGGGGGGGCATTATACTACAGCATGTCTATGGGGAGGGGGGGAGCATTATACTAAAGCCTCTGTCTATGGGGGGGCATTCTACTACAGACTCTGCCTATGGGGGGCATTATACTACAGACTCTGTTTATGAGCAGGGGAGAGCAGTAGACTACAGACTCTGCCTATGGGGGGACATTGTACTACAGACTCTGCCTATAAGAGGGGGAGCATTATACTACAGACTCTGCCTATGGGGGGTGCATTTTACTACAGACTCTGCCTATAGGTGGGGCATTATACTACAGACGCTGCCTATGAGATGGGGGGGGCATTATATCACAGACTCTGCCTATGAGGAGGGGGGGCACATTATACTACAGACTCTGCCTATGAGATGGGGGGGCATTATACTACAGATTCTGCCTATGAGGAGGGGGGGGGATTATACTACAGACTCTGACTATGAGGAGGGGGGAGCATTATACTACAGACTCTGCCTATGGGGGGGCATTATACTGCAGACTCTGCCTATGGGGGGGCATTATACTACAGACTCTGCCTATGAGGAGGGGGGGAGCATTATACTACAGACTCTGCCTATGGGGGGGACATTGTACTACAGACTCTGCCTATAAGAGGGGGAGCATTATACTACAGACTCTGCCTATGGGGGGTGCATTTTACTACAGACTCTGCCTATAAGTGGGGCATTATACTACAGACGCTGCCTATGAGATGGGGGGGGGCATTATACCACAGACTCTGCCTATGAGGAGGGGGGGCACATTACACTACAGACTCTGCCTATGAGATGGGGGGGGGCATTATACTACAGATTCTGCCTATGAGGAGGGGGGGGCATTATACTACAGACTCTGCCTATGAGGAGGGGGGAGCATTATACTACAGACTCTGCCTATGGGGGGGCATTATACTGCAGACTCTGCCTATGGGGGGGCATTATACCACAGACTCTGCCTATGAGGAGGGGGGGAGCATTATACTACAGACTCTGCCTATGGGGGGGAGCTTTATACTACAGACTCTGTCAATGGGGGGAGTATTTTACTACAGACTCTGCCTATAGGGGCGCATTATACTATACGAAGGACTATGGGGAGTGCATTATACTATATTGAGGACTATCTGGTGCATTATACTATATGTAGGCTATTTATACAGTGTGGGAGATAATGTGGGTTCTTTGAACAGCGTGGGGGCCATCATACAGTGTGGGAGATAATGTGGGGTCTTTGTATAGTGTGGAGGCCATCATACAGTGTTGGAGCCATCAGCTTGGGGGCTACTAAGGGGTCAGTATACTTTGTGGGGGTACTATACAGTGAGGGGGAATTATATCGTGAATAGGAGAACATCATACTGGTTAGAGCGGAGCTCTACATGGGGGGAGACTCAGGACATTATTAAATCTTAGGTGGGCACTTATTGTTATAGGGGAACTCAGGTTATCGTGACTGTCGAAGGGGCACTATTACTTTCTAGGGGGAACAATGCGGGCACTGTTTTCTAGGACACTTGCACACGGCATTACTTTATTTTAGAGGTTTGTTTTACCATCTAGAGGGCACACAGTAGGTGCAGTAATAGGGACACATTTTGCAGCAGAGGCTCAGTATTGGGGTATCAGCAGGATGAGAAGTTTGTGCAGGTTGGGGATAGATGTGGTCAGTGCCTGAAATGTAAGGAGTCAAATGTGTCTTTGTTGTGATCTCTGCATACCTGAGACTCTGAGTCCTGGCTGGAGAAGTTGTCGTGTCGGTCTGGGCCAGATGGAAAAGACGGGAAAAGTGAACAATTTAATCAGAAAGAACGTCAGCTGTAAGGTACTATATATAACTGAGCTGTGATCTCTTATATGTTCTGCAGGACTGGCATCTATCAATATATGTCACCATATGGCGGTAATATCAGTGCTGGTCTTTGTATAGAGATTATTTTTAGTAACAGCGCGGTCATCTGCTGAGGTTTTCCTACATCAACTATCTGGGTGCGCCGCTATAGTTGGAATCAGGGTTACCTGGTTAGAGGCCCACTCAGAAGTTTCGGCCCCCTGAAACAAAACCTTAGCTACGCCAAGCTTTTTGGAGATGGAAATTTCATTCTCCAGCAGGACTTGGCCCCTGTCCACACTGACAAAAGTACTAATACCTGGTTTAAAACAACAGTATCACTGTGCTTGATTGGCAGCAAACTCACCTGACCTTAACCCCATAAAGAATCTATGGGGTATTGTCAAGAGGAAAATGAGAGACACCAGACCCAACAATGCAGACGACCTGAAGGCTTCTATCAAAGCCACCTGGGCTTCCATAACCCCTCAGCAGTGCCACAGGCTGATCCCTCCATGCCATATTGCCGCATTGATGCAGTAATTGATGTAAAAGGATCCCTGACCAAGTATTGAGGGCATTTATTGAACATAGATTTCAGTAGGATAACATTTTGGATTTTGAAAACATTTTTCAAGCTGTTGTTATAAGGTATTCTAATTAATTGAAATAATGACTTTTGAGTTTTCATTGGCTGTAAGCCATAATCATCAACATTAACAGAAATAAACACGTGAAATAGATCACTCTGTGTGTAATGGCTCTATATAATATATGAGTTTCACGTTTTGTATTGAAGAACTGAAATAAATTAACTTTTATGTTGATATTCTAATTTTGTGAGATGCACCTGTAGATGGGCTTGGCTGCACCCTGAATAAAAATAGCATGTAAAAAATATATATGATATATATGAGGTATTGGTCGATATTTTGGCCAAAATATACAAGCTCGCAACCTGCTCAAGGGTCCTCATACTTGCGAGTCCCTACACTAACATTAAAAGCAAAGTCACAAAAACAAGGAATTAAAGTTCCCACCAAAATTCAAGAATTAACACAGCAAATACAGCAACAATAATTACAAGGATGCAGCAAACCCATATAATGAAGAAGTCAGCAATACAGGTGCAAAATATTGATGAGACAACCACTCACAACCTACCAATTCATGGAGGGGGTGATTGCTTAGTATTAAAACTGCACACAAATAAGCCTTGTATAGGGCACTGGTCACACATAGGTAGTGCACAATGTCTGGCTTACAGCCTATTAGTGAAGCCCAAACTATTAGATTAGGCGGGCTGCCCAGCACTTTTTAAGTACACCCCATGAAGACAGACACCCTAGTTTACAAGGCCAACATTGATGGGTCTGGCTGCACCCTGAATAAAAATAACGTGCAAAAAATATATATGATATATATGAGGTATTAGTAAATATTTTGGCCAAAATACACAAGCTCGCAACCCGCGTCAAGGGTCCTCATACTTGCGAGTCCCTACACTAACATTAAAAGCAAAGACAAATTTAAATTCCCACCAAAATTCAAGAATTAACACAGGAAAAAAGGGCAACAGTGTTTACCTGCCTAGGTCTCAGTACTAATCATACCATATAATAACGATGACAGCAATACAGGTGCAAAATACTGATGCGACAACCACTCACATATTACCAATTAATGGAGGGGGGTGATTACATAGTATTAAAACTGCACACAAAATTATATGGGATTGCTACATCCTAATAGTGCATTAGTTCTGAGATCTGGGCAGGTAAATGCTATATTAATAATTGATTTTTTGGGGAAAGTTAAATTCTCTTTTGTTGGCTTTACTTTTAATCTAACTGAAATACACATAAGCTTTTTTCCTAAACATTAGGATCTGTTTAGAGCCATCAGCTCAAAAAGGCTTCCTTTGACAGACTTGGCATAAGCAGGTCAAAAGGAACCCTGATCTTTACCATTACACCCCTTTACAGGAATGGAGACTTACCACATGCTCAGGGTTGCATCTACAGAGTAGCTGCTGGCCAGAGGAGCGAGCTTGAGGCTATAACTCTAACTAAAGCTTTTTTATTACTAAATGATGGGTTCTGTCTAAGGCCATTGGCTCAAAAAGACTTCCTCGGACAGACTTGGCGCAAGCTACTCCATTCTGCAGATCCCAAGGGAACCCTGGCCTTTACCATTACACCCCTGTACAGGGATAGATACTTACCATAGGCCCAGGGTTGCATCTACAGAGTAGCTGCTGGCCGGAGGAGCGAGCTTGAGGCTATAGTGGTTGATTCAACTCTAACTAAAGCTTTTTTTTCCTAAATACTGGGATCTGTTTAAGGCTGTTGGCTCAAACAGACTTCCTCGGACAGACTTGGCGCAAGCTACTCCATTCTGCAGATCCCAAGGGAACCCTGGTTTTTACCATTACACCCCTGTACAGGGATAGATACTTACCATAGGCCCAGGGTTGCATCTACAGAGTAGCTGCTGGCCGGAGGAGTGCGCTTGAGGCTTGAGTAGTTGAGTCAATCCTAACTAAAGAAAAACCTATCTAATGACACTTTCTTGTTAGGACCTGTCTGAGGCCTATGGCTCAAAAAAGCTTCTTTTGAAAAACTTGGCAAAAGCCAGTCTATCCTACAGGTTCCAAAGGAACTCTGACCTTCACTGTTACAGCCCTGTACAGTAATAAAGACTTATTACAGGGCCTTGATTGCATCTACATAGTAGATGCTGACTGGAGGGGCAAACTTAAGGTTAGAATGGTTCAGCCAACCCTAACTATTGCTACTTTCTTAAATGTTAGGATATTTCTGAGGCCGTTGGCTCAAACAGGCTTCCTTGGACAGACTTGGCGCAAAACACACCATTTCTGATGTTTCCAAATGAACCCTGGGCTTCACCCTTGAACCTCTATACAGGGACCGTTTCATAGTTTTAAGGTTGAAAGACACAAGTCCATCAAGTTCAACCTAAAAGCTAATGTGTTGATCCAGAGGAAGGCAAAAACCCCATGAGGCAGATGCTAATTGCCCCATATTAGGGGAAAAATTCCTTCCCGACTCCACATATGGCAATCAGACTAGTTCCCTGGATCAACGTCCCATAACAAAATCTAGTACGGATCACCTGCAATTTTATATTATTCAAGAAAGGCACACACATGCCCTCCTTGAATTTTTTTTTTAGAAAATTAAGTATTTCAATTTCATGTGGTAGAGAGTTTCATAACCTCATTGCTCACACAATAAAAATTTGCCAACTAACTTCCTTTAGACAAAGTGAATTAGGATCTTTATGCTAGAGTAATTGAACTAACTCTAACTGAAATAGATTAATGCTTTTTTCCTAAATGTTGAAATTTGTTTAAATCCATCAGCTCAAAAAGGCTTTCTCGGACAGACTTGGCGCAAGCTACTCCATTCTGCAGATCCCAAGGGAACCCTGGCCTTTACCATTACACCCCTGTACAGGGATAGATACTTACCATAGGCCCAGGGCTGCATCTACAGAGTAGCTGCTGGCCGGAGGAGCGAGCTTGAGGCTATAGTGGTTGATTCAACTCTAACTAAAGCTTTTTTTTCCTAAATACTGGGATCTGTTTAAGGCTGTTAGCTCAAACAGACTTCCTCGGACAGACTTGGCGCAAGCTACTCCATTCTGCAGATCCCAAGGGAACCCTGGTTTTTACCATTACACACCTGTACAGGGATAGATACTTACCATAGGCCCAGGGTTGCATCTACAGAGTAGCTGCTGGCCGGAGGAGTGCGCTTGAGGCTTGAGTAGTTGAATCAATCCTAACTAAAGAAAAACCTATCTAATGACACTTTCTTGTTAGGACCTGTCTGAGGCCTATGGCTCAAAAAAGCTTCTTTGGAAAGACTTGGCAAAAGCCAGTCTATCCTACAGGTTCCAAAGGAACTCTGGCCTTCACTCTTACAGCCCTGTACAGCGATAAAGACTTATTACAGGGCCTTGATTGCATCTACATAGTAGATGCTGACTGGAGGGGCAAACTTAAGGCTAGAATGGTTCAGCCAACCCTAACTATTGCTACTTTCTTAAATGTTAAGATATTTCTGAGGCCGTTGGCTCAAACAGGCTTCCTTGGACAGACTGGGCGCAAAACACACCATTTCTGATGTTTCCAAATGAACCCTGGGCTTCACCCTTGAACCTCTATACAGGGACCGTTTCATAGTTTTAAGGTTGAAAGACACAAGTCCATCAAGTTCAACCTAAAAGCTAATGTGTTGATCCAGAGGAAGGCAAAAACCCCATGAGGCAGATGCTAATTGCCCCATATTAGGGGAAAAATTCCTTCCCGACTCCACATATGGCAATCAGACTAGTTCCCTGGATCAACGTCCCATAACAAAATCTAGTACGGATAACCTGCAATTTTAGATTATTCAAGAAAGGCACACACATGCCCTCCTTGAATTTTTTTTAGAAAATTAAGTATTTCAATTTCATGTGGTAGAGAGTTTCATAACCTCATTGCTCACACAATAAAAATTTGCCAACTAACTTCCTTTAGACAAAGTGAATTAGGATCTTTATGCTAGAGTAATTGAATTAACTCTAACTGAAATAGATTAATGCTTTTTTCCTAAATGTTGAAATTTGTTTAAATCCATCAGCTCAAAAAGGCTTTCTCGGACAGACTTGGCGCAAGCTACTCCATTCTGCAGATCCCAAGGGAACCCTGGCCTTTACCATTACACCCCTGTACAGGGATAGATACTTACCATAGGCCCAGGGCTGCATCTACAGAGTAGCTGCTGGCCGGAGGAGCGAGCTTGAGGCTATAGTGGTTGATTCAACTCTAACTAAAGCTTTTTTTTCCTAAATACTGGGATCTGTTTAAGGCTGTTGGCTCAAACAGACTTCCTCGGACAGACTTGGCGCAAGCTACTCCATTCTGCAGATCCCAAGGGAACCCTGGTTTTTACCATTACACACCTGTACAGGGATAGATACTTACCATAGGCCCAGGGTTGCATCTACAGAGTAGCTGCTGGCCGGAGGAGTGCGCTTGAGGCTTGAGTAGTTGAATCAATCCTAACTAAAGAAAAACCTATCTAATGACACTTTCTTGTTAGGACCTGTCTGAGGCCTATGGCTCAAAAAAGCTTCTTTGGAAAGACTTGGCAAAAGCCAGTCTATCCTACAGGTTCCAAAGGAACTCTGGCCTTCACTCTTAAAGCCCTGTACAGTGATAAAGACTTATTACAGGGCCTTGATTGCATCTACATAGTAGATGCTGACTGGAGGGGCAAACTTAAAGTTAGAATGGTTCAGCCAACCCTAACTATTGCTACTTTCTTAAATGTTAGGATATTTCTGAGGCCATTAGCTCAAACAGGCTTCCTTCGACAGACTTGGCGCAAAACACACCATTTCTGATGTTTCCAAATGAACCCTGGGCTTCACCCTTGAACCTCTATACAGGGACCGTTTCATAGTTTTAAGGTTGAAAGACACAAGTCTGTCAAGTTCAACCTAAAAGCTAATGTGTTGATCAAGAGGAAGGCAAAAACCCCATGAGGCAGATGCTAATTGCCCCATATTAGGGGAAAAATTCCTTCCCGACTCCACATATGGCAATCAGACTAGTTCCCTGGATCAACGTCCCATAACAAAATCTAGTACGGATAACCTGCAATTTTATATTATTTAAGAAAGGCACACACATGCCCTCCTTGAATTTTTTTTAGAAAATTAAGTATTTCAATTTCATGTGGTAGAGAGTTTCATAACCTCATTGCTCACACAATAAAAATTTGCCAACTAACTTCCTTTAGACAAAGTGAATTAGGATCTTTATGCTAGAGTAATTGAATTAACTCTAACTGAAATAGATTAATGCTTTTTTCCTAAATGTTGAAATTTGTTTAAATCCATCAGCTCAAAAAGGCTTTCTCGGACAGACTTGGCGCAAGCTACTCCATTCTGCAGATCCCAAGGGAACCCTGGCCTTTACCATTACACCCCTGTACAGGGATAGATACTTACCATAGGCCCAGGGCTGCATCTACAGAGTAGCTGCTGGCCGGAGGAGCGAGCTTGAGGCTATAGTGGTTGATTCAACTCTAACTAAAGCTTTTTTTTCCTAAATACTGGGATCTGTTTAAGGCTGTTGGCTCAAACAGACTTCCTTGGACAGACTTGGCGCAAGCTACTCCATTCTGCAGATCCCAAGGGAACCCTGGTTTTTACCATTACACCCCTGTACAGGGATAGATACTTACCATAGGCCCAGGGTTGCATCTACAGAGTAGCTGCTGGCCGGAGGAGTGCGCTTGAGGCTTGAGTAGTTGAATCAATCCTAACTAAAGAAAAACCTATCTAATGCCACTTTCTTGTTAGGACCTGTCTGAGGCCTATGGCTCAAAAAAGCTTCTTTGGAAAGACTTGGCAAAAGCCAGTCTATCCTACAGGTTCCAAAGGAACTCTGGCCTTCACTCTTACAGCCCTGTACAGCGATAAAGACTTATTACAGGGCCTTGATTGCATCTACATAGTAGATGCTGACTGGAGGGGCAAACTTAAGGCTAGAATGGTTCAGCCAACCCTAACTATTGCTACTTTCTTAAATGTTAAGATATTTCTGAGGCCGTTGGCTCAAACAGGCTTCCTTGGACAGACTGGGCGCAAAACACACCATTTCTGATGTTTCCAAATGAACCCTGGGCTTCACCCTTGAACCTCTATACAGGGACCGTTTCATAGTTTTAAGGTTGAAAGACACAAGTCCATCAAGTTCAACCTAAAAGCTAATGTGTTGATCCAGAGGAAGGCAAAAACCCCATGAGGCAGATGCTAATTGCCCCATATTAGGGGAAAAATTTCTTCCCGACTCCACATATGGCAATCAGACTAGTTCCCTGGATCAACGTCCCATAACAAAATCTAGTACGGATAACCTGCAATTTTAGATTATTCAAGAAAGGCACACACATGCCCTCCTTGAATTTTTTTTAGAAAATTAAGTATTTCAATTTCATGTGGTAGAGAGTTTCATAACCTCATTGCTCACACAATAAAAATTTGCCAACTAACTTCCTTTAGACAAAGTGAATTAGGATCTTTATGCTAGAGTAATTGAATTAACTCTAACTGAAATAGATTAATGCTTTTTTCCTAAATGTTGAAATTTGTTTAAATCCATCAGCTCAAAAAGGCTTTCTCGGACAGACTTGGCGCAAGCTACTCCATTCTGCAGATCCCAAGGGAACCCTGGCCTTTACCATTACACCCCTGTACAGGGATAGATACTTACCATAGGCCCAGGGCTGCATCTACAGAGTAGCTGCTGGCCGGAGGAGCGAGCTTGAGGCTATAGTGGTTGATTCAACTCTAACTAAAGCTTTTTTTTCCTAAATACTGGGATCTGTTTAAGGCTGTTGGCTCAAACAGACTTCCTCGGACAGACTTGGCGCAAGCTACTCCATTCTGCAGATCCCAAGGGAACCCTGGTTTTTACCATTACACACCTGTACAGGGATAGATACTTACCATAGGCCCAGGGTTGCATCTACAGAGTAGCTGCTGGCCGGAGGAGTGCGCTTGAGGCTTGAGTAGTTGAATCAATCCTAACTAAAGAAAAACCTATCTAATGACACTTTCTTGTTAGGACCTGTCTGAGGCCTATGGCTCAAAAAAGCTTCTTTGGAAAGACTTGGCAAAAGCCAGTCTATCCTACAGGTTCCAAAGGAACTCTGGCCTTCACTCTTAAAGCCCTGTACAGTGATAAAGACTTATTACAGGGCCTTGATTGCATCTACATAGTAGATGCTGACTGGAGGGGCAAACTTAAAGTTAGAATGGTTCAGCCAACCCTAACTATTGCTACTTTCTTAAATGTTAGGATATTTCTGAGGCCATTGGCTCAAACAGGCTTCCTTGGACAGACTTGGCGCAAAACACACCATTTCTGATGTTTCCAAATGAACCCTGGGCTTCACCCTTGAACCTCTATACAGGGACCGTTTCATAGTTTTAAGGTTGAAAGACACAAGTCTGTCAAGTTCAACCTAAAAGCTAATGTGTTGATCCAGAGGAAGGCAAAAACCCCATGAGGCAGATGCTAATTGCCCCATATTAGGGGAAAAATTCCTTCCCGACTCCACATATGGCAATCAGACTAGTTCCCTGGATCAACGTCCCATAACAAAATCTAGTACGGATAACCTGCAATTTTATATTATTTAAGAAAGGCACACACATGCCCTCCTTGAATTTTTTTTAGAAAATTAAGTATTTCAATTTCATGTGGTAGAGAGTTTCATAACCTCATTGCTCACACAATAAAAATTTGCCAACTAACTTCCTTTAGACAAAGTGAATTAGGATCTTTATGCTAGAGTAATTGAATTAACTCTAACTGAAATAGATTAATGCTTTTTTCCTAAATGTTGAAATTTGTTTAAATCCATCAGCTCAAAAAGGCTTTCTCGGACAGACTTGGCGCAAGCTACTCCATTCTGCAGATCCCAAGGGAACCCTGGCCTTTACCATTACACCCCTGTACAGGGATAGATACTTACCATAGGCCCAGGGCTGCATCTACAGAGTAGCTGCTGGCCGGAGGAGCGAGCTTGAGGCTATAGTGGTTGATTCAACTCTAACTAAAGCTTTTTTTTTCTAAATACAGGGATCTGTTTAAGGCTGTTGGCTCAAACAGACTTCCTCGGACAGACTTGGCGCAAGCTACTCCATTCTGCAGATCCCAAGGGAACCCTGTTTTTTACCATTACACCCCTGTACAGGGATAGATACTTACCATAGGCCCAGGGTTGCATCTACAGAGTAGCTGCTGGCCGGAGGAGTGCGCTTGAGGCTTGAGTAGTTGAATCAATCCTAACTAAAGAAAAACCTATCTAATGCCACTTTCTTGTTAGGACCTGTCTGAGGCCTATGGCTCAAAAAAGCTTCTTTGGAAAGACTTGACAAAAGCCAGTCTATCCTACAGGTTCCAAAGGAACTCTGGCCTTCACTCTTTCAGCTCTGTACAGCGATAAAGACTTATTGCAGGGCCTTGATTGCATCTACATAGTAGATACTGACTGGAGGGGCAAACTTAAGGCTAGAATGGTTCAGCCAACCCTAACTATTGCTACTTTCTTAAATGTTAGGATATTTCTGAGGCCGTTGGCTCAAACAGGCTTCCTTGGACAGACTGGGCGCAAAACACACCATTTCTGATGTTTCCAAATGAACCCTGGGCTTCACCCTTGAACCTCAATACATGGACAGTTTCATAGTTTTAAGGTTGAAAGACACAAGTCCATCAAGTTCAACCTAAAAGCTAATGTGTTGATCCAGAGGAAGGCAAAAACCCCATGAGGCAGATGCTAATTGCCCCATATTAGAGGAAAAATTCCTTCCCGACTCCACATATGGCAATCAGACTAGTTCCCTGGATCAACGTCCCATAACAAAATCTAGTACGGATAACCTGCAATTTTATATTATTCAAGAAAGGCACACATATGCCCTCCTTGAATTTTTTTTAGAAAATTAAGTATTTCAAGTTAATGTGGTAGAGAGTTCCATAACCTCATTGCTCACACAATAAAAATTTGCCAACTAACTTCCTTTAGACAAAGTGAATTAGGATCTTTATGCTAGAGTAATTGAATTAACTCTAACTGAAATAGATTAATGCTTTTTTCCTAAATGTTGAAATTTGTTTAAATCCATCAGCTCAAAAAGGCTTTCTCGGACAGACTTGGCGCAAGCTACTCCATTCTGCAGATCCCAAGGGAACCCTGGCCTTTACCATTACACGCCTGTACATGGATAGATACTTACTATAGGCCCAGGGCTGCATCTACAGAGTAGCTGCTGGCCGGAGGAGCGAGCTTGAGGCTATAGTGGTTGATTCAACTCTAACTGAAGCTTTTTTTTTCCCTAAATACTGGGATCTGTTTAAGGCTGTTGGCTCAAACAGACTTCCTCGGACAGACTTGGCGCAAGCTACTCCATTCTGCAGATCCCAAGGGAACCCAGGTTTTTACCATTACACCCCTGTACAGGGATAGATACTTACCATAGGCCCAGGGTTGCATCTACAGAGTAGCTGCTGGCCGGAGGAGTGCGCTTGAGGCTTGAGTAGTTGAATCAATCCTAACTAAAGAAATACCTATCTAATGCCACTTTCTTGTTAGGACCTGTCTGAGGCCTATGGCTCAAAAAAGCTTCTTTGGAAAGACTTGGCAAAAGCCAGTCTATCCTACAGGTTCCAAAGGAACTCTGGCCTTCACTCTTACAGCCCTGTACAGCGATAAAGACTTATTACAGGGCCTTGATTGCATCTACATAGTAGATGCTGACTGGAGGGGCAAACTTAAGGCTAGAATGGTTCAGCCACCCTAACTATTGCTACTTTCTGAAATGTTAGGATATTTCTGAGGCCGTTGGCTCAAACAGGCTTCCTTGGACAGACTGGGCGCAAAACACACCATTTCTGATGGTTCCAAATGAACCCTGGGCTTCACCCTTGAACCTCAATACAGGGACAGTTTCATAGTTTTAAGGTTGAAAGACACAAGTCCATCAAGTTCAACCTAAAAGCTAATGTGTTGATCCAGAGGAAGGCAAAAACCCCATGAGGCAGATGCTAATTGCCCCATTTTAGGGGAAAAATTCCTTCCCGACTCCACATATGGCAATCAGACTAGTTCCCTGGATCAACGTCCCATAATAAAATCTATTACCACTAACCTGAAATGTTATATTATTCAAGGAACATTTTTCATCAAGCAGTTTTCACCGGAAATCTGTTGCACAACTGTTTGAATCTCAGTAAATTCCTGCACAACTTACATTTAAATACTCTGACCTTTTTACACCCACTCTTTTAACTTCTTAAATAGTGAACAGAGCTTATCTGGACCGCTTGTGGCTTAGCTTTACCTGAAAACTTATTACAAATTAGGCTGGAAAAGTGGTGTAAATTAGGACTGAAATTGACTCCATCTTTTGACTGGAGTACATTTCTTGAGGTGTAGTACGTCAGCTTTAAGGGGATATTTCAATAAATGAATGACCCTGGCTGCAGGTATAAAGAATCAAACTGTGCTGTCCTGACCCATTCCTGGGATTGTGTATGGCACTGACATCACCTCAATACTGCCGCAGCCAACAAATGTAATCAGACGGACTGCCCAGCTGAGTGCACTGAGCTGCTGCAGCTCTGAGATGGTGGAACCTCTTTTTTTTAATTAAATGACCTGCAGCTAGGGACATTCATTTATTGAAAGGGAACAACCCCTTTAAGGATGAGTCAAGTTCATTAAGAGGTTTAGTCTTTTTAATGAATTTGGTGCACGTTCCTCCAATAGGCGCTTCATGAATGCTGGTATAGAAATCCACCAGCCTTGATGAATCGGCCACCATAGGTTTACATGGCATGAGCATATACAGAACAGTTGTGTAGTATACGTTACCAGGCCCTCATGATGCTCTTGGTCCTGGATGGCCTTCCACAGTCTGCTTTCTTGCTTCATCATCTTGAAGGGCTCCACTTTCTTTTCTTCTGGCTGGCATGGTGCGGCTCTATCATCCTGCTCCTTTAACACGAAGGGACGAATGACTGTAAAGCTGCCAGGAGCGTTTTTTTATCCCCTTAGATCATTGTGACACCACAAAGTGATGACATAGACAAGTGGGTGAGGCGCCTTTATTCAGTCATCGGGTGTGGTCAGAAGAAATTAGCATATTCCGTGATGTTACAACAATGAGAACAGACATGAACATTCTATTCGGAACCCGACCGCCATTATCAGCGGAACCTTCACTGCTGTCAGATTGGCACTAAAAACAAAAAGAGACAGCGGTGAACCTGGACAGTAACAATCTACAGGGACAGTGACTGCTAAGCGGACTTCATGTCAGATGTTATGCAGTTTTGTCAGAAAAAAAAACAATAAAATATATAAAAGACAGGCTCCAATAAACCTTAAACACTGGGCTGTAGTCACAGATTCTCCTTCCACCTGCAGCACATTGCTCCCCTGCCTAACCCTCCCCGTCCTGCAGCATGTTTCTCACCGCTTAATTCTCCCACTCCTGCAGCACATCACTCCCCTGTCTAAACCTCCCCCTCTTGCGGCACATTGCTCCCGTCTAATCCTCCCCTCCTTGCAGCACATTGTGCCCTTTCTAAATCTCCCCCTTCCTGCACCACATCACCCACTGCCAAATCCCCTCTTGCACCACATCGCCCACTGCCAAATCCTGCACTTCCTGCAGCATATCGCTCCCTGCCTAATCCTCTCCTATTGCATTACATCACTCCCCTGCATAAGCCACCTCTTCCTGCAGCACATCGCTTCCCTGCCTAAGCCTCCCCCTCCTGCATTACATCACTCCCCTGCCTAATCCTCCTCTTCCTGCAGCACAGCGCTCCCTGCCTAATCCTCCTCTTCCTGCAGCACATCGCTTCCCTGCCTAAGCCTCCCCCTCCTGCCTTACATCACTCCCCTGCCTAATCCTCCTCTTCCTGCAGCACAGCGCTCCCTGCCTAATCCTCCTCTTCCTGCAGCACATCGCTCCCCTGATCCCCTCTTACGTGACATCTTTTCTATCAGTTACATTTGTGAAGTAACTGCTGTCTCCTGTGAGCAGTGGAGAGCGAAGCTGAGAGCCAGGAGGCTCTGCCCCTCTGCCCCTTCTTGCCACATCATCATCCATCTACATCAGGGCTGTCAAACTCAAATATATAGAGGGCCAAAAGGAAGAGTTTAACTCAGAAAAATAAGTCAACACTTTATCAGATGTTTCTGTGAAAACTTGAGTACAACAAATAAGATTTTGTTATTTTCCCTCAGTTATAAAAAAAATAGTTATGAGAAAAGTGTGACAAAAAGGAGTCATAAAATGCACCAAAATGAAATATCACAATTTATGGCTCAAATTGAGGTGAAGCAAGGAAGAGGTTGAGCTTAGCTAATGAGATGCATCAAACATACAGGTGCTTCTCACAAAATTAGAATATCATCAAAAAGTTAATTTATTTCAGTTCTTCAATCCAAAAAGTGAAACTCATATATTATACAGAGTCATTACAGAGTGATCTATTTCAAGTGTTTATTTCTGTTAATGTTGATAATGATGGCTTACAGCCAATGAAAACACAAAGTCATTATCTCAGTAAATTAGAATAATTAACAAAAATCACCTGCAAAGGCTTCTTACGCATTTAAAAAGGTCCCTTTGTCTGTTTCAGTAGGCTCCACAATCATGGGGAAGACTGCTGACTTGACAGATGTCCAGAAGGCAGTCATTGACACACTCCACAAGGAGTGTAAACCACAAAAGGTCATTGCTAAAGAAGCTGGCTGTTAACAGAGTGCTGTATCCAAGCATATTTATGGAAAGTTGAGTGGAAAGAAAAAGTGTGGTAGGAAGAGGTGCACAAGCAACCGGGATAACCGCAGCCTTGACAAGATTGTTAAGGAAAGGCCATTCAAACATTTGGGGAAGATTCACAAGGAGTGGACTGCTGCTGGAGTCATTGCTTCAAGAGCCATCACACACAGACGTATCCAGGACATGGGCTACAAGTGTCACATTCCTTGTGTCGAGCCACTCATGACCAATAGACAACGCCAGAAGCATCTTACCTGGGCCAAGGAGAAAAACACCTGGACTGTTGCTCAGTGGTCCAAGGTGTTGTTTTCCGATGAAAGTAAATTTTGCATTTAATTTGGAAATCAAGGTCCCAGAGTCTGGAGGAAGAGTGGAGAGGCCACAATCCAAGCTGCTGGAGGTCTCGTGTGAAGTTTCCACAATCGGTGATGGTTTGGGGAGCCATGTCATCTGCTGGTGTAGGTCCACTGTGTTTTATCAAGACCAAAGTCAGCGCAGCCGTCTACCAGGACATTGTAGAGCACTTCATGCTTCCCTCTGCCGACAAGCTTTATGGAGATGGAAATGTCATTTTCCAGCAGGACTTGGCACCTGTCCACACGGCCAAAAGTACCAATACCTGGTTTACACAACAGTATCACTGTGCTTGATTGGCAGCAAACTCACCTGACCTTAACCCCATAGAGAATCTATTATAGAGAATCTATGGGGTATTGTCAAGAGAAAGATGAGAGACACCAGACCCAACAATGCAGACGAGCTGAAGGCTTCTATCAAAGCCACCTGGGCTTCCATAACACCTCAGCAGTGTCACAGGCTGATCGCCTCCATGCCACATTGCCGCATTGATGCAGTAATTGATGCAAAAGGAGCCTGGCCAAGTATTGAGGGCATTTACTGAACATACATTTCAGTAGGACAACATTTCAGATTTTAAAAACATTTTTCAAGCTGGTGTTATAAAGTATTCTAATTTACTGAGATAATAGCATTAACAGAAATAAACACTTAAAATAGATCACTCTGTCTGTAATGACTCTATATAATATGAGTTTTACTTTTTGTATTGAAGAACTGAAATAAATTAACTTTTTGATGATATTCTAATTTTGTGAGAAGCACCTATAGTATGCTATATGCCCAATTTTAACAAATGTACTGCAATTTTTGCTGAATGTGTTCAGAAATGTACAGATGTGTAAGCAGACAAATGCAGAGACTTAGGCTATGTGCCCACGATGCACAAAAGCTCCGGATTTTTCCTGAGCGTTTCTGCATCTCCCTGGCAGAAAAAACGCATGCGGATTGTACATGCGGATTGTACATGCGGATTGTATATGCGGATTGTACATGCGGATTGTGCATGCGGATTGTACATGCGGATTGTACATGCGGATTGTACATGCGGATTGTATATGCGGATTGTATATGCGGATTGTACATGCGGATTGTACATGCGGATTGTATATGCGGATTGTACATGCGGATTGTACATGCGGATTGTACATGCGTTTTTCCTGCCAGGGACATGCAGAAGTGAAGCGTTCTTCACATGCATTTCCACATGCGGGTTGACAAGCGCTTTACAAGTGATTTTAGCATCACTTGGAAAGTGCTTGTCAATTTGGTCACACTATAGAAATCCATGAAAACGGCATGGATTTATATAGTGTGACCCCAAAGACTGGTTAAAAATAAAAAAATCTACTGTATAATTGTCTTATCCCGTCTGTCTGTCTGTCTGTTTGTCCGTCTGTCCTGGAAATCCCGCGTCGCTCATTGGTCCGGCAGCGGCCAATCAGCGCCGCGGGATTTCTGAAAAAAGATGGCGGCCGTTAGCGGCTCATCTGCGGGACGTAGCTCAGCGGCGATGCAGCCGGGAGATGAGCGCCGCGAGGCGCTCATCTCCCGGCCGGTACCAGCAGAAGGACATCGACCGCCGGACCCATCTGCGGGACGGAGATGCAGCCGGGAGCCAAGATCGTGTAGCCAAGATCGGTGATTGGTCGCGGCCGATATTTAAATTTGGCGCCCAAATCGGTGATTGGTCGCGGGCAGCGTCCGCGACCAATCAGTACAGTAGTGTTTAACTTTTGCGGCAAGATCAGTGATTGGTCGCGGGCCAAGACCGCGACCAATCACCGATTTGTGCGGCACATTTAAATAGCGGCCGCGACCAATTGGATGTCAGCGCCGCTCAACGGTCCTCCCTTCACACCCTAGCCGCATGGATGTCAGCGCCGCTCCCCGGTCCTCCCTTCACACCCTAGCCGCATGGATGTCAGCGCCGCTCCCCGGTCCTCCCTTCACACCCTAGCCGCTGATGTCCCCACAGTATCTGCATGGTGTTACAAAGGTCCGGACATTTGTGTTAAAAATCGCTGATTGGTCGCCGACGCTATTTAAATGTGGCGCCAAAATCGGTGATTGGTCGCGCCCAGCGTCGGCGACCAATCAGCGATTTTTAACACAATTGTCCGGACCTTTGTAACATCATGCGGATACTGTGGGGACATCAGCGGCTAGGGTGTGAAGGGAGGACCGGGGAGCGGCGCTGACATCCAATTGGTCGCAGCCGCTATTTAAATGTGCCGCACAAATCGGTGATTGGTCGCGGTCTTGGCCCGCGACCAATCACTGATCTTGCCGCAAAAGTTAAACACTACTGTGCTGATTGGTCGCGGACGCTGCCCGCGACCAATCACCGATTTGGGCGCCAAATTTAAATATCGGCCGCGACCAATCACCGATCTTGGCTCCACATTTAAACACCGCTGTACTGATTGGTCGCGGACGCTATTTAAATGTGGCGCCAAAATCGGTGATTGGTCGCGCCAAGCGTCGGCGACCAATCAGCACAGCGGTGTTTAAATGTGGAGCCAAGATCGGTGATTGGTCGCGGCCGATATTTAAATTTGGCGCCCAAATCGGTGATTGGTCGCGGGCAGCGCCAGCGACCAATCACCGATTTTTAACACAAATGTCCGGACCTTTGTAACACCATGCGGATACTGTGGGGACATCAGCGGCTAGGGTGTCAAGGGAGGACCGGGGAGCGGCGCTGCGGGTCCGGATACTTCTGCTGCGAGCAGTCGCTCATCTCCCGGCTTCTCGCAGCGGAAGTAGCCGCACAGGCAGCGGCGCTCCCCGGTCCTCACTAATACGATTCCGCTCCCCGGTCCTCACCAATACGATTCACTGATTGGTCTCGCTCTCCACACGCGTCCAATCAGTGATCTTGGCGCTAAAGTTAAACACCGCTCTGCTGATTGGTCGCGGCCGCTGCCCGTGACCAATTCTCGATTTGGGCGCCACATTTAAATAGCGGCCGCGACCAATCACCGATCTTGCCGCCACATTTAAACACTGCTGTGCTGATTGGTCGCGGACGCCAGACGCGACCAATCAGCGATTTTGGCGCCAAATTTAAACCCGCTCCGCTAGTTGGTCGCGGATGCCGGCCGCGACTAATCAGCATTACTGGCGCCAAATTTAAACACCGCTCTGCTGATTGATCGCGGTCGCTGGCCGAGATCAATCAGCAGTATTGGCGCCAAATTTAAACACCGCTCTGCTGATTAGTCACGGTCGCCGTCCACGACCAATCAGCAATATTGGCGCAAAATTTAAACACCGCTCTGCTGATTGGTCGCGGTCGCCGTCCGCGACCAATCAGCAGTATTGGCGCCAAATTTAAACCCCGCTATGCTGATTGGTCGCGGTTGCCGGCCGCGACCAATCAGCAGTATTGGCGCCAAATTTAAACACCGCTCTGCTGATTGGTCGCGGGCGGCGATTGCGACCAATCAGCATTATTGGCGCCAAATTTAAACCCCGCTCTGCTGATTGGTCGAGACAGCCGGCCGCCACCAATCAGCAATTTTGGCGCCAAATTTAAACCCCGCTCTGCTGATTGGTCGCGGTTGCCGGCCGCGACTAATCAGTATTGTTGGCGCCAAATTGCCGGCCGCGACTAATCAGCATTATTGCCGCCAAATTTAAACACCGCTCTGCTGAATGGTCGTGGCCGTGACCAGTCACTACTATTGGCGCCAAATTTAAACACCGCTTTGCTGATTGGTCGCGACCGGCGGCTGCAACCAATCAGCATTATTGGCGCAAAATTTAAACCCCGCTCTGCTGATTGGTCACGTTCGCTGGCCGCGACCAATGAGCATTATTGGCGCAAAATTTAAACCCCGCCCTGCTGATTAGTCGCGACTGCCGGCCGTGACCAATCAGCGATATAGCCGCTAAATTTCAACACCGCTTTGCTGATTGGTCGCGGTTGTTGGCCGCGACCAATCAGCGATTTTGGCGCCAAATTTAAACACCGCTCTGCTGATTGCGCCCGGTCTGCCGCATACATATTCTAGAATACCCGATGCGTTAGAATCAGGCCACCATCTATAAATCTATACTTAACTTCCGATGGCCCCCGCAGTCTTGCTTCGCTCCGTCCTGGCTGCCGGCAGATCGCGGTACACTGAAGGACCTGCTGTCACATGACTATGACGTCAGCGCAGGTCCTTCAGTCCATCGCGAGCTGCCGGCATGGGAGGACGAGCGCAGCGGGGGCCGTCAGAAGGTAAATATAACATTTATTTTATATTTTATTCTTTTTTTTGACAGGTTCTATGGTACCCGGGTCCGGAGGAGAGTCTCCCATCCTCCACACGCGGGTACCATCCGCACATTGAACGCATGTATTCCGCATGTGCTTATCTAGTGAAGCGGAATCCATTTGTTCCAATGCAAGTCAATGGCGGCGAAAAAGCAGCACTTACGCGAAATAATTGGTAGTGCTGCGTTTTTTTCCGCAATGATAATCCGCAGTGGAAATTTCCGCAGCATGTGCACAGCACATGCGGACTATCATTGGGGAACATGGCAGACCTTCTAACATGCGTTTTTAAGCGTTTCTGCAGCGTTTTTGCCATGCCGAAACGCTTAAAAAACGCATTGTGGGCACACAGCCTTAGGCCATGTGCCCACGCAGCGTTTTTGTAGCATTTTTGCGGCATTTTTACGGCCGCGAAAACGTTTGTAGAACAGTCTGCCATGCAAAGCCATGTGAATTCGGATGTGCTGTGCACATGATGCGCTAATTTGCGCGCCGAATTCGCATTACTTTGCAAAACGCAGCATGACCATTTCTACTGCGATTACGCTGAAGCTTATTCGCGATGCGTGTGGTATCTGGGAGGAAGACGAGACTACAACTCCTCTTCATCCTGGCTACCACGCGGTGAAAAAAAGAAATAAAAAAGTTAAAAACAAACAAAACCTGTATATTCACCTCTCCGGCGGCCCCCGCTCTGCTCTCCGGTCTCCTCCGGTCTGCTGTCTGTACTGTCAGGACCTGCGGTGACGTCATTTAGTCAGGTGATGGTTGCATGACAGCTGACGTCGGCATCAGGTGATGGTCGCGTGACCATCAGCTGACTAAATGACGTCACCGCAGGTCCTGACCGTACACTGCAGGACGCTGAAGAGAGAAGACGCGGCCGGGAGCAGACCGGAGGAGACCGGAGAGCAGACCGGGGGCCGCCGGAGAGGTGAATATACCGTTGTTTTTTTTTATTTATTAACGTTTTCTTTTTTTTACTATAGATGCTGCATTTAAAGCATCTAAGTTGTTCACACATTATAGATCCATGTCGGTTGCATGGATTTATATTGTGTGATCAACTTGTCAAGCACTTTTCCAAGTGATGCTCAAAATTGCTTGGAAAAGTGCTTGAAAAAACGCATGTGAAAACGCTTCTCTCTGGCAGAAAAAACGCATGTAAATCTGCATCAAATCTGCTAGGTGTGCACACAGCCTTATAGCTGGTTTTGCTCTGAGCTGAGATGTCCGGGCTGAATAATGCTCTGGGAGCAGAACCCATCAGCAGAATCTGTCTGTTTCCTGCCTTGTAGCAGTGGATCCCGGCTATTTAGCTCACAGAGCATTGTCTACACAAGATACAATTGTATCCAATTTTCAGCTGGGAACAGGACTATGGACAAGTTTTGCAGCAACTGCATTTGTGATAGGAAATGTTGATCAATCTAGATTTTCTTCAGTGTTCTTATTCATTGCAGAAAATCTTAAAAAAGCCGAGGAATGTGGGCAACATGGTGGGTCAATGATTAACGCTGTGGGGCTGGGTTCATATAATAGCAAGGACAACATCTGCAAGGAGTTTGTATGTTCTCCCCGTGTTTGTATGGGTTTCCTCCGGGTTCTCCGGTTTCCTCCCACACTCCAAAGACATACTGATAGGGAATTCATATTGTGAGCCCCAATGGGGACAGTGATGATAATGTCTGTAAGGTGCTACGAAATCTAACGGCGCTATGTAAGAGAGTAAAATAAATATATAACTAAATAAAATGAATGTATTAAAAGGCTAAGATTGCAAAGAGCTTGTAAAAACAAGAAACTTTGCAATTTCCTTCTTATTCAAAATCTTCTCTGTTCTCAAGAAGGAAAAGATTTTTAATTCTGCAGTGTACAGCTCATTGCTATGGTTACTGACCACCTGAGAAGTGGCTGGTCTCCTTGGCAAGAAGCGCTCACTTGCAGACTGGTGGACTTCAGCGCCCCTGTGCCTGTCCCATTCTGCAGAGGCAAAGCTGCCTCTGCCCGCAGAATGCAAGAGGGCACAATTCAGACAAGCGGCTCAGCCAAGCCACCGGCCAGAACTGTAAATCTTCAGCTTCTGATGAGAGGAACACAAGACCACCCCTTTAATAAAGGAGTAGAGCAGAACTCATACAGTGATTAGTGGGGGTCTGACACCTGAAATCCCCAGACATCAGCTACTTCTGCAAGATGATGTACACAGTGTTAAGAGCTGGAATAGCACAGCTCCGCACACTGTGCAATGGCTGGTTTCAGGTACTACAGCTCAGATCACAATCATTTCAATAGGAGCTGCAGTACCAAGATCGGCCACTACACAGTGTACAGCGCTGTGCTGTTTGGGCTCTCTACGCTGAGTATTTCCAGCTGCTGTCTTATTGGTGAGGGGGCAGTGTGTTGGAACCTCACTGATCTGATATTGATGACCAGGGTCGGACTGCGGTGTCTGGGGCCCACAGGGGAAATTAACTCTAGGGGCCCACCTACAGCAAGATGCAAATATCTGTTATCCGCTCTCCCTGTTATAGTGGAGCATTGACTGGCGGCTCCTGCACATCTACTGGGCGACACTCTAACTGGGATGGACATGTTTGCATTAAAGGGCTTCTTTGGTTAAAACTAGTGTTGAGCGAGTATGTTCTGTTAACCTTTTCGGCGAGTATGCTCGGGCCGAGCTCCGAGTATTTATAGCTGCTCGGTGATATGGTTGAATCGCTCCCGTGTGCATGATTTGCGACTGTTTGACGGTTTTAATACATGTGAGGAATGTGTAAGAAATAACCACCATAAATGAGGAGGGCACCATCTAATAAACGGGATCTACCTGCAGCATCTCATGAACTAACAAGTGGAAAATTATTTTTGGGAAAGAGGAGATGCTAACTAATAGTGATCACCAAAATGATAAAGAAAAAAATAAATAAATAGTGATCAATAGCAATATCAATCTATGAAAATATATCAATTTATTAAATACAAATGTTTCCTGACACATATACATGTAGTAACAAACTAACAAACATATAAAACACCATAAAATAGTGGAAAAACACCACTGTCTAAAGAGCCATCATTTTGGTGATCACTATTAGTTAGCAAATAATTTTCCGAATGTGTAAGAAATAGACATTCCTCACATGTATTAACCCCTTAAGCCGCGGAGCATTTTCCGTTTTTGCATTTTCGCTTTTTGCTCCACTTGTTCCCAGAGCCATAGCGTTTTTATTTTTTGGTCAATATGGCCATGTTAGGGCTTATTTTTTGCGGGACGAGTTGTACTTTTCAACGCCATTACTAGTTTTACCATGCCGTGTACGGGAAAACGGGAAAAAAATTCCAAGCGCCGTGAAATTCCAAAAAAAGTGCAATACCACTGAGGTTTTTTTTAATTTTTTTTTACCACGTTCACTGAATGCTAAAACTGACCTGCCATTATTATTCTCCAGGTCATTAAGAGTTCAAAGACACCAAACATGTATAGGTTCTTTTTTATTTAAGTGATGAAAAAAAATTCCAAAGTTTGGTAAAAAAAAAAAATGGTGCCATTTTCCGAGACCCGTAGCGTCTCCATTTTTCGGGATCTGGGACAGGGTGAGGGCTTATTTTTTGTGAACCGAGCTGAAGTTTTTATAGATGCTATTTTGGGGTAGATCCGATGTTTTGATCGCCCGTTATTGCATTTTATTGCAATTTTACGGCGACCAAAAAACGTAATTCTGTCGTTTAGAATTTTTTTCTCATTACGCCATTTACCGATCGCATTAATTCTTTTTTTATATTGATAGATAGGGCAATTCTAAATGCGGCGATACCAAATATGTGTATGTAGGGTTTTTTTTTATGATTTTATTTTGAATGAGGCGAAAGGGGGGTGATTTAAACTTTTATATTTTTTTATTTTTTTTCATATTTTTTAAAACTTTTTTTTTCACTTTTTGCTTGCTTCTGTAGTTTCCATAGGAGACTAGAAGCAGCAACTGTCCGATCGCCTCTGCTACATACAGGGGACGATCAGATCCCCTGTATGCAGCAGAAATGGTCCTGTGCTATGAGCGCCGACCACTAGGTGGCGCTCACAGCGACAGGATCATTACAACCACTGGTGTCTGCTGCAGACCCAGGGTTGTCATGACCACCCATCGGCGACCCACGATCATGTGACGGGGTTGCCGATGGGAGGGGTAAGTGACGCGCTTCCAGGAAGCGCGCATTAAATGCCGCTGTCAGAGATTGACAGCGGCATTTAATATGTTAACAGCCGCTGGTGGATCACGATTCCACCCGCGCCTGTTGCGGGCACATGTCAGCTGTAATAATCAGCTGACATGTGCTTGGTTCAGTGCGGGCTCAGCGCCGGAGCCCTCACTGAACCGGAGGATAACGACATGCGCGTACTAATACGTGACATGTCGTTAAGGGGTTAAAGCTGTCAAACAGTTGCAAATCATGCACACGGGAGCGATTCAACCATATCACCGAGCAGCTGTAAATACTCGGCGCTCGGCCCGAGCATACTCGGACAGAACATACTCGCTCAACACTAGTTAAAACAAGTTATCACCGATCCATGGGCTCTACAGGATAGGTGATCACTTATTGAGCATTTGTGTCCGAACATTGGAAAACGCACCTATCGGAAGAATGGGGAAGTTTTATCCCTGACAGAACACTTATCCCTATTTTAAAATGCTGCGGCAGGTGGGACGTCTGACCGCAGCTCTATTCATTCTCTTAGAGACTTGCAAAAAAGAGCAGCGCTCACAGCCACTGAGAGAATGAATGGATCAGTGGTCGCATCTCACATGCCGCTCCAGTCTAATGGGGAGAAAAGCTCCACATTCTGCCGGTGTGTGCAAGCAGTCAGACCCCCACCAATCAATATTATCAATGATCCTGTGGAGAGGTGATTACTTGTTTTCACCGGAGAACCCCTGTAAGTGCATCTCTGCCGCTCTTGTCCAAGTATTTAATCGCTAAGGCCACGGCCCTACTATCAGTATTCGGTCAGTGTCCAGTCAGTATTTTTTCTCAGGAGTGGGAGCCAAAACAGGTGATGAACAATCAGAGAAAAGGTATAATAGAAACAAGTCACCAATTCTGCATTAATCAACCATTCCTGGTTTCGGCAGCCACTCCTGAGAAAAATACTGACCAAATACTGATGGTGGGGCTGTGGCCTAATGGAAAAAAATCTTTTCCTAGTTAAGATCAGCGAGAATAAAATGACCGCCATACACAACACAGTCCACTATATCAACACCAATAATACCACATACAAAAGGGACAAATATCGCCACACCTTGACTAGATCACATATTACCACTACATAGTGACCGAATAATACCACATACAAGGAACAAATATGGCCAAACTATGACCAGACCATATATTACCACCCCAAGGTGACCAAATACTACAATACTGATCATGAATACAAAACCACAATACTAACAACACTGTTATTACCACCAGCAACATTATACACAGGAGCTCTGTATATAGTGTCAGTGTACAGGTAACACAGTGATCACCAGTGACATTATAGACAGGAGCTCTGTATATAGTGTATAGGTAATACAGTGATCACCAGTGACATACACAGGAGCTCTGTATATACTATATACACACGTGGTCAAAATTGTTGGTACCCCTCGTTTAATGAAAGAAAAACCCACAATGGTCACAGAAAAAACTTGAATCTGACAAAAGTAATAATAAATTAAAAATCGATGAAAATGAACAAATGAAAGACAGACATTGCTTTTCAACCCTGCTTCCACAGAATTTAAAAAAAAATTAAACTCTTGAAATAGGCCTGGACAGAAATGATGGTACCCCTGAAAATAATGTGACAAAAGGGACATGTTAAATCAAGTTGTGTCCACTAATTAGCATCACAGGTGTCGACAATCTTGTAATCAGTCAGTGGGCCTGTATATAGGGCTACAGATACTCACTGTGCTGTTTGGTGACATGGTGTGTACCACACTCAACATGGACCAAAGGAAGCAAAGGAAAGAGTTGTCTCAGGAGATTAGAAAGAAAATTATAGACAAGCATGTTAAAGGTAAAGGTTATAAGACCATCTCCAAGCAGCTTGATGTTCCTGTAACTACAGTTGCACATATTATTCAGAAATTTAAGATCCATGGGACTGTAGCCAACCTCCCTGGACGTGGCCGCAGGAGGAAAATTGATAACAAATCAAAGAGACGAATAATATGAATGGTAACAAAAGAGCCCAGGAAAACTTCTAAAGAGATTAAAGGTAAACTTCAAGCTCAAGGAACATCAGTGTCAGATCGCACCATCCGTCGTTGTTTGATCTAAAGTGGACTTCATGGGAGACGACCAAGGAGTACACCATTGTTGAAAAAAAATCATAAAAAAGCCAGACTGGAATTTGCCAAACTACATGTTCACAAGTCACAAAGCTTTTAGGAGAATGCCCTATGGACAGATGAGACAAAAATGGAAGTTTTTGGCAAGGCACATCAGATCTATGTTCACAGATGGAAAAATGAAGCATATCAAGATAAGAACACTGTCCCTACTGTGAAACACGGAGGAGTCTCTTTTATGTTTTGGGGCTGGTCTGCCGCATCTGGCACAGGGTGTCTTGAATCTGTGCAGGGTACAATGAAATCTCAAGACTATCAAGGGATTCTAGAGAGAAATGTGCTGCTCAGTGTCAGAAAGCGTGGTCTCAGTCGCAGGTCATGGGTCTTGCAACAGTATTATGACCCAAAACACACAGCTAAAAACACCCAACAATGGCTAAGAGGAAAACATTGGACTATTCTGAAGTGGCTTCTATGAGCCCTGACCTAAATCCTATGGAGCATCTTTGGAAAGAGCTGAAACATGCCGTCTGGAAAAGGCAACCTTCAACCATGAGACAACTGGAGCAGTTTGCTCATGAGGAGTGGGGCAAAATACCTGTGGAGAGGTGCAGAAGTCTCATTGACAGTTACAGGAGTCGTTTGATTGCAGTGATTGCCTCAAAAGGTTGTTCAGCAAAATATAAAGTTAAGAAGAACCATCATTTCTGTCCAGGCCTGTTTTATCAGTTTATTTATTTATTTTTTATTCTGTGGAAGCAGAAAAGCAATGTCTGACTTTCATTTGTTCATTTTCATAGATTTTTAATTTATTATTACTTTTGTCAGATTCAAGTTATTTCTGTGACCATTGTGGGTTTTTCTTTCATTAAACGAGGGGTACCAACAGTTTTGACCACGTGTGTAGTGTAAGTGTACATGTGTGTCACCCTGGCCTGGATGCCACAAGCGTAATTAAAGCTGTGTCTGAGAGCAGGGGGGAGGTTCTCTAGTCAGGGGAACATTAGCATGCAATGCCTCCTGTCTCAGGCCAGTAGGGGGAGCAGGCTGCCCCTATAAAAGCTGGTGCTGAGGGCAGGGTTAGAGAGAACCCAGATGACCTGTCTCAGGACTGAGACGTGTCTCAGCAGAGCAGGGACAGACAGTTGCACTGCACCTAAGAGGAAGTGTGGCAGGAGGAGAGCCACAAGCCAGAGACAAGAGGCGAAGAGAGCCTGTCTTGGCAGATAACAGACTTAATCTACCAGAGTTTGGTGTCTGAGGCTGGAAGGATTCCACATCCCCCAGCAGAGAACCAGTCCGCAAGGGACTGTATATTCCTTGGCCTAAGAAGCCTGGAGGCCCTGCCACAACAGAAGGGACCAGTAAAGCCATACAAGGCTGGGAGCAGAAAGGAACCCACGTCGCAGGCCATACAGGCGAGAAAACATGGAAAGCTCGGAAACGTGGGCTGTTACCCTATCAGGAGGAGATAGCCAGAAGGAGCGCAGAAAGCACGGTAGGCCTACACCCTCACCCTGACCAGGGCCAATTTCCCCGTTGCTCTCAGACATCCAGGTCCCCTCCTAGCCGGGACTGTTTGTGGGTCAGTTTACCTGTTTAGTAAAGACCCTAGACTGCAACCTGTTGTCTGTGTGCTCCTTGCTCCTCCAGCACTATCAGCACTGGGACTCCCACTACCATCACTCCCAACATCCATTATACTGCCCTGGGGCCGCACTCTTCCCGTGGAGAGTCACACTACCCTAGCTGCACACCTCATCAGCCCCAGCGGTCTGCATGCAGCGGCGGTTCCTAATAACCGCAATCCATGGGTGGCGTAGTCGGACATTATCAGCAGAACATAGCAGACTACCATTGGCCTGACCACCCTGAGCCACGGAACCGGGTCGCCACTACTACCCCCATCGTCTCCCTATTGCCCGGATCCGAGTGCCGCACGGCCCAGGGGGCGAGTCAGCTTTGGCGTAGTCGGCAGGATTTCGTGCCCGCAACCACCGGGTACTGCGTGCCTGAAAAAGACTTTTGTAACTTACCTGTGGCAAAGTTTCCCGCCGTCCGGAGTCTTTTCCCGCCATCCGGAGCCGATTCCCGCCATCGGACGCCATCTTGGACCGTTTCCCGCCGTCTTCTGCCGCCTTCCCGCCATCCGCAGCTGCTTCCCGCCATCGGACGCCATCTTCAGGACGCCGCGCGGGAAGAAGAGGGGCGTGGACGTCAAAACCGCGCGAGATCCGAAGCTCCGCCTCACGCACCGACGCTGCGCAAGGTCCTGGAAGGGAGAGAGAGCGACGC
Organism: Phyllobates terribilis; assembly: GCF_046119375.1. Lineage (NCBI taxonomy): Eukaryota > Metazoa > Chordata > Amphibia > Anura > Dendrobatidae > Phyllobates > Phyllobates terribilis. Next base: position 5,468,769 of record NW_027362823.1, read on the forward strand.
TGACGTCATCAGGACGCGACGCCAGGTCCTCGTCCATAGCAGCAGCAGCGGAGCCGCGGCCTACAGAAGAGGATCGTCGGAAGGTAGGCCACGCGTAACTAGCGGGGGAGGAAGATGACGGACACAGAGGCGCCCACTACCACCAACGCAACTGCAGCAGCGGTGATGCCCTTTTCCTTGCCCTACATCCCTGGAGCGGCCTGGCTGCCCAAATACTCAGGGGAGCCCCATGCCCTAACTGACTTCAAGGAAAGGCTATACAGTTTGTTCCACGTTTACCCCCTGACAGAGGAACAGAAGGTCAGCATATTAACAGGGCAGTTAACTGGCGCAGCCCAGCGGGAGGTAAAATCATGGCCCACTGAGGAGAAAAGGACTGTGAAGGGTATTCTGGCCCGGCTGCGGGGTACCTTTGACACACGTACCTCCGCTGAGATTAAAATGAGGTTCTATGGATGTAAGCAGCGGGCACAGGACAGCATCAGAGACTATGCCCTAAATCTGCAGGAAGCCTTGAGGGCTATTCAACAAACTGACCCTGGCAGTGTGCAGGAAACGGATAAGCTGCTAACAGAACAATTCATAGAAGGTCTGCTGTCTAGCGCCCACAGGGCCCAACTGCGCCTCATGTTCTTTCAGAACCTCGACCTTACCTTTGCCCAATTTAAGGACAGGGCCATAAGGGTGCTCCGTGAATCTGCAACCAGTGGCGCTATAAACCCCCGGCGCCCTGCTATCACTTACCACCAGGAGGCGGCGCCCTCCTCTATGGACTCCGTGGAGGCTGATGCACAGGCCCTGAACCAAGCCCCGTCGAAAGATCTGCACCAACAAGTCCAGGAGCTGACCAGGAGCGTCGCGGCGTTGACCAGGACCGTCCAGGCGTTGCAAGTGGACCCGTCAAAACCCATCGAGCTGGCTTCAAGTCCGGAGGATGTCCCATGGCGTCGACAGAGGAGGATCCCGTCGTTCCGAGGGAGGCCCACAGACCGCTACGCAGAGGATGGACAGCCCATTTGCTGTCGATGCAACCAGCCCGGACACATTTCCAGGTACTGTAATTTAAACGGGTCCAACCTGGGGCAGAGGGCCAACCCCCAGGCATAAGATCACCAGGCCCTTACAATTGGCGTAATAAGTACGTTGGGGGGCGCCCGGTTTTACCCGTGGTGCTGGACGGTATCCCCATGAGCGCCTTGCTGGATACTGGGTCACAAGTAACCACTATCCCTTATGTACTTTTTAAGCAGTATTGGACTGATGCTGATATCACACGGTATCCAGACGGTAACTTGAGCATCATCGCCAGTAATGGCTTACCCGTGCCGCAGATGGGGTTCAAGGAGATGACCATTAAGATTGGTAAAGTTGAACTACCGGCACAGGGAGTGATTATTGTGGACATTGACCGTCGTGAAAGTCACCCTAAAATAACTGTGGGTACTAATGTAATTGAAAATTGTCTTTCAGAGGTAATTGTAATCTTACAACAGGTGGCGGTGAATGCTAGTTCCAGCCAACAGAGAGTCCTCAACAAGGAGATAAAAGCCCTGATGAGACGGCAGCAGGTAGAACTGTCTGGTGGTGAGATCGGTAGCGTAAGACTGAGTGACCCATTCCCCATTTCCATGCCTCCCAAAAGTGAAATGATGATCTGGTGTCGGACTGCAATCGGGTTGAGAGGTAGAGACTACCAAGCCATGGTAGAACCCGTGTACTCAGACAGCAGGCCCACCATTTTGACAGCCCGGGGGGTGGTTGATGTCCGTCATGGGAGGGTGCCCGTCCGCATTCTCAACATTGGGGAGAGGGAGGTACACTTACCCAGGTACGCTACACTCGCCAAGCTGTTTGTGGTCGAACACAAAGCTATCAGGGCCGTGGAACCCTTGCCTCCATCTCCTCAGGCGGAGGGTAATGGCTCCCAGAAACAAAAGGAGGACTGGTGCCAGAAACTCCACGTGGGTGCTGACTCCACTCCCCTGCACCAAAAACAAGGAGTCTACCGGGTGGTACAGGAGTACGAGAGAGTCTTTAGTAAGCACCCGCTAGACTTCGGCAGAGTAAAGGGGATAGAACACCACATCCCCACAGGGAGCCACCCACCGATAAAAGAGAGGCACAGACCTGTACCCCCTGCACATTATCAGAACGCAAGGGGCATGCTAAGAGAGATGAAAGAAGCTGGGGTTATTAGAGACAGCTGTAGCCCCTGGGCAGCCCCCTTGGTTCTGGTCAAAAAGAAAGACGGCACCATGAGAATGTGCGTCGACTATAGACAAATCAACCGTATCACTCACAAAGACGCATATCCGCTGCCTAGAATAGAGGAGTCTTTAGCCGCACTAAAATCAGCTAACTTCTTTTCTACTTTGGACCTTACTAGCGGGTACTGGCAGGTTCCTGTGGCAGAGGCTGACAAGGAGAAGACCGCCTTCACCACCCCGATGGGACTGAGCGAATTCAACTGCATGCCTTTCGGGCTCTGCAACGCACCAGGGACCTTCCAGCGGCTGATGGAATGCTGTCTAGGGCACCGAAACTTCGAGACGGTCCTCCTTTACCTGGACGACGTGATCGTCTATTCGAAGACCTACGAGGACCATCTGAAGCACCTGGCCGAGGTGTTCGAAGCCCTGGCAGGCTATGGCCTGAAGGTGAAACCATCGAAGTGTCACCTGCTGAAACCAAAGGTCCAGTACCTAGGGCACGTGGTAAGCGCGGAAGGAGTGGCCCCCGACCCTGACAAGGTCGCGGCAATCAAGAGCTGGCCAAGCCCCTCGAACATCAAAGAGGTGAGACAGTTTCTCGGGTTGGTAGGCTACTACCGAAGATTCATCCCCGGGTTCACCAAGATGGCAGCTCCTATGCAGGACCTCCTGATCGGACAGTCTAAGTCCAGGAGGCAAAAGCCGCCCTTCAAGTGGGATAAACCGGAAGAGGAGTCCTTCCGCCAGCTAAAGATGGCCCTCACAGGGGATGAGATCCTGGCCTACCCTGATTATGGCCAGCCTTTCATTCTCCACACAGATGCCAGTAATGTGGGACTGGGAGCCGTATTGTCCCAAAACCAACAGGGCAGAGAACGGGTGATCGCATACGCCAGCCGGAAGCTGAGGCCCACCGAGAGGAACCCGGAGAATTACAGCTCCTTCAAGCTAGAATTCTTGGCGGTGGTGTGGGCCGTGACGGAACGCTTCAAGCATTACCTGGCCTCCGCAAAGTTCACCATGTACACGGACAACAACCCGTTGACACACCTGGACAATGCAAGACTGGGTGCCCTGGAACAGCGGTGGATGGCCCGTCTCTCCAACTATGACTTCGTGATCAAGTACCGGGCAGGCAAAACCAACTCCAACGCGGACGCCCTATCAAGGATGTCTCACTTACCTGAAGGTGACGAAGACCCAGAAGAGCTGGAGGAGGTAGAACTCCCCGCGTTTCACCGGTATGGAGCCGCTCAACACTCTCACCGCGTGAAGGAGGAGGATCTAACAACTGTGATGATGAATCCCCTACCTCACCACAGCTGGGCCGAGACCCAAGATAGTGACCCTGCAGTCCGCCTGGTGAAAGATCTGCTGACCCGGGAAGACGCCCGCTTAGATCCAGATGCCCCAGAGGAAGCCAAGCAGCTATGGAAGGAGAAGAGCAAGCTGTTCCTCTACGAAGGCAAGTTGTGCAGAAGGATTGTCAACCACCGGACGCACGAGCTGACCTGGCAAGTCGTGGTCCCAAGGAGGGATGCAGCTATGGTCCTGGGGGCTTACCATGACAGAGCGGGACACTTCGGTTGGAAGAAACTGGAGTTCCTACTAAGAGGAAGATTCTTTTGGGTCGGCATGAGAGGAGCTGTAGAAAAATGGTGCAGAGACTGTGGCCCTTGTCACCTAAGGAGGAAGGACCGTGCCAGCCAGAAGACACCCTTGAGGCCCATCATCACCACGCAGCCTCTTGAGCTGGTAGCTCTGGACCATGTCAAATTGGCTCCCAGCCGGTCAGGATACATCTATGCCCTGACAATCGTGGACCACTATTCCCGTTTTCTAGTGGTGGTCCCGGTAAAGGACTTGACAGCCCAAACAGCGGCCAGAGCCTTCCAGCAATATTTCTGCCGTCCACACGGGTATCCGGAACAGGTCCTGACAGACCAGGGTCCAGCGTTCGAGGCTGAAATCTTCCAGGAGTTCTGCAACCTCTATGGCTGTAAGAAGATTCGTACAACGCCTTACCACCCCCAAACCAACGGGATGTGTGAGAAGATGAACAATATAGTCATTGATCTCCTGAAGACGTTGCCCCTGGAGGAACGCAGCCTGTGGCCAGAAAAACTGCCGGACCTGATAGACCTATACAACAATATCCTGGTGAATGCTACAAACTGCACCCCGGCTTACCTGATGCGAGCTAGACCAGGAAAGCTGCCCGTAGACCTGGAGATGGGAGTCCTAATACCTGAGGACACCTCCCCGGATGCGGACTGGGATACGGAAAGGCAACTGCAGTACAAGAAGGTACAGGAGAGTGTGGAGAAGAGCCTGGCCCAGGTGAGAGAGAAGCAAGAAAGACTCTTCAATCAACACGCCCCTGCTAGTCCCCTAGAACCTGGTGAGCAAGTCCTAAAGCGAAAAAGAAGGCTACATAAGTTGGACGACCAGTGGGAAAGGGAACCCTACACCATACTGCAGTCTGACCACGACAACCCAAAGGTGTGCGTAATCACCAAGGACGGAGGAGAAACCACTAGTGTCGTCTCCAGAGACCATCTCAAAAGGTGCCCCGAGCAACTCCGTAGTGCAGAAGAGGATCAGAGTGACCTTGAACCCGCAGAGGACAAGGAAGAAATGATCAGCACCGTTCTCGGAGAGTTTCCTCAGTCCTGGACTCGCATAAATGATGCCATAGTGGTACTTGTCCTGCATTTCCTGCAACCGGCACAGCAACAACCAACACCAGAGCCGGAAGGTGAAGAGGAGCAAGCAGTTCCAGAGGCAGAAGAGCCTGTACCAGCAGCCCAGGAGAGTCAACCCTCTGCTGACAGTGAGCCTGCCATGCCTGCGGTAAGCCAAAGGACCCGCAGACAGCTGCCTGCCCTACCTGTACACCCAGCTGGTAGCTGCACCCCTAACGCTAGTGGGGAAAGCCAAGTCAGTCCACCACCAGACAGTGGGCTACGTAGGTCAACCAGGAGCACAAAGGGACAGATACCCGCTCGCTGGAGAATATAGTGTACTAAAATTGTAAATAACCCTGTTGCCAAATGTTGAATTGTTTGCAAAGTTACATGCATGTTTGGTAATACTCTGTTTCAGTTTCTTGCAGCTACCGTAAGGACTCACAGGTTATGGACTTTTTATAACCGGGACCTTGTATGGACTGCGTTCAGAGCCTAACCCAGGAATGAACTAAGACTGTGAAGGACTTGGGGTAGGACAGACCCCCACCTGGTTAAGGTTCCCCGTTGTGCTGGTGATATGGACACCCGGTCACAGGCCACACTGTGACCTTAAGAACTCAATTTGTGCGTCGTCTGTCTATTAATGTTTTATTGTTTTGCATATTGTCTTTGTTTACTGTTTAGTCCCGGAGTACTAAATTTCACTAGGGGGGAATGTGTCACCCTGGCCTGGATGCCACAAGTGTAATTAAAGCTGTGTCTGAGAGCAGGGGGGAGGTTCTCTAGTCAGGGGAACATTAGCATGCAATGCCTCCTGTCTCAGGCCAGTAGGGGGAGCAGGCTGCCCCTATAAAAGCTGGTGCTGGGGGCAGGGTTAGAGAGAACCCAGATGACCTGTCTCAGGACTGAGACGTGTCTCAGCAGAGCAGGGACAGACAGTTGCACTGCACCTAAGAGGAAGTGTGGCAGGAGGAGAGCCACAAGCCAGAGACAAGAGGCGAAGCAAGCCTGTCTTGGCAGATAACAGACTTAATCTACCAGACTTTGGTGTCTGAGGCTGGAAGGATTCCACATCCCCCAGCAGAGAACCAGTCCGCAAGGGACTGTATATTCCTTGGCCTAAGAAGCCTGGAGGCCCTGCCACAACAGAAGGGACCAGTAAAGCCATACAAGGCTGGGAGGAGAAAGGAACCCACGTCGCAGGCCATACAGGCGAGAAAACACGGAAAGCTCGGAAACGTGGGCTGTTACCCTATCAGGAGGAGATAGCCAGAAGGAGCGCAGAAAGCACGGTAGGCCTACACCCTCACCCTGACCAGGGCCAATTTCCCCGTTGCTCTCAGACATCCAGGTCCCCTCCTAGCCGGGACTGTTTGTGGGTCAGTTTACCTGTTTAGTAAAGACCCTGGACTGCAACCTGTTGTCTGTGTGCTCCTTGCTCCTCCAGCACTATCAGCACTGGGACTCCCACTACCATCACTCCCAACATCCATTATACTGCCCTGGGGCCGCACTCTTCCCGTGGAGAGTCACACTACCCTAGCTGCACACCTCATCAGCCCCAGCGGTCTGCATGCAGCGGCGGTTCCTAATAACCGCAATCCACGGGTGGCGTAGTCGGACATTATCAGCAGAACATAGCAGACTACCATTGGCCTGACCACCCTGAGCCACGGAACCGGGTCGCCACTACTACCCGCATCGTCTCCCTATTGCCCGGATCCGAGTGCCCCACGGCCCAGGGGGCGAGTCACATGTAATACACTGACTCACCAGTGACGTCTCTAGGTGAAGTCCTTCATCTTCGCTTTTCTTCTTCATCTGGCACAGACGGCCATCACTTCTTCCAGCCAGGAATCATCTCTGCAGAAAATAACACACAGTTATCAATAACTGATCTCTTCTAGGGAATATTCCCACTCCACCCCCCGACTTCTACACTACACCAGTTGAAGAAAAAAAGCGATATAGTGCCGCCCTGCACAGTAACAGGAGCCCGCTTTTGTCCTATCCCATGGAAAACAATTTCCTAAAAAGTAAATTATATTACAGAAGTAATAATGTCTCTAATTGGACTCTAAAATAATAATGTTCCTCACTGGCCACCATAAACTAATAAAGTATGTTCCTCAATCTGGCCCCAAACAGTAATTAAGTCCCTTGTTCAGCCTGGCACCCCCATATATCCATCCTGGCCCCCCCTTCCCTGCATATATCCATCCTGACACCCCTCATATATCCCTTCTGGCCCCCATATGTCCAGTGTGACCCCTCCATATATTTATCCTAGCCCACGTGTATCGAGCCTGCCCCCTCCCATATACCCATCCTAGTCCCCCATGTGGCCCTCCTGTTCCCCCCATATATCCATCCTGGCCTCCATGTGTCCAGCCTGCCCCCCCACATATCCATCCTGGCCTCCATGTTTCCAGCCTGCCCCCCCATATATCTGTCCTGGCCTCCATGTGTCCAGCCTGCCCCCTCCCATATATCTGTCCTAAAGCCCCATGTGTCAAGCCTGCCCCCCATATATCCATCCTGGCCTCCATGTGTCCAGCATGCCCCCCCTACATATCCTTCCTGGCCTCCATGTGTCCAGCCTGCCCCCCACAATATATCCATCCTGGCCTCCATGTTTCCAGCCTGCCCCCCATATATCCATCCTGGCCTCCATGTGTCCAGCCTCCCCCTCATATATCCATCCTGCCCTTCCCCCCTGCATATATCCATCCTGACACCCCCCCATATATCCATACTGGCCCCCATATGTCCAGCGTGGCCCCTCCATATATTTATCCTAGCCCACGTGTATCGAGCCTGCCCCTCCACATATCTATCCTAGCCCCCCATGTGTCCAGCCTGCCCCCCACATATCCATCCTGGCCATCATGTGTCCAGCCTGCCCCGCCCCCCATATATCCGGCCCCCCCATATATCCATCCCCCTCACATATCCATCCTGGCCTCCATGTGTCCAGCCTGCCCCACCATATAGCCATCCTGCCCACCCTTTCCCATGTGTCCAGCCAGGCTCCCCCTTATGTGTCCAGCCAGGCTCCCCCCCTTGTGTGTCCAGCCAGGGTTCCCCCTTGTGTGTCCAGCCAGGCTCTCACCCTTGTGTGTCCAGCCAGTGTTCCCCCTTGTGTGTCCAGCCAGGGTTCCCCCTTGTGTGTCCAGCCAGGGTTCCCTCTTGTGTGTCCAGTCAGGGCTTCCCCTTGTGTGTCCAGCCAGGGCTCCCCCTTGTGGGTCCAGCCAGGGTTCCCCCTTGTGTGTCCATCCAGCTCCCCCCTTGTGTGTCCAGCCAGGGCTCCCCCTTGTGTGTCCAGTCAGGTCTCCCCCTTGTGTGTCCAGCCAGGGCTCCCCCTTGTGTGTCCAGCCAGGGCTCCCCCTTGTGTGTCCAGCCAGGGTTCCCTCTTGTGTGTCCAGTCAGGGCTCCCCCTTGTGTGTCCAGTCAGGGCTCCCCCTTGTGTGTCCAGCCAGGGCTTCTCCTTGTGTGTCCAGCCAGGGCTCCCCCTTGTGTGTCCAGCCAGGGCTCCCCCTTGTGTGTCCAGCAAGGCCCCCCTTGTGTGTCCATCCGGGCCCCCCCTTGTGTGTCCAGCCAGGGTCCCCCCTTGTGTGTCTAGCCGGGCCCCCCCCTTGTGTGTCCAGCCAGGGGCCCATCCCATTCTGCATCCACTCATATACACACAGACACACACAGACACCTCTTACCTTCCTGCTCTCCCGTGCGGTGTCCTCCTTCTCCGGTGACGTCATACGCCGGCCAGGGAAGGGAGACGCGCAGCTTCAGCTGCTTCACTGGGACGTGTGTCGCGGCGGTTCAGGTAATGAACGCCGCGTGCGCGCGTCCCTGCATACACTGTGCCTGCGCTTTTAAAGGGCCCGTGCCCCTTAAAACCGCAGGTTTTTTTATTTTTTCATTCTCTTCTCCCCCTCTCCTCTGCAGAAGGGTACCCCGCCAGCCCAGTCCCACCCTGTTGATGACTTATCCTAAAATCGGTCATTAATATATAAGTCCTGGACAGTCCCGTTAAGCTTGTTTTACCTAGTTATAAAAGCCCTTTAAGTCCTCATTATAAGGTAAGGTATGAATGGATCTAATTAAATTCTCCAAAGAGAACTATTTATACATTTTAGTCACTGTGAGCTTTCTACAAGATATTGCGGGCAGTATATAGCGAATATACGGACACAGAGCCATTCGCCGGCTCAGATTGCCAATAAGCACGTTGTAAATATGAGACCTTGACATCATAGGTTACTTGGCTTAATATGAAATTGTCCCTCATGTGTACCGCATTGTGGGCAGGGACTATATGTACATCACTGCAGAATATGTTGGCAATAAAAAGTCAACAGAAATGAATATCATGCAGATCCTCACCAGGACTCCAGCAGTGTCACCATCCTGCCACCATACAGCTATAGAAGGACAATAAACCTGCAGGGTTCTCCCCTCAGTTATTTTTCCTTTAATTTTATTATCTGTTTCTTACTCACAGTGAAAGAACAGTCATCAGATATTTTATTCTTCACTTTTTATTTTACAGTCTCAGCTCTGAAGAATAGAACGTCTTATGAATAAATGACAGCTCACTTATTACAGTGGTGGCCAAAAGTATTGGCACCCCTGCAATTCTATCAGATAATACTCAGTTTCTTCCTGAAAATGATTGCAATCACAAATTCTTTGGTATTATTATCTTCATTTAATTTGCTTGCAAGGAAAAAACACAAAAGAGAATGAAGCAAAAATCAAATCATTGATCATTTCACACAAAACTCCAAAAATGGGCCAGACAAAAGTATTGGCACCCTCAGCCTAATACTTGGTTGCACAACCTTTAGCCAAAATAACTGCGAACAGCCACTTCCGGTAACCATCAATGAGTTTCTTACAATGCTCTGCTGGAATTGTAGACCATTCTTCTTTGGAAAACTGCTCCAGGTCCCTGATATTTGAAGGGTGCCTTCTCCAAACTGCCATTTTGTGATCTCTCCACAGGTGTTCTATGGGATTCAGGTCTGGACTCATTGCTGGCCACCTTAGAAGTCTCCAGTGCTTTCTCTAAAACCATTTTATAGTGCTTTTGGAAGTGTGTTTTGGGTCATTGTCCTGCTGGAAGACCCATGACCTCTAAGGGCGACCCAGCTTTCTCACACTGGGCCCTACATTATGCTGCAAAATTTGTTGGTAGTCTTCAGACTTCATAATGCCATGCACACGGTCAAGCAGTCCAGTGCCAGAGGCAGCAAAGCAACCCCAAAACATCAGGGAACCTCCGCCATGTTTGACTGTAGGTACCATGTTCTTTTCTTTGAATGCCTCTTTTTTTTTCCTGTACACTCTATGTTGATGGTTTTTCCCAAAAAGCTCGACTTTTGTCTCATCTGACTAGAGAACATTCTTCCAAAACATAGTAACATAGTTTGTAAACATAGTTAGTAAAGCCGAATAAAGACTTGCGTCCATCAAGTTCGACCTGTTAGTTCTGTAATTGGTAAAGTTGATCCAGAGGAGGGCAAAAACCCCAAATGATTTGGCCAATCTTCACCTGAGGAAAAATTCCCTCCTGACTCTGAAACCAGCAGTCAGAATAAATCCCTGTATCAACTTACTATTTTATTTTATTTTTAAGTATATGCTGAAATCTGCCTGGTATCTAGAAATGCATCCAGTCCCCGCTTGAACTGGTGTAGTGAATCTGACATCACCGTCTCCTCACTCTGTGAAATCCATATTCTCACTGCTCTTACCGTAAAGAACGCCTCTAGTGACGCTTACCCAATCTGAGTATATTCCATTTATAACCACCCTCTGCCTTCTATCCCTTAGCCAGTTAGCTACCCACTTGCAGACATTTTCCCCCAGCCCCATCATTCTCATTTTGTATACCAACCTATTATATGGCACGCTATCGAAAGCTTTTGAGAAGTCGAGATACACGACATCCACTGGTTCCCCCTGATCTACTCGAGAGCTAACCTCCTCGTAGAAGTCAATCAGGTTTGTTTGGCAGGAGCGATTCCTCATGAATCCATGTTGGTTCGGGATTAAAAGATTATTAGCATCAAGATGCTCCGTAATTGCCTCTTTAATGAAGCTTTCAAAAATTTTGCCCACAACGGACGTCAGACTCACCGGCCGATAGTTTCCGGCGTCACTTTTCGCTCCCTTTTTGAATATTGGCACTACATTCGCCTGTCGCCAATCAAGTGGCACAGACCCAGTCTCAACAGAGTCCTTAAATATAAGATATAACGGTCTGTCTATCACATTACTTAGTTCCCTTAGTACCCGTGGGTGTATGCCATCAGGTTCTGGTGATTTGTTTATTTTAATGTTACTGAGGCGTTTCTGTACCTCAACTTGGGTTAGATTTGTCATACTTAGTGGAGGATTAAGCTTGTCACTTCTCATTTCTCCTGTTAGTTTGATTTCCTTTGTGAAAGTTGTCGAAAAAAAATTATTTAATAGATTAGCTTTATCCTCATCTTTCTCTATGATTTTGCCTTCCTCACTTTTTATTGGTCCAATATTATCCGATTTAATCCTTTTACTATTTATATACGTAAAGAACAGTTTGGGATTTGATCTACTTTCCCTAGCAATACGTCTCTCTGTTTCCTCCTTCGCTATTTTTATTTGTTTTTTACAGGTTCTCGTTTTTTCCTTGTAACACATTAGTGCCTCCTTACTGTTTTCCTGTTTTAATCTCTTGAATGCCTCTTTTTTGCTATTTAACGCCCCTTTTACGTTCTTGTTCAACCATATTGGTTTCCTCTTATTTCTGGCCCTTTTATTCCCATACGGTATATACCTCTCGCACTGAGTATTCAGAATTCTTTTGAAGGTTTCCCATTTACTATTCGTATTCCATTGATTAAGTACTTTGTCCCAGTCAATAAGTTGAAGGCTTTCTTTCAGCTGATCAAACTTCGCCCTCCTAAAGTTTAATGTTTTTGTTGTTCCCTTATTGATAACCCTACTGAAGGGCATTTTGAAGTCGATAATATTATGGTCGCTATTACCTAGGTGCCCCCCTATCTGTACCTCAGTTATTCTATCAGGCCTATTAGTCAATATTAAGTCCAACACGGCCTTCCCTCTCGTTGGTTCCTGCACTAGTTGGGAGAGATAATTATCCTTAATATTTGTCAAGAACCTTTTTCCTTTCTGAGATCTACAGGTTTCTGTTTCCCAGTCAATATCCGGGTAGTTGAAATCCCCCATTACAATCACTTCATTATGTTTTGCTACTTTGTCTATTTGTCCTAATAGCAGATTCTCATTCTCCTCTGTTATATTGGGTGGCTTATAGCAGACCCCCAGTAATATTTTATTATTATTTTTAGTTCCCTCTATCTCTACCCACATGGACTCGACACCCTCTTCTCCCTCTCCTATATCTTCCCTTAGTCTGGGTTTTAGACATGACTTTACATATAAGCAGACTCCTCCGCCTTTCCCCTGTTTCTGGTCCCTTCTAAATAAACTATAATCTAATAAATTTACCGCCCAGTCGTAGCTATCGTCTAGCCAAGTCTCTGTTATACCTACGATGTCATACCTCTCCTCCCATATAAGCGCCCGCAGCTCATCCGCCTTATTGGTCAGGCTTCTTGCGTTGGTCAGCATGCAAGATAAAACTTTGGGGTTATTTAGCATCCTATTCTTCTCTAACGATCTAACTGTACTATCCCCACCCCCCTCTCCACCCTCATTATATTCACTTCTCCCCTTCCCCCTTGCTTGCCTCACATCCCACCTATTTCCTTGGTTTCCCCCCCCCCGTCTCTAGTTTAAAAACTCCTCCAACCTATTAGCTATCTTCTTCCCCAGCACCGCTGCACCCTCCCCATTGAGGTGCAGCCCGTCCCTACGGTAGAGCCTGTATCCGACCGCGAAGTCGGCCCAGTTCTCCATGAACCCAAACCCTTCTGCCTTGCACCAACTCTTTAGCCACTTATTCACCTCCCTAACTTCCTGTTGGCGCTCCTGTGTGGCTCGCGGGATTGGTAGTATTTCTGAGAAAACTACCTTGGAGGTCCTTGCCCTAAGCTTCCTACCTAGGTCCCTGAAATCATTTTTAAGGACCCTCCATCTACCACTCACTTTGTCATTGGTGCCGATGTGGACCATGACCGCTGGGTCTTCGCCAGCCCCACCCAGTAACCTGTCAACCCGATCCGCGATGTGCCGGACTCGAGCGCCAGGGAGGCAGCACACCGTTCGGCGATCCCGGTCTTTGTGACAGATTGCCCTGTCTGTCCCCCTAATAATAGAGTCACCCACTACCAGAACCTGTCTTGCCTGCCCTACACTTCCCCCCTCCCCCTCATTACTGGAGCATACACTCCCCCGGCGGTCAGAGGATCTGTCATGCTCCAATAATGCCGGTTCTGAACCAGCCTTCCTATACTTCTTCCCTCTATCCCTCCTTACTGTTATCCAGCTCCCTGCCTGTTCAGCCTGCACTTCCCCTCTATGCTCCACCCCCAGTATTGACCCATTGAGTGTCTGCTCGGTGAGCAGCAAACTCCGTTCTATGTTGTCGATGCTCCTCAGTACCGCTATCTGAGCACTTAGATCCAGAATTTGGGCTTCCAAGTGCACGATATGCTCACATCTCTCGCAGCAGTATGGATCCTCGAGTGGGTGCTCACGGAATGCATAGATTGCGCAAGATGTACACTGCACGGCTCCGTCCAACATGGACGTCATTCTAAATATGGGGATACAGTCAGTATATATATACAAGTACAAAACACAATTATTTATATATAGGTGTATGGACGGGGATCAATTAGGGATGTGCAAGTGTATCAATTAGATATTGACAGGGGATCAGTTAAGTATGGACGGGGGATCAATTAAGCATCAAGTATGGACGGGGGAATCAGCTAAGTAGGTCAGGTGGATTAATTAAGTAAAAAGTAAAGTAAAGAAAGAATGAAATACAGTCAGCAATTCAGTCCTAAGTCCTCCCTTCCAAACTCCCTGAATCCAAAGTCACTGAAAAACAAGTCACACACTTACTTTCGTTCGCACTTACGCTCCGGACACACGCAGCTCGTTCACACTCGCAAACTAAGAGATTTAAAGTGTTTTTTTTTTTTTTTTTCCTTTTCCAGCAATGTACCCTTCACCTCAATGCACTTCCAAAGGACTTTATGCCCAACCAGCTGCCCCTTATAAACCCTTAATTATGACCCCTTCCCCTTAATTAACCCCTTGTGAGTAAATCTACACCTCAGGATTTTAGTGCAATGTAGTTAACCTTTAAATACACAGGTAGTAAACTAAGAAACTAAAACTGTAGTGAGAAAATAGATTTTAAAAAGCCCAATAAATCTAAACAGGTAGAAAAGCACTCAGCAGATCACAATGCAGCACTCACCGCAATTCACACAGGTATTTTCTGCAGGATTCCCAATACCTCTTCACGCAATTCACACAGGTATTTTCTGCAGGATTCCCAATACCTCTTCACGCAATTCACACAGGTATTTTCTGCAGGATTCCCAATACCTCTTCACGCAATTCACACAGGTATTTTCTGCAGGATTCCCAATACCTCTTCACCTTCACCTCAATGCACTTCCAGTTCTAGGCTTTATCAGGTAAGTTTTGGCAAACTCCAGCCTGGCTTTTTTATGTCTCGGGGTAAGAAGTGGGGTCTTCCTGGGTATCCTACCATACAGTCCCTTTTCATTCAGACGCCGACGGATAGTACGGGTTGACACTGTTGTACCCTCAGACTGCAGGGCAGCTTGAACTTGTTTGGATGTTAGTCGAGGTTCTTTATCCACCATCCGCACAATCTTGCGCTGAAATCTCTCGTCAATTTTTCTTTTCCGTCCACATGTAGGGAGGTTAGCCACAGTGCCATGGGCTTTAAATTTCTTGATGACACTGCGCACGGAAGACACAGGAACATTCAGGTCTTTGGAGACGGACTTGTAGCCTTCAGATTGCTCATGCTTCCTCACAATTTGGTTTCACAAGTCCTCAGACAATTCTTTGGTCTTCTTTCTTTTCTCCATGCTCAATGTGGTATACACAAGGACACAGGACAGAAGTTGAGTCAACTTTAATCCATGTTAACTGGCTGCAAGTGTGATTTAGTTATTGCCAACACCTGTTAGGTGCCACAGGTAAGTTACAGGTGCTGTTAATTACACAAATTAGAGAAGCATCACATGATTTTTCAAACAGTGCCAATACTTTTGTCCATCCCCTTTTTTAGGTTTGATGTGGAATTATATCCAATTTGGCTTTAGGACAATTCTATTTGTGTTTTTTCATTGAAGACAAATTAAATGAAGATAATAATACCAAAGAATTTGTGATTGCAATCATTTTCAGGAAGAAACTGAGTATTATCTGACAGAATTGCCGGGGTGCCAATACTTTTGGCCACCACTGTATTTCATGCGGCAGAAGTTAGCCTCCAGCAATGGAAGAGGGAACCGAGAAAGTGTAGAAAATGCTCTATCATGGCCGCAGTGGTAAGAGACATTGGAAATGCACGATCAAACCTATCATATCATAGGATTATCTATCATCTATCTATCCTTATATTCTCTATTTCATATCTATCTATCCATCTATCTATCCATATATGTATCTATCTATCTTTCTATCTATCCATGTATGATGGATGGATAGATAGATGGATAGATGAATAAATAGATGGATAGATAGATGGATAGATAGATAAATAGATAGATAGATAGTGTAGGGATTTGTACTCACTGAGCCGCGTTGGAGGTAGGCACAGGTTCACACAGTGATGCAGTCCACGGGTTCAAACAAACTGGTGGCTTATTTTAGTGTCCATACACCAGTTAAGAAACAAAAGTTACAGCCTTTTCCTGGCACAAAAAGGAATAACAGAACAAAGCTCAAAATAACAAGTCCATGCAGCACGGATTCAGCCGTTTAAACAAGGTGCTTTTCTCTGCCTCCTGCAGAGTCTAAGAAGCACCTGCAAGGTCTGCTCACCTTGCCCAGCAAACACAGACAGACAGAGACAGGCGCAGCTGTCTTAAATTAGCCTTCCAAGACCGGACTGGAGGTAAGTGAGCAGCTGTTCCCCCCCAGCTCTTTCAGCTGCTCATAAAACCCGGCCCTGTAATCCGGACCCATTAAATTCCTCTCAGCACTATGTGTGCTGGAGCCTGCTTCTCCGGATCCTACATCACCGAAGCATGGCACTTCGAGGACACATACCTCCCATCCACGATCTGTCCGGCAGCAACCTTACATACACCCCCCCTCTGTCCAAAGCCGTAGGGCTTGGCACCTTCTGTCACCATACAATAAATCCTTGACAAGGCAGCGGCATTCCCATGTTGTTTCCCAGGCCTATGCTCTACCTGGAAACTAAAATCTTGTAGAGCCAGGAACCACCTAGTCACTCTGGCATTGTTTCCCTTCTTTTCTCGCATCCACCTCAATGGGGCATGGTCTGACACTAACCTGAACCTTCTACCTAATAGGTAATACCTCAGAGTGTCTAACGCCCACTTAATGGCCAAACATTCTTTTTCTACAATGGAGTAGTCCTTCTCACAAGCGGAGAGCTTCAGACTGAGGTATTTTACAGGGTGTTCTTCTCCGTTAATCTCCTGGGACAAGACTGCTCCCAGCCCGACATCCGATGCATCCATCTGGACCACAAACTCCTTGGAGAAGCTGGGTGCCACCAAGACTGGTTGTTTACAGAGGACCAGTTTCAATTCCTGGCAGGTCGCTTCTGCTTCCGGGGACCACTTGGCCATAGCTGACTTCATCCCTTTCAGAAGATCCATCAGTGGGGCTGCTATCAGGGCAAAGTTAGGGACAAATCTTCGATAGTAGCCCACAATGCCTAGAAACGCCCTGACCTGCTTCTTCGAGAGGGGCTGTGGCCAGTTCAAGATCGCCTCGACCTTATTTATTTGTGGTTTTATTTCCCCTCTACCAACCACGTACCCTAGGTACTTGGCTTCCTCCATCCCCATGGCACATTTCTTCGGGTTGATAGTAAAGCCCGCCTTCCTTAGGGCATCAAGTATGGCTTGAACTTTGTCCAGATGACTTTCCCAGTCCTGGCTAAATATGACGATAGCATCTAGGTAGGCCGCTGCATACTGTTTGTGGGGTGCTAAGATCCGGTCCATGGCTCTCTGGAAGGTGGCCGGAGCTCCCTTCAACCCAAACGGCATCCTGACGTATTGGCGTCGAGAAGGCTGTCTTCTCCTTAGCCTCTTTGGACAGGGGAATTTGCCAATATCCTTTGGTGAGGTCCAGAGTGGTGATGTACCGAGCCCGTCCTAGCCTTTCGATAAGCTCATCTACCCTAGGCATTGGGTAGGCGTCGAACTTTGAGACCTCGTTCAGCTTCCTATAGTCGTTGCAAAACCGCCATTCCCCATCTGGTTTCGGCACTAAGACTATAGGACTGGACCATCCACTTTTGGACTCTTCAATGACTCCCAGGTTTAGCATCCGCCTTACTTCTTTAGAGATCACCTCTCTGCGGGCTTCGGGGATCCGGTATGGTTTTAGATTGACGCGAACATGAGGCTCTGTGAGAACCTCATGCTCTATGACCTGAGTGAGTCCTGGCAACTCCGAAAACATGTCTTTATTTCGCTGTAACAACTCTTTGCACTGTTGCTTTTGGGCATGTGACAGTGACTCTGCCACCTTGACCTCTTTCACATCGGCCTCAGCCTCAGCCACTAAACAGGGAGCTTCCGCAGGCTCTCTATCTTGCCATGGCTTAATCAAGTTAACATGGTAAATTTGGTAGGGCTTCCTCTTCCCTGGTTGGTGGATCTTAAAGTTGACTTCCCCCACTTTCTCTACCACCTCATAGGGGCCCTGCCACTTGGCCATGAACTTGCTCTCCACTGTGGGACTAGCACAAGCACTTGATCTCCTGGGTTGAACGATCTCACCCTGGCCGACCTATTATACACCCTGGACTGTGCCTCTTGTGCCTTGAGGAGGTGCTCCCTCACAATGGGCATCACATGGGCAATCCTCTCTTGCATCTGGGCAACGTGCTCCACCACTCTCCTATAGGGAGTGGTCTCAGCTTCCCAGGACTCTTTCTCCACCTCCAGGAGTCCTGAGGGTGTCGTCCATAGAGTGGTTCAAACGGGGAGAAACCTGTGGAAGCTTTGGGAACTTCCCTCATGGCGAACAACATATAGTCCCAGTCTCGGCCATCCTTTTCCACTGCTTTCCTCAACATTGCTTTCAAGGTTTTGTTAAACCTCTCTACCAGTCCGTCCGTCTGGGGAGAGTACACGGAGGTTCTCAGTTGTGCAATCTGCAGTGTCTTGCACAATTCCCTCATGACCTTCGACATAAATGGAGTTCCTTGGTCTGTTAGGATCTCGTTAGGCAACCCGGTTCTTGAAAACATGTGGACTAACTCCCGGGCTATACACCTGGTGGAGGAGTTTCGTAGTGGTACGGCCTCCAGATACCATGTAGCATAATCTAATACCACCAGGATATACTGATGCCCTTGGGCGGACTTGACCAGAGGCCCCACTAGATCCATTGCTATGCGTTCGAATGGAACCTCGATGACTGGTAGTGGCACTAGGGGACTGCGGAAGTGGGCCACTGGGGAGGTTATCTGGCATGTGGGGCAGGAACGACAATAACTCTATATTTCTCTATAGCAACCTGGCCAGTAGAATCTTTGGAGGATCCGTTCTTGAATCTTGTCTGCACCCAGGTGACCACCCAACACATGAGAATGAGCCATGTCTAACACCCTGCGTCTATAGGGCCCTGGCACCAGCAACTGTTCTATTACCTCACCCCTTGGCTTGGTTATTCTGTACAGCAAATCCCCATTCACAGCAAAATGAGGGAACCGAGTGTCAGCCCCCGGTTCCTGAGGCACCCCATTTAACACAGTAACATTTTTAAAGGCCCCTTTCAGAGTTAAATCCCTGAGTTGGGCAGTTCCAAAGTTTCCCTCGGACACCTCCAGCTCAGGGATATTGGACTCAGGGGATGCTACTTCATCCTCATTGCCCACCAGCACACACATGGGAAACTCATCTACTATGTTCTGCGGGTAAGTTTCCTTAGGGGCGATCTGGCTGTCGTCCAAGCAACCAGGTGTCCCCGCTTTCCCCCACATTTCCCAGAATAATGCAAAGTAACGTCCAATTATTATGGGATGCAATAGGTCCTTAACGACCGCCACTTCATGAGATGTGGTGCCACAGTCTGTGTTTACATCCACCTGGGCCACAGGATAGTTCTTAGCGTCCCCATGGATACACCGGACATCCACCACCTTCCCAGAAACCAGCCGATGAGGGAGTGTGGCCCTTATCAGGGTCACCAAACTTCCTGAGACCAATAGTCCAGAGACTTGTGCCCCGTTAACTGACACTGAGCATGCCTGAGGGCCCTCGCCATGTTGACGAACCGCGCTGCAGGCGGGGTAGGCAAAATAAGAGCAACGCCGGCCCATGTTACAGTCCATTGGTTCAGAGGTTATGGGACACCGGGAGGCAATATGGCCAGGGGTATGACATCTCCAACACACTATATTATGGGGTGGGACCTTGGGCAGCAACTCAGACCCCTCCTGAACTCTAGGATGCCCCCCAGGTGTGGCGCTAGCTCGCTTCTTTTGGGTGTCCGCCACCTTTTGGGAACCCCAGTATTGAGAGGCTACGACCCCTTGTTTTCCCAACGGACTCTCAACCGCCTGGTATCTTTCCACCAACCCCACCAAGTCATCAGCATTATAGGGATCTCCCTGGGCAACCCAGGATTTTACCGACTTCGGGAGAGAGTGTATAAACCTGTCTATAACGACCTCTATCTCATATCATAGGACTATCTATCATCTATCTATTATCTATATGACGCGCCCCCTGGGCCATGGGGCACCCGGGACCGGACTTCAGGGCAATGCTGGGAGTAGTAGTGGCGACCCGGTCCCGTGGCTCAGGGTGGCCAGACCAATATTGTGGCAGTCTCTGTATCAGTATAATGCAATGTCC
Source organism: Phyllobates terribilis (assembly GCF_046119375.1). Classification (NCBI taxonomy): domain Eukaryota; kingdom Metazoa; phylum Chordata; class Amphibia; order Anura; family Dendrobatidae; genus Phyllobates; species Phyllobates terribilis. Next base: position 5,488,704 of record NW_027362823.1, read on the forward strand.
GACTACGCCACCCGTGGATTGCGGTCAATAAGAACCGCCGCTGCTGAGCAGACCTCTGAGGCTGATGTTGTGAGGGCAGCAGAGTGTAGTATAACTCCCCACGGGAGGAGTATAGCCTCAGGCTAGTGAGTGTGGATGATAGGAGTGATGGTGCACGAGCGCAGCAGGAACGACTCAGAGGCTTTGCAGTGCAGTTCAGGGTCTTTACTGATGGTGATAAGGCAGACCCTCCCGGGAGTACTGGCTAGCATAAGAGGCCTGGTCAGTCTGTGAGCAAACTGGAGTTCCCCTGGCCAGGTGGAGTTGTAGGCCTCCCCGACTATCTGCACTCTTCCTGGCTACCTTGCTGTAAGCGAGTGGAAGTAGCCCACGTCCCTGAGTGTTCCGTGTGGTGCTCACCTGTATGGCTGGTGACTTGGGGCCTTCTGATAGCCCCCGCTCCTCGATTGCAGTGCTGGTCCCTTGCTCGTGACTGAGCCTCCGGGCTTCTATGGCCAGAGGACTTGAAATCCCCTGCCGGCGGGTTTCTGCTGCTGGGTATATATAAGTCCCCGCAACCTCGGACTCCTGTGTCCGGTTCTCAGAGTCTTCTGCCAGGACGAACTCCGCTTAGCTCAAGTCCCTGGTCTTCAGCTCCTGCTCCTACAGAGCTCCTCGCTGTTACTTTCCCTGTGTCTGGAACTAACTCCAGGCTCTGACTTCACTAACCCCGCCCCAGATCCAGTTTATATAGGGCAGGTTCCTCCCCTATCTGGTCTGGGACAGGAGGTGTTGCATGTTTAAGGGCTCCGAACCAGGAAACCTCCCACTTGCTCTCAGACATAATATTTCTATTACAGTGGTAACCAGACCCTGGGGTGCCACATATCCATCTATCTATCTCATATCTATCTATCTATCAATCTCATATCTATCTATCTTCTCCACTTTTTATCTGGTCTCAGGTATGACTTTCATATTACCCACGACTGTTACTTGCCACAGGTGAGTTTTAACGAGCATCACATGCTTGAAGCAAAGTTGTTTTTCCACAATTTTGGAAAAGTGCCAACAATTTTGTCCGGCCCATTTTTGGAGTTTTGTGTGAAATTATGTCCAATTTGCCTTTTTTTCACATTTTTTGTGCTGTTTCAATACACACAAAGGAAATAAATATTATAACAAATGTATAACAAAACGTGTAATTGTAATAATTTTCTGGGAGAAATACTTCACTTTCTGGAACAATCTCAAGGTTGCTAAACACTTCCAGCCATGACTGTGTGTATACATGGGCCCTCAATAAACCATCCCTCTCAACGAAAAGGCCACAGCAAGGGTCAGGAATCGGTGGCCTTCCCTCTCCGAATCTTAGGGAGAGACGGTTGTGCTTCCAGCATCCACCTAGGCTGCCACCCCAGTGGAACTAATAGCAGGGTTGCCAACTGTCCAGAAATTCTTGGACAGTCCATAAAAATAGGGCACTTTTTTCCCTGTCCGTAAAAAAAAATGTGATGCGTCCATAATCTTTCTGAAGCTGGAGAGACTTGTTCAGATGGAGGGAGATGTAGGGGCATCATATTGTGTATAGGGAGATGTAGGGGCATCATATTGTGTATAGGTATAATATTGTGTATCTGCATGTGTGGGGACATCTTACGGTGTATATGGAGCTGTGAGCACATCATACTGTATTTAGGGAACAATGAGGGAATCATACTGTATACAAGGAGCTGTGGAAACATAATGCTGTGTAAAGGGTCTGTGGGGTCATCATCTAATATACAGTACAGACCAAAAGTTTGGACACACCTTCTCATTTAAAGATTTTTCTGTATTTTCATGACTATGAAAATTGTACATTCACACTGAAGGCATCAAAACTATGAATTACCACATGTGGAATTATATACTTAACAAAAAAAGTGTGAAACAACTGAAAATATGTCTTATATTCTAGGTTCTTCAAAGTAGCCACCTTTTGCTTTGATGACTGCTTTGCACACTCTTGGCATTCTCTTGATGAGCTTCAAGAGGTAGTCACCGGAAATGGTTTTCACTTCACAGGTGTGCCCTGTCAGGTTTAATAAGTGGGAGTTCTTGCCTTATAAATGGGGTTCGGATCATCAGCTGTGTTGTGCAGAAGTCTGGTGGATACACAGCTGATAGTCCTACTAAATAGACTGTTAGAATTTGTATTATGGCAAGAAAAAAGCAGCTAAGTAAAGAAAAATGAGTGGCCATCATTACTTTAAGAAATGAAGGTCAGTCAATGCAAAAAATTGGTAAAACTTTGAAAGTGTCCCCAAGTGCAGATGCAAAAACCATCAAGCGCTGCAAGAAACTGGCTCACATGAGGACTGCCCCAGGAAAGGAAGACCAAGAGTCACCTCTGCTTCTGAGGATAAGTTTATCCGAGTCACCAGCCTCAGAAATCGCAGGTTAACAGCAGCTCAGATTAGAGACCAGGTCAATGCCACACAGAGTTCTAGCAGCAGACACATCTCTTCAACAACTGTTAAGAGGAGACTTTGTGCAGCAGGCCTTCATGGTAAAATAGCTGCTAGGAAACCACTGCTAAGGACAGGCAACAAGCAGAAGAGACATATTTGGGCTAAAGAACACAAGGAATGGACATTAGACCAGTGGAAATCTGTGCTTTGGTCTGATGAGTCTAAATTTGAGATCTTTGGTTCCAACCACCGTGTCTTTGTGCGATGCAGAAAAGGTGAACGGATGGACTCTACATGTCTGGTTCCCACCGAGAAGCATGGAGGAGGAGGTGTGATGGTGTGGGGGTGCTTTGCTGGTGACACTGTTGGGGATTTATTCAAAATTGAAGGCATACTGAACCAGCATGGCTACAACAGCATCTTGCAGCGGCATGCTATTCCATCCGGTTTGCGTTTAGTTGGACCATCATTTATTTTTCAACAGGACAATGACCCCAAACACACCTCCAGGCTGTGTAAGGGCTATTTGACCAAGAAGGAGAATGATGGGGTGCTACGCCAGATGACCTGGCCTCCACAGTCACCAGACCTGAACCCAATCGAGATGATTTGGGGTGAGCTGGACCGCAGAGTGAAGGCAAAAGGGCCAACAAGTGCTAAGCATCTCTGGGAACTCCTTCAAGATTGTTGGAAGACCATTTCCATTGACTACCTCTTGAAGCTCATCAAGAGAATGCCAAGAGTGTGCAAAGCAGTCATCAAAGCAAAAGGTGGCTACTTTGAAGAACCTAGAATATAAGACATATTTTCAGTTGTTTCACACTTTTTTGTTAAGTATATAATTCCACATGTGTTAATTCATAGTTTTGATGCCTTCAGTGTGAATGTACAATTTTCATAGTCATGAAAATACAGAAAAATCTTGAAATGAGAAGGTGTGTCCAAACTTTTGGTCTGTACTGTATATAATCGTCTTATCCCGTCTGTCTGTCTGTCCTTCTGTCCAGGAAATCCTGCGTCGCTGATTGGTCCAGCCGCGGCCAATCAGCGACGCAGGATTTCAGAAAAAGATGGCGGCCGTTAGCAGCTCATCTGCCGCACGGAGGTCAGCGGCGATGCAGCCGGGAGATGACCGGCGCTAGCCGCTCATCTCCCGGCTGCTCGCAGCAGAAGTACCGCGACCGGCGGCGCCGCTGATCTCCCGACGGCAAGTGTGAAGCGAGGACCGGGGAGCGGCGCCGCCAGTCGGGATACTTCGGCTGTGAGCAGCCGGCCATCTCCCGGTTCCTTGCAGCGGAAGTACCCGCACAGGTAGCGTCGCTGCCCGGTCCTCAGTAATACGATTCGCTGATTGGTCGGAATCAGCGATATTGGCGCCGCGACCAATCAGCGATACTGGCGCCAAATTTAAACACCGCTCTGCTGATTGGTCGTGGCCGGCGGCCGCGACCAATCAGCGATTTTGGCGCCACATTTAAACACCACTCTGTTGATTGCGCCTGGTCGGCCGCATACAGATTCTAGAATACCCGATGCGTTAGAATCGGGCCACCATCTAGTACTGTATATAAAGAGCTGTGGGAGCCATCACACTATATATAGAGACCTGTGAAAAGCTTATGTGTTGATCCAGAGGAAGTAAAAAAAAACCATGAGGCAGATGCTGCTTGCCCAAAATTAGGGGAAAAATTCCTTCCCGACTCCACATATGGCAATCAGACTAGTTGCTTGGATCAACGTCCCATAATAAAATCTAGTATGAATAACCTGTAATGTTATTCAAGAAAGTCACACAGGACCTCCTTGAACTTTTTTTTAGAGAATTAAGTATTACAAGGTCATGTGGTAGAGAGTTCCTTTAGACAAAGCGAATTAGGAGCTTGATGCTAGAGTAGTTGAATTAAAACTGAAAAAAATTATTAACACAGCAAAAAAGAGGAACAGTATTTATTCTCCAGCCCAGGTCTCAAAACTAATGCACTAATCAGGATGAAGCAAACCATATAATAAAGGCAGGGGCAGCACAGGTGCAAAATACTGATGAGACAACCAACTCATAACCTACCAATTCTTGGAGGGGGTCATTGCTTAGTATTAAAACTGCACACAAAAAATGGCTTGTATAGGTCACTGGTCACACACAGATTGTTAGGGGAATGGTTGCAAACAACTTTATTAAATAATGGAAAGCAAACGAACCCGGGGTCCGTGATGCAGCCTGGAGGACTGTGGACGAACACCTTCCGGGTAAGAAGGTAAAACAACCAACTGAAATAACAATCCCCCCCGTGTTACTGCACACCGGAACGGGAATAGGGATTCGCACTATCTCCATTAACTGCACGAGAGATGTGCGACAAATAATGGAGCCGTAGCCCTGTTAACTGCACAGAGGCTACGCAGCAGGCGCTCGGATGCGTGTGTGATTCACGCCGGCTTATACGTGCTCCCAGCCGGCTTGCTACCGGACTGAGGAGTATCTCTCCACGTGGCTAACAGGCGGTGCCGGGAATACGGAGTCCGCAGTCTGCTCGGGGTGTATAGCGACCCCCTTGTTGGAGCCAGAGTGTCAGACGAAGCTACCTGCCTCCCTCCATCTAAGGCTGTCTATCCCCTGCTAAACCTGCCTGTCAGAAGCTATAACAGCAAAAGCACACGTGGAGCCGAAACGACCAAGCGTCCACACAATAACACCAACTCAGCTCAATGATCAGAGTGCGCTGCCATGTTTGTGGGCGTGCTATTTAAATATTAAGCCCTGCCCATCGTCACATTATTGGTGACGTCACCCGCGACCAATCAGGCGGTGCCAGGTCACCGGATCAGCTGACTCCCAAACCACCAATCACGGTCCGCCATGTCACGGGCATGCTCAGTGCAGTGTATCCTGGACTTAGGCTGTAACAGCCCTGTTTCCCTCCGCAACCTATCCTTCATGTTGCTAGGAACAAAGACCCGAGAGACAACTTGTACATCTCGTGCACCAGCTAGGCGTTGGGACTGACGATGATGCTGAGAAGCATCTGGACCGGAATGGGAGACCACAGAATCCACTGATGATTCTGAACCCATTTCGGATCCAGAAAACACCTGACGCCTAACACAGATAGTGCTCAATATAGGGCTTACAGCCTATTAGTGACCCTCATACTGTTAGATTAGGCAGGCTGCAAAGCACTATCTAAGTGCACCCCATGAGGACAAACCCCCTAGTTTACAAATCCAGCATTGATGGGCTTGTCTGAACCCTGAATAAAAATAACGTGCAAAATCTATATATGAGGTACTGGTAGATATTTTGGCGCTGGTCACGCACAGTGTCTGGTTTACAGCCTATTAGTGACGCCCATACTATTAGATTAGGCAGGCTATGCTCCCCTCATACACCTTACCACGGTGTGTAGTGTGACATGGAGCTAAACCCCCTGTCTGCTTAAGAATAAGGCTGCGAAAAACCTTCTCTTTATTGATAGTAGAGAAACCTCCATACAGTAGATGCGGAAAACATACGATGAACCCCAGTATTGTACCACATAGATAGGGCTCTTACCGGCTAAGCTTGGAGCAGGCTGTGTGCACAGAGCTCAAGATACAAAACTGTAGGGATGTGGACTGTCTTACCCTGTTCCTGCCCCTGAAGACAACAAACGCGTCATGTGAATACTGTCTTGCGGTTTTATATCTAAAAGTGATATGTGTCTTATGTAATGTATAATGGTGATGTAACAGCATGTGAAGTGTTAATGCATAATGTGAGTATAGCATAAGATAAGCTTAGGATACCATAAGACATAAGTATAACATAAACCCTAAAATACAAATTTTATTAAATCTCTTTAAAATCGGGACATGCGGCATAAAGATGATACGCATCAGTATTGCACTTTATCAAGATAAGTTCCTTTTATTGTTTAGTCTTGTGATCATTTATGTCATTGATACCTCTATGGGTGATTAATTCCAGGGCTGGCTAGGGTTATCCAGGGATAGCCGCCGTGGAGCGGGGGCGCCACAGTGTCAACATTAACTAGGGTGTCACCCTCCACTATAAGGCAGGTAATCAGCATCTAGGGTGTTGAACAGGGCTGATTGTAGCCTTTGTTTGGATGCCCGAATGTATCCTTTGGCTTGGAGGTCCAAAGATATTAGGAACGTTCTTGGGTGTTTTTATAAATTTGCACATTGTCACTTTATTCACTGTTGTCACTTTAATCATTTAGTACACACTGAGGATTGATTGTTTGATGTGATATCTGTACCAGTTTCTGGTAGACTGTTAGATCTTTGGTCTATGTAAGTGTGGCACCCCAGGGGTCTGGTTTCCACAGTAACAGCAATGTTATGTCTGAGAGCAGGTGGGAGGTCTCTTGGTCAGGAATCCTATGCATGCCACACCTCCTGCCCAGTCCTGGGAGGGGAAGGACTTCCCCTATATAAACCTGGGGCTGAGGCAGGGTTAGAGAGTTCAAAGGGAGAGTTCAGCCAGGAGGGCTGACAGGGAGCTGTGGCTCCGGCTGGGCCTAGCTCCTGGGCCATGCCAGAAGTAGAGACAGAGAAGAGAAGCAGCTATGGGAAGAAACAACAGGAGCTCTGTGGGAGCAGTGCTACAAGGAGTCAGGGGCTGGCAGCTGCAGAGCTCGCCCTGACTGAGAAGCTATCACCGGACCCGGAGTCCGAGGCTGTGGGGACTAACTCCTATCCAGCAGCAGAAACCGACCGGCAGGGGATTGCAGGTCCTCTGGCCCAGAAACCCGAAGGCACGGTCACACGCGTGGGACCAGCACCGCCGTCGTGGAGCGGAAGCTACTAGAAGGCCCCGAGTCACCGGCCATACGGGTGAGCACCACACGGTACACTCAGGGACGTGGGCTACTTATACCCGCCTCTAGCAAGGTAGCCAGAAGAGTAACGTTAGTTTGGGAGGCCTACAACTCCGCCTGGCCAGGGGAGATCCCATCTGCTCAAGGACTGACCAGGCCCCAATCGCTAGCCAGTACTCCGGGAGGGTCTGTCTTTGTCACCAGTAAAGACCCTGAACTACACCGTACCGTCTCCGAGTGGTTCCTGCTACCCCCATCATCCACGTCGGCTGCCCTGAGGCCATACCCCTCCCGTTGAGGGTTATACTATCACGCTGCACAATCCTACCACCGGCCTCAGCGGTCTGCCCTGCAGCAGCAGCTCCTTAGCTGCACTCAACGGGTGGCGTAGTCGTCCAACATCTACCGCTAATACAGCGCCACTTAGTCTGACTCCCTGGGCACGGACCGGGTCACCGCCACGAGACTACAACCCTCACCAGATCCGGCTCCGGGTAAGCTCCCGCGTGCGCAACGCTGCGCGACACAGGCCCAGGGGCGCGTCAACTTTTGGCGTAGTCGGCAGGATCTCGTGCCCGCAACCACCGGGTACTGCGTGCCTGAAAAAGACTGTTCAAACTTACCAGTGGTGAAGATTCCCGCCATCCGGCGCCATCTTCGGCCTTCTTCCCGCCCTCCGTGGAGGTTTCCCGCCATTGGACGCCATCTTGAGGACGCCGCGCGGGAAGAAGAGGGGCGTGGACTCCGAAAGCGCGCGAGAACTGAAGCCCCGCCTCACGTCCGGACGTTGCGTAAGGTCCTGGAAGGAGCCCAGCAGACGCCGACGTCACAGGAGCGCGACGGAAGGTCCTCAACCCTGACGATCCACTGCGGAGCCGCGGCCTACGGAAGAGGATCATCGCAAGGTAGGCCACGGTCCACTAGGGGGGAGAAGGATGTCGGATACGGAGGAGAGCTTCACCGCTCCAACCCCCGCCAGCACCACCGCTGTTGCGGTCATGCCTTTCACCATGCCCTATATCCCGGGGGCAGCCTGGCTACCCCAGTACTCAGGGGAGTCACATACCCTGCAGGACTTTAGAGAAAAGCTGGATAGCCTCTTCCAGTTGTACCCCCTCACAGAAGAGCAAAAAGTGAGCATCCTGGTGGCCCAATTAACCGGGGCAGCCCAAAGGGAGGTAAAGTCCTGGCCACCTGGGAGGAGGACTGTCGCAGAGATACTAGCCCGGCTAACCAAGGAGGGGCTGCAGTGCTACCAATACGAGGAAAGCCAAGAGGACCCGGACGGGTCTGAGGACTACCCTCAGGAGGGAGCACAAAGAGGACACCGCTACTGAAGGGAAGTAGCATAAACAAAGAACTGTATATCGTTACCCGTCAGGGTATGAGAACTGATGCTAATTAAAATATGGTCCCCGTTGGGATTAGTGAATTGTTCCCCGTGTGTCCCTATCCCTTACCAGGCTGAGGACTGTGAGCAGCCATCCCCTATCCCTTACCAGGCTGAGGACTGTGAGCAGCCAATCCTTATCCCCACTGGCCGAGGACTGAGAGCGGCCATATCTTGTAAATAATTATGTGTCTCTAGTAATTTATAGGAGTCTTTGGTGGATTTACCGGGAATCCTGTGTACATAGTTGGAGCGTAACCTAGGGATGGACTAAAGACTGTTAAGGACTCGGGGCAGGACAGACCCCTACCTGGTTACATCTCCCTGTTTTGGTGAAATGGACACCTTGCTTTTCTTCAAAGACTGCACCCGGTTGCGGACACGCCGTGACCATCTTTATGTGTTTTTCTTGTTGTATTATTATTGTTTATACCTTATTATGTTTTTCAAAAAAAAAATTGTTTAGTCCCGGAGTACTAAATTTCACTAGGGGGGAATGTGGCACCCCAGGGGTCTGGTTTCCACAGTAACAGCAATGTTATGTCTGAGAGCAGGTGGGAGGTCTCTTGGTCAGGAATCCTATGCATGCCACACCTCCTGCCCAGTCCTGGGAGGGGAAGGACTTCCCCTATATAAACCTGGGGCTGAGGCAGGGTTAGAGAGTTCAAAGGGAGAGTTCAGCCAGGAGGGCTGACAGGGAGCTGTGGCTCCGGCTGGGCCCAGCTCCTGGGCCATGCCAGAAGTAGAGACAGAGAAGAGAAGCAGCTATGGGAAGAAACAACAGGAGCTCTGTGGGAGCAGTGCTACAAGGAGTCAGGGGCTGGCAGCTGCAGAGCTCGCCCTGACTGAGAAGCTATCACCGGACCCGGAGTCCGAGGCTGTGGGGACTAACTCCTATCCAGCAGCAGAAACCGACCGGCAGGAGATTGCAGGTCCTCTGGCCCAGAAACCCGAAGGCACGGTCACACGCGTGGGACCAGCACCGCCGTCGTGGAGCGGAAGCTACTAGAAGGCCCCGAGTCACCGGCCATACGGGTGAGCACCACACGGTACACTCAGGGACGTGGGCTACTTATACCCGCCTCTAGCAAGGTAGCCAGAAGAGTAACGTTAGTTTGGGAGGCCTACAACTCCGCCTGGCCAGGGGAGATCCCATCTGCTCAAGGACTGACCAGGCCCCAATCGCTAGCCAGTACTCCGGGAGGGTCTGTCTTTGTCACCAGTAAAGACCCTGAACTACACCGTACCGTCTCCGAGTGGTTCCTGCTACCCCCATCATCCACGTCGGCTGCCCTGAGGCCATACCCCTCCCGTTGGGGGTTATACTATCACGCTGCACAATCCTACCACCGGCCTCAGCGGTCTGCCCTGCAGCAGCAGCTCCTTAGCTGCACTCAACGGGTGGCGTAGTCGTCCAACATCTACCGCTAATACAGCGCCACTTAGTCTGACTCCCTGGGCACGGACCGGGTCACCACCACGAGACTACAACCCTCACCAGATCCGGCTCCGGGTAAGCTCCCGCGTGCGCAACGCTGCGCGACACAGGCCCAGGGGCGCGTCATAAGTACGAATAAGGGACTTTTAGGGTCTAGGGGCAGCTGCCATTCAGCAAGGGTGCCATTGTCATCTATATGTAGGATGCCCATCTCCGTTGACATGCAGGTTCAGGCTAGGGTATCTATAGGGTGAGTTTTATTGAAGTACAGTGGGTACGGAAAGCATTCAGACCCCTTTAAATTTTTCACTCTTTGTTTCATTGCAGCCATTTGGTAAATTCTAAAAAGTTCATTTTTTTCTCATTAAAGTACACTCTGCACCCCATCTTGACTGAAAAAAACAGAAATGTAGAAATTTTTGCAAATTTATTAAAAAAGGAAAACTGAAATATCACATGGTCATAAGTATTCAGACCCTTTGCTCATATTTAAGTCACATGTGTAACGGGTCTGGGAGGCGGAACCTCTGGGCTACTATACAAGGGGGTGGTCCTTGTAAGGGAGCGGGTGGCGACCAGGCAGGCAATCACAGCAGGTGACCGGGACAGTCTCTGGGTGTACGGGCAGGAGGTCACGGCAAGTGATCGAGGCAGTCTCTGGAAGAACGGGCTGGAGGTCACGGCAAGTGACCGGGCAGTCTCTGGAAGAACGGGCTGGAGGTCACGGCAAGTGACCGGGGCAGTCTCTAAGTAAAGGGTAGGTACGACCTGTGATGGCTGAACCTCCAGGTAGGCTAGCAAGGCAGATGGAGGATGTGTGCTCCCAGGTGAGCAAGCGAGAGTCTCTGGAATAGCAGGTGGTCACAGCACGTGACGGCGGAGCCTCCAGGTAGGCAAGCAGGCAGGTAGCGGAGAAGCGCTCCCAGGTGAGCGGGCAAGAGTCTCTGGAATAGCTGGTGGTCACAGCACGTGACAGCGGAGCCTCCGGGCTGGCAAGCAGGCAGGTAGCGGAGAAGCGCTCCCAGGTGAGCGGGCAAGAGTCTGGAATAGCTGGTGGTCACAGCACGTGACAGCGGAGCCTCCGGGTTGGCAAGCAGGCAGGTAGTGGAGAAGCGCTCCCAGGTGAGCGGGCAAGTGTCTGGAATAGCTGGTGGTCACAGCACGTGACAGCGGAGCCTCCGGGCAGGCAAGCAGGCAGGTAGCGGAGAAGCGCTCCCAGGTGAGCGGGCAAGCTGGTCCATAGACAGACTGACCGGAGTTGTAAGGCAGACCGTCGGACCTCAGGCAAGCAGGCAGGTAGCTGATGTGCACTCCCAGGTGAGCGGGCAAGTTGGTCCTTAGACAGACTGACCGGAGTTGTAAGGCAGACCGTCGGACCTCAGGCAGGCAGGCAGGTAACAGGAAATCAGGCAGGATTAGGACAGCAAGCTGGCAGGAATCTGGCAGGTAACTGGCAGGTAACTGGCAACGGGACCTGAGGGCTGAAGCAGAGTAGAACGGTGCAACAACATTGCTCGGGCACCTCCATTTTGGAGGAGGTGCCTTATATATGGTAAAGTCCTCCGGCCATTGGCCGGGGACTCCTTAGGACGGCGCGCGCGGCCCCTTTAAGAGGGAGGGAGGGCGCGCGCGCGCGCCCTAAGCACAGTGGCCGGGAAGGAGCGCGCGCTGCCAGCAGAGCGGGAGAGGGACGCCGGGCACGGAGCAGAGCGGTGAGGGGAACAGCGTCCCTGCCTAGCAGAGGGCAGGGACGCCGGCACTACAGTACCCCCCCCTTTAGGCCCCCCCTTTTTTAGGCCAGATAGAAATTTAGCTAGGATGAGAGGGGCATGGATGTTCTCCCGGGGCTCCCACGTTCTCTCCTCAGGACCAAACCCCTTCCAATCTACCAAAAAAAAGGTCTTTCCTCTTACCCTTTTGGTGGCAAGAATGTTCTCTACCTCAAACTCGTCCTCAGCAGAAACCGGAGCAGGAGGCGCACCTGTAGACTTGGAAAAAGAGTTAAGCACCACGGGTTTGAGGAGAGATACATGGAAGGAGTTAGGGATCCGTAAGTTGGCCGGGAGTTTCAATTTATAGGCCACCGGGTTGATCTGACTGATGACCTCCAGAGGACCGATGAACCGAGGCCCTAACTTGTAAGAAGGTATCTTGAGTCGAACATATTTAGATGAGAGCCAGACTTTATCTCCTGGACGAAATTGTGGAGGATCCAGGCGTTTTTTGTCAGCGTGTCTTTTCATACGCTCGGATGACAGAAGGAGTGCGGACCGGGTACTCTCCCATATGGAGGAAAATTTGCTAACGAGAGATTCCGCAGCCGGGTTGTCCACAGAGGTGGAGACAGGAAAAGGAATCCGAGGATGCTGACCAAAGACTACAAAAAACGGGGATTTGGAGGAGGATTCGCTCTCGTGATTATTATAAGAGAACTCGGCCCATGGTAGGAGATCCACCCAGTCAGAATGGTGGGCATTAACGAAGTGCCGGAGGTAACTGGTCAGGTTCTGATTGATCCGCTCCACTTGACCATTGGACTGTGGGTGGTAAGCGGAAGAGAAGTCCAGGGTGACGTCTAGTAGTTTACAAGTGGCTCTCCAGAAACGTGAGGTGAACTGTACCCCACGATCCGACACGATGTGGAGGGGCAGGCCATGAAGACGGAAGATGTGGCGGATAAAGTCTTTAGCCAGCTCGGGTGCAGACGGAAGGCCTGGCAGGGGAATAAAGTGAGCCATCTTGGAAAAGCGGTCAGCGACCACCCAAATGACCGTACAACCGGCAGAGACGGGGAGATCAGTTATAAAGTCCATTGCTATATGCTGCCAGGGGGCAGCAGGTACAGGAAGCGGAAGGAGGCGTCCGGCTGGCAGATGTCTCGGGACTTTGTTGCGGGCGCAGGACACACAGGCAGAAACAAAGTCTATTATGTCCTTGTGCAGGGTAGGCCACCAATAGTGCCGGGCAATAAGCTGGAGGGTCTTTTTCTGACCGGCGTGGCCAGCTAGTTTAGACGAATGGCCCCAGTGTAGGATCTTCTCCCGATCAGGTACTGAAACAAACGTCTTACCGGGAGGGAGACGATTTAGACTCACAGGAGCCACCTGCATTACTCTGGCGGGATCGATGATATGTTTAGGTTCTTCCTCGAGATCGGACACCAGAAAGGATCGGGACAAGGCGTCTGCTTTGACGTTTTTGTCAGCCGGGCGAAAATGAAGAACAAAATCAAAGCGAGCAAAAAACAAGGACCACCGGGCTTGGCGCGGGTTAAGTCTCTGGGCATGCTGGAGGTAAGCCAAGTTCTTGTGGTCAGTGTAAATTATTACCGGATGAAGAGCCCCCTCGAGTAGGCAACGCCACTCCTCCAACGCCAGCTTGATGGCCAATAACTCTCGGTCTCCTATGGAATAGTTGCGCTCAGAAGAGGAGAAGAGTTTGGAGAAGAAGCCACAAGTTACCATTCTCCCGGAAGATGATTTTTGAGTAAGTACCGCTCCGGCTCCAGAGGAGGAGGCGTCAACTTCCAGGAAGAACTGCTTGTTGCCGTCCGGGCGATGCAGCACCGGGGCGGAAGAGAAGGCCTGTTTTAGGGAAAGAAAGGCCTCCTCTGCTTCGGGCGGCCACTCTTTGGGATTAGTACCCTTACGGGTGAGCGCGGAAATTGGGGCAGTCCGGGAAGAGAAGTGCGGGATGAAGAGGCGGTAATAGTTGGCGAAGCCCAGGAACCGTTGAATAGCCTTCAACCCCTCTGGTCGGGGCCATTTCTCGATGGCAGACAGTTTCTCAGGATCCATTTGTAGGCCAGTCTGAGAGATAATGTAGCCCAGAAATGGAAGCGAGGTCTGCTCAAAGAGGCACTTCTCATATTTAGCGTAGAGATGGTTCTGCCTGAGCCTGAGCAGGACCTGACGAACATCCCTCCGGTGAGTCTGGAGATCCGGAGAGAAGACCAAGATGTCGTCCAGGTACACCACTACGCAGGAGTAGAGAAGGTCCCGGAAGATGTCATTGACCAACTCTTGAAAGACGGCAGGAGCGTTACAGAGGCCAAAGGGCATTACCAGATATTCATAGTGGCCGTCCCGGGTGTTGAATGCCGTCTTCCATTCATCCCCCTGACGGATACGAACCAGGTTGTACGCCCCACGGAGATCCAGTTTGGTGAAGATTCTAGCCCCCCTCAGACGATCAAATAACTCCGGAATGAGCGGAAGGGGGTACTTATTCTTCACCGTGATCTGGTTAAGGCCTCTATAGTCTATACAGGGACGGAGAGAGCCGTCCTTCTTTTTGACGAAAAAGAAGCCTGCTCCCGCCGGGGAGGTAGATTTCCGGATGAATCCCCTGGCCAGATTCTCCTCAATATATTCGGACATCGACCGGGTCTCAGCAGCGGATAATGGATAAATACGCCCACGGGGAGAAGTACCAGGTAACAGGTCGATAGGGCAGTCGTATGGTCTATGAGGGGGTAGTGTCTCTGCCTCCTTTTTATTAAAGACATCAGCATAAGACCAATAAGGAATCGGAAGTCCAGGTAGATTAGCTGGGGTAGGAGAAGGACGGACGGGATGAACGGGAACCAGACAGGTCTTATGGCAGCCCTGTCCCCAGCGAAGGACTTCTCCGGTCTGCCAGTCAAGAACGGGTGCATGTTTCTGGAGCCAAGGTAGGCCTAGCAAGAGGGCGTGAGAGAGTCCAGGCAGAACATGGAAGGAGATACTTTCAGAATGCAGCATTCCCACCTGCAGAGTAATGGATTCGGTGATGAGTTGGATGGGGCGTGGTAAGAGCCCCCCATCCACGGCAGCAACAGACAAGGGTACAGCCAGAGGTTTGGTGGGGATGCGGTATTTCTCTACCAGGGACTGTGAAATAAGATTCCCGGCTGCTCCAGAGTCCAGTTGGGCTAGTTCGAAATAACGGTTCTCCCCGTAGACGATTGAAACTGACAACAGCAGGGATGGAGAGGATTTATTCTTGTCTAGGTGGACCTCTCTGAGCGAACCTAGACACAGGCGTTTCCCGACCTCTCCGGGCAGGCACGGATCCGGTGCTCCTTACTGCCACAGTAGAAGCAGGTCCCCTCGGCACGGCGTAAGTCCTGACGGGTCTTGACCATCTTGGTCTGGTCGACCTGCATAGGCTCAGGAGGGTGTACCTGGTTAGAGACAGAAGGAGTGACGGGTTTCTGAAAAGTAGGAGCTAGACGTGGTAACCTCCTCTCACGGGTGACCTCTCTGGCACGCTCCTGGAACCGTAGGTCAATCCGGGTGGCAAGAGTTATTAAGTCATCGAGAGTGGTAGGAATGTCCCGACCGGCAAGTTCATCTTTAATACGGCCGGACAGACCCTCCCAGAAGACGGAAACCAGAGCGTCGTTATCCCAGGCCAGCTCCGAGGCAAGGGTACGGAACCGTATGGCATATTGGCCCACGGTGAGACTTTCCTGATGGAGGCGTAGCAGCGATGATGCGGATGAGGTCTTCCGTCCGGGTTCGTCGAAGACTTTCCGGAAAGCCGTGAGAAAAGCAGGCAAGTTGGACACCAGGGGGTCTCCTCTCTCCCATAGAGGATTTGGCCAGGCCAGGGCCTCCCCGGTGAGATGGGACATGATGAATGCAATTTTGGCTCGGTCGGAGTTAAACTGGTGGGACAATAGTTCAAAGTGCAGGGTGCACTGATTTATGAAGCCCCGAGCCTGGGCTGAGTCGCCTCCGAAGCGAGGAGGTGCAAAAAGCCGAGGTCCGGGGTAGGATATCATGGTGTTAGTGGACAGCGGAGCTGCCGGATTGCGAGACATGGCACTGGCGGAGGTTGTTGGTGGAGCAGTCAGAGTGTCCAGGCGAGTATTGACATTCCGCAGGTGACCCAGGATGGACTCCTGTTGGGACCTTTGACGGGACAGTTCATGACACAGGTCCGAGAGCGAGGGAGCTTGGGTGCCACCGGGTTCCATGGCCCGAGCAAACTGTAACGGGTCTGGGAGGCGGAACCTCTGGGCTACTATACAAGGGGGCGGTCCTTGTAAGGGAGCGGGTGGCGACCAGGCAGGCAATCACAGCAGGTGACCGGGACAGTCTCTGGGTGTACGGGCAGGAGGTCACGGCAAGTGATCGAGGCAGTCTCTGGAAGAACGGGCTGGAGGTCACGGCAAGTGACCGGGCAGTCTCTGGAAGAACGGGCTGGAGGTCACGGCAAGTGACCGGGGCAGTCTCTAGGTAAAGGGTAGGTACGACCTGTGATGGCTGAACCTCCAGGTAGGCTAGCAAGGCAGATGGAGGATGTGTGCTCCCAGGTGAGCAAGCGAGAGTCTCTGGAATAGCAGGTGGTCACAGCACGTGACGGCGGAGCCTCCAGGTAGGCAAGCAGGCAGGTAGCGGAGAAGCGCTCCCAGGTGAGCGAGCAAGAGTCTCTGGAATAGCTGGTGGTCACAGCACGTGACAGCGGAGCCTCCGGGCTGGCAAGCAGGCAGGTAGCGGAGAAGCGCTCCCAGGTGAGCGGGCAAGAGTCTGGAATAGCTGGTGGTCACAGCACGTGACAGCGGAGCCTCCGGGCTGGCAAGCAGGCAGGTAGCGGAGAAGCGCTCCCAGGTGAGCGAGCAAGAGTCTGGAATAGCTGGTGGTCACAGCACGTGACAGCGGAGCCTCCGGGCAGGCAAGCAGGCAGGTAGCGGAGAAGCGCTCCCAGGTGAGCGGGCAAGCTGGTCCATAGACAGACTGACCGGAGTTGTAAGGCAGACCGTCGGACCTCAGGCAAGCAGGCAGGTAGCTGATGTGTGCTCCCAGGTGAGCGGGCAAGTTGGTCCTTAGACAGACTGACCGGAGTTGTAAGGCAGACCGTCGGACCTCAGGCAGGCAGGCAGGTAACAGGAAATCAGGCAGGATTAGGACAGCAAGCTGGCAGGAATCTGGCAGGTAGCTGGCAACGGGACCTGAGGGCTGAAGCAGAGTAGAACGGTGCAACAACATTGCTCGGGCACCTCCATTTTGGAGGAGGTGCCTTATATATGGTAAAGTCCTCCGGCCATTGGCCGGGGACTCCTTAGGACGGCGCGCGCGGCCCCTTTAAGAGGGAGGGAGGGCGCGCGCGCGCGCCCTAAGCACAGTGGCCGGGAAGGAGCGCGCGCTGCCAGCAGAGCGGGAGAGGGACGCCGGGCACGGAGCAGAGCGGTGAGGGGAACAGCGTCCCTGCCTAGCAGAGGGCAGGGACGCCGGCACTACAACATGCTGTCCATTTCCTTGTGATCCTCCTTGAGATGGTTCTACTCTTTCATTGGAGTCCAGCTGTGTTTAATTAAACTGATAGGACTTGATTTGGAAAGGCACACACCTGTCTATATAAGACCTCACAGCTCACAGTGCATGTCAGACCAAATGACCAGTATTGAGTAGAAGCCCCCTTTTGAGCTAGTGCATCCATGAGTCTTCTTGGGAATGATGCAACAAGTTTTTCACACCTGGATTTGGGGTTCCTCTGCCATTCTTCCTTGCAGATCCTCTCCAGTTCTGTCAGGTTGGATGGTGAACGTTGGTGGACAGCCATTTTCAGGTCTCTCCAGAGATGTTCAATTGGGTTTAGGTCAGGGGTCTGGCTGGGCCAGTCTAGAATGGTCACAGAGTTGTTCTGAAGCCACTCCTTTGTTATTTTAACTGTGTGCTTAGGGTCATTGTCTTGTTGGAAGGTGAACCTTCGGCCAAGTCTGAGGTCCAGAGCACTCTGGAAGAGGTTTTCATCCAGGATATCTGTGTACTTGGCCGCATTCATGTTTCTTTCAATTCCAACCAGTCGTCCTGTCCCTGCAGCTGAAAAACACCCCCATGATGCTGCCACCACCATGTTTCACTGTTGGGATTGTATTGGGCAGGTGATGAGCAGTGCCTGGTTTTTTCCACACATACCCCTTAGAATTATCACCAAAAAGTTCTATCTTAGTCTCATCAGACCAAAGAATCTTATTTCTCATAGACTGGGAGTCCTTCATGTGTTTTTAAGCAAACTCTGTGCAGGCTTTCATATGTCTTGCACTGAGGAGAGGCTTCCGTTGGGCCACTCTGCCATAAAGGCTCGACTTGTGGAGGGCTGCAGTGATAGTTGACTTTATGCAACTTTCTCCCATCTCCCTACTGCATCTTTGGAGCTGAGCCACAGTGATCTTGGGGTTCATCTTTACCTCTCTCACCAAGGCTCTTCTCCCACGATTGCTCAGTTTAGCTGGACGGCCAGGTCTAGGAAGACTTCTGGTGGTCCCAAACTTCTTCCACTTAAGGATTATGGAGGCCACTGTGTTCTTAGGACCCTTGACTAATGCAGAAATTCTTTTGTAAACTTGGCCAGATCTGTGCCTTGCCACAATTCTGTCTCTAAGCTCCTTGGGCAGTGTCAGGATGCCAGGTTTAATTTTACTTTGCCAGTAGTTTTTCCCTTAGCCAAGATGGCTTCCATTGCCTCACTGGGGTCATGTGTTTCCTGCCTGTGGACCTACTTAAACTGCATGTGTTGCAATCATGCCTTGCCTGAGTATTGTGTGCTTTTAGCTTTCTACTCACCTGTGCTAGCCCTCTGAATAGAGTCTTGCTGACCTTGTGTTTACTCCTAGTCATCCGCTGAAAGGATTGCTGCCTGAATCCTCTGCTAAGGGGACTTCTGCTGAAAGGAACCACTGGCTGTTGTTCACTCACGCTGGGATCTCTGAACTTTTGTCTTCCTGAAGAAAACTTCTCCTGGATCTCTACACCTCTGGTATAGTCACCATCTTGCTCTGTGTTTAAATACCCGGCTCCAGCTCTGCTTAAGACATCGCTGTTTCCTCCGCTGCACCTCCTGCATTCTTCAATATCCAGATCCATATTCCAGTTTGTCTTCTCTTCTGCACTACGTGAGTCCACAATCAACTGAGGAATACCTACGTCTGCTTACTATCCTTATTTCTGTTTGCATATTACTGTACCTAAGTAAACTTGGACTATCGTTAACGTTTACATACCCTAATAGTAATGAAGGCCGTGCCTTACAGATTAGGTTCTAAGAAGTATTGTTTGGAATGAACTTACCTTCATAAACTGTTTGCTGTGATCTTTTGCACTTGAGTTTAAAATAGACTTTCACACTACTCTTGTCTCAGTCTCTGCTTTTGGCCCACGCCATTGGACTTCAGGGTATCTACTAACATCGTAACAGGCAGTTCCTTTGAGCTCATGATTCTCATTTGGTCTGACATGCACTGTGAGCTGTGAGGTCTTATATAGACAGGTGTGTGCCTTTCCAAATCAAGTCCTATCAGTTTAATTAAACACAGCTGGACTCCAATGAAAGAGTAGAACCATCTCAAGGAGGATCACAAGAAATGGACAGCATGTGACTTAAATATGAGCAAAGGGTCTGAATACTTATGACCATGTGATATTTCAGTTTTCCTTTTTTAATAAATTTGCAAAAATTTCTACATTTCTGTTTTTTTTTCAGTCAAGATGGGGTGCACAGTGTACTTTAATGAGAAGAAAAAAAGAACTTTTTAGAATTTACCAAATGGCTGCAATGAAACAAAGAGTGAAAGATGTAAAGGGGTCTGAATGCTTTCCGTACCCACTGTATATAGTACTCAATGTTCCAGGCAGTGGGAGGCATTACTGGGATCCAGAGCAGTCGCTCCAGTCACGTCCAGAGCCTAAGGTCTGGCATAGGAGCTGCCGGACACTTTGTGTGCTCTGAAGTACAAAGGAAGATGGACAGGGACCTGCATAGATGGAAGTTGAAGGCCAGTCCCGGGTGCACTGCAGAGGTGGACGAGAAATACAGGATGAGCTAGCAACAGGGCTGAAGAGGAGTTATGCTAAGAAGGAGGATAATGTGAATTGCTGTGCCTTATCCCATCTGTACCCACCTGATGAACTTGAACTGTCAAGTATATGTTTGACTGTTACAAAGAACTTCGTGTTCCCTAAATTGTGAGCGGCGGCTTCTGAGGACAGAAGCCTGAAGGCAGTGGAGGCCTGCGGCCTACAAGAGAGTGTGCTGCACCCCACACCCTAGAGCACACTGGGACTGGGACACCCATTGTTTGTAAAGTGCCAGAGCGAAATCAGACCGACGTTCAGTCACGACTACCGCTCTGTGCCACTTTACAAGATGAGTGATAAGGGAACTTCTCCATCAGAAGAGACGAGGAAATAATGGTCGCTGCCCAAACTGTGACAAGAACAGGACCACAATGCAACAAGAACTGTCTCACAATGCTCTTGGAACTTTCCCATAATGCATTGCAAATTGAAACTAGAGCAAATACATTAAATCACTAGCAGACAGTGCAGTTATCAAACAATAAAAAAGAGACAGGATTCAAATGCAAGCAACATAATGTCAGAACTGATATACACATAAAGTGACTAGATTCCCTGGATAGCTAAATTCGCTGCTGAGGCAAGAACACGGGCTGCCCAGCACTATTTAAGTGCACCCCATGAAGATAGACACTCTAATTTACAAGGCCATAACATATAGGTGCATCTCACAAAATTAGAATATCATCAAAAAGTTAATTTATTTCAGTTCTTCAATGCAAAAAGTGAACCTCATATATTATATAGAGTCATTACAAACACAGTGATCTATTTCAAGTGTTTATTTCTGTTAATGTTGATGATTATGGCTTATAGCCAATGAAAACACAAAAGTCATTAACTCAGTAAATTAAAATAATTAACAAAAAACACCTGCAAAGACTTCCTAAGCATTTAAAAAGGTCCCTTAGTCTGTTTTAGTAGGCTCCACAATCATGACAATCATGGTGAAGACTGCTGACTTGACAGATGTCCAGAGTTCCAATTTTCATTTGAAATCAAGGTCCCAGAGTCTGGAAGAAGAGTGGAGAGGCCACAATCCAAGCTGCTTGAGGTCTAGTGTGAAGTTTCCACAATCAGTGATGGTTTGGGGAGCCGTGTCATCTGCTGGTGTAGGTCCACTGTGTTTTTTCAACACCAAAGTCAGCGCAGCCGTCTACCAGGAAATTTTAGAGCACTTCATGCTTCCCTCTGCCACAGTATCAAGCTACCAGGGGGGCAAAGGGGGCGGTGGCCCCGGGCCCCTCGCTCTTAGGGGGCCCATCCAGGGCTATGCCAGTGTAACTGTATCTAGCATGCCCCTGGTGCCAGCATCGGGCCCCACTGCCCGCCACCGCCGCAAGTTTACTGATGAGAGAGGGAGCGCGGATCTCTCTCCCATTAGTCCCTTCTGTGACTGACGTCTCTGACATCATCACTTGGCGACCAGCCCGCTGTGCTGAAGATGTGTGCGTGCTGGGTGCTCTGAGCAGCGAGGGAACCAGGAGGAGAGATGAGTACTGTTTATTTATTTTTTGCCGGGTGGGGGGCGGCATTATATTACAGACTCTGCCTATGGGAAGGGGGAGGTGCATTATACTACAGACTCTGCCTATGGGGGAGCATTATCCTAAAGACTCTGCCCACAGAGAGGGGGGGCATTATACTAAAGACTCTGCCTATGGGGAGGGGGGGCATTATACTACAGACTGTCTATGGGGAGGGGGGGAGCATTATACTAAAGCCTCTGTCTATGGGGGGGCATTCTACTACAGACTCTGCCTATGGGGGGCATTATACTACAGACTCTGTTTATGAGCAGGGGAGAGCAGTAGACTACAGACTCTGCCTATGGGGGGACATTGTACTACAGACTCTGCCTATAAGAGGGGGAGCATTATACTACAGACTCTGCCTATGGGGGGTGCATTTTACTACAGACTCTGCCTATAGGTGGGGCATTATACTACAGACGCTGCCTATGAGATGGGGGGGGCATTATATCACAGACTCTGCCTATGAGGAGGGGGGGCACATTATACTACAGACTCTGCCTATGAGATGGGGGGGCATTATACTAAAGATTCTGCCTATGAGGAGGGGGGGATTATACTACAGACTCTGACTATGAGGAGGGGGGAGCATTATACTACAGACTCTGCCTATGGGGGGGCATTATACTACAGACTCTGCCTATAAGGAGGGGGGGAGCATTATACTACAGACTCTGCCTATGGGGGGGACATTGTACTACAGACTCTGCCTATAAGAGGGGGAGCATTATACTACAGACTCTGCCTATGGGGGGTGCATTTTACTACAGACTCTGCCTATAGGTGGGGCATTATACTACAGGCGCTGCCTATGAGATGGGGGGGCATTATACCACAGACTCTGCCTATGAGGAGGGGGGGCACATTACACTACAGACTCTGCCTATGAGATGGGGGGGGGCATTATACTACAGATTCTGCCTATGAGGAGGGGGGGGCATTATACTACAGACTCTGCCTATGAGGAGGGGGGAGCATTATACTACAGACTCTGCCTATGGGGGGGGCATTATACTGCAGACTCTGCCTATGGGGGGGCATTATACCACAGACTCTGCCTATGAGGAGGGGGGGAGCATTATACTACAGACTCTGCCTATGGGGGGGAGCTTTATACTACAGACTCTGTCAATGGGGGGAGCATTTTACTACAGACTCTGCCTATAGGGGCGCATTATACTATACGAAGGACTATGGGGAGTGCATTATACTATATTGAGGACTATCTGGTGCATTATACTATATGTAGGCTATTTATACAGTGTGGGAGATAATGTGGGTTCTTTGAACAGCGTGGGGGCCATCATACAGTGTGGGAGATAATGTGGGGTCTTTGTATAGTGTGGAGGCCATCATACAGTGTTGGAGCCATCAGCTTGGGGGCTACTAAGGGGTCAGTATACTTTGTGGGGGTACTATACAGTGAGGGGGAATTATATCGTGAATAGGAGAACATCATACTGGTTAGAGCGGAGCTCTACATGGGGGGAGACTCAGGACATTATTAAATCTTAGGTGGGCACTTATTGTTATAGGGGAACTCAGGTTATCGTGACTGTCGAAGGGGCACTATTACTTTCTAGGGGGCACAATGTGGGCACTGTTTTCTAGGACACTTGCACACGGCATTACTTTATTTTAGAGGTTTGTTTTACCATCTAGAGGGCACACAGTAGGTGCAGTAATAGGGACACATTTTGCAGCAGAGGCTCAGTATTGGGGTATCAGCAGGATGAGAAGTTTGTGCAGGTTGGGGATAGATGTGGTCAGTGCCTGAAATGTAAGGAGTCAAATGTGTCTTTGTTGTGATCTCTGCATACCTGAGACTCTGAGCCCTGGCTGGAGAAGCTGTCGTGTCGGTCTGGGCCAGATGGAAAAGACGGGAAAAGTGAACAATTTAATCAGAAAGAACGTCAGCTGTAAGGTACTATATATAACTGAGCTGTGATCTCTTATATGTTTTGCAGGACTGGCATCTATCAATATATGTCACCATATGGCGGTAATATCAGTGCTGGTCTTTGTATAGAGATTATTTTTAGTAACAGCGCGGTCATCTGCTGAGGTTTTCCTACATCAACTATCTGGGTGCGCCGCTATAGTTGGAATCAGGGTTACCTGGTTAGAGGCCCACTCAGAAGTTTCGGCCCCCTGAACCAAAACCTTAGCTACGCCAAGCTTTTTGGAGATGGAAATTTCATTCTCCAGCAGGACTTGGCCCCTGTCCACACTGACAAAAGTACTAATACCTGGTTTAAAACAACAGTATCACTGTGCTTGATTGGCAGCAAACTCACCTGACCTTAACCCCATAAAGAATCTATGGGGTATTGTCAAGAGGAAAATGAGAGACACCAGACACAACAATGCAGACGAGCTGAAGGCTTCTATCAAAGCCACCTGGGCTTCCATAACCCCTCAGCAGGGCCACAGGCTGATCGCCTCCATGCCACATTGCCACATTGATGCAGTAATTGATGTAAAAGGATCCCCGACCAAGTATTGAGGGCATTTATTGAACATACATTTCAGTAGGATAACATTTTGGATTTTGAAAACATTTTTCAAGCTGTTGTTATAAGGTATTCTAATTAATTGAAATAATGACTTTTGAGTTTTCATTGGCTGTAAGCCATAATCATCAATATTAACAGAAATAAACACGTGAAATAGATCACTCTGTGTGTAATGGCTCTATATAATATATGAGTTTCACGTTTTGTATTGAAGAACTGAAATAAATTAACTTTTCTGGTGATATTCTAATTTTGTGAGATGCACCTGTAGATGGGCTTGGCTGCACCCTGAATAAAAATAGCATGTAAAAAATATATATGATATATATGAGGTATTGGTCGATATTTTGGCCAAAATATACAAGCTCGCAACCTGCTCAAGGGTCCTCATACTTGCGAGTCCCTACACTAACATTAAAAGCAAAGTCACAAAAACAAGGAATTAAAGTTCCCACCAAAATTCAAGAATTAACACAGCAAATACAGCAACAATAATTACAAGGATGCAGCAAACCCATATAATGAAGAAGTCAGCAACACAGGTGCAAAATATTGATGAGACAACCACTCACAACCTACCAATTCATGGAGGGGGTGATTGCTTAGTATTAAAACTGCACACAAATAAGCCTTGTATAGGGCACTGGTCACACATAGGTAGTGCACAATGTCTGGCTTACAGCCTATTAGTGAAGCCCAAACTATTAGATTAGGCGGGCTGTCCAGCACTTTTTAAGTGCACCCCATGAAGACAGACACCCTAGTTTACAAGGCCAACATTGATGGGTCTGGCTGCACCCTGAATAAAAATAACGTGCAAAAAATATATATGATATATATGAGGTATTAGTAAATATTTTGGCCAAAATACACAAGCTCGCAACCCGCGTCAAGGGTCCTCATACTTGCGAGTCCCTACACTAACATTAAAAGCAAAGACAAATTTAAATTCCCACCAAAATTCAAGAATTAACACAGGAAAAAAGGGCAACAGTGTTTACCTGCCTAGGTCTCAGTACTAATCATACCATATAATAACGATGACAGCAATACAGGTGCAAAATACTGATGCGACAACCACTCACATATTACCAATTAATGGAGGGGGGTGATTACATAGTATTAAAACTGCACACAAAATTATATGGGATTGCTACATCCTAATAGTGCATTAGTTCTGAGATCTGGGCAGGTAAATGCTATATTAATAATTGATTTTTTGAGGAAAGTTAAATTCTCTTTTGTTGGCTTTACTTTTAATCTAACTGAAATACACATAAGCTTTTTTCCTAAACATTAGGATCTGTGTAGAGCCATCAGCTCAAAAAGGCTTCCTTTGACAGACTTGGCATAAGCAGGTCAAAAGGAACCCTGATCTTTACCATTACACCCCTTTAGAGGAATGGAGACTTACCACATGCTCAGGGTTGCATCTACAGAGTAGCTGCTGGCCAGAGGAGCGAGCTTGAGGCTATAACTCTAACTAAAGCTTTTTTATTACTAAATGATGGGTTCTGTCTAAGGCCATTGGCTCAAAAAGGCTTCCTCGGACAGACTTGGCGCAAGCTACTCCATTCTGCAGATCCCAAGGGAACCCTGGCCTTTACCATTACACCCCTGTACAGGGATAGATACTTACCATAGGCCCAGGGTTGCATCTACAGAGTAGCTGCTGGCCGGAGGAGCGAGCTTGAGGCTATAGTGGTTGATTCAACTCTAACTAAAGCTTTTTTTTCCTAAATACTGGGATCTGTTTAAGGCTGTTGGCTCAAACAGACTTCCTCGGACAGACTTGGCGCAAGCTACTCCATTCTGCAGATCCCAAGGGAACCCTGGTTTTTACCATTACACCCCTGTACAGGGATAGATACTTACCATAGGCCCAGGGTTGCATCTACAGAGTAGCTGCTGGCCGGAGGAGTGCGCTTGAGGCTTGAGTAGTTGAATCAATCCTAACTAAAGAAAAACCTATCTAATGCCACTTTCTTGTTAGGACCTGTCTGAGGCCTATGGCTCAAAAAAGCTTCTTTGGAAAAACTTGGCAAAAGCCAGTCTATCCTACAGGTTCCAAAGGAACTCTGACCTTCACTCTTACATCCCTGTACAGTGATAAAGACTTATTACAGGGCCTTGATTGCATCTACATAGTAGATGCTGACTGGAGGGGCAAACTTAAGGTTAGAATGGTTCAGCCAACCCTAACTATTGCTACTTTCTTAAATGTTAGGATATTTCTGAGGCCGTTGGCTCAAACAGGCTTCCTTGGACAGACTTGGCGCAAAACACACCATTTCTGATGTTTCCAAATGAACCCTGGGCTTCACCCTTGAACCTCTATACAGGGACCGTTTCATAGTTTTAAGGTTGAAAGACACAAGTCCATCAAGTTCAACCTAAAAGCTAATGTGTTGATCCAGAGGAAGGCAAAAACCCCATGAGGCAGATGCTAATTGCCCCATATTAGGGGAAAAATTCCTTCCCGACTCCACATATGGCAATCAGACTAGTTCCCTGGATCAACGTCCCATAACAAAATCTAGTACGGATAACCTGCAATTTTATATTATTCAAGAAAGGCACACACATGCCCTCCTTGAATTTTTTTTAGAAAATTAAGTATTTCAATTTCATGTGGTAGAGAGTTTCATAACCTCATTGCTCACACAATAAAAATTTGCCAACTAACTTCCTTTAGACAAAGTGAATTAGGATCTTTATGCTAGAGTAATTGAATTAACTCTAACTGAAATAGATTAATGCTTTTTTCCTAAATGTTGAAATTTGTTTAAATCCATCAGCTCAAAAAGGCTTTCTCGGACAGACTTGGCGCAAGCTACTCCATTCTGCAGATCCCAAGGGAACCCTGGCCTTTACCATTACACCCCTGTACAGGGATAGATACTTACCATAGGCCCAGGGCTGCATCTACAGAGTAGCTGCTGGCCGGAGGAGCGAGCTTGAGGCTATAGTGGTTGATTCAACTCTAACTAAAGCTTTTTTTTCCTAAATACTGGGATCTGTTTAAGGCTGTTGGCTCAAACAGACTTCCTCGGACAGACTTGGCGCAAGCTACTCCATTCTGCAGATCCCAAGGGAACCCTGGTTTTTACCATTACACCCCTGTACAGGGATAGATACTTACCATAGGCCCAGGGTTGCATCTACAGAGTAGCTGCTGGCCGGAGGAGTGCGCTTGAGGCTTGAGTAGTTGAGTCAATCCTAACTAAAGAAAAACCTATCTAATGACACTTTCTTGTTAGGACCTGTCTGAGGCCTATGGCTCAAAAAAGCTTCTTTGGAAAGACTTGGCAAAAGCCAGTCTATCCTACAGGTTCCAAAGGAACTCTGGCCTTCACTCTTACAGCCATGTACAGTGATAAAGACTTATTACAGGGCCTTGATTGCATCTACATAGTAGATGCTGACTGGAGGGGCAAACTTAAAGTTAGAATGGTTCAGCCAACCCTAACTATTGCTACTTTCTTAAATGTTAGGATATTTCTGAGGCCATTGGCTCAAACAGGCTTCCTTGGACAGACTTGGCGCAAGACACACCATTTCTGATGTTTGCAAATGAACCCTGGGCTTCACCCTTGAACCTCTATACAGGGACCGTTTCATAGTTTTAAGGTTGAAAGACACAAGTCTGTCAAGTTCAACCTAAAAGCTAATGTGTTGATCCAGAGGAAGGCAAAAACCCCATGAGGCAGATGCTAATTGCCCCATATTAGGGGAAAAATTCCTTCCCGACTCCACATATGGCAATCAGACTAGTTCCCTGGATCAACGTCCCATAACAAAATCTAGTACGGATAACCTGCAATTTTATATTATTTAAGAAAGGCACACACATGCCCTCCTTGAATTTTTTTTAGAAAATTAAGTATTTCAATTTCATGTGGTAGAGAGTTTCATAACCTCATTGCTCACACAATAAAAATTTGCCAACTAACTTCCTTTAGACAAAGTGAATTAGGATCTTTATGCTAGAGTAATTGAATTAACTCTAACTGAAATAGATTAATGCTTTTTTCCTAAATGTTGAAATTTGTTTAAATCCATCAGCTCAAAAAGGCTTTCTCGGACAGACTTGGCGCAAGCTACTCCATTCTGCAGATCCCAAGGGAACCCTGGCCTTTACCATTACACCCCTGTACAGGGATAGATACTTACCATAGGCCCAGGGCTGCATCTACAGAGTAGCTGCTGGCCGGAGGAGCGAGCTTGAGGCTATAGTGGTTGATTCAACTCTAACTAAAGCTTTTTTTTCCTAAATACTGGGATCTGTTTAAGGCTGTTGGCTCAAACAGACTTCCTCGGACAGACTTGGCGCAAGCTACTCCATTCTGCAGATCCCAAGGGAACCCTGGTTTTTACCATTACACCCCTGTACAGGGATAGATACTTACCATAGGCCCAGGGTTGCATCTACAGAGTAGCTGCTGGCCGGAGGAGTGCGCTTGAGGCTTGAGTAGTTGAATCAATCCTAACTAAAGGAAAACCTATCTATTGCCACTTTCTTGTTAGGACCTGTCTGAGGCCTATGGCTCAAAAAAGCTTCTTTGGAAAGACTTGGCAAAAGCCAGTCTATCCTACAGGTTCCAAAGGAACTCTGGCCTTCACTCTTACAGCCCTGTACAGCGATAAAGACTTATTACAGGGCCTTGATTGCATCTACATAGTAGATGCTGACTGGAGGGGCAAACTTAAGGCTAGAATGGTTCAGCCAACCCTAACTATTGCTACTTTCTTCAATGTTAAGATATTTCTGAGGCCGTTGGCTCAAACAGGCTTCCTTGGACAGACTGGGCGCAAAACACACCATTTCTGATGTTTCCAAATGAACCCTGGGCTTCACCCTTGAACCTCTATACAGGGACCGTTTCATAGTTTTAAGGTTGAAAGACACAAGTCCATCAAGTTCAACCTAAAAGCTAATGTGTTGATCCAGAGGAAGGCAAAAACCCCATGAGGCAGATGCTAATTACCCCATATTAGGGGAAAAATTCCTTCCCGACTCCACATATGGCAATCAGACTAGTTCCCTGGATCAACGTCCCATAACAAAATCTAGTACGGATAACCTGCAATTTTATATTATTCAAGAAAGGCACACACATGCCCTCCTTGAATTTTTTTTAGAAAATTAAGTATTTCAATTTCATGTGGTAGAAAGTTTCATAACCTCATTGCTCACACAATAAAAATTTGCCAACTAACTTCCTTTAGACAAAGTGAATTAGGATCTTTATGCTAGAGTAATTGAATTAACTCTAACTGAAATAGATTAATGCTTTTTTCCTAAATGTTGAAATTTGTTTAAATCCATCAGCTCAAAAAGGCTTTCTCGGACAGACTTGGCGCAAGCTACTCCATTCTGCAGATCCCAAGGGAACCCTGGCCTTTACCATTACACCCCTGTACAGGGATAGATACTTACCATAGGCCCAGGGCTGCATCTACAGAGTAGCTGATGGCCGGAGGAGCGAGCTTGAGGCTATAGTGGTTGATTCAACTCTAACTAAAGCTTTTTTTTTCTAAATACTGGGATCTGTTTAAGGCTGTTGGCTCAAACAGACTTCCTCGGACAGACTTGGCGCAAGCTACTCCATTCTGCAGATCCCAAGGGAACCCTGTTTTTTACCATTACACCCCTGTACAGGGATAGATACTTACCATAGGCCCAGGGTTGCATCTACAGAGTAGCTGCTGGCCGGAGGAGTGCGCTTGGGGCTTGAGTAGTTGAATCAATCCTAACTAAAGAAAAACCTATCTAATGCCACTTTCTTGTTAGGACCTGTCTGAGGCCTATGGCTCAAAAAAGCTTCTTTGGAAAGACTTGGCAAAAGCCAGTCTATCCTACAGGTTCCAAAGGAACTCTGGCCTTCACTCTTTCAGCTCTGTACAGCGATAAAGACTTATTGCAGGGCCTTGATTGCATCTACATAGTAGATACTGACTGGAGGGGCAAACTTAAGGCTAGAATGGTTCAGCCAACCCTAACTATTGCTACTTTCTTAAATGTTAGGATATTTCTGAGGCCGTTGGCTCAAACAGGCTTCCTTGGACAGACTGGGCGCAAAACACACCATTTCTGATGTTTCCAAATGAACCCTGGGCTTCACCCTTGAACCTCAATACAAGGACAGTTTCATAGTTTAAAGGTTGAAAGACACAAGTCCATCAAGTTCAACCTAAAAGCTAATGTGTTGATCCAGAGGAAGGCAAAAACCCCATGAGGCAGATGCTAATTGCCCCATATTAGAGGAAAAATTCCTTCCCGACTCCACATATGGCAATCAGACTAGTTCCCTGGATCAACGTCCCATAACAAAATCTAGTACGGATAACCTGCAATTTTATATTATTCAAGAAAGGCACACATATGCCCTCCTTGAATTTTTTTTAGAAAATTAAGTATTTCAAGTTCATGTGGTAGAGAGTTCCATAACCTCATTGCTCACACAATAAAAATTTGCCAACTAACTTCCTTTAGACAAAGTGAATTAGGATCTTTATGCTAGAGTAATTGAATTAACTCTAACTGAAATAGATTAATGCTTTTTTCCTAAATGTTGAAATTTGTTTAAATCCATCAGCTCAAAAAGGCTTTCTCGGACAGACTTGGCGCAAGCTACTCCATTCTGCAGATCCCAAGAGAACCCTGGCCTTTACCATTACACGCCTGTACATGGATAGATACTTACCATAGGCCCAGGGCTGCATCTACAGAGTAGCTGCTGGCCGGAGGAGCGAGCTTGAGGCTATAGTGGTTGATTCAACTCTAACTGAAGCTTTTTTTTTTCCTAAATACTGGGATCTGTTTAAGGCTGTTGGCTCAAACAGACTTCCTCGGACAGACTTGGCGCAAGCTACTCCATTCTGCAGATCCCAAGGGAACCCAGGTTTTTACCATTACACCCCTGTACAGGGATAGATACTTACCATAGGCCCAGGGTTGCATCTGCAGAGTAGCTGCTGGCCGGAGGAGTGCGCTTGAGGCTTGAGTAGTTGAATCAATCCTAACTAAAGAAAAACCTATCTAATGCCACTTTCTTGTTAGGACCTGTCTGAGGCCTATGGCTCAAAAAGCTTCTTTGGAAAGACTTGGCAAAAGCCAGTCTATCCTACAGGTTCCAAAGGAACTCTGGCCTTCACTCTTACAGCCCTGTACAGCGATAAAGACTTATTACATGGCCTTGATTGCATCTACATAGTAGATGCTGACTGGAGGGGCAAACTTAAGGCTAGAATGGTTCAGCCACCCTAACTATTGCTACTTTCTGAAATGTTAGGATATTTCTGAGGCCGTTGGCTCAAACAGGCTTCCTTGAACAGACTGGGCGCAAAACACACCATTTCTGATGGTTCCAAATGAACCCTGGGCTTCACCCTTGAACCTCAATACAGGGACAGTTTCATAGTTTTAAGGTTGAAAGACACAAGTCCATCAAGTTCAACCTAAAAGCTAATGTGTTGATCCAGAGGAAGGCAAAAACCCCACGAGGCAGATGCTAATTGCCCCATTTTAGGGGAAAAATTCCTTCCCGACTCCACATATGGCAGTCAGACTAGTTCCCTGGATCAACATAACATAACAAAATCTATTACCACTAACCTGAAATGTTTTATTATTCAAGGAACATTTTTCATAAAGCAGTTTTCACCGAAAATGTGTTGCACAACTGTTTGAATCTCAGTAAATTCCTGCGCAACTTACATTTGAATACTCTGACCTTTTTACACCCACTCTTTTAACTTCTTAAATAGTGAACAGAGCTTATCTGGACCGCTTGTGGCTTAGCTTTACCTGAAAACTTATTACAAATTAGGCTGGAAAAGTGGTGTAAAATAGGACTGAAATTGACTCCATCTTTTGACTGGAGTACATTTCTTGAGGTGTAGTACGTCAGCTTTAAGGGGATATTTCAATAAATGAATGACCCTGGCTGCAGGTATAAAGAATCAAACTGTGCTGTCCTGACCCATTCCTGGGATTGTGTATGGCACTGACATCACCTCAATACTGCCGCAGCCAACAAATGTAATCAGACGGACTGCCCAGCTGAGCGCACTGAGCTGCTGCAGCACTGAGATGGTGGAACCTCTTTTTTTTAATTAAATGACCTGCAGCTAGGGACATTCATTTATTGAAAGGGAACAACCCCTTTAAGGATGAGTCAAGTTCATTAAGAGGTTTAGTCTTTTTAATGAATTTGGTGCACGTTCCTCCAATAGGCGCTTCATGAATGCTGGTATAGAAATCCACCAGCCTTGATGAATCGGCCACCATAGGTGTACATGGCATGAGCATATACAGAACAGTTGTGTAGTATACGTTACCAGGCCCTCATGATGCTCTTGGTCCTGGATGGCCTTCCACAGTCTGCTTTCTTGCTTCATCATCTTGAAGGGCTCCACTTTCTTTTCTTCTGGCTGGCATGGTGCGGCTCTATCATCCTGCTCCTTTAACACGAAGGGACGAATGACTGTAAAGCTGCCAGGAGCGTTTTTTTATCCCCTTAGATCATTGTGACACCACAAAGTGATGACATAGACAAGTGGGTGAGGCGCCTTTATTCAGTCATCGGGTGTGGTCAGAAGAAATTAGCATATTCCGTGATGTTACTACAATGAGAACAGACATGAACATTCTATTCGGAACCCGACCGCCATTATCAGCGGAACCTTCACTGCTGTCAGATTGGCACTAAAAACAAAAAGAGACCGCGGTGAACCTGGACAGTAACAATCTACAGGGACAGTGACTGCTAAGCGGACTTCATGTCAGATGTTATGCAGTTTTGTCAGAAAAAAAACAATAAAATATATAAAAGACAGGCTCCAATAAACCTTAAACACTGGGCTGTAGTCACAGATTCTCCTTCCACCTGCAGCACATTGCTCCCCTGCCTAACCCTCCCCGTCCTGCAGCATGTTTCTCACCGCTTAATTCTCCCACTCCTGCAGCACATCACTCCCCTGTCTAAACCTCCCCCTCTTGCGGCACATTGCTCCCGTCTAATCCTCCCCTCCTTGCAGCACATTGTGCCCTTTCTAAATCTCCCCCTTCCTGCACCACATCACCCACTGCCAAATCCCCTCTTGCACCACATCGCCCACTGCCAAATCCTGCACTTCCTGCAGCATATCGCTCCCTGCCTAATCCTCTCCTATTGCATTACATCACTCCCCTGCATAAGCCACCTCTTCCTGCAGCACATCGCTTCCCTGCCTAAGCCTCCCCCTCCTGCATTACATCACTCCCCTGCCTAATCCTCCTCTTCCTGCAGCACAGCGCTCCCTGCCTAATCCTCCTCTTCCTGCAGCACATCGCTTCCCTGCCTAAGCCTCCCCCTCCTGCCTTACATCACTCCCCTGCCTAATCCTCCTCTTCCTACAGCATATCGCTCCCTGCCTAATCCTCTCCTATTGCATTACACCACTCCCCTGCATAAGCCACCTCTTCCTGCAGCACATCGCTTCCCTGCCTAAGCCTCCCCCTCCTGCATTACATCACTCCCCTGCCTAATCCTCCTCTTCCTGCAGCACAGCGCTCCCTGCCTAATCCTCCTCTTCCTGCAGCACATCGCTTCCCTGCCTAAGCCTCCCCCTCCTGCCTTACATCACTCCCCTGCCTAATCCTCCTCTTCCTGCAGCACAGCGCTCCCTGCCTAATCCTCCTCTTCCTGCAGCACATCGCTCCCCTGACCCCCTCTTACGTGACATCTTTTCTATCAGTTACATTTGTGAAGTAACTGCTGTCTCCTGTGAGCAGTGGAGAGCGAAGCTGAGAGCCAGGAGGCTCTGCCCCTCTGCCCCTTCTTGCCACATCATCATCCATCTACATCAGGGCTGTCAAACTCAAATATATAGAGGGCCAAAAGGAAGAGTTTAACTCAGAAAAATAAGTCAACACTTTATCAGATGTTTCTGTGAAAACTTGAGTACAACAAATAAGATTTTGTTATTTTCCCTCAGTTATAAAAAAAATAGTTATGAGAAAAGTGTGACAAAAAGGAGTCATAAAATGCACCAAAATGAAATATCACAATTTATGGCTCAAATTGAGGTGAAGCAAGGAAGAGGTTGAGCTTAGCTAATGAGATGCATCAAACATACAGGTGCTTCTCACAAAATTAGAATATCATCAAAAAGTTAATTTATTTCAGTTCTTCAATCCAAAAAGTGAAACTCATATATTATACAGAGTCATTACAGAGTGATCTATTTCAAGTGTTTATTTCTGTTAATGTTGATAATGATGGCTTACAGCCAATGAAAACACAAAGTCATTATCTCAGTAAATTAGAATAATTAACAAAAATCACCTGCAAAGGCTTCTTACGCATTTAAAAAGGTCCCTTTGTCTGTTTCAGTAGGCTCCACAATCATGGGGAAGACTGCTGACTTGACAGATGTCCAGAAGGCAGTCATTGACACACTCCACAAGGAGTGTAAACCACAAAAGGTCATTGCTAAAGAAGCTGGCTGTTAACAGAGTGCTGTATCCAAGCATATTTATGGAAAGTTGAGTGGAAAGAAAAAGTGTGGTAGGAAGAGGTGCACAAGCAACCGGGATAACCGCAGCCTTGACAAGATTGTTAAGGAAAGGCCATTCAAACATTTGGGGAAGATTCACAAGGAGTGGACTGCTGCTGGAGTCATTGCTTCAAGAGCCATCACACACAGACGTATCCAGGACATGGGCTACAAGTGTCACATTCCTTGTGTCGAGCCACTCATGACCAATAGACAACGCCAGAAGCATCTTACCTGGGCCAAGGAGAAAAACACCTGGACTGTTGCTCAGTGGTCCAAGGTGTTGTTTTCCGATGAAAGTAAATTTTGCATTTAATTTGGAAATCAAGGTCCCAGAGTCTGGAGGAAGAGTGGAGAGGCCACAATCCAAGCTGCTTGAGGTCTCGTGTGAAGTTTCCACAATCGGTGATGGTTTGGGGAGCCATGTCATCTGCTGGTGTAGGTCCACTGTGTTTTATCAAGACCAAAGTCAGCGCAGCCGTCTACCAGGACATTGTAGAGCACTTCATGCTTCCCTCTGCCGACAAGCTTTATGGAGATGGAAATGTCATTTTCCAGCAGGACTTGGCACCTGTCCACACGGCCAAAAGTACCAATACCTGGTTTACACAACAGTATCACTGTGCTTGATTGGCAGCAAACTCACCTGACCTTAACCCCATAGAGAATCTATTATAGAGAATCTATGGGGTATTGTCAAGAGAAAGATGAGAGACACCAGACCCAACAATGCAGACGAGCTGAAGGCTTCTATCAAAGCCACCTGGGCTTCCATAACCCCTCAGCAGTGTCACAGGCTGATCGCCTCCATGCCACATTGCCGCATTGATGCAGTAATTGATGCAAAAGGAGCCTGGCCAAGTATTGAGGGCATTTACTGAACATACATTTCAGTAGGACAACATTTCAGATTTTAAAAACATTTTTCAAGCTGGTGTTATAAAGTATTCTAATTTACTGAGATAATAGCATTAACAGAAATAAACACTTAAAATAGATCACTCTGTCTGTAATGACTCTATATAATATGAGTTTTACTTTTTGTATTGAAGAACTGAAATAAATTAACTTTTTGATGATATTCTAATTTTGTGAGAAGCACCTATAGTATGCTATATGCCCAATTTTAACAAATGTACTGCAATTTTTGCTGAATGTGTTCAGAAATGTACAGATGTGTAAGCAGACAAATGCAGAGACTTAGGCTATGTGCCCACGATGCACAAAAGCTCCGGATTTTTCCTGAGCGTTTCTGCATCTCCCTGGCAGAAAAAACGCATGCGGATTGTACATGCGGATTGTACATGCGGATTGTACATGCGGATTGTATATGCGGATTGTACATGCGGATTGTGCATGCGGATTGTACATGCGGATTGTACATGCGGATTGTACATGCGGATTGTATATGCGGATTGTATATGCGGATTGTACATGCGGATTGTACATGCGGATTGTATATGCGGATTGTACATGCGGATTGTACATGCGTTTTTCCTGCCAGGGACATGCAGAAGTGAAGCGTTCTTCACATGCATTTCCACATGCGGGTTGACAAGCGCTTTACAAGTGATTTTAGCATCACTTGGAAAGTGCTTGTCAATTTGGTCACACTATAGAAATCCATGAAAACGGCATGGATTTATATAGTGTGACCCCAAAGACTGGTTAAAAATAAAAAAATCTACTGTATAATTGTCTTATCCCGTCTGTCTGTCTGTCTGTTTGTCCGTCTGTCCTGGAAATCACGCGTCGCTCATTGGTCCGGCAGCGGCCAATCAGCGCCGCGGGATTTCTGAAAAAAGATGGCGGCCGTTAGCGGCTCATCTGCGGGACGGAGCTCAGCGGCGATGCAGCCGGGAGATGAGCGCCGCAAGGCGCTCATCTCCCGGCCGGTACCAGCAGAAGGACATCGACCGCCGGACCCATCTGCGGGACGGAGATGCAGCCGGGAGCCAAGATCGTGTAGCCAAGATCGGTGATTGGTCGCGGCCGATATTTAAATTTGGCGCCCAAATCGGTGATTGGTCGCGGGCAGCGTCCGCGACCAATCAGTACAGTAGTGTTTAACTTTTGCGGCAAGATCAGTGATTGGTCGCGGGCCAAGACCGCGACCAATCACCGATTTGTGCGGCACATTTAAATAGCGGCCGCGACCAATTGGATGTCAGCGCCGCTCAACGGTCCTCCCTTCACACCCTAGCCGCATGGATGTCAGCGCCGCTCCCCGGTCCTCCCTTCACACCCTAGCCGCATGGATGTCAGCGCCGCTCCCCGGTCCTCCCTTCACACCCTAGCCGCTGATGTCCCCACAGTATCTGCATGGTGTTACAAAGGTCTACCAAATATGTGTATGTAGGGGTTTTTTTTATGATTTTATTTTGAATGAGGCGAAAGGGGGGTGATTTAAACTTTTATATTTTTTTATTTTTTTTCATATTTTTTAAAACTTTTTTTTTCACTTTTTGCTTGCTTCTGTAGTTTCCATAGGAGACTAGAAGCAGCAACTGTCCGATCGCCTCTGCTACATACAGGGGACGATCAGATCCCCTGTATGCAGCAGAAATGGTCCTGTGCTATGAGCGCCGACCACTAGGTGGCGCTCACAGCGACAGGATCATTACAACCACTGGTGTCTGCTGCAGACCCAGGGTTGTCATGACCACCCATCGGCGACCCACGATCATGTGACGGGGTTGCCGATGGGAGGGGTAAGTGACGCGCTTCCAGGAAGCGCGCATTAAATGCCGCTGTCAGAGATTGACAGCGGCATTTAATATGTTAACAGCCGCTGGTGGATCACGATTCCACCCGCGCCTGTTGCGGGCACATGTCAGCTGTAATAATCAGCTGACATGTGCTTGGTTCAGTGCGGGCTCAGCGCCGGAGCCCTCACTGAACCGGAGGATAACGACATGCGCGTACTAATACGTGACATGTCGTTAAGGGGTTAAAGCTGTCAAACAGTTGCAAATCATGCACACGGGAGCGATTCAACCATATCACCGAGCAGCTGTAAATACTCGGAGCTCGGGCCGAGCATACTCGGACAGAACATACTCGCTCAACACTAGTTAAAACAAGTTATCACCGATCCATGGGCTCTACAGGATAGGTGATCACTTATTGAGCATTTGTGTCCGAACATTGGAAAACGCACCTATCGGAAGAATGGGGAAGTTTTATCCCTGACAGAACACTTATCCCTATTTTAAAATGCTGCGGCAGGTGGGACGTCTGACCGCAGCTCTATTCATTCTCTTAGAGACTTGCAAAAAAGAGCAGCGCTCACAGCCACTGAGAGAATGAATGGATCAGTGGTCGCATCTCACATGCCGCTCCAGTCTAATGGGGAGAAAAGCTCCACATTCTGCCGGTGTGTGCAAGCAGTCAGACCCCCACCAATCAATATTATCAATGATCCTGTGGAGAGGTGATTACTTGTTTTCACCGGAGAACCCCTGTAAGTGCATCTCTGCCACTCTTGTCCAAGTATTTAATCGCTAAGGCCACGGCCCTACTATCAGTATTCGGTCAGTGTCCAGTCAGTATTTTTTCTCAGGAGTGGGAGCCAAAACAGGTGATGAACAATCAGAGAAAAGGTATAATAGAAACAAGTCACCAATTCTGCATTAATCAACCATTCCTGGTTTCGGCAGCCACTCCTGAGAAAAATACTGACCAAATACTGATGGTGGGGCTGTGGCCTAATGGAAAAAAATCTTTTCCTAGTTAAGATCAGCGAGAATAAAATGACCGCCATACACAACACAGTCCACTATATCAACACCAATAATACCACATACAAAAGGGACAAATATCGCCACACCTTGACTAGATCACATATTACCACTACATAGTGACCGAATAATACCACATACAAGGAACAAATATGGCCAAACTATGACCAGACCATATATTACCACCCCAAGGTGACCAAATACTACAATACTGATCATGAATACAAAACCACAATACTAACAACACTGTTATTACCACCAGCAACATTATACACAGGAGCTCTGTATATAGTGTCAGTGTACAGGTAACACAGTGATCACCAGTGACATTATAGACAGGAGCTCTGTATATAGTGTATAGGTAATACAGTGATCACCAGTGACATACACAGGAGCTCTGTATATACTATATACACACGTGGTCAAAATTGTTGGTACCCCTCGTTTAATGAAAGAAAAACCCACAATGGTCACAGAAAAAACTTGAATCTGACAAAAGTAATAATAAATTAAAAATCGATTAAAATGAACAAATGAAAGACAGACATTGCTTTTCAACCCTGCTTCCACAGAATTTAAAAAAAAATTAAACTCTTGAAATAGGCCTGGACAGAAATGATGGTACCCCTGAAAATAATGTGACAAAAGGGACATGTTAAATCAAGTTGTGTCCACTAATTAGCATCACAGGTGTCGACAATCTTGTAATCAGTCAGTGGGCCTGTATATAGGGCTACAGATACTCACTGTGCTGTTTGGTGACATGGTGTGTACCACACTCAACATGGACCAAAGGAAGCAAAGGAAAGAGTTGTCTCAGGAGATTAGAAAGAAAATTATAGACAAGCATGTTAAAGGTAAAGGTTATAAGACCATCTCCAAGCAGCTTGATGTTCCTGTAACTACAGTTGCACATATTATTCAGAAATTTAAGATCCATGGGACTGTAGCCAACCTCCCTGGACGTGGCCGCAGGAGGAAAATTGATAACAAATCAAAGAGACGAATAATATGAATGGTAACAAAAGAGCCCAGGAAAACTTCTAAAGAGATTAAAGGTAAACTTCAAGCTCAAGGAACATCAGTGTCAGATCGCACCATCCATCGTTGTTTGATCTAAAGTGGACTTCATGGGAGACGACCAAGGAGTACACCATTGTTGAAAAAAAATCATAAAAAAGCCAGACTGGAATTTGCCAAACTACATGTTCACAAGTCACAAAGCTTTTAGGAGAATGCCCTATGGACAGATGAGACAAAAATGGAAGTTTTTGGCAAGGCACATCAGATCTATGTTCACAGATGGAAAAATGAAGCATATCAAGATAAGAACACTGTCCCTACTGTGAAACACGGAGGAGTCTCTTTTATGTTTTGGGGCTGGTCTGCCGCATCTGGCACAGGGTGTCTTGAATCTGTGCAGGGTACAATGAAATCTCAAGACTATCAAGGGATTCTAGAGAGAAATGTGCTGCCCAGTGTCAGAAAGCGTGGTCTCAGTCGCAGGTCATGGGTCTTGCAACAGTATTATGACCCAAAACACACAGCTAAAAACACCCAACAATGGCTAAGAGGAAAACATTGGACTATTCTGAAGTGACCTTCTATGAGCCCTGACCTAAATCCTATTGAGCATCTTTGGAAAGAGCTGAAACATGCCGTCTGGAAAAGGCAACCTTCAACCATGAGACAACTGGAGCAGTTTGCTCATGAGGAGTGGCCAAAATACCTGTGGAGAGGTGCAGAAGTCTCATTGACAGTTACAGGAGTCGTTTGATTGCAGTGATTGCCTCAAAAGGTTGTTCAGCAAAATATAAAGTTAAGAAGAACCATCATTTCTGTCCAGGCCTGTTTTATCAGTTTATTTTTTTTTTTTTTATTCTGTGGAAGCAGAAAAGCAATGTCTGACTTTCATTTGTTCATTTTCATAGATTTTTAATTTATTATTACTTTTGTCAGATTCAAGTTATTTCTGTGACCATTGTGGGTTTTTCTTTCATTAAACGAGGGGTACCAACAGTTTTGACCACGTGTGTAGTGTAAGTGTACATGTGTGTCACCCTGGCCTGGATGCCACAAGTGTAATTAAAGCTGTGTCTGAGAGCAGGGGGGGAGGTTCTCTAGTCAGGGGAACATTAGCATGCAATGCCTCCTGTCTCAGGCCAGTAGGGGGAGCAGGCTGCCCCTATAAAAGCTGGTGCTGAGGGCAGGGTTAGAGAGAACCCAGATGACCTGTCTCAGGACTGAGACGTGTCTCAGCAGAGCAGGGACAGACAGTTGCACTGCACCTAAGAGGAAGTGTGGCAGGAGGAGAGCCACAAGCCAGAGACAAGAGGCGAAGAGAGCCTGTCTTGGCAGATAACAGACTTAATCTACCAGAGTTTGGTGTCTGAGGCTGGAAGGATTCCACATCCCCCAGCAGAGAACCAGTCTGCAAGGGACTGTATATTCCTTGGCCTAAGAAGCCTGGAGGCCCTGCCACAACAGAAGGGACCAGTAAAGCCATACAAGGCTGGGAGGAGAAAGGAACCCACGTCGCAGGCCATACAGGCGAGAAAACATGGAAAGCTCGGAAACGTGGGCTGTTACCCTATCAGGAGGAGATAGCCAGAAGGAGCGCAGAAAGCACGGTAGGCCTACACCCTCACCCTGACCAGGGCCAATTTCCCCGTTGCTCTCAGACATCCAGGTCCCCTCCTAGCCGGGACTGTTTGTGGGTCAGTTTACCTGTTTAGTAAAGACCCTAGACTGCAACCTGTTGTCTGTGTGCTCCTTGCTCCTCCAGCACTATCAGCACTGGGACTCCCACTACCATCACTCCCAACATCCATTATACTGCCCTGGGGCCGCACTCTTCCCGTGGAGAGTCACACTACCCTAGCTGCACACCTCATCAGCCCCAGCGGTCTGCATGCAGCGGCGGTTCCTAATAACCGCAATCCATGGGTGGCGTAGTCGGACATTATCAGCAGAACATAGCAGACTACCATTGGCCTGACCACCCTGAGCCACGGAACCGGGTCGCCACTACTACCCCCATCGTCTCCCTATTGCCCGGATCCGAGTGCCGCATGGCCCAGGGGGCGAGTCAGCTTTGGCGTAGTCGGCAGGATTTCGTGCCCGCAACCACCGGGTACTGCGTGCCTGAAAAAGACTTTTGTAACTTACCTGTGGCAAAGTTTCCCGCCGTCCGGAGTCTTTTCCCGCCATCCGGAGCCGATTCCCGCCATCGGACGCCATCTTGGACCGTTTCCCGCCGTCTTCTGCCGCCTTCCCGCCATCCGCAGCTGCTTCCCGCCATCGGACGCCATCTTCAGGACGCCGCGCGGGAAGAAGAGGGGCGTGGACGTCAAAACCGCGCGAGATCCGAAGCTCCGCCTCACGCACCGACGCTGCGCAAGGTCCTGGAAGGGAGAGAGAGCGACGCTGACGTCATCAGGACGCGACGCCAGGTCCTCGTCCATAGCAGCAGCAGCGGAGCCGCGGCCTACAGAAGAGGATCGTCGGAAGGTAGGCCACGCGTAACTAGCGGGGGAGGAAGATGACGGACACAGAGGCGCCCACTACCACCAACGCAACTGCAGCAGCGGTGATGCCCTTTTCCTTGCCCTACATCCCTGGAGCGGCCTGGCTGCCCAAATACTCAGGGGAGCCCCATGCCCTAACTGACTTCAAGGAAAGGCTATACAGTTTGTTCCACGTTTACCCCCTGACAGAGGAACAGAAGGTCAGCATAT
This sequence comes from Phyllobates terribilis, assembly GCF_046119375.1. Taxonomy (NCBI): domain Eukaryota; kingdom Metazoa; phylum Chordata; class Amphibia; order Anura; family Dendrobatidae; genus Phyllobates; species Phyllobates terribilis. Next base: position 5,530,693 of record NW_027362823.1, read on the forward strand.
TAACAGGGCAGTTAACTGGCGCAGCCCAGCGGGAGGTAAAATCATGGCCCACTGAGGAGAAAAGGACTGTGAAGGGTATTCTGGCCCGGCTGCGGGGTACCTTTGACACACGTACCTCCGCTGAGATTAAAATGAGGTTCTATGGATGTAAGCAGCGGGCACAGGACAGCATCAGAGACTATGCCCTAAATCTGCAGGAAGCCTTGAGGGCTATTCAACAAACTGACCCTGGCAGTGTGCAGGAAACGGATAAGCTGCTAACAGAACAATTCATAGAAGGTCTGCTGTCTAGCGCCCACAGGGCCCAACTGCGCCTCATGTTCTTTCAGAACCTCGACCTTACCTTTGCCCAATTTAAGGACAGGGCCATAAGGGTGCTCCGTGAATCTGCAACCAGTGGCGCTATAAACCCCCGGCGCCCTGCTATCACTTACCACCAGGAGGCGGCGCCCTCCTCTATGGACTCCGTGGAGGCTGATGCACAGGCCCTGAACCAAGCCCCGTCGAAAGATCTGCACCAACAAGTCCAGGAGCTGACCAGGAGCGTCGCGGCGTTGACCAGGACCGTCCAGGCGTTGCAAGTGGACCCGTCAAAACCCATCGAGCTGGCTTCAAGTCCGGAGGATGTCCCATGGCGTCGACAGAGGAGGATCCCGTCGTTCCGAGGGAGGCCCACAGACCGCTACGCAGAGGATGGACAGCCCATTTGCTGTCGATGCAACCAGCCCGGACACATTTCCAGGTACTGTAATTTAAACGGGTCCAACCTGGGGCAGAGGGCCAACCCCCAGGCATAAGATCACCAGGCCCTTACAATTGGCGTAATAAGTACGTTGGGGGGCGCCCGGTTTTACCCGTGGTGCTGGACGGTATCCCCATGAGCGCCTTGCTGGATACTGGGTCACAAGTAACCACTATCCCTTATGTACTTTTTAAGCAGTATTGGACTGATGCTGATATCACACGGTATCCAGACGGTAACTTGAGCATCATCGCCAGTAATGGCTTACCCGTGCCGCAGATGGGGTTCAAGGAGATGACCATTAAGATTGGTAAAGTTGAACTACCGGCACAGGGAGTGATTATTGTGGACATTGACCGTCGTGAAAGTCACCCTAAAATAACTGTGGGTACTAATGTAATTGAAAATTGTCTTTCAGAGGTAATTGTAATCTTACAACAGGTGGCGGTGAATGCTAGTTCCAGCCAACAGAGAGTCCTCAACAAGGAGATAAAAGCCCTGATGAGACGGCAGCAGGTAGAACTGTCTGGTGGTGAGATCGGTAGCGTAAGACTGAGTGACCCATTCCCCATTTCCATGCCTCCCAAAAGTGAAATGATGATCTGGTGTCGGACTGCAATCGGGTTGAGAGGTAGAGACTACCAAGCCATGGTAGAACCCGTGTACTCAGACAGCAGGCCCACCATTTTGACAGCCCGGGGGGTGGTTGATGTCCGTCATGGGAGGGTGCCCGTCCGCATTCTCAACATTGGGGAGAGGGAGGTACACTTACTCAGGTACGCTACACTCGCCAAGCTGTTTGTGGTCGAACACAAAGCTATCAGGGCCGTGGAACCCTTGCCTCCATCTCCTCAGGCGGAGGGTAATGGCTCCCAGAAACAAAAGGAGGACTGGTGCCAGAAACTCCACGTGGGTGCTGACTCCACTCCCCTGCACCAAAAACAAGGAGTCTACCGGGTGGTACAGGAGTACGAGAGAGTCTTTAGTAAGCACCCGCTAGACTTCGACAGAGTAAAGGGGATAGAACACCACATCCCCACAGGGAGCCACCCACCGATAAAAGAGAGGCACAGACCTGTACCCCCTGCACATTATCAGAACGCAAGGGGCATGCTAAGAGAGATGAAAGAAGCTGGGGTTATTAGAGACAGCTGTAGCCCCTGGGCAGCCCCCTTGGTTCTGGTCAAAAAGAAAGACGGCACCATGAGAATGTGCGTCGACTATAGACAAATCAACCGTATCACTCACAAAGACGCATATCCGCTGCCTAGAATAGAGGAGTCTTTAGCCGCACTAAAATCAGCTAACTTCTTTTCTACTTTGGACCTTACTAGCGGGTACTGGCAGGTTCCTGTGGCAGAGGCTGACAAGGAGAAGACCGCCTTCACCACCCCGATGGGACTGAGCGAATTCAACTGCATGCCTTTCGGGCTCTGCAACGCACCAGGGACCTTCCAGCGGCTGATGGAATGCTGTCTAGGGCACCGAAACTTCGAGACGGTCCTCCTTTACCTGGACGACGTGATCGTCTATTCGAAGACCTACGAGGACCATCTGAAGCACCTGGCCGAGGTGTTCGAAGCCCTGGCAGGCTATGGCCTGAAGGTGAAACCATCGAAGTGTCACCTGCTGAAACCAAAGGTCCAGTACCTAGGGCACGTGGTAAGCGCGGAAGGAGTGGCCCCCGACCCTGACAAGGTCGCGGCAATCAAGAGCTGGCCAAGCCCCTCGAACATCAAAGAGGTGAGACAGTTTCTCGGGTTGGTAGGCTACTACCGAAGATTCATCCCCGGGTTCACCAAGATGGCAGCTCCTATGCAGGACCTCCTGATCGGACAGTCTAAGTCCAGGAGGCAAAAGCCGCCCTTCAAGTGGGATAAACCGGAAGAGGAGTCCTTCCGCCAGCTAAAGATGGCCCTCACAGGGGATGAGATCCTGGCCTACCCTGATTATGGCCAGCCTTTCATTCTCCACACAGATGCCAGTAATGTGGGACTGGGAGCCGTATTGTCCCAAAACCAACAGGGCAGAGAACGGGTGATCGCATACGCCAGCCGGAAGCTGAGGCCCACCGAGAGGAACCCGGAGAATTACAGCTCCTTCAAGCTAGAATTCTTGGCGGTGGTGTGGGCCGTGACGGAACGCTTCAAGCATTACCTGGCCTCCGCAAAGTTCACCATGTACACGGACAACAACCCGTTGACACACCTGGACAATGCAAGACTGGGTGCCCTGGAACAGCGGTGGATGGCCCGTCTCTCCAACTATGACTTCGTGATCAAGTACCGGGCAGGCAAAACCAACTCCAACGCGGACGCCCTATCAAGGATGCCTCACTTACCTGAAGGTGACGAAGACCCAGAAGAGCTGGAGGAGGTAGAACTCCCCGCGTTTCACCGGTATGGAGCCGCTCAACACTCTCACCGCGTGAAGGAGGAGGATCTAACAACTGTGATGATGAATCCCCTACCTCACCACAGCTGGGCCGAGACCCAAGATAGTGACCCTGCAGTCCGCCTGGTGAAAGATCTGCTGACCCAGGAAGACGCCCGCTTAGATCCAGATGCCCCAGAGGAAGCCAAGCAGCTATGGAAGGAGAAGAGCAAGCTGTTCCTCTACGAAGGCAAGTTGTGCAGAAGGATTGTCAACCACCGGACGCACGAGCTGACCTGGCAAGTCGTGGTCCCAAGGAGGGATGCAGCTATGGTCCTGGGGGCTTACCATGACAGAGCGGGACACTTCGGTTGGAAGAAACTGGAGTTCCTACTAAGAGGAAGATTCTTTTGGGTCGGCATGAGAGGAGCTGTAGAAAAATGGTGCAGAGACTGTGGCCCTTGTCACCTAAGGAGGAAGGACCGTGCCAGCCAGAAGACACCCTTGAGGCCCATCATCACCACGCAGCCTCTTGAGCTGGTAGCTCTGGACCATGTCAAATTGGCTCCCAGCCGGTCAGGATACATCTATGCCCTGACAATCGTGGACCACTATTCCCGTTTTCTAGTGGTGGTCCCGGTAAAGGACTTGACAGCCCAAACAGCGGCCAGAGCCTTCCAGCAATATTTCTGCCGTCCACACGGGTATCCGGAACAGGTCCTGACAGACCAGGGTCCAGCGTTCGAGGCAGAAATCTTCCAGGAGTTCTGCAACCTCTATGGCTGTAAGAAGATTCGTACAACGCCTTACCACCCCCAAACCAACGGGATGTGTGAGAAGATGAACAATATAGTCATTGATCTCCTGAAGACGTTGCCCCTGGAGGAACGCAGCCTGTGGCCAGAAAAACTGCCGGACCTGATAGACCTATACAACAATATCCTGGTGAATGCTACAAACTGCACCCCGGCTTACCTGATGCGAGCTAGACCAGGAAAGCTGCCCGTAGACCTGGAGATGGGAGTCCTAATACCTGAGGACACCTCCCCGGATGCGGACTGGGATTCGGAAAGGCAACTGCAGTACAAGAAGGTACAGGAGAGTGTGGAGAAGAGCCTGGCCCAGGTGAGAGAGAAGCAAGAAAGACTCTTCAATCAACACGCCCCTGCTAGTCCCCTAGAACCTGGTGAGCAAGTCCTAAAGCGAAAAAGAAGGCTACATAAGTTGGACGACCAGTGGGAAAGGGAACCCTACACCGTACTGCAGTCTGACCACGACAACCCAAAGGTGTGCGTAATCACCAAGGACGGAGGAGAAACCACTAGTGTCGTCTCCAGAGACCATCTCAAAAGGTGCCCCGAGCAACTCCGTAGTGCAGAAGAGGATCAGAGTGACCTTGAACCCGCAGAGGACAAGGAAGAAATGATCAGCACCGTTCTCGGAGAGTTTCCTCAGTCCTGGACTCGCATAAATGATGCCATAGTGGTACTTGTCCTGCATTTCCTGCAACCGGCACAGCAACAACCAACACCAGAGCCGGAAGGTGAAGAGGAGCAAGCAGTTCCAGAGGCAGAAGAGCCTGTACCAGCAGCCCAGGAGAGTCAACCCTCTGCTGACAGTGAGCCTGCCATGCCTGCGGTAAGCCAAAGGACCCGCAGACAGCTGCCTGCCCTACCTGTACACCCAGCTGGTAGCTGCACCCCTAACGCTAGTGGGGAAAGCCAAGTCAGTCCACCACCAGACAGTGGGCTACGTAGGTCAACCAGGAGCACAAAGGGACAGATACCCGCTCGCTGGAGAATATAGTGTACTAAAATTGTAAATAACCCTGTTGCCAAATGTTGAATTGTTTGCAAAGTTACATGCATGTTTGGTAATACTCTGTTTCAGTTTCTTGCAGCTACCGTAAGGACTCACAGGTTATGGACTTTTTATAACCGGGACCTTGTATGGACTGCGTTCAGAGCCTAACCCAGGAATGAACTAAGACTGTGAAGGACTTGGGGTAGGACAGACCCCCACCTGGTTAAGGTTCCCCGTTGTGCTGGTGATATGGACACCCGGTCACAGGCCACACTGTGACCTTAAGAACTCAATTTGTGCGTCGTCTGTCTATTAATGTTTTATTGTTTTGCATATTGTCTTTGTTTACTGTTTAGTCCCGGAGTACTAAATTTCACTAGGGGGGAATGTGTCACCCTGGCCTGGATGCCACAAGTGTAATTAAAGCTGTGTCTGAGAGCAGGGGGGAGGTTCTCTAGTCAGGGGAACATTAGCATGCAATGCCTCCTGTCTCAGGCCAGTAGGGGGAGCAGGCTGCCCCTATAAAAGCTGGTGCTGGGGGCAGGGTTAGAGAGAACCCAGATGACCTGTCTCAGGACTGAGACGTGTCTCAGCAGAGCAGGGACAGACAGTTGCACTGCACCTAAGAGGAAGTGTGGCAGGAGGAGAGCCACAAGCCAGAGACAAGAGGCGAAGCAAGCCTGTCTTGGCAGATAACAGACTTAATCTACCAGACTTTGGTGTCTGAGGCTGGAAGGATTCCACATCCCCCAGCAGAGAACCAGTCCGCAAGGGACTGTATATTCCTTGGCCTAAGAAGCCTGGAGGCCCTGCCACAACAGAAGGGACCAGTAAAGCCATACAAGGCTGGGAGGAGAAAGGAACCCACGTCGCAGGCCATACAGGCGAGAAAACACGGAAAGCTCGGAAACGTGGGCTGTTACCCTATCAGGAGGAGATAGCCAGAAGGAGCGCAGAAAGCACGGTAGGCCTACACCCTCACCCTGACCAGGGCCAATTTCCCCGTTGCTCTCAGACATCCAGGTCCCCTCCTAGCCGGGACTGTTTGTGGGTCAGTTTACCTGTTTAGTAAAGACCCTGGACTGCAACCTGTTGTCTGTGTGCTCCTTGCTCCTCCAGCACTATCAGCACTGGGACTCCCACTACCATCACTCCCAACATCCATTATACTGCCCTGGGGCCGCACTCTTCCCGTGGAGAGTCACACTACCCTAGCTGCACACCTCATCAGCCCCAGCGGTCTGCATGCAGCGGCGGTTCCTAATAACCGCAATCCACGGGTGGCGTAGTCGGACATTATCAGCAGAACATAGCAGACTACCATTGGCCTGACCACCCTGAGCCACGGAACCGGGTCGCCACTACTACCCCCATCGTCTCCCTATTGCCCGGATCCGAGTGCCCCACGGCCCAGGGGGCGAGTCACATGTAATACACTGACTCACCAGTGACGTCTCTAGGTGAAGTCCTTCATCTTCGCTTTTCTTCTTCATCTGGCACAGACGGCCATCACTTCTTCCAGCCAGGAATCATCTCTGCAGAAAATAACACACAGTTATCAATAACTGATCTCTTCTAGGGAATATTCCCACTCCACCCCCCGACTTCTACACTACACCAGTTGAAGAAAAAAAGCGATATAGTGCCACCCTGCACAGTAACAGGAGCCCGCTTTTGTCCTATCCCATGGAAAACAATTTCCTAAAAAGTAAATTATATTACAGAAGTAATAATGTCTCTAATTGGACTCTAAAATAATAATGTTCCTCACTGGCCACCATAAACTAATAAAGTATGTTCCTCAATCTGGCCCCAAACAGTAATTAAGTCCCTTGTTCAGCCTGGCACCCCCATATATCCATCCTGGCCCCCCCTTCCCTGCATATATCCATCCTGACACCCCTCATATATCCCTTCTGGCCCCCATATGTCCAGTGTGACCACTCCATATATTTATCCTAGCCCACGTGTATCGAGCCTGCCCCCTCCCATATACCCATCCTAGTCCCCCATGTGGCCCTCCTGTTCCCCCCATATATCCATCCTGGCCTCCATGTGTCCAGCCTGCCCCCCCACATATCCATCCTGGCCTCCATGTTTCCAGCCTGCCCCCCCATATATCTGTCCTGGCCTCCATGTGTCCAGCCTGCCCCCTCCCATATATCTGTCCTAAAGCCCCATGTGTCAAGCCTGCCCCCCATATATCCATCCTGGCCTCCATGTGTCCAGCATGCCCCCCCTACATATCCTTCCTGGCCTCCATGTGTCCAGCCTGCCCCCCACAATATATCCATCCTGGCCTCCATGTTTCCAGCCTGCCCCCCATATATCCATCCTGGCCTCCATGTGTCCAGCCTCCCCCTCATATATCCATCCTGCCCTTCCCCCCTGCATATATCCATCCTGACACCCCCCCATATATCCATACTGGCCCCCATATGTCCAGCGTGGCCCCTCCATATATTTATCCTAGCCCACGTGTATCGAGCCTGCCCCTCCACATATCTATCCTAGCCCCCCATGTGTCCAGCCTGCCCCCCACATATCCATCCTGGCCATCATGTGTCCAGCCTGCCCCGCCCCCCATATATCCGGCCCCCCCATATATCCATCCCCCTCACATATCCATCCTGGCCTCCATGTGTCCAGCCTGCCCCACCATATAGCCATCCTGCCCACCCTTTCCCATGTGTCCAGCCAGGCTCCCCCTTATGTGTCCAGCCAGGCTCCCCCCCTTGTGTGTCCAGCCAGGGTTCCCCCTTGTGTGTCCAGCCAGGCTCTCACCCTTGTGTGTCCAGCCAGTGTTCCCCCTTGTGTGTCCAGCCAGGGTTCCCCCTTGTGTGTCCAGCCAGGGTTCCCTCTTGTGTGTCCAGTCAGGGCTTCCCCTTGTGTGTCCAGCCAGGGCTCCCCCTTGTGGGTCCAGCCAGGGTTCCCCCTTGTGTGTCCATCCAGCTCCCCCCTTGTGTGTCCAGCCAGGGCTCCCCCTTGTGTGTCCAGTCAGGGCTCCCCCTTGTGTGTCCAGCCAGGGCTCCCCCTTGTGTGTCCAGCCAGGGCTCCCCCTTGTGTGTCCAGCCAGGGTTCCCTCTTGTGTGTCCAGTCAGGGCTCCCCCTTGTGTGTCCAGTCAGGGCTCCCCCTTGTGTGTCCAGCCAGGGCTTCTCCTTGTGTGTCCAGCCAGGGCTCCCCCTTGTGTGTCCAGCCAGGGCTCCCCCTTGTGTGTCCAGCAAGGCCCCCCTTGTGTGTCCATCCGGGCCCCCCCTTGTGTGTCCAGCCAGGGTCCCCCCTTGTGTGTCTAGCCGGGCCCCCCCTTGTGTGTCCAGCCAGGGGCCCATCCCATTCTGCATCCACTCATATACACACAGACACACACACAGACACCTCTTACCTTCCTGCTCTCCCGTGCGGTGTCCTCCTTCTCCGGTGACGTCATACGCCGGCCGGGGAAGGGAGACGCGCAGCTTCAGCTGCTTCACTGGGACGTGTGTCGCGGCGGTTCAGGTAATGAACGCCGCGTGAGCGCGTCCCTGCATACACTGTGCCTGCGCTTTTAAAGGGCCCGTGCCCCTTAAAACCGCAGGTTTTTTTATTTTTTCATTCTCTTCTCCCCCTCTCCTCTGCAGAAGGGTACCCCGCCAGCCCAGTCCCACCCTGTTGATGACTTATCCTAAAATCGGTCATTAATATATAAGTCCTGGACAGTCCCGTTAAGCTTGTTTTACCTAGTTATAAAAGCCCTTTAAGTCCTCATTATAAGGTAAGGTATGAATGGATCTAATTAAATTCTCCAAAGAGAACTATTTATACATTTTAGTCACTGTGAGCTTTCTACAAGATATTGCGGGCAGTATATAGCGAATATACGGACACAGAGCCATTCGCCGGCTCAGATTGCCAATAAGCACGTTGTAAATATGAGACCTTGACATCATAGGTTACTTGGCTTAATATGAAATTGTCCCTCATGTGTACCGCATTGTGGGCAGGGACTATATGTACATCACTGCAGAATATGTTGGCAATAAAAAGTCAACAGAAATGAATATCATGCAGATCCTCACCAGGACTCCAGCAGTGTCACCATCCTGCCACCATACAGCTATAGAAGGACAATAAACCTGCAGGGTTCTCCCCTCAGTTATTTTTCCTTTAATTTTATTATCTGTTTCTTACTCACAGTGAAAGAACAGTCATCAGATATTTTATTCTTCACTTTTTATTTTACAGTCTCAGCTCTGAAGAATAGAACGTCTTATGAATAAATGACAGCTCACTTATTACAGTGGTGGCCAAAAGTATTGGCACCCCTGCAATTCTATCAGATAATACTCAGTTTCTTCCTGAAAATGATTGCAATCACAAATTCTTTGGTCTTATTATCTTCATTTAATTTGCTTGCAAGGAAAAAACACAAAAGAGAATGAAGCAAAAATCAAATCATTGATCATTTCACACAAAACTCCAAAAATGGGCCAGACAAAAGTATTGGCACCCTCAGCCTAATACTTGGTTGCACAACCTTTAGCCAAAATAACTGCGAACAGCCACTTCCGGTAACCATCAATGAGTTTCTTACAATGCTCTGCTGGAATTGTAGACCATTCTTCTTTGGAAAACTGCTCCAGGTCCCTGATATTTGAAGGGTGCCTTCTCCAAACTGCCATTTTGTGATCTCTCCACAGGTGTTCTATGGGATTCAGGTCTGGACTCATTGCTGGCCACCTTAGAAGTCTCCAGTGCTTTCTCTAAAACCATTTTATAGTGCTTTTGGAAGTGTGTTTTGGGTCATTGTCCTGCTGGAAGACCCATGACCTCTAAGGGCGACCCAGCTTTCTCACACTGGGCCCTACATTATGCTGCAAAATTTGTTGGTAGTCTTCAGACTTCATAATGCCATGCACACGGTCAAGCAGTCCAGTGCCAGAGGCAGCAAAGCAACCCCAAAACATCAGGGAACCTCCGCCATGTTTGACTGTAGGGACCATGTTCTTTTCTTTGAATGCCTCTTTTTTTTTCCTGTACACTCTATGTTGATGGTTTTTCCCAAAAAGCTCGACTTTTGTCTCATCTGACCAGAGAACATTCTTCCAAAACATAGTAACATAGTTTGTAAACATAGTTAGTAAAGCCGAATAAAGACTTGCGTCCATCAAGTTCGACCTGTTAGTTCTGTAATTGGTAAAGTTGATCCAGAGGAGGGCAAAAACCCCAAATGATTTGGCCAATCTTCACCTGAGGAAAAATTCCCTCCTGACTCTGAAACCAGCAGTCAGAATAAATCCCTGTATCAACTTACTATTTTATTTTATTTTTAAGTATATGCTGAAATCTGCCTGGTATCTAGAAATGCATCCAGTCCCCGCTTGAACTGGTGTAGTGAATCTGACATCACCGTCTCCTCACTCTGTGAAATCCATATTCTCACTGCTCTTACCGTAAAGAACGCCTCTAGTGACGCTTACCCAATCTGAGTATATTCCATTTATAACCACCCTCTGCCTTCTATCCCTTAGCCAGTTAGCTACCCACTTGCAGACATTTTCCCCCAGCCCCATCATTCTCATTTTGTATACCAACCTATTATGTGGCACGCTATCGAAAGCTTTTGAGAAGTCGAGATACACGACATCCACTGGTTCCCCCTGATCTACTCGAGAGCTAACCTCCTCGTAGAAGTCAATCAGGTTTGTTTGGCAGGAGCGATTCCTCATGAATCCATGTTGGTTCGGGATTAAAAGATTATTAGCATCAAGATGCTCCGTAATTGCCTCTTTAATGAAGCTTTCAAAAATTTTGCCCACAACGGACGTCAGACTCACCGGCCGATAGTTTCCGGCGTCACTTTTCGCTCCCTTTTTGAATATTGGCACTACATTCGCCTGTCGCCAATCAAGTGGCACAGACCCAGTCTCAACAGAGTCCTTAAATATAAGATATAACGGTCTGTCTATCACATTACTTAGTTCCCTTAGTACCCGTGGGTGTATGCCATCAGGTTCTGGTGATTTGTTTATTTTAATGTTACTGAGGCGTTTCTGTACCTCAACTTGGGTTAGATTTGTCATACTTAGTGGAGGATTAAGCTTGTCACTTCTCATTTCTCCTGTTAGTTTGATTTCCTTTGTGAAAGTTGTCGAAAAAAAATTATTTAATAGATTAGCTTTATCCTCATCTTTCTCTATGATTTTGCCTTCCTCACTTTTTATTGGTCCAATATTATCCGATTTAATCCTTTTACTATTTATATACGTAAAGAACAGTTTGGGATTTGATCTACTTTCCCTAGCAATACGTCTCTCTGTTTCCTCCTTCGCTATTTTTATTTGTTTTTTACAGGTTCTCGTTTTTTCCTTGTAACACATTAGTGCCTCCTTACTGTTTTCCTGTTTTAATCTCTTGAATGCCTCTTTTTTGCTATTTAACGCCCCTTTTACGTTCTTGTTCAACCATATTGGTTTCCTCTTATTTCTGGCCCTTTTATTCCCATACGGTATATACCTCTCGCACTGAGTATTCAGAATTCTTTTGAAGGTTTCCCATTTACTATTCGTATTCCATTGATTAAGTACTTTGTCCCAGTCAATAAGTTGAAGGCTTTCTTTCAGCTGATCAAACTTCGCCCTCCTAAAGTTTAATGTTTTTGTTGTTCCCTTATTGATAACCCTACTGAAGGGCATTTTGAAGTCGATAATATTATGGTCGCTATTACCTAGGTGCCCCCCTATCTGTACCTCAGTTATTCTATCAGGCCTATTAGTCAATATTAAGTCCAACACGGCCTTCCCTCTCGTTGGTTCCTGCACTAGTTGGGAGAGATAATTATCCTTAATATTTGTCAAGAACCTTTTTCCTTTCTGAGATCTACAGGTTTCTGTTTCCCAGTCAATATCCGGGTAGTTGAAATCCCCCATTACAATCACTTCATTATGTTTTGCTACTTTGTCTATTTGTCCTAATAGCAGATTCTCATTCTCCTCTGTTATATTGGGTGGCTTATAGCAGACCCCCAGTAATATTTTATTATTATTTTTAGTTCTCTCTATCTCTACCCACATGGACTCGACCCCCTCTTCTCCCTCTCCTATATCTTCCCTTAGTCTGGGTTTTAGACATGACTTTACATATAAGCAGACTCCTCCGCCTTTCCCCTGTTTCTGGTCCCTTCTAAATAAACTATAATCTAATAAATTTACCGCCCAGTCGTAGCTATCGTCTAGCCAAGTCTCTGTTATACCTACGATGTCATACCTCTCCTCCCATATAAGCGCCCGCAGCTCATCCGCCTTATTGGTCAGGCTTCTTGCGTTGGTCAGCATGCAAGATAAAACTTTGGGGTTATTTAGCATCCTATTCTTCTCTAACGATCTAACTGTACTATCCCCACCCCCCTCTCCACCCTCATTATATTCACTTCTCCCCTTCCCCCTTGCTTGCCTCACATCCCACCTATTTCCTTGGTTTCCCCCCCCCCGTCTCTAGTTTAAAAACTCCTCCAACCTATTAGCTATCTTCTTCCCCAGCACCGCTGCACCCTCCCCATTGAGGTAGAGCCTGTATCCGACCGCGAAGTCGGCCCAGTTCTCCATGAACCCAAACCCTTCTGCCTTGCACCAACTCTTTAGCCACTTATTCACCTCCCTAACTTCCTGTTGGCGCTCCTGTGTGGCTCGCGGGATTGGTAGTATTTCTGAGAAAACTACCTTGGAGGTCCTTGCCCTAAGCTTCCTACCTAGGTCCCTGAAATCATTTTTAAGGACCCTCCATCTACCACTCACTTTGTCATTGGTGCCGATGTGGACCATGACCGCTGGGTCTTCGCCAGCCCCACCCAGTAACCTGTCAACCCGATCCGCGATGTGCCGGACTCGAGCGCCAGGGAGGCAGCACACCGTTCGGCGATCCCGGTCTTTGTGACAGATTGCCCTGTCTGTCCCCCTAATAATAGAGTCACCCACTACCAGAACCTGTCTTGCCTGCCCTACACTTCCCCCCTCCCCCTCATTACTGGAGCATACACTCCCCCGGCGGTCAGAGGATCTGTCATGCTCCAATAATGCCGGTTCTGAACCAGCCTTCCTATACTTCTTCCCTCTATCCCTCCTTACTGTTATCCAGCTCCCTGCCTGTTCAGCCTGCACTTCCCCTCTATGCTCCACCCCCAGTATTGACCCATTGAGTGTCTGCTCGGTGAGCAGCAAACTCCGTTCTATGTTGTCGATGCTCCTCAGTACCGCTATCTGAGCACTTAGATCCAGAATTTGGGCTTCCAAGTGCACGATATGCTCACATCTCTCGCAGCAGTATGGATCCTCGAGTGGGTGCTCACGGAATGCATACATTGCGCAAGATGTACACTGCACGGCTCCGTCCAACATGGACGTCATTCTAAATATGGGGATACAGTCAGTATATATATACAAGTACAAAACACAATTATTTATATATAGGTGTATGGACGGGGATCAATTAGGGATGTGCAAGTGTATCAATTAGATATTGACAGGGGATCAGTTAAGTATGGACGGGGGATCAATTAAGCATCAAGTATGGACGGGGGAATCAGCTAAGTAGGTCAGGTGGATTAATTAAGTAAAAAGTAAAGTAAAGAAAGAATGAAATACAGTCAGCAATTCAGTCCTAAGTCCTCCCTTCCAAACTCCCTGAATCCAAAGTCACTGAAAAACAAGTCACACACTTACTTTCGTTCGCACTTACGCTCCGGACACACGCAGCTCGTTCACACTCGCAAACTAAGAGATTTAAAGTGTTTTTTTTTTTTTTTCCTTTTCCAGCAATGTACCCTTCACCTCAATGCACTTCCAAAGGACTTTATGCCCAACCAGCTGCCCCTTATAAACCCTTAATTATGACCCCTTCCCCTTAATTAACCCCTTGTGAGTAAATCTACACCTCAGGATTTTAGTGCAATGTAGTTAACCTTTAAATACACAGGTAGTAAACTAAGAAACTAAAACTGTAGTGAGAAAATAGATTTTAAAAAGCCCAATAAATCTAAACAGGTAGAAAAGCACTCAGCAGATCACAATGCAGCACTCACCGCAATTCACACAGGTATTTTCTGCAGGATTCCCAATACCTCTTCACGCAATTCACACAGGTATTTTCTGCAGGATTCCCAATACCTCTTCACGCAATTCACACAGGTATTTTCTGCAGGATTCCCAATACCTCTTCACGCAATTCACACAGGTATTTTCTGCAGGATTCCCAATACCTCTTCACCTTCACCTCAATGCACTTCCAGTTCTAGGCTTTATCAGGTAAGTTTTGGCAAACTCCAGCCTGGCTTTTTTATGTCTCGGGGTAAGAAGTGGGGTCTTCCTGGGTATCCTACCATACAGTCCCTTTTCATTCAGACGCCGACGGATAGTACGGGTTGACACTGTTGTACCCTCAGACTGCAGGGCAGCTTGAACTTGTTTGGATGTTAGTCGAGGTTCTTTATCCACCATCCGCACAATCTTGCGCTGAAATCTCTCGTCAATTTTTCTTTTCCGTCCACATGTAGGGAGGTTAGCCACAGTGCCATGGGCTTTAAATTTCTTGATGACACTGCGCACGGAAGACACAGGAACATTCAGGTCTTTGGAGACGGACTTGTAGCCTTCAGATTGCTCATGCTTCCTCACAATTTGGTTTCACAAGTCCTCAGACAATTCTTTGGTCTTCTTTCTTTTCTCCATGCTCAATGTGGTATACACAAGGACACAGGACAGAGGTTGAATCAACTTTAATCCATGTTAACTGGCTGCAAGTGTGATTTAGTTATTGCCAACACCTGTTAGGTGCCACAGGTAAGTTACAGGTGCTGTTAATTACACGAATTAGAGAAGCATCACATGATTTTTCAAACAGTGCCAATACTTTTGTCCATCCCCTTTTTTAGGTTTGATGTGGAATTATATCCAATTTGGCTTTAGGACAATTCTATTTGTGTTTTTTCATTGAAGACAAATTAAATGAAGATAATAATACCAAAGAATTTGTGATTGCAATCATTTTCAGGAAGAAACTGAGTATTATCTGACAGAATTGCCGGGGTGCCAATACTTTTGGCCACCACTGTATTTCATGCGGCAGAAGTTAGCCTCCAGCAATGGAAGAGGGAACCGAGAAAGTGTAGAAAATGCTCTATCATGGCCGCAGTGGTAAGAGACATTGGAAATGCACGATCAAACCTATCATATCATAGGATTATCTATCATCTATCTATCCTTATATTCTCTATTTCATATCTATCTATCCATCTATCTATCCATATATGTATCTATCTATCTTTCTATCTATCCATGTATGATGGATGGATAGATAGATGGATAGATGAATAAATAGATGGATAGATAGATGGATAGATAGATAAATAGATAGATAGATAGTGTAGGGATTTGTACTCACTGAGCCGCGTTGGAGGTAGGCACAGGTTCACACAGTGATGCAGTCCACGGGTTCAAACAAACTGGTGGCTTATTTTAGTGTCCATACACCAGTTAAGAAACAAAAGTTACAGCCTTTTCCTGGCACAAAAAGGAATAACAGAACAAAGCTCAAAATAACAAGTCCATGCAGCACGGATTCAGCCGTTTAAACAAGGTGCTTTTCTCTGCCTCCTGCAGAGTCTAAGAAGCACCTGCAAGGTCTGCTCACCTTGCCCAGCAAACACAGACAGACAGAGACAGGCGCAGCTGTCTTAAATTAGCCTTCCAAGACCGGACTGGAGGTAAGTGAGCAGCTGTTCCCCCCCAGCTCTTTCAGCTGCTCATAAAACCCGGCCCTGTAATCCGGACCCATTAAATTCCTCTCAGCACTATGTGTGCTGGAGCCTGCTTCTCCGGATCCTACATCACCGAAGCATGGCACTTCGAGGACACATACCTCCCGTCCACGATCTGTCCGGCAGCAACCTTACATACACCCCCCCTCTGTCCAAAGCCGTAGGGCTTGGCACCTTCTGTCACCATACAATAAATCCTTGACAAGGCAGCGGCATTCCCATGTTGTTTCCCAGGCCTATGCTCTACCTGGAAACTAAAATCTTGTAGAGCCAGGAACCACCTAGTCACTCTGGCATTGTTTCCCTTCTTTTCTCGCATCCACCTCAATGGGGCATGGTCTGACACTAACCTGAACCTTCTACCTAATAGGTAATACCTCAGAGTGTCTAACGCCCACTTAATGGCCAAACATTCTTTTTCTACAATGGAGTAGTCCTTCTCACAAGCGGAGAGCTTCAGACTGAGGTATTTTACAGGGTGTTCTTCTCCGTTAATCTCCTGGGACAAGACTGCTCCCAGCCCGACATCCGATGCATCCATCTGGACCACAAACTCCTTGGAGAAGCTGGGTGCCACCAAGACTGGTTGTTTACAGAGGACCAGTTTCAATTCCTGGCAGGTCGCTTCTGCTTCCGGGGACCACTTGGCCATAGCTGACTTCATCCCTTTCAGAAGATCCATCAGTGGGGCTGCTATCAGGGCAAAGTTAGGGACAAATCTTCGATAGTAGCCCACAATGCCTAGAAACGCCCTGACCTGCCTCTTCGAGAGGGGCTGTGGCCAGTTCAAGATCGCCTCGACCTTATTTATTTGTGGTTTTATTTCCCCTCTACCAACCACGTACCCTAGGTACTTGGCTTCCTCCATCCCCATGGCACATTTCTTCGGGTTGATAGTAAAGCCCGCCTTCCTTAGGGCATCAAGTATGGCTTGAACTTTGTCCAGATGACTTTCCCAGTCCTGGCTAAATATGACGATAGCATCTAGGTAGGCCGCTGCATACTGTTTGTGGGGTGCTAAGATCCGGTCCATGGCTCTCTGGAAGGTGGCCGGAGCTCCCTTCAACCCAAACGGCATCCTGACGTATTGGCGTCGAGAAGGCTGTCTTCTCCTTAGCCTCTTTGGACAGGGGAATTTGCCAATATCCTTTGGTGAGGTCCAGAGTGGTGATGTACCGAGCCCGTCCTAGCCTTTCGATAAGCTCATCTACCCTAGGCATTGGGTAGGCGTCGAACTTTGAGACCTCCTTCAGCTTCCTATAGTCGTTGCAAAACCGCCATTCCCCATCTGGTTTCGGCACTAAGACTATAGGACTGGACCATCCACTTTTGGACTCTTCAATGACTCCCAGGTTTAGCATCCGCCTTACTTCTTTAGAGATCACCTCTCTGCGGGCTTCGGGGATCCGGTATGGTTTTAGATTGACGCGAACATGAGGCTCTGTGAGAACCTCATGCTCTATGTCCTGAGTGAGTCCTGGCAACTCCGAAAACATGTCTTTATTTCGCTGTAACAACTCTTTGCACTGTTGCTTTTGGGCATGTGACAGTGACTCTGCCACCTTGACCTCTTTCACATCGGCCTCAGCCTCAGCCACTAAACAGGGAGCTTCCGCAGGCTCTCTATCTTGCCATGGCTTAATCAAGTTAACATGGTAAATTTGGTAGGGCTTCCTCTTCCCTGGTTGGTGGATCTTAAAGTTGACTTCCCCCACTTTCTCTACCACCTCATAGGGGCCCTGCCACTTGGCCATGAACTTGCTCTCCACTGTGGGACTAGCACAAGCACTTGATCTCCTGGGTTGAACGATCTCACCCTGGCCGACCTATTATACACCCTGGACTGTGCCTCTTGTGCCTTGAGGAGGTGCTCCCTCACAATGGGCATCACATGGGCAATCCTCTCTTGCATCTGGGCAACGTGCTCCACCACTCTCCTATAGGGAGTGGTCTCAGCTTCCCAGGACTCTTTCTCCACCTCCAGGAGTCCTGAGGGTGTCGTCCATAGAGTGGTTCAAACGGGGAGAAACCTGTGGAAGCTTTGGGAACTTCCCTCATGGCGAACAACATATAGTCCCAGTCTCGGCCATCCTTTTCCACTGCTTTCCTCAACATTGCTTTCAAGGTTTTGTTAAACCTCTCTACCAGTCCGTCCGTCTGGGGAGAGTACACGGAGGTTCTCAGTTGTGCAATCTGCAGTGTCTTGCACAATTCCCTCATGACCTTCGACATAAATGGAGTTCCTTGGTCTGTTAGGATCTCGTTAGGCAACCCGGTTCTTGAAAACATGTGGACTAACTCCCGGGCTATACACCTGGTGGAGGAGTTTTGTAGTGGTACGGCCTCCAGATACCATGTAGCATAATCTAATACCACCAGGATATACTGATGCCCTTGGGCGGACTTGACCAGAGGCCCCACTAGATCCATTGCTATGCGTTCGAATGGAACCTCGATGACTGGTAGTGGCACTAGGGGACTGCGGAAGTGGGCCACTGGGGAGGTTATCTGGCATGTGGGGCAGGAACGACAATAACTCTATATTTCTCTATAGCAACCTGGCCAGTAGAATCTTTGGAGGATCCGTTCTTGAATCTTGTCTGCACCCAGGTGACCACCCAACACATGAGAATGAGCCATGTCTAACACCCTGCGTCTATAGGGCCCTGGCACCAGCAACTGTTCTATTACCTCACCCCTTGGCTTGGTTATTCTGTACAGCAAATCCCCATTCACAGCAAAATGAGGGAACCGAGTGTCAGCCCCCGGTTCCTGAGGCACCCCATTTAACACAGTAACATTTTCAAAGGCCCCTTTCAGAGTTAAATCCCTGAGTTGGGCAGTTCCAAAGTTTCCCTCGGACACCTCCAGCTCAGGGATATTGGACTCAGGGGATGCTACTTCATCCTCATTGCCCACCAGCACACACATGGGAAACTCATCTACTATGTTCTGCGGGTAAGTTTCCTTAGGGGCGATCTGGCTGTCGTCCAAGCAACCAGGTGTCCCCGCTTTCCCCCACATTTCCCAGAATAATGCAAAGTAACGTCCAATTATTATGGGATGCAATAGGTCCTTAACGACCGCCACTTCATGAGATGTGGTGCCACAGTCTGTGTTTACATCCACCTGGGCCACAGGATAGTTCTTAGCGTCCCCATGGATACACCGGACATCCACCACCTTCCCAGAAACCAGCCGATGAGGGAGTGTGGCCCTTATCAGGGTCACCAAACTTCCTGAGACCAATAGTCCAGAGACTTGTGCCCCGTTAACTGACACTGAGCATGCCTGAGGGCCCTCGCCATGTTGACGAACCGCGCTGCAGGCGGGGTAGGCAAAATAAGAGCAACGCCGGCCCATGTTACAGTCCATTGGTTCAGAGGTTATGGGACACCGGGAGGCAATATGGCCAGGGGTATGACATCTCCAACACACTATATTATGGGGTGGGACCTTGGGCAGCAACTCAGACCCCTCCTGAACTCTAGGATGCCCCCCAGGTGTGGCGCTAGCTCGCTTCTTTTGGGTGTCCGCCACCTTTTGGGAACCCCAGTATTGAGAGGCTACGACCCCTTGTTTTCCCAACGGACTCTCAACCGCCTGGTATCTTTCCACCAACCCCACCAAGTCATCAGCATTATAGGGATCTCCCTGGGCAACCCAGGATTTTACCGACTTCGGGAGAGAGTGTATAAACCTGTCTATAACGACCTCTATCTCATATCATAGGACTATCTATCATCTATCTATTATCTATATGACGCGCCCCCTGGGCCATGGGGCACCCGGGACCGGACTTCAGGGCAATGCTGGGAGTAGTAGTGGCGACCCGGTCCCGTGGCTCAGGGTGGCCAGACCAATATTGTGGCAGTCTCTGTATCAGTATAATGCAATGTCCGACTACGCCACCCGTGGATTGCGGTCAATAAGAACCGCCGCTGCTGAGCAGACCTCTGAGGCTGATGTTGTGAGGGCAGCAGAGTGTAGTATAACTCCCCACGGGAGGAGTATAGCCTCAGGCTAGTGAGTGTGGATGATAGGAGTGATGGTGCACGAGCGCAGCAGGAACGACTCAGAGGCTTTGCAGTGCAGTTCAGGGTCTTTACTGATGGTGATAAGGCAGACCCTCCCGGGAGTACTGGCTAGCATAAGAGGCCTGGTCAGTCTGTGAGCAAACTGGAGTTCCCCTGGCCAGGTGGAGTTGTAGGCCTCCCCGACTATCTGCACTCTTCCTGGCTACCTTGCTGTAAGCGAGTGGAAGTAGCCCACGTCCCTGAGTGTTCCGTGTGGTGCTCACCTGTATGGCTGGTGATTTGGGGCCTTCTGATAGCCCCCGCTCCTCAATTGCAGTGCTGGTCCCTTGCTCGTGACTGAGCCTCCGGGCTTCTATGGCCAGAGGACTTGAAATCCCCTGCCGGCGGGTTTCTGCTGCTGGGTATATATAAGTCCCCGCAACCTCGGACTCCTGTGTCCGGTTCTCAGAGTCTTCTGCCAGGACGAACTCCGCTTAGCTCAAGTCCCTGGTCTTCAGCTCCTGCTCCTACAGAGCTCCTCGCTGTTACTTTCCCTGTGTCTGGAACTAACTCCAGGCTCTGACTTCACTAACCCCGCCCCAGATCCAGTTTATATAGGGCAGGTTCCTCCCCTATCTGGTCTGGGACAGGAGGTGTTGCATGTTTAAGGGCTCCGAACCAGGAAACCTCCCACTTGCTCTCAGACATAATATTTCTATTACAGTGGTAACCAGACCCTGGGGTGCCACATATCCATCTATCTATCTCATATCTATCTATCTATCAATCTCATATCTATCTATCTTCTCCACTTTTTATCTGGTCTCAGGTATGACTTTCATATTACCCACGACTGTTACTTGCCACAGGTGAGTTTTAACGAGCATCACATGCTTGAAGCAAAGTTGTTTTTCCACAATTTTGGAAAAGTGCCAACAATTTTGTCCGGCCCATTTTTGGAGTTTTGTGTGAAATTATGTCCAATTTGCCTTTTTTTCCCATTTTTTGTGCTGTTTCAATACACACAAAGGAAATAAATATTATAACAAATGTATAACAAAACGTGTAATTGTAATAATTTTCTGGGAGAAATACTTCACTTTCTGGAACAATCTCAAGGTTGCTAAACACTTCCAGCCATGACTGTGTGTATATATGGGCCCTCAATAAACCATCCCTCTCAACGAAAAGGCCACAGCAAGGGTCAGGAATCGGTGGCCTTCCCTCTCCGAATCTTAGGGAGAGACGGTTGTGCTTCCAGCATCCACCTAGGCTGCCACCCCAGTGGAACTAATAGCAGGGTTGCCAACTGTCCAGAAATTCTTGGACAGTCCATAAAAATAGGGCACTTTTTTCCCTGTCCGTAAAAAAAAATGTGATGCGTCCATAATCTTTCTGAAGCTGGAGAGACTTGTTCAGATGGAGGGAGATGTAGGGGCATCATATTGTGTATAGGGAGATGTAGGGGCATCATATTGTGTATAGGTATCATATTGTGTATCTGCATGTGTGGGGACATCATACGGTGTATATGGAGCTGTGAGCACATCATACTGTATTTAGGGAACAATGAGGGAATCATACTGTATACAAGGAGCTGTGGAAACATAATGCTGTGTAAAGGGTCTGTGGGGTCATCATCTAATATACAGTACAGACCAAAAGTTTGGACACACCTTCTCATTTAAAGATTTTTCTGTATTTTCATGACTATGAAAATTGTACATTCACACTGAAGGCATCAAAACTATGAATTACCACATGTGGAATTATATACTTAACAAAAAAAGTGTGAAACAACTGAAAATATGTCTTATATTCTAGGTTCTTCAAAGTAGCCACCTTTTGCTTTGATGACTGCTTTGCACACTCTTGGCATTCTCTTGATGAGCTTCAAGAGGTAGTCACCGGAAATGGTTTTCACTTCACAGGTGTGCCCTGTCAGGTTTAATAAGTGGGAGTTCTTGCCTTATAAATGGGGTTCGGATCATCAGCTGTGTTGTGCAGAAGTCTGGTGGATACACAGCTGATAGTCCTACTAAATAGACTGTTAGAATTTGTATTATGGCAAGAAAAAAGCAGCTAAGTAAAGAAAAATGAGTGGCCATCATTACTTTAAGAAATGAAGGTCAGTCAATGCAAAAAATTGGTAAAACTTTGAAAGTGTCCCCAAGTGCAGATGCAAAAACCATCAAGCGCTGCAAGAAACTGGCTCACATGAGGACTGCCCCAGGAAAGGAAGACCAAGAGTCACCTCTGCTTCTGAGGATAAGTTTATCCGAGTCACCAGCCTCAGAAATCGCAGGTTAACAGCAGCTCAGATTAGAGACCAGGTCAATGCCACACAGAGTTCTAGCAGCAGACACATCTCTTCAACAACTGTTAAGAGGAGACTTTGTGCAGCAGGCCTTCATGGTAAAATAGCTGCTAGGAAACCACTGCTAAGGACAGGCAACAAGCAGAAGAGACTTATTTGGGCTAAAGAACACAAGGAATGGACATTAGACCAGTGGAAATCTGTGCTTTGGTCTGATGAGTCTAAATTTGAGATCTTTGGTTCCAACCACCGTGTCTTTGTGCGATGCAGAAAAGGTGAACGGATGGACTCTACATGTCTGGTTCCCACCGAGAAGCATGGAGGAGGAGGTGTGATGGTGTGGGGGTGCTTTGCTGGTGACACTGTTGGGGATTTATTCAAAATTGAAGGCATACTGAACCAGCATGGCTACAACAGCATCTTGCAGCGGCATGCTATTCCATCCGGTTTGCGTTTAGTTGGACCATCATTTATTTTTCAACAGGACAATGACCCCAAACACACCTCCAGGCTGTGTAAGGGCTATTTGACCAAGAAGGAGAATGATGGGGTGCTACGCCAGATGACCTGGCCTCCACAGTCACCAGACCTGAACCCAATCGAGATGATTTGGGGTGAGCTGGACCGCAGAGTGAAGGCAAAAGGGCCAACAAGTGCTAAGCATCTCTGGGAACTCCTTCAAGATTGTTGGAAGACCATTTCCATTGACTACCTCTTGAAGCTCATCAAGAGAATGCCAAGAGTGTGCAAAGCAGTCATCAAAGCAAAAGGTGGCTACTTTGAAGAACCTAGAATATAAGACATATTTTCAGTTGTTTCACACTTTTTTGTTAAGTATATAATTCCACATGTGTTAATTCATAGTTTTGATGCCTTCAGTGTGAATGTACAATTTTCATAGTCATGAAAATACAGAAAAATCTTGAAATGAGAAGGTGTGTCCAAACTTTTGGTCTGTACTGTATATAATCGTCTTATCCCGTCTGTCTGTCTGTCCTTCTGTCCAGGAAATCCTGCGTCGCTGATTGGTCCAGCCGCGGCCAATCAGCGACGCGGGATTTCAGAAAAAGATGGCGGCCGTTAGCAGCTCATCTGCCGCACGGAGGTCAGCGGCGATGCAGCCGGGAGATGACCGGCGCTAGCCGCTCATCTCCCGGCTGCTCGCAGCAGAAGTACCGCGACCGGCGGCGCCGCTGATCTCCCGACGGCAAGTGTGAAGCGAGGACCGGGGAGCGGCGCCGCCAGTCGGGATACTTCGGCTGTGAGCAGCCGGCCATCTCCCGGTTCCTTGCAGCGGAAGTACCCGCACAGGTAGCGTCGCTGCCCGGTCCTCAGTAATACGATTCGCTGATTGGTCGGAATCAGCGATATTGGCGCCGCGACCAATCAGCGATACTGGCGCCAAATTTAAACACCGCTCTGCTGATTGGTCGTGGCCGGCGGCCGCGACCAATCAGCGATTTTGGCGCCACATTTAAACACCACTCTGTTGATTGCGCCTGGTCGGCCGCATACAGATTCTAGAATACCCGATGCGTTAGAATCGGGCCACCATCTAGTACTGTATATAAAGAGCTGTGGGAGCCATCACACTATATATAGAGACCTGTGAAAAGCTTATGTGTTGATCCAGAGGAAGTCAAAAAAAACCATGAGGCAGATGCTGCTTGCCCAAAATTAGGGGAAAAATTCCTTCCCGACTCCACATATGGCAATCAGACTAGTTGCTTGGATCAACGTCCCATAATAAAATCTAGTATGAATAACCTGTAATGTTATTCAAGAAAGTCACACAGGACCTCCTTGAACTTTTTTTAGAGAATTAAGTATTACAAGGTCATGTGGTAGAGAGTTCCATACCTCACACAATAAAACATTGCCATCTAAATTCCTTTAGACAAAGCGAATTAGGAGCTAGATGCTAGAGTAGTTGAATTAAAACTGAAAAAAATTATTAACACAGCAAAAAAGAGGAACAGTATTTATTCTCCAGCCCAGGTCTCAAAACTAATGCACTAATCAGGATGAAGCAAACCATATAATAAAGGCAGGGGCAGCACAGGTGCAAAATACTGATGAGACAACCAACTCATAACCTACCAATTCTTGGAGGGGGTCATTGCTTAGTATTAAAACTGCACACAAAAAAATGGCTTGTATAGGTCACTGGTCACACACAGATTGTTAGGGGAATGGTTGCAAACAACTTTATTAAATAATGGAAAGCAAACGAACCCGGGGTCCGTGATGCAGCCTGGAGGACTGTGGACGAACACCTTCCGGGTAAGAAGGTAAAACAACCAACTGAAATAACAATCCCCCCCGTGTTACTGCACACCGGAACGGGAATAGGGATTCGCACTATCTCCATTAACTGCACGAGAGATGTGCGACAAATAATGGAGCCGTAGCCCTGTTAACTGCACAGAGGCTACGCAGCAGGCGCTCGGATGCGTGTGTGATTCACGCCGGCTTATACGTGCTCCCAGCCGGCTTGCTACCGGACTGAGGAGTATCTCTCCACGTGGCTAACAGGCGGTGCCGGGAATACGGAGTCCGCAGTCTGTTCGGGGTGTATAGCGACCCCCTTGTTGGAGCCAGAGTGTCAGACGAAGCTACCTGCCTCCCTCCATCTAAGGCTGTCTATCCCCTGCTAAACCTGCCTGTCAGAAGCTATAACAGCAAAAGCACACGTGGAGCCGAAACGACCAAGCGTCCACACAATAACACCAACTCAGCTCAATGATCAGAGTGCGCCGCCATGTTTGTGGGCGTGCTATTTAAATATTAAGCCCTGCCCATCGTCACATTATTGGTGACGTCACCCGCGACCAATCAGGCGGTGCCAGGTCACCGGATCAGCTGACTCCCAAACCACCAATCACGGTCCGCCATGTCACGGGCATGCTCAGTGCAGTGTATCCTGGACTTAGGCTGTAACAGCCCTGTTTCCCTCCGCAACCTATCCTTCATGTTGCTAGGAACAAAGACCCGAGAGACAACTTGTACATCTCGTGCACCAGCTAGGCGTTGGGACTGACGATGATGCTGAGAAGCATCTGGACCGGAATGGGAGACCACAGAATCCACTGATGATTCTGAACCCATTTCGGATCCAGAAAACACCTGACGCCTAACACAGATAGTGCTCAATATAGGGCTTACAGCCTATTAGTGACCCTCATACTGTTAGATTAGGCAGGCTGCAAAGCACTATCTAAGTGCACCCCATGAGGACAAACCCCCTAGTTTACAAATCCAGCATTGATGGGCTTGTCTGAACCCTGAATAAAAATAACGTGCAAAATCTATATATGAGGTACTGGTAGATATTTTGGCGCTGGTCACGCACAGTGTCTGGTTTACAGCCTATTAGTGACGCCCATACTATTAGATTAGGCGGGCTATGCTCCCCTCATACACCTTACCACGGTGTGTAGTGTGACATGGAGCTAAACCCCCTGTCTGCTTAAGAATAAGGCTGCGAAAAACCTTCTCTTTATTGATAGTAGAGAAACCTCCATACAGTAGATGCGGAAAACATACGATGAACCCCAGTATTGTACCACATAGATAGGGCTCTTACCGGCTAAGCTTGGAGCAGGCTGTGTGCACAGAGCTCAAGATACAAAACTGTAGGGATGTGGACTGTCTTACCCTGTTCCTGCCCCTGAAGACAACAAACGCGTCATGTGAATACTGTCTTGCGGTTTTATATCTAAAAGTGATATGTGTCTTATGTAATGTATAATGGTGATGTAACAGCATGTGAAGTGTTAATGCATAATGTGAGTATAGCATAAGATAAGCTTAGGATACCATAAGACATAAGTATAACATAAACCCTAAAATACAAATTTTATTAAATCTCTTTAAAATCGGGACATGCGGCATAAAGATGATACGCATCAGTATTGCACTTTATCAAGATAAGTTCCTTTTATTGTTTAGTCTTGTGATCATTTATGTCATTGATACCTCTATGGGTGATTAATTCCAGGGCTGGCTAGGGTTATCCAGGGATAGCCGCCGTGGAGCGGGGGCGCCACAGTGTCAACATTAACTAGGGTGTCACCCTCCACTATAAGGCAGGTAATCAGCATCTAGGGTGTTGAACAGGGCTGATTGTAGCCTTTGTTTGGATGCCCGAATGTATCCTTTGGCTTGGAGGTCCAAAGATATTAGGAACGTTCTTGGGTGTTTTTATAAATTTGCACATTGTCACTTTATTCACTGTTGTCACTTTAATCATTTAGTACACACTGAGGATTGATTGTTTGATGTGATATCTGTACCAGTTTCTGGTAGACTGTTAGATCTTTGGTCTATGTAAGTGTGGCACCCCAGGGGTCTGGTTTCCACAGTAACAGCAATGTTATGTCTGAGAGCAGGTGGGTGGTCTCTTGGTCAGGAATCCTATGCATGCCACACCTCCTGCCCAGTCCTGGGAGGGGAAGGACTTCCCCTATATAAACCTGGGGCTGAGGCAGGGTTAGAGAGTTCAAAGGGAGAGTTCAGCCAGGAGGGCTGACAGGGAGCTGTGGCTCCGGCTGGGCCTAGCTCCTGGGCCATGCCAGAAGTAGAGACAGAGAAGAGAAGCAGCTATGGGAAGAAACAACAGGAGCTCTGTGGGAGCAGTGCTACAAGGAGTCAGGGGCTGGCAGCTGCAGAGCTCGCCCTGACTGAGAAGCTATCACCGGACCCGGAGTCCGAGGCTGTGGGGACTAACTCCTATCCAGCAGCAGAAACCGACCGGCAGGGGATTGCAGGTCCTCTGGCCCAGAAACCCGAAGGCACGGTCACACGCGTGGGACCAGCACCGCCGTCGTGGAGCGGAAGCTACTAGAAGGCCCCGAGTCACCGGCCATACAGGTGAGCACCACACGGTACAATCAGGGACGTGGGCTACTTATACCCGCCTCTAGCAAGGTAGCCAGAAGAGTAACGTTAGTTTGGGAGGCCTACAACTCCGCCTGGCCAGGGGAGATCCCATCTGCTCAAGGACTGACCAGGCCCCAATCGCTAGCCAGTACTCCGGGAGAGTCTGTCTTTGTCACCAGTAAAGACCCTGAACTACACCGTACCGTCTCCGAGTGGTTCCTGCTACCCCCATCATCCACGTCGGCTGCCCTGAGGCCATACCCCTCCCGTTGGGGGTTATACTATCACGCTGCACAATCCTACCACCGGCCTCAGCGGTCTGCCCTGCAGCAGCAGCTCCTTAGCTGCACTCAACGGGTGGCGTAGTCGTCCAACATCTACCGCTAATACAGCGCCACTTAGTCTGACTCCCTGGGCACGGACCGGGTCACCGCCACGAGACTACAACCCTCACCAGATCCGGCTCCGGGTAAGCTCCCGCGTGCGCAACGCTGCGCGACACAGGCCCAGGGGCGCGTCAACTTTTGGCGTAGTCGGCAGGATCTCGTGCCCGCAACCACCGGGTACTGCGTGCCTGAAAAAGACTGTTCAAACTTACCAGTGGTGAAGATTCCCGCCATCCGGCGCCATCTTCGGCCTTCTTCCCGCCCTCCGTGGAGGTTTCCCGCCATTGGACGCCATCTTGAGGACGCCGCGCGGGAAGAAGAGGGGCGTGGACTCCGAAAGCGCGCGAGAACTGAAGCCCCGCCTCACGTCCGGACGTTGCGTAAGGTCCTGGAAGGAGCCCAGCAGACGCCGACGTCACAGGAGCGCGACGGAAGGTCCTCAACCCTGACGATCCACTGCGGAGCCGCGGCCTACGGAAGAGGATCATCGCAAGGTAGGCCACGGTCCACTAGGGGGGAGAAGGATGTCGGATACGGAGGAGAGCTTCACCGCTCCAACCCCCGCCAGCGCCACCGCTGTTGCGGTCATGCCTTTCACCATGCCCTATATCCCGGGGGCAGCCTGGCTACCCCAGTACTCAGGGGAGTCACATACCCTGCAGGACTTTAGAGAAAAGCTGGATAGCCTCTTCCAGGTGTACCCCCTCACAGAAGAGCAAAAAGTGAGCATCCTGGTGGCCCAATTAACCGGGGCAGCCCAAAGGGAGGTAAAGTCCTGGCCACCTGGGAGGAGGACTGTCGCAGAGATACTAGCCCGGCTAACCAAGGAGGGGCTGCAGTGCTACCAATAGGAGGAAAGCCAAGAGGACCCGGACGGGTCTGAGGACTACCCTCAGGAGGGAGCACAAAGAGGACACCGCTACTGAAGGGAAGTAGCATAAACAAAGAACTGTATATCGTTACCCGTCAGGGTATGAGAACTGATGCTAATTAAAATATGGTCCCCGTTGGGATTAGTGAATTGTTCCCCGTGTGTCCCTATCCCTTACCAGGCTGAGGACTGTGAGCAGCCATCCCCTATCCCTTACCAGGCTGAGGACTGTGAGCAGCCAATCCTTATCCCCACTGGCCGAGGACTGAGAGCGGCCATATCTTGTAAATAATTATGTGTCTCTAGTAATTTATAGGAGTCTTTGGTGGATTTACCGGGAATCCTGTGTACATAGTTGGAGCGTAACCTAGGGATGGACTAAAGACTGTTAAGGACTCGGGGCAGGACAGACCCCTACCTGGTTACGTCTCCCTGTTTTGGTGAAATTGACACCTTGCTTTTCTTCAAAGACTGCACCCGGTTGCGGACACGCCGTGACCATCTTTATGTGTTTTTCTTGTTGTATTATTATTGTTTATACCTTATTATGTTTTTCAAAAAAAAAATTGTTTAGTCCCGGAGTACTAAATTTCACTAGGGGGGAATGTGGCACCCCAGGGGTCTGGTTTCCACAGTAACAGCAATGTTATGTCTGAGAGCAGGTGGGAGGTCTCTTGGTCAGGAATCCTATGCATGCCACACCTCCTGCCCAGTCCTGGGAGGGGAAGGACTTCCCCTATATAAACCTGGGGCTGAGGCAGGGTTAGAGAGTTCAAAGGGAGAGTTCAGCCAGGAGGGCTGACAGGGAGCTGTGGCTCCGGCTGGGCCCAGCTCCTGGGCCATGCCAGAAGTAGAGACAGAGAAGAGAAGCAGCTATGGGAAGAAACAACAGGAGCTCTGTGGGAGCAGTGCTACAAGGAGTCAGGGGCTGGCAGCTGCAGAGCTCGCCCTGACTGAGAAGCTATCACCGGACCCGGAGTCCGAGGCTGTGGGGACTAACTCCTATCCAGCAGCAGAAACCGACCGGCAGGGGATTGCAGGTCCTCTGGCCCAGAAACCCGAAGGCACGGTCACACGCGTGGGACCAGCACCGCCGTCGTGGAGCGGAAGCTACTAGAAGGCCCCGAGTCACCGGCCATACGGGTGAGCACCACACGGTACACTCAGGGACGTGGGCTACTTATACCCGCCTCTAGCAAGGTAGCCAGAAGAGTAACGTTAGTTTGGGAGGCCTACAACTCCGCCTGGCCAGGGGAGATCCCATCTGCTCAAGGACTGACCAGGCCCCAATCGCTAGCCAGTACTCCGGCAGGGTCTGTCTTTGTCACCAGTAAAGACCCTGAACTACACCGTACCGTCTCCGAGTGGTTCCTGCTACCCCCATCATCCACGTCGGCTGCCCTGAGGCCATACCCCTCCCGTTGGGGGTTATACTATCACGCTGCACAATCCTACCACCGGCCTCAGCGGTCTGCCCTGCAGCAGCAGCTCCTTAGCTGCACTCAACGGGTGGCGTAGTCGTCCAACATCTACCGCTAATACAGCGCCACTTAGTCTGACTCCCTGGGCACGGACCGGGTCACCGCCACGAGACTACAACCCTCACCAGATCCGGCTCCGGGTAAGCTCCCGCGTGCGCAACGCTGCGCGACACAGGCCCAGGGGCGCGTCATAAGTACGAATAAGGGACTTTTAGGGTCTAGGGGCAGCTGCCGTTCAGCAAGGGTGCCATTGTCATCTATATGTAGGATGCCCATCTCCGTTGACATGCAGGTTCAGGCTAGGGTATCTATAGGGTGAGTTTTATTGAAGTACAGTGGGTACGGAAAGCATTCAGACCCCTTTAAATTTTTCACTCTTTGTTTCATTGCAGCCATTTGGTAAATTCTAAAAAGTTCATTTTTTTCTCATTAAAGTACACTCTGCACCCCATCTTGACTGAAAAAAACAGAAATGTAGAAATTTTTGCAAATTTATTAAAAAAGGAAAACTGAAATATCACATGGTCATAAGTATTCAGACCCTTTGCTCATATTTAAGTCACATGTGTAACGGGTCTGGGAGGCGGAACCTCTGGGCTACTATACAAGGGGGTGGTCCTTGTAAGGGAGCGGGTGGCGACCAGGCAGGCAATCACAGCAGGTGACCGGGACAGTCTCTGGGTGTACGGGCAGGAGGTCACGGCAAGTGATCGAGGCAGTCTCTGGAAGAACGGGCTGGAGGTCACGGCAAGTGACCGGGCAGTCTCTGGAAGAACGGGCTGGAGGTCACGGCAAGTGACCGGGGCAGTCTCTAAGTAAAGGGTAGGTACGACCTGTGATGGCTGAACCTCCAGGTAGGCTAGCAAGGCAGATGGAGGATGTGTGCTCCCAGGTGAGCAAGCGAGAGTCTCTGGAATAGCAGGTGGTCACAGCACGTGACGGCGGAGCCTCCAGGTAGGCAAGCAGGCAGGTAGCGGAGAAGCGCTCCCAGGTGAGCGGGCAAGAGTCTCTGGAATAGCTGGTGGTCACAGCACGTGACAGCGGAGTCTCCGGGCTGGCAAGCAGGCAGGTAGCGGAGAAGCGCTCCCAGGTGAGCGGGCAAGAGTCTGGAATAGCTGGTGGTCACAGCACGTGACAGCGGAGCCTCCGGGTTGGCAAGCAGGCAGGTAGTGGAGAAGCGCTCCCAGGTGAGCGGGCAAGTGTCTGGAATAGCTGGTGGTCACAGCACGTGACAGCGGAGCCTCCGGGCAGGCAAGCAGGCAGGTAGCGGAGAAGCGCTCCCAGGTGAGCGGGCAAGCTGGTCCATAGACAGACTGACCGGAGTTGTAAGGCAGACCGTCGGACCTCAGGCAAGCAGGCAGGTAGTTGATGTGCACTCCCAGGTGAGCGGGCAAGTTGGTCCTTAGACAGACTGACCGGAGTTGTAAGGCAGACCGTCGGACCTCAGGCAGGCAGGCAGGTAACAGGAAATCAGGCAGGATTAGGACAGCAAGCTGGCAGGAATCTGGCAGGTAACTGGCAGGTAACTGGCAACGGGACCTGAGGGCTGAAGCAGAGTAGAACGGTGCAACAACATTGCTCGGGCACCTCCATTTTGGAGGAGGTGCCTTATATATGGTAAAGTCCTCCGGCCATTGGCCGGGGACTCCTTAGGACGGCGCGCGCGGCCCCTTTAAGAGGGAGGGAGGGCGCGCGCGCGCGCCCTAAGCACAGTGGCCGGGAAGGAGCGCGCGCTGCCAGCAGAGCGGGAGAGGGACGCCGGGCACGGAGCAGAGCGGTGAGGGGAACAGCGTCCCTGCCTAGCAGAGGGCAGGGACGCCGGCACTACAGTACCCCCCCCTTTAGCCCCCCCCTTTTTTAGGCCAGATAGAAATTTAGCTAGGATGAGAGGGGCATGGATGTTCTCCCGGGGCTCCCACGTTCTCTCCTCAGGACCAAACCCCTTCCAATCTACCAAAAAAAAGGTCTTTCCTCTTACCCTTTTGGTGGCAAGAATGTTCTCTACCTCAAACTCGTCCTCAGCAGAAACCGGAGCAGGAGGCGCACCTGTAGACTTGGAAAAAGAGTTAAGCACCAAGGGTTTGAGGAGAGATACATGGAAGGAGTTAGGGATCCGTAAGTTGGCCGGGAGTTTCAATTTATAGGCCACCGGGTTGATCTGACTGATGACCTCCAGAGGACCGATGAACCGAGGCCCTAACTTGTAAGAAGGTATCTTGAGTCGAACATATTTAGATGAGAGCCAGACTTTATCTCCTGGACGAAATTGTGGAGGATCCAGGCGTTTTTTGTCAGCGTGTCTTTTCATACGCTCGGATGACAGAAGGAGTGCGGACCGGGTACTCTCCCATATGGAGGAAAATTTGCTAACGAGAGATTCCGCAGCCGGGTTGTCCACAGAGGTGGAGACAGGAAAAGGAATCCGAGGATGCTGACCAAAGACTACAAAAAACGGGGATTTGGAGGAGGATTCGCTCTCGTGATTATTATAAGAGAACTCGGCCCATGGTAGGAGATCCACCCAGTCAGAATGGTGGGCATTAACGAAGTGCCGGAGGTAACTGGTCAGGTTCTGATTGATCCGCTCCACTTGACCATTGGACTGTGGGTGGTAAGCGGAAGAGAAGTCCAGGGTGACGTCTAGTAGTTTACAAGTGGCTCTCCAGAAACGTGAGGTGAACTGTACCCCACGATCCGACACGGTGTGGAGGGGCAGGCCATGAAGACGGAAGATGTGGCGGATAAAGTCTTTAGCCAGCTCGGGTGCAGACGGAAGGCCTGGCAGGGGAATAAAGTGAGCCATCTTGGAAAAGCGGTCAGCGACCACCCAAATGACCGTACAACCGGCAGAGACGGGGAGATCAGTTATAAAGTCCATTGCTATATGCTGCCAGGGGGCAGCAGGTACAGGAAGCGGAAGGAGGCGTCCGGCTGGCAGATGTCTCGGGACTTTGTTGCGGGCGCAGGACACACAGGCAGAAACAAAGTCTATTATGTCCTTGTGCAGGGTAGGCCACCAATAGTGCCGGGCAATAAGCTGGAGGGTCTTTTTCTGACCGGCGTGGCCAGCTAGTTTAGACGAATGGCCCCAGTGTAGGATCTTCTCCCGATCAGGTACTGAAACAAACGTCTTACCGGGAGGGAGACGATTTAGACTCACAGGAGCCACCTGCATTACTCTGGCGGGATCGATGATATGTTTAGGTTCTTCCTCGAGATCGGACACCAGAAAGGATCGGGACAAGGCGTCTGCTTTGACGTTTTTGTCAGCCGGGCGAAAATGAAGAACAAAATCAAAGCGAGCAAAAAACAAGGACCACCGGGCTTGGCGCGGGTTAAGTCTCTGGGCATGCTGGAGGTAAGCCAAGTTCTTGTGGTCAGTGTAAATTATTACCGGATGAAGAGCCCCCTCGAGTAGGTAACGCCACTCCTCCAACGCCAGCTTGATGGCCAATAACTCTCGGTCTCCTATGGAATAGTTGCGCTCAGAAGAGGAGAAGAGTTTGGAGAAGAAGCCACAAGTTAACATTCTCCCGGAAGATGATTTTTGAGTACGTACCGCTCCGGCTCCAGAGGAGGAGGCGTCAACTTCCAGGAAGAACTGCTTGTTGCCGTCCGGGCGATGCAGCACCGGGGCGGAAGAGAAGGCCTGTTTTAGGGAAAGAAAGGCCTCCTCTGCTTCGGGCGGCCACTCTTTGGGATTAGTACCCTTACGGGTGAGCGCGGAAATTGGGGCAGTCCGGGAAGAGAAGTGCGGGATGAAGAGGCGGTAATAGTTGGCGAAGCCCAGGAACCGTTGAATAGCCTTCAACCCCTCTGGTCGGGGCCATTTCTCGATGGCAGACAGTTTCTCAGGATCCATTTGTAGGCCAGTCTGAGAGATAATGTAGCTCAGAAACGGAAGCGAGGTCTGCTCAAAGAGGCACTTCTCATATTTAGCGTAGAGATGGTTCTGCCTGAGCCTGAGCAGGACCTGACGAACATCCCTCCGGTGAGTCTGGAGATCCGGAGAGAAGACCAAGATGTCGTCCAGGTACACCACTACGCAGGAGTAGAGAAGGTCCCGGAAGATGTCATTGACCAACTCTTGAAAGACGGCAGGAGCGTTACAGAGGCCAAAGGGCATTACCAGATATTCATAGTGGCCGTCCCGGGTGTTGAATACCGTCTTCCATTCATCCCCCTGACGGATACGAACCAGGTTGTACGCCCCACGGAGATCCAGTTTGGTGAAGATTCTAGCCCCCCTCAGACGATCAAATAACTCCGGAATGAGCGGAAGGGGGTACTTATTCTTCACCGTGATCTGGTTAAGGCCTCTATAGTCTATACAGGGACGGAGAGAGCCGTCCTTCTTTTTGACGAAAAAGAAGCCTGCTCCCGCCGGGGAGGTAGATTTCCGGATGATCCCCTGGCCAGATTCTCCTCAATATATTCGGACATCGACCGGGTCTCAGCAGCGGATAATGGATAAATACGCCCACGGGGAGAAGTACCAGGTAACAGGTCGATAGGGCAGTCGTATGGTCTATGAGGGGGTAGTGTCTCTGCCTCCTTTTTATTAAAGACATCAGCATAAGACCAATAAGGAATCGGAAGTCCAGGTAGATTAGCTGGGGTAGGAGAAGGACGGACGGGATGAACGGGAACCAGACAGGTCTTATGGCAGCCCTGTCCCCAGCGAAGGACTTCTCCGGTCTGCCAGTCAAGAACGGGTGCATGTTTCTGGAGCCAAGGTAGGCCTAGCAAGAGGGCGTGAGAGAGTCCAGGCAGAACATGGAAGGAGATACTTTCAGAATGCAGCATTCCCACCTGCAGAGTAATGGATTCGGTGATGAGTTGGATGGGGCGTGGTAAGAGCCCCCCATCCACGGCAGCAACAGACAAGGGTACAGCCAGAGGTTTGGTGGGGAGACGGTATTTCTCTACCAGGGACTGTGAAATAAGATTCCCGGCTGCTCCAGAGTCCAGTTGGGCTAGTTCGAAATAACGGTTCTCCCCGTAGACGATTGAAACTGACAACAGCAGGGATGGAGAGGATTTATTCTTGTCTAGGTGGACCTCTCTGAGCGAACCTAGACACAGGCGTTTCCCGACCTCTCCGGGCAGGCACGGATCCGGTGCTCCTTACTGCCACAGTAGAAGCAGGTCCCCTCGGCACGGCGTAAGTCCTGACGGGTCTTGACCATCTTGGTCTGGTCGACCTGCATAGGCTCAGGAGGGTGTACCTGGTTAGAGACAGAAGGAGTGACGGGTTTCTGAAAAGTAGGAGCTAGACGTGGTAACCTCCTCTCACGGGTGACCTCTCTGGCACGCTCCTGGAACCGTAGGTCAATCCGGGTGGCAAGAGTTATTAAGTCATCGAGAGTGGTAGGAATGTCCCGACCGGCAAGTTCATCTTTAATACGGCCGGACAGACCCTCCCAGAAGACGGAAACCAGAGCGTCGTTATCCCAGGCCAGCTCCGAGGCAAGGGTACGGAACCGTATGGCATATTGGCCCACGGTGAGACTTTCCTGACGGAGGCGTAGCAGCGATGATGCGGATGAGGTCTTCCGTCCGGGTTCATCGAAGACTTTCCGGAAAGCCGTGAGAAAAGCAGGCAAGTTGGACACCAGGGGGTCTCCTCTCTCCCATAGAGGATTTAGCCAGGCCAGGGCCTCCCCGGTGAGATGGGACATGATGAATGCAATTTTGGCTCGGTCGGAGTTAAACTGGTGGGACAATAGTTCAAAGTGCAGGGTGCACTGATTTATGAAGCCCCGAGCCTGGGCTGAGTCGCCTCCGAAGCGAGGAGGTGCAGAAAGCCGAGGTCCGGGGTAGGATATCATGGTGTTAGTGGACAGCGGAGCTGCCGGATTGCGAGACATGGCACTGGCGGAGGTTGTTGGTGGAGCAGTCAGAGTGTCCAGGCGAGTATTGACATTCCGCAGGTGACCCAGGATGGACTCCTGTTGGGACCTTTGACGGGACAGTTCATGACACAGGTCCGAGAGCGAGGGAGCTTGGGTGCCACCGGGTTCCATGGCCCGAGCAAACTGTAACGGGTCTGGGAGGCGGAACCTCTGGGCTACTATACAAGGGGGCGGTCCTTGTAAGGGAGCGGGTGGCGACCAGGCAGGCAATCACAGCAGGTGACCGGAACAGTCTCTGGGTGTACGGGCAGGAGGTCACGGCAAGTGATCGAGGCAGTCTCTGGAAGAACGGGCTGGAGGTCACGGCAAGTGACCGGGCAGTCTCTGGAAGAACGGGCTGGAGGTCACGGCAAGTGACCGGGGCAGTCTCTAGGTAAAGGGTAGGTACGACCTGTGATGGCTGAACCTCCAGGTAGGCTAGCAAGGCAGATGGAGGATGTGTGCTCCCAGGTGAGCAAGCGAGAGTCTCTGGAATAGCAGGTGGTCACAGCACGTGACGGCGGAGCCTCCAGGTAGGCAAGCAGGCAGGTAGCGGAGAAGCGCTCCCAGGTGAGCGGGCAAGAGTCTCTGGAATAGCTGGTGGTCACAGCACGTGACAGCGGAGCCTCCGGGCTGGCAAGCAGGCAGGTAGCGGAGAAGCGCTCCCAGGTGAGCGGGCAAGAGTCTGGAATAGCTGGTGGTCACAGCACGTGACAGCGGAGCCTCCGGGCTGGCAAGCAGGCAGGTAGCGGAGAAGCGCTCCCAGGTGAGCGAGCAAGAGTCTGGAATAGCTGGTGGTCACAGCACGTGACAGCGGAGCCTCCGGGCAGGCAAGCAGGCAGGTAGCGGAGAAGCGCTCCCAGGTGAGCGGGCAAGCTGGTCCATAGACAGACTGACCGGAGTTGTAAGGCAGACCGTCGGACCTCAGGCAAGCAGGCAGGTAGCTGATGTGAGCTCCCAGGTGAGCGGGCAAGTTGGTCCTTAGACAGACTGACCGGAGTTGTAAGGCAGACCGTCGGACCTCAGGCAGGCAGGCAGGTAACAGGAAATCAGGCAGGATTAGGACAGCAAGCTGGCAGGAATCTGGCAGGTAACTGGCAACGGGACCTGAGGGCTGAAGCAGAGTAGAACGGTGCAACAACATTGCTCGGGCACCTCCATTTTGGAGGAGGTGCCTTATATATGGTAAAGTCCTCCGGCCATTGGCCGGGGACTCCTTAGGACGGCGCGCGCGGCCCCTTTAAGAGGGAGGGAGGGCGCGCGCGCGCGCCCTAAGCACAGTGGCCGGGAAGGAGCGCGCGCTGCCAGCAGAGCGGGAGAGGGACGCCGGGCACGGAGCAGAGCGGTGAGGGGAACAGCGTCCCTGCCTAGCAGAGGGCAGGGACGCCGGCACTACAACATGCTGTCCATTTCCTTGTGATCCTCCTTGAGATGGTTCTACTCTTTCATTGGAGTCCAGCTGTGTTTAATTAAACTGATAGGACTTGATTTGGAAAGGCACACACCTGTCTATATAAGACCTCACAGCTCACAGTGCATGTCAGACCAAATGACCAGTATTGAGTAGAAGCCCCCTTTTGAGCTAGTGCATCCATGAGTCTTCTTGGGAATGATGCAACAAGTTTTTCACACCTGGATTTGGGGTTCCTCTGCCATTCTTCCTTGCAGATCCTCTCCAGTTCTGTCAGGTTGGATGGTGAATGTTGGTGGACAGCCATTTTCAGGTCTCTCCAGAGATGTTCAATTGGGTTTAGGTCAGGGCTCTGGCTGGGCCAGTCTAGAATGGTCACAGAGTTGTTCTGAAGCCACTCCTTTGTTATTTTAACTGTGTGCTTAGGGTCATTGTCTTGTTGGAAGGTGAACCTTCGGCCAAGTCTGAGGTCCAGAGCACTCTGGAAGAGGTTTTCATCCAGGATATCTGTGTACTTGGCCGCATTCATGTTTCTTTCAATTCCAACCAGTCGTCCTGTCCCTGCAGCTGAAAAACACCCCCATGATGCTGCCACCACCATGTTTCACTGTTGGGATTGTATTGGGCAGGTGATGAGCAGTGCCTGGTTTTTTCCACACATACCCCTTAGAATTATCACCAAAAAGTTCTATCTTAGTCTCATCAGACCAAAGAATCTTATTTCTCATAGACTGGGAGTCCTTCATGTGTTTTTAAGCAAACTCTGTGCAGGCTTTCATATGTCTTGCACTGAGGAGAGGCTTCCGTTGGGCCACTCTGCCATAAAGGCTCGACTTGTGGAGGGCTGCAGTGATAGTTGACTTTATGCAACTTTCTCCCATCTCCCTACTGCATCTTTGGAGCTGAGCCACAGTGATCTTGGGGTTCATCTTTACCTCTCTCACCAAGGCTCTTCTCCCACGATTGCTCAGTTTAGCTGGACGGCCAGGTCTAGGAAGACTTCTGGTGGTCCCAAACTTCTTCCACTTAAGGATTATGGAGGCCACTGTGTTCTTAGGACCCTTGACTAATGCAGAAATTCTTTTGTAAACTTGGCCAGATCTGTGCCTTGCCACAATTCTGTCTCTAAGCTCCTTGGGCAGTGTCAGGATGCCAGGTTTAATTTTACTTTGCCAGTAGTTTTTCCCTTAGCCAAGATGGCTTCCATTGCCTCACTGGGGTCATGTGTTTCCTGCCTGTGGACCTACTTAAACTGCATGTGTTGCAATCATGCCTTGCCTGAGTATTGTGTGCTTTTAGCTTTCTACTCACCTGTGCTAGCCCTCTGAATAGAGTCTTGCTGACCTTGTGTTTACTCCTAGTCATCCGCTGAAAGGATTGCTGCCTGAATCCTCTGCTAAAGGGACTTCTGCTGAAAGGAACCACTGGCTGTTGTTCACTCACGCTGGGATCTCTGAACTTTTGTCTTCCTGAAGAAAACTTCTCCTGGATCTCTACACCTCTGGTATAGTCACCATCTTGCTCTGTGTTTAAATACCCGGCTCCAGCTCTGCTTAAGACATCGCTGTTTCCTCCGCTGCACCTCCTGCATTCTTCAATATCCAGATCCATATTCCAGT
This sequence comes from Phyllobates terribilis, assembly GCF_046119375.1. Classification (NCBI taxonomy): domain Eukaryota; kingdom Metazoa; phylum Chordata; class Amphibia; order Anura; family Dendrobatidae; genus Phyllobates; species Phyllobates terribilis. The sequence goes on from NW_027362823.1 coordinate 5,569,274, forward strand.
TTGTCTTCTCTTCTGCACTACGTAAGTCCACAATCAACTGAGGAATACCTACGTCTGCTTACTATCCTTATTTCTGTTTGCATATTACTGTACCTAAGTAAACTTGGACTATCGTTAACGTTTACATACCCTAATAGTAATGAAGGCCGTGCCTTACAGATTAGGTTCTAAGAAGTATTGTTTGGAATGAACTTACCTTCATAAACTGTTTGCTGTGATCTTTTGCACTTGAGTTTAAAATAGACTTTCACACTACTCTTGTCTCAGTCTCTGCTTTTGGCCCACGCCATTGGACTTCAGGGTATCTACTAACATCGTAACAGGCAGTTCCTTTGAGCTCATGATTCTCATTTGGTCTGACATGCACTGTGAGCTGTGAGGTCTTATATAGACAGGTGTGTGCCTTTCCAAATCAAGTCCTATCAGTTTAATTAAACACAGCTGGACTCCAATGAAAGAGTAGAACCATCTCAAGGAGGATCACAAGAAATGGACAGCATGTGACTTAAATATGAGCAAAGGGTCTGAATACTTATGACCATGTGATATTTCAGTTTTCCTTTTTTAATAAATTTGCAAAAATTTCTACATTTCTGTTTTTTTTTCAGTCAAGATGGGGTGCACAGTGTACTTTAATGAGAAGAAAAAAAGAACTTTTTAGAATTTACCAAATGGCTGCAATGAAACAAAGAGTGAAAGATGTAAAGGGGTCTGAATGCTTTCCGTACCCACTGTATATAGTACTCAATGTTCCAGGCAGTGGGAGGCATTACTGGGATCCAGAGCAGTCGCTCCAGTCACGTCCAGAGCCTAAGGTCTGGCATAGGAGCTGCCGGACACTTTGTGTGCTCTGAAGTACAAAGGAAGATGGACAGGGACCTGCATAGATGGAAGTTGAAGGCCAGTCCCGGGTGCACTGCAGAGGTGGACGAGAAATACAGGATGAGCTAGCAACAGGGCTGAAGAGGAGTTATGCTAAGAAGGAGGATAATGTGAATTGCTGTGCCTTATCCCATCTGTACCCACCTGATGAACTTGAACTGTCAAGTATATGTTTGACTGTTACAAAGAACTTCGTGTTCCCTAAATTGTGAGCGGCGGCTTCTGAGGACAGAAGCCTGAAGGCAGTGGAGGCCTGCGGCCTACAAGAGAGTGTGCTGCACCCCACACCCTAGAGCACACTGGGACTGGGACACCCATTGTCTGTAAAGTGCCAGAGCGAAATCAGACCGACGTTCAGTCACGACTACCGCTCTGTGCCACTTTACAAGATGAGTGATAAGGGAACTTCTCCATCAGAAGAGACGAGGAAATAATGGTCGCTGCCCAAACTGTGACAAGAACAGGACCACAATGCAACAAGAACTGTCTCACAATGCTCTTGGAACTTTCCCATAATGCATTGCAAATTGAAACTAGAGCAAATACATTAAATCACTAGCAGACAGTGCCGTTATCAAACAATAAAAAAGAGACAGGATTCAAATGCAAGCAACATAATGTCAGAACTGATATACACATAAAGTGACTAGATTCCCTGGATAGCTAAATTCGCTGCTGAGGCAAGAACACGGGCTGCCCAGCACTATTTAAGTGCACCCCATGAAGATAGACACTCTAATTTACAAGGCCATAACATATAGGTGCATCTCACAAAATTAGAATATCATCAAAAAGTTAATTTATTTCAGTTCTTCAATGCAAAAAGTGAACCTCATATATTATATAGAGTCATTACAAACACAGTGATCTATTTCAAGTGTTTATTTCTGTTAATGTTGATGATTATGGCTTATAGCCAATGAAAACACAAAAGTCATTAACTCAGTAAATTAAAATAATTAATAAAAAACACCTGCAAAGACTTCCTAAGCATTTAAAAAGGTCCCTTAGTCTGTTTTAGTAGGCTCCACAATCATGACAATCATGGTGAAGACTGCTGACTTGACAGATGTCCAGAGTTCCAATTTTCATTTGAAATCAAGGTCCCAGAGTCTGGAAGAAGAGTGGAGAGGCCACAATCCAAGCTGCTTGAGGTCTAGTGTGAAGTTTCCACAATCAGTGATGGTTTGGGGAGCCGTGTCATCTGCTGGTGTAGGTCCACTGTGTTTTTTCAACACCAAAGTCAGCGCAGCCGTCTACCAGGAAATTTTAGAGCACTTCATGCTTCCCTCTGCCACAGTATCAAGCTACCAGGGGGGCAAAGGGGGCGGTGGCCCCGGGCCCCTCGCTCTTAGGGGGCCCATCCAGGGCTACGCCAGTGTAACTGTATCTAGCATGCCCCTGGTGCCAGCATCGGGCCCCACTGCCCGCCACCGCCGCAAGTTTACTGATGAGAGAGGGAGCGCGGATCTCTCTCCCATTAGTCCCTTCTGTGACTGACGTCTCTGACATCATCACTTGGCGCCCAGCCCGCTGTGCTGAAGATGTGTGCGTGCTGGGTGCTCTGAGCAGCGAGGGAACCAGGAGGAGAGATGAGTACTGTTTATTTATTTTTTGCCGGGTGGGGGGCGGCATTATATTACAGACTCTGCCTATAGGAAGGGGGAGGTGCATTATACTACAGACTCTGCCTATGGGGGAGCATTATCCTAAAGACTCTGCCCACAGAGAGGGGGGGCATTATACTAAAGACTCTGCCTATGGGGAGGGGGGGCATTATACTACAGACTGTCTATGGGGAGGGGGGGAGCATTATACTAAAGCCTCTGTCTATGGGGGGGCATTCTACTACAGACTCTGCCTATGGGGGGCATTATACTACAGACTCTGTTTATGAGCAGGGGAGAGCAGTAGACTACAGACTCTGCCTATGGGGGGACATTGTACTACAGACTCTGCCTATAAGAGGGGGAGCATTATACTACAGACTCTGCCTATGGGGGGTGCATTTTACTACAGACTCTGCCTATAGGTGGGGCATTATACTACAGACGCTGCCTATGAGATGGGGGGGGCATTATATCACAGACTCTGCCTATGAGGAGGGGGGGCACATTATACTACAGACTCTGCCTATGAGATGGGGGGGCATTATACTAAAGATTCTGCCTATGAGGAGGGGGGGATTATACTACAGACTCTGACTATGAGGAGGGGGGAGCATTATACTACAGACTCTGCCTATGGGGGGGCATTATACTACAGACTCTGCCTATAAGGAGGGGGGGAGCATTATACTACAGACTCTGCCTATGGGGGGGACATTGTACTACAGACTCTGCCTATAAGAGGGGGAGCATTATACTACAGACTCTGCCTATGGGGGGTGCATTTTACTACAGACTCTGCCTATAGGTGGGGCATTATACTACAGGCGCTGCCTATGAGATGGGGGGGCATTATACCACAGACTCTGCCTATGAGGAGGGGGGGCACATTACACTACAGACTCTGCCTATGAGATGGGGGGGGGGGCATTATACTACAGATTCTGCCTATGAGGAGGGGGGGGCATTATACTACAGACTCTGCCTATGAGGAGGGGGGAGCATTATACTACAGACTCTGCCTATGGGGGGGCATTATACTGCAGACTCTGCCTATGGGGGGGCATTATACCACAGACTCTGCCTATGAGGAGGGGGGGAGCATTATACTACAGACTCTGCCTATGGGGGGGAGCTTTATACTACAGACTCTGTCAATGGGGGGAGCATTTTACTACAGACTCTGCCTATAGGGGCGCATTATACTATACGAAGGACTATGGGGAGTGCATTATACTATATTGAGGACTATCTGGTGCATTATACTATATGTAGGCTATTTATACAGTGTGGGAGATAATGTGGGTTCTTTGAACAGCGTGGGGGCCATCATACAGTGTGGGAGATAATGTGGGGTCTTTGTATAGTGTGGAGGCCATCATACAGTGTTGGAGCCATCAGCTTGGGGGCTACTAAGGGGTCAGTATACTTTGTGGGGGTACTATACAGTGAGGGGGAATTATATCGTGAATAGGAGAACATCATACTGGTTAGAGCGGAGCTCTACATGGGGGGAGACTCAGGACATTATTAAATCTTAGGTGGGCACTTATTGTTATAGGGGAACTCAGGTTATCGTGACTGTCGAAGGGGCACTATTACTTTCTAGGGGGCACAATGTGGGCACTGTTTTCTAGGACACTTGCACACGGCATTACTTTATTTTAGAGGTTTGTTTTACCATCTAGAGGGCACACAGTAGGTGCAGTAATAGGGACACATTTTGCAGCAGAGGCTCAGTATTGGGGTATCAGCAGGATGAGAAGTTTGTGCAGGTTGGGGATAGATGTGGTCAGTGCCTGAAATGTAAGGAGTCAAATGTGTCTTTGTTGTGATCTCTGCATACCTGAGACTCTGAGCCCTGGCTGGAGAAGTTGTCGTGTCGGTCTGGGCCAGATGGAAAAGACGGGAAAAGTGAACAATTTAATCAGAAAGAACGTCAGCTGTAAGGTACTATATATAACTGAGCTGTGATCTCTTATATGTTTTGCAGGACTGGCATCTATCAATATATGTCACCATATGGCGGTAATATCAGTGCTGGTCTTTGTATAGAGATTATTTTTAGTAACAGCGCGGTCATCTGCTGAGGTTTTCCTACATCAACTATCTGGGTGCGCCGCTATAGTTGGAATCAGGGTTACCTGGTTAGAGGCCCACTCAGAAGTTTCGGCCCCCTGAACCAAAACCTTAGCTACGCCAAGCTTTTTGGAGATGGAAATTTCATTCTCCAGCAGGACTTGGCCCCTGTCCACACTGACAAAAGTACTAATACCTGGTTTAAAACAACAGTATCACTGTGCTTGATTGGCAGCAAACTCACCTGACCTTAACCCCATAAAGAATCTATGGGGTATTGTCAAGAGGAAAATGAGAGACACCAGACCCAACAATGCAGACGAGCTGAAGGCTTCTATCAAAGCCACCTGGGCTTCCATAACCCCTCAGCAGTGTCACAGGCTGATCGCCTCCATGCCACATTGCCACATTGATGCAGTAATTGATGTAAAAGGATCCCCAACCAAGTATTGAGGGCATTTATTGAACATACATTTCAGTAGGATAACATTTTGGATTTTGAAAACATTTTTCAAGCTGTTGTTATAAGGTATTCTAATTAATTGAAATAATGACTTTTGAGTTTTCATTGGCTGTAAGCCATAATCATCAATATTAACAGAAATAAACACGTGAAATAGATCACTCTGTGTGTAATGGCTCTATATAATATATGAGTTTCACGTTTTGTATTGAAGAACTGAAATAAATTAACTTTTCTGGTGATATTCTAATTTTGTGAGATGCACCTGTAGATGGGCTTGGCTGCACCCTGAATAAAAATAGCATGTAAAAAATATATATGATATATATGAGGTATTGGTCGATATTTTGGCCAAAATATACAAGCTCGCAACCTGCTCAAGGGTCCTCATACTTGCGAGTCCCTACACTAACATTAAAAGCAAAGTCACAAAAACAAGGAATTAAAGTTCCCACCAAAATTCAAGAATTAACACAGCAAATACAGCAACAATAATTACAAGGATGCAGCAAACCCATATAATGAAGAAGTCAGCAACACAGGTGCAAAATATTGATGAGACAACCACTCACAACCTACCAATTCATGGAGGGGGTGATTGCTTAGTATTAAAACTGCACACAAATAAGCCTTGTATAGGGCACTGGTCACACATAGGTAGTGCACAATGTCTGGCTTACAGCCTATTAGTGAAGCCCAAACTATTAGATTAGGCGGGCTGCCCAGCACTTTTTAAGTGCACCCCATGAAGACAGACACCCTAGTTTACAAGGCCAACATTGATGGGTCTGGCTGCACCCTGAATAAAAATAACGTGCAAAAAATATATATGATATATATGAGGTATTAGTAAATATTTTGGCCAAAATACACAAGCTCGCAACCCGCGTCAAGGGTCCTCATACTTGCGAGTCCCTACACTAACATTAAAAGCAAAGACAAATTTAAATTCCCACCAAAATTCAAGAATTAACACAGGAAAAAAGGGCAACAGTGTTTACCTGCCTAGGTCTCAGTACTAATCATACCATATAATAACGATGACAGCAATACAGGTGCAAAATACTGATGCGACAACCACTCACATATTACCAATTAATGGAGGGGGGTGATTACATAGTATTAAAACTGCACACAAAATTATATGGGATTGCTACATCCTAATAGTGCATTAGTTCTGAGATCTGGGCAGGTAAATGCTATATTAATAATTGATTTTTTGAGGAAAGTTAAATTCTCTTTTGTTGGCTTTACTTTTAATCTAACTGAAATACACATAAGCTTTTTCCTAAACATTAGGATCTGTGTAGAGCCATCAGCTCAAAAAGGCTTCCTTTGACAGACTTGGCATAAGCAGGTCAAAAGGAACCCTGATCTTTACCATTACACCCCTTTAGAGAAATGGAGACTTACCACATGCTCAGGGTTGCATCTACAGAGTAGCTGCTGGCCAGAGGAGCGAGCTTGAGGCTATAACTCTAACTAAAGCTTTTTTATTACTAAATGATGGGTTCTGTCTAAGGCCATTGGCTCAAAAAGGCTTCCTCGGACAGACTTGGCGCAAGCTACTCCATTCTGCAGATCCCAAGGGAACCCTGGCCTTTACCATTACACCCCTGTACAGGGATAGATACTTACCATAGGCCCAGGGTTGCATCTACAGAGTAGCTGCTGGCCGGAGGAGCGAGCTTGAGGCTATAGTGGTTGATTCAACTCTAACTAAAGCTTTTTTTTCCTAAATACTGGGATCTGTTTAAGGCTGTTGGCTCAAACAGACTTCCTCGGACAGACTTGGCGCAAGCTACTCCATTCTGCAGATCCCAAGGGAACCCTGGTTTTTACCATTACACCCCTGTACAGGGATAGATACTTACCATAGGCCCAGGGTTGCATCTACAGAGTAGCTGCTGGCCGGAGGAGTGCGCTTGAGGCTTGAGTAGTTGAGTCAATCCTAACTAAAGAAAAACCTATCTAATGACACTTTCTTGTTAGGACCTGTCTGAGGCCTATGGCTCAAAAAAGCTTCTTTGGAAAAACTTGGCAAAAGCCAGTCTATCCTACAGGTTCCAAAGGAACTATGACCTTCACTCTTACATCCCTGTACAGTGATAAAGACTTATTACAGGGCCTTGATTGCATCTACATAGTAGATGCTGACTGGAGGGGCAAACTTAAGGTTAGAATGGTTCAGCCAACCCTAACTATTGCTACATTCTTAAATGTTAGGATATTTCTGAGGCCATTGGCTCAAACAGGCTTCCTTGGACAGACTTGGCGCAAAACACACCATTTCTGATGTTTCCAAATGAACCCTGGGCTTCACCCTTGAACCTCTATACAGGGACCGTTTCATAGTTTTAAGGTTGAAAGACACAAGTCCATCAAGTTCAACCTAAAAGCTAATGTGTTGATCCAGAGGAAGGCAAAAACCCCATGAGGCAGATGCTAATTGCCCCATATTAGGGGAAAAATTCCTTCCCGACTCCACATATGGCAATCAGACTAGTTCCCTGGATCAACGTCCCATAACAAAATCTAGTACGGATAACCTGCAATTTTATATTATTCAAGAAAGGCACACACATGCCCTCCTTGAATTTTTTTTAGAAAATTAAGTATTTCAATTTCATGTGGTAGAGAGTTTCATAACCTCATTGCTCACACAATAAAAATTTGCCAACTAACTTCCTTTAGACAAAGTGAATTAGGATCTTTATGCTAGAGTAATTGAATTAACTCTAACTGAAATAGATTAATGCTTTTTTCCTAAATGTTGAAATTTGTTTAAATCCATCAGCTCAAAAAGGCTTTCTCGGACAGTCTTGGCGCAAGCTACTCCATTCTGCAGATCCCAAGGGAACCCTGGCCTTTACCATTACACCCCTGTACAGGGATAGATACTTACCATAGGCCCAGGGCTGCATCTACAGAGTAGCTGCTGGCCGGAGGAGCGAGCTTGAGGCTATAGTGGTTGATTCAACTCTAACTAAAGCTTTTTTTTCCTAAATACTGGGATCTGTTTAAGGCTGTTGGCTCAAACAGACTTCCTCGGACAGACTTGGCGCAAGCTACTCCATTCTGCAGATCCCAAGGGAACCCTGGTTTTTACCATTACACACCTGTACAGGGATAGATACTTACCATAGGCCCAGGGTTGCATCTACAGAGTAGCTGCTGGCCGGAGGAGTGCGCTTGAGGCTTGAGTAGTTGAATCAATCCTAACTAAAGAAAAACCTATCTAATGCCACTTTCTTGTTAGGACCTGTCTGAGGCCTATGGCTCAAAAAAGCTTCTTTGCAAAGACTTGGCAAAAGCCAGTCTATCCTACAGGTTCCAAAGGAACTCTGGCCTTCACTCTTACAGCCATGTACAGTGATAAAGACTTATTACAGGGCCTTGATTGCATCTACATAGTAGATGCTGACTGGAGGGGCAAACTTAAAGTTAGAATGGTTCAGCCAACCCTAACTATTGCTACTTTCTTAAATGTTAGGATATTTCTGAGGCCATTGGCTCAAACAGGCTTCCTTGGACAGACTTGGCGCAAGACACAAAATTTCTGATGTTTCCAAATGAACCCTGGGCTTCACCCTTGAACCTCTATACAGGGACCGTTTCATAGTTTTAAGGTTGAAAGACACAAGTCTGTCAAGTTCAACCTAAAAGCTAATGTGTTGATCCAGAGGAAGGCAAAAACCCCATGAGGCAGATGCTAATTGCCCCATATTAGGGGAAAAATTCCTTCCCGACTCCACATATGGCAATCAGACTAGTTCCCTGGATCAACGTCCCATAACAAAATCTAGTACGGATAACCTGCAATTTTATATTATTTAAGAAAGGCACACACATGCCCTCCTTGAATTTTTTTTAGAAAATTAAGTATTTCAATTTCATGTGGTAGAGAGTTTCATAACCTCATTGCTCACACAATAAAAATTTGCCAACTAACTTCCTTTAGACAAAGTGAATTAGGATCTTTATGCTAGAGTAATTGAATTAACTCTAACTGAAATAGATTAATGCTTTTTTCCTAAATGTTGAAATTTGTTTAAATCCATCAGCTCAAAAAGGCTTTCTCGGACAGACTTGGCGCAAGCTACTCCATTCTGCAGATCCCAAGGGAACCCTGGCCTTTACCATTACACCCCTGTACAGGGATAGATACTTACCATAGGCCCAGGGCTGCATCTACAGAGTAGCTGCTGACCGGAGGAGCGAGCTTGAGGCTATAGTGGTTGATTCAACTCTAACTAAAGCTTTTTTTTCCTAAATACTGGGATCTGTTTAAGGCTGTTGGCTCAAACAGACTTCCTCGGACAGACTTGGCGCAAGCTACTCCATTCTGCAGATCCCAAGGGAACCCTGGTTTTTACCATTACACCCCTGTACAGGGATAGATACTTACCATAGGCCCAGGGTTGCATCTACAGAGTAGCTGCTGGCCGGAGGAGTGCGCTTGAGGCTTGAGTAGTTGAATCAATCCTAACTAAAGGAAAACCTATCTAATGCCACTTTCTTGTTAGGACCTGTCTGAGGCCTATGGCTCAAAAAAGCTTCTTTGGAAAGACTTGGCAAAAGCCAGTCTATCCTACAGGTTCCAAAGGAACTCTGGCCTTCACTCTTACAGCCCTGTACAGCGATAAAGACTTATTACAGGGCCTTGATTGCATCTACATAGTAGATGCTGACTGGAGGGGCAAACTTAAGGCTAGAATGGTTCAGCCAACCCTAACTATTGCTACTTTCTTCAATGTTAAGATATTTCTGAGGCCGTTGGCTCAAACAGGCTTCCTTGGACAGACTGGGCGAAAAACACACCATTTCTGATGTTTCCAAATGAACCCTGGGCTTCACCCTTGAACCTCTATACAGGGACCGTTTCATAGTTTTAAGGTTGAAAGACACAAGTCCATCAAGTTCAACCTAAAAGCTAATGTGTTGATCCAGAGGAAGGCAAAAACCCCATGAGGCAGATGCTAATTGCCCCATATTAGGGGAAAAATTCCTTCCCGACTCCACATATGGCAATCAGACTAGTTCCCTGGATCAACGTCCCATAACAAAATCTAGTACGGATAACCTGCAATTTTATATTATTCAAGAAAGGCACACACATGCCCTCCTTGAATTTTTTTTAGAAAATTAAGTATTTCAATTTCATGTGGTAGAGAGTTTCATAACCTCATTGCTCACACAATAAAAATTTGCCAACTAACTTCCTTTAGACAAAGTGAATTAGGATCTTTATGCTAGAGTAATTGAATTAACTCTAACTGAAATAGATTAATGCTTTTTTCCTAAATGTTGAAATTTGTTTAAATCCATCAGCTCAAAAAGGCTTTCTCGGACAGACTTGGCGCAAGCTACTCCATTCTGCAGATCCCAAGGGAACCCTGGCCTTTACCATTACACCCCTGTACAGGGATAGATACTTACCATAGGCCCAGGGCTGCATCTACAGAGTAGCTGCTGGCCGGAGGAGCGAGCTTGAGGCTATAGTGGTTGATTCAACTCTAACTAAAGCTTTTTTTTCCTAAATACTGGGATCTGTTTAAGGCTGTTGGCTCAAACAGACTTCCTCGGACAGACTTGGCGCAAGCTACTCCATTCTGCAGATCCCAAGGGAACCCTGGTTTTTACCATTACACCCCTGTACAGGGATAGATACTTACCATAGGCCCAGGGTTGCATCTACAGAGTAGCTGCTGGCCGGAGGAGTGCGCTTGGGGCTTGAGTAGTTGAATCAATCCTAACTAAAGAAAAACCTATCTAATGCCACTTTCTTGTTAGGACCTGTCTGAGGCCTATGGCTCAAAAAAGCTTCTTTGGAAAGACTTGGCAAAAGCCAGTCTATCCTACAGGTTCCAAAGGAACTCTGGCCTTCACTCTTTCAGCTCTGTACAGCGATAAAGACTTATTGCAGGGCCTTGATTGCATCTACATAGTAGATACTGACTGGAGGGGCAAACTTAAGGCTAGAATGGTTCAGCCACCCTAACTATTGCTACTTTCTGAAATGTTAGGATATTTCTGAGGCCGTTGGCTCAAACAGGCTTCCTTAGACAGACTGGGCGCAAAACACACCATTTCTGATGGTTCCAAATGAACCCTGGGCTTCACCCTTGAACCTCAATACAGGGACAGTTTCATAGTTTTAAGGTTGAAAGACACAAGTCCATCAAGTTCAACCTAAAAGCTAATGTGTTGATCCAGAGGAAGGCAAAAACCCCACGAGGCAGATGCTAATTGCCCCATTTTAGGGGAAAAATTCCTTCCCGACTCCACATATGGCAATCAGACTAGTTCCCTGGATCAACGTAACATAACAAAATCTATTACCACTAACCTGAAATGTTATATTATTCAAGGAACATTTTTCATCAAGCAGTTTTCACCGAAAATGTGTTGCACAACTGTTTGAATCTCAGTAAATTCCTGCGCAACTTACATTTGAATACTCTGACCTTTTTACACCCACTCTTTTAACTTCTTAAATAGTGAACAGAGCTTATCTGGACCGCTTGTGGCTTAGCTTTACCTGAAAACTTATTACAAATTAGGCTGGAAAAGTGGTGTAAAATAGGACTGAAATTGACTCCATCTTTTGACTGGAGTACATTTCTTGAGGTGTAGTACGTCAGCTTTAAGGGGATATTTCAATAAATGAATGACCCTGGCTGCAGGTATAAAGAATCAAACTGTGCTGTCCTGACCCATTCCTGGGATTGTGTATGGCACTGACATCACCTCAATACTGCCGCAGCCAACAAATGTAATCAGACGGACTGCCCAGCTGAGCGCACTGAGCTGCTGCAGCACTGAGATGGTGGAACCTCTTTTTTTTAATTAAATGACCTGCAGCTAGGGACATTCATTTATTGAAAGGGAACAACCCCTTTAAGGATGAGTCAAGTTCATTAAGAGGTTTAGTCTTTTTAATGAATTTGGTGCACGTTCCTCCAATAGGCGCTTCATGAATGCTGGTATAGAAATCCACCAGCCTTGATGAATCGGCCACCATAGGTTTACATGGCATGAGCATATACAGAACAGTTGTGTAGTATACGTTACCAGGCCCTCATGATGCTCTTGGTCCTGGATGGCCTTCCACAGTCTGCTTTCTTGCTTCATCATCTTGAAGGGCTCCACTTTCTTTTCTTCTGGCTGGCATGGTGCGGCTCTATCATCCTGCTCCTTTAACACGAAGGGACGAATGACTGTAAAGCTGCCAGGAGCGTTTTTTTATCCCCTTAGATCATTGTGACACCACAAAGTGATGACATAGACAAGTGGGTGAGGCGCCTTTATTCAGTCATCGGGTGTGGTCAGAAGAAATTAGCATATTCCGTGATGTTACTACAATGAGAACAGACATGAACATTCTATTCGGAACCCGACCGCCATTATCAGCGGAACCTTCACTGCTGTCAGATTGGCACTAAAAACAAAAAGAGACAGCGGTGAACCTGGACAGTAACAATCTACAGGGACAGTGACTGCTAAGCGGACTTCATGTCAGATGTTATGCAGTTTTGTCAGAAAAAAAAACAATAAAATATATAAAAGACAGGCTCCAATAAACCTTAAACACTGGACTGTAGTCACAGATTCTCCTTCCACCTGCAGCACATTGCTCCCCTGCCTAACCCTCCCCGTCCTGCAGCATGTTTCTCACCGCTTAATTCTCCCACTCCTGCAGCACATCACTCCCCTGTCTAAACCTCCCCCTCTTGCGGCACATTGCTCCCGTCTAATCCTCCCCTCCTTGCAGCACATTGTGCCCTTTCTAAATCTCCCCCTTCCTGCACCACATCACCCACTGCCAAATCCCCTCTTGCACCACATCGCCCACTGCCAAATCCTGCACTTCCTGCAGCATATCGCTCCCTGCCTAATCCTCTCCTATTGCATTACATCACTCCCCTGCATAAGCCACCTCTTCCTGCAGCACATCGCTTCCCTGCCTAAGCCTCCCCCTCCTGCATTACATCACTCCCCTGCCTAATCCTCCTCTTCCTGCAGCACAGCGCTCCCTGCCTAATCCTCCTCTTCCTGCAGCACATCGCTTCCCTGCCTAAGCCTCCCCCTCCTGCCTTACATCACTCCCCTGCCTAATCCTCCTCTTCCTGCAGCACAGCGCTCCCTGCCTAATCCTCCTCTTCCTGCAGCACAGCGCTCCCTGCCTAATCCTCCTCTTCCTGCAGCACATCGCTCCCCTGATCCCCTCTTACGTGACATCTTTTCTATCAGTTACATTTGTGAAGTAACTGCTGTCTCCTGTGAGCAGTGAAGAGCGAAGCTGAGAGCCAGGAGGCTCTGCCCCTCTGCCCCTTCTTGCCACATCATCATCCATCTACATCAGGGCTGTCAAACTCAAATATATAGAGGGCCAAAAGGAAGAGTTTAACTCAGAAAAATAAGTCAACACTTTAGCAGATGTTTCTGTGAAAACTTGAGTACAACAAATAAGATTTTGTTATTTTCCCTCAGTTATAAAAAAAATAGTTATGAGAAAAGTGTGACAAAAAGGAGTCATAAAATGCACCAAAATGAAATATCACAATTTATGGCTCAAATTGAGGTGAAGCAAGGAAGAGGTTGAGCTTAGCTAATGAGATGCATCAAACATACAGGTGCTTCTCACAAAATTAGAATATCATCAAAAAGTTAATTTATTTCAGTTCTTCAATCCAAAAAGTGAAACTCATATATTATACAGAGTCATTACAGAGTGATCTATTTCAAGTGTTTATTTCTGTTAATGTTGATAATGATGGCTTACAGCCAATGAAAACACAAAGTCATTATCTCAGTAAATTAGAATAATTAACAAAAATCACCTGCAAAGGCTTCTTACGCATTTAAAAAGGTCCCTTTGTCTGTTTCAGTAGGCTCCACAATCATGGGGAAGACTGCTGACTTGACAGATGTCCAGAAGGCAGTCATTGACACACTCCACAAGGAGTGTAAACCACAAAAGGTCATTGCTAAAGAAGCTGGCTGTTAACAGAGTGCTGTATCCAAGCATATTTATGGAAAGTTGAGTGGAAAGAAAAAGTGTGGTAGGAAGAGGTGCACAAGCAACCGGGATAACCGCAGCCTTGACAAGATTGTTAAGGAAAGGCCATTCAAACATTTGGGGAAGATTCACAAGGAGTGGACTGCTGCTGGAGTCATTGCTTCAAGAGCCATCACACACAGACGTATCCAGGACATGGGCTACAAGTGTCACATTCCTTGTGTCGAGCCACTCATGACCAATAGACAACGCCAGAAGCATCTTACCTGGGCCAAGGAGAAAAACACCTGGACTGTTGCTCAGTGGTCCAAGGTGTTGTTTTCCGATGAAAGTAAATTTTGCATTTAATTTGGAAATCAAGGTCCCAGAGTCGGGAGGAAGAGTGGAGAGGCCACAATCCAAGCTGCTGGAGGTCTCGTGTGAAGTTTCCACAATCGGTGATGGTTTGGGGAGCCATGTCATCTGCTGGTGTAGGTCCACTGTGTTTTATCAAGACCAAAGTCAGCGCAGCCGTCTACCAGGACATTGTAGAGCACTTCATGCTTCCCTCTGCCGACAAGCTTTATGGAGATGGAAATGTCATTTTCCAGCAGGACTTGGCACCTGTCCACACGGCCAAAAGTACCAATACCTGGTTTACACAACAGTATCACTGTGCTTGATTGGCAGCAAACTCACCTGACCTTAACCCCATAGAGAATCTATTATAGAGAATCTATGGGGTATTGTCAAGAGAAAGATGAGAGACACCAGACCCAACAATGCAGACGAGCTGAAGGCTTCTATCAAAGCCACCTGGGCTTCCATAACACCTCAGCAGTGTCACAGGCTGATCGCCTCCATGCCACATTGCCGCATTGATGCAGTAATTGATGCAAAAGGAGCCTGGCCAAGTATTGAGGGCATTTACTGAACATACATTTCAGTAGGACAACATTTCAGATTTTAAAAACATTTTTCAAGCTGGTGTTATAAAGTATTCTAATTTACTGAGATAATAGCATTAACAGAAATAAACACTTAAAATAGATCACTCTGTCTGTAATGACTCTATATAATATGAGTTTTACTTTTTGTATTGAAGAACTGAAATAAATTAACTTTTTGATGATATTCTAATTTTGTGAGAAGCACCTATAGTATGCTATATGCCCAATTTTAACAAATGTACTGCAATTTTTGCTGAATGTGTTCAGAAATGTACAGATGTGTAAGCAGACAAATGCAGAGACTTAGGCTATGTGCCCACGATGCACAAAAGCTCCGGATTTTTCCTGAGCGTTTCTGCATCTCCCTGGCAGAAAAAACGCATGCGGATTGTACATGCGGATTGTACATGCGGATTGTACATGCGGATTGTATATGCGGATTGTACATGCGGATTGTATATGCGGATTGTATATGCGGATTGTACACACGGATTGTACATGCGGATTGTATATGCGGATTGTATATGCGGATTGTACATGCGGATTGTATATGCGGATTGTACATGCGGATTGTATATGCGGATTGTATATGCGGATTGTACACACGGATTGTACATGCGGATTGTATATGCGGATTGTACATGCGGATTGTATATGCGGATTGTATATGCGGATTGTATATGCGGATTGTACATGCGGATTGTGCATGCGGATTGTACATGCGGATTGTATATGCGGATTGTACATGCGGATTGTGCATGCGGATTGTACATGCGGATTGTACATGCGGATTGTACATGCGGATTGTATATGCGGATTGTATATGTGGATTGTACATGCGGATTGTACATGCGGATTGTATATGCGGATTGTACATGCGGATTGTACATGCGGATTGTACATGCGTTTTTCCTGCCAGGGACATGCAGAAGTGAAGCGTTCTTCACATGCATTTCCACATGCGGGTTGACAAGCGCTTTACAAGTGATTTTAGCATCACTTGGAAAGTGCTTGTCAATTTGGTCACACTATAGAAATCCATGAAAACGGCATGGATTTATATAGTGTGACCCCAAAGACTGGTTAAAAATAAAAAAATCTACTGTATAATTGTCTTATCCCGTCTGTCTGTCTGTCTGTTTGTCCGTCTGTCCTGGAAATCCCGCGTCGCTCATTGGTCCGGCAGCGGCCAATCAGCGCCGCGGGATTTCTGAAAAAAGATGGCGGCCTTAGCGGCTCATCTGCGGGACGGAGCTCAGCGGCGATGCAGCCGGGAGATGAGCGCCGCGAGGCGCTCATCTCCCGGCCGGTACCAGCAGAAGGACATCGACCGCCGGACCCATCTGCGGGACGGAGATGCAGCCGGGAGCCAAGATCGTGTAGCCAAGATCGGTGATTGGTCGCGGCCGATATTTAAATTTGGCGCCCAAATCGGTGATTGGTCGCGGGCAGCGTCCGCGACCAATCAGTACAGTAGTGTTTAACTTTTGCGGCAAGATCAGTGATTGGTCGCGGGCCAAGACCGCGACCAATCACCGATTTGTGCGGCACATTTAAATAGCGGCCGCGACCAATTGGATGTCAGCGCCGCTCAACGGTCCTCCCTTCACACCCTAGCCGCATGGATGTCAGCGCCGCTCCCCGGTCCTCCCTTCACACCCTAGCCGCATGGATGTCAGCGCCGCTCCCCGGTCCTCCCTTCACACCCTAGCCGCTGATGTCCCCACAGTATCTGCATGGTGTTACAAAGGTCCGGACATTTGTGTTAAAAATCGCTGATTGGTCGCCGACGCTATTTAAATGTGGCGCCAAAATCGGTGATTGGTCGCGCCCAGCGTCGGCGACCAATCAGCGATTTTTAACACAATTGTCCGGACCTTTGTAACATCATGCGGATACTGTGGGGACATCAGCGGCTAGGGTGTGAAGGGAGGACCGGGGAGCGGCGCTGACATCCAATTGGTCGCAGCCGCTATTTAAATGTGCCGCACAAATCGGTGATTGGTCGCGGTCTTGGCCCGCGACCAATCACTGATCTTGCCGCAAAAGTTAAACACTACTGTGCTGATTGGTCGCGGACGCTGCCCGCGACCAATCACCGATTTGGGCGCCAAATTTAAATATCGGCCGCGACCAATCACCGATCTTGGCTCCACATTTAAACACCGCTGTACTGATTGGTCGCGGACGCTATTTAAATGTGGCGCCAAAATCGGTGATTGGTCGCGCCAAGCGTCGGCGACCAATCAGCACAGCGGTGTTTAAATGTGGAGCCAAGATCGATGATTGGTCGCGGCCGATATTTAAATTTGGCGCCCAAATCGGTGATTGGTCGCGGGCAGCGCCAGCGACCAATCACCGATTTTTAACACAAATGTCCGGACCTTTGTAACACCATGCGGATACTGTGGGGACATCAGCGGCTAGGTTGTCAAGGGAGGACCGGGGAGCGGCGCTGCGGGTCCGGATACTTCTGCTGCGAGCAGTCGCTCATCTCCCGGCTTCTCGCAGCGGAAGTAGCCGCACAGGCAGCGGCGCTCCCCGGTCCTCACTAATACGATTCCGCTCCCCGGTCCTCACCAATACGATTCACTGATTGGTCTCGCTCTCCACACGCGACCAATCAGTGATCTTGGCGCTAAAGTTAAACACCGCTCTGCTGATTGGTCGCGGCCGCTGCCCGTGACCAATTCTCGATTTGGGCGCCACATTTAAATAGCGGCCGCGACCAATCACCGATCTTGCCGCCACATTTAAACACTGCTGTGCTGATTGGTCGCGGACGCCAGACGCGACCAATCAGCGATTTTGGCGCCAAATTTAAACCCGCTCCGCTAGTTGGTCGCGGATGCCGGCCGCGACTAATCAGCATTACTGGCGCCAAATTTAAACACCGCTCTGCTGATTGATCGCGGTCGCTGGCCGAGATCAATCAGCAGTATTGGCGCCAAATTTAAACACCGCTCTGCTGATTAGTCACGGTCGCCGTCCACGACCAATCAGCAATATTGGCGCAAAATTTAAACACCGCTCTGCTGATTGGTCGCGGTCGCCGTCCGCGACCAATCAGCAGTATTGGCGCCAAATTTAAACCCCGCTATGCTGATTGGTCGCGGTTGCCGGCCGCGACCAATCAGCAGTATTGGCGCCAAATTTAAACACCGCTCTGCTGATTGGTCGCGGGCGGCGATTGCGACCAATCAGCATTATTGGCGCCAAATTTAAACCCCGCTCTGCTGATTGGTCGAGACAGCCGGCCGCCACCAATCAGCAATTTTGGCGCCAAATTTAAACCCCGCTCTGCTGATTGGTCGCGGTTGCCGGCCGCGACTAATCAGTATTGTTGGCGCCAAATTGCCGGCCGCGACTAATCAGCATTATTGCCGCCAAATTTAAACACCGCTCTGCTGAATGGTCGTGGCCGTGACCAGTCACTACTATTGGCGCCAAATTTAAACACCGCTTTGCTGATTGGTCGCGACCGGCGGCTGCAACCAATCAGCATTATTGGCGCAAAATTTAAACCCCGCTCTGCTGATTGGTCACGTTCGCTGGCCGCGACCAATCAGCATTATTGGCGCAAAATTTAAACCCCGCCCTGCTGATTAGTCGCGACTGCCGGCCGTGACCAATCAGCGATATAGCCGCTAAATTTCAACACCGCTTTGCTGATTGGTCGCGGTTGTTGGCTGCGACCAATCAGCGATTTTGGCGCCAAATTTAAACACCGCTCTGCTGATTGCGCCCGGTCTGCCGCATACATATTCTAGAATACCCGATGCGTTAGAATCAGGCCACCATCTATAAATCTATACTTAACTTCCGATGGCCCCCGCAGTCTTGCTTCGCTCCGTCCTGGCTGCCGGCAGATCGCGGTACACTGAAGGACCTGCTGTCACATGACTATGACGTCAGCGCAGGTCCTTCAGTCCATCGCGAGCTGCCGGCATGGGAGGACGAGCGCAGCGGGGGCCGTCAGAAGGTAAATATAACATTTATTTTATATTTTATTCTTTTTTTTGACAGGTTCTATGGTACCCGGGTCCGGAGGAGAGTCTCCCATCCTCCACACGCGGGTACCATCCGCACATTGAACGCATGTATTCCGCATGTGCTTATCTAGTGAAGCGGAATCCATTTGTTCCAATGCAAGTCAATGGCGGCGAAAAAGCAGCGCTTACGCGAAATAATTGGTAGTGCTGCGTTTTTTTCCGCAATGATAATCCGCAGTGGAAATTTCCGCAGCATGTGCACAGCACATGCGGACTATCATTGGGGAACATGGCAGACCTTCTAACATGCGTTTTTAAGCGTTTCTGCAGCGTTTTTGCCATGCCGAAACGCTTAAAAAACGCATTGTGGGCACACAGCCTTAGGCCATGTGCCCACGCAGCGTTTTTGTAGCATTTTTGCGGCATTTTTACGGCCGCGAAAACGTTTGTAGAACAGTCTGCCATGCAAAGCCATGTGAATTCGGATGTGCTGTGCACATGATGCGCTAATTTGCGCGCCGAATTCGCATTACTTTGCAAAACGCAGCATGACCATTTCTACTGCGATTACGCTGAAGCTTATTCGCGATGCGTGTGGTATCTGGGAGGAAGACGAGACTACAACTCCTCTTCATCCTGGCTACCACGCGGTGAAAAAAAGAAATAAAAAAGTTAAAAACAAACAAAACCTGTATATTCACCTCTCCGGCGGCCCCCGCTCTGCTCTCCGGTCTCCTCCGGTCTGCTGTCTGTACTGTCAGGACCTGCGGTGACGTCATTTAGTCAGGTGATGGTTGCATGACAGCTGACGTCGGCATCAGGTGATGGTCGCGTGACCATCAGCTGACTAAATGACGTCACCGCAGGTCCTGACCGTACACTGCAGGACGCTGAAGAGAGAAGACGCGGCCGGGAGCAGACCGGAGGAGACCGGAGAGCAGACCGGGGGCCGCCGGAGAGGTGAATATACCGTTGTTTTTTTTTATTTATTAACGTTTACTTTTTTTTACTATAGATGCTGCATTTAAAGCATCTAAGTTGTTCACACATTATAGATCCATGTCGGTTGCATGGATTTATATTGTGTGATCAACTTGTCAAGCACTTTTCCAAGTGATGCTCAAAATTGCTTGGAAAAGTGCTTGAAAAAACGCATGTGAAAACGCTTCTCTCTGGCAGAAAAAACGCATGTAAATCTGCATCAAATCTGCTAGGTGTGCACACAGCCTTATAGCTGGTTTTGCTCTGAGCTGAGATGTCCAGGCTGAATAATGCTCTGGGAGCAGAACCCATCAGCAGAATCTGTCTGTTTCCTGCCTTGTAGCAGTGGATCCCGGCTATTTAGCTCACAGAGCATTGTCTACACAAGATACAATTGTATCCAATTTTCAGCTGGGAACAGGACTATGGACAAGTTTTGCAGCAACTGCATTTGTGATAGGAAATGTTGATCAATCTAGATTTTCTTCAGTGTTCTTATTCATTGCAGAAAATCTTAAAAAAGCCGAGGAATGTGGGCAACATGGTGGGTCAATGATTAACGCTGTGGGGCTGGGTTCATATAATAGCAAGGACAACATCTGCAAGGAGTTTGTATGTTCTCCCCGTGTTTGTATGGGTTTCCTCCGGGTTCTCCGGTTTCCTCCCACACTCCAAAGACATACTGATAGGGAATTCATATTGTGAGCCCCAATGGGGACAGTGATGATAATGTCTGTAAGGTGCTACGAAATCTAACGGCGCTATATAAGAGAGTAAAATAAATATATAACTAAATAAAATGAATGTATTAAAAGGCTAAGATTGCAAAGAGCTTGTAAAAACAAGAAACTTTGCAATTTCCTTCTTATTCAAAATCTTCTCTGTTCTCAAGAAGGAAAAGATTTTTAATTATGCAGTGTACAGCTCATTGCTATGGTTACTGACCACCTGAGAAGTGGCTGGTCTCCTTGGCAAGAAGCGCTCACTTGCAGACTGGTGGACTTCAGCGCCCCTGTGCCTGTCCCATTCTGCAGAGGCAAAGCTGCCTCTGCCCGCAGAATGCAAGAGGGCACAATTCAGACAAGCGGCTCAGCCAAGCCACCGGCCAGAACTGTAAATCTTCAGCTTCTGATGAGAGGAACACAAGACCACCCCTTTAATAAAGGAGTAGAGCAGAACTCATACAGTGATTAGTGGGGGTCTGACACCTGAAATCCCCAGACATCAGCTACTTCTGCAAGATGATGTACACAGTGTTAAGAGCTGGAATAGCACAGCTCCGCACACTGTGCAATGGCTGGTTTCAGGTACTACAGCTCAGATCACAATCATTTCAATAGGAGCTGCAGTACCAAGATCGGCCACTACACAGTGTACAGCGCTGTGCTGTTTGGGCTCTCTACGCTGAGTATTTCCAGCTGCTGTCTTATTGGTGAGGGGGCCGTGTGTTGGAACCTCACTGATCTGATATTGATGACCAGGGTCGGACTGCGGTGTCTGGGGCCCACAGGGGAAATTAACTCTAGGGGCCCACCTACAGCAAGATGCAAATATCTGTTATCCGCTCTCGCTGTTATAGTGGAGCATTGACTGGCGGCTCCTGCACATCTACTGGGCGACACTCTAACTGGGATGGACATGTTTGCATTAAAGGGCTTCTTTGGTTAAAACTAGTGTTGAGCGAGTATGTTCTGTTAACCCTTTCGGCGAGTATGCTCGGGCCGAGCTCCGAGTATTTATAGCTGCTCGGTGATATGGTTGAATCGCTCCCGTGTGCATGATTTGCGACTGTTTGACGGTTTTAATACATGTGAGGAATGTGTAAGAAATAACCACCATAAATGAGGAGGGCACCATCTAATAAACGGGATCTACCTGCAGCATCTCATGAACTAACAAGTGGAAAATTATTTTTGGGAAAGAGGAGATGCTAACTAATAGTGATCACCAAAATGATAAAGAAAAAAATAAATAAATAGTGATCAATAGCAATATCAATCTATGAAAATATATCAATTTATTAAATACAAATGTTTCCTGACACATATACATGTAGTAACAAACTAACAAACATATAAAACACCATAAAATAGTGGAAAAACACCACTGTCTAAAGAGCCATCATTTTGGTGATCACTATTAGTTAGCAAATAATTTTCCGAATGTGTAAGAAATAGACATTCCTCACATGTATTAACCCCTTAAGCCGCGGAGCATTTTCCGTTTTTGCATTTTCGCTTTTTGCTCCACTTGTTCCCAGAGCCATAGCGTTTTTATTTTTTGGTCAATATGGCCATGTTAGGGCTTATTTTTTGCGGGACGAGTTGTACTTTTCAACGCCATTACTAGTTTTACCATGCCGTGTACGGGAAAACGGGAAAAAAATTCCAAGCGCCGTGAAATTCCAAAAAAAGTGCAATACCACTGAGGTTTTTTTTTATTTTTTTTTACCACGTTCACTGAATGCTAAAACTGACCTGCCATTATTATTCTCCAGGTCATTAAGAGTTCAAAGACACCAAACATGTATAGGTTCTTTTTTATTTAAGTGATGAAAAAAAATTCCAAAGTTTGGTAAAAAAAAAAAATGGTGCCATTTTCCGAGACCCGTAGCGTCTCCATTTTTCGGGATCTGGGACAGGGTGAGGGCTTATTTTTTGTGAACCAGCTGAAGTTTTTATAGATGCTATTTTGGGGTAGATCCGATGTTTTGATCGCCCGTTATTGCATTTTATTGCAATTTTACGGCGACCAAAAAACGTAATTCTGTCGTTTAGAATTTTTTTCTCATTACGCCATTTACCGATCGCATTAATTCTTTTTTTATATTGATAGATCGGGCAATTCTAAATGCGGCGATACCAAATATGTGTATGTAGGGGTTTTTTTTATGATTTTATTTTGAATGAGGCGAAAGGGGGGTGATTTAAACTTTTATATTTTTTTATTTTTTTTCATATTTTTTAAAACTTTTTTTTTCACTTTTTGCTTGCTTCTGTAGTTTCCATAGGAGACTAGAAGCAGCAACTGTCCGATCGCCTCTGCTACATACAGGGGACGATCAGATCCCCTGTATGCAGCAGAAATGGTCCTGTGCTATGAGCGCCGACCACTAGGTGGCGCTCACAGCGACAGGATCATTACAACCACTGGTGTCTGCTGCAGACCCAGGGTTGTCATGACCACCCATCGGCGACCCACGATCATGTGACGGGGTTGCCGATGGGAGGGGTAAGTGACGCGCTTCCAGGAAGCGCGCATTAAATGCCGCTGTCAGAGATTGACAGCGGCATTTAATATGTTAACAGCCGCTGGTGGATCACGATTCCACCCGCGCCTGTTGCGGGCACATGTCAGCTGTAATAATCAGCTGACATGTGCTTGGTTCAGTGCGGGCTCAGCGCCGGAGCCCTCACTGAACCGGAGGATAACGACATGCGCGTACTAATACGTGACATGTCGTTAAGGGGTTAAAGCTGTCAAACAGTTGCAAATCATGCACACGGGAGCGATTCAACCATATCACCGAGCAGCTGTAAATACTCGGAGCTCGGGCCGAGCATACTCGGACAGAACATACTCGCTCAACACTAGTTAAAACAAGTTATCACCGATCCATGGGCTCTACAGGATAGGTGATCACTTATTGAGCATTTGTGTCCGAACATTGGAAAACGCACCTATCGGAAGAATGGGGAAGTTTTATCCCTGACAGAACACTTATCCCTATTTTAAAATGCTGCGGCAGGTGGGACGTCTGACCGCAGCTCTATTCATTCTCTTAGAGACTTGCAAAAAAGAGCAGCGCTCACAGCCACTGAGAGAATGAATGGATCAGTGGTCGCATCTCACATGCCGCTCCAGTCTAATGGGGAGAAAAGCTCCACATTCTGCCGGTGTGTGCAAGCAGTCAGACCCCCACCAATCAATATTATCAATGATCCTGTGGAGAGGTGATTACTTGTTTTCACCGGAGAACCCCTGTAAGTGCATCTCTGCCGCTCTTGTCCAAGTATTTAATCGCTAAGGCCACGGCCCTACTATCAGTATTCGGTCAGTGTCCAGTCAGTATTTTTTCTCAGGAGTGGGAGCCAAAACAGGTGATGAACAATCAGAGAAAAGGTATAATAGAAACAAGTCACCAATTCTGCATTAATCAAACATTCCTGGTTTCGGCAGCCACTCCTGAGAAAAATACTGACCAAATACTGATGGTGGGGCTGTGGCCTAATGGAAAAAAATCTTTTCCTAGTTAAGATCAGCGAGAATAAAATGACCGCCATACACAACACAGTCCACTATATCAACACCAATAATACCACATACAAAAGGGACAAATATCGCCACACCTTGACTAGATCACATATTACCACTACATAGTGACCGAATAATACCACATACAAGGAACAAATATGGCCAAACTATGACCAGACCATATATTACCACCCCAAGGTGACCAAATACTACAATACTGATCATGAATACAAAACCACAATACTAACAACACTGTTATTACCACCAGCAACATTATACACAGGAGCTCTGTATATAGTGTCAGTGTACAGGTAACACAGTGATCACCAGTGACATTATAGACAGGAGCTCTGTATATAGTGTATAGGTAATACAGTGATCACCAGTGACATACACAGGAGCTCTGTATATACTATATACACACGTGGTCAAAATTGTTGGTACCCCTCGTTTAATGAAAGAAAAACCCACAATGGTCACAGAAAAAACTTGAATCTGACAAAAGTAATAATAAATTAAAAATCGATGAAAATGAACAAATGAAAGACAGACATTGCTTTTCAACCCTGCTTCCACAGAATTTAAAAAAAAATTAAACTCTTGAAATAGGCCTGGACAGAAATGATGGTACCCCTGAAAATAATGTGACAAAAGGGACATGTTAAATCAAGTTGTGTCCACTAATTAGCATCACAGGTGTCGACAATCTTGTAATCAGTCAGTGGGCCTGTATATAGGGCTACAGATACTCACTGTGCTGTTTGGTGACATGGTGTGTACCACACTCAACATGGACCAAAGGAAGCAAAGGAAAGAGTTGTCTCAGGAGATTAGAAAGAAAATTATAGACAAGCATGTTAAAGGTAAAGGTTATAAGACCATCTCCAAGCAGCTTGATGTTCCTGTAACTACAGTTGCACATATTATTCAGAAATTTAAGATCCATGGGACTGTAGCCAACCTCCCTGGACGTGGCCGCAGGAGGAAAATTGATAACAAATCAAAGAGACGAATAATATGAATGGTAACAAAAGAGCCCAGGAAAACTTCTAAAGAGATTAAAGGTAAACTTCAAGCTCAAGGAACATCAGTGTCAGATCGCACCATCCGTCGTTGTTTGATCTAAAGTGGACTTCATGGGAGACGACCAAGGAGTACACCATTGTTGAAAAAAAATCATAAAAAAGCCAGACTGGAATTTGCCAAACTACATGTTCACAAGTCACAAAGCTTTTAGGAGAATGCCCTATGGACAGATGAGACAAAAATGGAAGTTTTTGGCAAGGCACATCAGATCTATGTTCACAGATGGAAAAATGAAGCATATCAAGATAAGAACACTGTCCCTACTGTGAAACACGGAGGAGTCTCTTTTATGTTTTGGGGCTGGTCTGCCGCATCTGGCACAGGGTGTCTTGAATCTGTGCAGGGTACAATGAAATCTCAAGACTATCAAGGGATTCTAGAGAGAAATGTGCTGCTCAGTGTCAGAAAGCGTGGTCTCAGTCGCAGGTCATGGGTCTTGCAACAGTATTATGACCCAAAACACACAGCTAAAAACACCCAACAATGGCTAAGAGGAAAACATTGGACTATTCTGAAGTGGCTTCTATGAGCCCTGACCTAAATCCTATTGAGCATCTTTGGAAAGAGCTGAAACATGCCGTCTGGAAAAGGCAACCTTCAACCATGAGACAACTGGAGCAGTTTGCTCATGAGGAGTGGCCAAAATACCTGTGGAGAGGTGCAGAAGTCTCATTGACAGTTACAGGAGTCGTTTGATTGCAGTGATTGCCTCAAAAGGTTGTTCAGCAAAATATAAAGTTAAGAAGAACCATCATTTCTGTCCAGGCCTGTTTTATCAGTTTATTTATTTTTTTTTTATTCTGTGGAAGCAGAAAAGCAATGTCTGACTTTCATTTGTTCATTTTCATAGATTTTTAATTTATTATTACTTTTGTCAGATTCAAGTTATTTCTGTGACCATTGTGGGTTTTTCTTTCATTAAACGAGGGGTACCAACAGTTTTGACCACGTGTGTAGTGTAAGTGTACATGTGTGTCACCCTGGCCTGGATGCCACAAGTGTAATTAAAGCTGTGTCTGAGAGCAGGGGGGAGGTTCTCTAGTCAGGGGAACATTAGCATGCAATGCCTCCTGTCTCAGGCCAGTAGGGGGAGCAGGCTGCCCCTATAAAAGCTGGTGCTGAGGGCAGGGTTAGAGAGAACCCAGATGACCTGTCTCAGGACTGAGACGTGTCTCAGCAGAGCAGGGACAGACAGTTGCACTGCACCTAAGAGGAAGTGTGGCAGGAGGAGAGCCACAAGCCAGAGACAAGAGGCGAAGAGAGCCTGTCTTGGCAGATAACAGACTTAATCTACCAGAGTTTGGTGTCTGAGGCTGGAAGGATTCCACATCCCCCAGCAGAGAACCAGTCCGCAAGGGACTGTATATTCCTTGGCCTAAGAAGCCTGGAGGCCCTGCCACAACAGAAGGGACCAGTAAAGCCATACAAGGCTGGGAGCAGAAAGGAACCCACGTCGCAGGCCATACAGGCGAGAAAACATGGAAAGCTCGGAAACGTGGGCTGTTACCCTATCAGGAGGAGATAGCCAGAAGGAGCGCAGAAAGCACGGTAGGCCTACACCCTCACCCTGACCAGGGCCAATTTCCCCGTTGCTCTCAGACATCCAGGTCCCCTCCTAGCCGGGACTGTTTGTGGGTCAGTTTACCTGTTTAGTAAAGACCCTAGACTGCAACCTGTTGTCTGTGTGCTCCTTGCTCCTCCAGCACTATCAGCACTGGGACTCCCACTACCATCACTCCCAACATCCATTATACTGCCCTGGGGCCGCACTCTTCCCGTGGAGAGTCACACTACCCTAGCTGCACACCTCATCAGCCCCAGCGGTCTGCATGCAGCGGCGGTTCCTAATAACCGCAATCCATGGGTGGCGTAGTCGGACATTATCAGCAGAACATAGCAGACTACCATTGGCCTGACCACCCTGAGCCACGGAACCGGGTCGCCACTACTACCCCCATCGTCTCCCTATTGCCCGGATCCGAGTGCCGCACGGCCCAGGGGGCGAGTCAGCTTTGGCGTAGTCGGCAGGATTTCGTGCCCGCAACCACCGGGTACTGCGTGCCTGAAAAAGACTTTTGTAACTTACCTGTGGCAAAGTTTCCCGCCGTCCGGAGTCTTTTCCCGCCATCCGGAGCCGATTCCCGCCATCGGACGCCATCTTGGACCGTTTCCCGCCGTCTTCTGCCGCCTTCCCGCCATCCGCAGCTGCTTCCCGCCATCGGACGCCATCTTCAGGACGCCGCGCGGGAAGAAGAGGGGCGTGGACGTCAAAACCGCGCGAGATCCGAAGCTCCGCCTCACGCACCGACGCTGCGCAAGGTCCTGGAAGGGAGAGAGAGCGATGCTGACGTCATCAGGACGCGACGCCAGGTCCTCGTCCATAGCAGCAGCAGCGGAGCCGCGGCCTACAGAAGAGGATCGTCGGAAGGTAGGCCACGCGTAACTAGCGGGGGAGGAAGATGACGGACACAGAGGCGCCCACTACCACCAACGCAACTGCAGCAGCGGTGATGCCCTTTTCCTTGCCCTACATCCCTGGAGCGGCCTGGCTGCCCAAATACTCAGGGGAGCCCCATGCCCTAACTGACTTCAAGGAAAGGCTATACAGTTTGTTCCACGTTTACCCGGCTGCGGGGTACCTTTGACACACGTACCTCCGCTGAGATTAAAATGAGGTTCTATGGATGTAAGCAGCGGGCACAGGACAGCATCAGAGAATATGCCCTAAATCTGCAGGAAGCCTTGAGGGCTATTCAACAAACTGACCCTGGCAGTGTGCAGGAAACGGATAAGCTGCTAACAGAACAATTCATAGAAGGTCTGCTGTCTAGCGCCCACAGGGCCCAACTGCGCCTCATGTTCTTTCAGAACCTCGACCTTACCTTTGCCCAATTTAAGGACAGGGCCATAAGGGTGCTCCGTGAATCTGCAACCAGTGGCGCTATAAACCCCCGGCGCCCTGCTATCACTTACCACCAGGAGGCGGCGCCCTCCTCTATGGACTCCGTGGAGGCTGATGCACAGGCCCTGAACCAAGCCCCGTCGAAAGATCTGCACCAACAAGTCCAGGAGCTGACCAGGAGCGTCGCGGCGTTGACCAGGACCGTCCAGGCGTTGCAAGTGGACCCGTCAAAACCCATCGAGCTGGCTTCAAGTCCGGAGGATGTCCCATGGCGTCGACAGAGGAGGATCCCGTCGTTCCGAGGGAGGCCCACAGACCGCTACGCAGAGGATGGACAGCCCATTTGCTGTCGATGCAACCAGCCCGGACACATTTCCAGGTACTGTAATTTAAACGGGTCCAACCTGGGGCAGAGGGCCAACCCCCAGGCATAAGATCACCAGGCCCTTACAATTGGCGTAATAAGTACGTTGGGGGGCGCCCGGTTTTACCCGTGGTGCTGGACGGTATCCCCATGAGCGCCTTGCTGGATACTGGGTCACAAGTAACCACTATCCCTTATGTACTTTTTAAGCAGTATTGGACTGATGCTGATATCACACGGTATCCAGACGGTAACTTGAGCATCATCGCCAGTAATGGCTTACCCGTGCCGCAGATGGGGTTCAAGGAGATGACCATTAAGATTGGTAAAGTTGAACTACCGGCACAGGGAGTGATTATTGTGGACATTGACCGTCGTGAAAGTCACCCTAAAATAACTGTGGGTACTAATGTAATTGAAAATTGTCTTTCAGAGGT
The DNA here is from genome assembly GCF_046119375.1 of Phyllobates terribilis. Classification (NCBI taxonomy): domain Eukaryota; kingdom Metazoa; phylum Chordata; class Amphibia; order Anura; family Dendrobatidae; genus Phyllobates; species Phyllobates terribilis. The sequence continues at coordinate 5,598,272 of NW_027362823.1, forward strand.
AATTGTAATCTTACAACAGGTGGCGGTGAATGCTAGTTCCAGCCAACAGAGAGTCCTCAACAAGGAGATAAAAGCCCTGATGAGACGGCAGCAGGTAGAACTGTCTGGTGGTGAGATCAGTAGCGTAAGACTGAGTGACCCATTCCCCATTTCCATGCCTCCCAAAAGTGAAATGATGATCTGGTGTCGGACTGCAATCGGGTTGAGAGGTAGAGACTACCAAGCCATGGTAGAACCCGTGTACTCAGACAGCAGGCCCACCATTTTGACAGCCCGGGGGGTGGTTGATGTCCGTCATGGGAGGGTGCCCGTCCGCATTCTCAACATTGGGGAGAGGGAGGTACACTTACCCAGGTACGCTACACTCGCCAAGCTGTTTGTGGTCGAACACAAAGCTATCAGGGCCGTGGAACCCTTGCCTCCATCTCCTCAGGCGGAGGGTAATGGCTCCCAGAAACAAAAGGAGGACTGGTGCCAGAAACTCCACGTGGGTGCTGACTCCACTCCCCTGCACCAAAAACAAGGAGTCTACCGGGTGGTACAGGAGTACGAGAGAGTCTTTAGTAAGCACCCGCTAGACTTCGGCAGAGTAAAGGGGATAGAACACCACATCCCCACAGGGAGCCACCCACCGATAAAAGAGAGGCACAGACCTGTACCCCCTGCACATTATCAGAACGCAAGGGGCATGCTAAGAGAGATGAAAGAAGCTGGGGTTATTAGAGACAGCTGTAGCCCCTGGGCAGCCCCCTTGGTTCTGGTCAAAAAGAAAGACGGCACCATGAGAATGTGCGTCGACTATAGACAAATCAACCGTATCACTCACAAAGACGCATATCCGCTGCCTAGAATAGAGGAGTCTTTAGCCGCACTAAAATCAGCTAACTTCTTTTCTACTTTGGACCTTACTAGCGGGTACTGGCAGGTTCCTGTGGCAGAGGCTGACAAGGAGAAGACCGCCTTCACCACCCCGATGGGACTGAGCGAATTCAACTGCATGCCTTTCGGGCTCTGCAACGCACCAGGGACCTTCCAGCGGCTGATGGAATGCTGTCTAGGGCACCGAAACTTCGAGACGGTCCTCCTTTACCTGGACGACGTGATCGTCTATTCGAAGACCTACGAGGACCATCTGAAGCACCTGGCCGAGGTGTTCGAAGCCCTGGCAGGCTATGGCCTGAAGGTGAAACCATCGAAGTGTCACCTGCTGAAACCAAAGGTCCAGTACCTAGGGCACGTGGTAAGCGCGGAAGGAGTGGCCCCCGACCCTGACAAGGTCGCGGCAATCAAGAGCTGGCCAAGCCCCTCGAACATCAAAGAGGTGAGACAGTTTCTCGGGTTGGTAGGCTACTACCGAAGATTCATCCCCGGGTTCACCAAGATGGCAGCTCCTATGCAGGACCTCCTGATCGGACAGTCTAAGTCCAGGAGGCAAAAGCCGCCCTTCAAGTGGGATAAACCGGAAGAGGAGTCCTTCCGCCAGCTAAAGATGGCCCTCACAGGGGATGAGATCCTGGCCTACCCTGATTATGGCCAGCCTTTCATTCTCCACACAGATGCCAGTAATGTGGGACTGGGAGCCGTATTGTCCCAAAACCAACAGGGCAGAGAACGGGTGATCGCATACGCCAGCCGGAAGCTGAGGCCCACCGAGAGGAACCCGGAGAATTACAGCTCCTTCAAGCTAGAATTCTTGGCGGTGGTGTGGGCCGTGACGGAACGCTTCAAGCATTACCTGGCCTCCGCAAAGTTCACCATGTACACGGACAACAACCCGTTGACACACCTGGACAATGCAAGACTGGGTGCCCTGGAACAGCGGTGGATGGCCCGTCTCTCCAACTATGACTTCGTGATCAAGTACCGGGCAGGCAAAACCAACTCCAACGCGGACGCCCTATCAAGGATGTCTCACTTACCTGAAGGTGACGAAGACCCAGAAGAGCTGGAGGAGGTAGAACTCCCCGCGTTTCACCGGTATGGAGCCGCTCAACACTCTCACCGCGTGAAGGAGGAGGATCTAACAACTGTGATGATGAATCCCCTACCTCACCACAGCTGGGCCGAGACCCAAGATAGTGACCCTGCAGTCCGCCTGGTGAAAGATCTGCTGACCCGGGAAGACGCCCGCTTAGATCCAGATGCCCCAGAGGAAGCCAAGCAGCTATGGAAGGAGAAGAGCAAGCTGTTCCTCTACGAAGGCAAGTTGTGCAGAAGGATTGTCAACCACCGGACGCACGAGCTGACCTGGCAAGTCGTGGTCCCAAGGAGGGATGCAGCTATGGTCCTGGGGGCTTACCATGACAGAGCGGGACACTTCGGTTGGAAGAAACTGGAGTTCCTACTAAGAGGAAGATTCTTTTGGGTCGGCATGAGAGGAGCTGTAGAAAAATGGTGCAGAGACTGTGGCCCTTGTCACCTAAGGAGAAAGGACCGTGCCAGCCAGAAGACACCCTTGAGGCCCATCATCACCACGCAGCCTCTTGAGCTGGTAGCTCTGGACCATGTCAAATTGGCTCCCAGCCGGTCAGGATACATCTATGCCCTGACAATCGTGGACCACTATTCCCGTTTTCTAGTGGTGGTCCCGGTAAAGGACTTGACAGCCCAAACAGCGGCCAGAGCCTTCCAGCAATATTTCTGCCGTCCACACGGGTATCCGGAACAGGTCCTGACAGACCAGGGTCCAGCGTTCGAGGCTGAAATCTTCCAGGAGTTCTGCAACCTCTATGGCTGTAAGAAGATTCGTACAACGCCTTACCACCCCCAAACCAACGGGATGTGTGAGAAGATGAACAATATAGTCATTGATCTCCTGAAGACGTTGCCCCTGGAGGAACGCAGCCTGTGGCCAGAAAAACTGCCGGACCTGATAGACCTATACAACAATATCCTGGTGAATGCTACAAACTGCACCCCGGCTTACCTGATGCGAGCTAGACCAGGAAAGCTGCCCGTAGACCTGGAGATGGGAGTCCTAATACCTGAGGACACCTCCCCGGATGCGGACTGGGATACGGAAAGGCAACTGCAGTACAAGAAGGTACAGGAGAGTGTGGAGAAGAGCCTGGCCCAGGTGAGAGAGAAGCAAGAAAGACTCTTCAATCAACACGCCCCTGCTAGTCCCCTAGAACCTGGTGAGCAAGTCCTAAAGCGAAAAAGAAGGCTACATAAGTTGGACGACCAGTGGGAAAGGGAACCCTACACCATACTGCAGTCTGACCACGACAACCCAAAGGTGTGCGTAATCACCAAGGACGGAGGAGAAACCACTAGTGTCGTCTCCAGAGACCATCTCAAAAGGTGCCCCGAGCAACTCCGTAGTGCAGAAGAGGATCAGAGTGACCTTGAACCCGCAGAGGACAAGGAAGAAATGATCAGCACCGTTCTCGGAGAGTTTCCTCAGTCCTGGACTCGCATAAATGATGCCATAGTGGTACTTGTCCTGCATTTCCTGCAACCGGCACAGCAACAACCAACACCAGAGCCGGAAGGTGAAGAGGAGCAAGCAGTTCCAGAGGCAGAAGAGCCTGTACCAGCAGCCCAGGAGAGTCAACCCTCTGCTGACAGTGAGCCTGCCATGCCTGCGGTAAGCCAAAGGACCCGCAGACAGCTGCCTGCCCTACCTGTACACCCAGCTGGTAGCTGCACCCCTAACGCTAGTGGGGAAAGCCAAGTCAGTCCACCACCAGACAGTGGGCTACGTAGGTCAACCAGGAGCACAAAGGGACAGATACCCGCTCGCTGGAGAATATAGTGTACTAAAATTGTAAATAACCCTGTTGCCAAATGTTGAATTGTTTGCAAAGTTACATGCATGTTTGGTAATACTCTGTTTCAGTTTCTTGCAGCTACCGTAAGGACTCACAGGTTATGGACTTTTTATAACCGGGACCTTGTATGGACTGCGTTCAGAGCCTAACCCAGGAATGAACTAAGACTGTGAAGGACTTGGGGTAGGACAGACCCCCACCTGGTTAAGGTTCCCCGTTGTGCTGGTGATATGGACACCCGGTCACAGGCCACACTGTGACCTTAAGAACTCAATTTGTGCGTCGTCTGTCTATTAATGTTTTATTGTTTTGCATATTGTCTTTGTTTACTGTTTAGTCCCGGAGTACTAAATTTCACTAGGGGGGAATGTGTCACCCTGGCCTGGATGCCACAAGTGTAATTAAAGCTGTGTCTGAGAGCAGGGGGGAGGTTCTCTAGTCAGGGGAACATTAGCATGCAATGCCTCCTGTCTCAGGCCAGTAGGGGGAGCAGGCTGCCCCTATAAAAGCTGGTGCTGGGGGCAGGGTTAGAGAGAACCCAGATGACCTGTCTCAGGACTGAGACGTGTCTCAGCAGAGCAGGGACAGACAGTTGCACTGCACCTAAGAGGAAGTGTGGCAGGAGGAGAGCCACAAGCCAGAGACAAGAGGCGAAGCAAGCCTGTCTTGGCAGATAACAGACTTAATCTACCAGACTTTGGTGTCTGAGGCTGGAAGGATTCCACATCCCCCAGCAGAGAACCAGTCCGCAAGGGACTGTATATTCCTTGGCCTAAGAAGCCTGGAGGCCCTGCCACAACAGAAGGGACCAGTAAAGCCATACAAGGCTGGGAGGAGAAAGGAACCCACGTCGCAGGCCATACAGGCGAGAAAACACAGAAAGCTCGGAAACGTGGGCTGTTACCCTATCAGGAGGAGATAGCCAGAAGGAGCGCAGAAAGCACGGTAGGCCTACACCCTCACCCTGACCAGGGCCAATTTCCCCGTTGCTCTCAGACATCCAGGTCCCCTCCTAGCCGGGACTGTTTGTGGGTCAGTTTACCTGTTTAGTAAAGACCCTGGACTGCAACCTGTTGTCTGTGTGCTCCTTGCTCCTCCAGCACTATCAGCACTGGGACTCCCACTACCATCACTCCCAACATCCGTTATACTGCCCTGGGGCCGCACTCTTCCCGTGGAGAGTCACACTACCCTAGCTGCACACCTCATCAGCCCCAGCGGTCTGCATGCAGCGGCGGTTCCTAATAACCGCAATCCACGGGTGGCGTAGTCGGACATTATCAGCAGAACATAGCAGACTACCATTGGCCTGACCACCCTGAGCCACGGAACCGGGTCGCCACTACTACCCCCATCGTCTCCCTATTGCCCGGATCCGAGTGCCCCACGGCCCAGGGGGCGAGTCACATGTAATACACTGACTCACCAGTGACGTCTCTAGGTGAAGTCCTTCATCTTCGCTTTTCTTCTTCATCTGGCACAGACGGCCATCACTTCTTCCAGCCAGGAATCATCTCTGCAGAAAATAACACACAGTTATCAATAACTGATCTCTTCTAGGGAATATTCCCACTCCACCCCCCGACTTCTACACTACACCAGTTGAAGAAAAAAAGCGATATAGTGCCGCCCTGCACAGTAACAGGAGCCCGCTTTTGTCCTATCCCATGGAAAACAATTTCCTAAAAAGTAAATTATATTACAGAAGTAATAATGTCTCTAATTGGACTCTAAAATAATAATGTTCCTCACTGGCCACCATAAACTAATAAAGTATGTTCCTCAATCTGGCCCCAAACAGTAATTAAGTCCCTTGTTCAGCCTGGCACCCCCATATATCCATCCTGGCCCCCCCTTCCCTGCATATATCCATCCTGACACCCCTCATATATCCCTTCTGGCCCCCATATGTCCAGTGTGACCCCTCCATATATTTATCCTAGCCCACGTGTATCGAGCCTGCCCCCTCCCATATACCCATCCTAGTCCCCCATGTGGCCCTCCTGTTCCCCCCATATATCCATCCTGGCCTCCATGTGTCCAGCCTGCCCCCCCACATATCCATCCTGGCCTCCATGTTTCCAGCCTGCCCCCCCAAATATATGTGTTGGCCTCCATGTGTCCAGCCTGCCCCCTCCCATATATCTGTCCTAAAGCCCCATGTGTCAAGCCTGCCCCCCATATATCCATCCTGGCCTCCATGTGTCCAGCATGCCCCCCCTACATATCCTTCCTGGCCTCCATGTGTCCAGCCTGCCCCCCACAATATATCCATCCTGGCCTCCATGTTTCCAGCCTGCCCCCCATATATCCATCCTGGCCTCCATGTGTCCAGCCTCCCCCTCATATATCCATCCTGCCCTTCCCCCCTGCATATATCCATCCTGACACCCCCCCATATATCCATACTGGCCCCCATATGTCCAGCGTGGCCCCTCCATATATTTATCCTAGCCCACGTGTATCGAGCCTGCCCCTCCACATATCTATCCTAGCCCCCCATGTGTCCAGCCTGCCCCCCACATATCCATCCTGGCCATCATGTGTCCAGCCTGCCCCGCCCCCCATATATCCGGCCCCCCCATATATCCATCCCCCTCACATATCCATCCTGGCCTCCATGTGTCCAGCCTGCCCCACCATATAGCCATCCTGCCCACCCTTTCCCATGTGTCCAGCCAGGCTCCCCCTTATGTGTCCAGCCAGGCTCCCCCCCTTGTGTGTACAGCCAGGGTTCCCCCTTGTGTGTCCAGCCAGGCTCTCACCCTTGTGTGTCCAGCCAGTGTTCCCCCTTGTGTGTCCAGCCAGGGTTCCCCCTTGTGTGTCCAGCCAGGGTTCCCTCTTGTGTGTCCAGTCAGGGCTTCCCCTTGTGTGTCCAGCCAGGGCTCCCCCTTGTGGGTCCAGCCAGGGTTCCCCCTTGTGTGTCCATCCAGCTCCCCCCTTGTGTGTCCAGCCAGGGCTCCCCCTTGTGTGTCCAGTCAGGGCTCCCCCTTGTGTGTCCAGCCAGGGCTCCCCCTTGTGTGTCCAGCCAGGGCTCCCCCTTGTGTGTCCAGCCAGGGTTCCCTCTTGTGTGTCCAGTCAGGGCTCCCCCTTGTGTGTCCAGTCAGGGCTCCCCCTTGTGTGTCCAGCCAGGGCTCCCCCTTGTGGGTCCAGCCAGGGTTCCCCCTTGTGTGTCCATCCAGCTCCCCCCTTGTGTGTCCCACCAGGGCTCCCCCTTGTGTGTCCAGTCAGGGCTCCCCCTTGTGTGTCCAGCCAGGGCTCCCCCTTGTGTGTCCAGCCAGGGCTCCCCCTTGTGTGTCCAGCCAGGGTTCCCTCTTGTGTGTCCAGTCAGGGCTCCCCCTTGTGTGTCCAGTCAATGCTCCCCCTTGTGTGTCCAGCCAGGGCTTCTCCTTGTGTGTCCAGCCAGGGCTCCCCCTTGTGTGTCCAGCCAGGGCTCCCCCTTGTGTGTCCAGCAAGGCCCCCCTTGTGTGTCCATCCGGGCCCCCCCTTGTGTGTCCAGCCAGGGTCCCCCCTTGTGTGTCTAGCCGGGCCCCCCCTTGTGTGTCCAGCCAGGGGCCCATCCCATTCTGCATCCACTCATATACACACAGACACACACAGACACCTCTTACCTTCCTGCTCTCCCGTGCGGTGTCCTCCTTCTCCGGTGATGTCATACGCCGGCCGGGGAAGGGAGACGCGCAGCTTCAGCTGCTTCACTGGGACGTGTGTCGCGGCGGTTCAGGTAATGAACGCCGCGTGCGCGCGTCCCTGCATACACTGTGCCTGCGCTTTTAAAGGGCCCGTGCCCCTTAAAACCGCAGGTTTTTTTATTTTTTCATTCTCTTCTCCCCCTCTCCTCTGCAGAAGGGTACCCCGCCAGCCCAGTCCCACCCTGTTGATGACTTATCCTAAAATCGGTCATTAATATATAAGTCCTGGACAGTCCCGTTAAGCTTGTTTTACCTAGTTATAAAAGCCCTTTAAGTCCTCATTATAAGGTAAGGTATGAATGGATCTAATTAAATTCTCCAAAGAGAACTATTTATACATTTTAGTCACTGTGAGCTTTCTACAAGATATTGCGGGCAGTATATAGCGAATATACGGACACAGAGCCATTCGCCGGCTCAGATTGCCAATAAGCACGTTGTAAATATGAGACCTTGACATCATAGGTTACTTGGCTTAATATGAAATTGTCCCTCATGTGTACCGCATTGTGGGCAGGGACTATATGTACATCACTGCAGAATATGTTGGCAATAAAAAGTCAACAGAAATGAATATCATGCAGATCCTCACCAGGACTCCAGCAGTGTCACCATCCTGCCACCATACAGCTATAGAAGGACAATAAACCTGCAGGGTTCTCCCCTCAGTTATTTTTCCTTTAATTTTATTATCTGTTTCTTACTCACAGTGAAAGAACAGTCATCAGATATTTTATTCTTCACTTTTTATTTTACAGTCTCAGCTCTGAAGAATAGAACGTCTTATGAATAAATGACAGCTCACTTATTACAGTGGTGGCCAAAAGTATTGGCACCCCTGCAATTCTATCAGATAATACTCAGTTTCTTCCTGAAAATGATTGCAATCACAAATTCTTTGGTATTATTATCTTCATTTAATTTGCTTGCAAGGAAAAAACACAAAAGAGAATGAAGCAAAAATCAAATCATTGATCATTTCACACAAAACTCCAAAAATGGGCCAGACAAAAGTATTGGCACCCTCAGCCTAATACTTGGTTGCACAACCTTTAGCCAAAATAACTGCGAACAGCCACTTCCGGTAACCATCAATGAGTTTCTTACAATGCTCTGCTGGAATTGTAGACCATTCTTCTTTGGAAAACTGCTCCAGGTCCCTGATATTTGAAGGGTGCCTTCTCCAAACTGCCATTTTGTGATCTCTCCACAGGTGTTCTATGGGATTCAGGTCTGGACTCATTGCTGGCCACCTTAGAAGTCTCCAGTGCTTTCTCTAAAACCATTTTATAGTGCTTTTGGAAGTGTGTTTTGGGTCATTGTCCTGCTGGAAGACCCATGACCTCTAAGGGCGACCCAGCTTTCTCACACTGGGCCCTACATTATGCTGCAAAATTTGTTGGTAGTCTTCAGACTTCATAATGCCATGCACACGGTCAAGCAGTCCAGTGCCAGAGGCAGCAAAGCAACCCCAAAACATCAGGGAACCTCCGCCATGTTTGACTGTAGGTACCATGTTCTTTTCTTTGAATGCCTCTTTTTTTTTCCTGTACACTCTATGTTGATGGTTTTTCCCAAAAAGCTCGACTTTTGTCTCATCTGACTAGAGAACATTCTTCCAAAACATAGTAACATAGTTTGTAAACATAGTTAGTAAAGCCGAATAAAGACTTGCGTCCATCAAGTTCGACCTGTTAGTTCTGTAATTGGTAAAGTTGATCCAGAGGAGGGCAAAAACCCCAAATGATTTGGCCAATCTTCACCTGAGGAAAAATTCCCTCCTGACTCTGAAACCAGCAGTCAGAATAAATCCCTGTATCAACTTACTATTTTATTTTATTTTTAAGTATATGCTGAAATCTGCCTGGTATCTAGAAATGCATCCAGTCCCCGCTTGAACTGGTGTAGTGAATCTGACATCACCGTCTCCTCACTCTGTGAAATCCATATTCTCACTGCTCTTACCGTAAAGAACGCCTCTAGTGACGCTTACCCAATCTGAGTATATTCCATTTATAACCACCCTCTGCCTTCTATCCCTTAGCCAGTTAGCTACCCACTTGCAGACATTTTCCCCCAGCCCCATCATTCTCATTTTGTATACCAACCTATTATATGGCACGCTATCGAAAGCTTTTGAGAAGTCGAGATACACGACATCCACTGGTTCCCCCTGATCTACTCGAGAGCTAACCTCCTCGTAGAAGTCAATCAGGTTTGTTTGGCAGGAGCGATTCCTCATGAATCCATGTTGGTTCGGGATTAAAAGATTATTAGCATCAAGATGCTCCGTAATTGCCTCTTTAATGAAGCTTTCAAAAATTTTGCCCACAACGGACGTCAGACTCACCGGCCGATAGTTTCCGGCGTCACTTTTCGCTCCCTTTTTGAATATTGGCACTACATTCGCCTGTCGCCAATCAAGTGGCACAGACCCAGTCTCAACAGAGTCCTTAAATATAAGATATAACGGTCTGTCTATCACATTACTTAGTTCCCTTAGTACCCGTGGGTGTATGCCATCAGGTTCTGGTGATTTGTTTATTTTAATGTTACTGAGGCGTTTCTGTACCTCAACTTGGGTTAGATTTGTCATACTTAGTGGAGGATTAAGCTTGTCACTTCTCATTTCTCCTGTTAGTTTGATTTCCTTTGTGAAAGTTGTCGAAAAAAAATTATTTAATAGATTAGCTTTATCCTCATCTTTCTCTATGATTTTGCCTTCCTCACTTTTTATTGGTCCAATATTATCCGATTTAATCCTTTTACTATTTATATACGTAAAGAACAGTTTGGGATTTGATCTACTTTCCCTAGCAATACGTCTCTCTGTTTCCTCCTTCGCTATTTTTATTTGTTTTTTACAGGTTCTCGTTTTTTCCTTGTAACACATTAGTGCCTCCTTACTGTTTTCCTGTTTTAATCTCTTGAATGCCTCTTTTTTGCTATTTAACGCCCCTTTTACGTTCTTGTTCAACCATATTGGTTTCCTCTTATTTCTGGCCCTTTTATTCCCATACGGTATATACCTCTCGCACTGAGTATTCAGAATTCTTTTGAAGGTTTCCCATTTACTATTCGTATTCCATTGATTAAGTACTTTGTCCCAGTCAATAAGTTGAAGGCTTTCTTTCAGCTGATCAAACTTCGCCCTCCTAAAGTTTAATGTTTTTGTTGTTCCCTTATTGATAACCCTACTGAAGGGCATTTTGAAGTCGATAATATTATGGTCGCTATTACCTAGGTGCCCCCCTATCTGTACCTCAGTTATTCTATCAGGCCTATTAGTCAATATTAAGTCCAACACGGCCTTCCCTCTCGTTGGTTCCTGCACTAGTTGGGAGAGATAATTATCCTTAATATTTGTCAAGAACCTTTTTCCTTTCTGAGATCTACAGGTTTCTGTTTCCCAGTCAATATCCGGGTAGTTGAAATCCCCCATTACAATCACTTCATTATGTTTTGCTACTTTGTCTATTTGTCCTAATAGCAGATTCTCATTCTCCTCTGTTATATTGGGTGGCTTATAGCAGACCCCCAGTAATATTTTATTATTATTTTTAGTTCCCTCTATCTCTACCCACATGGACTCGACCCCCTCTTCTCCCTCTCCTATATCTTCCCTTAGTCTGGGTTTTAGACATGACTTTACATATAAGCAGACTCCTCCGCCTTTCCCCTGTTTCTGGTCCCTTCTAAATAAACTATAATCTAATAAATTTACCGCCCAGTCGTAGCTATCGTCTAGCCAAGTCTCTGTTATACCTACGATGTCATACCTCTCCTCCCATATAAGCGCCCGCAGCTCATCCGCCTTATTGGTCAGGCTTCTTGCGTTGGTCAGCATGCAAGATAAAACTTTGGGGTTATTTAGCATCCTATTCTTCTCTAACGATCTAACTGTACTATCCCCACCCCCCTCTCCACCCTCATTATATTCACTTCTCCCCTTCCCCCTTGCTTGCCTCACATCCCACCTATTTCCTTGGTTTCCCCCCCCCCGTCTCTAGTTTAAAAACTCCTCCAACCTATTAGCTATCTTCTTCCCCAGCACCGCTGCACCCTCTCCATTGAGGTGCAGCCCGTCCCTACGGTAGAGCCTGTATCCGACCGCGAAGTCGGCCCAGTTCTCCATGAACCCAAACCCTTCTGCCTTGCACCAACTCTTTAGCCACTTATTCACCTCCCTAACTTCCTGTTGGCGCTCCTGTGTGGCTCGCGGGATTGGTAGTATTTCTGAGAAAACTACCTTGGAGGTCCTTGCCCTAAGCTTCCTACCTAGGTCCCTGATATCATTTTTAAGGACCCTCCATCTACCACTCACTTTGTCATTGGTGCCGATGTGGACCATGACCACTGGGTCTTCGCCAGCTCCACCCAGTAACCTGTCAACCCGATCCGCGATGTGCCGGACTCGAGCGCCAGGGAGGCAGCACACCGTTCGGCGATCCCGGTCTTTGTGACAGATTGCCCTGTCTGTCCCCCTAATAATAGAGTCACCCACTACCAGAACCTGTCTTGCCTGCCCTACACTTCCCCCCTCCCCCTCATTACTGGAGCATACACTCCCCCGGCGGTCAGAGGATCTGTAATGCACCAATAATGCCGGTTCTGAACCAGCCTTCCTATACTTCTTCCCTCTATCCCTCCTTACTGTTATCCAGCTCCCTGCCTGTTCAGCCTGCACTTCCCCTCTATGCTCCACCCCCAGTATTGACCCATTGAGTGTCTGCTCGGTGAGCAGCAAACTCCGTTCTATGTTGTCGATGCTCCTCAGTACCGCTATCTGAGCACTTAGATCCAGAATTTGGGCTTCCAAGTGCACGATATGCTCACATCTCTCGCAGCAGTATGGATCCTCGAGTGGGTGCTCACGGAATGCATACATTGCGCAAGATGTACACTGCACGGCTCCGTCCAACATGGACGTCATTCTAAATATGGGGATACAGTCAGTATATATATACAAGTACAAAACACAATTATTTATATATAGGTGTATGGACGGGGATCAATTAGGGATGTGCAAGTGTATCAATTAGATATTGACAGGGGATCAGTTAAGTATGGACGGGGGATCAATTAAGCATCAAGTATGGACGGGGGAATCAGCTAAGTAGGTCAGGTGGATTAATTAAGTAAAAAGTAAAGTAAAGAAAGAATGAAATACAGTCAGCAATTCAGTCCTAAGTCCTCCCTTCCAAACTCCCTGAATCCAAAGTCACTGAAAAACAAGTCACACACTTACTTTCGTTCGCACTTACGCTCCGGACACACGCAGCTCGTTCACACTCGCAAACTAAGAGATTTAAAGTGTTTTTTTTTTTTTTTTCCTTTTCCAGCAATGTACCCTTCACCTCAATGCACTTCCAAAGGACTTTATGCCCAACCAGCTGCCCCTTATAAACCCTTAATTATGACCCCTTCCCCTTAATTAACCCCTTGTGAGTAAATCTACACCTCAGGATTTTAGTGCAATGTAGTTAACCTTTAAATACACAGGTAGTAAACTAAGAAACTAAAACTGTAGTGAGAAAATAGATTTTAAAAAGCCCAATAAATCTAAACAGGTAGAAAAGCACTCAGCAGATCACAATGCAGCACTCACCGCAATTCACACAGGTATTTTCTGCAGGATTCCCAATACCTCTTCACGCAATTCACACAGGTATTTTCTGCAGGATTCCCAATACCTCTTCACGCAATTCACACAGGTATTTTCTGCAGGATTCCCAATACCTCTTCACGCAATTCACACAGGTATTTTCTGCAGGATTCCCAATACCTCTTCACCTTCACCTCAATGCACTTCCAGTTCTAGGCTTTATCAGGTAAGTTTTGGCAAACTCCAGCCTGGCTTTTTTATGTCTCGGGGTAAGAAGTGGGGTCTTCCTGGGTATCCTACCATACAGTCCCTTTTCATTCAGACGCCGACGGATAGTACGGGTTGACACTGTTGTACCCTCAGACTGCAGGGCAGCTTGAACTTGTTTGGATGTTAGTCGAGGTTCTTTATCCACCATCCGCACAATCTTGCGCTGAAATCTCTCGTCAATTTTTCTTTTCCGTCCACATGTAGGGAGGTTAGCCACAGTGCCATGGGCTTTAAATTTCTTGATGACACTGCGCACGGAAGACACAGGAACATTCAGGTCTTTGGAGACGGACTTGTAGCCTTCAGATTGCTCATGCTTCCTCACAATTTGGTTTCACAAGTCCTCAGACAATTCTTTGGTCTTCTTTCTTTTCTCCATGCTCAATGTGGTATACACAAGGACACAGGACAGAGGTTGAGTCAACTTTAATCCATGTTAACTGGCTGCAAGTGTGATTTAGTTATTGCCAACACCTGTTAGGTGCCACAGGTAAGTTACAGGTGCTGTTAATTACACGAATTAGAGAAGCATCACATGATTTTTCAAACAGTGCCAATACTTTTGTCCATCCCCTTTTTTAGGTTTGATGTGGAATTATATCCAATTTGGCTTTAGGACAATTCTATTTGTGTTTTTTCATTGAAGACAAATTAAATGAAGATAATAATACCAAAGAATTTGTGATTGCAATCATTTTCAGGAAGAAACTGAGTATTATCTGACAGAATTGCCGGGGTGCCAATACTTTTGGCCACCACTGTATTTCATGCGGCAGAAGTTAGCCTCCAGCAATGGAAGAGGGAACCGAGAAAGTGTAGAAAATGCTCTATCATGGCCGCAGTGGTAAGAGACATTGGAAATGCACGATCAAACCTATCATATCATAGGATTATCTATCATCTATCTATCCTTATATTCTCTATTTCATATCTATCTATCCATCTATCTATCCATATATGTATCTATCTATCTTTCTATCTATCCATGTATGATGGATGGATAGATAGATGGATAGATGAATAAATAGATGGATAGATAGATGGATAGATAGATAAATAGATAGATAGATAGTGTAGGGATTTGTACTCACTGAGCCGCGTTGGAGGTAGGCACAGGTTCACACAGTGATGCAGTCCACGGGTTCAAACAAACTGGTGGCTTATTTTAGTGTCCATACACCAGTTAAGAAACAAAAGTTACAGCCTTTTCCTGGCACAAAAAGGAATAACAGAACAAAGCTCAAAATAACAAGTCCATGCAGCACGGATTCAGCCGTTTAAACAAGGTGCTTTTCTCTGCCTCCTGCAGAGTCTAAGAAGCACCTGCAAGGTCTGCTCACCTTGCCCAGCAAACACAGACAGACAGAGACAGGCGCAGCTGTCTTAAATTAGCCTTCCAAGACCGGACTGGAGGTAAGTGAGCAGCTGTTCCCCCCCAGCTCTTTCAGCTGCTCATAAAACCCGGCCCTGTAATCCGGACCCATTAAATTCCTCTCAGCACTATGTGTGCTGGAGCCTGCTTCTCCGGATCCTACATCACCGAAGCATGGCACTTCGAGGACACATACCTCCCGTCCACGATCTGTCCGGCAGCAACCTTACATACACCCCCCCTCTGTCCAAAGCCGTAGGGCTTGGCACCTTCTGTCACCATACAATAAATCCTTGACAAGGCAGCGGCATTCCCATGTTGTTTCCCAGGCCTATGCTCTACCTGGAAACTAAAATCTTGTAGAGCCAGGAACCACCTAGTCACTCTGGCATTGTTTCCCTTCTTTTCTCGCATCCACCTCAATGGGGCATGGTCTGACACTAACCTGAACCTTCTACCTAATAGGTAATACCTCAGAGTGTCTAACGCCCACTTAATGGCCAAACATTCTTTTTCTACAATGGAGTAGTCCTTCTCACAAGCGGAGAGCTTCAGACTGAGGTATTTTACAGGGTGTTCTTCTCCGTTAATCTCCTGGGACAAGACTGCTCCCAGCCCGACATCCGATGCATCCATCTGGACCACAAACTCCTTGGAGAAGCTGGGTGCCACCAAGACTGGTTGTTTACAGAGGACCAGTTTCAATTCCTGGCAGGTCGCTTCTGCTTCCGGGGACCACTTGGCCATAGCTGACTTCATCCCTTTCAGAAGATCCATCAGTGGGGCTGCTATCAGGGCAAAGTTAGGGACAAATCTTCGATAGTAGCCCACAATGCCTAGAAACGCCCTGACCTGCTTCTTCGAGAGGGGCTGTGGCCAGTTCAAGATCGCCTCGACCTTATTTATTTGTGGTTTTATTTCCCCTCTACCAACCACGTACCCTAGGTACTTGGCTTCCTCCATCCCCATGGCACATTTCTTCGGGTTGATAGTAAAGCCCGCCTTCCTTAGGGCATCAAGTATGGCTTGAACTTTGTCCAGATGACTTTCCCAGTCCTGGCTAAATATGACGATAGCATCTAGGTAGGCCGCTGCATACTGTTTGTGGGGTGCTAAGATCCGGTCCATGGCTCTCTGGAAGGTGGCCGGAGCTCCCTTCAACCCAAACGGCATCCTGACGTATTGGCGTCGAGAAGGCTGTCTTCTCCTTAGCCTCTTTGGACAGGGGAATTTGCCAATATCCTTTGGTGAGGTCCAGAGTGGTGATGTACCGAGCCCGTCCTAGCCTTTCGATAAGCTCATCTACCCTAGGCATTGGGTAGGCGTCGAACTTTGAGACCTCCTTCAGCTTCCTATAGTCGTTGCAAAACCGCCATTCCCCATCTGGTTTCGGCACTAAGACTATAGGACTGGACCATCCACTTTTGGACTCTTCAATGACTCCCAGGTTTAGCATCCGCCTTACTTCTTTAGAGATCACCTCTCTGCGGGCTTCGGGGATCCGGTATGGTTTTAGATTGACGCGAACATGAGGCTCTGTGAGAACCTCATGCTCTATGACCTGAGTGAGTCCTGGCAACTCCGAAAACATGTCTTTATTTCGCTGTAACAACTCTTTGCACTGTTGCTTTTGGGCATGTGACAGTGACTCTGCCACCTTGACCTCTTTCACATCGGCCTCAGCCTCAGCCACTAAACAGGGAGCTTCCGCAGGCTCTCTATCTTGCCATGGCTTAATCAAGTTAACATGGTAAATTTGGTAGGGCTTCCTCTTCCCTGGTTGGTGGATCTTAAAGTTGACTTCCCCCACTTTCTCTACCACCTCATAGGGGCCCTGCCACTTGGCCATGAACTTGCTCTCCACTGTGGGACTAGCACAAGCACTTGATCTCCTGGGTTGAACGATCTCACCCTGGCCGACCTATTATACACCCTGGACTGTGCCTCTTGTGCCTTGAGGAGGTGCTCCCTCACAATGGGCATCACATGGGCAATCCTCTCTTGCATCTGGGCAACGTGCTCCACCACTCTCCTATAGGGAGTGGTCTCAGCTTCCCAGGACTCTTTCTCCACCTCCAGGAGTCCTGAGGGTGTCGTCCATAGAGTGGTTCAAACGGGGAGAAACCTGTGGAAGCTTTGGGAACTTCCCTCATGGCGAACAACATATAGTCCCAGTCTCGGCCATCCTTTTCCACTGCTTTCCTCAACATTGCTTTCAAGGTTTTGTTAAACCTCTCTACCAGTCCGTCCGTCTGAGGAGAGTACACGGAGGTTCTCAGTTGTGCAATCTGCAGTGTCTTGCACAATTCCCTCATGACCTTCGACATAAATGGAGTTCCTTGGTCTGTTAGGATCTCATTAGGCAACCCGGTTCTTGAAAACATGTGGACTAACTCCCGGGCTATACACCTGGTGGAGGAGTTTCGTAGTGGTACGGCCTCCAGATACCATGTAGCATAATCTAATACCACCAGGATATACTGATGCCCTTGGGCGGACTTGACCAGAGGCCCCACTAGATCCATTGCTATGCGTTCGAATGGAACCTCGATGACTGGTAGTGGCACTAGGGGACTGCGGAAGTGGGCCACTGGGGAGGTTATCTGGCATGTGGGGCAGGAACGACAATAACTCTATATTTCTCTATAGCAACCTGGCCAGTAGAATCTTTGGAGGATCCGTTCTTGAATCTTGTCTGCACCCAGGTGACCACCCAACACATGAGAATGAGCCATGTCTAACACCCTGCGTCTATAGGGCCCTGGCACCAGCAACTGTTCTATTACCTCACCCCTTGGCTTGGTTATTCTGTACAGCAAATCCCCATTCACAGCAAAATGAGGGAACCGAGTGTCAGCCCCCGGTTCCTGAGGCACCCCATTTAACACAGTAACATTTTCAAAGGCCCCTTTCAGAGTTAAATCCCTGAGTTGGGCAGTTCCAAAGTTTCCCTCGGACACCTCCAGCTCAGGGATATTGGACTCAGGGGATGCTACTTCATCCTCATTGCCCACCAGCACACACATGGGAAACTCATCTACTATGTTCTGCGGGTAAGTTTCCTTAGGGGCGATCTGGCTGTCGTCCAAGCAACCAGGTGTCCCCGCTTTCCCCCACATTTCCCAGAATAATGCAAAGTAACGTCCAATTATTATGGGATGCAATAGGTCCTTAACGACCGCCACTTCATGAGATGTGGTGCCACAGTCTGTGTTTACATCCACCTGGGCCACAGGATAGTTCTTAGCGTCCCCATGGATACACCGGACATCCACCACCTTCCCAGAAACCAGCCGATGAGGGAGTGTGGCCCTTATCAGGGTCACCAAACTTCCTGAGACCAATAGTCCAGAGACTTGTGCCCCGTTAACTGACACTGAGCATGCCTGAGGGCCCTCGCCATGTTGACGAACCGCGCTGCAGGCGGGGTAGGCAAAATAAGAGCAACGCCGGCCCATGTTACAGTCCATTGGTTCAGAGGTTATGGGACACCGGGAGGCAATATGGCCAGGGGTATGACATCTCCAACACACTATATTATGGGGTGGGACCTTGGGCAGCAACTCAGACCCCTCCTGAACTCTAGGATGCCCCCCAGGTGTGGCGCTAGCTCGCTTCTTTTGGGTGTCCGCCACCTTTTGGGAACCCCAGTATTGAGAGGCTACGACCCCTTGTTTTCCCAACGGACTCTCAACCGCCTGGTATCTTTCCACCAACCCCACCAAGTCATCAGCATTATAGGGATCTCCCTGGGCAACCCAGGATTTTACCGACTTCGGGAGAGAGTGTATAAACCTGTCTATAACGACCTCTATCTCATATCATAGGACTATCTATCATCTATCTATTATCTATATGACGCGCCCCCTGGGCCATGGGGCACCCGGGACCGGACTTCAGGGCAATGCTGGGAGTAGTAGTGGTGACCCGGTCCCGTGGCTCAGGGTGGCCAGACCAATATTGTGGCAGTCTCTGTATCAGTATAATGCAATGTCCGACTACGCCACCCGTGGATTGCGGTCAATAAGAACCGCCGCTGCTGAGCAGACCTCTGAGGCTGATGTTGTGAGGGCAGCAGAGTGTAGTATAACTCCCCACGGGAGGAGTATAGCCTCAGGCTAGTGAGTGTGGATGATAGGAGTGATGGTGCACGAGCGCAGCAGGAACGACTCAGAGGCTTTGCAGTGCAGTTCAGGGTCTTTACTGATGGTGATAAGGCAGACCCTCCCGGGAGTACTGGCTAGCATAAGAGGCCTGGTCAGTCTGTGAGCAAACTGGAGTTCCCCTGGCCAGGTGGAGTTGTAGGCCTCCCCGACTATCTGCACTCTTCCTGGCTACCTTGCTGTAAGCGAGTGGAAGTAGCCCACGTCCCTGAGTGTTCCGTGTGGTGCTCACCTGTATGGCTGGTGACTTGGGGCCTTCTGATAGCCCCCGCTCCTCGATTGCAGTGCTGGTCCCTTGCTCGTGACTGAGCCTCCGGGCTTCTATGGCCAGAGGACTTGAAATCCCCTGCCGGCGGGTTTCTGCTGCTGGGTATATATAAGTCCCCGCAACCTCGGACTCCTGTGTCCGGTTCTCAGAGTCTTCTGCCAGGACGAACTCCGCTTAGCTCAAGTCCCTGGTCTTCAGCTCCTGCTCCTACAGAGCTCCTCGCTGTTACTTTCCCTGTGTCTGGAACTAACTCCAGGCTCTGACTTCACTAACCCCGCCCCAGATCCAGTTTATATAGGGCAGGTTCCTCCCCTATCTGGTCTGGGACAGGAGGTGTTGCATGTTTAAGGGCTCCGAACCAGGAAACCTCCCACTTGCTCTCAGACATAATATTTCTATTACAGTGGTAACCAGACCCTGGGGTGCCACATATCCATCTATCTATCTCATATCTATCTATCTATCAATCTCATATCTATCTATCTTCTCCACTTTTTATCTGGTCTCAGGTATGACTTTCATATTACCCACGACTGTTACTTGCCACAGGTGAGTTTTAACGAGCATCACATGCTTGAAGCAAAGTTGTTTTTCCACAATTTTGGAAAAGTGCCAACAATTTTGTCCGGCCCATTTTTGGAGTTTTGTGTGAAATTATGTCCAATTTGCCTTTTTTTCCCATTTTTTGTGCTGTTTCAATACACACAAAGGAAATAAATATTATAACAAATGTATAACAAAACGTGTAATTGTAATAATTTTCTGGGAGAAATACTTCACTTTCTGGAACAATCTCAAGGTTGCTAAACACTTCCAGCCATGACTGTGTGTATATATGGGCCCTCAATAAACCATCCCTCTCAACGAAAAGGCCACAGCAAGGGTCAGGAATCGGTGGCCTTCCCTCTCCGAATCTTAGGGAGAGACGGTTGTGCTTCCAGCATCCACCTAGGCTGCCACCCCAGTGGAACTAATAGCAGGGTTGCCAACTGTCCAGAAATTCTTGGACAGTCCATAAAAATAGGGCACTTTTTTCCCTGTCCGTAAAAAAAAATGTGATGCGTCCATAATCTTTCTGAAGCTGGAGAGACTTGTTCAGATGGAGGGAGATGTAGGGGCATCATATTGTGTATAGGGAGATGTAGGGGCATCATATTGTGTATAGGTATCATATTGTGTATCTGCATGTGTGGGGACATCATACGGTGTATATGGAGCTGTGAGCACATCATACTGTATTTAGGGAACAATGAGGGAATCATACTGTATACAAGGAGCTGTGGAAACATAATGCTGTGTAAAGGGTCTGTGGGGTCATCATCTAATATACAGTACAGACCAAAAGTTTGGACACACCTTCTCATTTAAAGATTTTTCTGTATTTTCATGACTATGAAAATTGTACATTCACACTGAAGGCATCAAAACTATGAATTACCACATGTGGAATTATATACTTAACAAAAAAAGTGTGAAACAACTGAAAATATGTCTTATATTCTAGGTTCTTCAAAGTAGCCACCTTTTGCTTTGATGACTGCTTTGCACACTCTTGGCATTCTCTTGATGAGCTTCAAGAGGTAGTCACCGGAAATGGTTTTCACTTCACAGGTGTGCCCTGTCAGGTTTAATAAGTGGGAGTTCTTGCCTTATAAATGGGGTTCGGATCATCAGCTGTGTTGTGCAGAAGTCTGGTGGATACACAGCTGATAGTCCTACTAAATAGACTGTTAGAATTTGTATTATGGCAAGAAAAAAGCAGCTAAGTAAAGAAAAATGAGTGGCCATCATTACTTTAAGAAATGAAGGTCAGTCAATGCAAAAAATTGGTAAAACTTTGAAAGTGTCCCCAAGTGCAGATGCAAAAACCATCAAGCGCTGCAAGAAACTGGCTCACATGAGGACTGCCCCAGGAAAGGAAGACCAAGAGTCACCTCTGCTTCTGAGGATAAGTTTATCCGAGTCACCAGCCTCAGAAATCGCAGGTTAACAGCAGCTCAGATTAGAGACCAGGTCAATGCCACACAGAGTTCTAG
The DNA here is from genome assembly GCF_046119375.1 of Phyllobates terribilis. NCBI lineage: Eukaryota > Metazoa > Chordata > Amphibia > Anura > Dendrobatidae > Phyllobates > Phyllobates terribilis. The sequence goes on from NW_027362823.1 coordinate 5,619,451, forward strand.
CAGCAGACACATCTCTTCAACAACTGTTAAGAGGAGACTTTGTGCAGCAGGCCTTCATGGTAAAATAGCTGCTAGGAAACCACTGCTAAGGACAGGCAACAAGCAGAAGAGACTTATTTGGGCTAAAGAACACAAGGAATGGACATTAGACCAGTGGAAATCTGTGCTTTGGTCTGATGAGTCTAAATTTGAGATCTTTGGTTCCAACCACCGTGTCTTTGTGCGATGCAGAAAAGGTGAACGGATGGACTCTACATGTCTGGTTCCCACCGAGAAGCATGGAGGAGGAGGTGTGATGGTGTGGGGGTGCTTTGCTGGTGACACTGTTGGGGATTTATTCAAACTTGAAGGCATACTGAACCAGCATGGCTACAACAGCATCTTGCAGCGGCATGCTATTCCATCCGGTTTGCGTTTAGTTGGACCATCATTTATTTTTCAACAGGACAATGACCCCAAACACACCTCCAGGCTGTGTAAGGGCTATTTGACCAAGAAGGAGAATGATGGGGTGCTACGCCAGATGACCTGGCCTCCACAGTCACCAGACCTGAACCCAATCGAGATGATTTGGGGTGAGCTGGACCGCAGAGTGAAGGCAAAAGGGCCAACAAGTGCTAAGCATCTCTGGGAACTCCTTCAAGATTGTTGGAAGACCATTTCCATTGACTACCTCTTGAAGCTCATCAAGAGAATGCCAAGAGTGTGCAAAGCAGTCATCAAAGCAAAAGGTGGCTACTTTGAAGAACCTAGAATATAAGACATATTTTCAGTTCTTTCACACTTTTTTGTTAAGTATATAATTCCACATGTGTTAATTCATAGTTTTGATGCCTTCAGTGTGAATGTACAATTTTCATAGTCATGAAAATACAGAAAAATCTTGAAATGAGAAGGTGTGTCCAAACTTTTGGTCTGTACTGTATATAATCGTCTTATCCCGTCTGTCTGTCTGTCCTTCTGTCCAGGAAATCCTGCGTCGCTGATTGGTCCAGCCGCGGCCAATCAGCGACGCGGGATTTCAGAAAAAGATGGCGGCCGTTAGCAGCTCATCTGCCGCACGGAGGTCAGCGGCGATGCAGCCGGGAGATGACCGGCGCTAGCCGCTCATCTCCCGGCTGCTCGCAGCAGAAGTACCGCGACCGGCGGCGCCGCTGATCTCCCGACGGCAAGTGTGAAGCGGGGAGCGGCGCCGCCAGTCGGGATACTTCGGCTGTGAGCAGCCGGCCATCTCCCGGTTCCTTGCAGCGGAAGTACCCGCACAGGTAGCGTCGCTGCCCGGTCCTCAGTAATACGATTCGCTGATTGGTCGGAATCAGCGATATTGGCGCCGCGACCAATCAGCGATACTGGCGCCAAATTTAAACACCGCTCTGCTGATTGGTCGTGGCCGGCGGCCGCGACCAATCAGCGATTTTGGCGCCACATTTAAACACCACTCTGTTGATTGCACCCGGTCGGCCGCATACAGATTCTAGAATTCCCGATGCGTTAGAATCGGGCCACCATCTAGTACTGTATATAAAGAGCTGTGGGAGCCATCACACTATATATAGAGACCTGTGAAAAGCTTATGTGTTGATCCAGAGGAAGTCAAAAAAAACCATGAGGCAGATGCTGCTTGCCCAAAATTAGGGGAAAAATTCCTTCCCGACTCCACATATGGCAATCAGACTAGTTGCTTGGATCAACGTCCCATAATAAAATCTAGTATGAATAACCTGTAATGTTATTCAAGAAAGTCACACAGGACCTCCTTGAACTTTTTTTTAGAGAATTAAGTATTACAAGGTCATGTGGTAGAGAGTTCCATACCTCACACAATAAAACATTGCCATCTAACTTCCTTTAGACAAAGCGAATTAGGAGCTTGATGCTAGAGTAGTTGAATTAAAACTGAAAAAAATTATTAACACAGCAAAAAAGAGGAACAGTATTTATTCTCCAGCCCAGGTCTCAAAACTAATGCACTAATCAGGATGAAGCAAACCATATAATAAAGGCAGGGGCAGCACAGGTGCAAAATACTGATGAGACAACCAACTCATAACCTACCAATTCTTGGAGGGGGTCATTGCTTAGTATTAAAACTGCACACAAAAAAATGGCTTGTATAGGTCACTGGTCACACACAGATTGTTAGGGGAATGGTTGCAAACAACTTTATTAAATAATGGAAAGCAAACGAACCCGGGGTCCGTGATGCAGCCTGGAGGACTGTGGACGAACACCTTCCGGGTAAGAAGGTAAAACAACCAACTGAAATAACAATCCCCCCCGTGTTACTGCACACCGGAACGGGAATAGGGATTCGCACTATCTCCATTAACTGCACGAGAGATGTGCGACAAATAATGGAGCCGTAGCCCTGTTAACTGCACAGAGGCTACGCAGCAGGCGCTCGGATGCGTGTGTGATTCACGCCGGCTTATACGTGCTCCCAGCCGGCTTGCTACCGGACTGAGGAGTATCTCTCCACGTGGCTAACAGGCGGTGCCGGGAATACGGAGTCCGCAGTCTGCTCGGGGTGTATAGCGACCCCCTTGTTGGAGCCAGAGTGTCAGACGAAGCTACCTGCCTCCCTCCATCTAAGGCTGTCTATCCCCTGCTAAACCTGCCTGTCAGAAGCTATAACAGCAAAAGCACACGTGGAGCCGAAACGACCAAGCGTCCACACAATAACACCAACTCAGCTCAATGATCAGAGTGCGCTGCCATGTTTGTGGGCGTGCTATTTAAATATTAAGCCCTGCCCATTATTGGTGACGTCACCCGCGACCAATCAGGCGGTGCCAGGTCACCGGATCAGCTGACTCCCAAACCACCAATCACGGTCCGCCATGTCACGGGCATGCTCAGTGCAGTGTATCCTGGACTTAGGCTGTAACAGCCCTGTTTCCCTCCGCAACCTATCCTTCATGTTGCTAGGAACAAAGACCCGAGAGACAACTTGTACATCTCGTGCACCAGCTAGGCGTTGGGACCAATGACGATGATGCTGAGAAGCATCTGGACCGGAATGGGAGACCACAGAATCCACTGATGATTCTGAACCCATTTCGGATCCAGAAAACACCTGACGCCTAACACAGATAGTGCTCAATATAGGGCTTACAGCCTATTAGTGACCCTCATACTGTTAGATTAGGCAGGCTGCAAAGCACTATCTAAGTGCACCCCATGAGGACAAACCCCCTAGTTTACAAATCCAGCATTGATGGGCTTGTCTGAACCCTGAATAAAAATAACGTGCAAAATCTATATATGAGGTACTGGTAGATATTTTGGCGCTGGTCACGCACAGTGTCTGGTTTACAGCCTATTAGTGACGCCCATACTATTAGATTAGGCAGGCTATGCTCCCCTCATACACCTTACCACGGTGTGTAGTGTGACATGGAGCTAAACCCCCTGTCTGCTTAAGAATAAGGCTGCGAAAAACCTTCTCTTTATTGATAGTAGAGAAACCTCCATACAGTAGATGCGGAAAACATACGATGAACCCCAGTATTGTACCACATAGATAGGGCTCTTACCGGCTAAGCTTGGAGCAGGCTGTGTGCACAGAGCTCAAGATACAAAACTGTAGGGATGTGGACTGTCTTACCCTGTTCCTGCCCCTGAAGACAACAAACGCGTCATGTGAATACTGTCTTGCGGTTTTATATCTAAAAGTGATATGTGTCTTATGTAATGTATAATGGTGATGTAACAGCATGTGAAGTGTTAATGCATAATGTGAGTATAGCATAAGATAAGCTTAGGATACCATAAGACATAAGTATAACATAAACCCTAAAATACAAATTTTATTAAATCTCTTTAAAATCGGGACATGCGGCATAAAGATGATACGCATCAGTATTGCACTTTATCAAGATAAGTTCCTTTTATTGTTTAGTCTTGTGATCATTTATGTCATTGATACCTCTATGGGTGATTAATTCCAGGGCTGGCTAGGGTTATCCAGGGATAGCCGCCGTGGAGCGGGGGCGCCACAGTGTCAACATTAACTAGGGTGTCACCCTCCACTATAAGGCAGGTAATCAGCATCTAGGGTGTTGAACAGGGCTGATTGTAGCCTTTGTTTGGATGCCCGAATGTATCCTTTGGCTTGGAGGTCCAAAGATATTAGGAACGTTCTTGGGTGTTTTTATAAATTTGCACATTGTCACTTTATTCACTGTTGTCACTTTAATCATTTAGTACACACTGAGGATTGATTGTTTGATGTGATATCTGTACCAGTTTCTGGTAGACTGTTAGATCTTTGGTCTATGTAAGTGTGGCACCCCAGGGGTCTGGTTTCCACAGTAACAGCAATGTTATGTCTGAGAGCAGGTGGGAGGTCTCTTGGTCAGGAATCCTATGCATGCCACACCTCCTGCCCAGTCCTGGGAGGGGAAGGACTTCCCCTATATAAACCTGGGGCTGAGGCAGGGTTAGAGAGTTCAAAGGGAGAGTTCAGCCAGGAGGGCTGACAGGGAGCTGTGGCTCCGGCTGGGCCTAGCTCCTGGGCCATGCCAGAAGTAGAGACAGAGAAGAGAAGCAGCTATGGGAAGAAACAACAGGAGCTCTGTGGGAGCAGTGCTACAAGGAGTCAGGGGCTGGCAGCTGCAGAGCTCGCCCTGACTGAGAAGCTATCACCGGACCCGGAGTCCGAGGCTGTGGGGACTAACTCCTATCCAGCAGCAGAAACCGACCGGCAGGGGATTGCAGGTCCTCTGGCCCAGAAACCCGAAGGCACGGTCACACGCGTGGGACCAGCACCGCCGTCGTGGAGCGGAAGCTACTAGAAGGCCCCGAGTCACCGGCCATACGGGTGAGCACCACACGGTACACTCAGGGACGTGGGCTACTTATACCCGCCTCTAGCAAGGTAGCCAGAAGAGTAACGTTAGTTTGGGAGGCCTACAACTCCGCCTGGCCAGGGGAGATCCCATCTGCTCAAGGACTGACCAGGCCCCAATCGCTAGCCAGTACTCCGGGAGGGTCTGTCTTTGTCACCAGTAAAGACCCTGAACTACACCGTACCGTCTCCGAGTGGTTCCTGCTACCCCCATCATCCACGTCGGCTGCCCTGAGGCCATACCCCTCCCGTTGGGGGTTATACTATCACGCTGCACAATCCTACCACCGGCCTCAGCGGTCTGCCCTGCAGCAGCAGCTCCTTAGCTGCACTCAACGGGTGGCGTAGTCGTCCAACATCTACCGCTAATACAGCGCCACTTAGTCTGACTCCCTGGGCACGGACCGGGTCACCGCCACGAGACTACAACCCTCACCAGATCCGGCTCCGGGTAAGCTCCCGCGTGCGCAACGCTGCGCGACACAGGCCCAGGGGCGCGTCAACTTTTGGCGTAGTCGGCAGGATCTCGTGCCCGCAACCACCGGGTACTGCGTGCCTGAAAAAGACTGTTCAAACTTACCAGTGGTGAAGATTCCCGCCATCCGGCGCCATCTTCGGCCTTCTTCCCGCCCTCCGTGGAGGTTTCCCGCCATTGGACGCCATCTTGAGGACGCCGCGCGGGAAGAAGAGGGGCGTGGACTCCGAAAGCGCGCGAGAACTGAAGCCCCGCCTCACGTCCGGACGTTGCGTAAGGTCCTGGAAGGAGCCCAGCAGACGCCGACGTCACAGGAGCGCGACGGAAGGTCCTCAACCCTGACGATCCACTGCGGAGCCGCGGCCTACGGAAGAGGATCATCGCAAGGTAGGCCACGGTCCACTAGGGGGGAGAAGGATGTCGGATACGGAGGAGAGCTTCACCGCTCCAACCCCCGCCAGCGCCACCGCTGTTGCGGTCATGCCTTTCACCATGCCCTATATCCCGGGGGCAGCCTGGCTACCCCAGTACTCAGGGGAGTCACATACCCTGCAGGACTTTAGAGAAAAGCTGGATAGCCTCTTCCAGGTGTACCCCCTCACAGAAGAGCAAAAAGTGAGCATCCTGGTGGCCCAATTAACCGGGGCAGCCCAAAGGGAGGTAAAGTCCTGGCCACCTGGGAGGAGGACTGTCGCAGAGATACTAGCCCGGCTAACCAAGGAGGGGCTGCAGTGCTACCAATACGAGGAAAGCCAAGAGGACCCGGACGGGTCTGAGGACTACCCTCAGGAGGGAGCACAAAGAGGACACCGCTACTGAAGGGAAGTAGCATAAACAAAGAACTGTATATCGTTACCCGTCAGGGTATGAGAACTGATGCTAATTAAAATATGGTCCCCGTTGGGATTAGTGAATTGTTCCCCGTGTGTCCCTATCCCTTACCAGGCTGAGGACTGTGAGCAGCCATCCCCTATCCCTTACCAGGCTGAGGACTGTGAGCAGCCAATCCTTATCCCCACTGGCCGAGGACTGAGAGCGGCCATATCTTGTAAATAATTATGTGTCTCTAGTAATTTATAGGAGTCTTTGGTGGATTTACCGGGAATCCTGTGTACATAGTTGGAGCGTAACCTAGGGATGGACTAAAGACTGTTAAGGACTCGGGGCAGGACAGACCCCTACCTGGTTACGTCTCCCTGTTTTGGTGAAATGGACACCTTGCTTTTCTTCAAAGACTGCACCCGGTTGCGGACACGCCGTGACCATCTTTATGTGTTTTTCTTGTTGTATTATTATTGTTTATACCTTATTATGTTTTTCAAAAAAAAAATTGTTTAGTCCCGGAGTACTAAATTTCACTAGGGGGGAATGTGGCACCCCAGGGGTCTGGTTTCCACAGTAACAGCAATGTTATGTCTGAGAGCAGGTGGGAGGTCTCTTGGTCAGGAATCCTATGCATGCCACACCTCCTGCCCAGTCCTGGGAGGGGAAGGACTTCCCCTATATAAACCTGGGGCTGAGGCAGGGTTAGAGAGTTCAAAGGGAGAGTTCAGCCAGGAGGGCTGACAGGGAGCTGTGGCTCCGGCTGGGCCTAGCTCCTGGGCCATGCCAGAAGTAGAGACAGAGAAGAGAAGCAGCTATGGGAAGAAACAACAGGAGCTCTGTGGGAGCAGTGCTACAAGGAGTCAGGGGCTGGCAGCTGCAGAGCTCGCCCTGACTGAGAAGCTATCACCGGACCCGGAGTCCGAGGCTGTGGGGACTAACTCCTATCCAGCAGCAGAAACCGACCGGCAGGGGATTGCAGGTCCTCTGGCCCAGAAACCCGAAGGCACGGTCACACGCGTGGGACCAGCACCGCCGTCGTGGAGCGGAAGCTACTAGAAGGCCCCGAGTCACCGGCCATACGGGTGAGCACCACACGGTACACTCAGGGACGTGGGCTACTTATACCCGCCTCTAGCAAGGTAGCCAGAAGAGTAACGTTAGTTTGGGAGGCCTACAACTCCGCCTGGCCAGGGGAGATCCCATCTGCTCAAGGACTGACCAGGCCCCAATCGCTAGCCAGTACTCCGGGAGGGTCTGTCTTTGTCACCAGTAAAGACCCTGAACTACACCGTACCGTCTCCGAGTGGTTCCTGCTACCCCCATCATCCACGTCGGCTGCCCTGAGGCCATACCCCTCCCGTTGGGGGTTATACTATCACGCTGCACAATCCTACCACCGGCCTCAGCGGTCTGCCCTGCAGCAGCAGCTCCTTAGCTGCACTCAACGGGTGGCGTAGTCGTCCAACATCTACCGCTAATACAGCGCCACTTAGTCTGACTCCCTGGGCACGGACCGGGTCACCGCCACGAGACTACAACCCTCACCAGATCCGGCTCCGGGTAAGCTCCCGCGTGCGCAACGCTGCGCGACACAGGCCCAGGGGCGCGTCATAAGTACGAATAAGGGACTTTTAGGGTCTAGGGGCAGCTGCCGTTCAGCAAGGGTGCCATTGTCATCTATATGTAGGATGCCCATCTCCGTTGACATGCAGATTCAGGCTAGGGTATCTATAGGGTGAGTTTTATTGAAGTACAGTGGGTACGGAAAGCATTCAGACCCCTTTAAATTTTTCACTCTTTGTTTCATTGCAGCCATTTGGTAAATTCTAAAAAGTTCATTTTTTTCTCATTAAAGTACACTCTGCACCCCATCTTGACTGAAAAAAACAGAAATGTAGAAATTTTTGCAAATTTATTAAAAAAGGAAAACTGAAATATCACATGGTCATAAGTATTCAGACCCTTTGCTCATATTTAAGTCACATGTGTAACGGGTCTGGGAGGCGGAACCTCTGGGCTACTATACAAGGGGGTGGTCCTTGTAAGGGAGCGGGTGGCGACCAGGCAGGCAATCACAGCAGGTGACCGGGACAGTCTCTGGGTGTACGGGCAGGAGGTCACGGCAAGTGATCGAGGCAGTCTCTGGAAGAACGGGCTGGAGGTCACGGCAAGTGACCGGGCAGTCTCTGGAAGAACGGGCTGGAGGTCACGGCAAGTGACCGGGGCAGTCTCTAAGTAAAGGGTAGGTACGACCTGTGATGGCTGAACCTCCAGGTAGGCTAGCAAGGCAGATGGAGGATGTGTGCTCCCAGGTGAGCAAGCGAGAGTCTCTGGAATAGCAGGTGGTCACAGCACGTGACGGCGGAGCCTCCAGGTAGGCAAGCAGGCAGGTAGCGGAGAAGCGCTCCCAGGTGAGCGGGCAAGAGTCTCTGGAATAGCTGGTGGTCACAGCACGTGACAGCGGAGCCTCCGGGCTGGCAAGCAGGCAGGTAGCGGAGAAGCGCTCCCAGGTGAGCGGGCAAGAGTCTGGAATAGCTGGTGGTCACAGCACGTGACAGCGGAGCCTCCGGGTTGGCAAGCAGGCAGGTAGTGGAGAAGCGCTCCCAGGTGAGCGGGCAAGTGTCTGGAATAGCTGGTGGTCACAGCACGTGACAGCGGAGCCTCCGGGCAGGCAAGCAGGCAGGTAGCGGAGAAGCGCTCCCAGGTGAGCGGGCAAGCTGGTCCTTAGACAGACTGACCGGAGTTGTAAGGCAGACCGTCGGACCTCAGGCAAGCAGGCAGGTAGCTGATGTGCACTCCCAGGTGAGCGGGCAAGTTGGTCCTTAGACAGACTGACCGGAGTTGTAAGGCAGACCGTCGGACCTCAGGCAGGCAGGCAGGTAACAGGAAATCAGGCAGGATTAGGACAGCAAGCTGGCAGGAATCTGGCAGGTAACTGGCAGGTAACTGGCAACGGGACCTGAGGGCTGAAGCAGAGTAGAACGGTGCAACAACATTGCTCGGGCACCTCCATTTTGGAGGAGGTGCCTTATATATGGTAAAGTCCTCCGGCCATTGGCCGGGGACTCCTTAGGACGGCGCGCGCGGCCCCTTTAAGAGGGAGGGAGGGCGCGCGCGCGCGCCCTAAGCACAGTGGCCGGGAAGGAGCGCGCGCTGCCAGCAGAGCGGGAGAGGGACGCCGGGCACGGAGCAGAGCGGTGAGGGGAACAGCGTCCCTGCCTAGCAGAGGGCAGGGACGCCGGCACTACAGTACCCCCCCCTTTAGGCCCCCCCTTTTTTAGGCCAGATAGAAATTTAGCTAGGATGAGAGGGGCATGGATGTTCTCCCGGGGCTCCCACGTTCTCTCCTCAGGACCAAACCCCTTCCAATCTACCAAAAAAAAGGTCTTTCCTCTTACCCTTTTGGTGGCAAGAATGTTCTCTACCTCAAACTCGTCCTCAGCAGAAACCGGAGCAGGAGGCGCACCTGTAGACTTGGAAAAAGAGTTAAGCACCACGGGTTTGAGGAGAGATACATGGAAGGAGTTAGGGATCCGTAAGTTGGCCGGGAGTTTCAATTTATAGGCCACCGGGTTGATCTGACTGATGACCTCCAGAGGACCGATGAACCGAGGCCCTAACTTGTAAGAAGGTATCTTGAGTCGAACATATTTAGATGAGAGCCAGACTTTATCTCCTGGACGAAATTGTGGAGGATCCAGGCGTTTTTTGTCAGCGTGTCTTTTCATACGCTCGGATGACAGAAGGAGTGCGGACCGGGTACTCTCCCATATGGAGGAAAATTTGCTAACGAGAGATTCCGCAGCCGGGTTGTCCACAGAGGTGGAGACAGGAAAAGGAATCCGAGGATGCTGACCAAAGACTACAAAAAACGGGGATTTGGAGGAGGATTCGCTCTCGTGATTATTATAAGAGAACTCGGCCCATGGTAGGAGATCCACCCAGTCAGAATGGTGGGCATTAACGAAGTGCCGGAGGTAACTGGTCAGGTTCTGATTGATCCGCTCCACTTGACCATTGGACTGTGGGTGGTAAGCGGAAGAGAAGTCCAGGGTGACGTCTAGTAGTTTACAAGTGGCTCTCCAGAAACGTGAGGTGAACTGTACCCCACGATCCGACACGATGTGGAGGGGCAGGCCATGAAGACGGAAGATGTGGCGGATAAAGTCTTTAGCCAGCTCGGGTGCAGACGGAAGGCCTGGCAGGGGAATAAAGTGAGCCATCTTGGAAAAGCGGTCAGCGACCACCCAAATGACCGTACAACCGGCAGAGACGGGGAGATCAGTTATAAAGTCCATTGCTATATGCTGCCAGGGGGCAGCAGGTACAGGAAGCGGAAGGAGGCGTCCGGCTGGCAGATGTCTCGGGACTTTGTTGCGGGCGCAGGACACACAGGCAGAAACAAAGTCTATTATGTCCTTGTGCAGGGTAGGCCACCAATAGTGCCGGGCAATAAGCTGGAGGGTCTTTTTCTGACCGGCGTGGCCAGCTAGTTTAGACGAATGGCCCCAGTGTAGGATCTTCTCCCGATCAGGTACTGAAACAAACGTCTTACCGGGAGGGAGACGATTTAGACTCACAGGAGCCACCTGCATTACTCTGGCGGGATCGATGATATGTTTAGGTTCTTCCTCGAGATCGGACACCAGAAAGGATCGGGACAAGGCGTCTGCTTTGACGTTTTTGTCAGCCGGGCGAAAATGAAGAACAAAATCAAAGCGAGCAAAAAACAAGGACCACCGGGCTTGGCGCGGGTTAAGTCTCTGGGCATGCTGGAGGTAAGCCAAGTTCTTGTGGTCAGTGTAAATTATTACCGGATGAAGAGCCCCCTCGAGTAGGTAACGCCACTCCTCCAACGCCAGCTTGATGGCCAATAACTCTCGGTCTCCTATGGAATAGTTGCGCTCAGAAGAGGAGAAGAGTTTGGAGAAGAAGCCACAAGTTACCATTCTCCCGGAAGATGATTTTTGAGTAAGTACCGCTCCGGCTCCAGAGGAGGAGGCGTCAACTTCCAGGAAGAACTGCTTGTTGCCGTCCGGGCGATGCAGCACCGGGGCGGAAGAGAAGGCCTGTTTTAGGGAAAGAAAGGCCTCCTCTGCTTCGGGCGGCCACTCTTTGGGATTAGTACCCTTACGGGTGAGCGCGGAAATTGGGGCAGTCCGGGAAGAGAAGTGCGGGATGAAGAGGCGGTAATAGTTGGCGAAGCCCAGGAACCGTTGAATAGCCTTCAACCCCTCTGGTCGGGGCCATTTCTCGATGGCAGACAGTTTCTCAGGATCCATTTGTAGGCCAGTCTGAGAGATAATGTAGCCCAGAAACGGAAGCGAGGTCTGCTCAAAGAGGCACTTCTCATATTTAGCGTAGAGATGGTTCTGCCTGAGCCTGAGCAGGACCTGACGAACATCCCTCCGGTGAGTCTGGAGATCCGGAGAGAAGACCAAGATGTCGTCCAGGTACACCACTACGCAGGAGTAGAGAAGGTCCCGGAAGATGTCATTGACCAACTCTTGAAAGACGGCAGGAGCGTTACAGAGGCCAAAGGGCATTACCAGATATTCATAGTGGCCATCCCGGGTGTTGAATGCCGTCTTCCATTCATCCCCCTGACGGATACGAACCAGGTTGTACGCCCCACGGAGATCCAGTTTGGTGAAGATTCTAGCCCCCCTCAGACGATCAAATAACTCCGGAATGAGCGGAAGGGGGTACTTATTCTTCACCGTGATCTGGTTAAGGCCTCTATAGTCTATACAGGGACGGAGAGAGCCGTCCTTCTTTTTGACGAAAAAGAAGCCTGCTCCCGCCGGGGAGGTAGATTTCCGGATGAATCCCCTGGCCAGATTCTCCTCAATATATTCGGACATCGACCGGGTCTCAGCAGCGGATAATGGATAAATACGCCCACGGGGAGAAGTACCAGGTAACAGGTCGATAGGGCAGTCGTATGGTCTATGAGGGGGTAGTGTCTCTGCCTCCTTTTTATTAAAGACATCAGCATAAGACCAATAAGGAATCGGAAGTCCAGGTAGATTAGCTGGGGTAGGAGAAGGACGGACGGGATGAACGGGAACCAGACAGGTCTTATGGCAGCCCTGTCCCCAGCGAAGGACTTCTCCGGTCTGCCAGTCAAGAACGGGTGCATGTTTCTGGAGCCAAGGTAGGCCTAGCAAGAGGGCGTGAGAGAGTCCAGGCAGAACATGGAAGGAGATACTTTCAGAATGCAGCATTCCCACCTGCAGAGTAATGGATTCGGTGATGAGTTGGATGGGGCGTGGTAAGAGCCCCCCATCCACGGCAGCAACAGACAAGGGTACAGCCAGAGGTTTGGTGGGGATGCGGTATTTCTCTACCAGGGACTGTGAAATAAGATTCCCGGCTGCTCCAGAGTCCAGTTGGGCTAGTTCGAAATAACGGTTCTCCCCGTAGACGATTGAAACTGACAACAGCAGGGATGGAGAGGATTTATTCTTGTCTAGGTGGACCTCTCTGAGCGAACCTAGACACAGGCATTTCCCGACCTCTCCGGGCAGGCACGGATCCGGTGCTCCTTACTGCCACAGTAGAAGCAGGTCCCCTCGGCACGGCGTAAGTCCTGACGGGTCTTGACCATCTTGGTCTGGTCGACCTGCATAGGCTCAGGAGGGTGTACCTGGTTAGAGACAGAAGGAGTGACGGGTTTCTGAAAAGTAGGAGCTAGACGTGGTAACCTCCTCTCACGGGTGACCTCTCTGGCACGCTCCTGGAACCGTAGGTCAATCCGGGTGGCAAGAGTTATTAAGTCATCGAGAGTGGTAGGAATGTCCCGACCGGCAAGTTCATCTTTAATACGGCCGGACAGACCCTCCCAGAAGACGGAAACCAGAGCGTCGTTATCCCAGGCCAGCTCCGAGGCAAGGGTACGGAACCGTATGGCATATTGGCCCACGGTGAGACTTTCCTGATGGAGGCGTAGCAGCGATGATGCGGATGAGGTCTTCCGTCCGGGTTCGTCGAAGACTTTCCGGAAAGCCGTGAGAAAAGTAGGCAAGTTGGACACCAGGGGGTCTCCTCTCTCCCATAGAGGATTTAGCCAGGCCAGGGCCTCCCCGGTGAGATGGGACATGATGAATGCAATTTTGGCTCGGTCGGAGTTAAACTGGTGGGACAATAGTTCAAAGTGCAGGGTGCACTGATTTATGAAGCCCCGAGCCTGGGCTGAGTCGCCTCCGAAGCGAGGAGGTGCAGAAAGCCGAGGTCCGGGGTAGGATATCATGGTGTTAGTGGACAGCGGAGCTGCCGGATTGCGAGACATGGCACTGGCGGAGGTTGTTGGTGGAGCAGTCAGAGTGTCCAGGCGAGTATTGACATTCCGCAGGTGACCCAGGATGGACTCCTGTTGGGACCTTTGACGGGACAGTTCATGACACAGGTCCGAGAGCGAGGGAGCTTGGGTGCCACCGGGTTCCATGGCCCGAGCAAACTGTAACGGGTCTGGGAGGCGGAACCTCTGGGCTACTATACAAGGGGGCGGTCCTTGTAAGGGAGCGGGTGGCGACCAGGCAGGCAATCACAGCAGGTGACCGGGACAGTCTCTGGGTGTACGGGCAGGAGGTCACGGCAAGTGATCGAGGCAGTCTCTGGAAGAACGGGCTGGAGGTCACGGCAAGTGACCGGGCAGTCTCTGGAAGAACGGGCTGGAGGTCACGGCAAGTGACCGGGGCAGTCTCTAGGTAAAGGGTGGGTACGACCTGTGATGGCTGAACCTCCAGGTAGGCTAGCAAGGCAGATGGAGGATGTGTGCTCCCAGGTGAGCAAGCGAGAGTCTCTAGAATAGCAGGTGGTCACAGCACGTGACGGCGGAGCCTCCAGGTAGGCAAGCAGGCAGGTAGCGGAGAAGCGCTCCCAGGTGAGCGGGCAAGAGTCTCTGGAATAGCTGGTGGTCACAGCACGTGACAGCGGAGCCTCCGGGCTGGCAAGCAGGCAGGTAGCGGAGAAGCGCTCCCAGGTGAGCGGGCAAGAGTCTGGAATAGCTGGTGGTCACAGCACGTGACAGCGGAGCCTCCGGGCTGGCAAGCAGGCAGGTAGCGGAGAAGCGCTCCCAGGTGAGCGAGCAAGAGTCTGGAATAGCTGGTGGTCACAGCACGTGACAGCGGAGCCTCCGGGCAGGCAAGCAGGCAGGTAGCGGAGAAGCGCTCCCAGGTGAGCGGGCAAGCTGGTCCATAGACAGACTGACCGGAGTTGTAAGGCAGACCGTCGGACCTCAGGCAAGCAGGCAGGTAGCTGATGTGTGCTCCCAGGTGAGCGGGCAAGTTGGTCCTTAGACAGACTGACCGGAGTTGTAAGGCAGACCGTCGGACCTCAGGCAGGCAGGCAGGTAACAGGAAATCAGGCAGGATTAGGACAGCAAGCTGGCAGGAATCTGGCAGGTAGCTGGCAACGGGACCTGAGGGCTGAAGCAGAGTAGAACGGTGCAACAACATTGCTCGGGCACCTCCATTTTGGAGGAGGTGCCTTATATATGGTAAAGTCCTCCGGCCATTGGCCGGGGACTCCTTAGGACGGCGCGCGCGGCCCCTTTAAGAGGGAGGGAGGGCGCGCGCGCGCGCCCTAAGCACAGTGGCCGGGAAGGAGCGCGCGCTGCCAGCAGAGCGGGAGAGGGACGCCGGGCACGGAGCAGAGCGGTGAGGGGAACAGCGTCCCTGCCTAGCAGAGGGCAGGGACGCCGGCACTACAACATGCTGTCCATTTCCTTGTGATCCTCCTTGAGATGGTTCTACTCTTTCATTGGAGTCCAGCTGTGTTTAATTAAACTGATAGGACTTGATTTGGAAAGGCACACACCTGTCTATATAAGACCTCACAGCTCACAGTGCATGTCAGACCAAATGACCAGTATTGAGTAGAAGCCCCCTTTTGAGCTAGTGCATCCATGAGTCTTCTTGGGAATGATGCAACAAGTTTTTCACACCTGGATTTGGGGTTCCTCTGCCATTCTTCCTTGCAGATCCTCTCCAGTTCTGTCAGGTTGGATGGTGAACGTTGGTGGACAGCCATTTTCAGGTCTCTCCAGAGATGTTCAATTGGGTTTAGGTCAGGGCTCTGGCTGGGCCAGTCTAGAATGGTCACAGAGTTGTTCTGAAGCCACTCCTTTGTTATTTTAACTGTGTGCTTAGGGTCATTGTCTTGTTGGAAGGTGAACCTTCGGCCAAGTCTGAGGTCCAGAGCACTCTGGAAGAGGTTTTCATCCAGGATATCTGTGTACTTGGCCGCATTCATGTTTCTTTCAATTCCAACCAGTCGTCCTGTCCCTGCAGCTGAAAAACACCCCCATGATGCTGCCACCACCATGTTTCACTGTTGGGATTGTATTGGGCAGGTGATGAGCAGTGCCTGGTTTTTTCCACACATACCCCTTAGAATTATCACCAAAAAGTTCTATCTTAGTCTCATCAGACCAAAGAATCTTATTTCTCATAGACTGGGAGTCCTTCATGTGTTTTTAAGCAAACTCTGTGCAGGCTTTCATATGTCTTGCACTGAGGAGAGGCTTCCGTTGGGCCACTCTGCCATAAAGGCTCGACTTGTGGAGGGCTGCAGTGATAGTTGACTTTATGCAACTTTCTCCCATCTCCCTACTGCATCTTTGGAGCTGAGCCACAGTGATCTTGGGGTTCATCTTTACCTCTCTCACCAAGGCTCTTCTCCCACGATTGCTCAGTTTAGCTGGACGGCCAGGTCTAGGAAGACTTCTGGTGGTCCCAAACTTCTTCCACTTAAGGATTATGGAGGCCACTGTGTTCTTAGGACCCTTGACTAATGCAGAAATTCTTTTGTAAACTTGGCCAGATCTGTGCCTTGCCACAATTCTGTCTCTAAGCTCCTTGGGCAGTGTCAGGATGACAGGTTTAATTTTACTTTGCCAGTAGTTTTTCCCTTAGCCAAGATGGCTTCCATTGCCTCACTGGGGTCATGTGTTTCCTGCCTGTGGACCTACTTAAACTGCATGTGTTGCAATCATGCCTTGCCTGAGTATTGTGTGCTTTTAGCTTTCTACTCACCTGTGCTAGCCCTCTGAATAGAGTCTTGCTGACCTTGTGTTTACTCCTAGTCATCCGCTGAAAGGATTGCTGCCTGAATCCTCTGCTAAGGGGACTTCTGCTGAAAGGAACCACTGGCTGTTGTTCACTCACGCTGGGATCTCTGAACTTTTGTCTTCCTGAAGAAAACTTCTCCTGGATCTCTACACCTCTGGTATAGTCACCATCTTGCTCTGTGTTTAAATACCCGGCTCCAGCTCTGCTTAAGACATCGCTGTTTCCTCCGCTGCACCTCCTGCATTCTTCAATATCCAGATCCATATTCCAGTTTGTCTTCTCTTCTGCACTACGTGAGTCCACAATCAACTGAGGAATACCTACGTCTGCTTACTATCCTTATTTCTGTTTGCATATTACTGTACCTAAGTAAACTTGGACTATCGTTAACGTTTACATACCCTAATAGTAATGAAGGCCGTGCCTTACAGATTAGGTTCTAAGAAGTATTGTTTGGAATGAACTTACCTTCATAAACTGTTTGCTGTGATCTTTTGCACTTGAGTTTAAAATAGACTTTCACACTACTCTTGTCTCAGTCTCTGCTTTTGGCCCACGCCATTGGACTTCAGGGTATCTACTAACATCGTAACAGGCAGTTCCTTTGAGCTCATGATTCTCATTTGGTCTGACATGCACTGTGAGCTGTGAGGTCTTATATAGACAGGTGTGTGCCTTTCCAAATCAAGTCCTATCAGTTTAATTAAACACAGCTGGACTCCAATGAAAGAGTAGAACCATCTCAAGGAGGATCACAAGAAATGGACAGCATGTGACTTAAATATGAGCAAAGGGTCTGAATACTTATGACCATGTGATATTTCAGTTTTCCTTTTTTAATAAATTTGCAAAAATTTCTACATTTCTGTTTTTTTTTCAGTCAAGATGGGGTGCACAGTGTACTTTAATGAGAAGAAAAAAAGAACTTTTTAGAATTTACCAAATGGCTGCAATGAAACAAAGAGTGAAAGATGTAAAGGGGTCTGAATGCTTTCCGTACCCACTGTATATAGTACTCAATGTTCCAGGCAGTGGGAGGCATTACTGGGATCCAGAGCAGTCGCTCCAGTCACGTCCAGAGCCTAAGGTCTGGCATAGGAGCTGCCGGACACTTTGTGTGCTCTGAAGTGCAAAGGAAGATGGACAGGGACCTGCATAGATGGAAGTTGAAGGCCAGTCCCGGGTGCACTGCAGAGGTGGACGAGAAATACAGGATGAGCTAGCAACAGGGCTGAAGAGGAGTTATGCTAAGAAGGAGGATAATGTGAATTGCTGTGCCTTATCCCATCTGTACCCACCTGATGAACTTGAACTGTCAAGTATATGTTTGACTGTTACAAAGAACTTCGTGTTCCCTAAATTGTGAGCGGCGGCTTCTGAGGACAGAAGCCTGAAGGCAGTGGAGGCCTGCGGCCTACAAGAGAGTGTGCTGCACCCCACACCCTAGAGCACACTGGGACTGGGACACCCATTGTCTGTAAAGTGCCAGAGCGAAATCAGACCGACGTTCAGTCACGACTACCGCTCTGTGCCACTTTACAAGATGAGTGATAAGGGAACTTCTCCATCAGAAGAGACGAGGAAATAATGGTCGCTGCCCAAACTGTGACAAGAACAGGACCACAATGCAACAAGAACTGTCTCACAATGCTCTTGGAACTTTCCCATAATGCATTGCAAATTGAAACTAGAGCAAATACATTAAATCACTAGCAGACAGTGCCGTTATCAAACAATAAAAAAGAGACAGGATTCAAATGCAAGCAACATAATGTCAGAACTGATATACACATAAAGTGACTAGATTCCCTGGATAGCTAAATTCGCTGCTGAGGCAAGAACACGGGCTGCCCAGCACTATTTAAGTGCACCCCATGAAGATAGACACTCTAATTTACAAGGCCATAACATATAGGTGCATCTCACAAAATTAGAATATCATCAAAAAGTTAATTTATTTCAGTTCTTCAATGCAAAAAGTGAACCTCATATATTATATAGAGTCATTACAAACACAGTGATCTATTTCAAGTGTTTATTTCTGTTAATGTTGATGATTATGGCTTATAGCCAATGAAAACACAAAAGTCATTAACTCAGTAAATTAAAATAATTAACAAAAAACACCTGCAAAGACTTCCTAAGCATTTAAAAAGGTCCCTTAGTCTGTTTTAGTAGGCTCCACAATCATGACAATCATGGTGAAGACTGCTGACTTGACAGATGTCCAGAGTTCCAATTTTCATTTGAAATCAAGGTCCCAGAGTCTGGAAGAAGAGTGGAGAGGCCACAATCCAAGCTGCTTGAGGTCTAGTGTGAAGTTTCCACAATCAGTGATGGTTTGGGGAGCCGTGTCATCAGCGCAGCCGTCTACCAGGAAATTTTAGAGCACTTCATGCTTCCCTCTGCCACAGTATCAAGCTACCAGGGGGGCAAAGGGGGCGGTGGCCCCGGGCCCCTCGCTCTTAGGGGGCCCATCCAGGGCTACGCCAGTGTAACTGTATCTAGCATGCCCCTGGTGCCAGCATCGGGCCCCACTGCCCGCCACCGCCGCAAGTTTACTGATGAGAGAGGGAGCGCGGATCTCTCTCCCATTAGTCCCTTCTGTGACTGACGTCTCTCACATCATCACTTGGCGCCCAGCCCGCTGTGCTGAAGATGTGTGCGTGCTGGGTGCTCTGAGCAGCGAGGGAACCAGGAGGAGAGATGAGTACTGTTTATTTATTTTTTGCCGGGTGGGGGGCGGCATTATATTACAGACTCTGCCTATGGGAAGGGGGAGGTGCATTATACTACAGACTCTGCCTATGGGGGAGCATTATCCTAAAGACTCTGCCCACAGAGAGGGGGGGCTTTATACTAAAGACTCTGCCTATGGGGAGGGGGGGCATTATACTACAGACTGTCTATGGGGAGGGGGGGAGCATTATACTAAAGCCTCTGTCTATGGGGGGGCATTCTACTACAGACTCTGCCTATGGGGGGCATTATACTACAGACTCTGTTTATGAGCAGGGGAGAGCAGTAGACTACAGACTCTGCCTATGGGGGGACATTGTACTACAGACTCTGCCTATAAGAGGGGGAGCATTATACTACAGACTCTGCCTATGGGGGGTGCATTTTACTACAGACTCTGCCTATAGGTGGGGCATTATACTACAGACGCTGCCTATGAGATGGGGGGGGCATTATATCACAGACTCTGCCTATGAGGAGGGGGGGCACATTATACTACAGACTCTGCCTATGAGATGGGGGGGCATTATACTAAAGATTCTGCCTATGAGGAGGGGGGGATTATACTACAGACTCTGACTATGAGGAGGGGGGAGCATTATACTACAGACTCTGCCTATGGGGGGGCATTATACTACAGACTCTGCCTATAAGGAGGGGGGGAGCATTATACTACAGACTCTGCCTATGGGGGGGACATTGTACTACAGACTCTGCCTATAAGAGGGGGAGCATTATACTACAGACTCTGCCTATGGGGGGTGCATTTTACTACAGACTCTGCCTATAGGTGGGGCATTATACTACAGGCGCTGCCTATGAGATGGGGGGGCATTATACCACAGACTCTGCCTATGAGGAGGGGGGGCACATTACACTACAGACTCTGCCTATGAGATGGGGGGGGGCATTATACTACAGATTCTGCCTATGAGGAGGGGGGGGCATTATACTACAGACTCTGCCTATGAGGAGGGGGGAGCATTATACTACAGACTCTGCCTATGGGGGGGCATTATACTGCAGACTCTGCCTATGGGGGGGCATTATACCACAGACTCTGCCTATGAGGAGGGGGGGAGCATTATACTACAGACTCTGCCTATGGGGGGGAGCTTTATACTACAGACTCTGTCAATGGGGGGAGCATTTTGCTACAGACTCTGCCTATAGGGGCGCATTATACTATACGAAGGACTATGGGGAGTGCATTATACTATATTGAGGACTATCTGGTGCATTATACTATATGTAGGCTATTTATACAGTGTGGGAGATAATGTGGGTTCTTTGAACAGCGTGGGGGCCATCATACAGTGTGGGAGATAATGTGGGGTCTTTGTATAGTGTGGAGGCCATCATACAGTGTTGGAGCCATCAGCTTGGGGGCTACTAAGGGGTCAGTATACTTTGTGGGGGTACTATACAGTGAGGGGGAATTATATCGTGAATAGGAGAACATCATACTGGTTAGAGCGGAGCTCTACATGGGGGGAGACTCAGAACATTATTAAATCTTAGGTGGGCACTTATTGTTATAGGGGAACTCAGGTTATCGTGACTGTCGAAGGGGCACTATTACTTTCTAGGGGGCACAATGTGGGCACTGTTTTCTAGGACACTTGCACACGGCATTACTTTATTTTAGAGGTTTGTTTTACCATCTAGAGGGCACACAGTAGGTGCAGTAATAGGGACACATTTTGCAGCAGAGGCTCAGTATTGGGGTATCAGCAGTATGAGAAGTTTGTGCAGGTTGGGGATAGATGTGGTCAGTGCCTGAAATGTAAGGAGTCAAATGTGTCTTTGTTGTGATCTCTGCATACCTGAGACTCTGAGCCCTGGCTGGAGAAGTTGTCGTGTCGGTCTGGGCCAGATGGAAAAGACGGGAAAAGTGAACAATTTAATCAGAAAGAACGTCAGCTGTAAGGTACTATATATAACTGAGCTGTGATCTCTTATATGTTTTGCAGGACTGGCATCTATCAATATATGTCACCATATGGCGGTAATATCAGTGCTGGTCTTTGTATAGAAATTATTTTTAGTAGCAGCGCGGTCATCTGCTGAGGTTTTCCTACATCAACTATCTGGGTGCGCCGCTATAGTTGGAATCAGGGTTACCTGGTTAGAGGCCCACTCAGAAGTTTCGGCCCCCTGAACCAAAACCTTAGCTACGCCAAGCTTTTTGGAGATGGAAATTTCATTCTCCAGCAGGACTTGGCCCCTGTCCACACTGACAAAAGTACTAATACCTGGTTTAAAACAACAGTATCACTGTGCTTGATTGGCAGCAAACTCACCTGACCTTAACCCCATAAAGAATCTATGGGGTATTGTCAAGAGGAAAATGAGAGACACCAGACACAACAATGCAGACGAGCTGAAGGCTTCTATCAAAGCCACCTGGGCTTCCATAACCCCTCAGCAGTGCCACAGGCTGATCGCCTCCATGCCATATTGCCGCATTGATGCAGTAATTGATGTAAAAGGATTCCCGACCAAGTATTGAGGGCATTTATTGAACATACATTTCAGTAGGATAACATTTTGGATTTTGAAAACATTTTTCAAGCTGTTGTTATAAGGTATTCTAATTAATTGAAATAATGACTTTTGAGTTTTCATTGGCTGTAAGCCATAATCATCAATATTAACAGAAATAAACACGTGAAATAGATCACTCTGTGTGTAATGGCTCTATATAATATATGAGTTTCACGTTTTGTATTGAAGAACTGAAATAAATTAACTTTTCTGGTGATATTCTAATTTTGTGAGATGCACCTGTAGATGGGCTTGGCTGCACCCTGAATAAAAATAGCATGTAAAAAATATATATGATATATATGAGGTATTGGTCGATATTTTGGCCAAAATATACAAGCTCGCAACCTGCTCAAGGGTCCTCATACTTGCGAGTCCCTACACTAACATTAAAAGCAAAGTCACAAAAACAAGGAATTAAAGTTCCCACTAAAATTCAAGAATTAACACAGCAAATACAGCAACAATAATTACAAGGGTGCAGCAAACCCATATAATGAAGAAGTCAGCAACACAGGTGCAAAATATTGATGAGACAACCACTCACAACCTACCAATTCATGGAGGGGGTGATTGCTTAGTATTAAAACTGCACACAAATAAGCCTTGTATAGGGCACTGGTCACACATAGGTAGTGCACAATGTCTGGCTTACAGCCTATTAGTGAAGCCCAAACTATTAGATTAGGCGGGCTGTCCAGCACTTTTTAAGTGCACCCCATGAAGACAGACACCCTAGTTTACAAGGCCAACATTGATGGGTCTGGCTGCACCCTGAATAAAAATAACATGCAAAAAATATATATGATATATATGAGGTATTAGTAAATATTTTGGCCAAAATACACAAGCTCGCAACCCGCGTCAAGGGTCCTCATACTTGCGAGTCCCTACACTAACATTAAAAGCAAAGACAAATTTAAATTCCCACCAAAATTCAAGAATTAACACAGGAAAAAAGGGCAACAGTGTTTACCTGCCTAGGTCTCAGTACTAATCATACCATATAATAACGATGACAGCAATACAGGTGCAAAATACTGATGCGACAACCACTCACATATTACCAATTAATGGAGGGGGGTGATTACATAGTATTAAAACTGCACACAAAATTATATGGGATTGCTACATCCTAATAGTGCATTAGTTCTGAGATCTGGGCAGGTAAATGCTATATTAATAATTGATTTTTTGAGGAAAGTTAAATTCTCTTTTGTTGGCTTTACTTTTAATCTAACTGAAATACACATAAGCTTTTTTCCTAAACATTAGGATCTGTGTAGAGCCATCAGCTCAAAAAGGCTTCCTTTGACAGACTTGGCATAAGCAGGTCAAAAGGAACCCTGATCTTCACCATTACACCCCTTTAGAGGAATGGAGACTTACCACATGCTCAGGGTTGCATCTACAGAGTAGCTGCTGGCCAGAGGAGCGAGCTTGAGGCTATAACTCTAACTAAAGCTTTTTTATTACTAAATGATGGGTTCTGTCTAAGGCCATTGGCTCAAAAAGGCTTCCTCGGACAGACTTGGCGCAAGCTACTCCATTCTGCAGATCCCAAGGGAACCCTGGCCTTTACCATTACACCCCTGTACAGGGATAGATACTTACCATAGGCCCAGGGTTGCATCTACAGAGTAGCTGCTGGCCGGAGGAGCGAGCTTGAGGCTATAGTGGTTGATTCAACTCTAACTAAAGCTTTTTTTTCCTAAATACTGGGATCTGTTTAAGGCTGTTGGCTCAAACAGACTTCCTCGGACAGACTTGGCGCAAGCTACTCCATTCTGCAGATCCCAAGGGAACCCTGGTTTTTACCATTACACCCCTGTACAGGGATAGATACTTACCATAGGCCCAGGGTTGCATCTACAGAGTAGCTGCTGGCCGGAGGAGTGCGCTTGAGGCTTGAGTAGTTGAGTCAATCCTAACTAAAGAAAAACCTATCTAATGACACTTTCTTGTTAGGACCTGTCTGAGGCCTATGGCTCAAAAAAGCTTCTTTGGAAAAACTTGGCAAAAGCCAGTCTATCCTACAGGTTCCAAGGGAACTCTGACCTTCACTCTTACATCCCTGTACAGTGATAAAGACTTATTACAGGGCCTTGATTGCATCTACATAGTAGATGCTGACTGGAGGGGCAAACTTAAGGTTAGAATGGTTCAGCCAACCCTAACTATTGCTACTTTCTTAAATGTTAGGATATTTCTGAGGCCGTTGGCTCAAACAGGCTTCCTTGGACAGACTTGGCGCAAAACACACCATTTCTGATGTTTCCAAATGAACCCTGGGCTTCACCCTTGAACCTCTATACAGGGACCGTTTCATAGTTTTAAGGTTGAAAGACACAAGTCCATCAAGTTCAACCTAAAAGCTAATGTGTTGATCCAGAGGAAGGCAAAAACCCCATGAGGCAGATGCTAATTGCCCCATATTAGGGGAAAAATTCCTTCCCGACTCCACATATGGCAATCAGACTAGTTCCCTGGATCAACGTCCCATAACAAAATCTAGTACGGATAACCTGCAATTTTATATTATTCAAGAAAGGCACACACATGCCCTCCTTGAATTTTTTTTAGAAAATTAAGTATTTCAATTTCATGTGGTAGAGAGTTTCATAACCTCATTGCTCACACAATAAAAATTTGCCAACTAACTTCCTTTAGACAAAGTGAATTAGGATCTTTATGCTAGAGTAATTGAATTAACGCTAACTGAAATAGATTAATGCTTTTTTCCTAAATGTTGAAATTTGTTTAAATCCATCAGCTCAAAAAGGCTTTCTCGGACAGACTTGGCGCAAGCTACTCCATTCTGCAGATCCCAAGGGAACCCTGGCCTTTACCATTACACCCCTGTACAGGGATAGATACTTACCATAGGCCCAGGGCTGCATCTACAGAGTAGCTGCTGGCCGGAGGAGCGAGCTTGAGGCTATAGTGGTTGATTCAACTCTAACTAAAGCTTTTTTTTCCTAAATACTGGGATCTGTTTAAGGCTGTTGGCTCAAACAGACTTCCTCGGACAGACTTGGCGCAAGCTACTCCATTCTGCAGATCCCAAGGGAACCCTGGTTTTTACCATTACACACCTGTACAGGGATAGATACTTACCATAGGCCCAGGGTTGTATCTACAGAGTAGCTGCTGGCCGGAGGAGTGCGCTTGAGGCTTGAGTAGTTGAATCAATCCTAACTAAAGAAAAACCTATCTAATGCCACTTTCTTGTTAGGACCTGTCTGAGGCCTATGGCTCAAAAAAGCTTCTTTGGAAAGACTTGGCAAAAGCCAGTCTATCCTACAGGTTCCAAAGGAACTCTGGCCTTCACTCTTACAGCCATGTACAGTGATAAAGACTTATTACAGGGCCTTGATTGCATCTACATAGTAGATGCTGACTGGAGGGGCAAACTTAAAGTTAGAATGGTTCAGCCAACCCTAACTATTGCTACTTTCTTAAATGTTAGGATATTTCTGAGGCCATTGGCTCAAACAGGCTTCCTTGGACAGACTTGGCGCAAGACACACCATTTCTGATGTTTCCAAATGAACCCTGGGCTTCACCCTTGAACCTCTATACAGGGACCGTTTCATAGTTTTAAGGTTGAAAGACACAAGTCTGTCAAGTTCAACCTAAAAGCTAATGTGTTGATCCAGAGGAAGGCAAAAACCCCATGAGGCAGATGCTAATTGCCCCATATTAGGGGAAAAATTCCTTCCCGACTCCACATATGGCAATCAGACTAGTTCCCTGGATCAACGTCCCATAACAAAATCTAGTACGGATAACCTGCAATTTTATATTATTTAAGAAAGGCACACACATGCCCTCCTTGAATTTTTTTTAGAAAATTAAGTATTTCAATTTCATGTGGTAGAGAGTTTCATAACCTCATTGCTCACACAATAAAAATTTGCCAACTAACTTCCTTTAGACAAAGTGAATTAGGATCTTTATGCTAGAGTAATTGAATTAACTCTAACTGAAATAGATTAATGCTTTTTTCCTAAATGTTGAAATTTGTTTAAATCCATCAGCTCAAAAAGGCTTTCTCGGACAGACTTGGCGCAAGCTACTCCATTCTGCAGATCCCAAGGGAACCCTGGCCTTTACCATTACACCCATGTACAGGGATAGATACTTACCATAGGCCCAGGGTTGCATCTACAGAGTAGCTGCTGGCCGGAGGAGCGAGCTTGAGGCTATAGTGGTTGATTCAACTCTAACTAAAGCTTTTTTTTCCTAAATACTGGGATCTGTTTAAGGCTGTTGGCTCAAACAGACTTCCTCGGACAGACTTGGCGCAAGCTACTCCATTCTGCAGATCCCAAGGGAACCCTGGTTTTTACCATTACACCCCTGTACAGGGATAGATACTTACCATAGGCCCAGGGTTGCATCTACAGAGTAGCTGCTGGCCGGAGGAGTGCGCTTGAGGCTTGAGTAGTTGAGTCAATCCTAACTAAAGAAAAACCTATCTAATGACACTTTCTTGTTAGGACCTGTCTGAGGCCTATGGCTCAAAAAAGCTTCTTTGGAAAAACTTGGCAAAAGCCAGTCTATCCTACAGGTTCCAAAGGAACTCTGACCTTCACTCTTACATCCCTGTACAGTGATAAAGACTTATTACAGGGCCTTGATTGCATCTACATAGTAGATGCTGACTGGAGGGGCAAACTTAAGGTTAGAATGGTTCAGCCAACCCTAACTATTGCTACTTTCTTAAATGTTAGGATATTTCTGAGGCCGTTGGCTCAAACAGGCTTCCTTGGACAGACTTGGCGCAAAACACACCATTTCTGATGTTTCCAAATGAACCCTGGGCTTCACCCTTGAACCTCTATACAGGGACCGTTTCATAGTTTTAAGGTTGAAAGACACAAGTCCATCAAGTTCAACCTAAAAGCTAATGTGTTGATCCAGAGGAAGGCAAAAACCCCATGAGGCAGATGCTAATTGCCCCATATTAGGGGAAAAATTCCTTCCCGACTCCACATATGGCAATCAGACTAGTTCCCTGGATCAACGTCCCATAACAAAATCTAGTACGGATAACCTGCAATTTTATATTATTCAAGAAAGGCACACACATGCCCTCCTTGAATTTTTTTTAGAAAATTAAGTATTTCAATTTCATGTGGTAGAGAGTTTCATAACCTCATTGCTCACACAATAAAAATTTGCCAACTAACTTCCTTTAGACAAAGTGAATTAGGATCTTTATGCTAGAGTAATTGAATTAACTCTAACTGAAATAGATTAATGCTTTTTTCCTAAATGTTGAAATTTGTTTAAATCCATCAGCTCAAAAAGGCTTTCTCGGACAGACTTGGCGCAAGCTACTCCATTCTGCAGATCCCAAGGGAACCCTGGCCTTTACCATTACACCCCTGTACAGGGATAGATACTTACCATAGGCCCAGGGCTGCATCTACAGAGTAGCTGCTGGCCGGAGGAGCGAGCTTGAGGCTATAGTGGTTGATTCAACTCTAACTAAAGCTTTTTTTTCCTAAATACTGGGATCTGTTTAAGGCTGTTGACTCAAACAGACTTCCTCGGACAGACTTGGCGCAAGCTACTCCATTCTGCAGATCCCAAGGGAACCCTGGTTTTTACCATTACACACCTGTACAGGGATAGATACTTACCATAGGCCCAGGGTTGCATCTACAGAGTAGCTGCTGGCCGGAGGAGTGCGCTTGAGGCTTGAGTAGTTGCATCAATCCTAACTAAAGAAAAACCTATCTAATGCCACTTTCTTGTTAGGACCTGTCTGAGGCCTATGGCTCAAAAAAGCTTCTTTGGAAAGACTTGGCAAAAGCCAGTCTATCCTACAGGTTCCAAAGGAACTCTGGCCTTCACTCTTACAGCCATGTACAGTGATAAAGACTTATTACAGGGCCTTGATTGCATCTACATAGTAGATGCTGACTGGAGGGGCAAACTTAAAGTTAGAATGGTTCAGCCAACCCTAACTATTGCTACTTTCTTAAATGTTAGGATATTTCTGAGGCCATTGGCTCAAACAGGCTTCCTTGGACAGACTTGGCGCAAGACACACCATTTCTGATGTTTGCAAATGAACCCTGGGCTTCACCCTTGAACCTCTATACAGGGACCGTTTCATAGTTTTAAGGTTGAAAGACACAAGTCTGTCAAGTTCAACCTAAAAGCTAATGTGTTGATCCAGAGGAAGGCAAAAACCCCATGAGGCAGATGCTAATTGCCCCATATTAGGTGAAAAAATTCCTTCCCGACTCCACATATGGCAATCAGACTAGTTCCCTGGATCAACGTCCCATAACAAAATCTAGTACGGATAACCTGCAATTTTATATTATTTAAGAAAGGCACACACATGCCCTCCTTGAATTTTTTTTAGAAA
This sequence comes from Phyllobates terribilis, assembly GCF_046119375.1. Classification (NCBI taxonomy): domain Eukaryota; kingdom Metazoa; phylum Chordata; class Amphibia; order Anura; family Dendrobatidae; genus Phyllobates; species Phyllobates terribilis. The sequence continues at coordinate 5,647,347 of NW_027362823.1, forward strand.
ATTAAGTATTTCAATTTCATGTGGTAGAGAGTTTCATAACCTCATTGCTCACACAATAAAAATTTGCCAACTAACTTCCTTTAGACAAAGTGAATTAGGATCTTTATGCTAGAGTAATTGAATTAACTCTAACTGAAATAGATTAATGCTTTTTTCCTAAATGTTGAAATTTGTTTAAATCCATCAGCTCAAAAAGGCTTTCTCGGACAGACTTGGCGCAAGCTACTCCATTCTGCAGATCCCAAGGGAACCCTGGCCTTTACCATTACACCCCTGTACAGGGATAGATACTTACCATAGGCCCAGGGCTGCATCTACAGAGTAGCTGCTGGCCGGAGGAGCGAGCTTGAGGCTATAGTGGTTGATTCAACTCTAACTAAAGCTTTTTTTTCCTAAATACTGGGATCTGTTTAAGGCTGTTGGCTCAAACAGACTTCCTCGGACAGACTTGGCGCAAGCTACTCCATTCTGCAGATCCCAAGGGAACCCTGGTTTTTACCATTACACCCCTGTACAGGGATAGATACTTACCATAGGCCCAGGGTTGCATCTACAGAGTAGCTGCTGGCCGGAGGAGTGCGCTTGAGGCTTGAGTAGTTGAATCAATCCTAACTAAAGGAAAACCTATCTAATGCCACTTTCTTGTTAGGACCTGTCTGAGGCCTATGGCTCAAAAAAGCTTCTTTGGAAAGACTTGGCAAAAGCCAGTCTATCCTACAGGTTCCAAAGGAACTCTGGCCTTCACTCTTACAGCCCTGTACAGCGATAAAGACTTATTACAGGGCCTTGATTGCATCTACATAGTAGATGCTGACTGGAGGGGCAAACTTAAGGCTAGAATGGTTCAGCCAACCCTAAATATTGCTACTTTCTTCAATGTTAAGATATTTCTGAGGCCGTTGGCTCAAACAGGCTTCCTTGGACAGACTGGGCGCAAAACACACCATTTCTGATGTTTCCAAATGAACCCTGGGCTTCACCGTTGAACCTCTATACAGGGACCGTTTCATAGTTTTAAGGTTGAAAGACACAAGTCCATCAAGTTCAACCTAAAAGCTAATGTGTTGATCCAGAGGAAGGCAAAAACCCCATGAGGCAGATGCTAATTACCCCATATTAGGGGAAAAATTCCTTCCCGACTCCACATATGGCAATCAGACTAGTTCCCTGGATCAACGTCCCATAACAAAATCTAGTACGGATAACCTGCAATTTTATATTATTCAAGAAAGGCACACACATGCCCTCCTTGAATTTTTTTTAGAAAATTAAGTATTTCAATTTCATGTGGTAGAGAGTTTCATAACCTCATTGCTCACACAATAAAAATTTGCCAACTAACTTCCTTTAGACAAAGTGAATTAGGATCTTTATGCTAGAGTAATTGAATTAACTCTAACTGAAATAGATTAATGCTTTTTTCCTAAATGTTGAAATTTGTTTAAATCCATCAGCTCAAAAAGGCTTTCTCGGACAGACTTGGCGCAAGCTACTCCATTCTGCAGATCCCAAGGGAACCCTGGCCTTTACCATTACACCCCTGTACAGGGATAGATACTTACCATAGGCCCAGGGCTGCATCTACAGAGTAGCTGCTGGCCGGAGGAGCGAGCTTGAGGCTATAGTGGTTGATTCAACTCTAACTAAAGCTTTTTTTTCCTAAATACTGGGATCTGTTTAAGGCTGTTGGCTCAAACAGACTTCCTCGGACAGACTTGGCGCAAGCTACTCCATTCTGCAGATCCCAAGGGAACCCTGGTTTTTACCATTACACACCTGTACAGGGATAGATACTTACCATAGGCCCAGGGTTGCATCTACAGAGTAGCTGCTGGCCGGAGGAGTGCGCTTGAGGCTTGAGTAGTTGAATCAATCCTAACTAAAGAAAAACCTATCTAATGCCACTTTCTTGTTAGGACCTGTCTGAGGCCTATGGCTCAAAAAAGCTTCTTTGGAAAGACTTGGCAAAAGCCAGTCTATCCTACAGGTTCCAAAGGAACTCTGGCCTTCACTCTTACAGCCATGTACAGTGATAAAGACTTATTACAGGGCCTTGATTGCATCTACATAGTAGATGCTGACTGGAGGGGCAAACTTAAAGTTAGAATGGTTCAGCCAACCCTAACTATTGCTACTTTCTTAAATGTTAGGATATTTCTGAGGCCATTGGCTCAAACAGGCTTCCTTGGACAGACTTGGCGCAAGACACACCATTTCTGATGTTTGCAAATGAACCCTGGGCTTCACCCTTGAACCTCTATACAGGGACCGTTTCATAGTTTTAAGGTTGAAAGACACAAGTCTGTCAAGTTCAACCTAAAAGCTAATGTGTTGATCCAGAGGAAGGCAAAAACCCCATGAGGCAGATGCTAATTGCCCCATATTAGGGGAAAAATTCCTTCCCGACTCCACATATGGCAATCAGACTAGTTCCCTGGATCAACGTCCCATAACAAAATCTAGTACGGATAACCTGCAATTTTATATTATTTAAGAAAGGCACACACATGCCCTCCTTGAATTTTTTTTAGAAAATTAAGTATTTCAATTTCATGTGGTAGAGAGTTTCATAACCTCATTGCTCACACAATAAAAATTTGCCAACTAACTTCCTTTAGACAAAGTGAATTAGGATCTTTATGCTAGAGTAATTGAATTAACTCTAACTGAAATAGATTAATGCTTTTTTCCTAAATGTTGAAATTTGTTTAAATCCATCAGCTCAAAAAGGCTTTCTCGGACAGACTTGGCGCAAGCTACTCCATTCTGCAGATCCCAAGAGAACCCTGGCCTTTACCATTACACGCCTGTACATGGATAGATACTTACCATAGGCCCAGGGCTGCATCTACAGAGTAGCTGCTGGCCGGAGGAGCGAGCTTGAGGCTATAGTGGTTGATTCAACTCTAACTGAAGCTTTTTTTTTTCCTAAATACTGGGATCTGTTTAAGGCTGTTGGCTCAAACAGACTTCCTCGGACAGACTTGGCGCAAGCTACTCCATTCTGCAGATCCCAAGGGAACCCAGGTTTTTACCATTACACCCCTGTACAGGGATAGATACTTACCATAGGCCCAGGGTTGCATCTACAGAGTAGCTGCTGGCCGGAGGAGTGCGCTTGAGGCTTGAGTAGTTGAATCAATCCTAACTAAAGAAAAACCTATCTAATGCCACTTTCTTGTTAGGACCTGTCTGAGGCCTATGGCTCAAAAAAGCTTCTTTGGAAAGACTTGGCAAAAGCCAGTCTATCCTACAGGTTCCAAAGGAACTCTGGCCTTCACTCTTACAGCCCTGTACAGCGATAAAGACTTATTACATGGCCTTGATTGCATCTACATAGTAGATGCTGACTGGAGGGGCAAACTTAAGGCTAGAATGGTTCAGCCACCCTAACTATTGCTACTTTCTGAAATGTTAGGATATTTCTGAGGCCGTTGGCTCAAACAGGCTTCCTTGAACAGACTGGGCGCAAAACACACCATTTCTGATGGTTCCAAATGAACCCTGGGCTTCACCCTTGAACCTCAATACAGGGACAGTTTCATAGTTTTAAGGTTGAAAGACACAAGTCCATCAAGTTCAACCTAAAAGCTAATGTGTTGATCCAGAGGAAGGCAAAAACCCCACGAGGCAGATGCTAATTGCCCCATTTTAGGGGAAAAATTCCTTCCCGACTCCACATATGGCAGTCAGACTAGTTCCCTGGATCAACATAACATAACAAAATCTATTACCACTAACCTGAAATGTTATATTATTCAAGGAACATTTTTCATAAAGCAGTTTTCACCGAAAATGTGTTGCACAACTGTTTGAATCTCAGTAAATTCCTGCGCAACTTACATTTGAATACTCTGACCTTTTTACACCCACTCTTTTAACTTCTTAAATAGTGAACAGAGCTTATCTGGACCGCTTGTGGCTTAGCTTTACCTGAAAACTTATTACAAATTAGGCTGGAAAAGTGGTGTAAAATAGGACTGAAATTGACTCCATCTTTTGACTGGAGTACATTTCTTGAGGTGTAGTACGTCAGCTTTAAGGGGATATTTCAATAAATGAATGACCCTGGCTGCAGGTATAAAGAATCAAACTGTGCTGTCCTGACCCATTCCTGGGATTGTGTATGGCACTGACATCACCTCAATACTGCCGCAGCCAACAAATGTAATCAGACGGACTGCCCAGCTGAGCGCACTGAGCTGCTGCAGCACTGAGATGGTGGAACCTCTTTTTTTTAATTAAATGACCTGCAGCTAGGGACATTCATTTATTGAAAGGGAACAACCCCTTTAAGGATGAGTCAAGTTCATTAAGAGGTTTAGTCTTTTTAATGAATTTGGTGCACGTTCCTCCAATAGGCGCTTCATGAATGCTGGTATAGAAATCCACCAGCCTTGATGAATCGGCCACCATAGGTGTACATGGCATGAGCATATACAGAACAGTTGTGTAGTATACGTTACCAGGCCCTCATGATGCTCTTGGTCCTGGATGGCCTTCCACAGTCTGCTTTCTTGCTTCATCATCTTGAAGGGCTCCACTTTCTTTTCTTCTGGCTGGCATGGTGCGGCTCTATCATCCTGCTCCTTTAACACGAAGGGACGAATGACTGTAAAGCTGCCAGGAGCGTTTTTTTATCCCCTTAGATCATTGTGACACCACAAAGTGATGACATAGACAAGTGGGTGAGGCGCCTTTATTCAGTCATCGGGTGTGGTCAGAAGAAATTAGCATATTCCGTGATGTTACTACAATGAGAACAGACATGAACATTCTATTCGGAACCCGACCGCCATTATCAGCGGAACCTTCACTGCTGTCAGATTGGCACTAAAAACAAAAAGAGACCGCGGTGAACCTGGACAGTAACAATCTACAGGGACAGTGACTGCTAAGCGGACTTCATGTCAGATGTTATGCAGTTTTGTCAGAAAAAAAACAATAAAATATATAAAAGACAGGCTCCAATAAACCTTAAACACTGGGCTGTAGTCACAGATTCTCCTTCCACCTGCAGCACATTGCTCCCCTGCCTAACCCTCCCCGTCCTGCAGCATGTTTCTCACCGCTTAATTCTCCCACTCCTGCAGCACATCACTCCCCTGTCTAAACCTCCCCCTCTTGCGGCACATTGCTCCCGTCTAATCCTCCCCTCCTTGCAGCACATTGTGCCCTTTCTAAATCTCCCCCTTCCTGCACCACATCACCCACTGCCAAATCCCCTCTTGCACCACATCGCCCACTGCCAAATCCTGCACTTCCTGCAGCATATCGCTCCCTGCCTAATCCTCTCCTATTGCATTACATCACTCCCCTGCATAAGCCACCTCTTCCTGCAGCACATCGCTTCCCTGCCTAAGCCTCCCCCTCCTGCATTACATCACTCCCCTGCCTAATCCTCCTCTTCCTGCAGCACAGCGCTCCCTGCCTAATCCTCCTCTTCCTGCAGCACATCGCTTCCCTGCCTAAGCCTCCCCCTCCTGCCTTACATCACTCCCCTGCCTAATCCTCCTCTTCCTGCAGCATATCGCTCCCTGCCTAATCCTCTCCTATTGCATTACATCACTCCCCTGCATAAGCCACCTCTTCCTGCAGCACATCGCTTCCCTGCCTAAGCCTCCCCCTCCTGCATTACATCACTCCCCTGCCTAATCCTCCTCTTCCTGCAGCACAGCGCTCCCTGCCTAATCCTCCTCTTCCTGCAGCACATCGCTTCCCTGCCTAAGCCTCCCCCTCCTGCCTTACATCACTCCCCTGCCTAATCCTCCTCTTCCTGCAGCACAGCGCTCCCTGCCTAATCCTCCTCTTCCTGCAGCACATCGCTCCCCTGACCCCCTCTTACGTGACATCTTTTCTATCAGTTACATTTGTGAAGTAACTGCTGTCTCCTGTGAGCAGTGGAGAGCGAAGCTGAGAGCCAGGAGGCTCTGCCCCTCTGCCCCTTCTTGCCACATCATCATCCATCTACATCAGGGCTGTCAAACTCAAATATATAGAGGGCCAAAAGGAAGAGTTTAACTCAGAAAAATAAGTCAACACTTTATCAGATGTTTCTGTGAAAACTTGAGTACAACAAATAAGATTTTGTTATTTTCCCTCAGTTATAAAAAAAATAGTTATGAGAAAAGTGTGACAAAAAGGAGTCATAAAATGCACCAAAATGAAATATCACAATTTATGGCTCAAATTGAGGTGATGCAAGGAAGAGGTTGAGCTTAGCTAATGAGATGCATCAAACATACAGGTGCTTCTCACAAAATTAGAATATCATCAAAAAGTTAATTTATTTCAGTTCTTCAATCCAAAAAGTGAAACTCATATATTATACAGAGTCATTACAGAGTGATCTATTTCAAGTGTTTATTTCTGTTAATGTTGATAATGATGGCTTACAGCCAATGAAAACACAAAGTCATTATCTCAGTAAATTAGAATAATTAACAAAAATCACCTGCAAAGGCTTCTTACGCATTTAAAAAGGTCCCTTTGTCTGTTTCAGTAGGCTCCACAATCATGGGGAAGACTGCTGACTTGACAGATGTCCAGAAGGCAGTCATTGACACACTCCACAAGGAGTGTAAACCACAAAAGGTCATTGCTAAAGAAGCTGGCTGTTAACAGAGTGCTGTATCCAAGCATATTTATGGAAAGTTGAGTGGAAAGAAAAAGTGTGGTAGGAAGAGGTGCACAAGCAACCGGGATAACCGCAGCCTTGAAAAGATTGTTAAGGAAAGGCCATTCAAACATTTGGGGAAGATTCACAAGGAGTGGACTGCTGCTGGAGTCATTGCTTCAAGAGCCATCACACACAGACGTATCCAGGACATGGGCTACAAGTGTCACATTCCTTGTGTCGAGCCACTCATGACCAATAGACAACGCCAGAAGCATCTTACCTGGGCCAAGGAGAAAAACACCTGGACTGTTGCTCAGTGGTCCAAGGTGTTGTTTTCCGATGAAAGTAAATTTTGCATTTAATTTGGAAATCAAGGTCCCAGAGTCTGGAGGAAGAGTGGAGAGGCCACAATCCAAGCTGCTTGAGGTCTCGTGTGAAGTTTCCACAATCGGTGATGGTTTGGGGAGCCATGTCATCTGCTGGTGTAGGTCCACTGTGTTTTATCAAGACCAAAGTCAGCGCAGCCGTCTACCAGGACATTGTAGAGCACTTCATGCTTCCCTCTGCCGACAAGCTTTATGGAGATGGAAATGTCATTTTCCAGCAGGACTTGGCACCTGTCCACACGGCCAAAAGTACCAATACCTGGTTTACACAACAGTATCACTGTGCTTGATTGGCAGCAAACTCACCTGACCTTAACCCCATAGAGAATCTATTATAGAGAATCTATGGGGTATTGTCAAGAGAAAGATGAGAGACACCAGACCCAACAATGCAGACGAGCTGAAGGCTTCTATCAAAGCCACCTGGGCTTCCATAACACCTCAGCAGTGTCACAGGCTGATCGCCTCCATGCCACATTGCCGCATTGATGCAGTAATTGATGCAAAAGGAGCCTGGCCAAGTATTGAGGGCATTTACTGAACATACATTTCAGTAGGACAACATTTCAGATTTTAAAAACATTTTTCAAGCTGGTGTTATAAAGTATTCTAATTTACTGAGATAATAGCATTAACAGAAATAAACACTTAAAATAGATCACTCTGTCTGTAATGACTCTATATAATATGAGTTTTACTTTTTGTATTGAAGAACTGAAATAAATTAACTTTTTGATGATATTCTAATTTTGTGAGAAGCACCTATAGTATGCTATATGCCCAATTTTAACAAATGTACTGCAATTTTTGCTGAATGTGTTCAGAAATGTACAGATGTGTAAGCAGACAAATGCAGAGACTTAGGCTATGTGCCCACGATGCACAAAAGCTCCGGATTTTTCCTGAGCGTTTCTGCATCTCCCTGGCAGAAAAAACGCATGCGGATTGTACATGCGGATTGTACATGCGGATTGTACATGCGGATTGTATATGCGGATTGTACATGCGGATTGTATATGCGGATTGTATATGCGGATTGTACACACGGATTGTACATGCGGATTGTATATGCGGATTGTATATGCGGATTGTACATGCGGATTGTATATGCGGATTGTACATGCGGATTGTATATGCGGATTGTATATGCGGATTGTACATGCGGATTGTACATGCGGATTGTACATGCGGATTGTATATGCGGATTGTATATGCGGATTGTACATGCGGATTGTACATGCGGATTGTATATGCGGATTGTACATGCGGATTGTACATGCGTTTTTCCTGCCAGGGACATGCAGAAGTGAAGCGTTCTTCACATGCATTTCCACATGCGGGTTGACAAGCGCTTTACAAGCGATTTTAGCATCACTTGGAAAGTGCTTGTCAATTTGGTCACACTATAGAAATCCATGAAAACGGCATGGATTTATATAGTGTGACCCCAAAGACTGGTTAAAAATAAAAAAATCTACTGTATAATTGTCTTATCCCGTCTGTCTGTCTGTCTGTTTGTCCGTCTGTCCTGGAAATCCCGCGTCGCTCATTGGTCCGGCAGCGGCCAATCAGCGCCGCGGGATTTCTGAAAAAAGATGGCGGCCGTTAGCGGCTCATCTGCGGGACGGAGCTCAGCGGCGATGCAGCCGGGAGATGAGCGCCGCAAGGCGCTCATCTCCCGGCCGGTACCAGCATAAGGACATCGACCGCCGGACCCATCTGCGGGACGGAGATGCAGCCGGGAGCCAAGATCGTGTAGCCAAGATCGGTGATTGGTCGCGGCCGATATTTAAATTTGGCGCCCAAATCGGTGATTGGTCGCGGGCAGCGTCCGCGACCAATCAGTACAGTAGTGTTTAACTTTTGCGGCAAGATCAGTGATTGGTCGCGGGCCAAGACCGCGACCAATCACCGATTTGTGCGGCACATTTAAATAGCGGCCGCGACCAATTGGATGTCAGCGCCGCTCAACGGTCCTCCCTTCACACCCTAGCCGCATGGATGTCAGCGCCGCTCCCTGGTCCTCCCTTCACACCCTAGCCGCATGGATGTCAGCGCCGCTCCCCGGTCCTCCCTTCACACCCTAGCCGCTGATGTCCCCACAGTATCTGCATGGTGTTACAAAGGTCCGGACATTTGTGTTAAAAATCGCTGATTGGTCGCCGACGCTATTTAAATGTGGCGCCAAAATCGGTGATTGGTCGCGCCCAGGGTCGGCGACCAATCAGCGATTTTTAACACAATTGTCCGGACCTTTGTAACATCATGCGGATACTGTGGGGACATCAGCGGCTAGGGTGTGAAGGGAGGACCGGGGAGCGGCGCTGACATCCAATTGGTCGCAGCCGCTATTTAAATGTGCCGCACAAATCGGTGATTGGTCGCGGTCTTGGCCCGCGACCAATCACTGATCTTGCCGCAAAAGTTAAACACTACTGTGCTGATTGGTCGCGGACGCTGCCCGCGACCAATCACCGATTTGGGCGCCAAATTTAAATATCGGCCGCGACCAATCACCGATCTTGGCTCCACATTTAAACACCGCTGTACTGATTGGTCGCGGACGCTATTTAAATGTGGCGCCAAAATCGGTGATTGGTCGCGCCAAGCGTCGGCGACCAATCAGCACAGCGGTGTTTAAATGTGGAGCCAAGATCGGTGATTGGTCGCGGCCGATATTTAAATTTGGCGCCCAAATCGGTGATTGGTCGCGGGCAGCGCCAGCGACCAATCACCGATTTTTAACACAAATGTCCGGACCTTTGTAACACCATGCGGATACTGTGGGGACATCAGCGGCTAGGGTGTCAAGGGAGGACCGGGGAGCGGCGCTGCGGGTCCGGATACTTCTGCTGCGAGCAGTCGCTCATCTCCCGGCTTCTCGCAGCGGAAGTAGCCGCACAGGCAGCGGCGCTCCCCGGTCCTCACTAATACGATTCCGCTCCCCGGTCCTCACCAATACGATTCACTGATTGGTCTCGCTCTCCACACGCGACCAATCAGTGATCTTGGCGCTAAAGTTAAACACCGCTCTGCTGATTGGTCGCGGCCGCTGCCCGTGACCAATCACCGATTTGGGCGCCACATTTAAATAGCGGCCGCGACCAATCACCGATCTTGCCGCCACATTTAAACACTGCTGTGCTGATTGGTCGCGGACGCCAGACGCGACCAATCAGCGATTTTGGCGCCAAATTTAAACCCGCTCCGCTAGTTGGTCGCGGATGCCGGCCGCGACTAATCAGCATTACTGGCGCCAAATTTAAACACCGCTCTGCTGATTGATCGCGGTCGCTGGCCGAGATCAATCAGCAGTATTGGCGCCAAATTTAAACACCGCTCTGCTGATTAGTCGCGGTCGCCGTCCACGACCAATCAGCAATATTGGCGCAAAATTTAAACACCGCTCTGCTGATTGGTCGCGGTCGCCGTCCGCGACCAATCAGCAGTATTGGCGCCAAATTTAAACCCCGCTATGCTGATTGGTCGCGGTTGCCGGCCGCGACCAATCAGCAGTATTGGCGCCAAATTTAAACACCGCTCTGCTGATTGGTCGCGGGCGGCGATTGCGACCAATCAGCATTATTGGCGCCAAATTTAAACCCCGCTCTGCTGATTGGTCGAGACAGCCGGCCGCCACCAATCAGCAATTTTGGCGCAAAATTTAAACCCCGCTCTGCTGATTGGTCACGTTCGCTGGCCGCGACCAATCAGCATTATTGGCGCAAAATTTAAACCCCGCCCTGCTGATTAGTCGCGACTGCCGGCCGTGACCAATCAGCGATATAGCCGCTAAATTTCAACACCGCTTTGCTGATTGGTCGCGGTTGTTGGCCGCGACCAATCAGCGATTTTGGCGCCAAATTTAAACACCGCTCTGCTGATTGCGCCCGGTCTGCCGCATACATATTCTAGAATACCCGATGCGTTAGAATCAGGCCACCATCTATAAATCTATACTTAACTTCCGATGGCCCCCGCAGTCTTGCTTCGCTCCGTCCTGGCTGCCGGCAGATCGCGGTACACTGAAGGACCTGCTGTCACATGACTATGACGTCAGCGCAGGTCCTTCAGTCCATCGCGAGCTGCCGGCATGGGAGGACGAGCGCAGCGGGGGCCGTCAGAAGGTAAATATAACATTTATTTTATATTTTATTCTTTTTTTTGACAGGTTCTATGGTACCCGGGTCCGGAGGAGAGTCTCCCATCCTCCACACGCGGGTACCATCCGCACATTGAACGCATGTATTCCGCATGTGCTTATCTAGTGAAGCGGAATCCATTTGTTCCAATGCAAGTCAATGGCGGCGAAAAAGCAGCGCTTACGCGAAATAATTGGTAGTGCTGCGTTTTCTTCCGCAATGATAATCCGCAGTGGAAATTTCCGCAGCATGTGCACAGCACATGCGGACTATCATTGGGGAACATGGCAGACCTTCTAACATGCGTTTTTAAGCGTTTCTGCAGCGTTTTTGCCATGCCGAAACGCTTAAAAAACGCATTGTGGGCACACAGCCTTAGGCCATGTGCCCACGCAGCGTTTTTGTAGCATTTTTGCGGCATTTTTACGGCCGCGAAAACGTTTGTAGAACAGTCTGCCATGCAAAGCCATGTGAATTCGGATGTGCTGTGCACATGATGCGCTAATTTGCGCGCCGAATTCGCATTACTTTGCAAAACGCAGCATGACCATTTCTACTGCGATTACGCTGAAGCTTATTCGCGATGCGTGTGGTATCTGGGAGGAAGACGAGACTACAACTCCTCTTCATCCCGGCTACCACGCGGTGAAAAAAAGAAATAAAAAAGTTAAAAACAAACAAAACCTGTATATTCACCTCTCCGGCGGCCCCCGCTCTGCTCTCCGGTCTCCTCCGGTCTACTGTCTGTACTGTCAGGACCTGCGGTGACGTCATTTAGTCAGGTGATGGTTGCATGACAGCTGACGTCGGCATCAGGTGATGGTCGCGTGACCATCAGCTGACTAAATGACGTCACCGCAGGTCCTGACCGTACACTGCAGGACGCTGAAGAGAGAAGACGCGGCCGGGAGCAGACCGGAGGAGACCGGAGAGCAGACCGGGGGCCGCCGGAGAGGTGAATATACCGTTGTTTTTTTTTATTTATTAACGTTTTCTTTTTTTTACTATAGATGCTGCATTTAAAGCATCTAAGTTGTTCACACATTATAGATCCATGTCGGTTGCATGGATTTATATTGTGTGATCAACTTGTCAAGCACTTTTCCAAGTGATGCTCAAAATTGCTTGGAAAAGTGCTTGAAAAAACGCATGTGAAAACGCTTCTCTCTGGCAGAAAAAACGCATGTAAATCTGCATCAAATCTGCTAGGTGTGCACACAGCCTTATAGCTGGTTTTGCTCTGAGCTGAGATGTCCAGGCTGAATAATGCTCTGGGAGCAGAACCCATCAGCAGAATCTGTCTGTTTCCTGCCTTGTAGCAGTGGATCCCGGCTATTTAGCTCACAGAGCATTGTCTACACAAGATACAATTGTATCCAATTTTCAGCTGGGAACAGGACTATGGACAAGTTTTGCAGCAACTGCATTTGTGATAGGAAATGTTGATCAATCTAGATTTTCTTCAGTGTTCTTATTCATTGCAGAAAATCTTAAAAAAGCCGAGGAATGTGGGCAACATGGTGGGTCAATGATTAACGCTGTGGGGCTGGGTTCATATAATAGCAAGGACAACATCTGCAAGGAGTTTGTATGTTCTCCCCGTGTTTGTATGGGTTTCCTCCGGGTTCTCCGGTTTCCTCCCACACTCCAAAGACATACTGATAGGGAATTCATATTGTGAGCCCCAATGGGGACAGTGATGATAATGTCTGTAAGGTGCTACGAAATCTAACGGCGCTATATAAGAGAGTAAAATAAATATATAACTAAATAAAATGAATGTATTAAAAGGCTAAGATTGCAAAGAGCTTGTAAAAACAAGAAACTTTGCAATTTCCTTCTTATTCAAAATCTTCTCTGTTCTCAAGAAGGAAAAGATTTTTAATTCTGCAGTGTACAGCTCATTGCTATGGTTACTGACCACCTGAGAAGTGGCTGGTCTCCTTGGCAAGAAGCGCTCACTTGCAGACTGGTGGACTTCAGCGCCCCTGTGCCTGTCCCATTCTGCAGAGGCAAAGCTGCCTCTGCCCGCAGAATGCAAGAGGGCACAATTCAGACAAGCGGCTCAGCCAAGCCACCGGCCAGAACTGTAAATCTTCAGCTTCTGATGAGAGGAACACAAGACCACCCCTTTAATAAAGGAGTAGAGCAGAACTCATACAGTGATTAGTGGGGGTCTGACACCTGAAATCCCCAGACATCAGCTACTTCTGCAAGATGATGTACACAGTGTTAAGAGCTGGAATAGCACAGCTCCGCACACTGTGCAATGGCTGGTTTCAGGTACTACAGCTCAGATCACAATCATTTCAATAGGAGCTGCAGTACCAAGATCGGCCACTACACAGTGTACAGCGCTGTGCTGTTTGGGCTCTCTACGCTGAGTATTTCCAGCTGCTGTCTTATTGGTGAGGGGGCAGTGTGTTGGAACCTCACTGATCTGATATTGATGACCAGGGTCGGACTGCGGTGTCTGGGGCCCACAGGGGAAATTAACTCTAGGGGCCCACCTACAGCAAGATGCAAATATCTGTTATCCGCTCTCGCTGTTATAGTGGAGCATTGACTGGCGGCTCCTGCACATCTACTGGGCGACACTCTAACTGGGATGGACATGTTTGCATTAAAGGGCTTCTTTGGTTAAAACTAGTGTTGAGCGAGTATGTTCTGTTAACCCTTTCGGCGAGTATGCTCGGGCCGAGCTCCGAGTATTTATAGCTGCTCGGTGATATGGTTGAATCGCTCCCGTGTGCATGATTTGCGACTGTTTGACGGTTTTAATACATGTGAGGAATGTGTAAGAAATAACCACCATAAATGAGGAGGGCACCATCTAATAAACGGGATCTACCTGCAGCATCTCATGAACTAACAAGTGGAAAATTATTTTTGGGAAAGAGGAGATGCTAACTAATAGTGATCACCAAAATGATAAAGAAAAAAATAAATAAATAGTGATCAATAGCAATATCAATCTATGAAAATATATCAATTTATTAAATACAAATGTTTCCTGACACATATACATGTAGTAACAAACTAACAAACATATAAAACACCGTAAAATAGTGGAAAAACACCACTGTCTAAAGAGCCATCATTTTGGTGATCACTATTAGTTAGCAAATAATTTTCCGAATGTGTAAGAAATAGACATTCCTCACATGTATTAACCCCTTAAGCCGCGGAGCATTTTCCGTTTTTGCATTTTCGCTTTTTGCTCCACTTGTTCCCAGAGCCATAGCGTTTTTATTTTTTGGTCAATATGGCCATGTTAGGGCTTATTTTTTGCGGGACGAGTTGTACTTTTCAACGCCATTACTAGTTTTACCATGCCGTGTACGGGAAAACGGGAAAAAAATTCCAAGCGCCGTGAAATTCCAAAAAAAGTGCAATACCACTGAGGTTTTTTTTAATTTTTTTTTACCACGTTCACTGAATGCTAAAACTGACCTGCCATTATTATTCTCCAGGTCATTAAGAGTTCAAAGACACCAAACATGTATAGGTTCTTTTTTATTTAAGTGATGAAAAAAAATTCCAAAGTTTGGTAAAAAAAAAAAATGGTGCCATTTTCCGAGACCCGTAGCGTCTCCATTTTTCGTGATCTGGGGCAGGGTGAGGGCTTATTTTTTGTGAACCGAGCTGAAGTTTTTATAGATGCTATTTTGGGGTAGATCCGATGTTTTGATCGCCCGTTATTGCATTTTATTGCAATTTTACGGCGACCAAAAAACGTAATTCTGTCGTTTAGAATTTTTTTCTCATTACGCCATTTACCGATCGCATTAATTCTTTTTTTATATTGATAGATAGGGCAATTCTAAATGCGGCGATACCAAATATGTGTATGTAGGGTTTTTTTTTATGATTTTATTTTGAATGAGGCGAAAGGGGGGTGATTTAAACTTTTATATTTTTTTATTTTTTTTCATATTTTTTAAAACTTTTTTTTTCACTTTTTGCTTGCTTCTGTAGTTTCCATAGGAGACTAGAAGCAGCAACTGTCCGATCGCCTCTGCTACATACAGGGGACGATCAGATCCCCTGTATGCAGCAGAAATGGTCCTGTGCTATGAGCGCCGACCACTAGGTGGCGCTCACAGCGACAGGATCATTACAACCACTGGTGTCTGCTGCAGACCCAGGGTTGTCATGACCACCCATCGGCGACCCACGATCATGTGACGGGGTTGCCGATGGGAGGGGTAAGTGACGCGCTTCCAGGAAGCGCGCATTAAATGCCGCTGTCAGAGATTGACAGCGGCATTTAATATGTTAACAGCCGCTGGTGGATCACGATTCCACCCGCGCCTGTTGCGGGCACATGTCAGCTGTAATAATCAGCTGACATGTGCTTGGTTCAGTGCGGGCTCAGCGCCGGAGCCCTCACTGAACCGGAGGATAACGACATGCGCGTACTAATACGTGACATGTCATTAAGGGGTTAAAGCTGTCAAACAGTTGCAAATCATGCACACGGGAGCGATTCAACCATATCACCGAGCAGCTGTAAATACTCGGCGCTCGGGCCGAGCATACTCGGACAGAACATACTCGCTCAACACTAGTTAAAACAAGTTATCACCGATCCATGGGCTCTACAGGATAGGTGATCACTTATTGAGCATTTGTGTCCGAACATTGGAAAACGCACCTATCGGAAGAATGGGGAAGTTTTATCCCTGACAGAACACTTATCCCTATTTTAAAATGCTGCGGCAGGTGGGACGTCTGACCGCAGCTCTATTCATTCTCTTAGAGACTTGCAAAAAAGAGCAGCGCTCACAGCCACTGAGAGAATGAATGGATCAGTGGTCGCATCTCACATGCCGCTCCAGTCTAATGGGGAGAAAAGCTCCACATTCTGCCGGTGTGTGCAAGCAGTCAGACCCCCACCAATCAATATTATCAATGATCCTGTGGAGAGGTGATTACTTGTTTTCACCGGAGAACCCCTGTAAGTGCATCTCTGCCGCTCTTGTCCAAGTATTTAATCGCTAAGGCCACGGCCCTACTATCAGTATTCGGTCAGTGTCCAGTCAGTATTTTTTCTCAGGAGTGGGAGCCAAAACAGGTGATGAACAATCAGAGAAAAGGTATAATAGAAACAAGTCACCAATTCTGCATTAATCAACCATTCCTGGTTTCGGCAGCCACTCCTGAGAAAAATACTGACCAAATACTGATGGTGGGGCTGTGGCCTAATGGAAAAAAATCTTTTCCTAGTTAAGATCAGCGAGAATAAAATGACCGTCATACACAACACAGTCCACTATATCAACACCAATAATACCACATACAAAAGGGACAAATATCGCCACACCTTGACTAGATCACATATTACCACTACATAGTGACCGAATAATACCACATACAAGGAACAAATATGGCCAAACTATGACCAGACCATATATTACCACCCCAAGGTGACCAAATACTACAATACTGATCATGAATACAAAACCACAATACTAACAACACTGTTATTACCACCAGCAACATTATACACAGGAGCTCTGTATATAGTGTCAGTGTACAGGTAACACAGTGATCACCAGTGACATTATAGACAGGAGCTCTGTATATAGTGTATAGGTAATACAGTGATCACCAGTGACATACACAGGAGCTCTGTATATACTATATACACACGTGGTCAAAATTGTTGGTACCCCTCGTTTAATGAAAGAAAAACCCACAATGGTCACAGAAAAAACTTGAATCTGACAAAAGTAATAATAAATTAAAAATCGATGAAAATGAACAAATGAAAGACAGACATTGCTTTTCAACCCTGCTTCCACAGAATTTAAAAAAAAATTAAACTCTTGAAATAGGCCTGGACAGAAATGATGGTACCCCTGAAAATAATGTGACAAAAGGGACATGTTAAATCAAGTTGTGTCCACTAATTAGCATCACAGGTGTCGACAATCTTGTAATCAGTCAGTGGGCCTGTATATAGGGCTACAGATACTCACTGTGCTGTTTGGTGACATGGTGTGTACCACACTCAACATGGACCAAAGGAAGCAAAGGAAAGAGTTGTCTCAGGAGATTAGAAAGAAAATTATAGACAAGCATGTTAAAGGTAAAGGTTATAAGACCATCTCCAAGCAGCTTGATGTTCCTGTAACTACAGTTGCACATATTATTCAGAAATTTAAGATCCATGGGACTGTAGCCAACCTCCCTGGACGTGGCCGCAGGAGGAAAATTGATAACAAATCAAAGAGACGAATAATATGAATGGTAACAAAAGAGCCCAGGAAAACTTCTAAAGAGATTAAAGGTAAACTTCAAGCTCAAGGAACATCAGTGTCAGATCGCACCATCCATCGTTGTTTGATCTAAAGTGGACTTCATGGGAGACGACCAAGGAGTACACCATTGTTGAAAAAAAATCATAAAAAAGCCAGACTGGAATTTGCCAAACTACATGTTCACAAGTCACAAAGCTTTTAGGAGAATGCCCTATGGACAGATGAGACAAAAATGGAAGTTTTTGGCAAGGCACATCAGATCTATGTTCACAGATGGAAAAATGAAGCATATCAAGATAAGAACACTGTCCCTACTGTGAAACACGGAGGAGTCTCTTTTATGTTTTGGGGCTGGTCTGCCGCATCTGGCACAGGGTGTCTTGAATCTGTGCAGGGTACAATGAAATCTCAAGACTATCAAGGGATTCTAGAGAGAAATGTGCTGCCCAGTGTCAGAAAGCGTGGTCTCAGTCGCAGGTCATGGGTCTTGCAACAGTATTATGACCCAAAACACACAGCTAAAAACACCCAACAATGGCTAAGAGGAAAACATTGGACTATTCTGAAGTGACCTTCTATGAGCCCTGACCTAAATCCTATTGAGCATCTTTGGAAAGAGCTGAAACATGCCGTCTGGAAAAGGCAACCTTCAACCATGAGACAACTGGAGCAGTTTGCTCATGAGGAGTGGCCAAAATACCTGTGGAGAGGTGCAGAAGTCTCATTGACAGTTACAGGAGTCGTTTGATTGCAGTGATTGCCTCAAAAGGTTGTTCAGCAAAATATAAAGTTAAGAAGAACCATCATTTCTGTCCAGGCCTGTTTTATCAGTTTATTTTTTTTTTTTTTATTCTGTGGAAGCAGAAAAGCAATGTCTGACTTTCATTTGTTCATTTTCATAGATTTTTAATTTATTATTACTTTTGTCAGATTCAAGTTATTTCTGTGACCATTGTGGGTTTTTCTTTCATTAAACGAGGGGTACCAACAGTTTTGACCACGTGTGTAGTGTAAGTGTACATGTGTGTCACCCTGGCCTGGATGCCACAAGTGTAATTAAAGCTGTGTCTGAGAGCAGGGGGGAGGTTCTCTAGTCAGGGGAACATTAGCATGCAATGCCTCCTGTCTCAGGCCAGTAGGGGGAGCAGGCTGCCCCTATAAAAGCTGGTGCTGAGGGCAGGGTTAGAGAGAACCCAGATGACCTGTCTCAGGACTGAGACGTGTCTCAGCAGAGCAGGGACAGACAGTTGCACTGCACCTAAGAGGAAGTGTGGCAGGAGGAGAGCCACAAGCCAGAGACAAGAGGCGAAGAGAGCCTGTCTTGGCAGATAACAGACTTAATCTACCAGAGTTTGGTGTCTGAGGCTGGAAGGATTCCACATCCCCCAGCAGAGAACCAGTCCGCAAGGGACTGTATATTCCTTGGCCTAAGAAGCCTGGAGGCCCTGCCACAACAGAAGGGACCAGTAAAGCCATACAAGGCTGGGAGGAGAAAGGAACCCACGTCGCAGGCCATACAGGCGAGAAAACATGGAAAGCTCGGAAACGTGGGCTGTTACCCTATCAGGAGGAGATAGCCAGAAGGAGCGCAGAAAGCACGGTAGGCCTACACCCTCACCCTGACCAGGGCCAATTTCCCCGTTGCTCTCAGACATCCAGGTCCCCTCCTAGCCGGGACTGTTTGTGGGTCAGTTTACCTGTTTAGTAAAGACCCTAGACTGCAACCTGTTGTCTGTGTGCTCCTTGCTCCTCCAGCACTATCAGCACTGGGACTCCCACTACCATCACTCCCAACATCCATTATACTGCCCTGGGGCCGCACTCTTCCCGTGGAGAGTCACACTACCCTAGCTGCACACCTCATCAGCCCCAGCGGTCTGCATGCAGCGGCGGTTCCTAATAACCGCAATCCATGGGTGGCGTAGTCGGACATTATCAGCAGAACATAGCAGACTACCATTGGCCTGACCACCCTGAGCCACGGAACCGGGTCGCCACTACTACCCCCATCGTCTCCCTATTGCCCGGATCCGAGTGCCGCACGGCCCAGGGGGCGAGTCAGCTTTGGCGTAGTCGGCAGGATTTCGTGCCCGCAACCACCGGGTACTGCGTGCCTGAAAAAGACTTTTGTAACTTACCTGTGGCAAAGTTTCCCGCCGTCCGGAGTCTTTTCCCGCCATCCGGAGCCGATTCCCGCCATCGGACGCCATCTTGGACCGTTTCCCGCCGTCTTCTGCCGCCTTCCCGCCATCCGCAGCTGCTTCCCGCCATCGGACGCCATCTTCAGGACGCCGCGCGGGAAGAAGAGGGGCGTGGACGTCAAAACCGCGCGAGATCCGAAGCTCCGCCTCACGCACCGACGCTGCGCAAGGTCCTGGAAGGGAGAGAGAGCGACGCTGACGTCATCAGGACGCGACGCCAGGTCCTCGTCCATAGCAGCAGCAGCGGAGCCGCGGCCTACAGAAGAGGATCGTCGGAAGGTAGGCCACGCGTAACTAGCGGGGGAGGAAGATGACGGACACAGAGGCGCCCACTACCACCAACGCAACTGCAGCAGCGGTGATGCCCTTTTCCTTGCCCTACATCCCTGGAGCGGCCTGGCTGCCCAAATACTCAGGGGAGCCCCATGCCCTAACTGACTTCAAGGAAAGGCTATACAGTTTGTTCCACGTTTACCCCCTGACAGAGGAACAGAAGGTCAGCATATTAACAGGGCAGTTAACTGGCGCAGCCCAGCGGGAGGTAAAATCATGGCCCACTGAGGAGAAAAGGACTGTGAAGGGTATTCTGGCCCGGCTGCGGGGTACCTTTGACACACGTACCTCCGCTGAGATTAAAATGAGGTTCTATGGATGTAAGCAGCGGGCACAGGACAGCATCAGAGACTATGCCCTAAATCTGCAGGAAGCCTTGAGGGCTATTCAACAAACTGACCCTGGCAGTGTGCAGGAAACGGATAAGCTGCTAACAGAACAATTCATAGAAGGTCTGCTGTCTAGCGCCCACAGGGCCCAACTGCGCCTCATGTTCTTTCAGAACCTCGACCTTACCTTTGCCCAATTTAAGGACAGGGCCATAAGGGTGCTCCGTGAATCTGCAACCAGTGGCGCTATAAACCCCCGGCGCCCTGCTATCACTTACCACCAGGAGGCGGCGCCCTCCTCTATGGACTCCGTGGAGGCTGATGCACAGGCCCTGAACCAAGCCCCGTCGAAAGATCTGCACCAACAAGTCCAGGAGCTGACCAGGAGCGTCGCGGCGTTGACCAGGACCGTCCAGGCGTTGCAAGTGGACCCGTCAAAACCCATCGAGCTGGCTTCAAGTCCGGAGGATGTCCCATGGCGTCGACAGAGGAGGATCCCGTCATTCCGAGGGAGGCCCACAGACCGCTACGCAGAGGATGGACAGCCCATTTGCTGTCGATGCAACCAGCCCGGACACATTTCCAGGTACTGTAATTTAAACGGGTCCAACCTGGGGCAGAGGGCCAACCCCCAGGCATAAGATCACCAGGCCCTTACAATTGGCGTAATAAGTACGTTGGGGGGCGCCCGGTTTTACCCGTGGTGCTGGACGGTATCCCCATGAGCGCTTTGCTGGATACTGGGTCACAAGTAACCACTATCCCTTATGTACTTTTTAAGCAGTATTGGACTGATGCTGATATCACACGGTATCCAGACGGTAACTTGAGCATCATCGCCAGTAATGGCTTACCCGTGCCGCAGATGGGGTTCAAGGAGATGACCATTAAGATTGGTAAAGTTGAACTACCGGCACAGGGAGTGATTATTGTGGACATTGACCGTCGTGAAAGTCACCCTAAAATAACTGTGGGTACTAATGTAATTGAAAATTGTCTTTCAGAGGTAATTGTAATCTTACAACAGGTGGCGGTGAATGCTAGTTCCAGCCAACAGAGAGTCCTCAACAAGGAGATAAAAGCCCTGATGAGACGGCAGCAGGTAGAACTGTCTGGTGGTGAGATCGGTAGCGTAAGACTGAGTGACCCATTCCCCATTTCCATGCCTCCCAAAAGTGAAATGATGATCTGGTGTCGGACTGCAATCGGGTTGAGAGGTAGAGACTACCAAGCCATGGTAGAACCCGTGTACTCAGACAGCAGGCCCACCATTTTGACAGCCCGGGGGGTGGTTGATGTCCGTCATGGGAGGGTGCCCGTCCGCATTCTCAACATTGGGGAGAGGGAGGTACACTTACCCAGGTACGCTACACTCGCCAAGCTGTTTGTGGTCGAACACAAAGCTATCAGGGCCGTGGAACCCTTGCCTCCATCTCCTCAGGCGGAGGGTAATGGCTCCCAGAAACAAAAGGAGGACTGGTGCCAGAAACTCCACGTGGGTGCTGACTCCACTCCCCTGCACCAAAAACAAGGAGTCTACCGGGTGGTACAGGAGTACGAGAGAGTCTTTAGTAAGCACCCGCTAGACTTCGACAGAGTAAAGGGGATAGAACACCACATCCCCACAGGGAGCCACCCACCGATAAAAGAGAGGCACAGACCTGTACCCCCTGCACATTATCAGAACGCAAGGGGCATGCTAAGAGAGATGAAAGAAGCTGGGGTTATTAGAGACAGCTGTAGCCCCTGGGCAGCCCCCTTGGTTCTGGTCAAAAAGAAAGACGGCACCATGAGAATGTGCGTCGACTATAGACAAATCAACCGTATCACTCACAAAGACGCATATCCGCTGCCTAGAATAGAGGAGTCTTTAGCCGCACTAAAATCAGCTAACTTCTTTTCTACTTTGGACCTTACTAGCGGGTACTGGCAGGTTCCTGTGGCAGAGGCTGACAAGGAGAAGACCGCCTTCACCACCCCGATGGGACTGAGCGAATTCAACTGCATGCCTTTCGGGCTCTGCAACGCACCAGGGACCTTCCAGCGGCTGATGGAATGCTGTCTAGGGCACCGAAACTTCGAGACGGTCCTCCTTTACCTGGACGACGTGATCGTCTATTCGAAGACCTACAAGGACCATCTGAAGCACCTGGCCGAGGTGTTCGAAGCCCTGGCAGGCTATGGCCTGAAGGTGAAACCATCGAAGTGTCACCTGCTGAAACCAAAGGTCCAGTACCTAGGGCACGTGGTAAGCGCGGAAGGAGTGGCCCCCGACCCTGACAAGGTCGCGGCAATCAAGAGCTGGCCAAGCCCCTCGAACATCAAAGAGGTGAGACAGTTTCTCGGGTTGGTAGGCTACGACCGAAGATTCATCCCCGGGTTCACCAAGATGGCAGCTCCTATGCAGGACCTCCTGATCGGACAGTCTAAGTCCAGGAGGCAAAAGCCGCCCTTCAAGTGGGATAAACCGGAAGAGGAGTCCTTCCGCCAGCTAAAGATGGCCCTCACAGGGGATGAGATCCTGGCCTACCCTGATTATGGCCAGCCTTTCATTCTCCACACAGATGCCAGTAATGTGGGACTGGGAGCCGTATTGTCCCAAAACCAACAGGGCAGAGAACGGGTGATCGCATACGCCAGCCGGAAGCTGAGGCCCACCGAGAGGAACCCGGAGAATTACAGCTCCTTCAAGCTAGAATTCTTGGCGGTGGTGTGGGCCGTGACGGAACGCTTCAAGCATTACCTGGCCTCCGCAAAGTTCACCATGTACACGGACAACAACCCGTTGACACACCTGGACAATGCAAGACTGGGTGCCCTGGAACAGCGGTGGATGGCCCGTCTCTCCAACTATGACTTCGTGATCAAGTACCGGGCAGGCAAAACCAACTCCAACGCGGACGCCCTATCAAGGATGCCTCACTTACCTGAAGGTGACGAAGACCCAGAAGAGCTGGAGGAGGTAGAACTCCCCGCGTTTCACCGGTATGGAGCCGCTCAACACTCTCACCGCGTGAAGGAGGAGGATCTAACAACTGTGATGATGAATCCCCTACCTCACCACAGCTGGGCCGAGACCCAAGATAGTGACCCTGCAGTCCGCCTGGTGAAAGATCTGCTGACCCGGGAAGACGCCCGCTTAGATCCAGATGCCCCAGAGGAAGCCAAGCAGCTATGGAAGGAGAAGAGCAAGCTGTTCCTCTACGAAGGCAAGTTGTGCAGAAGGATTGTCAACCACCGGACGCACGAGCTGACCTGGCAAGTCGTGGTCCCAAGGAGGGATGCAGCTATGGTCCTGGGGGCTTACCATGACAGAGCGGGACACTTCGGTTGGAAGAAACTGGAGTTCCTACTAAGAGGAAGATTCTTTTGGGTCGGCATGAGAGGAGCTGTAGAAAAATGGTGCAGAGACTGTGGCCCTTGTCACCTAAGGAGGAAGGACCGTGCCAGCCAGAAGACACCCTTGAGGCCCATCATCACCACGCAGCCTCTTGAGCTGGTAGCTCTGGACCATGTCAAATTGGCTCCCAGCCGGTCAGGATACATCTATGCCCTGACAATCGTGGACCACTATTCCCGTTTTCTAGTGGTGGTCCCGGTAAAGGACTTGACAGCCCAAACAGCGGCCAGAGCCTTCCAGCAATATTTCTGCCGTCCACACGGGTATCCGGAACAGGTCCTGACAGACCAGGGTCCAGCGTTCGAGGCTGAAATCTTCCAGGAGTTCTGCAACCTCTATGGCTGTAAGAAGATTCGTACAACGCCTTACCACCCCCAAACCAACGGGATGTGTGAGAAGATGAACAATATAGTCATTGATCTCCTGAAGACGTTGCCCCTGGAGGAACGCAGCCTGTGGCCAGAAAAACTGCCGGACCTGATAGACCTATACAACAATATCCTGGTGAATGCTACAAACTGCACCCCGGCTTACCTGATGCGAGCTAGACCAGGAAAGCTGCCCGTAGACCTGGAGATGGGAGTCCTAATACCTGAGGACACCTCCCCGGATGCGGACTGGGATTCGGAAAGGCAACTGCAGTACAAGAAGGTACAGGAGAGTGTGGAGAAGAGCCTGGCCCAGGTGAGAGAGAAGCAAGAAAGACTCTTCAATCAACACGCCCCTGCTAGTCCCCTAGAACCTGGTGAGCAAGTCCTAAAGCGAAAAAGAAGGCTACATAAGTTGGACGACCAGTGGGAAAGGGAACCCTACACCGTACTGCAGTCTGACCACGACAACCCAAAGGTGTGCGTAATCACCAAGGACGGAGGAGAAACCACTAGTGTCGTCTCCAGAGACCATCTCAAAAGGTGCCCCGAGCAACTCCGTAGTGCAGAAGAGGATCAGAGTGACCTTGAACCCGCAGAGGACAAGGAAGAAATGATCAGCACCGTTCTCGGAGAGTTTCCTCAGTCCTGGACTCGCATAAATGATGCCATAGTGGTACTTGTCCTGCATTTCCTGCAACCGGCACAGCAACAACCAACACCAGAGCCGGAAGGTGAAGAGGAGCAAGCAGTTCCAGAGGCAGAAGAGCCTGTACCAGCAGCCCAGGAGAGTCAACCCTCTGCTGACAGTGAGCCTGCCATGCCTGCGGTAAGCCAAAGGACCCGCAGACAGCTGCCTGCCCTACCTGTACACCCAGCTGGTAGCTGCACCCCTAACGCTAGTGGGGAAAGCCAAGTCAGTCCACCACCAGACAGTGGGCTACGTAGGTCAACCAGGAGCACAAAGGGACAGATACCCGCTCGCTGGAGAATATAGTGTACTAAAATTGTAAATAACCCTGTTGCCAAATGTTGAATTGTTTGCAAAGTTACATGCATGTTTGGTAATACTCTGTTTCAGTTTCTTGCAGCTACCGTAAGGACTCACAGGTTATGGACTTTTTATAACCGGGACCTTGTATGGACTGCGTTCAGAGCCTAACCCAGGAATGAACTAAGACTGTGAAGGACTTGGGGTAGGACAGACCCCCACCTGGTTAAGGTTCCCCGTTGTGCTGGTGATATGGACACCCGGTCACAGGCCACACTGTGACCTTAAGAACTCAATTTGTGCGTCGTCTGTCTATTAATGTTTTATTGTTTTGCATATTGTCTTTGTTTACTGTTTAGTCCCGGAGTACTAAATTTCACTAGGGGGGAATGTGTCACCCTGGCCTGGATGCCACAAGTGTAATTAAAGCTGTGTCTGAGAGCAGGGGGGAGGTTCTCTAGTCAGGGGAACATTAGCATGCAATGCCTCCTGTCTCAGGCCAGTAGGGGGAGCAGGCTGCCCCTATAAAAGCTGGTGCTGGGGGCAGGGTTAGAGAGAACCCAGATGACCTGTCTCAGGACTGAGACGTGTCTCAGCAGAGCAGGGACAGACAGTTGCACTGCACCTAAGAGGAAGTGTGGCAGGAGGAGAGCCACAAGCCAGAGACAAGAGGCGAAGCAAGCCTGTCTTGGCAGATAACAGACTTAATCTACCAGACTTTGGTGTCTGAGGCTGGAAGGATTCCACATCCCCCAGCAGAGAACCAGTCCGCAAGGGACTGTATATTCCTTGGCCTAAGAAGCCTGGAGGCCCTGCCACAACAGAAGGGACCAGTAAAGCCATACAAGGCTGGGAGGAGAAAGGAACCCACGTCGCAGGCCATACAGGCGAGAAAACACGGAAAGCTCGGAAACGTGGGCTGTTACCCTATCAGGAGGAGATAGCCAGAAGGAGCGCAGAAAGCACGGTAGGCCTACACCCTCACCCTGACCAGGGCCAATTTCCCCGTTGCTCTCAGACATCCAGGTCCCCTCCTAGCCGGGACTGTTTGTGGGTCAGTTTACCTGTTTAGTAAAGACCCTGGACTGCAACCTGTTGTCTGTGTGCTCCTTGCTCCTCCAGCACTATCAGCACTGGGACTCCCACTACCATCACTCCCAACATCCATTATACTGCCCTGGGGCCGCACTCTTCCCGTGGAGAGTCACACTACCCTAGCTGCACACCTCATCAGCCCCAGCGGTCTGCATGCAGCGGCGGTTCCTAATAACCGCAATCCACGGGTGGCGTAGTCGGACATTATCAGCAGAACATAGCAGACTACCATTGGCCTGACCACCCTGAGCCACGGAACCGGGTCGCCACTACTACCCCCATCGTCTCCCTATTGCCCGGATCCGAGTGCCCCACGGCCCAGGGGGCGAGTCACATGTAATACACTGACTCACCAGTGACGTCTCTAGGTGAAGTCCTTCATCTTCGCTTTTCTTCTTCATCTGGCACAGACGGCCATCACTTCTTCCAGCCAGGAATCATCTCTGCAGAAAATAACACACAGTTATCAATAACTGATCTCTTCTAGGGAATATTCCCACTCCACCCCCCGACTTCTACACTACACCAGTTGAAGAAAAAAAGCGATATAGTGCCGCCCTGCACAGTAACAGGAGCCCGCTTTTGTCCTATCCCATGGAAAACAATTTCCTAAAAAGTAAATTATATTACAGAAGTAATAATGTCTCTAATTGGACTCTAAAATAATAATGTTCCTCACTGGCCACCATAAACTAATAAAGTATGTTCCTCAATCTGGCCCCAAACAGTAATTAAGTCCCTTGTTCAGCCTGGCACCCCCATATATCCATCCTGGCCCCCCCTTCCCTGCATATATCCATCCTGACACCCCTCATATATCCCTTCTGGCCCCCATATGTCCAGTGTGACCACTCCATATATTTATCCTAGCCCACGTGTATTGAGCCTGCCCCCTCCCATATACCCATCCTAGTCCCCCATGTGGCCCTCCTGTTCCCCCCATATATCCATCCTGGCCTCCATGTGTCCAGCCTGCCCCCCCACATATCCATCCTGGCCTCCATGTTTCCAGCCTGCCCCCCCATATATCTGTCCTGGCCTCCATGTGTCCAGCCTGCCCCCTCCCATATATCTGTCCTAAAGCCCCATGTGTCAAGCCTGCCCCCCATATATCCATCCTGGCCTCCATGTGTCCAGCATGCCCCCCCTACATATCCTTCCTGGCCTCCATGTGTCCAGCCTGCCCCCCACAATATATCCATCCTGGCCTCCATGTTTCCAGCCTGCCCCCCATATATCCATCCTGGCCTCCATGTGTCCAGCCTCCCCCTCATATATCCATCCTGCCCTTCCCCCCTGCATATATCCATCCTGACACCCCCCCATATATCCATACTGGCCCCCATATGTCCAGCGTGGCCCCTCCATATATTTATCCTAGCCCACGTGTATCGAGCCTGCCCCTCCACATATCTATCCTAGCCCCCCATGTGTCCAGCCTGCCCCCCACATATCCATCCTGGCCATCATGTGTCCAGCCTGCCCCGCCTCCCATATATCCGACCCCCCCATATATCCATCCCCCTCACATATCCATCCTGGCCTCCATGTGTCCAGCCTGCCCCACCATATAGCCATCCTGCCCACCCTTTCCCATGTGTCCAGCCAGGCTCCCCCTTATGTGTCCAGCCAGGCTCCCCCCCTTGTGTGTCCAGCCAGGGTTCCCCCTTGTGTGTCCAGCCAGGCTCTCACCCTTGTGTGTCCAGCCAGTGTTCCCCCTTGTGTGTCCAGCCAGGGTTCCCCCTTGTGTGTCCAGCCAGGGTTCCCTCTTGTGTGTCCAGTCAGGGCTTCCCCTTGTGTGTCCAGCCAGGGCTCCCCCTTGTGGGTCCAGCCAGGGTTCCCCCTTGTGTGTCCATCCAGCTCCCCCCTTGTGTGTCCAGCCAGGGCTCCCCCTTGTGTGTCCAGTCAGGGCTCCCCCTTGTGTGTCCAGCCAGGGCTCCCCCTTGTGTGTCCAGCCAGGGCTCCCCCTTGTGTGTCCAGCCAGGGTTCCCTCTTGTGTGTCCAGTCAGGGCTCCCCCTTGTGTGTCCAGTCAGGGCTCCCCCTTGTGTGTCCAGCCAGGGCTTCTCCTTGTGTGTCCAGCCAGGGCTCCCCCTTGTGTGTCCAGCCAGGGCTCCCCCATGTGTGTCCAGCAAGGCCCCCCTTGTGTGTCCATCCGGGCCCCCCCTTGTGTGTCCAGCCAGGGTCCCCCCTTGTGTGTGTAGCCGGGCCCCCCCTTGTGTGTCCAGCCAGGGGCCCATCCCATTCTGCATCCACTCATATACACACAGACACACACACAGACACCTCTTACCTTCCTGCTCTCCCGTGCGGTGTCCTCCTTCTCCGGTGACGTCATACGCCGGCCGGGGAAGGGAGACGCGCAGCTTCAGCTGCTTCACTGGGACGTGTGTCGCGGCGGTTCAGGTAATGAACGCCGCGTGCGCGCGTCCCTGCATACACTGTGCCTGCGCTTTTAAAGGGCCCGTGCCCCTTAAAACCGCAGGTTTTTTTATTTTTTCATTCTCTTCTCCCCCTCTCCTCTGCAGAAGGGTACCCCGCCAGCCCAGTCCCACCCTGTTGATGACTTATCCTAAAATCGGTCATTAATATATAAGTCCTGGACAGTCCCGTTAAGCTTGTTTTACCTAGTTATAAAAGCCCTTTAAGTCCTCATTATAAGGTAAGGTATGAATGGATCTAATTAAATTCTCCAAAGAGAACTATTTATACATTTTAGTCACTGTGAGCTTTCTACAAGATATTGCGGGCAGTATATAGCGAATATACGGACACAGAGCCATTCGCCGGCTCAGATTGCCAATAAGCACGTTGTAAATATGAGACCTTGACATCATAGGTTACTTGGCTTAATATGAAATTGTCCCTCATGTGTACCGCATTGTGGGCAGGGACTATATGTACATCACTGCAGAATATGTTGGCAATAAAAAGTCAACAGAAATGAATATCATGCAGATCCTCACCAGGACTCCAGCAGTGTCACCATCCTGCCACCATACAGCTATAGAAGGACAATAAACCTGCAGGGTTCTCCCCTCAGTTATTTTTCCTTTAATTTTATTATCTGTTTCTTACTCACAGTGAAAGAACAGTCATCAGATATTTTATTCTTCACTTTTTATTTTACAGTCTCAGCTCTGAAGAATAGAACGTCTTATGAATAAATGACAGCTCACTTATTACAGTGGTGGCCAAAAGTATTGGCACCCCTGCAATTCTATCAGATAATACTCAGTTTCTTCCTGAAAATGATTGCAATCACAAATTCTTTGGTCTTATTATCTTCATTTAATTTGCTTGCAAGGAAAAAACACAAAAGAGAATGAAGCAAAAATCAAATCATTGATCATTTCACACAAAACTCCAAAAATGGGCCAGACAAAAGTATTGGCACCCTCAGCCTAATACTTGGTTGCACAACCTTTAGCCAAAATAACTGCGAACAGCCACTTCCGGTAACCATCAATGAGTTTCTTACAATGCTCTGCTGGAATTGTAGACCATTCTTCTTTGGAAAACTGCTCCAGGTCCCTGATATTTGAAGGGTGCCTTCTCCAAACTGCCATTTTGTGATCTCTCCACAGGTGTTCTATGGGATTCAGGTCTGGACTCATTGCTGGCCACCTTAGAAGTCTCCAGTGCTTTCTCTAAAACCATTTTATAGTGCTTTTGGAAGTGTGTTTTGGGTCATTGTCCTGCTGGAAGACCCATGACCTCTAAGGGCGACCCAGCTTTCTCACACTGGGCCCTACATTATGCTGCAAAATTTGTTGGTAGTCTTCAGACTTCATAATGCCATGCACACGGTCAAGCAGTCCAGTGCCAGAGGCAGCAAAGCAACCCCAAAACATCAGGGAACCTCCGCCATGTTTGACTGTAGGGACCATGTTCTTTTCTTTGAATGCCTCTTTTTTTTTCCTGTACACTCTATGTTGATGGTTTTTCCCAAAAAGCTCGACTTTTGTCTCATCTGACCAGAGAACATTCTTCCAAAACATAGTAACATAGTTTGTAAACATAGTTAGTAAAGCCGAATAAAGACTTGCGTCCATCAAGTTCGACCTGTTAGTTCTGTAATTGGTAAAGTTGATCCAGAGGAGGGCAAAAACCCCAAATGATTTGGCCAATCTTCACCTGAGGAAAAATTCCCTCCTGACTCTGAAACCAGCAGTCAGAATAAATCCCTGTATCAACTTACTATTTTATTTTATTTTTAAGTATATGCTGAAATCTGCCTGGTATCTAGAAATGCATCCAGTCCCCGCTTGAACTGGTGTAGTGAATCTGACATCACCGTCTCCTCACTCTGTGAAATCCATATTCTCACTGCTCTTACCGTAAAGAACGCCTCTAGTGACGCTTACCCAATCTGAGTATATTCCATTTATAACCACCCTCTGCCTTCTATCCCTTAGCCAGTTAGCTACCCACTTGCAGACATTTTCCCCCAGCCCCATCATTCTCATTTTGTATACCAACATATTATGTGGCACGCTATCGAAAGCTTTTGAGAAGTCGAGATACACGACATCCACTGGTTCCCCCTGATCTACTCGAGAGCTAACCTCCTCGTAGAAGTCAATCAGGTTTGTTTGGCAGGAGCGATTCCTCATGAATCCATGTTGGTTCGGGATTAAAAGATTATTAGCATCAAGATGCTCCGTAATTGCCTCTTTAATGAAGCTTTCAAAAATTTTGCCCACAACGGACGTCAGACTCACCGGCCGATAGTTTCCGGCGTCACTTTTCGCTCCCTTTTTGAATATTGGCACTACATTCGCCTGTCGCCAATCAAGTGGCACAGACCCAGTCTCAACAGAGTCCTTAAATATAAGATATAACGGTCTGTCTATCACATTACTTAGTTCCCTTAGTACCCGTGGGTGTATGCCATCAGGTTCTGGTGATTTGTTTATTTTAATGTTACTGAGGCGTTTCTGTACCTCAACTTGGGTTAGATTTGTCTTACTTAGTGGAGGATTAAGCTTGTCACTTCTCATTTCTCCTGTTAGTTTGATTTCCTTTGTGAAAGTTGTCGAAAAAAAATTATTTAATAGATTAGCTTTATCCTCATCTTTCTCTATGATTTTGCCTTCCTCACTTTTTATTGGTCCAATATTATCCGATTTAATCCTTTTACTATTTATATACGTAAAGAACAGTTTGGGATTTGATCTACTTTCCCTAGCAATACGTCTCTCTGTTTCCTCCTTCGCTATTTTTATTTGTTTTTTACAGGTTCTCGTTTTTTCCTTGTAACACATTAGTGCCTCCTTACTGTTTTCCTGTTTTAATCTCTTGAATGCCTCTTTTTTGCTATTTAACGCCCCTTTTACGTTCTTGTTCAACCATATTGGTTTCCTCTTATTTCTGGCCCTTTTATTCCCATACGGTATATACCTCTCGCACTGAGTATTCAGAATTCTTTTGAAGGTTTCCCATTTACTATTCGTATTCCATTGATTAAGTACTTTGTCCCAGTCAATAAGTTGAAGGCTTTCTTTCAGCTGATCAAACTTCGCCCTCCTAAAGTTTAATGTTTTTGTTGTTCCCTTATTGATAACCCTACTGAAGGGCATTTTGAAGTCGATAATATTATGGTCGCTATTACCTAGGTGCCCCCCTATCTGTACCTCAGTTATTCTATCAGGCCTATTAGTCAATATTAAGTCCAACACGGCCTTCCCTCTCGTTGGTTCCTGCACTAGTTGGGAGAGATAATTATCCTTAATATTTGTCAAGAACCTTTTTCCTTTCTGAGATCTACAGGTTTCTGTTTCCCAGTCAATATCCGGGTAGTTGAAATCCCCCATTACAATCACTTCATTATGTTTTGCTACTTTGTCTATTTGTCCTAATAGCAGATTCTCATTCTCCTCTGTTATATTGGGTGGCTTATAGCAGACCCCCAGTAATATTTTATTATTATTTTTAGTTCTCTCTATCTCTACCCACATGGACTCGACCCCCTCTTCTCCCTCTCCTATATCTTCCCTTAGTCTGGGTTTTAGACATGACTTTACATATAAGCAGACTCCTCCGCCTTTCCCCTGTTTCTGGTCCCTTCTAAATAAACTATAATCTAATAAATTTACCGCCCAGTCGTAGCTATCGTCTAGCCAAGTCTCTGTTATACCTACGATGTCATACCTCTCCTCCCATATAAGCGCCCGCAGCTCATCCGCCTTATTGGTCAGGCTTCTTGCGTTGGTCAGCATGCAAGATAAAACTTTGGGGTTATTTAGCATCCTATTCTTCTCTAACGATCTAACTGTACTATCCCCACCCCCCTCTCCACCCTCATTATATTCACTTCTCCCCTTCCCCCTTGCTTGCCTCACATCCCACCTATTTCCTTGGTTTCCCCCCCCCGTCTCTAGTTTAAAAACTCCTCCAACCTATTAGCTATCTTCTTCCCCAGCACCGCTGCACCTTCCCCATTGAGGTGCAGCCCGTCCCTACGGTAGAGCCTGTATCCGACCGCGAAGTCGGCCCAGTTCTCCATGAACCCAAACCCTTCTGCCTTGCACCAACTCTTTAGCCACTTATTCACCTCCCTAACTTCCTGTTGGCGCTCCTGTGTGGCTCGCGGGATTGGTAGTATTTCTGAGAAAACTACCTTGGAGGTCCTTGCCCTAAGCTTCCTACCTAGGTCCCTGAAATCATTTTTAAGGACCCTCCATCTACCACTCACTTTGTCATTGGTGCCGATGTGGACCATGACCGCTGGGTCTTCGCCAGCCCCACCCAGTAACCTGTCAACCCGATCCGCGATGTGCCGGACTCGAGCGCCAGGGAGGCAGCACACCGTTCGGCGATCCCGGTCTTTGTGACAGATTGCCCTGTCTGTCCCCCTAATAATAGAGTCACCCACTACCAGAACCTGTCTTGCCTGCCCTACACTTCCCCCCTCCCCCTCATTACTGGAGCATACACTCCCCCGGCGGTCAGAGGATCTGTCATGCTCCAATAATGCCGGTTCTGAACCAGCCTTCCTATACTTCTTCCCTCTATCCCTCCTTACTGTTATCCAGCTCCCTGCCTGTTCAGCCTGCACTTCCCCTCTATGCTCCACCCCCAGTATTGACCCATTGAGTGTCTGCTCGGTGAGCAGCAAACTCCGTTCTATGTTGTCGATGCTCCTCAGTACCGCTATCTGAGCACTTAGATCCAGAATTTGGGCTTCCAAGTGCACGATATGCTCACATCTCTCGCAGCAGTATGGATCCTCGAGTGGGTGCTCACGGAATGCATACATTGCGCAAGATGTACACTGCACGGCTCCGTCCAACATGGACGTCATTCTAAATATGGGGATACAGTCAGTATATATATACAAGTACAAAACACAATTATTTATATATAGGTGTATGGACGGGGATCAATTAGGGATGTGCAAGTGTATCAATTAGATATTGACAGGGGATCAGTTAAGTATGGACGGGGGATCAATTAAGCATCAAGTATGGACGGGGGAATCAGCTAAGTAGGTCAGGTGGATTAATTAAGTAAAAAGTAAAGTAAAGAAAGAATGAAATACAGTCAGCAATTCAGTCCTAAGTCCTCCCTTCCAAACTCCCTGAATCCAAAGTCACTGAAAAACAAGTCACACACTTACTTTCGTTCGCACTTACGCTCCGGACACACGCAGCTCGTTCACACTCGCAAACTAAGAGATTTAAAGTGTTTTTTTTTTTTTTTCCTTTTCCAGCAATGTACCCTTCACCTCAATGCACTTCCAAAGGACTTTATGCCCAACCAGCTGCCCCTTATAAACCCTTAATTATGACCCCTTCCCCTTAATTAACCCCTTGTGAGTAAATCTACACCTCAGGATTTTAGTGCAATGTAGTTAACCTTTAAATACACAGGTAGTAAACTAAGAAACTAAAACTGTAGTGAGAAAATAGATTTTAAAAAGCCCAATAAATCTAAACAGGTAGAAAAGCACTCAGCAGATCACAATGCAGCACTCACCGCAATTCACACAGGTATTTTCTGAAGGATTCCCAATACCTCTTCACGCAATTCACACAGGTATTTTCTGCA
The DNA here is from genome assembly GCF_046119375.1 of Phyllobates terribilis. Classification (NCBI taxonomy): domain Eukaryota; kingdom Metazoa; phylum Chordata; class Amphibia; order Anura; family Dendrobatidae; genus Phyllobates; species Phyllobates terribilis. The sequence continues at coordinate 5,681,527 of NW_027362823.1, forward strand.
GGATTCCCAATACCTCTTCACGCAATTCACACAGGTATTTTCTGCAGGATTCCCAATACCTCTTCACGCAATTCACACAGGTATTTTCTGCAGGATTCCCAATACCTCTTCACCTTCACCTCAATGCACTTCCAGTTCTAGGCTTTATCAGGTAAGTTTTGGCAAACTCCAGCCTGGCTTTTTTATGTCTCGGGGTAAGAAGTGGGGTCTTCCTGGGTATCCTACCATACAGTCCCTTTTCATTCAGACGCCGACGGATAGTACGGGTTGACACTGTTGTACCCTCAGACTGCAGGGCAGCTTGAACTTGTTTGGATGTTAGTCGAGGTTCTTTATCCACCATCCGCACAATCTTGCGCTGAAATCTCTCGTCAATTTTTCTTTTCCGTCCACATGTAGGGAGGTTAGCCACAGTGCCATGGGCTTTAAATTTCTTGATGACACTGCGCACGGAAGACACAGGAACATTCAGGTCTTTGGAGACGGACTTGTAGCCTTCAGATTGCTCATGCTTCCTCACAATTTGGTTTCACAAGTCCTCAGACAATTCTTTGGTCTTCTTTCTTTTCTCCATGCTCAATGTGGTATACACAAGGACACAGGACAGAGGTTGAATCAACTTTAATCCATGTTAACTGGCTGCAAGTGTGATTTAGTTATTGCCAACACCTGTTAGGTGCCACAGGTAAGTTACAGGTGCTGTTAATTACACAAATTAGAGAAGCATCACATGATTTTTCAAACAGTGCCAATACTTTTGTCCATCCCCTTTTTTAGGTTTGATGTGGAATTATATCCAATTTGGCTTTAGGACAATTCTATTTGTGTTTTTTCATTGAAGACAAATTAAATGAAGATAATAATACCAAAGAATTTGTGATTGCAATCATTTTCAGGAAGAAACTGAGTATTATCTGACAGAATTGCCGGGGTGCCAATACTTTTGGCCACCACTGTATTTCATGCGGCAGAAGTTAGCCTCCAGCAATGGAAGAGGGAACCGAGAAAGTGTAGAAAATGCTCTATCATGGCCGCAGTGGTAAGAGACATTGGAAATGCACGATCAAACCTATCATATCATAGGATTATCTATCATCTATCTATCCTTATATTCTCTATTTCATATCTATCTATCCATCTATCTATCCATATATGTATCTATCTATCTTTCTATCTATCCATGTATGATGGATGGATAGATAGATGGATAGATGAATAAATAGATGGATAGATAGATGGATAGATAGATAAATAGATAGATAGATAGTGTAGGGATTTGTACTCACTGAGCCGCGTTGGAGGTAGGCACAGGTTCACACAGTGATGCAGTCCACGGGTTCAAACAAACTGGTGGCTTATTTTAGTGTCCATACACCAGTTAAGAAACAAAAGTTACAGCCTTTTCCTGGCACAAAAAGGAATAACAGAACAAAGCTCAAAATAACAAGTCCATGCAGCACGGCTTCAGCCGTTTAAACAAGGTGCTTTTCTCTGCCTCCTGCAGAGTCTAAGAAGCACCTGCAAGGTCTGCTCACCTTGCCCAGCAAACACAGACAGACAGAGACAGGCGCAGCTGTCTTAAATTAGCCTTCCAAGACCGGACTGGAGGCAAGTGAGCAGCTGTTCCCCCCCAGCTCTTTCAGCTGCTCATAAAACCCGGCCCTGTAATCCGGACCCATTAAATTCCTCTCAGCACTATGTGTGCTGGAGCCTGCTTCTCCGGATCCTACATCACCGAAGCATGGCACTTCGAGGACACATACCTCCCGTCCACGATCTGTCCGGCAGCAACCTTACATACACCCCCCCTCTGTCCAAAGCCGTAGGGCTTGGCACCTTCTGTCACCATACAATAAATCCTTGACAAGGCAGCGGCATTCCCATGTTGTTTCCCAGGCCTATGCTCTACCTGGAAACTAAAATCTTGTAGAGCCAGGAACCACCTAGTCACTCTGGCATTGTTTCCCTTCTTTTCTCGCATCCACCTCAATGGGGCATGGTCTGACACTAACCTGAACCTTCTACCTAATAGGTAATACCTCAGAGTGTCTAACGCCCACTTAATGGCCAAACATTCTTTTTCTACAATGGAGTAGTCCTTCTCACAAGCGGAGAGCTTCAGACTGAGGTATTTTACAGGGTGTTCTTCTCCGTTAATCTCCTGGGACAAGACTGCTCCCAGCCCGACATCCGATGCATCCATCTGGACCACAAACTCCTTGGAGAAGCTGGGTGCCACCAAGACTGGTTGTTTACAGAGGACCAGTTTCAATTCCTGGCAGGTCGCTTCTGCTTCCGGGGACCACTTGGCCATATCTGACTTCATCCCTTTCAGAAGATCCATCAGTGGGGCTGCTATCAGGGCAAAGTTAGGGACAAATCTTCGATAGTAGCCCACAATGCCTAGAAACGCCCTGACCTGCCTCTTCGAGAGGGGCTGTAGCCAGTTCAAGATCGCCTCGACCTTATTTATTTGTGGTTTTATTTCCCCTCTACCAACCACGTACCCTAGGTACTTGGCTTCCTCCATCCCCATGGCACATTTCTTCGGGTTGATAGTAAAGCCCGCCTTCCTTAGGGCATCAAGTATGGCTTGAACTTTGTCCAGATGACTTTCCCAGTCCTGGCTAAATATGACGATAGCATCTAGGTAGGCCGCTGCATACTGTTTGTGGGGTGCTAAGATCCGGTCCATGGCTCTCTGGAAGGTGGCCGGAGCTCCCTTCAACCCAAACGGCATCCTGACGTATTGGCGTCGAGAAGGCTGTCTTCTCCTTAGCCTCTTTGGACAGGGGAATTTGCCAATATCCTTTGGTGAGGTCCAGAGTGGTGATGTACCGAGCCCGTCCTAGCCTTTCGATAAGCTCATCTACCCTAGGCATTGGGTAGGCGTCGAACTTTGAGACCTCCTTCAGCTTCCTATAGTCGTTGCAAAACCGCCATTCCCCATCTGGTTTCGGCACTAAGACTATAGGACTGGACCATCCACTTTTGGACTCTTCAATGACTCCCAGGTTTAGCATCCGCCTTACTTCTTTAGAGATCACCTCTCTGCGGGCTTCGGGGATCCGGTATGGTTTTAGATTGACGCGAACATGAGGCTCTGTGAGAACCTCATGCTCTATGACCTGAGTGAGTCCTGGCAACTCCGAAAACATGTCTTTATTTCGCTGTAACAACTCTTTGCACTGTTGCTTTTGGGCATGTGACAGTGACTCTGCCACCTTGACCTCTTTCACATCGGCCTCAGCCTCAGCCACTAAACAGGGAGCTTCCGCAGGCTCTCTATCTTGCCATGGCTTAATCAAGTTAACATGGTAAATTTGGTAGGGCTTCCTCTTCCCTGGTTGGTGGATCTTAAAGTTGACTTCCCCCACTTTCTCTACCACCTCATAGGGGCCCTGCCACTTGGCCATGAACTTGCTCTCCACTGTGGGAGTAGCACAAGCACTTGATCTCCTGGGTTGAACGATCTCACCCTGGCCGACCTATTATACACCCTGGACTGTGCCTCTTGTGCCTTGAGGAGGTGCTCCCTCACAATGGGCATCACATGGGCAATCCTCTCTTGCATCTGGGCAACGTGCTCCACCACTCTCCTATAGGGAGTGGTCTCAGCTTCCCAGGACTCTTTCTCCACCTCCAGGAGTCCTGAGGGTGTCGTCCATAGAGTGGTTCAAACGGGGAGAAACCTGTGGAAGCTTTGGGAACTTCCCTCATGGCGAACAACATATAGTCCCAGTCTCGGCCATCCTTTTCCACTGCTTTCCTCAACATTGCTTTCAAGGTTTTGTTAAACCTCTCTACCAGTCCGTCCGTCTGGGGAGAGTACACGGAGGTTCTCAGTTGTGCAATCTGCAGTGTCTTGCACAATTCCCTCATGACCTTCGACATAAATGGAGTTCCTTGGTCTGTTAGGATCTCGTTAGGCAACCCGGTTCTTGAAAACATGTGGACTAACTCCCGGGCTATACACCTGGTGGAGGAGTTTCGTAGTGGTACGGCCTCCAGATACCATGTAGCATAATCTAATACCACCAGGATATACTGATGCCCTTGGGCGGACTTGACCAGAGGCCCTACTAGATCCATTGCTATGCGTTCGAATGGAACCTCGATGACTGGTAGTGGCACTAGGGGACTGCGGAAGTGGGCCACTGGGGAGGTTATCTGGCATGTGGGGCAGGAACGACAATAACTCTATATTTCTCTATAGCAACCTGGCCAGTAGAATCTTTGGAGGATCCGTTCTTGAATCTTGTCTGCACCCAGGTGACCACCCAACACATGAGAATGAGCCATGTCTAACACCCTGCGTCTATAGGGCCCTGGCACCAGCAACTGTTCTATTACCTCACCCCTTGGCTTGGTTATTCTGTACAGCAAATCCCCATTCACAGCAAAATGAGGGAACCGAGTGTCAGCCCCCGGTTCCTGAGGCACCCCATTTAACACAGTAACATTTTCAAAGGCCCCTTTCAGAGTTAAATCCCTGAGTTGGGCAGTTCCAAAGTTTCCCTCGGACACCTCCAGCTCAGGGATATTGGACTCAGGGGATGCTACTTCATCCTCATTGCCCACCAGCACACACATGGGAAACTCATCTACTATGTTCTGCGGGTAAGTTTCCTTAGGGGCGATCTGGCTGTCGTCCAAGCAACCAGGTGTCCCCGCTTTCCCCCACATTTCCCAGAATAATGCAAAGTAACGTCCAATTATTATGGGATGCAATAGGTCCTTAACGACCGCCACTTCATGAGATGTGGTGCCACAGTCTGTGTTTACATCCACCTGGGCCACAGGATAGTTCTTAGCGTCCCCATGGATACACCGGACATCCACCACCTTCCCAGAAACCAGCCGATGAGGGAGTGTGGCCCTTATCAGGGTCACCAAACTTCCTGAGACCAATAGTCCAGAGACTTGTGCCCCGTTAACTGACACTGAGCATGCCTGAGGGCCCTCGCCATGTTGACGAACCGCGCTGCAGGCGGGGTAGGCAAAATAAGAGCAACGCCGGCCCATGTTACAGTCCATTGGTTCAGAGGTTATGGGACACCGGGAGGCAATATGGCCAGGGGTATGACATCTCCAACACACTATATTATGGGGTGGGACCTTGGGCAGCAACTCAGACCCCTCCTGAACTCTAGGATGCCCCCCAGGTGTGGCGCTAGCTCGCTTCTTTTGGGTGTCCGCCACCTTTTGGGAACCCCAGTATTGAGAGGCTACGACCCCTTGTTTTCCCAACGGACTCTCAACCGCCTGGTATCTTTCCACCAACCCCACCAAGTCATCAGCATTATAGGGATCTCCCTGGGCAACCCAGGATTTTACCGACTTCGGGAGAGAGTGTATAAACCTGTCTATAACGACCTCTATCTCATATCATAGGACTATCTATCATCTATCTATTATCTATATGACGCGCCCCCTGGGCCATGGGGCACCCGGGACCGGACTTCAGGGCAATGCTGGGAGTAGTAGTGGCGACCCGGTCCCGTGGCTCAGGGTGGCCAGACCAATATTGTGGCAGTCTCTGTATCAGTATAATGCAATGTCCGACTACGCCACCCGTGGATTGCGGTCAATAAGAACCGCCGCTGCTGAGCAGACCTCTGAGGCTGATGTTGTGAGGGCAGCAGAGTGTAGTATAACTCCCCACGGGAGGAGTATAGCCTCAGGCTAGTGAGTGTGGATGATAGGAGTGATGGTGCACGAGCGCAGCAGGAACGACTCAGAGGCTTTGCAGTGCAGTTCAGGGTCTTTACTGATGGTGATAAGGCAGACCCTCCCGGGAGTACTGGCTAGCATAAGAGGCCTGGTCAGTCTGTGAGCAAACTGGAGTTCCCCTGGCCAGGTGGAGTTGTAGGCCTCCCCGACTATCTGCACTCTTCCTGGCTACCTTGCTGTAAGCGAGTGGAAGTAGCCCACGTCCCTGAGTGTTCCGTGTGGTGCTCACCTGTATGGCTGGTGACTTGGGGCCTTCTGATAGCCCCCGCTCCTCGATTGCAGTGCTGGTCCCTTGCTCGTGACTGAGCCTCCGGGCTTCTATGGCCAGAGGACTTGAAATCCCCTGCCGGCGGGTTTCTGCTGCTGGGTATATATAAGTCCCCGCAACCTCGGACTCCTGTGTCCGGTTCTCAGAGTCTTCTGCCAGGACGAACTCCGCTTAGCTCAAGTCCCTGGTCTTCAGCTCCTGCTCCTACAGAGCTCCTCACTGTTACTTTCCCTGTGTCTGGAACTAACTCCAGGCTCTGACTTCACTAACCCCGCCCCAGATCCAGTTTATATAGGGCAGGTTCCTCCCCTATCTGGTCTGGGACAGGAGGTGTTGCATGTTTAAGGGCTCCGAACCAGGAAACCTCCCACTTGCTCTCAGACATAATATTTCTATTACAGTGGTAACCAGACCCTGGGGTGCCACATATCCATCTATCTATCTCATATCTATCTATCTATCAATCTCATATCTATCTATCTTCTCCACTTTTTATCTGGTCTCAGGTATGACTTTCATATTACCCACGACTGTTACTTGCCACAGGTGAGTTTTAACGAGCATCACATGCTTGAAGCAAAGTTGTTTTTCCACAATTTTGGAAAAGTGCCAACAATTTTGTCCGGCCCATTTTTGGAGTTTTGTGTGAAATTATGTCCAATTTGCCTTTTTTTCCCATTTTTTGTGCTGTTTCAATACACACAAAGGAAATAAATATTATAACAAATGTATAACAAAACGTGTAATTGTAATAATTTTCTGGGAGAAATACTTCACTTTCTGGAACAATCTCAAGGTTGCTAAACACTTCCAGCCATGACTGTGTGTATATATGGGCCCTCAATAAACCATCCCTCTCAACGAAAAGGCCACAGCAAGGGTCAGGAATCGGTGGCCTTCCCTCTCCGAATCTTAGGGAGAGACGGTTGTGCTTCCAGCATCCACCTAGGCTGCCACCCCAGTGGAACTAATAGCAGGGTTGCCAACTGTCCAGAAATTCTTGGACAGTCCATAAAAATAGGGCACTTTTTTCCCTGTCCGTAAAAAAAAATGTGATGCGTCCATAATCTTTCTGAAGCTGGAGAGACTTGTTCAGATGGAGGGAGATGTAGGGGCATCATATTGTGTATAGGGAGATGTAGGGGCATCATATTGTGTATAGGTATCATATTGTGTATCTGCATGTGTGGGGACATCATACGGTGTATATGGAGCTGTGAGCACATCATACTGTATTTAGGGAACAATGAGGGAATCATACTGTATACAAGGAGCTGTGGAAACATAATGCTGTGTAAAGGGTCTGTGGGGTCATCATCTAATATACAGTACAGACCAAAAGTTTGGACACACCTTCTCATTTAAAGATTTTTCTGTATTTTCATGACTATGAAAATTGTACATTCACACTGAAGGCATCAAAACTATGAATTACCACATGTGGAATTATATACTTAACAAAAAAAGTGTGAAACAACTGAAAATATGTCTTATATTCTAGGTTCTTCAAAGTAGCCACCTTTTGCTTTGATGACTGCTTTGCACACTCTTGGCATTCTCTTGATGAGCTTCAAGAGGTAGTCACCGGAAATGGTTTTCACTTCACAGGTGTGCCCTGTCAGGTTTAATAAGTGGGAGTTCTTGCCTTATAAATGGGGTTCGGATCATCAGCTGTGTTGTGCAGAAGTCTGGTGGATACACAGCTGATAGTCCTACTAAATAGACTGTTAGAATTTGTATTATGGCAAGAAAAAAGCAGCTAAGTAAAGAAAAATGAGTGGCCATCATTACTTTAAGAAATGAAGGTCAGTCAATGCAAAAAATTGGTAAAACTTTGAAAGTGTCCCCAAGTGCAGATGCAAAAACCATCAAGCGCTGCAAGAAACTGGCTCACATGAGGACTGCCCCAGGAAAGGAAGACCAAGAGTCACCTCTGCTTCTGAGGATAAGTTTATCCGAGTCACCAGCCTCAGAAATCGCAGGTTAACAGCAGCTCAGATTAGAGACCAGGTCAATGCCACACAGAGTTCTAGCAGCAGACACATCTCTTCAACAACTGTTAAGAGGAGACTTTGTGCAGCAGGCCTTCATGGTAAAATAGCTGCTAGGAAACCACTGCTAAGGACAGGCAACAAGCAGAAGAGACTTATTTGGGCTAAAGAACACAAGGAATGGACATTAGACCAGTGGAAATCTGTGCTTTGGTCTGATGAGTCTAAATTTGAGATCTTTGGTTCCAACCACCGTGTCTTTGTGCGATGCAGAAAAGGTGAACGGATGGACTCTACATGTCTGGTTCCCACCGAGAAGCATGGAGGAGGAGGTGTGATGGTGTGGGGGTGCTTTGCTGGTGACACTGTTGGGGATTTATTCAAAATTGAAGGCATACTGAACCAGCATGGCTACAACAGCATCTTGCAGCGGCATGCTATTCCATCCGGTTTGCGTTTAGTTGGACCATCATTTATTTTTCAACAGGACAATGACCCCAAACACACCTCCAGGCTGTGTAAGGGCTATTTGACCAAGAAGGAGAATGATGGGGTGCTACGCCAGATGACCTGGCCTCCACAGTCACCAGACCTGAACCCAATCGAGATGATTTGGGGTGAGCTGGACCGCAGAGTGAAGGCAAAAGGGCCAACAAGTGCTAAGCATCTCTGGGAACTCCTTCAAGATTGTTGGAAGACCATTTCCATTGACTACCTCTTGAAGCTCATCAAGAGAATGCCAAGAGTGTGCAAAGCAGTCATCAAAGCAAAAGGTGGCTACTTTGAAGAACCTAGAATATAAGACATATTTTCAGTTGTTTCACACTTTTTTGTTAAGTATATAATTCCACATGTGTTAATTCATAGTTTTGATGCCTTCAGTGTGAATGTACAATTTTCATAGTCATGAAAATACAGAAAAATCTTGAAATGAGAAGGTGTGTCCAAACTTTTGGTCTGTACTGTATATAATCGTCTTATCCCGTCTGTCTGTCTGTCCTTCTGTCCAGGAAATCCTGCGTCGCTGATTGGTCCAGCCGCGGCCAATCAGCGACGCGGGATTTCAGAAAAAGATGGCGGCCGTTAGCAGCTCATCTGCCGCACGGAGGTCAGCGGCGATGCAGCCGGGAGATGACCGGCGCTAGCCGCTCATCTCCCGGCTGCTCGCAGCAGAAGTACCGCGACCGGCGGCGCCGCTGATCTCCCGACGGCAAGTGTGAAGCGAGGACCGGGGAGCGGCGCCGCCAGTCGGGATACTTCGGCTGTGAGCAGCCGGCCATCTCCCGGTTCCTTGCAGCGGAAGTACCCGCACAGGTAGCGTCGCTGCCCGGTCCTCAGTAATACGATTCGCTGATTGGTCGGAATCAGCGATATTGGCGCCGCGACCAATCAGCGATACTGGCGCCAAATTTAAACACCGCTCTGCTGATTGGTCGTGGCCGGCGGCCGCGACCAATCAGCGATTTTGGCGCCACATTTAAACACCACTCTGTTGATTGCGCCTGGTCGGCCGCATACAGATTCTAGAATACCCGATGCGTTAGAATCGGGCCACCATCTAGTACTGTATATAAAGAGCTGTGGGAGCCATCACACTATATATAGAGACCTGTGAAAAGCTTATGTGTTGATCCAGAGGAAGTAAAAAAAAAACATGAGGCAGATGCTGCTTGCCCAAAATTAGGGGAAAAATTCCTTCCCGACTCCACATATGGCAATCAGACTAGTTGCTTGGATCAACGTCCCATAATAAAATCTAGTATGAATAACCTGTAATGTTATTCAAGAAAGTCACACAGGACCTCCTTGAACTTTTTTTAGAGAATTAAGTATTACAAGGTCATGTGGTAGAGAGTTCCATACCTCACACAATAAAACATTGCCATCTAAATTCCTTTAGACAAAGCGAATTAGGAGCTAGATGCTAGAGTAGTTGAATTAAAACTGAAAAAAATTATTAACACAGCAAAAAAGAGGAACAGTATTTATTCTCCAGCCCAGGTCTCAAAACTAATGCACTAATCAGGATGAAGCAAACCATATAATAAAGGCAGGGGCAGCACAGGTGCAAAATACTGATGAGACAACCAACTCATAACCTACCAATTCTTGGAGGGGGTCATTGCTTAGTATTAAAACTGCACACAAAAAAATGGCTTGTATAGGTCACTGGTCACACACAGATTGTTAGGGGAATGGTTGCAAACAACTTTATTAAATAATGGAAAGCAAACGAACCCGGGGTCCGTGATGCAGCCTGGAGGACTGTGGACGAACACCTTCCGGGTAAGAAGGTAAAACAACCAACTGAAATAACAATCCCCCCCGTGTTACTGCACACCGGAACGGGAATAGGGATTCGCACTATCTCCATTAACTGCACGAGAGATGTGCGACAAATAATGGAGCCGTAGCCCTGTTAACTGCACAGAGGCTACGCAGCAGGCGCTCGGATGCGTGTGTGATTCACGCCGGCTTATACGTGCTCCCAGCCGGCTTGCTACCGGACTGAGGAGTATCTCTCCACGTGGCTAACAGGCGGTGCCGGGAATACGGAGTCCGCAGTCTGCTCGGGGTGTATAGCGACCCCCTTGTTGGAGCCAGAGTGTCAGACGAAGCTACCTGCCTCCCTCCATCTAAGGCTGTCTATCCCCTGCTAAACCTGCCTGTCAGAAGCTATAACAGCAAAAGTACACGTGGAGCCGAAACGACCAAGCGTCCACACAATAACACCAACTCAGCTCAATGATCAGAGTGCGCCGCCATGTTTGTGGGCGTGCTATTTAAATATTAAGCCCTGCCCATCGTCACATTATTGGTGACGTCACCCGCGACCAATCAGGCGGTGCCAGGTCACCGGATCAGCTGACTCCCAAACCACCAATCACGGTCCGCCATGTCACGGGCATGCTCAGTGCAGTGTATCCTGGACTTAGGCTGTAACAGCCCTGTTTCCCTCCGCAACCTATCCTTCATGTTGCTAGGAACAAAGACCCGAGAGACAACTTGTACATCTCGTGCACCAGCTAGGCGTTGGGACCGATGACGATGCTGAGAAGCATCTGGACAGGAATGGGAGACCACAGAATCCACTGATGATTCTGAACCCATTTCGGATCCAGAAAACACCTGACGCCTAACACAGATAGTGCTCAATATAGGGCTTACAGCCTATTAGTGACCCTCATACTGTTAGATTAGGCAGGCTGCAAAGCACTATCTAAGTGCACCCCATGAGGACAAACCCCCTAGTTTACAAATCCAGCATTGATGGGCTTGTCTGAACCCTGAATAAAAATAACGTGCAAAATCTATATATGAGGTACTGGTAGATATTTTGGCGCTGGTCACGCACAGTATCTGGTTTACAGCCTATTAGTGACGCCCATACTATTAGATTAGGCAGGCTATGCTCCCCTCATACACCTTACCACGGTGTGTAGTGTGACATGGAGCTAAACCCCCTGTCTGCTTAAGAATAAGGCTGCGAAAAACCTTCTCTTTATTGATAGTAGAGAAACCTCCATACAGTAGATGCGGAAAACATACGATGAACCCCAGTATTGTACCACATAGATAGGGCTCTTACCGGCTAAGCTTGGAGCAGGCTGTGTGCACAGAGCTCAAGATACAAAACTGTAGGGATGTGGACTGTCTTACCCTGTTCCTGCCCCTGAAGACAACAAACGCGTCATGTGAATACTGTCTTGCGGTTTTATATCTAAAAGTGATATGTGTCTTATGTAATGTATAATGGTGATGTAACAGCATGTGAAGTGTTAATGCATAATGTGAGTATAGCATAAGATAAGCTTAGGATACCATAAGACATAAGTATAACATAAACCCTAAAATACAAATTTTATTAAATCTCTTTAAAATCGGGACATGCGGCATAAAGATGATACGCATCAGTATTGCACTTTATCAAGATAAGTTCCTTTTATTGTTTAGTCTTGTGATCATTTATGTCATTGATACCTCTATGGGTGATTAATTCCAGGGCTGGCTAGGGTTATCCAGGGATAGCCGCCGTGGAGCGGGGGCGCCACAGTGTCAACATTAACTAGGGTGTCACCCTCCACTATAAGGCAGGTAATCAGCATCTAGGGTGTTGAACAGGGCTGATTGTAGCCTTTGTTTGGATGCCCGAATGTATCCTTTGGCTTGGAGGTCCAAAGATATTAGGAACGTTCTTGGGTGTTTTTATAAATTTGCACATTGTCACTTTATTCACTGTTGTCACTTTAATCATTTAGTACACACTGAGGATTGATTGTTTGATGTGATATCTGTACCAGTTTCTGGTAGACTGTTAGATCTTTGGTCTATGTAAGTGTGGCACCCCAGGGGTCTGGTTTCCACAGTAACAGCAATGTTATGTCTGAGAGCAGGTGGGTGGTCTCTTGGTCAGGAATCCTATGCATGCCACACCTCCTGCCCAGTCCTGGGAGGGGAAGGACTTCCCCTATATAAACCTGGGGCTGAGGCAGGGTTAGAGAGTTCAAAGGGAGAGTTCAGCCAGGAGGGCTGACAGGGAGCTGTGGCTCCGGCTGGGCCTAGCTCCTGGGCCATGCCAGAAGTAGAGACAGAGAAGAGAAGCAGCTATGGGAAGAAACAACAGGAGCTCTGTGGGAGCAGTGCTACAAGGAGTCAGGGGCTGGCAGCTGCAGAGCTCGCCCTGACTGAGAAGCTATCACCGGACCCGGAGTCCGAGGCTGTGGGGACTAACTCCTATCCAGCAGCAGAAACCGACCGGCAGGGGATTGCAGGTCCTCTGGCCCAGAAACCCGAAGGCACGGTCACACGCGTGGGACCAGCACCGCCGTCGTGGAGCGGAAGCTACTAGAAGGCCCCGAGTCACCGGCCATACGGGTGAGCACCACACGGTACAATCAGGGACGTGGGCTACTTATACCCGCCTCTAGCAAGGTAGCCAGAAGAGTAACGTTAGTTTGGGAGGCCTACAACTCCGCCTGGCCAGGGGAGATCCCATCTGCTCAAGGACTGACCAGGCCCCAATCGCTAGCCAGTACTCCGGGAGAGTCTGTCTTTGTCACCAGTAAAGACCCTGAACTACACCGTACCGTCTCCGAGTGGTTCCTGCTACCCCCATCATCCACGTCGGCTGCCCTGAGGCCATACCCCTCCCGTTGGGGGTTATACTATCACGCTGCACAATCCTACCACCGGCCTCAGCGGTCTGCCCTGCAGCAGCAGCTCCTTAGCTGCACTCAACGGGTGGCGTAGTCGTCCAACATCTACCGCTAATACAGCGCCACTTAGTCTGACTCCCTGGGCACGGACCGGGTCACCGCCACGAGACTACAACCCTCACCAGATCCGGCTCCGGGTAAGCTCCCGCGTGCGCAACGCTGCGCGACACAGGCCCAGGGGCGCGTCAACTTTTGGCGTAGTCGGCAGGATCTCGTGCCCGCAACCACCGGGTACTGCGTGCCTGAAAAAGACTGTTCAAACTTACCAGTGGTGAAGATTCCCGCCATCCGGCGCCATCTTCGGCCTTCTTCCCGCCCTCCGTGGAGGTTTCCCGCCATTGGACGCCATCTTGAGGACGCCGCGCGGGAAGAAGAGGGGCGTGGACTCCGAAAGCGCGCGAGAACTGAAGCCCCGCCTCACGTCCGGACGTTGCGTAAGGTCCTGGAAGGAGCCCAGCAGACGCCGACGTCACAGGAGCACGACGGAAGGTCCTCAACCCTGACGATCCACTGCGGAGCCGCGGCCTACGGAAGAGGATCATCGCAAGGTAGGCCACGGTCCACTAGGGGGGAGAAGGATGTCGGATACGGAGGAGAGCTTCACCGCTCCAACCCCCGCCAGCGCTACCGCTGTTGCGGTCATGCCTTTCACCATGCCCTATATCCCGGGGGCAGCCTGGCTACCCCAGTACTCAGGGGAGTCACATACCCTGCAGGACTTTAGAGAAAAGCTGGATAGCCTCTTCCAGGTGTACCCCCTCACAGAAGAGCAAAAAGTGAGCATCCTGGTGGCCCAATTAACCGGGGCAGCCCAAAGGGAGGTAAAGTCCTGGCCACCTGGGAGGAGGACTGTCGCAGAGATACTAGCCCGGCTAACCAAGGAGGGGCTGCAGTGCTACCAATACGAGGAAAGCCAAGAGGACCCGGACGGGTCTGAGGACTACCCTCAGGAGGGAGCACAAAGAGGACACCGCTACTGAAGGGAAGTAGCATAAACAAAGAACTGTATATCGTTACCCGTCAGGGTATGAGAACTGATGCTAATTAAAATATGGTCCCCGTTGGGATTAGTGAATTGTTCCCCGTGTGTCCCTATCCCTTACCAGGCTGAGGACTGTGAGCAGCCATCCCCTATCCCTTACCAGGCTGAGGACTGTGAGCAGCCAATCCTTATCCCCACTGGCCGAGGACTGAGAGCGGCCATATCTTGTAAATAATTATGTGTCTCTAGTAATTTATAGGAGTCTTTGGTGGATTTACCGGGAATCCTGTGTACATAGTTGGAGCGTAACCTAGGGATGGACTAAAGACTGTTAAGGACTCGGGGCAGGACAGACCCCTACCTGGTTACGTCTCCCTGTTTTGGTGAAATGGACACCTTGCTTTTCTTCAAAGACTGCACCCGGTTGCGGACACGCCGTGACCATCTTTATGTGTTTTTCTTGTTGTATTATTATTGTTTATACCTTATTATGTTTTTCAAAAAAAAAATTGTTTAGTCCCGGAGTACTAAATTTCACTAGGGGGGAATGTGGCACCCCAGGGGTCTGGTTTCCACAGTAACAGCAATGTTATGTCTGAGAGCAGGTGGGAGGTCTCTTGGTCAGGAATCCTATGCATGCCACACCTCCTGCCCAGTCCTGGGAGGGGAAGGACTTCCCCTATATAAACCTGGGGCTGAGGCAGGGTTAGAGAGTTCAAAGGGAGAGTTCAGCCAGGAGGGCTGACAGGGAGCTGTGGCTCCGGCTGGGCCCAGCTCCTGGGCCATGCCAGAAGTAGAGACAGAGAAGAGAAGCAGCTATGGGAAGAAACAACAGGAGCTCTGTGGGAGCAGTGCTACAAGGAGTCAGGGGCTGGCAGCTGCAGAGCTCGCCCTGACTGAGAAGCTATCACCGGACCCGGAGTCCGAGGCTGTGGGGACTAACTCCTATCCAGCAGCAGAAACCGACCGGCAGGGGATTGCAGGTCCTCTGGCCCAGAAACCCGAAGGCACGGTCACACGCGTGGGACCAGCACCGCCGTCGTGGAGCGGAAGCTACTAGAAGGCCCCGAGTCACCGGCCATACGGGTGAGCACCACACGGTACACTCAGGGACGTGGGCTACTTATACCCGCCTCTAGCAAGGTAGCCAGAAGAGTAACGTTAGTTTGGGAGGCCTACAACTCCGCCTGGCCAGGGGAGATCCCATCTGCTCAAGGACTGACCAGGCCCCAATCGCTAGCCAGTACTCCGGGAGGGTCTGTCTTTGTCACCAGTAAAGACCCTGAACTACACCGTACCGTCTCCGAGTGGTTCCTGCTACCCCCATCATCCACGTCGGCTGCCCTGAGGCCATACCCCTCCCGTTGGGGGTTATACTATCACGCTGCACAATCCTACCACCGGCCTCAGCGGTCTGCCCTGCAGCAGCAGCTCCTTAGCTGCACTCAACGGGTGGCGTAGTCGTCCAACATCTACCGCTAATACAGCGCCACTTAGTCTGACTCCCTGGGCACGGACCGGGTCACCGCCACGAGACTACAACCCTCACCAGATCCGGCTCCGGGTAAGCTCCCGCGTGCGCAACGCTGCGCGACACAGGCCCAGGGGCGCGTCATAAGTACGAATAAGGGACTTTTAGGGTCTAGGGGCAGCTGCCGTTCAGCAAGGGTGCCATTGTCATCTATATGTAGGATGCCCATCTCCGTTGACATGCAGGTTCAGGCTAGGGTATCTATAGGGTGAGTTTTATTGAAGTACAGTGGGTACGGAAAGCATTCAGACCCCTTTAAATTTTTCACTCTTTGTTTCATTGCAGCCATTTGGTAAATTCAAAAAAGTTCATTTTTTTCTCATTAAAGTACACTCTGCACCCCATCTTGACTGAAAAAAACAGAAATGTAGAAATTTTTGCAAATTTATTAAAAAAGGAAAACTGAAATATCACATGGTCATAAGTATTCAGACCCTTTGCTCATATTTAAGTCACATGTGTAACGGGTCTGGGAGGCGGAACCTCTGGGCTACTATACAAGGGGGTGGTCCTTGTAAGGGAGCGGGTGGCGACCAGGCAGGCAATCACAGCAGGTGACCGAGACAGTCTCTGGGTGTACGGGCAGGAGGTCACGGCAAGTGATCGAGGCAGTCTCTGGAAGAACGGGCTGGAGGTCACGGCAAGTGACCGGGCAGTCTCTGGAAGAACGGGCTGGAGGTCACGGCAAGTGACCGGGGCAGTCTCTAAGTAAAGGGTAGGTACGACCTGTGATGGCTGAACCTCCAGGTAGGCTAGCAAGGCAGATGGAGGATGTGTGCTCCCAGGTGAGCAAGCGAGAGTCTCTGGAATAGCAGGTGGTCACAGCACGTGACGGCGGAGCCTCCAGGTAGGCAAGCAGGCAGGTAGCGGAGAAGCGCTCCCAGGTGAGCGGGCAAGAGTCTCTGGAATAGCTGGTGGTCACAGCACGTGACAGCGGAGCCTCCGGGCTGGCAAGCAGGCAGGTAGCGGAGAAGCGCTCCCAGGTGAGCGGGCAAGAGTCTGGAATAGCTGGTGGTCACAGCACGTGACAGCGGAGCCTCCGGGTTGGCAAGCAGGCAGGTAGTGGAGAAGCGCTCCCAGGTGAGCGGGCAAGTGTCTGGAATAGCTGGTGGTCACAGCACGTGACAGCGGAGCCTCCGGGCAGGCAAGCAGGCAGGTAGCGGAGAAGCGCTCCCAGGTGAGCGGGCAAGCTGGTCCATAGACAGACTGACCGGAGTTGTAAGGCAGACCGTCGGACCTCAGGCAAGCAGGCAGGTAGCTGATGTGCACTCCCAGGTGAGCGGGCAAGTTGGTCCTTAGACAGACTGACCGGAGTTGTAAGGCAGACCGTCGGACCTCAGGCAGGCAGGCAGGTAACAGGAAATCAGGCAGGATTAGGACAGCAAGCTGGCAGGAATCTGGCAGGTAACTGGCAGGTAACTGGCAAAGGGACCTGAGGGCTGAAGCAGAGTAGAACGGTGCAACAACATTGCTCGGGCACCTCCATTTTGGAGGAGGTGCCTTATATATGGTAAAGTCCTCCGGCCATTGGCCGGGGACTCCTTAGGACGGCGCGTGCGGCCCCTTTAAGGGGGAGGGAGGGCGCGCGCGCGCGCCCTAAGCACAGTGGCCGGGAAGGAGCGCGCGCTGCCAGCAGAGCGGGAGAGGGACGCCGGGCACGGAGCAGAGCGGTGAGGGGAACAGCGTCCCTGCCTAGCAGAGGGCAGGGACGCCGGCACTACAGTACCCCCCCCTTTAGGCCCCCCCTTTTTTAGGCCAGATAGAAATTTAGCTAGGATGAGAGGGGCATGGATGTTCTCCCGGGGCTCCCACGTTCTCTCCTCAGGACCAAACCCCTTCCAATCTACCAAAAAAAAGGTCTTTCCTCTTACCCTTTTGGTGGCAAGAATGTTCTCTACCTCAAACTCGTCCTCAGCAGAAACCGGAGCAGGAGGCGCACCTGTAGACTTGGAAAAAGAGTTAAGCACCACGGGTTTGAGGAGAGATACATGGAAGGAGTTAGGGATCCGTAAGTTGGCCGGGAGTTTCAATTTATAGGCCACCGGGTTGATCTGACTGATGACCTCCAGAGGACCGATGAACCGAGGCCCTAACTTGTAAGAAGGTATCTTGAGTCGAACATATTTAGATGAGAGCCAGACTTTATCTCCTGGACGAAATTGTGGAGGATCCAGGCGTTTTTTGTCAGCGTGTCTTTTCATACGCTCGGATAACAGAAGGAGTGCGGACCGGGTACTCTCCCATATGGAGGAAAATTTGCTAACGAGAGATTCCGCAGCCGGGTTGTCCACAGAGGTGGAGACAGGAAAAGGAATCCGAGGATGCTGACCAAAGACTACAAAAAACGGGGATTTGGAGGAGGATTCGCTCTCGTGATTATTATAAGAGAACTCGGCCCATGGTAGGAGATCCACCCAGTCAGAATGGTGGGCATTAACGAAGTGCCGGAGGTAACTGGTCAGGTTCTGATTGATCCGCTCCACTTGACCATTGGACTGTGGGTGGTAAGCGGAAGAGAAGTCCAGGGTGACGTCTAGTAGTTTACAAGTGGCTCTCCAGAAACGTGAGGTGAACTGTACCCCACGATCCGACACGATGTGGAGGGGCAGGCCATGAAGACGGAAGATGTGGCGGATAAAGTCTTTAGCCAGCTCGGGTGCAGACGGAAGGCCTGGCAGGGGAATAAAGTGAGCCATCTTGGAAAAGCGGTCAGCGACCACCCAAATGACCGTACAACCGGCAGAGACGGGGAGATCAGTTATAAAGTCCATTGCTATATGCTGCCAGGGGGCAGCAGGTACAGGAAGCGGAAGGAGGCGTCCGGCTGGCAGATGTCTCGGGACTTTGTTGCGGGCGCAGGACACACAGGCAGAAACAAAGTCTATTATGTCCTTGTGCAGGGTAGGCCACCAATAGTGCCGGGCAATAAGCTGGAGGGTCTTTTTCTGACCGGCGTGGCCAGCTAGTTTAGACGAATGGCCCCAGTGTAGGATCTTCTCCCGATCAGGTACTGAAACAAACGTCTTACCGGGAGGGAGACGATTTAGACTCACGGGAGCCACCTGCATTACTCTGGCGGGATCGATGATATGTTTAGGTTCTTCCTCGAGATCGGACACCAGAAAGGATCGGGACAAGGCGTCTGCTTTGACGTTTTTGTCAGCCGGGCGAAAATGAAGAACAAAATCAAAGCGAGCAAAAAACAAGGACCACCGGGCTTGGCGCGGGTTAAGTCTCTGGGCATGCTGGAGGTAAGCCAAGTTCTTGTGGTCAGTGTAAATTATTACCGGATGAAGAGCCCCCTCGAGTAGGTAACGCCACTCCTCCAACGCCAGCTTGATGGCCAATAACTCTCGGTCTCCTATGGAATAGTTGCGCTCAGAAGAGGAGAAGAGTTTGGAGAAGAAGCCACAAGTTACCATTCTCCCGGAAGATGATTTTTGAGTAAGTACCGCTCCGGCTCCAGAGGAGGAGGCGTCAACTTCCAGGAAGAACTGCTTGTTGCCGTCCGGGCGATGCAGCACCGGGGCGGAAGAGAAGGCCTGTTTTAGGGAAAGAAAGGCCTCCTCTGCTTCGGGCGGCCACTCTTTGGGATTAGTACCCTTACGGGTGAGCGCGGAAATTGGGGCAGTCCGGGAAGAGAAGTGCGGGATGAAGAGGCGGTAATAGTTGGCGAAGCCCAGGAACCGTTGAATAGCCTTCAACCCCTCTGGTCGGGGCCATTTCTCGATGGCAGACAGTTTCTCAGGATCCATTTGTAGGCCAGTCTGAGAGATAATGTAGCCCAGAAACGGAAGCGAGGTCTGCTCAAAGAGGCACTTCTCATATTTAGCGTAGAGATGGTTCTGCCTGAGCCTGAGCAGGACCTGACGAACATCCCTCCGGTGAGTCTGGAGATCCGGAGAGAAGACCAAGATGTCGTCCAGGTACACCACTACGCAGGAGTAGAGAAGGTCCCGGAAGATGTCATTGACCAACTCTTGAAAGACGGCAGGAGCGTTACAGAGGCCAAAGGGCATTACCAGATATTCATAGTGGCCGTCCCGGGTGTTGAATGCCGTCTTCCATTCATCCCCCTGACGGATACGAACCAGGTTGTACGCCCCACGGAGATCCAGTTTGGTGAAGATTCTAGCCCCCCTCAGACGATCAAATAACTCCGGAATGAGCGGAAGGGGGTACTTATTCTTCACCGTGATCTGGTTAAGGCCTCTATAGTCTATACAGGGACGGAGAGAGCCGTCCTTCTTTTTGACGAAAAAGAAGCCTGCTCCCGCCGGGGAGGTAGATTTCCGGATGAATCCCCTGGCCAGATTCTCCTCAATATATTCGGACATCGACCGGGTCTCAGCAGCGGATAATGGATAAATACGCCCACGGGGAGAAGTACCAGGTAACAGGTCGATAGGGCAGTCGTATGGTCTATGAGGGGGTAGTGTCTCTGCCTCCTTTTTATTAAAGACATCAGCATAAGACCAATAAGGAATCGGAAGTCCAGGTAGATTAGCTGGGGTAGGAGAAGGACGGACGGGATGAACGGGAACCAGACAGGTCTTATGGCAGCCCTGTCCCCAGCGAAGGACTTCTCCGGTCTGCCAGTCAAGAACGGGTGCATGTTTCTGGAGCCAAGGTAGGCCTAGCAAGAGGGCGTGAGAGAGTCCAGGCAGAACATGGAAGGAGATACTTTCAGAATGCAGCATTCCCACCTGCAGAGTAATGGATTCGGTGATGAGTTGGATGGGGCGTGGTAAGAGCCCCCCATCCACGGCAGCAACAGACAAGGGTACAGCCAGAGGTTTGGTGGGGATGCGGTATTTCTCTACCAGGGACTGTGAAATAAGATTCCCGGCTGCTCCAGAGTCCAGTTGGGCTAGTTCGAAATAACGGTTCTCCCCGTAGACGATTGAAACTGACAACAGCAGGGATGGAGAGGATTTATTCTTGTCTAGGTGGACCTCTCTGAGCGAACCTAGACACAGGCGTTTCCCGACCTCTCCGGGCAGGCACGGATCCGGTGCTCCTTACTGCCACAGTAGAAGCAGGTCCCCTCGGCACGGCGTAAGTCCTGACGGGTCTTGACCATCTTGGTCTGGTCGACCTGCATAGGCTCAGGAGGGTGTACCTGGTTAGAGACAGAAGGAGTGACGGGTTTCTGAAAAGTAGGAGCTAGACGTGGTAACCTCCTCTCACGGGTGACCTCTCTGGCACGCTCCTGGAACCGTAGGTCAATCCGGGTGGCAAGAGTTATTAAGTCATCGAGAGTGGTAGGAATGTCCCGACCGGCAAGTTCATCTTTAATACGGCCGGACAGACCCTCCCAGAAGACGGAAACCAGAGCGTCGTTATCCCAGGCCAGCTCCGAGGCAAGGGTACGGAACCGTATGGCATATTGGCCCACGGTGAGACTTTCCTGACGGAGGCGTAGCAGCGATGATGCGGATGAGGTCTTCCGTCCGGGTTCATCGAAGACTTTCCGGAAAGCCGTGAGAAAAGCAGGCAAGTTGGACACCAGGGGGTCTCCTCTCTCCCATAGAGGATTTAGCCAGGCCAGGGCCTCCCCGGTGAGATGGGACATGATGAATGCAATTTTGGCTCGGTCGGAGTTAAACTGGTGGGACAATAGTTCAAAGTGCAGGGTGCACTGATTTATGAAGCCCCGAGCCTGGGCTGAGTCGCCTCCGAAGCGAGGAGGTGCAGAAAGCCGAGGTCCGGGGTAGGATATCATGGTGTTAGTGGACAGCGGAGCTGCCGGATTGCGAGACATGGCACTGGCGGAGGTTGTTGGTGGAGCAGTCAGAGTGTCCAGGCGAGTATTGACATTCCGCAGGTGACCCAGGATGGACTCCTGTTGGGACCTTTGACGGGACAGTTCATGACACAGGTCCGAGAGCGAGGGAGCTTGGGTGCCACCGGGTTCCATGGCCCGAGCAAACTGTAACGGGTCTGGGAGGCGGAACCTCTGGGCTACTATACAAGGGGGCGGTCCTTGTAAGGGAGCGGGTGGCGACCAGGCAGGCAATCACAGCAGGTGACCGGGACAGTCTCTAGGTGTACGGGCAGGAGGTCACGGCAAGTGATCGAGGCAGTCTCTGGAAGAACGGGCTGGAGGTCACGGCAAGTGACCGGGCAGTCTCTGGAAGAACGGGCTGGAGGTCACGGCAAGTGACCGGGGCAGTCTCTAGGTAAAGGGTAGGTACGACCTGTGATGGCTGAACCTCCAGGTAGGCTAGCAAGGCAGATGGAGGATGTGTGCTCCCAGGTGAGCAAGCGAGAGTCTCTGGAATAGCAGGTGGTCACAGCACGTGACGGCGGAGCCTCCAGGTAGGCAAGCAGGCAGGTAGCGGAGAAGCGCTCCCAGGTGAGCGGGCAAGAGTCTCTGGAATAGCTGGTGGTCACAGCACGTGACAGCGGAGCCTCCGGGCTGGCAAGCAGGCAGGTAGCGGAGAAGCGCTCCCAGGTGAGCGGGCAAGAGTCTGGAATAGCTGGTGGTCACAGCACGTGACAGCGGAGCCTCCGGGCTGGCAAGCAGGCAGGTAGCGGAGAAGCGCTCCCAGGTGAGCGAGCAAGAGTCTGGAATAGCTGGTGGTCACAGCACGTGACAGCGGAGCCTCCGGGCAGGCAAGCAGGCAGGTAGCGGAGAAGCGCTCCCAGGTGAGCGGGCAAGCTGGTCCATAGACAGACTGACCGGAGTTGTAAGGCAGACCGTCGGACCTCAGGCAAGCAGGCAGGTAGCTGATGTGCGCTCCCAGGTGAGCGGGCAAGTTGGTCCTTAGACAGACTGACCGGAGTTGTAAGGCAGACCGTCGGACCTCAGGCAGGCAGGCAGGTAACAGGAAATCAGGCAGGATTAGGACAGCAAGCTGGCAGGAATCTGGCAGGTAACTGGCAACGGGACCTGAGGGCTGAAGCAGAGTAGAACGGTGCAACAACATTGCTCGGGCACCTCCATTTTGGAGGAGGTGCCTTATATATGGTAAAGTCCTCCGGCCATTGGCCGGGGACTCCTTAGGACGGCGCGCGCGGCCCCTTTAAGAGGGAGGGAGGGCGCGCGCGCGCGCCCTAAGCACAGTGGCCGGGAAGGAGGGCGCGCTGCCAGCAGAGCAGGAGAGGGACGCCGGGCACGGAGCAGAGCGGTGAGGGGAACAGCGTCCCTGCCTAGCAGAGGGCAGGGACGCCGGCACTACAACATGCTGTCCATTTCCTTGTGATCCTCCTTGAGATGGTTCTACTCTTTCATTGGAGTCCAGCTGTGTTTAATTAAACTGATAGGACTTGATTTGGAAAGGCACACACCTGTCTATATAAGACCTCACAGCTCACAGTGCATGTCAGACCAAATGACCAGTATTGAGTAGAAGCCCCCTTTTGAGCTAGTGCATCCATGAGTCTTCTTGGGAATGATGCAACAAGTTTTTCACACCTGGATTTGGGGTTCCTCTGCCATTCTTCCTTGCAGATCCTCTCCAGTTCTGTCAGGTTGGATGGTGAACGTTGGTGGACAGCCATTTTCAGGTCTCTCCAGAGATGTTCAATTGGGTTTAGGTCAGGGCTCTGGCTGGGCCAGTCTAGAATGGTCACAGAGTTGTTCTGAAGCCACTCCTTTGTTATTTTAACTGTGTGCTTAGGGTCATTGTCTTGTTGGAAGGTGAACCTTCGGCCAAGTCTGAGGTCCAGAGCACTCTGGAAGAGGTTTTCATCCAGGATATCTGTGTACTTGGCCGCATTCATGTTTCTTTCAATTCCAACCAGTCGTCCTGTCCCTGCAGCTGAAAAACACCCCCATGATGCTGCCACCACCATGTTTCACTGTTGGGATTGTATTGGGCAGGTGATGAGCAGTGCCTGTTTTTTTCCACACATACCCCTTAGAATTATCACCAAAAAGTTCTATCTTAGTCTCATCAGACCAAAGAATCTTATTTCTCATAGACTGGGAGTCCTTCATGTGTTTTTAAGCAAACTCTGTGCAGGCTTTCATATGTCTTGCACTGAGGAGAGGCTTCCGTTGGGCCACTCTGCCATAAAGGCTCGACTTGTGGAGGGCTGCAGTGATAGTTGACTTTATGCAACTTTCTCCCATCTCCCTACTGCATCTTTGGAGCTGAGCCACAGTGATCTTGGGGTTCATCTTTACCTCTCTCACCAAGGCTCTTCTCCCACGATTGCTCAGTTTAGCTGGACGGCCAGGTCTAGGAAGACTTCTGGTGGTCCCAAACTTCTTCCACTTAAGGATTATGGAGGCCACTGTGTTCTTAGGACCCTTGACTAATGCAGAAATTCTTTTGTAAACTTGGCCAGATCTGTGCCTTGCCACAATTCTGTCTCTAAGCTCCTTGGGCAGTGTCAGGATGCCAGGTTTAATTTTACTTTGCCAGTAGTTTTTCCCTTAGCCAAGATGGCTTCCATTGCCTCACTGAGGTCATGTGTTTCCTGCCTGTGGACCTACTTAAACTGCATGTGTTGCAATCATGCCTTGCCTGAGTATTGTGTGCTTTTAGCTTTCTACTCACCTGTGCTAGCCCTCTGAATAGAGTCTTGCTGACTTTGTGTTTACTCCTAGTCATCCGCTGAAAGGATTGCTGCCTGAATCCTCTGCTAAGGGGACTTCTGCTGAAAGGAACCGCTGGCTGTTGTTCACTCACGCTGGGATCTCTGAACTTTTGTCTTCCTGAAGAAAACTTCTCCTGGATCTCTACACCTCTGGTATAGTCACCATCTTGCTCTGTGTTTAAATACCCGGCTCCAGCTCTGCTTAAGACATCGCTGTTTCCTCCGCTGCACCTCCTGCATTCTTCAATATCCAGATCCATATTCCAGTTTGTCTTCTCTTCTGCACTACGTAAGTCCACAATCAACTGAGGAATACCTACGTCTGCTTACTATCCTTATTTCTGTTTGCATATTACTGTACCTAAGTAAACTTGGACTATCGTTAACGTTTACATACCCTAATAGTAATGAAGGCCGTGCCTTACAGATTAGGTTCTAAGAAGTATTGTTTGGAATGAACTTACCTTCATAAACTGTTTGCTGTGATCTTTTGCACTTGAGTTTAAAATAGACTTTCACACTACTCTTGTCTCAGTCTCTGCTTTTGGCCCACGCCATTGGACTTCAGGGTATCTACTAACATCGTAACAGGCAGTTCCTTTGAGCTCATGATTCTCATTTGGTCTGACATGCACTGTGAGCTGTGAGGTCTTATATAGACAGGTGTGTGCCTTTCCAAATCAAGTCCTATCAGTTTAATTAAACACAGCTGGACTCCAATGAAAGAGTAGAACCATCTCAAGGAGGATCACAAGAAATGGACAGCATGTGACTTAAATATGAGCAAAGGGTCTGAATACTTATGACCATGTGATATTTCAGTTTTCCTTTTTTAATAAATTTGCAAAAATTTCTACATTTCTGTTTTTTTTTCAGTCAAGATGGGGTGCACAGTGTACTTTAATGAGAAGAAAAAAAGAACTTTTTAGAATTTACCAAATGGCTGCAATGAAACAAAGAGTGAAAGATGTAAAGGGGTCTGAATGCTTTCCGTACCCACTGTATATAGTACTCAATGTTCCAGGCAGTGGGAGGCATTACTGGGATCCAGAGCAGTCGCTCCAGTCACGTCCAGAGCCTAAGGTCTGGCATAGGAGCTGCCGGACACTTTGTGTGCTCTGAAGTACAAAGGAAGATGGACAGGGACCTGCATAGATGGAAGTTGAAGGCCAGTCCCGGGTGCACTGCAGAGGTGGACGAGAAATACAGGATGAGCTAGCAACAGGGCTGAAGAGGAGTTATGCTAAGAAGGAGGATAATGTGAATTGCTGTGCCTTATCCCATCTGTACCCACCTGATGAACTTGAACTGTCAAGTATATGTTTGACTGTTACAAAGAACTTCGTGTTCCCTAAATTGTGAGCGGCGGCTTCTGAGGACAGAAGCCTGAAGGCAGTGGAGGCCTGCGGCCTACAAGAGAGTGTGCTGCACCCCACACCCTAGAGCACACTGGGACTGGGACACCCATTGTCTGTAAAGTGCCAGAGCGAAATCAGACCGACGTTCAGTCACGACTACCGCTCTGTGCCACTTTACAAGATGAGTGATAAGGGAACTTCTCCATCAGAAGAGACGAGGAAATAATGGTCGCTGCCCAAACTGTGACAAGAACAGGACCACAATGCAACAAGAACTGTCTCACAATGCTCTTGGAACTTTCCCATAATGCATTGCAAATTGAAACTAGAGCAAATACATTAAATCACTAGCAGACAGTGCCGTTATCAAACAATAAAAAAGAGACAGGATTCAAATGCAAGCAACATAATGTCAGAACTGATATACACATAAAGTGACTAGATTCCCTGGATAGCTAAATTCGCTGCTGAGGCAAGAACACGGGCTGCCCAGCACTATTTAAGTGCACCCCATGAAGATAGACACTCTAATTTACAAGGCCATAACATATAGGTGCATCTCACAAAATTAGAATATCATCAAAAAGTTAATTTATTTCAGTTCTTCAATGCAAAAAGTGAACCTCATATATTATATAGAGTCATTACAAACACAGTGATCTATTTCAAGTGTTTATTTCTGTTAATGTTGATGATTATGGCTTATAGCCAATGAAAACACAAAAGTCATTAACTCAGTAAATTAAAATAATTAACAAAAAACACCTGCAAAGACTTCCTAAGCATTTAAAAAGGTCCCTTAGTCTGTTTTAGTAGGCTCCACAATCATGACAATCATGGTGAAGACTGCTGACTTGACAGATGTCCAGAGTTCCAATTTTCATTTGAAATCAAGGTCCCAGAGTCTGGAAGAAGAGTGGAGAGGCCACAATCCAAGCTGCTTGAGGTCTAGTGTGAAGTTTCCACAATCAGTGATGGTTTGGGGAGCCGTGTCATCTGCTGGTGTAGGTCCACTGTGTTTTTTCAACACCAAAGTCAGCGCAGCCGTCTACCAGGAAATTTTAGAGCACTTCATGCTTCCCTCTGCCACAGTATCAAGCTACCAGGGGGGCAAAGGGGGCGGTGGCCCCGGGCCCCTCGCTCTTAGGGGGCCCATCCAGGGCTACGCCAGTGTAACTGTATCTAGCATGCCCCTGGTGCCAGCATCGGGCCCCACTGCCCGCCACCGCCGCAAGTTTACTGATGAGAGAGGGAGCGCGGATCTCTCTCCCATTAGTCCCTTCTGTGACTGACGTCTCTGACATCATCACTTGGCGCCCAGCCCGCTGTGCTGAAGATGTGTGCGTGCTGGGTGCTCTGAGCAGCGAGGGAACCAGGAGGAGAGATGAGTACTGTTTATTTATTTTTTGCCGGGTGGGGGGCGGCATTATATTACAGACTCTGCCTATGGGAAGGGGGAGGTGCATTATACTACAGACTCTGCCTATGGGGGAGCATTATCCTAAAGACTCTGCCCACAGAGAGGGGGGGCATTATACTAAAGACTCTGCCTATGGGGAGGGGGGGCATTATACTACAGACTGTCTATGGGGAGGGGGGGAGCATTATACTAAAGCCTCTGTCTATGGGGGGGCATTCTACTACAGACTCTGCCTATGGGGGGCATTATACTACAGACTCTGTTTATGAGCAGGGGAGAGCAGTAGACTACAGACTCTGCCTATGGGGGGACATTGTACTACAGACTCTGCCTATAAGAGGGGGAGCATTATACTACAGACTCTGCCTATGGGGGGTGCATTTTACTACATACTCTGCCTATAGGTGGGGCATTATACTACAGACGCTGCCTATGAGATGGGGGGGGCATTATATCACAGACTCTGCCTATGAGGAGGGGGGGCACATTATACTACAGACTCTGCCTATGAGATGGGGGGGCATTATACTAAAGATTCTGCCTATGAGGAGGGGGGGATTATACTACAGACTCTGACTATGAGGAGGGGGGAGCATTATACTACAGACTCTGCCTATGGGGGGGCATTATACTACAGACTCTGCCTATAAGGAGGGGGGGAGCATTATACTACAGACTCTGCCTATGGGGGGGACATTGTACTACAGACTCTGCCTATAAGAGGGGGAGCATTATACTACAGACTCTGCCTATGGGGGGTGCATTTTACTACAGACTCTGCCTTTAGGTGGGGCATTATACTACAGGCGCTGCCTATGAGATGGGGGGGCATTATACCACAGACTCTGCCTATGAGGAGGGGGGGCACATTACACTACAGACTCTGCCTATGAGATGGGGGGGGGGCATTATACTACAGATTCTGCCTATGAGGAGGGGGGGGCATTATACTACAGACTCTGCCTATGAGGAGGGGGGAGCATTATACTACAGACTCTGCCTATGGGGGGGGCATTATACTGCAGACTCTGCCTATGGGGGGGCATTATACCACAGACTCTGCCTATGAGGAGGGGGGGAGCATTATACTACAGACTCTGCCTATGGGGGGGAGCTTTATACTACAGACTCTGTCAATGGGGGGAGCATTTTACTACAGACTCTGCCTATAGGGGCGCATTATACTATACGAAGGACTATGGGGAGTGCATTATACTATATTGAGGACTATCTGGTGCATTATACTATATGTAGGCTATTTATACAGTGTGGGAGATAATGTGGGTTCTTTGAACAGCGTGGGGGCCATCATACAGTGTGGGAGATAATGTGGGGTCTTTGTATAGTGTGGAGGCCATCATACAGTGTTGGAGCCATCAGCTTGGGGGCTACTAAGGGGTCAGTATACTTTGTGGGGGTACTATACAGTGAGGGGGAATTATATCGTGAATAGGAGAACATCATACTGGTTAGAGCGGAGCTCTACATGGGGGGAGACTCAGGACATTATTAAATCTTAGGTGGGCACTTATTGTTATAGGGGAACTCAGGTTATCGTGACTGTCGAAGGGGCACTATTACTTTCTAGGGGGCACAATGTGGGCACTGTTTTCTAGGACACTTGCACACGGCATTACTTTATTTTAGAGGTTTGTTTTACCATCTAGAGGGCACACAGTAGGTGCAGTAATAGGGACACATTTTGCAGCAGAGGCTCAGTATTGGGGTATCAGCAGGATGAGAAGTTTGTGCAGGTTGGGGATAGATGTGGTCAGTGCCTGAAATGTAAGGAGTCAAATGTGTCTTTGTTGTGATCTCTGCATACCTGAGACTCTGAGTCCTGGCTGGAGAAGTTGTCGTGTCGGTCTGGGCTAGATGGAAAAGACGGGAAAAGTGAACAATTTAATCAGAAAGAACGTCAGCTGTAAGGTACTATATATAACTGAGCTGTGATCTCTTATATGTTTTGCAGGACTGGCATCTATCAATATATGTCACCATATGGCGGTAATATCAGTGCTGGTCTTTGTATAGAGATTATTTTTAGTAACAGCGCGGTCATCTGCTGAGGTTTTCCTACATCAACTATCTGGGTGCGCCGCTATAGTTGGAATCAGGGTTACCTGGTTAGAGGCCCACTCAGAAGTTTCGGCCCCCTGAACCAAAACCTTAGCTACGCCAAGCTTTTTGGAGATGGAAATTTCATTCTCCAGCAGGACTTGGCCCCTGTCCACACTGACAAAAGTACTAATACCTGGTTTAAAACAACAGTATCACTGTGCTTGATTGGCAGCAAACTCACCTGACCTTAACCCCATAAAGAATCTATGGGGTATTGTCAAGAGGAAAATGAGAGACACCAGACCCAACAATGCAGACGAGCTGAAGGCTTCTATCAAAGCCACCTGGGCTTCCATAACCCCTCAGCAGTGTCACAGGCTGATCGCCTCCATGCCACATTGCCACATTGATGCAGTAATTGATGTAAAAGGATCCCCGACCAAGTATTGAGGGCATTTATTGAACATACATTTCAGTAGGATAACATTTTGGATTTTGAAAACATTTTTCAAGCTGTTGTTATAAGGTATTCTAATTAATTGAAATAATGACTTTTGAGTTTTCATTGGCTGTAAGCCATAATCATCAATATTAACAGAAATAAACACGTGAAATAGATCACTCTGTGTGTAATGGCTCTATGTAGTATATGAGTTTCACGTTTTGTATTGAAGAACTGAAATAAATTAACTTTTCTGGTGATATTCTAATTTTGTGAGATGCACCTGTAGATGGGCTTGGCTGCACCCTGAATAAAAATAGCATGTAAAAAATATATATGATATATATGAGGTATTGGTCGATATTTTGGCCAAAATATACAAGCTCGCAACCTGCTCAAGGGTCCTCATACTTGCGAGTCCCTACACTAACATTAAAAGCAAAGTCACAAAAACAAGGAATTAAAGTTCCCACCAAAATTCAAGAATTAACACAGCAAATACAGCAACAATAATTACAAGGATGCAGCAAACCCATATAATGAAGAAGTCAGCAACACAGGTGCAAAATATTGATGAGACAACCACTCACAACCTACCAATTCATGGAGGGGGTGATTGCTTAGTATTAAAACTGCACACAAATAAGCCTTGTATAGGGCACTGGTCACACATAGGTAGTGCACAATGTCTGGCTTACAGCCTATTAGTGAAGCCCAAACTATTAGATTAGGCGGGCTGCCCAGCACTTTTTAAGTGCACCCCATGAAGACAGACACCCTAGTTTACAAGGCCAACATTGATGGGTCTGGCTGCACCCTGAATAAAAATAACGTGCAAAAAATATATATGATATATATGAGGTATTAGTAAATATTTTGGCCAAAATACACAAGCTCGCAACCCGCGTCAAGGGTCCTCATACTTGCGAGTCCCTACACTAACATTAAAAGCAAAGACAAATTTAAATTCCCACCAAAATTCAAGAATTAACACAGGAAAAAAGGGCAACAGTGTTTACCTGCCTAGGTCTCAGTACTAATCATACCATATAATAACGATGACAGCAATACAGGTGCAAAATACTGATGTGACAACCACTCACATATTACCAATTAATGGAGGGGGGTGATTACATAGTATTAAAACTGCACACAAAATTATATGGGATTGCTACATCCTAATAGTGCATTAGTTCTGAGATCTGGGCAGGTAAATGCTATATTAATAATTGATTTTTTGAGGAAAGTTAAATTCTCTTTTGTTGGCTTTACTTTTAATCTAACTGAAATACACATAAGCTTTTTTCCTAAACATTAGGATCTGTGTAGAGCCATCAGCTCAAAAAGGCTTCCTTTGACAGACTTGGCATAAGCAGGTCAAAAGGAACCCTGATCTTTACCATTACACCCCTTTAGAGGAATGGAGACTTACCACATGCTCAGGGTTGCATCTACAGAGTAGCTGCTGGCCAGAGGAGCGAGCTTGAGGCTATAACTCTAACTAAAGCTTTTTTATTACTAAATGATGGGTTCTGTCTAAGGCCATTGGCTCAAAAAGGCTTCCTCGGACAGACTTGGCGCAAGCTACTCCATTCTGCAGATCCCAAGGGAACCCTGGCCTTTACCATTACACCCCTGTACAGGGATAGATACTTACCATAGGCCCAGGGTTGCATCTACAGAGTAGCTGCTGGCCGGAGGAGCGAGCTTGAGGCTATAGTGGTTGATTCAACTCTAACTAAAGCTTTTTTTTCCTAAATACTGGGATCTGTTTAAGGCTGTTGGCTCAAACAGACTTCCTCGGACAGACTTGGCGCAAGCTACTCCATTCTGCAGATCCCAAGGGAACCCTGGTTTTTACCATTACACCCCTGTACAGGGATAGATACTTACCATAGGCCCAGGGTTGCATCTACAGAGTAGCTGCTGGCCGGAGGAGTGCGCTTGAGGCTTGAGTAGTTGAGTCAATCCTAACTAAAGAAAAACCTATCTAATGACACTTTCTTGTTAGGACCTGTCTGAGGCCTATGGCTCAAAAAAGCTTCTTTGGAAAAACTTGGCAAAAGCCAGTCTATCCTACAGGTTCCAAAGGAACTCTGACCTTCACTCTTACATCCCTGTACAGTGATAAAGACTTATTACAGGGCCTTGATTGCATCTACATAGTAGATGCTGACTGGAGGGGCAAACTTAAGGTTAGAATGGTTCAGCCAACCCTAACTATTGCTTCTTTCTTAAATGTTAGGATATTTCTGAGGCCGTTGGCTCAAACAGGCTTCCTTGGACAGACTTGGCGCAAAACACACCATTTCTGATGTTTCCAAATGAACCCTGGGCTTCACCCTTGAACCTCTATACAGGGACCGTTTCATAGTTTTAAGGTTGAAAGACACAAGTCCATCAAGTTCAACCTAAAAGCTAATGTGTTGATCCAGAGGAAGGCAAAAACCCCATGAGGCAGATGCTAATTGCCCCATATTAGGGGAAAAATTCCTTCCCGACTCCACATATGGCAATCAGACTAGTTCCCTGGATCAACGTCCCATAACAAAATCTAGTACGGATAACCTGCAATTTTATATTATTCAAGAAAGGCACACACATGCCCTCCTTGAATTTTTTTTAGAAAATTAAGTATTTCAATTTCATGTGGTAGAGAGTTTCATAACCTCATTGCTCACACAATAAAAATTTGCCAACTAACTTCCTTTAGACAAAGTGAATTAGGATCTTTATGCTAGAGTAATTGAATTAACTCTAACTGAAATAGATTAATGCTTTTTTCCTAAATGTTGAAATTTGTTTAAATCCATCAGCTCAAAAAGGCTTTCTCGGACAGACTTGGCGCAAGCTACTCCATTCTGCAGATCCCAAGGGAACCCTGGCCTTTACCATTACACCCCTGTACAGGGATAGATACTTACCATAGGCCCAGGGCTGCATCTACAGAGTAGCTGCTGGCCGGAGGAGCGAGCTTGAGGCTATAGTGGTTGATTCAACTCTAACTAAAGCTTTTTTTTCCTAAATACTGGGATCTGTTTAAGGCTGTTGGCTCAAACAGACTTCCTCGGACAGACTTGGCGCAAGCTACTCCATTCTGCAGATCCCAAGGGAACCCTGGTTTTTACCATTACACACCTGTACAGGGATAGATACTTACCATAGGCCCAGGGTTGCATCTACAGAGTAGCTGCTGGCCGGAGGAGTGCGCTTGAGGCTTGAGTAGTTGAATCAATCCTAACTAAAGAAAAACCTATCTAATGCCACTTTCTTGTTAGGACCTGTCTGAGGCCTATGGCTCAAAAAAGCTTCTTTGGAAAGACTTGGCAAAAGCCAGTCTATCCTACAGGTTCCAAAGGAACTCTGGCCTTCACTCTTACAGCCATGTACAGTGCTAAAGACTTATTACAGGGCCTTGATTGCATCTACATAGTAGATGCTGACTGGAGGGGCAAACTTAAAGTTAGAATGGTTCAGCCAACCCTAACTATTGCTACTTTCTTAAATGTTAGGATATTTCTGAGGCCATTGGCTCAAACAGGCTTCCTTGGACAGACTTGGCGCAAGACACACCATTTCTGATGTTTCCAAATGAACCCTGGGCTTCACCCTTGAACCTCTATACAGGGACCGTTTCATAGTTTTAAGGTTGAAAGACACAAGTCTGTCAAGTTCAACCTAAAAGCTAATGTGTTGATCCAGAGGAAGGCAAAAACCCCATGAGGCAGATGCTAATTGCCCCATATTAGGGGAAAAATTCCTTCCCGACTCCACATATGGCAATCAGACTAGTTCCCTGGATCAACGTCCCATAACAAAATCTAGTACGGATAACCTGCAATTTTATATTATTTAATAAAGGCACACACATGCCCTCCTTGAATTTTTTTTAGAAAATTAAGTATTTCAATTTCATGTGGTAGAGAGTTTCATAACCTCATTGCTCACACAATAAAAATTTGCCAACTAACTTCCTTTAGACAAAGTGAATTAGGATCTTTATGCTAGAGTAATTGAATTAACTCTAACTGAAATAGATTAATGCTTTTTTCCTAAATGTTGAAATTTGTTTAAATCCATCAGCTCAAAAAGGCTTTCTCGGACAGACTTGGCGCAAGCTACTCCATTCTGCAGATCCCAAGGGAACCCTGGCCTTTACCATTACACCCCTGTACAGGGATAGATACTTACCATAGGCCCAGGGTTGCATCTACAGAGTAGCTGCTGGCCGGAGGAGCGAGCTTGAGGCTATAGTGGTTGATTCAACTCTAACTAAAGCTTTTTTTTCCTAAATACTGGGATCTGTTTAAGGCTGTTGGCTCAAACAGACTTCCTCGGACAGACTTGGCGCAAGCTACTCTATTCTGCAGATCCCAAGGGAACCCTGGTTTTTACCATTACACCCCTGTACAGGGATAGATACTTACCATAGGCCCAGGGTTGCATCTACAGAGTAGCTGCTGGCCGGAGGAGTGCGCTTGAGGCTTGAGTAGTTGAGTCAATCCTAACTAAAGAAAAACCTATCTAATGACACTTTCTTGTTAGGACCTGTCTGAGGCCTATGGCTCAAAAAAGCTTCTTTGGAAAAACTTGGCAAAAGCCAGTCTATCCTACAGGTTCCAAAGGAACTCTGACCTTCACTCTTACATCCCTGTACAGTGATAAAGACTTATTACAGGGCCTTGATTGCATCTACATAGTAGATGCTGACTGGAGGGGCAAACTTAAGTTTAGAATGGTTCAGCCAACCCTAACTATTGCTACTTTCTTAAATGTTAGGATATTTCTGAGGCCGTTGGCTCAAACAGGCTTCCTTGGACAGACTTGGCGCAAAACACACCATTTCTGATGTTTCCAAATGAACCCTGGGCTTCACCCTTGAACCTCTATACAGGGACCGTTTCATAGTTTTAAGGTTGAAAGACACAAGTCCATCAAGTTCAACCTAAAAGCTAATGTGTTGATCCAGAGGAAGGCAAAAACCCCATGAGGCAGATGCTAATTGCCCCATATTAGGGGAAAAATTCCTTCCCGACTCCACATATGGCAATCAGACTAGTTCCCTGGATCAACGTCCCATAACAAAATCTAGTACGGATAACCTGCAATTTTATATTATTCAAGAAAGGCACACACATGCCCTTCTTGAATTTTTTTTAGAAAATTAAGTATTTCAATTTCATGTGGTAGAGAGTTTCATAACCTCATTGCTCACACAATAAAAATTTGCCAACTAACTTCCTTTAGACAAAGTGAATTAGGATCTTTATGCTAGAGTAATTGAATTAACTCTAACTGAAATAGATTAATGCTTTTTTCCTAAATGTTGAAATTTGTTTAAATCCATCAGCTCAAAAAGGCTTTCTCGGACAGACTTGGCGCAAGCTACTCCATTCTGCAGATCCCAAGGGAACCCTGGCCTTTACCATTACACCCCTGTACAGGGATAGATACTTACCATAGGCCCAGGGCTGCATCTACAGAGTAGCTGCTGGCCGGAGGAGCGAGCTTGAGGCTATAGTGGTTGATTCAACTCTAACTAAAGCTTTTTTTTCCTAAATACTGGGATCTGTTTAAGGCTGTTGGCTCAAACAGACTTCCTCGGACAGACTTGGCGCAAGCTACTCCATTCTGCAGATCCCAAGGGAACCCTGGTTTTTACCATTACACACCTGTACAGGGATAGATACTTACCATAGGCCCAGGGTTGCATCTACAGAGTAGCTGCTGGCCGGAGGAGTGCGCTTGAGGCTTGAGTAGTTGAATCAATCCTAACTAAAGAAAAACCTATCTAATGCCACTTTCTTGTTAGGACCTGTCTGAGGCCTATGGCTCAAAAAAGCTTCTTTGGAAAGACTTGGCAAAAGCCAGTCTATCCTACAGGTTCCAAAGGAACTCTGGCCTTCACTCTTACAGCCATGTACAGTGATAAAGACTTATTACGGGGCCTTGATTGCATCTACATAGTAGATGCTGACTGGAGGGGCAAACTTAAAGTTAGAATGGTTCAGCCAACCCTAGCTATTGCTACTTTCTTAAATGTTAGGATATTTCTGAGGCCATTGGCTCAAACAGGCTTCCTTGGACAGACTTGGCGCAAGACACACCATTTCTGATGTTTCCAAATGAACCCTGGGCTTCACCCTTGAACCTCTATACAGGGACCGTTTCATAGTTTTAAGGTTGAAAGACACAAGTCTGTCAAGTTCAACCTAAAAGCTAATGTGTTGATCCAGAGGAAGGCAAAAACCCCATGAGGCAGATGCTAATTGCCCCATATTAGGGGAAAAATTCCTTCCCGACTCCACATATGGCAATCAGACTAGTTCCCTGGATCAACGTCCCATAACAAAATCTAGTACGGATAACCTGCAATTTTATATTATTTAATAAAGGCACACACATGCCCTCCTTGAATTTTTTTTAGAAAATTAAGTATTTCAATTTCATGTGGTAGAGAGTTTCATAACCTCATTGCTCACACAATAAAAATTTGCCAACTAACTTCCTTTAGACAAAGTGAATTAGGATCTTTATGCTAGAGTAATTGAATTAACTCTAACTGAAATAGATTAATGCTTTTTTCCTAAATGTTGAAATTTGTTTAAATCCATCAGCTCAAAAAGGCTTTCTCGGACAGACTTGGCGCAAGCTACTCCATTCTGCAGATCCCAAGGGAACCCTGGCCTTTACCATTACACCCCTGTACAGGGATAGATACTTACCATAGGCCCAGGGTTGCATCTACAGAGTAGCTGCTGGCCGGAGGAGCGAGCTTGAGGCTATAGTGGTTGATTCAACTCTAACTAAAGCTTTTTTTTCCTAAATACTGGGATCTGTTTAAGGCTGTTGGCTCAAACAGACTTCCTCGGACAGACTTGGCGCAAGCTACTCTATTCTGCAGATCCCAAGGGAACCCTGGTTTTTACCATTACACCCCTGTACAGGGATAGATACTTACCATAGGCCCAGGGTTGCATCTACAGAGTAGCTGCTGGCCGGAGGAGTGCGCTTGAGGCTTGAGTAGTTGAGTCAATCCTAACTAAAGAAAAACCTATCTAATGACACTTTCTTGTTAGGACCTGTCTGAGGCCTATGGCTCAAAAAAGCTTCTTTGGAAAAACTTGGCAAAAGCCAGTCTATCCTACAGGTTCCAAAGGAACTCTGACCTTCACTCTTACATCCCTGTACAGTGATAAAGACTTATTACAGGGCCTTGATTGCATCTACATAGTAGATGCTGACTGGAGGGGCAAACTTAAGTTTAGAATGGTTCAGCCAACCCTAACTATTGCTACTTTCTTAAATGTTAGGATATTTCTGAGGCCGTTGGCTCAAACAGGCTTCCTTGGACAGACTTGGCGCAAAACACACCATTTCTGATGTTTCCAAATGAACCCTGGGCTTCACCCTTGAACCTCTATACAGGGACCGTTTCATAGTTTTAAGGTTGAAAGACACAAGTCCATCAAGTTCAACCTAAAAGCTAATGTGTTGATCCAGAGGAAGGCAAAAACCCCATGAGGCAGATGCTAATTGCCCCATATTAGGGGAAAAATTCCTTCCCGACTCCACATATGGCAATCAGACTAGTTCCCTGGATCAACGTCCCATAACAAAATCTAGTACGGATAACCTGCAATTTTATATTATTCAAGAAAGGCACACACATGCCCTTCTTGAATTTTTTTTAGAAAATTAAGTATTTCAATTTCATGTGGTAGAGAGTTTCATAACCTCATTGCTCACACAATAAAAATTTGCCAACTAACTTCCTTTAGACAAAGTGAATTAGGATCTTTATGCTAGAGTAATTGAATTAACTCTAACTGAAATAGATTAATGCTTTTTTCCTAAATGTTGAAATTTGTTTAAATCCATCAGCTCAAAAAGGCTTTCTCGGACAGACTTGGCGCAAGCTACTCCATTCTGCAGATCCCAAGGGAACCCTGGCCTTTACCATTACACCCCTGTACAGGGATAGATACTTACCATAGGCCCAGGGCTGCATCTACAGAGTAGCTGCTGGCCGGAGGAGCGAGCTTGAGGCTATAGTGGTTGATTCAACTCTAACTAAAGCTTTTTTTTCCTAAATACTGGGATCTGTTTAAGGCTGTTGGCTCAAACAGACTTCCTCGGACAGACTTGGCGCAAGCTACTCCATTCTGCAGATCCCAAGGGAACCCTGGTTTTTACCATTACACACCTGTACAGGGATAGATACTTACCATAGGCCCAGGGTTGCATCTACAGAGTAGCTGCTGGCCGGAGGAGTGCGCTTGAGGCTTGAGTAGTTGAATCAATCCTAACTAAAGAAAAACCTATCTAATGCCACTTTCTTGTTAGGACCTGTCTGAGGCCTATGGCTCAAAAAAGCTTCTTTGGAAAGACTTGGCAAAAGCCAGTCTATCCTACAGGTTCCAAAGGAACTCTGGCCTTCACTCTTACAGCCATGTACAGTGATAAAGACTTATTACGGGGCCTTGATTGCATCTACATAGTAGATGCTGACTGGAGGGGCAAACTTAAAGTTAGAATGGTTCAGCCAACCCTAGCTATTGCTACTTTCTTAAATGTTAGGATATTTCTGAGGCCATTGGCTCAAACAGGCTTCCTTGGACAGACTTGGCGCAAGACACACCATTTCTGATGTTTGCAAATGAACCCTGGGCTTCACCCTTGAACCTCTATACAGGGACCGTTTCATAGTTTTAAGGTTGAAAGACACAAGTCTGTCAAGTTCAACCTAAAAGCTAATGTGTTGATCCAGAGGAAGGCAAAAACCCCATGAGGCAGATGCTAATTGCCCCATATTAGGGGAAAAATTCCTTCCCGACTCCACATATGGCAATCAGACTAGTTCCCTGGATCAACGTCCCATAACAAAATCTAGTACGGATAACCTGCAATTTTATATTATTTAAGAAAGGCACACACATGCCCTCCTTGAATTTTTTTTAGAAAATTAAGTATTTCAATTTCATGTGGTAGAGAGTTTCATAACCTCATTGCTCACACAATAAAAATTTGCCAACTAACTTCCTTTAGACAAAGTGAATTAGGATCTTTATGCTAGAGTAATTGAATTAACTCTAACTGAAATAGATTAATGCTTTTTTCCTAAATGTTGAAATTTGTTTAAATCCATCAGCTCAAAAAGGCTTTCTCGGACAGACTTGGCGCAAGCTACTCCATTCTGCAGATCCCAAGGGAACCCTGGCCTTTACCATTACACCCCTGTACAGGGATAGATACTTACCATAGGCCCAGGGCTGCATCTACAGAGTAGCTGCTGGCCGGAGGAGCGAGCTTGAGGCTATAGTGGTTGATTCAACTCTAACTAAAGCTTTTTTTTTCCTAAATACTGGGATCTGTTTAAGGCTGTTGGCTCAAACAGACTTCCTCGGACAGACTTGGCGCAAGCTACTCCATTCTGCAGATCCCAAGGGAACCCTGGTTTTTACCATTACACCCCTGTACAGGGATAGATACTTACCATAGGCCCAGGGTTGCATCTACAGAGTAGCTGCTGGCCGGAGGAGTGCGCTTGAGGCTTGAGTAGTTGAATCAATCCTAACTAAAGGAAAACCTATCTAATGCCACTTTCTTGTTAGGACCTGTCTGAGGCCTATGGCTCAAAAAAGCTTCTTTGGAAAGACTTGGCAAAAGCCAGTCTATCCTACAGGTTCCAAAGGAACTCTGGCCTTCACTCTTACAGCCCTGTACAGCGATAAAGACTTATTACAGGGCCTTGATTGCATCTACATAGTAGATGCTGACTGGAGGGGCAAACTTAAGGCTAGAATGGTTCAGCCAACCCTAACTATTGCTACTTTCTTCAATGTTAAGATATTTCTGAGGCCGTTGGCTCAAACAGGCTTCCTTGGACAGACTGGGCGCAAAACACACCATTTCTGATGTTTGCAAATGAACCCTGGGCTTCACCCTTCAACCTCTATACAGGGACCGTTTCATAGTTTTAAGGTTGAAAGACACAAGTCCATCAAGTTCAACCTAAAAGCTAATGTGTTGATCCAGAGGAAGGCAAAAACCCCATGAGGCAGATGCTAATTGCCCCATATTAGGGGAAAAATTCCTTCCCGACTCCACATATGGCAATCAGACTAGTTCCCTGGATCAACGTCCCATAACAAAATCTAGTACGGATAACCTGCAATTTTATATTATTCAAGAAAGGCACACACATGCCCTCCTTGAATTTTTTTTAGAAAATTAAGTATTTCAATTTCATGTGGTAGAGAGTTTCATAACCTCATTGCTCACACAATAAAAATTTGCCAACTAACTTCCTTTAGACAAAGTGAATTAGGATCTTTATGCTAGAGTAATTGAATTAACTCTAACTGAAATAGATTAATGCTTTTTTCCTAAATGTTGAAATTTGTTTAAATCCATCAGCTCAAAAAGGCTTTCTCGGACAGACTTGGCGCAAGCTACTCCATTCTGCAGATCCCAAGGGAACCCTGGCCTTTACCATTACACCCCTGTACAGGGATAGATACTTACCATAGGCCCAGGGCTGCATCTACAGAGTAGCTGCTGGCCGGAGGAGCGAGCTTGAGGCTATAGTGGTTGATTCAACTCTAACTAAAGCTTTTTTTTCCTAAATACTGGGATCTGTTTAAGGCTCTTGGCTCAAACAGACTTCCTCGGACAGACTTGGCGCAAGCTACTCCATTCTGCAGATCCCAAGGGAACTCTGTTTTTTACCATTACACCCCTGTACAGGGATAGATACTTACCATAGGCCCAGGGTTGCATCTACAGAGTAGCTGCTGGCCGGAGGAGTGCGCTTGGGGCTTGAGTAGTTGAATCAATCCTAACTAAAGAAAAACCTATCTAATGCCACTTTCTTGTTAGGACCTGTCTGAGGCCTATGGCTCAAAAATGCTTCTTTGGAAAGACTTGGCAAAAGCCAGTCTATCCTACAGGTTCCAAAGGAACTCTGGCCTTCACTCTTTCAGCTCTGTACAGCGATAAAGACTTATTGCAGGGCCTTGATTGCATCTACATAGTAGATACTGACTGGAGGGGCAAACTTAAGGCTAGAATGGTTCAGCCAACCCTAACTATTGCTACTTTCTTAAATGTTAGGATATTTCTGAGGCCGTTAGCTCAAACAGGCTTCCTTGGACAGACTGGGCGCAAAACACACCATTTCTGATGTTTCCAAATGAACCCTGGGCTTCACCCTTGAACCTCAATACAAGGACAGTTTCATAGTTTAAAGGTTGAAAGACACAAGTCCATCAAGTTCAACCTAAAAGCTAATGTGTTGATCCAGAGGAAGGCAAAAACCCCATGAGGCAGATGCTAATTGCCCCATATTAGAGGAAAAATTCCTTCCCGACTCCACATATGGCAATCAGACTAGTTCCCTGGATCAACGTCCCATAACAAAATCTAGTACGGATAACCTGCAATTTTATATTATTCAAGAAAGGCACACATATGCCCTCCTTGAATTTTTTTTAGAAAATTAAGTATTTCAAGTTCATGTGGTAGAGAGTTCCATAACCTCATTGCTCACACAATAAAAATTTGCCAACTAACTTCCTTTAGACAAAGTGAATTAGGATCTTTATGCTAGAGTAATTGAATTAACTCTAACTGAAATAGATTAATGCTTTTTTCCTAAATGTTGAAATTTGTTTAAATCCATCAGCTCAAAAAGGCTTTCTCGGACAGACTTGGCGCAAGCTACTCCATTCTGCAGATCCCAAGGGAACCCTGGCCTTTACCATTACACCCCTGTACAGGGATAGATACTTACCATAGGCCCAGGGCTGCATCTACAGAGTAGCTGCTGGCCGGAGGAGCGAGCTTGAGGCTATAGTGGTTGATTCAACTCTAACTAAAGCTTTTTTTTCCTAAATACTGGGATCTGTTTAAGGCTGTTGGCTCAAACAGACTTCCTCGGACAGACTTGGCGCAAGCTACTCCATTCTGCAGATCCCAAGGGAACCCTGGTTTTTACCATTACACACCTGTACAGGGATAGATACTTACCATAGGCCCAGGGTTGCATCTACAGAGTAGCTGCTGGCCGGAGGAGTGCGCTTGAGGCTTGAGTAGTTGAATCAATCCTAACTAAAGAAAAACCTATCTAATGCCACTTTCTTGTTAGGACCTGTCTGAGGCCTATGGCTCAAAAAAGCTTCTTTGGAAAGACTTGGCAAAAGCCAGTCTATCCTACAGGTTCCAAAGGAACTCTGGCCTTCACTCTTACAGCCATGTACAGTGATAAAGACTTATTACGGGGCCTTGATTGCATCTACATAGTAGATGCTGACTGGAGGGGCAAACTTAAAGTTAGAATGGTTCAGCCAACCCTAGCTATTGCTACTTTCTTAAATGTTAGGATATTTCTGAGGCCATTGGCTCAAACAGGCTTCCTTGGACAGGCTTGGCGCAAGACACACCATTTCTGATGTTTGCAAATGAACCCTGGGCTTCACCCTTGAACCTCTATACAGGGACCGTTTCATAGTTTTAAGGTTGAAAGACACAAGTCTGTCAAGTTCAACCTAAAAGCTAATGTGTTGATCCAGAGGAAGGCAAAAACCCCATGAGGCAGATGCTAATTGCCCCATATTAGGGGAAAAATTCCTTCCCGACTCCACATATGGCAATCAGACTAGTTCCCTGGATCAACGTCCCATAACAAAATCTAGTACGGATAACCTGCAATTTTATATTATTTAAGAAAGGCACACACATGCCCTCCTTGAATTTTTTTTAGAAAATTAAGTATTTCAATTTCATGTGGTAGAGAGTTTCATAACCTCATTGCTCACACAATAAAAATTTGCCAACTAACTTCCTTTAGACAAAGTGAATTAGGATCTTTATGCTAGAGTAATTGAATTAACTCTAACTGAAATAGATTAATGCTTTTTTCCTAAATGTTGAAATTTGTTTAAATCCATCAGCTCAAAAAGGCTTTCTCGGACAGACTTGGCGCAAGCTACTCCATTCTGCAGATCCCAAGGGAACCCTGGCCTTTACCATTACACCCCTGTACAGGGATAGATACTTACCATAGGCCCAGGGCTGCATCTACAGAGTAGCTGCTGGCCGGAGGAGCGAGCTTGAGGCTATAGTGGTTGATTCAACTCTAACTAAAGCTTTTTTTTTCCTAAATACTGGGATCTGTTTAAGGCTGTTGGCTCAAACAGACTTCCTCGGACAGACTTGGCGCAAGCTACTCCATTCTGCAGATCCCAAGGGAACCCTGGTTTTTACCATTACACCCCTGTACAGGAATAGATACTTACCATAGGCCCAGGGTTGCATCTACAGAGTAGCTGCTGGCCGGAGGAGTGCGCTTGAGGCTTGAGTAGTTGAATCAATCCTAACTAAAGGAAAACCTATCTAATGCCACTTTCTTGTTAGGACCTGTCTGAGGCCTATGGCTCAAAAAAGCTTCTTTGGAAAGACTTGGCAAAAGCCAGTCTATCCTACAGGTTCCAAAGGAACTCTGGCCTTCACTCTTACAGCCCTGTACAGCGATAAAGACTTATTACAGGGCCTTGATTGCATCTACATAGTAGATGCTGACTGGAGGGGCAAACTTAAGGCTAGAATGGTTCAGCCAACCCTAACTATTGCTACTTTCTTCAATGTTAAGATATTTCTGAGGCCGTTGGCTCAAACAGGCTTCCTTGGACAGACTGGGCGCAAAACACACCATTTCTGATGTTTCCAAATGAACCCTGGGCTTCACCCTTGAACCTCTATACAGGGACCGTTTCATAGTTTTAAGGTTGAAAGACACAAGTCCATCAAGTTCAACCTAAAAGCTAATGTGTTGATCCAGAGGAAGGCAAAAACCCCATGAGGCAGATGCTAATTGCCCCATATTAGGGGAAAAATTCCTTCCCGACTCCACATATGGCAATCAGACTAGTTCCCTGGATCAACGTCCCATAACAAAATCTAGTACGGATAACCTGCAATTTTATATTATTCAAGAAAGGCACACACATGCCCTCCTTGAATTTTTTTTAGAAAATTAAGTATTTCAAGTTCATGTGGTAGAGAGTTCCATAACCTCATTGCTCACACAATAAAAATTTGCCAACTAACTTCCTTTAGACAAAGTGAATTAGGATCTTTATGCTAGAGTAATTGAATTAACTCTAACTGAAATAGATTAATGCTTTTTTCCTAAATGTTGAAATTTGTTTAAATCCATCAGCTCAAAAAGGCTTTCTCGGACAGACTTGGCGCAAGCTACTCCATTCTGCAGATCCCA
This sequence comes from Phyllobates terribilis, assembly GCF_046119375.1. NCBI lineage: Eukaryota > Metazoa > Chordata > Amphibia > Anura > Dendrobatidae > Phyllobates > Phyllobates terribilis. The sequence goes on from NW_027362823.1 coordinate 5,725,357, forward strand.
AGGGAACCCTGGCCTTTACCATTACACCCCTGTACAGGGATAGATACTTACCATAGGCCCAGGGCTGCATCTACAGAGTAGCTGCTGGCCGGAGGAGCGAGCTTGAGGCTATAGTGGTTGATTCAACTCTAACTAAAGCTTTTTTTTCCTAAATACTGGGATCTGTTTAAGGCTGTTGGCTCAAACAGACTTCCTCGGACAGACTTGGCGCAAGCTACTCCATTCTGCAGATCCCAAGGGAACCCTGGTTTTTACCATTACACACCTGTACAGGGATAGATACTTACCATAGGCCCAGGGTTGCATCTACAGAGTAGCTGCTGGCCGGAGGAGTGCGCTTGAGGCTTGAGTAGTTGAATCAATCCTAACTAAAGAAAAACCTATCTAATGCCACTTTCTTGTTAGGACCTGTCTGAGGCCTATGGCTCAAAAAAGCTTCTTTGGAAAGACTTGGCAAAAGCCAGTCTATCCTACAGGTTCCAAAGGAACTCTGGCCTTCACTCTTACAGCCATGTACAGTGATAAAGACTTATTACGGGGCCTTGATTGCATCTACATAGTAGATGCTGACTGGAGGGGCAAACTTAAAGTTAGAATGGTTCAGCCAACCCTAGCTATTGCTACTTTCTTAAATGTTAGGATATTTCTGAGGCCATTGGCTCAAACAGGCTTCCTTGGACAGACTTGGCGCAAGACACACCATTTCTGATGTTTGCAAATGAACCCTGGGCTTCACCCTTGAACCTCTATACAGGGACCGTTTCATAGTTTTAAGGTTGAAAGACACAAGTCTGTCAAGTTCAACCTAAAAGCTAATGTGTTGATCCAGAGGAAGGCAAAAACCCCATGAGGCAGATGCTAATTGCCCCATATTAGGGGAAAAATTCCTTCCCGACTCCACATATGGCAATCAGACTAGTTCCCTGGATCAACGTCCCATAACAAAATCTAGTACGGATAACCTGCAATTTTATATTATTTAAGAAAGGCACACACATGCCCTCCTTGAATTTTTTTTAGAAAATTAAGTATTTCAATTTCATGTGGTAGAGAGTTTCATAACCTCATTGCTCACACAATAAAAATTTGCCAACTAACTTCCTTTAGACAAAGTGAATTAGGATCTTTATGCTAGAGTAATTGAATTAACTCTAACTGAAATAGATTAATGCTTTTTTCCTAAATGTTGAAATTTGTTTAAATCCATCAGCTCAAAAAGGCTTTCTCGGACAGACTTGGCGCAAGCTACTCCATTCTGCAGATCCCAAGGGAACCCTGGCCTTTACCATTACACCCCTGTACAGGGATAGATACTTACCATAGGCCCAGGGCTGCATCTACAGAGTAGCTGCTGGCCGGAGGAGCGAGCTTGAGGCTATAGTGGTTGATTCAACTCTAACTAAAGCTTTTTTTTTCCTAAATACTGGGATCTGTTTAAGGCTGTTGGCTCAAACAGACTTCCTCGGACAGACTTGGCGCAAGCTACTCCATTCTGCAGATCCCAAGGGAACCCTGGTTTTTACCATTACACCCCTGTACAGGAATAGATACTTACCATAGGCCCAGGGTTGCATCTACAGAGTAGCTGCTGGCCGGAGGAGTGCGCTTGAGGCTTGAGTAGTTGAATCAATCCTAACTAAAGGAAAACCTATCTAATGCCACTTTCTTGTTAGGACCTGTCTGAGGCCTATGGCTCAAAAAAGCTTCTTTGGAAAGACTTGGCAAAAGCCAGTCTATCCTACAGGTTCCAAAGGAACTCTGGCCTTCACTCTTACAGCCCTGTACAGCGATAAAGACTTATTACAGGGCCTTGATTGCATCTACATAGTAGATGCTGACTGGAGGGGCAAACTTAAGGCTAGAATGGTTCAGCCAACCCTAACTATTGCTACTTTCTTCAATGTTAAGATATTTCTGAGGCCGTTGGCTCAAACAGGCTTCCTTGGACAGACTGGGCGCAAAACACACCATTTCTGATGTTTCCAAATGAACCCTGGGCTTCACCCTTGAACCTCTATACAGGGACCGTTTCATAGTTTTAAGGTTGAAAGACACAAGTCCATCAAGTTCAACCTAAAAGCTAATGTGTTGATCCAGAGGAAGGCAAAAACCCCATGAGGCAGATGCTAATTGCCCCATATTAGGGGAAAAATTCCTTCCCGACTCCACATATGGCAATCAGACTAGTTCCCTGGATCAACGTCCCATAACAAAATCTAGTACGGATAACCTGCAATTTTATATTATTCAAGAAAGGCACACACATGCCCTCCTTGAATTTTTTTTAGAAAATTAAGTATTTCAATTTCATGTGGTAGAGAGTTTCATAACCTCATTGCTCACACAATAAAAATTTGCCAACTAACTTCCTTTAGACAAAGTGAATTAGGATCTTTATGCTAGAGTAATTGAATTAACTCTAACTGAAATAGATTAATGCTTTTTTCCTAAATGTTGAAATTTGTTTAAATCCATCAGCTCAAAAAGGCTTTCTCGGACAGACTTGGCGCAAGCTACTCCATTCTGCAGATCCCAAGGGAACCCTGGCCTTTACCATTACACCCCTGTACAGGGATAGATACTTACCATAGGCCCAGGGCTGCATCTACAGAGTAGCTGCTGGCCGGAGGAGCGAGCTTGAGGCTATAGTGGTTGATTCAACTCTAACTAAAGCTTTTTTTTCCTAAATACTGGGATCTGTTTAAGGCTCTTGGCTCAAACAGACTTCCTCGGACAGACTTGGCGCAAGCTACTCCATTCTGCAGATCCCAAGGGAACTCTGTTTTTTACCATTACACCCCTGTACAGGGATAGATACTTACCATAGGCCCAGGGTTGCATCTACAGAGTAGCTGCTGGCCGGAGGAGTGCGCTTGGGGCTTGAGTAGTTGAATCAATCCTAACTAAAGAAAAACCTATCTAATGCCACTTTCTTGTTAGGACCTGTCTGAGGCCTATGGCTCAAAAAAGCTTCTTTGGAAAGACTTGGCAAAAGCCAGTCTATCCTACAGGTTCCAAAGGAACTCTGGCCTTCACTCTTTCAGCTCTGTACAGCGATAAAGACTTATTGCAGGGCCTTGATTGCATCTACATAGTAGATACTGACTGGAGGGGCAAACTTAAGGCTAGAATGGTTCAGCCAACCCTAACTATTGCTACTTTCTTAAATGTTAGGATATTTCTGAGGCCGTTAGCTCAAACAGGCTTCCTTGGACAGACTGGGCGCAAAACACACCATTTCTGATGTTTCCAAATGAACCCTGGGCTTCACCCTTGAACCTCAATACAAGGACAGTTTCATAGTTTAAAGGTTGAAAGACACAAGTCCATCAAGTTCAACCTAAAAGCTAATGTGTTGATCCAGAGGAAGGCAAAAACCCCATGAGGCAGATGCTAATTGCCCCATATTAGAGGAAAAATTCCTTCCCGACTCCACATATGGCAATCAGACTAGTTCCCTGGATCAACGTCCCATAACAAAATCTAGTACGGATAACCTGCAATTTTATATTATTCAAGAAAGGCACACATATGCCCTCCTTGAATTTTTTTTAGAAAATTAAGTATTTCAAGTTCATGTGGTAGAGAGTTCCATAACCTCATTGCTCACACAATAAAAATTTGCCAACTAACTTCCTTTAGACAAAGTGAATTAGGATCTTTATGCTAGAGTAATTGAATTAACTCTAACTGAAATAGATTAATTCTTTTTTCCTAAATGTTGAAATTTGTTTAAATCCATCAGCTCAAAAAGGCTTTCTCGGACAGACTTGGCGCAAGCTACTCCATTCTGCAGATCCCAAGAGAACCCTGGCCTTTACCATTACACGCCTGTACATGGATAGATACTTACCATAGGCCCAGGGCTGCATCTACAGAGTAGCTGCTGGCCGGAGGAGCGAGCTTGAGGCTATAGTGGTTGATTCAACTCTAACTGAAGCTTTTTTTTTTCCTAAATACTGGGATCTGTTTAAGGCTGTTGGCTCAAACAGACTTCCTCGGACAGACTTGGCGCAAGCTACTCCATTCTGCAGATCCCAAGGGAACCCAGGTTTTTACCATTACACCCCTGTACAGGGATAGATACTTACCATAGGCCCAGGGTTGCATCTACAGAGTAGCTGCTGGCCGGAGGAGTGCGCTTGAGGCTTGAGTAGTTGAATCAATCCTAACTAAAGAAAAACCTATCTAATGCCACTTTCTTGTTAGGACCTGTCTGAGGCCTATGGCTCAAAAAAGCTTCTTTGGAAAGACTTGGCAAAAGCCAGTCTATCCTACAGGTTCCAAAGGAACTCTGGCCTTCACTCTTACAGCCCTGTACAGCGATAAAGACTTATTACATGGCCTTGATTGCATCTACATAGTAGATGCTGACTGGAGGGGCAAACTTAAGGCTAGAATGGTTCAGCCACCCTAACTATTGCTACTTTCTGAAATGTTAGGATATTTCTGAGGCCGTTGGCTCAAACAGGCTTCCTTGAACAGACTGGGCGCAAAACACACCATTTCTGATGGTTCCAAATGAACCCTGGGCTTCACCCTTGAACCTCAATACAGGGACAGTTTCATAGTTTTAAGGTTGAAAGACACAAGTCCATCAAGTTCAACCTAAAAGCTAATGTGTTGATCCAGAGGAAGGCAAAAACCCCACGAGGCAGATGCTAATTGCCCCATTTTAGGGGAAAAATTCCTTCCCGACTCCACATATGGCAGTCAGACTAGTTCCCTGGATCAACGTAACATAACAAAATCTATTACCACTAACCTGAAATGTTATATTATTCAAGGAACATTTTTCATCAAGCAGTTTTCACCGAAAATGTGTTGCACAACTGTTTGAATCTCAGTAAATTCCTGCGCAACTTACATTTGAATACTCTGACCTTTTTACACCCACTCTTTTAACTTCTTAAATAGTGAACAGAGCTTATCTGGACCGCTTGTGGCTTAGCTTTACCTGAAAACTTATTACAAATTAGGCTGGAAAAGTGGTGTAAAATAGGACTGAAATTGACTCCATCTTTTGACTGGAGTACATTTCTTGAGGTGTAGTACGTCAGCTTTAAGGGGATATTTCAATAAATGAATGACCCTGGCTGCAGGTATAAAGAATCAAACTGTGCTGTCCTGACCCATTCCTGGGATTGTGTATGGCACTGACATCACCTCAATACTGCCGCAGCCAACAAATGTAATCAGACGGACTGCCCAGCTGAGCGCACTGAGCTGCTGCAGCACTGAGATGGTGGAACCTCTTTTTTTTAATTAAATGACCTGCAGCTAGGGACATTCATTTATTGAAAGGGAACAACCCCTTTAAGGATGAGTCAAGTTCATTAAGAGGTTTAGTCTTTTTAATGAATTTGGTGCACGTTCCTCCAATAGGCGCTTCATGAATGCTGGTATAGAAATCCACCAGCCTTGATGAATCGGCCACCATAGGTGTACATGGCATGAGCATATACAGAACAGTTGTGTAGTATACGTTACCAGGCCCTCATGATGCTCTTGGTCCTGGATGGCCTTCCACAGTCTGCTTTCTTGCTTCATCATCTTGAAGGGCTCCACTTTCTTTTCTTCTGGCTGGCATGGTGCGGCTCTATCATCCTGCTCCTTTAACACGAAGGGACGAATGACTGTAAAGCTGCCAGGAGCGTTTTTTTATCCCCTTAGCTCATTGTGACACCACAAAGTGATGACATAGACAAGTGGGTGAGGCGCCTTTATTCAGTCATCGGGTGTGGTCAGAAGAAATTAGCATGTTCCGTGATGTTACTACAATGAGAACAGACATGAACATTCTATTCGGAACCCGACCGCCATTATCAGCGGAACCTTCACTGCTGTCAGATTGGCACTAAAAACAAAAAGAGACCGCGGTGAACCTGGACAGTAACAATCTACAGGGACTGTGACTGCTAAGCGGACTTCATGTCAGATGTTATGCAGTTTTGTCAGAAAAAAAAACAATAAAATATATAAAAGACAGGCTCCAATAAACCCTAAACACTGGGCTGTAGTCACAGATTCTCCTTCCACCTGCAGCACATTGCTCCCCTGCCTAACCCTCCCCGTCCTGCAGCATGTTTCTCACCGCTTAATTCTCCCACTCCTGCAGCACATCACTCCCCTGTCTAAACCTCCCCCTCTTGCGGCACATTGCTCCCGTCTAATCCTCCCCTCCTTGCAGCACATTGTGCCCTTTCTAAATCTCCCCCTTCCTGCACCACATCACCCACTGCCAAATCCCCTCTTGCACCACATCGCCCACTGCCAAATCCTGCACTTCCTGCAGCATATCGCTCCCTGCCTAATCCTCTCCTATTGCATTACATCACTCCCCTGCATAAGCCACCTCTTCCTGCAGCACATCGCTTCCCTGCCTAAGCCTCCCCCTCCTGCATTACATCACTCCCCTGCCTAATCCTCCTCTTCCTGCAGCACAGCGCTCCCTGCCTAATCCTCCTCTTCCTGCAGCACATCGCTTCCCTGCCTAAGCCTCCCCCTCCTGCCTTACATCACTCCCCTGCCTAATCCTCCTCTTCCTGCAGCACAGCGCTCCCTGCCTAATCCTCCTCTTCCTGCAGCACATCGCTCCCCTGATCCCCTCTTACGTGACATCTTTTCTATCAGTTACATTTGTGAAGTAACTGCTGTCTCCTGTGAGCAGTGGAGAGCGAAGCTGAGAGCCAGGAGGCTCTGCCCCTCTGCCCCTTCTTGCCACATCATCATCCATCTACATCAGGGCTGTCAAACTCAAATATATAGAGGGCCAAAAGGAAGAGTTTAACTCAGAAAAATAAGTCAACACTTTATCAGATGTTTCTGTGAAAACTTGAGTACAACAAATAAGATTTTGTTATTTTCCCTCAGTTATAAAAAAAATAGTTATGAGAAAAGTGTGACAAAAAGGAGTCATAAAATGCACCAAAATGAAATATCACAATTTATGGCTCAAATTGAGGTGAAGCAAGGAAGAGGTTGAGCTTAGCTAATGAGATGCATCAAACATACAGGTGCTTCTCACAAAATTAGAATATCATCAAAAAGTTAATTTATTTCAGTTCTTCAATCCAAAAAGTGAAACTCATATATTATACAGAGTCATTACAGAGTGATCTATTTCAAGTGTTTATTTCTGTTAATGTTGATAATGATGGCTTACAGCCAATGAAAACACAAAGTCATTATCTCAGTAAATTAGAATAATTAACAAAAATCACCTGCAAAGGCTTCTTACGCATTTAAAAAGGTCCCTTTGTCTGTTTCAGTAGGCTCCACAATCATGGGGAAGACTGCTGACTTGACAGATGTCCAGAAGGCAGTCATTGACACACTCCACAAGGAGTGTAAACCACAAAAGGTCATTGCTAAAGAAGCTGGCTGTTAACAGAGTGCTGTATCCAAGCATATTTATGGAAAGTTGAGTGGAAAGAAAAAGTGTGGTAGGAAGAGGTGCACAAGCAACCGGGATAACCGCAGCCTTGAAAAGATTGTTAAGGAAAGGCCATTCAAACATTTGGGGAAGATTCACAAGGAGTGGACTGCTGCTGGAGTCATTGCTTCAAGAGCCACCACACACAGACGTATCCAGGACATGGGCTACAAGTGTCACATTCCTTGTGTCGAGCCACTCATGACCAATAGACAACGCCAGAAGCATCTTACCTGGGCCAAGGAGAAAAACACCTGGACTGTTGCTCAGTGGTCCAAGGTGTTGTTTTCCGATGAAAGTAAATTTTGCATTTAATTTGGAAATCAAGGTCCCAGAGTCTGGAGGAAGAGTGGAGAGGCCACAATCCAAGCTGCTTGAGGTCTCGTGTGAAGTTTCCACAATCGGTGATGGTTTGGGGAGCCATGTCATCTGCTGGTGTAGGTCCACTGTGTTTTATCAAGACCAAAGTCAGCGCAGCCGTCTACCAGGACATTGTAGAGCACTTCATGCTTCCCTCTGCCGACAAGCTTTATGGAGATGGAAATGTCATTTTCCAGCAGGACTTGGCACCTGTCCACACGGCCAAAAGTACCAATACCTGGTTTACACAACAGTATCACTGTGCTTGATTGGCAGCAAACTCACCTGACCTTAACCCCATAGAGAATCTATGGGGTATTGTCAAGAGAAAGATGAGAGACACCAGACCCAACAATGCAGACGAGCTGAAGGCTTCTATCAAAGCCACCTGGGCTTCCATAACACCTCAGCAGTGTCACAGGCTGATCGCCTCCATGCCACATTGCCGCATTGATGCAGTAATTGATGCAAAAGGAGCCTGGCCAAGTATTGAGGGCATTTACTGAACATACATTTCAGTAGGACAACATTTCAGATTTTAAAAACATTTTTCAAGCTGGTGTTATAAAGTATTCTAATTTACTGAGATAATAGCATTAACAGAAATAAACACTTAAAATAGATCACTCTGTCTGTAATGACTCTATATAATATGAGTTTTACTTTTTGTATTGAAGAACTGAAATAAATTAACTTTTTGATGATATTCTAATTTTGTGAGAAGCACCTATAGTATGCTATATGCCCAATTTTAACAAATGTACTGCAATTTTTGCTGAATGTGTTCAGAAATGTACAGATGTGTAAGCAGACAAATGCAGAGATTTAGGCTATGTGCCCACGATGCACAAAAGCTCCGGATTTTTCCTGAGCGTTTCTGCATCTCCCTGGCAGAAAAAACGCATGCGGATTGTACATGCGGATTGTACATGCGGATTGTACATGCGGATTGTATATGCGGATTGTACATGCGGATTGTGCATGCGGATTGTACATGCGGATTGTACATGCGGATTGTACATGCGGATTGTATATGCGGATTGTATATGTGGATTGTACATGCGGATTGTACATGCGGATTGTACATGCGGATTGTACATGCGGATTGTACATGCGTTTTTCCTGCCAGGGACATGCAGAAGTGAAGCGTTCTTCACATGCATTTCCACATGCGGGTTGACAAGCGCTTTACAAGTGATTTTAGCATCACTTGGAAAGTGCTTGTCAATTTGGTCACACTATAGAAATCCATGAAAACGGCATGGATTTATATAGTGTGACCCCAAAGACTGGTTAAAAATAAAAAAATCTACTGTATAATTGTCTTATCCCGTCTGTCTGTCTGTCTGTTTGTCCGTCTGTCCTGGAAATCCCGCGTCGCTCATTGGTCCGGCAGCGGCCAATCAGCGCCGCGGGATTTCTGAAAAAAGATGGCGGCCTTAGCGGCTCATCTGCGGGACGGAGCTCAGCGGCGATGCAGCCGGGAGATGAGCGCCGCGAGGCGCTCATCTCCCGGCCGGTACCAGCAGAAGGACATCGACCGCCGGACCCATCTGCGGGACGGAGATGCAGCCGGGAGCCAAGATCGTGTAGCCAAGATCGGTGATTGGTCGCGGCCGATATTTAAATTTGGCGCCCAAATCGGTGATTGGTCGCGGGCAGCGTCCGCGACCAATCAGTACAGTAGTGTTTAACTTTTGCGGCAAGATCAGTGATTGGTCGCGGGCCAAGACCGCGACCAATCACCGATTTGTGCGGCACATTTAAATAGCGGCCGCGACCAATTGGATGTCAGCGCCGCTCAACGGTCCTCCCTTCACACCCTAGCCGCATGGATGTCAGCGCCGCTCCCCGGTCCTCCCTTCACACCCTAGCCGCATGGATGTCAGCGCCGCTCCCCGGTCCTCCCTTCACACCCTAGCCGCTGATGTCCCCACAGTATCTGCATGGTGTTACAAAGGTCCGGACATTTGTGTTAAAAATCGCTGATTGGTCGCCGACGCTATTTAAATGTGGCGCCAAAATCGGTGATTGGTCGCGCCCAGCGTCGGCGACCAATCAGCGATTTTTAACACAATTGTCCGGACCTTTGTAACATCATGCGGATACTGTGGGGACATCAGCGGCTAGGGTGTGAAGGGAGGACCGGGGAGCGGCGCTGACATCCAATTGGTCGCAGCCGCTATTTAAATGTGCCGCACAAATCGGTGATTGGTCGCGGTCTTGGCCCGCGACCAATCACTGATCTTGCCGCAAAAGTTAAACACTACTGTGCTGATTGGTCGCGGACGCTGCCCGCGACCAATCACCGATTTGGGCGCCAAATTTAAATATCGGCCGCGACCAATCACCGATCTTGGCTCCACATTTAAACACAGCTGTACTGATTGGTCGCGGACGCTATTTAAATGTGGCGCCAAAATCGGTGATTGGTCGCGCCAAGCGTCGGCGACCAATCAGCACAGCGGTGTTTAAATGTGGAGCCAAGATCGGTGATTGGTCGCGGCCGATATTTAAATTTGGCGCCCAAATCGGTGATTGGTCGCGGGCAGCGCCAGCGACCAATCACCGATTTTTAACACAAATGTCCGGACCTTTGTAACACCATGCGGATACTGTGGGGACATCAGCGGCTAGGGTGTCAAGGGAGGACCGGGGAGCGGCGCTGCGGGTCCGGATACTTCTGCTGCGAGCAGTCGCTCATCTCCCGGCTTCTCGCAGCGGAAGTAGCCGCACAGGCAGTGGCGCTCCCCGGTCCTCACTAATACGATTCCGCTCCCCGGTCCTCACCAATACGATTCACTGATTGGTCTCGCTCTCCACACGCGACCAATCAGTGATCTTGGCGCTAAAGTTAAACACCGCTCTGCTGATTGGTCGCGGCCGCTGCCCGTGACCAATCACCGATTTGGGCGCCACATTTAAATAGCGGCCGCGACCAATCACCGATCTTGCCGCCACATTTAAACACTGCTGTGCTGATTGGTCGCGGACGCCAGACGCGACCAATCAGCGATTTTGGCGCCAAATTTAAACCCGCTCCGCTAGTTGGTCGCGGATGCCGGCCGCGACTAATCAGCATTACTGGCGCCAAATTTAAACACCGCTCTGCTGATTGATCGCGGTCGCTGGCCGAGATCAATCAGCAGTATTGGCGCCAAATTTAAACACCGCTCTGCTGATTAGTCGCGGTCGCCGTCCACGACCAATCAGCAATATTGGCGCAAAATTTAAACACCGCTCTGCTGATTGGTCGCGGTCGCCGTCCGCGACCAATCAGCAGTATTGGCGCCAAATTTAAACCCCGCTATGCTGATTGGTCGCGGTTGCCGGCCGCGACCAATCAGCAGTATTGGCGCCAAATTTAAACACCGCTCTGCTGATTGGTCGCGGGCGGCGATTGCGACCAATCAGCATTATTGGCGCCAAATTTAAACCCCGCTCTGCTGATTGGTCGAGACAGCCGGCCGCCACCAATCAGCAATTTTGGCGCCAAATTTAAACCCCGCTCTGCTGATTGGTCGCGGTTGCCGGCCGCGACTAATCAGTATTGTTGGCGCCAAATTGCTGGCCGCGACTAATCAGCATTATTGCCGCCAAATTTAAACACCGCTCTGCTGAATGGTCGTGGCCGTGACCAGTCACTACTATTGGCGCCAAATTTAAACACCGCTTTGCTGATTGGTCGCGACCGGCGGCTGCAACCAATCAGCATTATTGGCGCAAAATTTAAACCCCGCTCTGCTGATTGGTCACGTTCGCTGGCCGCGACCAATCAGCATTATTGGCGCAAAATTTAAACCCCGCCCTGCTGATTAGTCGCGACTGCCGGCCGTGACCAATCAGCGATATAGCCGCTAAATTTCAACACCGCTTTGCTGATTGGTCGCGGTTGTTGGCCGCGACCAATCAGCGATTTTGGCGCCAAATTTAAACACCGCTCTGCTGATTGCGCCCGGTCTGCCGCATACATATTCTAGAATACCCGATGCGTTAGAATCAGGCCACCATCTATAAATCTATACTTAACTTCCGATGGCCCCCGCAGTCTTGCTTCGCTCCGTCCTGGCTGCCGGCAGATCGCGGTACACTGAAGGACCTGCTGTCACATGACTATGACGTCAGCGCAGGTCCTTCAGTCCATCGCAAGCTGCCGGCATGGGAGGACGAGCGCAGCGGGGGCCGTCAGAAGGTAAATATAACATTTATTTTATATTTTATTCTTTTTTTTGACAGGTTCTATGGTACCCGGGTCCGGAGGAGAGTCTCCCATCCTCCACACGCGGGTACCATCCGCACATTGAACGCATGTATTCCGCATGTGCTTATCTAGTGAAGCGGAATCCATTTGTTCCAATGCAAGTCAATGGCGGCGAAAAAGCAGCGCTTACGCGAAATAATTGGTAGTGCTGCGTTTTCTTCCGCAATGATAATCCGCAGTGGAAATTTCCGCAGCATGTGCACAGCACATGCGGACTATCATTGGGGAACATGGCAGACCTTCTAACATGCGTTTTTAAGCGTTTCTGCAGCGTTTTTGCCATGCCGAAACGCTTAAAAAACGCATTGTGGGCACACAGCCTTAGGCCATGTGCCCACGCAGCGTTTTTGTAGCATTTTTGCGGCATTTTTACGGCCGCGAAAACGTTTGTAGAACAGTCTGCCATGCAAAGCCATGTGAATTCGGATGTGCTGTGCACATGATGCGCTAATTTGCGCGCCGAATTCGCATTACTTTGCAAAACGCAGCATGACCATTTCTACTGCGATTACGCTGAAGCTTATTCGCGATGCGTGTGGTATCTGGGAGGAAGACGAGACTACAACTCCTCTTCATCCCGGCTACCACGCGGTGAAAAAAAGAAATAAAAAAGTTAAAAACAAACAAAACCTGTATATTCACCTCTCCGGCGGCCCCCGCTCTGCTCTCCGGTCTCCTCCGGTCTGCTGTCTGTACTGTCAGGACCTGCGCTGACGTCATTTAGTCAGGTGATGGTCGCATGACAGCTGACGTCGGCATCAGGTGATGGTCGCGTGACCATCAGCTGACTAAATGACGTCACCGCAGGTCCTGACCGTACACTGCAGGACGCTGAAGAGAGAAGACGCGGCCGGGAGCAGACCGGAGGAGACCGGAGAGCAGACCGGGGGCCGCCGGAGAGGTGAATATACCGTTGTTTTTTTTTATTTATTAACGTTTTCTTTTTTTTACTATAGATGCTGCATTTAAAGCATCTAAGTTGTTCACACATTATAGATCCATGTCGGTTGCATGGATTTATATTGTGTGATCAACTTGTCAAGCACTTTTCCAAGTGATGCTCAAAATTGCTTGGAAAAGTGCTTGAAAAAACGCATGTGAAAACGCTTCTCTCTGGCAGAAAAAACGCATGTAAATCTGCATCAAATCTGCTAGGTGTGCACACAGCCTTATAGCTGGTTTTGCTCTGAGCTGAGATGTCCAGGCTGAATAATGCTCTGGGAGCAGAACCCATCAGCAGAATCTGTCTGTTTCCTGCCTTGTAGCAGTGGATCCCGGCTATTTAGCTCACAGAGCATTGTCTACACAAGATACAATTGTATCCAATTTTCAGCTGGGAACAGGACTATGGACAAGTTTTGCAGCAACTGCATTTGTGATAGGAAATGTTGATCAATCTAGATTTTCTTCAGTGTTCTTATTCATTGCAGAAAATCTTAAAAAAGCCGAGGAATGTGGGCAACATGGTGGGTCAATGATTAACGCTGTGGGGCTGGGTTCATATAATAGCAAGGACAACATCTGCAAGGAGTTTGTATGTTCTCCCCGTGTTTGTATGGGTTTCCTCCGGGTTCTCCGGTTTCCTCCCACACTCCAAAGACATACTGATAGGGAATTCATATTGTGAGCCCCAATGGGGACAGTGATGATAATGTCTGTAAGGTGCTACGAAATCTAACGGCGCTATATAAGAGAGTAAAATAAATATATAACTAAATAAAATGAATGTATTAAAAGGCTAAGATTGCAAAGAGCTTGTAAAAACAAGAAACTTTGCAATTTCCTTCTTATTCAAAATCTTCTCTGTTCTCAAGAAGGAAAAGATTTTTAATTCTGCAGTGTACAGCTCATTGCTATGGTTACTGACCACCTGAGAAGTGGCTGGTCTCCTTGGCAAGAAGCGCTCACTTGCAGACTGGTGGACTTCAGCGCCCCTGTGCCTGTCCCATTCTGCAGAGGCAAAGCTGCCTCTGCCCGCAGAATGCAAGAGGGCACAATTCAGACAAGCGGCTCAGCCAAGCCACCGGCCAGAACTGTAAATCTTCAGCTTCTGATGAGAGGAACACAAGACCACCCCTTTAATAAAGGAGTAGAGCAGAACTCATACAGTGATTAGTGGGGGTCTGACACCTGAAATCCCCAGACATCAGCTACTTCTGCAAGATGATGTACACAGTGTTAAGAGCTGGAATAGCACAGCTCCGCACACTGTGCAATGGCTGGTTTCAGGTACTACAGCTCAGATCACAATCATTTCAATAGGAGCTGCAGTACCAAGATCGGCCACTACACAGTGTACAGCGCTGTGCTGTTTGGGCTCTCTACGCTGAGTATTTCCAGCTGCTGTCTTATTGGTGAGGGGGCCGTGTGTTGGAACCTCACTGATCTGATATTGATGACCAGGGTCGGACTGCGGTGTCTGGGGCCCACAGGGGAAATTAACTCTAGGGGCCCACCTACAGCAAGATGCAAATATCTGTTATCCGCTCTCGCTGTTATAGTGGAGCATTGACTGGCGGCTCCTGCACATCTACTGGGCGACACTCTAACTGGGATGGACATGTTTGCATTAAAGGGCTTCTTTGGTTAAAACTAGTGTTGAGCGAGTATGTTCTGTTAACCCTTTCGGCGAGTATGCTCGGGCCGAGCTCCGAGTATTTATAGCTGCTCGGTGATATGGTTGAATCGCTCCCGTGTGCATGATTTGCGACTGTTTGACGGTTTTAATACATGTGAGGAATGTGTAAGAAATAACCACCATAAATGAGGAGGGCACCATCTAATAAACGGGATCTACCTGCAGCATCTCATGAACTAACAAGTGGAAAATTATTTTTGGGAAAGAGGAGATGCTAACTAATAGTGATCACCAAAATGATAAAGAAAAAAATAAATAAATAGTGATCAATAGCAATATCAATCTATGAAAATATATCAATTTATTAAATACAAATGTTTCCTGACACATATACATGTAGTAACAAACTAACAAACATATAAAACACCATAAAATAGTGGAAAAACACCACTGTCTAAAGAGCCATCATTTTGGTGATCACTATTAGTTAGCAAATAATTTTCCAAATGTGTAAGAAATAGACATTCCTCACATGTATTAACCCCTTAAGCCGCGGAGCATTTTCCGTTTTTGCATTTTCGCTTTTTGCTCCACTTGTTCCCAGAGCCATAGCGTTTTTATTTTTTGGTCAATATGGCCATGTTAGGGCTTATTTTTTGCGGGACGAGTTGTACTTTTCAACGCCATTACTAGTTTTACCATGCCGTGTACGGGAAAACGGGAAAAAAATTCCAAGCGCCGTGAAATTCCAAAAAAAGTGCAATACCACTGAGGTTTTTTTTAATTTTTTTTTACCACGTTCACTGAATGCTAAAACTGACCTGCCATTATTATTCTCCAGGTCATTAAGAGTTCAAAGACACCAAACATGTATAGGTTCTTTTTTATTTAAGTGATGAAAAAAAATTCCAAAGTTTGGTAAAAAAAAAAAATGGTGCCATTTTCCGAGACCCGTAGCGTCTCCATTTTTCGGGATCTGGGACAGGGTGAGGGCTTATTTTTTGTGAACCGAGCTGAAGTTTTTATAGATGCTATTTTGGGGTAGATCCGATGTTTTGATCGCCCGTTATTGCATTTTATTGCAAGTTTACGGCGACCAAAAAACGTAATTCTGTCGTTTAGAATTTTTTTCTCATTACGCCATTTACCGATCGCATTAATTCTTTTTTTATATTGATAGATAGGGCAATTCTAAATGCGGCGATACCAAATATGTGTATGTAGGGTTTTTTTTTATGATTTTATTTTGAATGAGGCGAAAGGGGGGTGATTTAAACTTTTATATTTTTTTATTTTTTTTCATATTTTTTAAAACTTTTTTTTTCACTTTTTGCTTGCTTCTGTAGTTTCCATAGGAGACTAGAAGCAGCAACTGTCCGATCGCCTCTGCTACATACAGGGGACGATCAGATCCCCTGTATGCAGCAGAAATGGTCCTGTGCTATGAGCGCCGACCACTAGGTGGCGCTCACAGCGACAGGATCATTACAACCACTGGTGTCTGCTGCAGACCCAGGGTTGTCATGACCACCCATCGGCGACCCACGATCATGTGACGGGGTTGCCGATGGGAGGGGTAAGTGACGCGCTTCCAGGAAGCGCGCATTAAATGCCGCTGTCAGAGATTGACAGCGGCATTTAATATGTTAACAGCCGCTGGTGGATCACGATTCCACCCGCGCCTGTTGCGGGCACATGTCAGCTGTAATAATCAGCTGACATGTGCTTGGTTCAGTGCGGGCTCAGCGCCGGAGCCCTCACTGAACCGGAGGATAACGACATGCGCGTACTAATACGTGACATGTCGTTAAGGGGTTAAAGCTGTCAAACAGTTGCAAATCATGCACACGGGAGCGATTCAACCATATCACCGAGCAGCTGTAAATACTCGGAGCTCGGGCCGAGCATACTCGGACAGAACATACTCGCTCAACACTAGTTAAAACAAGTTATCACCGATCCATGGGCTCTACAGGATAGGTGATCACTTATTGAGCATTTGTGTCCGAACATTGGAAAACGCACCTATCGGAAGAATGGGGAAGTTTTATCCCTGACAGAACACTTATCCCTATTTTAAAATGCTGCGGCAGGTGGGACGTCTGACCGCAGCTCTATTCATTCTCTTAGAGACTTGCAAAAAAGAGCAGCGCTCACAGCCACTGAGAGAATGAATGGATCAGTGGTCGCATCTCACATGCCGCTCCAGTCTAATGGGGAGAAAAGCTCCACATTCTGCCGGTGTGTGCAAGCAGTCAGACCCCCACCAATCAATATTATCAATGATCCTGTGGAGAGGTGATTACTTGTTTTCACCGGAGAACCCCTGTAAGTGCATCTCTGCCGCTCTTGTCCAAGTATTTAATCGCTAAGGCCACGGCCCTACTATCAGTATTCGGTCAGTGTCCAGTCAGTATTTTTTCTCAGGAGTGGGAGCCAAAACAGGTGATGAACAATCAGAGAAAAGGTATAATAGAAACAAGTCACCAATTCTGCATTAATCAACCATTCCTGGTTTCGGCAGCCACTCCTGAGAAAAATACTGACCAAATACTGATGGTGGGGCTGTGGCCTAATGGAAAAAAATCTTTTCCTAGTTAAGATCAGCGAGAATAAAATGACCGCCATACACAACACAGTCCACTATATCAACACCAATAATACCACATACAAAAGGGACAAATATCGCCACACCTTGACTAGATCACATATTACCACTACATAGTGACCGAATAATACCACATACAAGGAACAAATATGGCCAAACTATGACCAGACCATATATTACCACCCCAAGGTGACCAAATACTACAATACTGATCATGAATACAAAACCACAATACTAACAACACTGTTATTACCACCAGCAACATTATACACAGGAGCTCTGTATATAGTGTCAGTGTACAGGTAACACAGTGATCACCAGTGACATTATAGACAGGAGCTCTGTATATAGTGTATAGGTAATACAGTGATCACCAGTGACATACACAGGAGCTCTGTATATACTATATACACACGTGGTCAAAATTGTTGGTACCCCTCGTTTAATGAAAGAAAAACCCACAATGGTCACAGAAAAAACTTGAATCTGACAAAAGTAATAATAAATTAAAAATCGATGAAAATGAACAAATGAAAGACAGACATTGCTTTTCAACCCTGCTTCCACAGAATTTAAAAAAAAATTAAACTCTTGAAATAGGCCTGGACAGAAATGATGGTACCCCTGAAAATAATGTGACAAAAGGGACATGTTAAATCAAGTTGTGTCCACTAATTAGCATCACAGGTGTCGACAATCTTGTAATCAGTCAGTGGGCCTGTATATAGGGCTACAGATACTCACTGTGCTGTTTGGTGACATGGTGTGTACCACACTCAACATGGACCAAAGGAAGCAAAGGAAAGAGTTGTCTCAGGAGATTAGAAAGAAAATTATAGACAAGCATGTTAAAGGTAAAGGTTATAAGACCATCTCCAAGCAGCTTGATGTTCCTGTAACTACAGTTGCACATATTATTCAGAAATTTAAGATCCATGGGACTGTAGCCAACCTCCCTGGACGTGGCCGCAGGAGGAAAATTGATAACAAATCAAAGAGACGAATAATATGAATGGTAACAAAAGAGCCCAGGAAAACTTCTAAAGAGATTAAAGGTAAACTTCAAGCTCAAGGAACATCAGTGTCAGATCGCACCATCCGTCGTTGTTTGATCTAAAGTGGACTTCATGGGAGACGACCAAGGAGTACACCATTGTTGAAAAAAAATCATAAAAAAGCCAGACTGGAATTTGCCAAACTACATGTTCACAAGTCACAAAGCTTTTAGGAGAATGCCCTATGGACAGATGAGACAAAAATGGAAGTTTTTGGCAAGGCACATCAGATCTATGTTCACAGATGGAAAAATGAAGCATATCAAGATAAGAACACTGTCCCTACTGTGAAACACGGAGGAGTCTCTTTTATGTTTTGGGGCTGGTCTGCCGCATCTGGCACAGGGTGTCTTGAATCTGTGCAGGGTACAATGAAATCTCAAGACTATCAAGGGATTCTAGAGAGAAATGTGCTGCCCAGTGTCAGAAAGCGTGGTCTCAGTCGCAGGTCATGGGTCTTGCAACAGTATTATGACCCAAAACACACAGCTAAAAACACCCAACAATGGCTAAGAGGAAAACATTGGACTATTCTGAAGTGGCTTCTATGAGCCCTGACCTAAATCCTATTGAGCATCTTTGGAAAGAGCTGAAACATGCCGTCTGGAAAAGGCAACCTTCAACCATGAGACAACTGGAGCAGTTTGCTCATGAGGAGTGGCCAAAATACCTGTGGAGAGGTGCAGAAGTCTCATTGACAGTTACAGGAGTCGTTTGATTGCAGTGATTGCCTCAAAAGGTTGTTCAGCAAAATATAAAGTTAAGAAGAACCATCATTTCTGTCCAGGCCTGTTTTATCAGTTTATTTTTTTTTTTTTTATTCTGTGGAAGCAGAAAAGCAATGTCTGACTTTCATTTGTTCATTTTCATAGATTTTTAATTTATTATTACTTTTGTCAGATTCAAGTTATTTCTGTGACCATTGTGGGTTTTTCTTTCATTAAACGAGGGGTACCAACAGTTTTGACCACGTGTGTAGTGTAAGTGTAAATGTGTGTCACCCTGGCGTGGATGCCACAAGTGTAATTAAAGCTGTGTCTGAGAGCAGGGGGGAGGTTCTCTAGTCAGGGGAACATTAGCATGCAATGCCTCCTGTCTCAGGCCAGTAGGGGGAGCAGGCTGCCCCTATAAAAGCTGGTGCTGAGGGCAGGGTTAGAGAGAACCCAGATGACCTGTCTCAGGACTGAGACGTGTCTCAGCAGAGCAGGGACAGACAGTTGCACTGCACCTAAGAGGAAGTGTGGCAGGAGGAGAGCCACAAGCCAGAGACAAGAGGCGAAGAGAGCCTGTCTTGGCAGATAACAGACTTAATCTACCAGAGTTTGGTGTCTGAGGCTGGAAGGATTCCACATCCCCCAGCAGAGAACCAGTCCGCAAGGGACTGTATATTCCTTGGCCTAAGAAGCCTGGAGGCCCTGCCACAACAGAAGGGACCAGTAAAGCCATACAAGGCTGGGAGCAGAAAGGAACCCACGTCGCAGGCCATACAGGCGAGAAAACATGGAAAGCTCGGAAACGTGGGCTGTTACCCTATCAGGAGGAGATAGCCAGAAGGAGCGCAGAAAGCACGGTAGGCCTACACCCTCACCCTGACCAGGGCCAATTTCCCCGTTGCTCTCAGACATCCAGGTCCCCTCCTAGCCGGGACTGTTTGTGGGTCAGTTTACCTGTTTAGTAAAGACCCTAGACTGCAACCTGTTGTCTGTGTGCTCCTTGCTCCTCCAGCACTATCAGCACTGGGACTCCCACTACCATCACTCCCAACATCCATTATACTGCCCTGGGGCCGCACTCTTCCCGTGGAGAGTCACACTACCCTAGCTGCACACCTCATCAGCCCCAGCGGTCTGCATGCAGCGGCGGTTCCTAATAACCGCAATCCATGGGTGGCGTAGTCGGACATTATCAGCAGAACATAGCAGACTACCATTGGCCTGACCACCCTGAGCCACGGAACCGGGTCGCCACTACTACCCCCATCGTCTCCCTATTGCCCGGATCCGAGTGCCGCACGGCCCAGGGGGCGAGTCAGCTTTGGCGTAGTCGGCAGGATTTCGTGCCCGCAACCACCGGGTACTGCGTGCCTGAAAAAGACTTTTGTAACTTACCTGTGGCAAAGTTTCCCGCCGTCCGGAGTCTTTTCCCGCCATCCGGAGCCGATTCCCGCCATCGGACGCCATCTTGGACCGTTTCCCGCCGTCTTCTGCCGCCTTCCCGCCATCCGCAGCTGCTTCCCGCCATCGGACGCCATCTTCAGGACGCCGCGCGGGAAGAAGAGGGGCGTGGACGTCAAAACCGCGCGAGATCCGAAGCTCCGCCTCACGCACCGACGCTGCGCAAGGTCCTGGAAGGGAGAGAGAGCGACGCTGACGTCATCAGGACGCGACGCCAGGTCCTCGTCCATAGCAGCAGCAGCGGAGCCGCGGCCTACAGAAGAGGATCGTCGGAAGGTAGGCCACGCGTAACTAGCGGGGGAGGAAGGTGACGGACACAGAGGCGCCCACTACCACCAACGCAACTGCAGCAGCGGTGATGCCCTTTTCCTTGCCCTACATCCTTGGAGCGGCCTGGCTGCCCAAATACTCAGGGGAGCCCCATGCCCTAACTGACTTCAAGGAAAGGCTATACAGTTTGTTCCACGTTTACCCCCTGACAGAGGAACAGAAGGTCAGCATATTAACAGGGCAGTTAACTGGCGCAGCCCAGCGGGAGGTAAAATCATGGCCCACTGAGGAGAAAAGGACTGTGAAGGGTATTCTGGCCCGGCTGCGGGGTACCTTTGACACACGTACCTCCGCTGAGATTAAAATGAGGTTCTATGGATGTAAGCAGCGGGCACAGGACAGCATCAGAGACTATGCCCTAAATCTGCAGGAAGCCTTGAGGGCTATTCAACAAACTGACCCTGGCAGTGTGCAGGAAACGGATAAGCTGCTAACAGAACAATTCATAGAAGGTCTGCTGTCTAGCGCCCACAGGGCCCAACTGCGCCTCATGTTCTTTCAGAACCTCGACCTTACCTTTGCCCAATTTAAGGACAGGGCCATAAGGGTGCTCCGTGAATCTGCAACCAGTGGCGCTATAAACCCCCGGCGCCCTGCTATCACTTACTACCAGGAGGCGGCGCCCTCCTCTATGGACTCCGTGGAGGCTGATGCACAGGCCCTGAACCAAGCCCCGTCGAAAGATCTGCACCAACAAGTCCAGGAGCTGACCAGGAGCGTCGCGGCGTTGACCAGGACCGTCCAGGCGTTGCAAGTGGACCCGTCAAAACCCATCGAGCTGGCTTCAAGTCCGGAGGATGTCCCATGGCGTCGACAGAGGAGGATCCCGTCGTTCCGAGGGAGGCCCACAGACCGCTACGCAGAGGATGGACAGCCCATTTGCTGTCGATGCAACCAGCCCGGACACATTTCCAGGTACTGTAATTTAAACGGGTCCAACCTGGGGCAGAGGGCCAACCCCCAGGCATAAGATCACCAGGCCCTTACAATTGGCGTAATAAGTACGTTGGGGGGCGCCCGGTTTTACCCGTGGTGCTGGACGGTATCCCCATGAGCGCCTTGCTGGATACTGGGTCACAAGTAACCACTATCCCTTATGTACTTTTTAAGCAGTATTGGACTGATGCTGATATCACACGGTATCCAGACGGTAACTTGAGCATCATCGCCAGTAATGGCTTACCCGTGCCGCAGATGGGGTTCAAGGAGATGACCATTAAGATTGGTAAAGTTGAACTACCGGCACAGGGAGTGATTATTGTGGACATTGACCGTCGTGAAAGTCACCCTAAAATAACTGTGGGTACTAATGTAATTGAAAATTGTCTTTCAGAGGTAATTGTAATCTTACAACAGGTGGCGGTGAATGCTAGTTCCAGCCAACAGAGAGTCCTCAACAAGGAGATAAAAGCCCTGATGAGACGGCAGCAGGTAGAACTGTCTGGTGGTGAGATCGGTAGCGTAAGACTGAGTGACCCATTCCCCATTTCCATGCCTCCCAAAAGTGAAATGATGATCTGGTGTCGGACTGCAATCGGGTTGAGAGGTAGAGACTACCAAGCCATGGTAGAACCCGTGTACTCAGACAGCAGGCCCACCATTTTGACAGCCCGGGGGGTGGTTGATGTCCGTCATGGGAGGGTGCCCGTCCGCATTCTCAACATTGGGGAGAGGGAGGTACACTTACCCAGGTACGCTACACTCGCCAAGCTGTTTGTGGTCGAACACAAAGCTATCAGGGCCGTGGAACCCTTGCCTCCATCTCCTCAGGCGGAGGGTAATGGCTCCCAGAAACAAAAGGAGGACTGGTGCCAGAAACTCCACGTGGGTGCTGACTCCACTCCCCTGCACCAAAAACAAGGAGTCTACCGGGTGGTACAGGAGTACGAGAGAGTCTTTAGTAAGCACCCGCTAGACTTCGGCAGAGTAAAGGGGATAGAACACCACATCCCCACAGGGAGCCACCCACCGATAAAAGAGAGGCACAGACCTGTACCCCCTGCACATTATCAGAACGCAAGGGGCATGCTAAGAGAGATGAAAGAAGCTGGGGTTATTAGAGACAGCTGTAGCCCCTGGGCAGCCCCCTTGGTTCTGGTCAAAAAGAAAGACGGCACCATGAGAATGTGCGTCGACTATAGACAAATCAACCGTATCACTCACAAAGACGCATATCCGCTGCCTAGAATAGAGGAGTCTTTAGCCGCACTAAAATCAGCTAACTTCTTTTCTACTTTGGACCTTACTAGCGGGTACTGGCAGGTTCCTGTGGCAGAGGCTGACAAGGAGAAGACCGCCTTCACCACCCCGATGGGACTGAGCGAATTCAACTGCATGCCTTTCGGGCTCTGCAACGCACCAGGGACCTTCCAGCGGCTGATGGAATGCTGTCTAGGGCACCGAAACTTCGAGACGGTCCTCCTTTACCTGGACGACGTGATCGTCTATTCGAAGACCTACGAGGACCATCTGAAGCACCTGGCCGAGGTGTTCGAAGCCCTGGCAGGCTATGGCCTGAAGGTGAAACCATCGAAGTGTCACCTGCTGAAACCAAAGGTCCAGTACCTAGGGCACGTGGTAAGCGCGGAAGGAGTGGCCCCCGACCCTGACAAGGTCGCGGCAATCAAGAGCTGGCCAAGCCCCTCGAACATCAAAGAGGTGAGACAGTTTCTCGGGTTGGTAGGCTACTACCGAAGATTCATCCCCGGGTTCACCAAGATGGCAGCTCCTATGCAGGACCTCCTGATCGGACAGTCTAAGTCCAGGAGGCAAAAGCCGCCCTTCAAGTGGGATAAACCGGAAGAGGAGTCCTTCCGCCAGCTAAAGATGGCCCTCACAGGGGATGAGATCCTGGCCTACCCTGATTATGGCCAGCCTTTCATTCTCCACACAGATGCCAGTAATGTGGGACTGGGAGCCGTATTGTCCCAAAACCAACAGGGCAGAGAACGGGTGATCGCATACGCCAGCCGGAAGCTGAGGCCCACCGAGAGGAACCCGGAGAATTACAGCTCCTTCAAGCTAGAATTCTTGGCGGTGGTGTGGGCCGTGACGGAACGCTTCAAGCATTACCTGGCCTCCGCAAAGTTCACCATGTACACGGACAACAACCCGTTGAAACACCTGGACAATGCAAGACTGGGTGCCCTGGAACAGCGGTGGATGGCCCGTCTCTCCAACTATGACTTCGTGATCAAGTACCGGGCAGGCAAAACCAACTCCAACGCGGACGCCCTATCAAGGATGCCTCACTTACCTGAAGGTGACGAAGACCCAGAAGAGCTGGAGGAGGTAGAACTCCCCGCGTTTCACCGGTATGGAGCCGCTCAACACTCTCACCGCGTGAAGGAGGAGGATCTAACAACTGTGATGATGAATCCCCTACCTCACCACAGCTGGGCCGAGACCCAAGATAGTGACCCTGCAGTCCGCCTGGTGAAAGATCTGCTGACCCGGGAAGACGCCCGCTTAGATCCAGATGCCCCAGAGGAAGCCAAGCAGCTATAGAAGGAGAAGAGCAAGCTGTTCCTCTACGAAGGCAAGTTGTGCAGAAGGATTGTCAACCACCGGACGCACGAGCTGACCTGGCAAGTCGTGGTCCCAAGGAGGGATGCAGCTATGGTCCTGGGGGCTTACCATGACAGAGCGGGACACTTCGGTTGGAAGAAACTGGAGTTCCTACTAAGAGGAAGATTCTTTTGGGTCGGCATGAGAGGAGCTGTAGAAAAATGGTGCAGAGACTGTGGCCCTTGTCACCTAAGGAGGAAGGACCGTGCCAGCCAGAAGACACCCTTGAGGCCCATCATCACCACGCAGCCTCTTGAGCTGGTAGCTCTGGACCATGTCAAATTGGCTCCCAGCCGGTCAGGATACATCTATGCCCTGACAATCGTGGACCACTATTCCCGTTTTCTAGTGGTGGTCCCGGTAAAGGACTTGACAGCCCAAACAGCGGCCAGAGCCTTCCAGCAATATTTCTGCCGTCCACACGGGTATCCGGAACAGGTCCTGACAGACCAGGGTCCAGCGTTCGAGGCTGAAATCTTCCAGGAGTTCTGCAACCTCTATGGCTGTAAGAAGATTCGTACAACGCCTTACCACCCCCAAACCAACGGGATGTGTGAGAAGATGAACAATATAGTCATTGATCTCCTGAAGACGTTGCCCCTGGAGGAACGCAGCCTGTGGCCAGAAAAACTGCCGGACCTGATAGACCTATACAACAATATCCTGGTGAATGCTACAAACTGCACCCCGGCTTACCTGATGCGAGCTAGACCAGGAAAGCTGCCCGTAGACCTGGAGATGGGAGTCCTAATACCTGAGGACACCTCCCCGGATGCGGACTGGGATACGGAAAGGCAACTGCAGTACAAGAAGGTACAGGAGAGTGTGGAGAAGAGCCTGGCCCAGGTGAGAGAGAAGCAAGAAAGACTCTTCAATCAACACGCCCCTGCTAGTCCCCTAGAACCTGGTGAGCAAGTCCTAAAGCGAAAAAGAAGGCTACATAAGTTGGACGACCAGTGGGAAAGGGAACCCTACACCGTACTGCAGTCTGACCACGACAACCCAAAGGTGTGCGTAATCACCAAGGACGGAGGAGAAACCACTAGTGTCGTCTCCAGAGACCATCTCAAAAGGTGCCCCGAGCAACTCCGTAGTGCAGAAGAGGATCAGAGTGACCTTGAACCCGCAGAGGACAAGGAAGAAATGATCAGCACCGTTCTCGGAGAGTTTCCTCAGTCCTGGACTCGCATAAATGATGCCATAGTGGTACTTGTCCTGCATTTCCTGCAACCGGCACAGCAACAACCAACACCAGAGCCGGAAGGTGAAGAGGAGCAAGCAGTTCCAGAGGCAGAAGAGCCTGTACCAGCAGCCCAGGAGAGTCAACCCTCTGCTGACAGTGAGCCTGCCAAGCCTGCGGTAAGCCAAAGGACCCGCAGACAGCTGCCTGCCCTACCTGTACACCCAGCTGGTAGCTGCACCCCTAACGCTAGTGGGGAAAGCCAAGTCAGTCCACCACCAGACAGTGGGCTACGTAGGTCAACCAGGAGCACAAAGGGACAGATACCCGCTCGCTGGAGAATATAGTGTACTAAAATTGTAAATAACCCTGTTGCCAAATGTTGAATTGTTTGCAAAGTTACATGCATGTTTGGTAATACTCTGTTTCAGTTTCTTGCAGCTACCGTAAGGACTCACAGGTTATGGACTTTTTATAACCGGGACCTTGTATGGACTGCGTTCAGAGCCTAACCCAGGAATGAACTAAGACTGTGAAGGACTTGGGGTAGGACAGACCCCCACCTGGTTAAGGTTCCCCGTTGTGCTGGTGATATGGACACCCGGTCACAGGCCACACTGTGACCTTAAGAACTCAATTTGTGCGTCGTCTGTCTATTAATGTTTTATTGTTTTGCATATTGTCTTTGTTTACTGTTTAGTCCCGGAGTACTAAATTTCACTAGGGGGGAATGTGTCACCCTGGCCTGGATGCCACAAGTGTAATTAAAGCTGTGTCTGAGAGCAGGGGGGAGGTTCTCTAGTCAGGGGAACATTAGCATGCAATGCCTCCTGTCTCAGGCCAGTAGGGGGAGCAGGCTGCCCCTATAAAAGCTGGTGCTGGGGGCAGGGTTAGAGAGAACCCAGATGACCTGTCTCAGGACTGAGACGTGTCTCAGCAGAGCAGGGACAGACAGTTGCACTGCACCTAAGAGGAAGTGTGGCAGGAGGAGAGCCACAAGCCAGAGACAAGAGGCGAAGCAAGCCTGTCTTGGCAGATAACAGACTTAATCTACCAGACTTTGGTGTCTGAGGCTGGAAGGATTCCACATCCCCCAGCAGAGAACCAGTCCGCAAGGGACTGTATATTCCTTGGCCTAAGAAGCCTGGAGGCCCTGCCACAACAGAAGGGACCAGTAAAGCCATACAAGGCTGGGAGGAGAAAGGAACCCACGTCGCAGGCCATACAGGCGAGAAAACACGGAAAGCTCGGAAACGTGGGCTGTTACCCTATCAGGAGGAGATAGCCAGAAGGAGCGCAGAAAGCACGGTAGGCCTACACCCTCACCCTGACCAGGGCCAATTTCCCCGTTGCTCTCAGACATCCAGGTCCCCTCCTAGCCGGGACTGTTTGTGGGTCAGTTTACCTGTTTAGTAAAGACCCTGGACTGCAACCTGTTGTCTGTGTGCTCCTTGCTCCTCCAGCACTATCAGCACTGGGACTCCCACTACCATCACTCCCAACATCCATTATACTGCCCTGGGGCCGCACTCTTCCCGTGGAGAGTCACACTACCCTAGCTGCACACCTCATCAGCCCCAGCGGTCTGCATGCAGCGGCGGTTCCTAATAACCGCAATCCACGGGTGGCGTAGTCGGACATTATCAGCAGAACATAGCAGACTACCATTGGCCTGACCACCCTGAGCCACGGAACCGGGTCGCCACTACTACCCCCATCGTCTCCCTATTGCCCGGATCCGAGTGCCCCACGGCCCAGGGGGCGAGTCACATGTAATACACTGACTCACCAGTGACGTCTCTAGGTGAAGTCCTTCATCTTCGCTTTTCTTCTTCATCTGGCACAGACGGCCATCACTTCTTCCAGCCAGGAATCATCTCTGCAGAAAATAACACACAGTTATCAATAACTGATCTCTTCTAGGGAATATTCCCACTCCACCCCCCGACTTCTACACTACACCAGTTGAAGAAAAAAAGCGATATAGTGCCGCCCTGCACAGTAACAGGAGCCCGCTTTTGTCCTATCCCATGGAAAACAATTTCCTAAAAAGTAAATTATATTACAGAAGTAATAATGTCTCTAATTGGACTCTAAAATAATAATGTTCCTCACTGGCCACCATAAACTAATAAAGTATGTTCCTCAATCTGGCCCCAAACAGTAATTAAGTCCCTTGTTCAGCCTGGCACCCCCATATATCCATCCTGGCCCCCCCTTCCCTGCATATATCCATCCTGACACCCCTCATATATCCCTTCTGGCCCCCATATGTCCAGTGTGACCCCTCCATATATTTATCCTAGCCCACGTGTATCGAGCCTGCCCCCTCCCATATACCCATCCTAGTCCCCCATGTGGCCCTCCTGTTCCCCCCATATATCCATCCGGGCCTCCATGTGTCCAGCCTGCCCCCCCACATATCCATCCTGGCCTCCATGTTTCCAGCCTGCCCCCCCATATATCTGTCCTGGCCTCCATGTGTCCAGCCTGCCCCCTCCCATATATCTGTCCTAAAGCCCCATGTGTCAAGCCTGCCCCCCATATATCCATCCTGGCCTCCATGTGTCCAGCATGCCCCCCCTACATATCCTTCCTGGCCTCCATGTGTCCAGCCTGCCCCCCACAATATATCCATCCTGGCCTCCATGTTTCCAGCCTGCCCCCCATATATCCATCCTGGCCTCCATGTGTCCAGCCTCCCCCTCATATATCCATCCTGCGCTTCCCCCCTGCATATATCCATCCTGACACCCCCCCATATATCCATACTGGCCCCCATATGTCCAGCGTGGCCCCTCCATATATTTATCCTAGCCCACGTGTATCGAGCCTGCCCCTCCACATATCTATCCTAGCCCCCCATGTGTCCAGCCTGCCCCCCACATATCCATCCTGGCCATCATGTGTCCAGCCTGCCCCGCCCCCCATATATCCGGCCCCCCCATATATCCATCCCCCTCACATATCCATCCTGGCCTCCATGTGTCCAGCCTGCCCCACCATATAGCCATCCTGCCCACCCTTTCCCATGTGTCCAGCCAGGCTCCCCCTTATGTGTCCAGCCAGGCTCCCCCCCTTGTGTGTCCAGCCAGGGTTCCCCCTTGTGTGTCCAGCCAGGCTCTCACCCTTGTGTGTCCAGCCAGTGTTCCCCCTTGTGTGTCCAGCCAGGGTTCCCCCTTGTGTGTCCAGCCAGGGTTCCCTCTTGTGTGTCCAGTCAGGGCTTCCCCTTGTGTGTCCAGCCAGGGCTCCCCCTTGTGGGTCCAGCCAGGGTTCCCCCTTGTGTGTCCATCCAGCTCCCCCCTTGTGTGTCCAGCCAGGGCTCCCCCTTGTGTGTCCAGTCAGGGCTCCCCCTTGTGTGTCCAGCCAGGGCTCCCCCTTGTGTGTCCAGCCAGGGCTCCCCCTTGTGTGTCCAGCCAGGGTTCCCTCTTGTGTGTCCAGTCAGGGCTCCCCCTTGTGTGTCCAGTCAGGGCTCCCCCTTGTGTGTCCAGCCAGGGCTTCTCCTTGTGTGTCCAGCCAGGGCTCCCCCTTGTGTGTCCAGCCAGGGCTCCCCCTTGTGTGTCCAGCAAGGCCCCCCTTGTGTGTCCATCCGGGGCCCCCCTTGTGTGTCCAGCCAGGGTCCCCCCTTGTGTGTCTAGCCGGGCCCCCCCTTGTGTGTCCAGCCAGGGGCCCATCCCATTCTGCATCCACTCATATACACACAGACACACACACAGACACCTCTTACCTTCCTGCTCTCCCGTGCGGTGTCCTCCTTCTCCGGTGACGTCATACGCCGGCCGGGGAAGGGAGACGCGCAGCTTCAGCTGCTTCACTGGGACGTGTGTCGCGGCGGTTCAGGTAATGAACGCCGCGTGCGCGCGTCCCTGCATACACTGTGCCTGCGCTTTTAAAGGGCCCGTGCCCCTTAAAACCGCAGGTTTTTTTATTTTTTCATTCTCTTCTCCCCCTCTCCTCTGCAGAAGGGTACCCCGCCAGCCCAGTCCCACCCTGTTGATGACTTATCCTAAAATCGGTCATTAATATATAAGTCCTGGACAGTCCCGTTAAGCTTGTTTTACCTAGTTATAAAAGCCCTTTAAGTCCTCATTATAAGGTAAGGTATGAATGGATCTAATTAAATTCTCCAAAGAGAACTATTTATACATTTTAGTCACTGTGAGCTTTCTACAAGATATTGCGGGCAGTATATAGCGAATATACGGACACAGAGCCATTCGCCGGCTCAGATTGCCAATAAGCACGTTGTAAATATGAGACCTTGACATCATAGGTTACTTGGCTTAATATGAAATTGTCCCTCATGTGTACCGCATTGTGGGCAGGGACTATATGTACATCACTGCAGAATATGTTGGCAATAAAAAGTCAACAGAAATGAATATCATGCAGATCCTCACCAGGACTCCAGCAGTGTCACCATCCTGCCACCATACAGCTATAGAAGGACAATAAACCTGCAGGGTTCTCCCCTCAGTTATTTTTCCTTTAATTTTATTATCTGTTTCTTACTCACAGTGAAAGAACAGTCATCAGATATTTTATTCTTCACTTTTTATTTTACAGTCTCAGCTCTGAAGAATAGAACGTCTTATGAATAAATGACAGCTCACTTATTACAGTGGTGGCCAAAAGTATTGGCACCCCTGCAATTCTATCAGATAATACTCAGTTTCTTCCTGAAAATGATTGCAATCACAAATTCTTTGGTATTATTATCTTCATTTAATTTGCTTGCAAGGAAAAAACACAAAAGAGAATGAAGCAAAAATCAAATCATTGATCATTTCACACAAAACTCCAAAAATGGGCCAGACAAAAGTATTGGCACCCTCAGCCTAATACTTGGTTGCACAACCTTTAGCCAAAATAACTGCGAACAGCCACTTCCGGTAACCATCAATGAGTTTCTTACAATGCTCTGCTGGAATTGTAGACCATTCTTCTTTGGCAAACTGCTCCAGGTCCCTGATATTTGAAGGGTGCCTTCTCCAAACTGCCATTTTGTGATCTCTCCACAGGTGTTCTATGGGATTCAGGTCTGGACTCATTGCTGGCCACCTTAGAAGTCTCCAGTGCTTTCTCTAAAACCATTTTATAGTGCTTTTGGAAGTGTGTTTTGGGTCATTGTCCTGCTGGAAGACCCATGACCTCTAAGGGCGACCCAGCTTTCTCACACTGGGCCCTACATTATGCTGCAAAATTTGTTGGTAGTCTTCAGACTTCATAATGCCATGCACACGGTCAAGCAGTCCAGTGCCAGAGGCAGCAAAGCAACCCCAAAACATCAGGGAACCTCCGCCATGTTTGACTGTAGGGACCATGTTCTTTTCTTTGAATGCCTCTTTTTTTTTCCTGTACACTCTATGTTGATGGTTTTTCCCAAAAAGCTCGACTTTTGTCTCATCTGACCAGAGAACATTCTTCCAAAACATAGTAACATAGTTTGTAAACATAGTTAGTAAAGCCGAATAAAGACTTGCGTCCATCAAGTTCGACCTGTTAGTTCTGTAATTGGTAAAGTTGATCCAGAGGAGGGCAAAAACCCCAAATGATTTGGCCAATCTTCACCTGAGGAAAAATTCCCTCCTGACTCTGAAACCAGCAGTCAGAATAAATCCCTGTATCAACTTACTATTTTATTTTATTTTTAAGTATATGCTGAAATCTGCCTGGTATCTAGAAATGCATCCAGTCCCCGCTTGAACTGGTGTAGTGAATCTGACATCACCGTCTCCTCACTCTATGAAATCCATATTCTCACTGCTCTTACCGTAAAGAACGCCTCTAGTGACGCTTACCCAATCTGAGTATATTCCATTTATAACCACCCTCTGCCTTCTATCCCTTAGCCAGTTAGCTACCCACTTGCAGACATTTTCCCCCAGCCCCATCATTCTCATTTTGTATACCAACCTATTATGTGGCACGCTATCGAAAGCTTTTGAGAAGTCGAGATACACGACATCCACTGGTTCCCCCTGATCTACTCGAGAGCTAACCTCCTCGTAGAAGTCAATCAGGTTTGTTTGGCAGGAGCGATTCCTCATGAATCCATGTTGGTTCGGGATTAAAAGATTATTAGCATCAAGATGCTCCGTAATTGCCTCTTTAATGAAGCTTTCAAAAATTTTGCCCGCAACGGACGTCAGACTCACCGGCCGATAGTTTCCGGCGTCACTTTTCGCTCCCTTTTTGAATATTGGCACTACATTCGCCTGTCGCCAATCAAGTGGCACAGACCCAGTCTCAACAGAGTCCTTAAATATAAGATATAACGGTCTGTCTATCACATTACTTAGTTCCCTTAGTACCCGTGGGTGTATGCCATCAGGTTCTGGTGATTTGTTTATTTTAATGTTACTGAGGCGTTTCTGTACCTCAACTTGGGTTAGATTTGTCATACTTAGTGGAGGATTAAGCTTGTCACTTCTCATTTCTCCTGTTAGTTTGATTTCCTTTGTGAAAGTTGTCGAAAAAAAATTATTTAATAGATTAGCTTTATCCTCATCTTTCTCTATGATTTTGCCTTCCTCACTTTTTATTGGTCCAATATTATCCGATTTAATCCTTTTACTATTTATATACGTAAAGAACAGTTTGGGATTTGATCTACTTTCCCTAGCAATACGTCTCTCTGTTTCCTCCTTCGCTATTTTTATTTGTTTTTTACAGGTTCTCGTTTTTTCCTTGTAACACATTAGTGCCTCCTTACTGTTTTCCTGTTTTAATCTCTTGAATGCCTCTTTTTTGCTATTTAACGCCCCTTTTACGTTCTTGTTCAACCATATTGGTTTCCTCTTATTTCTGGCCCTTTTATTCCCATACGGTATATACCTCTCGCACTGAGTATTCAGAATTCTTTTGAAGGTTTCCCATTTACTATTCGTATTCCATTGATTAAGTACTTTGTCCCAGTCAATAAGTTGAAGGCTTTCTTTCAGCTGATCAAACTTCGCCCTCCTAAAGTTTAATGTTTTTGTTGTTCCCTTATTGATAACCCTACTGAAGGGCATTTTGAAGTCGATAATATTATGGTCGCTATTACCTAGGTGCCCCCCTATCTGTACCTCAGTTATTCTATCAGGCCTATTAGTCAATATTAAGTCCAACACGGCCTTCCCTCTCGTTGGTTCCTGCACTAGTTGGGAGAGATAATTATCCTTAATATTTGTCAAGAACCTTTTTCCTTTCTGAGATCTACAGGTTTCTGTTTCCCAGTCAATATCCGGGTAGTTGAAATCCCCCATTACAATCACTTCATTATGTTTTGCTACTTTGTCTATTTGTCCTAATAGCAGATTCTCATTCTCCTCTGTTATATTGGGTGGCTTATAGCAGACCCCCAGTAATATTTTATTATTATTTTTAGTTCCCTCTATCTCTACCCACATGGACTCGACCCCCTCTTCTCCCTCTCCTATATCTTCCCTTAGTCTGGGTTTTAGACATGACTTTACATATAAGCAGACTGAGAAAACTACCTTGGAGGTCCTTGCCCTAAGCTTCCTACCTAGGTCCCTGAAATCATTTTTAAGGACCCTCCATCTACCACTCACTTTGTCATTGGTGCCGATGTGGACCATGACCGCTGGGTCTTCGCCAGCCCCACCCAGTAACCTGTCAACCCGATCCGCGATGTGCCGGACTCGAGCGCCAGGGAGGCAGCACACCGTTCGGCGATCCCGGTCTTTGTGACAGATTGCCCTGTCTGTCCCCCTAATAATAGAGTCACCCACTACCAGAACCTGTCTTGCCTGCCCTACACTTCCCCCCTCCCCCTCATTACTGGAGCATACACTCCCCCGGCGGTCAGAGGATCTGTCATGCTCCAATAATGCCGGTTCTGAACCAGCCTTCCTATACTTCTTCCCTCTATCCCTCCTTACTGTTATCCAGCTCCCTGCCTGTTCAGCCTGCACTTCCCCTCTATGCTCCACCCCCAGTATTGACCCATTGAGTGTCTGCTCGGTGAGCAGCAAACTCCGTTCTATGTTGTCGATGCTCCTCAGTACCGCTATCTGAGCACTTAGATCCAGAATTTGGGCTTCCAAGTGCACGATATGCTCACATCTCTCGCAGCAGTATGGATCCTCGAGTGGGTGCTCACGGAATGCACACATTGCGCAAGATGTACACTGCACGGCTCCGTCCAACATGGACGTCATTCTAAATATGGGGATACAGTCAGTATATATATACAAGTACAAAACACAATTATTTATATATAGGTGTATGGACGGGGATCAATTAGGGATGTGCAAGTGTATCAATTAGATATTGACAGGGGATCAGTTAAGTATGGACGGGGGATCAATTAAGCATCAAGTATGGACGGGGGAATCAGCTAAGTAGGTCAGGTGGATTAATTAAGTAAAAAGTAAAGTAAAGAAAGAATGAAATACAGTCAGCAATTCAGTCCTAAGTCCTCCCTTCCAAACTCCCTGAATCCAAAGTCACTGAAAAACAAGTCACAC
This sequence comes from Phyllobates terribilis, assembly GCF_046119375.1. Lineage (NCBI taxonomy): Eukaryota > Metazoa > Chordata > Amphibia > Anura > Dendrobatidae > Phyllobates > Phyllobates terribilis. The sequence continues at coordinate 5,759,382 of NW_027362823.1, forward strand.
ACTTACTTTCGTTCGCACTTACGCTCCAGACACACGCAGCTCGTTCACACTCGCAAACTAAGAGATTTAAAGTGTTTTTTTTTTTTTTCCTTTTCCAGCAATGTACCCTTCACCTCAATGCACTTCCAAAGGACTTTATGCCCAACCAGCTGCCCCTTATAAACCCTTAATTATGACCCCTTCCCCTTAATTAACCCCTTGTGAGTAAATCTACACCTCAGGATTTTAGTGCGATGTAGTTAACCTTTAAATACACAGGTAGTAAACTAAGAAACTAAAACTGTAGTGAGAAAATAGATTTTAAAAAGCCCAATAAATCTAAACAGGTAGAAAAGCACTCAGCAGATCACAATGCAGCACTCACCGCAATTCACACAGGTATTTTCTGCAGGATTCCCAATACCTCTTCACGCAATTCACACAGGTATTTTCTGCAGGATTCCCAATACCTCTTCACGCAATTCACACAGGTATTTTCTGCAGGATTCCCAATACCTCTTCACGCAATTCACACAGGTATTTTCTGCAGGATTCCCAATACCTCTTCACCTTCACCTCAATGCACTTCCAGTTCTAGGCTTTATCAGGTAAGTTTTGGCAAACTCCAGCCTGGCTTTTTTATGTCTCGGGGTAAGAAGTGGGGTCTTCCTGGGTATCCTACCATACAGTCCCTTTTCATTCAGACGCCGACGGATAGTACGGGTTGACACTGTTGTACCCTCAGACTGCAGGGCAGCTTGAACTTGTTTGGATGTTAGTCGAGGTTCTTTATCCACCATCCGCACAATCTTGCGCTGAAATCTCTCGTCAATTTTTCTTTTCCGTCCACATGTAGGGAGGTTAGCCACAGTGCCATGGGCTTTAAATTTCTTGATGACACTGCGCACGGAAGACACAGGAACATTCAGGTCTTTGGAGACGGACTTGTAGCCTTCAGATTGCTCATGCTTCCTCACAATTTGGTTTCACAAGTCCTCAGACAATTCTTTGGTCTTCTTTCTTTTCTCCATGCTCAATGTGGTACACACAAGGACACAGGACAGAGGTTGAGTCAACTTTAATCCATGTTAACTGGCTGCAAGTGTGATTTAGTTATTGCCAACACCTGTTAGGTGCCACAGGTAAGTTACAGGTGCTGTTAATTACACAAATTAGAGAAGCATCACATGATTTTTCAAACAGTGCCAATACTTTTGTCCATCCCCTTTTTTAGGTTTGATGTGGAATTATATCCAATTTGGCTTTAGGACAATTCTATTTGTGTTTTTTCATTGAAGACAAATTAAATGAAGATAATAATACCAAAGAATTTGTGATTGCAATCATTTTCAGGAAGAAACTGAGTATTATCTGACAGAATTGCCGGGGTGCCAATACTTTTGGCCACCACTGTATTTCATGCGGCAGAAGTTAGCCTCCAGCAATGGAAGAGGGAACCGAGAAAGTGTAGAAAATGCTCTATCATGGCCGCAGTGGTAAGAGACATTGGAAATGCACGATCAAACCTATCATATCATAGGATTATCTATCATCTATCTATCCTTATATTCTCTATTTCATATCTATCTATCCATCTATCTATTCATATATGTATCTATCTATCTTTCTATCTATCCATGTATGATGGATGGATAGATAGATGGATAGATGAATAAATAGATGGATAGATAGATGGATAGATAGATAAATAGATAGATAGATAGTGTAGGGATTTGTACTCACTGAGCCGCGTTGGAGGTAGGCACAGGTTCACACAGTGATGCAGTCCACGGGTTCAAACAAACTGGTGGCTTATTTTAGTGTCCATACACCAGTTAAGAAACAAAAGTTACAGCCTTTTCCTGGCACAAAAAGGAATAACAGAACAAAGCTCAAAATAACAAGTCCATGCAGCACGGATTCAGCCGTTTAAACAAGGTGCTTTTCTCTGCCTCCTGCAGAGTCTAAGAAGCACCTGCAAGGTCTGCTCACCTTGCCCAGCAAACACAGACAGACAGAGACAGGCGCAGCTGTCTTAAATTAGCCTTCCAAGACCGGACTGGAGGTAAGTGAGCAGCTGTTCCCCCCCAGCTCTTTCAGCTGCTCATAAAACCCGGCCCTGTAATCCGGACCCATTAAATTCCTCTCAGCACTATGTGTGCTGGAGCCTGCTTCTCCGGATCCTACATCACCGAAGCATGGCACTTCGAGGACACATACCTCCCGTCCACGATCTGTCCGGCAGCAACCTTACATACACCCCCCCTCTGTCCAAAGCCGTAGGGCTTGGCACCTTCTGTCACCATACAATAAATCCTTGACAAGGCAGCGGCATTCCCATGTTGTTTCCCAGGCCTATGCTCTACCTGGAAACTAAAATCTTGTAGAGCCAGGAACCACCTAGTCACTCTGGCATTGTTTCCCTTCTTTTCTCGCATCCACCTCAATGGGGCATGGTCTGACACTAACCTGAACCTTCTACCTAATAGGTAATACCTCAGAGTGTCTAACGCCCACTTAATGGCCAAACATTCTTTTTCTACAATGGAGTAGTCCTTCTCACAAGCGGAGAGCTTCAGACTGAGGTATTTTACAGGGTGTTCTTCTCCGTTAATCTCCTGGGACAAGACTGCTCCCAGCCCGACATCCGATGCATCCATCTGGACCACAAACTCCTTGGAGAAGCTGGGTGCCACCAAGACTGGTTGTTTACAGAGGACCAGTTTCAATTCCTGGCAGGTCGCTTCTGCTTCCGGGGACCACTTGGCCATAGCTGACTTCATCCCTTTCAGAAGATCCATCAGTGGGGCTGCTATCAGGGCAAAGTTAGGGACAAATCTTCGATAGTAGCCCACAATGCCTAGAAACGCCCTGACCTGCTTCTTCGAGAGGGGCTGTGGCCAGTTCAAGATCGCCTCGACCTTATTTATTTGTGGTTTTATTTCCCCTCTACCAACCACGTACCCTAGGTACTTGGCTTCCTCCATCCCCATGGCACATTTCTTCGGGTTGATAGTAAAGCCCGCCTTCCTTAGGGCATCAAGTATGGCTTGAACTTTGTCCAGATGACTTTCCCAGTCCTGGCTAAATATGACGATAGCATCTAGGTAGGCCGCTGCATACTGTTTGTGGGGTGCTAAGATCCGGTCCATGGCTCTCTGGAAGGTGGCCGGAGCTCCCTTCAACCCAAACGGCATCCTGACGTATTGGCGTCGAGAAGGCTGTCTTCTCCTTAGCCTCTTTGGACAGGGGAATTTGCCAATATCCTTTGGTGAGGTCCAGAGTGGTGATGTACCGAGCCCGTCCTAGCCTTTCGATAAGCTCATCTACCCTAGGCATTGGGTAGGCGTCGAACTTTGAGACCTCCTTCAGCTTCCTATAGTCGTTGCAAAACCGCCATTCCCCATCTGGTTTCGGCACTAAGACTATAGGACTGGACCATCCACTTTTGGACTCTTCAATGACTCCCAGGTTTAGCATCCGCCTTACTTCTTTAGAGATCACCTCTCTGCGGGCTTCGGGGATCCGGTATGGTTTTAGATTGACGCGAACATGAGGCTCTGTGAGAACCTCATGCTCTATGACCTGAGTGAGTCCTGGCAACTCCGAAAACATGTCTTTATTTCGCTGTAACAACTCTTTGCACTGTTGCTTTTGGGCATGTGACAGTGACTCTGCCACCTTGACCTCTTTCACATCGGCCTCAGCCTCAGCCACTAAACAGGGAGCTTCCGCAGGCTCTCTATCTTGCCATGGCTTAATCAAGTTAACATGGTAAATTTGGTAGGGCTTCCTCTTCCCTGGTTGGTGGATCTTAAAGTTGACTTCCCCCACTTTCTCTACCACCTCATAGGGGCCCTGCCACTTGGCCATGAACTTGCTCTCCACTGTGGGACTAGCACAAGCACTTGATCTCCTGGGTTGAACGATCTCACCCTGGCCGACCTATTATACACCCTGGACTGTGCCTCTTGTGCCTTGAGGAGGTGCTCCCTCACAATGGGCATCACATGGGCAATCCTCTCTTGCATCTGGGCAACGTGCTCCACCACTCTCCTATAGGGAGTGGTCTCAGCTTCCCAGGACTCTTTCTCCACCTCCAGGAGTCCTGAGGGTGTCGTCCATAGAGTGGTTCAAACGGGGAGAAACCTGTGGAAGCTTTGGGAACTTCCCTCATGGCGAACAACATATAGTCCCAGTCTCGGCCATCCTTTTCCACTGCTTTCCTCAACATTGCTTTCAAGGTTTTGTTAAACCTCTCTACCAGTCCGTCCGTCTGAGGAGAGTACACGGAGGTTCTCAGTTGTGCAATCTGCAGTGTCTTGCACAATTCCCTCATGACCTTCGACATAAATGGAGTTCCTTGGTCTGTTAGGATCTCGTTAGGCAACCCGGTTCTTGAAAACATGTGGACTAACTCCCGGGCTATACACCTGGTGGAGGAGTTTCGTAGTGGTACGGCCTCCAGATACCATGTAGCATAATCTAATACCACCAGGATATACTGATGCCCTTGGGCGGACTTGACCAGAGGCCCCACTAGATCCATTGCTATGCGTTCGAATGGAACCTCGATGACTGGTAGTGGCACTAGGGGACTGCGGAAGTGGGCCACTGGGGAGGTTATCTGGCATGTGGGGCAGGAACGACAATAACTCTATATTTCTCTATAGCAACCTGGCCAGTAGAATCTTTGGAGGATCCGTTCTTGAATCTTGTCTGCACCCAGGTGACCACCCAACACATAAGAATGAGCCATGTCTAACACCCTGCGTCTATAGGGCCCTGGCACCAGCAACTGTTCTATTACCTCACCCCTTGGCTTGGTTATTCTGTACAGCAAATCCCCATTCACAGCAAAATGAGGGAACCGAGTGTCAGCCCCCGGTTCCTGAGGCACCCCATTTAACACAGTAACATTTTCAAAGGCCCCTTTCAGAGTTAAATCCCTGAGTTGGGCAGTTCCAAAGTTTCCCTCGGACACCTCCAGCTCAGGGATATTGGACTCAGGGGATGCTACTTCATCCTCATTGCCCACCAGCACACACATGGGAAACTCATCTACTATGTTCTGCGGGTAAGTTTCCTTAGGGGCGATCTGGCTGTCGTCCAAGCAACCAGGTGTCCCCGCTTTCCCCCACATTTCCCAGAATAATGCAAAGTAACGTCCAATTATTATGGGATGCAATAGGTCCTTAACGACCGCCACTTCATGAGATGTGGTGCCACAGTCTGTGTTTACATCCACCTGGGCCACAGGATAGTTCTTAGCGTCCCCATGGATACACCGGACATCCACCACCTTCCCAGAAACCAGCCGATGAGGGAGTGTGGCCCTTATCAGGGTCACCAAACTTCCTGAGACCAATAGTCCAGAGACTTGTGCCCCGTTAACTGACACTGAGCATGCCTGAGGGCCCTCGCCATGTTGACGAACCGCGCTGCAGGCGGGGTAGGCAAAATAAGAGCAACGCCGGCCCATGTTACAGTCCATTGGTTCAGAGGTTATGGGACACCGGGAGGCAATATGGCCAGGGGTATGACATCTCCAACACACTATATTATGGGGTGGGACCTTGGGCAGCAACTCAGACCCCTCCTGAACTCTAGGATGCCCCCCAGGTGTGGCGCTAGCTCGCTTCTTTTGGGTGTCCGCCACCTTTTGGGAACCCCAGTATTGAGAGGCTACGACCCCTTGTTTTCCCAACGGACTCTCAACCGCCTGGTATCTTTCCACCAACCCCACCAAGTCATCAGCATTATAGGGATCTCCCTGGGCAACCCAGGATTTTACCGACTTCGGGAGAGAGTGTATAAACCTGTCTATAACGACCTCTATCTCATATCATAGGACTATCTATCATCTATCTATTATCTATATGACGCGCCCCCTGGGCCATGGGGCACCCGGGACCGGACTTCAGGGCAATGCTGGGAGTAGTAGTGGTGACCCGGTCCCGTGGCTCAGGGTGGCCAGACCAATATTGTGGCAGTCTCTGTATCAGTATAATGCAATGTCCGACTACGCCACCCGTGGATTGCGGTCAATAAGAACCGCCGCTGCTGAGCAGACCTCTGAGGCTGATGTTGTGAGGGCAGCAGAGTGTAGTATAACTCCCCACGGGAGGAGTATAGCCTCAGGCTAGTGAGTGTGGATGATAGGAGTGATGGTGCACGAGCGCAGCAGGAACGACTCAGAGGCTTTGCAGTGCAGTTCAGGGTCTTTACTGATGGTGATAAGGCAGACCCTCCCGGGAGTACTGGCTAGCATAAGAGGCCTGGTCAGTCTGTGAGCAAACTGGAGTTCCCCTGGCCAGGTGGAGTTGTAGGCCTCCCCGACTATCTGCACTCTTCCTGGCTACCTTGCTGTAAGCGAGTGGAAGTAGCCCACGTCCCTGAGTGTTCCGTGTGGTGCTCACCTGTATGGCTGGTGACTTGGGGCCTTCTGATAGCCCCCGCTCCTCGATTGCAGTGCTGGTCCCTTGCTCGTGACTGAGCCTCCGGGCTTCTATGGCCAGAGGACTTGAAATCCCCTGCCGGCGGGTTTCTGCTGCTGGGTATATATAAGTCCCCGCAACCTCGGACTCCTGTGTCCGGTTCTCAGAGTCTTCTGCCAGGACGAACTCCGCTTAGCTCAAGTCCCTGGTCTTCAGCTCCTGCTCCTACAGAGCTCCTCGCTGTTACTTTCCCTGTGTCTGGAACTAACTCCAGGCTCTGACTTCACTAACCCCGCCCCAGATCCAGTTTATATAGGGCAGGTTCCTCCCCTATCTGGTCTGGGACAGGAGGTGTTGCATGTTTAAGGGCTCCGAACCAGGAAACCTCCCACTTGCTCTCAGACATAATATTTCTATTACAGTGGTAACCAGACCCTGGGGTGCCACATATCCATCTATCTATCTCATATCTATCTATCTATCAATCTCATATCTATCTATCTTCTCCACTTTTTATCTGGTCTCAGGTATGACTTTCATATTACTCACGACTGTTACTTGCCACAGGTGAGTTTTAACGAGCATCACATGCTTGAAGCAAAGTTGTTTTTCCACAATTTTGGAAAAGTGCCAACAATTTTGTCCGGCCCATTTTTGGAGTTTTGTGTGAAATTATGTCCAATTTGCCTTTTTTTCCCATTTTTTGTGCTGTTTCAATACACACAAAGGAAATAAATATTATAACAAATGTATAACAAAACGTGTAATTGTAATAATTTTCTGGGAGAAATACTTCACTTTCTGGAACAATCTCAAGGTTGCTAAACACTTCCAGCCATGACTGTGTGTATATATGGGCCCTCAATAAACCATCCCTCTCAACGAAAAGGCCACAGCAAGGGTCAGGAATCGGTGGCCTTCCCTCTCCGAATCTTAGGGAGAGACGGTTGTGCTTCCAGCATCCACCTAGGCTGCCACCCCAGTGGAACTAATAGCAGGGTTGCCAACTGTCCAGAAATTCTTGGACAGTCCATAAAAATAGGGCACTTTTTTCCCTGTCCGTAAAAAAAAATGTGATGCGTCCATAATCTTTCTGAAGCTGGAGAGACTTGTTCAGATGGAGGGAGATGTAGGGGCATCATATTGTGTATAGGGAGATGTAGGGGCATCATATTGTGTATAGGTATCATATTGTGTATCTGCATGTGTGGGGACATCATACGGTGTATATGGAGCTGTGAGCACATCATACTGTATTTAGGGAACAATGAGGGAATCATACTGTATACAAGGAGCTGTGGAAACATAATGCTGTGTAAAGGGTCTGTGGGGTCATCATCTAATATACAGTACAGACCAAAAGTTTGGACACACCTTCTCATTTAAAGATTTTTCTGTATTTTCATGACTATGAAAATTGTACATTCACACTGAAGGCATCAAAACTATGAATTACCACATGTGGAATTATATACTTAACAAAAAAAGTGTGAAACAACTGAAAATATGTCTTATATTCTAGGTTCTTCAAAGTAGCCACCTTTTGCTTTGATGACTGCTTTGCACACTCTTGGCATTCTCTTGATGAGCTTCAAGAGGTAGTCACCGGAAATGGTTTTCACTTCACAGGTGTGCCCTGTCAGGTTTAATAAGTGGGAGTTCTTGCCTTATAAATGGGGTTCGGATCATCAGCTGTGTTGTGCAGAAGTCTGCTGGATACACAGCTGATAGTCCTACTAAATAGACTGTTAGAATTTGTATTATGGCAAGAAAAAAGCAGCTAAGTAAAGAAAAATGAGTGGCCATCATTACTTTAAGAAATGAAGGTCAGTCAATGCAAAAAATTGGTAAAACTTTGAAAGTGTCCCCAAGTGCAGATGCAAAAACCATCAAGCGCTGCAAGAAACTGGCTCACATGAGGACTGCCCCAGGAAAGGAAGACCAAGAGTCACCTCTGCTTCTGAGGATAAGTTTATCCGAGTCACCAGCCTCAGAAATCGCAGGTTAACAGCAGCTCAGATTAGAGACCAGGTCAATGCCACACAGAGTTCTAGCAGCAGACACATCTCTTCAACAACTGTTAAGAGGAGACTTTGTGCAGCAGGCCTTCATGGTAAAATAGCTGCTAGGAAACCACTGCTAAGGACAGGCAACAAGCAGAAGAGACTTATTTGGGCTAAAGAACACAAGGAATGGACATTAGACCAGTGGAAATCTGTGCTTTGGTCTGATGAGTCTAAATTTGAGATCTTTGGTTCCAACCACCGTGTCTTTGTGCGATGCAGAAAAGGTGAACGGATGGACTCTACATGTCTGGTTCCCACCGAGAAGCATGGAGGAGGAGGTGTGATGGTGTGGGGGTGCTTTGCTGGTGACACTGTTGGGGATTTATTCAAAATTGAAGGCATACTGAACCAGCATGGCTACAACAGCATCTTGCAGCGGCATGCTATTCCATCCGGTTTGCGTTTAGTTGGACCATCATTTATTTTTCAACAGGACAATGACCCCAAACACACCTCCAGGCTGTGTAAGGGCTATTTGACCAAGAAGGAGAATGATGGGGTGCTACGCCAGATGACCTGGCCTCCACAGTCACCAGACCTGAACCCAATCGAGATGATTTGGGGTGAGCTGGACCGCAGAGTGAAGGCAAAAGGGCCAACAAGTGCTAAGCATCTCTGGGAACTCCTTCAAGATTGTTGGAAGACCATTTCCATTGACTACCTCTTGAAGCTCATCAAGAGAATGCCAAGAGTGTGCAAAGCAGTCATCAAAGCAAAAGGTGGCTACTTTGAAGAACCTAGAATATAAGACATATTTTCAGTTCTTTCACACTTTTTTGTTAAGTATATAATTCCACATGTGTTAATTCATAGTTTTGATGCCTTCAGTGTGAATGTACAATTTTCATAGTCATGAAAATACAGAAAAATCTTTAAATGAGAAGGTGTGTCCAAACTTTTGGTCTGTACTGTATATAATCGTCTTATCCCGTCTGTCTGTCTGTCCTTCTGTCCAGGAAATCCTGCGTCGCTGATTGGTCCAGCCGCGGCCAATCAGCGACGCGGGATTTCAGAAAAAGATGGCGGCCGTTAGCAGCTCATCTGCCGCACGGAGGTCAGCGGCGATGCAGCCGGGAGATGACCGGCGCTAGCCGCTCATCTCCCGGCTGCTCGCAGCAGAAGTACCGCGACCGGCGGCGCCGCTGATCTCCCGACGGCAAGTGTGAAGCGGGGAGCGGCGCCGCCAGTCGGGATACTTCGGCTGTGAGCAGCCGGCCATCTCCCGGTTCCTTGCAGCGGAAGTACCCGCACAGGTAGCGTCGCTGCCCTGTCCTCAGTAATACGATTCGCTGATTGGTCGGAATCAGCGATATTGGCGCCGCGACCAATCAGCGATACTGGCGCCAAATTTAAACACCGCTCTGCTGATTGGTCGTGGCCGGCGGCCACGACCAATCAGCGATTTTGGCGCCACATTTAAACACCACTCTGTTGATTGCGCCTGGTCGGCCGCATACAGATTCTAGAATACTCGATGCGTTAGAATCGGGCCACCATCTAGTACTGTATATAAAGAGCTGTGGGAGCCATCACACTATATATAGAGACCTGTGAAAAGCTTATGTGTTGATCCAGAGGAAGTCAAAAAAAACCATGAGGCAGATGCTGCTTGCCCAAAATTAGGGGAAAAATTCCTTCCCGACTCCACATATGGCAATCAGACTAGTTGCTTGGATCAACGTCCCATAATAAAATCTAGTATGAATAACCTGTAATGTTATTCAAGAAAGTCACACAGGACCTCCTTGAACTTTTTTTTAGAGAATTAAGTATTACAAGGTCATGTGGTAGAGAGTTCCATACCTCACACAATAAAACATTGCCATCTAACTTCCTTTAGACAAAGCGAATTAGGAGCTTGATGCTAGAGTAGTTGAATTAAAACTGAAAAAAATTATTAACACAGCAAAAAAGAGGAACAGTATTTATTCTCCAGCCCAGGTCTCAAAACGAATGCACTAATCAGGATGAAGCAAACCATATAATAAAGGCAGGGGCAGCACAGGTGCAAAATACTGATGAGACAACCAACTCATAACCTACCAATTCTTGGAGGGGGTCATTGCTTAGTATTAAAACTGCACACAAAAAATGGCTTGTATAGGTCACTGGTCACACACAGATTGTTAGGGGAATGGTTGCAAACAACTTTATTAAATAATGGAAAGCAAACGAACCCGGGGTCCGTGATGCAGCCTGGAGGACTGTGGACGAACACCTTCCGGGTAAGAAGGTAAAACAACCAACTGAAATAACAATCCCCCCCGTGTTACTGCACACCGGAACGGGAATAGGGATTCGCACTATCTCCATTAACTGCACGAGAGATGTGCGACAAATAATGGAGCCGTAGCCCTGTTAACTGCACAGAGGCTACGCAGCAGGCGCTCGGATGCGTGTGTGATTCACGCCGGCTTATACGTGCTCCCAGCCGGCTTGCTACCGGACTGAGGAGTATCTCTCCACGTGGCTAACAGGCGGTGCCGGGAATACGGAGTCCGCAGTCTGCTCGGGGTGTATAGCGACCCCCTTGTTGGAGCCAGAGTGTCAGACGAAGCTACCTGCCTCCCTCCATCTAAGGCTGTCTATCCCCTGCTAAACCTGCCTGTCAGAAGCTATAACAGCAAAAGCACACGTGGAGCCGAAACGACCAAGCGTCCACACAATAACACCAACTCAGCTCAATGATCAGAGTGCGCCGCCATGTTTGTGGGCGTGCTATTTAAATATTAAGCCCTGCCCATCGTCACATTATTGGTGACGTCACCCGCGACCAATCAGGCGGTGCCAGGTCACCGGATCAGCTGACTCCCAAACCACCAATCACGGTCCGCCATGTCACGGGCATGCTCAGTGCAGTGTATCCTGGACTTAGGCTGTAACAGCCCTGTTTCCCTCCGCAACCTATCCTTCATGTTGCTAGGAACAAAGACCCGAGAGACAACTTGTACATCTTGTGCACCAGCTAGGCGTTGGGACTGACGATGATGCTGAGAAGCATCTGGACCGGAATGGGAGACCACAGAATCCACTGATGATTCTGAACCCATTTCGGATCCAGAAAACACCTGACGCCTAACACAGATAGTGCTCAATATAGGGCTTACAGCCTATTAGTGACCCTCATACTGTTAGATTAGGCAGGCTGCAAAGCACTATCTAAGTGCACCCCATGAGGACAAACCCCCTAGTTTACAAATCCAGCATTGATGGGCTTGTCTGAACCCTGAATAAAAATAACGTGCAAAATCTATATATGAGGTACTGGTAGATATTTTGGCGCTGGTCACGCACAGTGTCTGGTTTACAGCCTATTAGTGACGCCCATACTATTAGATTAGGCAGGCTATGCTCCCCTCATACACCTTACCACGGTGTGTAGTGTGACATGGAGCTAAACCCCCTGTCTGCTTAAGAATAAGGCTGCGAAAAACCTTCTCTTTATTGATAGTAGAGAAACCTCCATACAGTAGATGCGGAAAACATACGATGAACCCCAGTATTGTACCACATAGATAGGGCTCTTACCGGCTAAGCTTGGAGCAGGCTGTGTGCACAGAGCTCAAGATACAAAACTGTAGGGATGTGGACTGTCTTACCCTGTTCCTGCCCCTGAAGACAACAAACGCGTCATGTGAATACTGTCTTGCGGTTTTATATCTAAAAGTGATATGTGTCTTATGTAATGTATAATGGTGATGTAACAGCATGTGAAGTGTTAATGCATAATGTGAGTATAGCATAAGATAAGCTTAGGATACCATAAGACATAAGTATAACATAAACCCTAAAATACAAATTTTATTAAATCTCTTTAAAATCGGGACATGCGGCATAAAGATGATACGCATCAGTATTGCACTTTATCAAGATAAGTTCCTTTTATTGTTTAGTCTTGTGATCATTTATGTCATTGATACCTCTATGGGTGATTAATTCCAGGGCTGGCTAGGGTTATCCAGGGATAGCCGCCGTGGAGCGGGGGCCCAACAGTGTCAACATTAACTAGGGTGTCACCCTCCACTATAAGGCAGGTAATCAGCATCTAGGGTGTTGAACAGGGCTGATTGTAGCCTTTGTTTGGATGCCCGAATGTATCCTTTGGCTTGGAGGTCCAAAGATATTAGGAACGTTCTTGGGTGTTTTTATAAATTTGCACATTGTCACTTTATTCACTGTTGTCACTTTAATCATTTAGTACACACTGAGGATTGATTGTTTGATGTGATATCTGTACCAGTTTCTGGTAGACTGTTAGATCTTTGGTCTATGTAAGTGTGGCACCCCAGGGGTCTGGTTTCCACAGTAACAGCAATGTTATGTCTGAGAGCAGGTGGGAGGTCTCTTGGTCAGGAATCCTATGCATGCCACACCTCCTGCCCAGTCCTGGGAGGGGAAGGACTTCCCCTATATAAACCTGGGGCTGAGGCAGGGTTAGAGAGTTCAAAGGGAGAGTTCAGCCAGGAGGGCTGACAGGGAGCTGTGGCTCCGGCTGGGCCTAGCTCCTGGGCCATGCCAGAAGTAGAGACAGAGAAGAGAAGCAGCTATGGGAAGAAACAACAGGAGCTCTGTGGGAGCAGTGCTACAAGGAGTCAGGGGCTGGCAGCTGCAGAGCTCGCCCTGACTGAGAAGCTATCACCGGACCTGGAGTCCGAGGCTGTGGGGACTAACTCCTATCCAGCAGCAGAAACCGACCGGCAGGGGATTGCAGGTCCTCTGGCCCAGAAACCCGAAGGCACGGTCACACGCGTGGGACCAGCACCGCCGTCGTGGAGCGGAAGCTACTAGAAGGCTCCGAGTCACCGGCCATACGGGTGAGCACCACACGGTACACTCAGGGACGTGGGCTACTTATACCCGCCTCTAGCAAGGTAGCCAGAAGAGTAACGTTAGTTTGGGAGGCCTACAACTCCGCCTGGCCAGGGGAGATCCCATCTGCTCAAGGACTGACCAGGCCCCAATCGCTAGCCAGTACTCCGGGAGAGTCTGTCTTTGTCACCAGTAAAGACCCTGAACTACACCGTACCGTCTCCGAGTGGTTCCTGCTACCCCCATCATCCACGTCGGCTGCCCTGAGGCCATACCCCTCCCGTTGGGGGTTATACTATCACGCTGCACAATCCTACCACCGGCCTCAGCGGTCTGCCCTGCAGCAGCAGCTCCTTAGCTGCACTCAACGGGTGGCGTAGTCGTCCAACATCTACCGCTAATACAGCGCCACTTAGTCTGACTCCCTGGGCACGGACCGGGTCACCGCCACGAGACTACAACCCTCACCAGATCCGGCTCCGGGTAAGCTCCCGCGTGCGCAACGCTGCGCGACACAGGCCCAGGTGCGCGTCAACTTTTGGCGTAGTCGGCAGGATCTCGTGCCCGCAACCACCGGGTACTGCGTGCCTGAAAAAGACTGTTCAAACTTACCAGTGGTGAAGATTCCCGCCATCCGGCGCCATCTTCGGCCTTCTTCCCGCCCTCCGTGGAGGTTTCCCGCCATTGGACGCCATCTTGAGGACGCCGCGCGGGAAGAAGAGGGGCGTGGACTCCGAAAGCGCGCGAGACCTGAAGCCCCGCCTCACGTCCGGACGTTGCGTAAGGTCCTGGAAGGAGCCCAGCAGACGCCGACGTCACAGGAGCGCGACGGAAGGTCCTCAACCCTGACGATCCACTGCGGAGCCGCGGCCTACGGAAGAGGATCATCGCAAGGTAGGCCACGGTCCACTAGGGGGGAGAAGGATGTCGGATACGGAGGAGAGCTTCACCGCTCCAACCCCCGCCAGCGCCACCGCTGTTGCGGTCATGCCTTTCACCATGCCCTATATCCCGGGGGCAGCCTGGCTACCCCAGTACTCAGGGGAGTCACATACCCTGCAGGACTTTAGAGAAAAGCTGGATAGCCTCTTCCAGGTGTACCCCCTCACAGAAGAGCAAAAAGTGAGCATCCTGGTGGCCCAATTAACCGGGGCAGCCCAAAGGGAGGTAAAGTCCTGGCCACCTGGGAGGAGGACTGTCGCAGAGATACTAGCCCGGCTAACCAAGGAGGGGCTGCAGTGCTACCAATACGAGGAAAGCCAAGAGGACCCGGACGGGTCTGAGGACTACCCTCAGGAGGGAGCACAAAGAGGACACCGCTACTGAAGGGAAGTAGCATAAACAAAGAACTGTATATCGTTACCCGTCAGGGTATGAGAACTGATGCTAATTAAAATATGGTCCCCGTTGGGATTAGTGAATTGTTCCCCGTGTGTCCCTATCCCTTACCAGGCTGAGGACTGTGAGCAGCCATCCCCTATCCCTTACCAGGCTGAGGACTGTGAGCAGCCAATCCTTATCCCCACTGGCCGAGGACTGAGAGCGGCCATATCTTGTAAATAATTATGTGTCTCTAGTAATTTATAGGAGTCTTTGGTGGATTTACCGGGAATCCTGTGTACATAGTTGGAGCGTAACCTAGGGATGGACTAAAGACTGTTAAGGACTCGGGGCAGGACAGACCCCTACCTGGTTACGTCTCCCTGTTTTGGTGAAATGGACACCTTGCTTTTCTTCAAAGACTGCACCCGGTTGCGGACACGCCGTGACCATCTTTATGTGTTTTTCTTGTTGTATTATTATTGTTTATACCTTATTATGTTTTTCAAAAAAAAAATTGTTTAGTCCCGGAGTACTAAATTTCACTAGGGGGGAATGTGGCACCCCAGGGGTCTGGTTTCCACAGTAACAGCAATGTTATGTCTGAGAGCAGGTGGGAGGTCTCTTGGTCAGGAATCCTATGCATGCCACACCTCCTGCCCAGTCCTGGGAGGGGAAGGACTTCCCCTATATAAACCTGGGGCTGAGGCAGGGTTAGAGAGTTCAAAGGGAGAGTTCAGCCAGGAGGGCTGACAGGGAGCTGTGGCTCCGGCTGGGCCCAGCTCCTGGGCCATGCCAGAAGTAGAGACAGAGAAGAGAAGCAGCTATGGGAAGAAACAACAGGAGCTCTGTGGGAGCAGTGCTACAAGGAGTCAGGGGCTGGCAGCTGCAGAGCTCGCCCTGACTGAGAAGCTATCACCGGACCCGGAGTCCGAGGCTGTGGGGACTAACTCCTATCCAGCAGCAGAAACCGACCGGCAGGGGATTGCAGGTCCTCTGGCCCAGAAACCCGAAGGCACGGTCACACGCGTGGGACCAGCACCGCCGTCGTGGAGCGGAAGCTACTAGAAGGCCCCGAGTCACCGGCCATACGGGTGAGCACCACACGGTACACTCAGGGACGTGGGCTACTTATACCCGCCTCTAGCAAGGTAGCCAGAAGAGTAACGTTAGTTTGGGAGGCCTACAACTCCGCCTGGCCAGGGGAGATCCCATCTGCTCAAGGACTGACCAGGCCCCAATCGCTAGCCAGTACTCCGGGAGGGTCTGTCTTTGTCACCAGTAAAGACCCTGAACTACACCGTACCGTCTCCGAGTGGTTCCTGCTACCCCCATCATCCACGTCGGCTGCCCTGAGGCCATACCCCTCCCGTTGGGGGTTATACTATCACGCTGCACAATCCTACCACCGGCCTCAGCGGTCTGCCCTGCAGCAGCAGGACCTTAGCTGCACTCAACGGGTGGCGTAGTCGTCCAACATCTACCGCTAATACAGCGCCACTTAGTCTGACTCCCTGGGCACGGACCGGGTCACCGCCACGAGACTACAACCCTTACCAGATCCGGCTCCGGGTAAGCTCCCGCGTGCGCAACGCTGCGCGACACAGGCCCAGGGGCGCGTCATAAGTACGAATAAGGGACTTTTAGGGTCTAGGGGCAGCTGCCGTTCAGCAAGGGTGCCATTGTCATCTATATGTAGGATGCCCATCTCCGTTGACATGCAGGTTCAGGCTAGGGTATCTATAGGGTGAGTTTTATTGAAGTACAGTGGGTACGGAAAGCATTCAGACCCCTTTAAATTTTTCACTCTTTGTTTCATTGCAGCCATTTGGTAAATTCTAAAAAGTTCATTTTTTTCTCATTAAAGTACACTCTGCACCCCATCTTGACTGAAAAAAACAGAAATGTAGAAATTTTTGCAAATTTATTAAAAAAGGAAAACTGAAATATCACATGGTCATAAGTATTCAGACCCTTTGCTCATATTTAAGTCACATGTGTAACGGGTCTGGGAGGCGGAACCTCTGGGCTACTATACAAGGGGGTGGTCCTTGTAAGGGAGCGGGTGGCGACCAGGCAGGCAATCACAGCAGGTGACCGGGACAGTCTCTGGGTGTACGGGCAGGAGGTCACGGCAAGTGATCGAGGCAGTCTCTGGAAGAACGGGCTGGAGGTCACGGCAAGTGACCGGGCAGTCTCTGGAAGAACGGGCTGGAGGTCACGGCAAGTGACCGGGGCAGTCTCTAAGTAAAGGGTAGGTACGACCTGTGATGGCTGAACCTCCAGGTAGGCTAGCAAGGCAGATGGAGGATGTGTGCTCCCAGGTGAGCAAGCGAGAGTCTCTGGAATAGCAGGTGGTCACAGCACGTGACGGCGGAGCCTCCAGGTAGGCAAGCAGGCAGGTAGCGGAGAAGCGCTCCCAGGTGAGCGGGCAAGAGTCTCTGGAATAGCTGGTGGTCACAGCACGTGACAGCGGAGCCTCCGGGCTGGCAAGCAGGCAGGTAGCGGAGAAGCGCTCCCAGGTGAGCGGGCAAGAGTCTGGAATAGCTGGTGGTCACAGCACGTGACAGCGGAGCCTCCGGGTTGGCAAGCAGGCAGGTAGTGGAGAAGCGCTCCCAGGTGAGCGGGCAAGTGTCTGGAATAGCTGGTGGTCACAGCACGTGACAGCGGAGCCTCCGGGCAGGCAAGCAGGCAGGTAGCGGAGAAGCGCTCCCAGGTGAACGGGCAAGCTGGTCCATAGACAGACTGACCGGAGTTGTAAGGCAGACCGTCGGACCTCAGGCAAGCAGGCAGGTAGCTGATGTGCACTCCCAGGTGAGCGGGCAAGTTGGTCCTTAGACAGACTGACCGGAGTTGTAAGGCAGACCGTCGGACCTCAGGCAGGCAGGCAGGTAACAGGAAATCAGGCAGGATTAGGACAGCAAGCTGGCAGGAATCTGGCAGGTAACTGGCAGGTAACTGGCAACGGGACCTGAGGGCTGAAGCAGAGTAGAACGGTGCAACAACATTGCTCGGGCACCTCCATTTTGGAGGAGATGCCTTATATATGGTAAAGTCCTCCGGCCATTGGCCGGGGACTCCTTAGGACGGCGCGTGCGGCCCCTTTAAGGGGGAGGGAGGGCGCGCGCGCGCGCCCTAAGCACAGTGGCCGGGAAGGAGCGCGCGCTGCCAGCAGAGCGGGAGAGGGACGCCGGGCACGGAGCAGAGCGGTGAGGGGAACAGCGTCCCTGCCTAGCAGAGGGCAGGGACGCCGGCACTACAGTACCCCCCCCTTTAGGCCCCCCCTTTTTTAGGCCAGATAGAAATTTAGCTAGGATGAGAGGGGCATGGATGTTCTCCCGGGGCTCCCACGTTCTCTCCTCAGGACCAAACCCCTTCCAATCTACCAAAAAAAAGGTCTTTCCTCTTACCCTTTTGGTGGCAAGAATGTTCTCTACCTCAAACTCGTCCTCAGCAGAAACCGGAGCAGGAGGCGCACCTGTAGACTTGGAAAAAGAGTTAAGCACCACGGGTTTGAGGAGAGATACATGGAAGGAGTTAGGGATCCGTAAGTTGGCCGGGAGTTTCAATTTATAGGCCACCGGGTTGATCTGACTGATGACCTCCAGAGGACCGATGAACCGAGGCCCTAACTTGTAAGAAGGTATCTTGAGTCGAACATATTTAGATGAGAGCCAGACTTTATCTCCTGGACGAAATTGTGGAGGATCCAGGCGTTTTTTGTCAGCGTGTCTTTTCATACGCTCGGATAACAGAAGGAGTGCGGACCGGGTACTCTCCCATATGGAGGAAAATTTGCTAACGAGAGATTCCGCAGCCGGGTTGTCCACAGAGGTGGAGACAGGAAAAGGAATCCGAGGATGCTGACCAAAGACTACAAAAAACGGGGATTTGGAGGAGGATTCGCTCTCGTGATTATTATAAGAGAACTCGGCCCATGGTAGGAGATCCACCCAGTCAGAATGGTGGGCATTAACGAAGTGCCGGAGGTAACTGGTCAGGTTCTGATTGATCCGCTCCACTTGACCATTGGACTGTGGGTGGTAAGCGGAAGAGAAGTCCAGGGTGACGTCTAGTAGTTTACAAGTGGCTCTCCAGAAACGTGAGGTGAACTGTACCCCACGATCCGACACGATGTGGAGGGGCAGGCCATGAAGACGGAAGATGTGGCGGATAAAGTCTTTAGCCAGCTCGGGTGCAGACGGAAGGCCTGGCAGGGGAATAAAGTGAGCCATCTTGGAAAAGCGGTCAGCGACCACCCAAATGACCGTACAACCGGCAGAGACGGGGAGATCAGTTATAAAGTCCATTGCTATATGCTGCCAGGGGGCAGCAGGTACAGGAAGCGGAAGGAGGCGTCCGGCTGGCAGATGTCTCGGGACTTTGTTGCGGGCGCAGGACACACAGGCAGAAACAAAGTCTATTATGTCCTTGTGCAGGGTAGGCCACCAATAGTGCCGGGCAATAAGCTGGAGGGTCTTTTTCTGACCGGCGTGGCCAGCTAGTTTAGACGAATGGCCCCAGTGTAGGATCTTCTCCCGATCAGGTACTGAAACAAACGTCTTACCGGGAGGGAGACGATTTAGACTCACGGGAGCCACCTGCATTACTCTGGCGGGATCGATGATATGTTTAGGTTCTTCCTCGAGATCGGACACCAGAAAGGATCGGGACAAGGCGTCTGCTTTGACGTTTTTGTCAGCCGGGCGAAAATGAAGAACAAAATCAAAGCGAGCAAAAAACAAGGACCACCGGGCTTGGCGCGGGTTAAGTCTCTGGGCATGCTGGAGGTAAGCCAAGTTCTTGTGGTCAGTGTAAATTATTACCGGATGAAGAGCCCCCTCGAGTAGGTAACGCCACTCCTCCAACGCCAGCTTGATGGCCAATAACTCTCGGTCTCCTATGGAATAGTTGCGCTCAGAAGAGGAGAAGAGTTTGGAGAAGAAGCCACAAGTTACCATTCTCCCGGAAGATGATTTTTGAGTAAGTACCGCTCCGGCTCCAGAGGAGGAGGCGTCAACTTCCAGGAAGAACTGCTTGTTGCCGTCCGGGCGATGCAGCACCGGGGCGGAAGAGAAGGCCTGTTTTAGGGAAAGAAAGGCCTCCTCTGCTTCAGGCGGCCACTCTTTGGGATTAGTACCCTTACGGGTGAGCGCGGAAATTGGGGCAGTCCGGGAAGAGAAGTGCGGGATGAAGAGGCGGTAATAGTTGGCGAAGCCCAGGAACCGTTGAATAGCCTTCAACCCCTCTGGTCGGGGCCATTTCTCGATGGCAGACAGTTTCTCAGGATCCATTTGTAGGCCAGTCTGAGAGATAATGTAGCCCAGAAACGGAAGCGAGGTCTGCTCAAAGAGGCACTTCTCATATTTAGCGTAGAGATGGTTCTGCCTGAGCCTGAGCAGGACCTGACGAACATCCCTCCGGTGAGTCTGGAGATCCGGAGAGAAGACCAAGATGTCGTCCAGGTACACCACTACGCAGGAGTAGAGAAGGTCCCGGAAGATGTCATTGACCAACTCTTGAAAGACGGCAGGAGCGTTACAGAGGCCAAAGGGCATTACCAGATATTCATAGTGGCCGTCCCGGGTGTTGAATGCCGTCTTCCATTCATCCCCCTGACGGATACGAACCAGGTTGTACGCCCCACGGAGATCCAGTTTGGTGAAGATTCTAGCCCCCCTCAGACGATCAAATAACTCCGGAATGAGCGGAAGGGGGTACTTATTCTTCACCGTGATCTGGTTAAGGCCTCTATAGTCTATACAGGGACGGAGAGAGCCGTCCTTCTTTTTGACGAAAAAGAAGCCTGCTCCCGCCGGGGAGGTAGATTTCCGGATGAATCCCCTGGCCAGATTCTCCTCAATATATTCGGACATCGACCGGGTCTCAGCAGCGGATAATGGATAAATACGCCCACGGGGAGAAGTACCAGGTAACAGGTCAATAGGGCAGTCGTATGGTCTATGAGGGGGTAGTGTCTCTGCCTCCTTTTTATTAAAGACATCAGCATAAGACCAATAAGGAATCGGAAGTCCAGGTAGATTAGCTGGGGTAGGAGAAGGACGGACGGGATGAACGGGAACCAGACAGGTCTTATGGCAGCCCTGTCCCCAGCGAAGGACTTCTCCGGTCTGCCAGTCAAGAACGGGTGCATGTTTCTGGAGCCAAGGTAGGCCTAGCAAGAGGGCGTGAGAGAGTCCAGGCAGAACATGGAAGGAGATACTTTCAGAATGCAGCATTCCCACCTGCAGAGTAATGGATTCGGTGATGAGTTGGATGGGGCGTGGTAAGAGCCCCCCATCCATGGCAGCAACAGACAAGGGTACAGCCAGAGGTTTGGTGGGGATGCGGTATTTCTCTACCAGGGACTGTGAAATAAGATTCCCGGCTGCTCCAGAGTCCAGTTGGGCTAGTTCGAAATAACGGTTCTCCCCGTAGACGATTGAAACTGACAACAGCAGGGATGGAGAGGATTTATTCTTGTCTAGGTGGACCTCTCTGAGCGAACCTAGACACAGGCGTTTCCCGACCTCTCCGGGCAGGCACGGATCCGGTGCTCCTTACTGCCACAGTAGAAGCAGGTCCCCTCGGCACGGCGTAAGTCCTGACGGGTCTTGACCATCTTGGTCTGGTCGACCTGCATAGGCTCAGGAGGGTGTACCTGGTTAGAGACAGAAGGAGTGACGGGTTTCTGAAAAGTAGGAGCTAGACGTGGTAACCTCCTCTCACGGGTGACCTCTCTGGCACGCTCCTGGAACCGTAGGTCAATCCGGGTGGCAAGAGTTATTAAGTCATCGAGAGTGGTAGGAATGTCCCGACCGGCAAGTTCATCTTTAATACGGCCGGACAGACCCTCCCAGAAGACGGAAACCAGAGCGTCGTTATCCCAGGCCAGCTCCGAGGCAAGGGTACGGAACCGTATGGCATATTGGCCCACGGTGAGACTTTCCTGACGGAGGCGTAGCAGCGATGATGCGGATGAGGTCTTCCGTCCGGGTTCGTCGAAGACTTTCCGGAAAGCCGTGAGAAAAGCAGGCAAGTTAGACACCAGGGGGTCTCCTCTCTCCCATAGAGGATTTAGCCAGGCCAGGGCCTCCCCGGTGAGATGGGACATGATGAATGCAATTTTGGCTCGGTCGGAGTTAAACTGGTGGGACAATAGTTCAAAGTGCAGGGTGCACTGATTTATGAAGCCCCGAGCCTGGGCTGAGTCGCCTCCGAAGCGAGGAGGTGCAGAAAGCCGAGGTCCGGGGTAGGATATCATGGTGTTAGTGGACAGCGGAGCTGCCGGATTGCGAGACATGGCACTGGCGGAGGTTGTTGGTGGAGCAGTCAGAGTGTCCAGGCGAGTATTGACATTCCGCAGGTGACCCAGGATGGACTCCTGTTGGGACCTTTGACGGGACAGTTCATGACACAGGTCCGAGAGCGAGGGAGCTTGGGTGCCACCGGGTTCCATGGCCCGAGCAAACTGTAACGGGTCTGGGAGGCGGAACCTCTGGGCTACTATACAAGGGGGCGGTCCTTGTAAGGGAGCGGGTGGCGACCAGGCAGGCAATCACAGCAGGTGACCGGGACAGTCTCTAGGTGTACGGGCAGGAGGTCACGGCAAGTGATCGAGGCAGTCTCTGGAAGAACGGGCTGGAGGTCACGGCAAGTGACCGGGCAGTCTCTGGAAGAACGGGCTGGAGGTCACGGCAAGTGACCGGGGCAGTCTCTAGGTAAAGGGTAGGTACGACCTGTGATGGCTGAACCTCCAGGTAGGCTAGCAAGGCAGATGGAGGATGTGTGCTCCCAGGTGAGCAAGCGAGAGTCTCTGGAATAGCAGGTGGTCACAGCACGTGACGGCGGAGCCTCCAGGTAGGCAAGCAGGCAGGTAGCGGAGAAGCGCTCCCAGGTGAGCGGGCAAGAGTCTCTGGAATAGCTGGTGGTCACAGCACGTGACAGCGGAGCCTCCGGGCTGGCAAGCAGGCAGGTAGCGGAGAAGCGCTCCCAGGTGAGCGGGCAAGAGTCTGGAATAGCTGGTGGTCACAGCACGTGACAGCGGAGCCTCCGGGCTGGCAAGCAGGCAGGTAGCGGAGAAGCGCTCCCAGGTGAGCGAGCAAGAGTCTGGAATAGCTGGTGGTCACAGCACGTGACAGCGGAGCCTCCGGGCAGGCAAGCAGGCAGGTAGCGGAGAAGCGCTCCCAGGTGAGCGGGCAAGCTGGTCCATAGACAGACTGACCGGAGTTGTAAGGCAGACCGTCGGACCTCAGGCAAGCAGGCAGGTAGCTGATGTGCGCTCCCAGGTGAGCGGGCAAGTTGGTCCTTAGACAGACTGACCGGAGTTGTAAGGCAGACCGTCGGACCTCAGGCAGGCAGGCAGGTAACAGGAAATCAGGCAGGATTAGGACAGCAAGCTGGCAGGAATCTGGCAGGTAACTGGCAACGGGACCTGAGGGCTGAAGCAGAGTAGAACGGTGCAACAACATTGCTCGGGCACCTCCATTTTGGAGGAGGTGCCTTATATATGGTAAAGTCCTCCGGCCATTGGCCGGGGACTCCTTAGGACGGCGCGCGCGGCCCCTTTAAGAGGGAGGGAGGGCGCGCGCGCGCGCCCTAAGCACAGTGGCCGGGAAGGAGCGCGCGCTGCCAGCAGAGCGGGAGAGGGACGCCGGGCACGGAGCAGAGCGGTGAGGGGAACAGCGTCCCTGCCTAGCAGAGGGCAGGGACGCCGGCACTACAACATGCTGTCCATTTCCTTGTGATCCTCCTTGAGATGGTTCTACTCTTTCATTGGAGTCCAGCTGTGTTTAATTAAACTGATAGGACTTGATTTGGAAAGGCACACACCTGTCTATATAAGACCTCACAGCTCACAGTGCATGTCAGACCAAATGACCAGTATTGAGTAGAAGCCCCCTTTTGAGCTAGTGCATCCATGAGTCTTCTTGGGAATGATGCAACAAGTTTTTCACACCTGGATTTGGGGTTCCTCTGCCATTCTTCCTTGCAGATCCTCTCCAGTTCTGTCAGGTTGGATGGTGAACGTTGGTGGACAGCCATTTTCAGGTCTCTCCAGAGATGTTCAATTGGGTTTAGGTCAGGGCTCTGGCTGGGCCAGTCTAGAATGGTCACAGAGTTGTTCTGAAGCCACTCCTTTGTTATTTTAACTGTGTGCTTAGGGTCATTGTCTTGTTGGAAGGTGAACCTTCGGCCAAGTCTGAGGTCCAGAGCACTCTGGAAGAGGTTTTCATCCAGGATATCTGTGTACTTGGCCGCATTCATGTTTCTTTCAATTCCAACCAGTCGTCCTGTCCCTGCAGCTGAAAAACACCCCCATGATGCTGCCACCACCATGTTTCACTGTTGGGATTGTATTGGGCAGGTGATGAGCAGTGCCTGTTTTTTTCCACACATACCCCTTAGAATTATCACCAAAAAGTTCTATCTTAGTCTCATCAGACCAAAGAATCTTATTTCTCATAGACTGGGAGTCCTTCATGTGTTTTTAAGCAAACTCTGTGCAGGCTTTCATATGTCTTGCACTGAGGAGAGGCTTCCGTTGGGCCACTCTGCCATAAAGGCTCGACTTGTGGAGGGCTGCAGTGATAGTTGACTTTATGCAACTTTCTCCCATCTCCCTACTGCATCTTTGGAGCTGAGCCACAGTGATCTTGGGGTTCATCTTTACCTCTCTCACCAAGGCTCTTCTCCCACGATTGCTCAGTTTAGCTGGACGGCCAGGTCTAGGAAGACTTCTGGTGGTCCCAAACTTCTTCCACTTAAGGATTATGGAGGCCACTGTGTTCTTAGGACCCTTGACTAATGCAGAAATTCTTTTGTAAACTTGGCCAGATCTGTGCCTTGCCACAATTCTGTCTCTAAGCTCCTTGGGCAGTGTCAGGATGCCAGGTTTAATTTTACTTTGCCAGTAGTTTTTCCCTTAGCCAAGATGGCTTCCATTGCCTCACTGGGGTCATGTGTTTCCTGCCTGTGGACCTACTTAAACTGCATGTGTTGCAATCATGCCTTGCCTGAGTATTGTGTGCTTTTAGCTTTCTACTCACCTGTGCTAGCCCTCTGAATAGAGTCTTGCTGACCTTGTGTTTACTCCTAGTCATCCGCTGAAAGGATTGCTGCCTGAATCCTCTGCTAAGGGGACTTCTGCTGAAAGGAACCACTGGCTGTTGTTCACTCACGCTGGGATCTCTGAACTTTTGTCTTCCTGAAGAAAACTTCTCCTGGATCTCTACACCTCTGGTATAGTCACCATCTTGCTCTGTGTTTAAATACCCGGCTCCAGCTCTGCTTAAGACATCGCTGTTTCCTCCGCTGCACCTCCTGCATTCTTCAATATCCAGATCCATATTCCAGTTTGTCTTCTCTTCTGCACTACGTGAGTCCACAATCAACTGAGGAATACCTACGTCTGCTTACTATCCTTATTTCTGTTTGCATATTACTGTACCTAAGTAAACTTGGACTATCGTTAACGTTTACATACCCTAATAGTAATGAAGGCCGTGCCTTACAGATTAGGTTCTAAGAAGTATTGTTTGGAATGAACTTACCTTCATAAACTGTTTGCTGTGATCTTTTGCACTTGAGTTTAAAATAGACTTTCACACTACTCTTGTCTCAGTCTCTGCTTTTGGCCCACGCCATTGGACTTCAGGGTATCTACTAACATCGTAACAGGCAGTTCCTTTGAGCTCATGATTCTCATTTGGTCTGACATGCACTGTGAGCTGTGAGGTCTTATATAGACAGGTGTGTGCCTTTCCAAATCAAGTCCTATCAATTTAATTAAACACAGCTGGACTCCAATGAAAGAGTAGAACCATCTCAAGGAGGATCACAAGAAATGGACAGCATGTGACTTAAATATGAGCAAAGGGTCTGAATACTTATGACCATGTGATATTTCAGTTTTCCTTTTTTAATAAATTAGCAAAAATTTCTACATTTCTGTTTTTTTTTCAGTCAAGATGGGGTGCACAGTGTACTTTAATGAGAAAAAAAAAAGAACTTTTTAGAATTTACCAAATGGCTGCAATGAAACAAAGAGTGAAAGATGTAAAGGGGTCTGAATGCTTTCCGTACCCACTGTATATAGTACTCAATGTTCCAGGCAGTGGGAGGCATTACTGGGATCCAGAGCAGTCGCTCCAGTCACGTCCAGAGCCTAAGGTCTGGCATAGGAGCTGCCGGACACTTTGTGTGCTCTGAAGTACAAAGGAAGATGGACAGGGACCTGCATAGATGGAAGTTGAAGGCCAGTCCCGGGTGCACTGCAGAGGTGGACGATAAATACAGGATGAGCTAGCAACAGGGCTGAAGAGGAGTTATGCTAAAAAGGAGGATAATGTGAATTGCTGTGCCTTATCCCATCTGTACCCACCTGATGAACTTGAACTGTCAAGTATATGTTTGACTGTTACAAAGAACTTCGTGTTCCCTAAATTGTGAGCGGCGGCTTCTGAGGACAGAAGCCTGAAGGCAGTGGAGGCCTGCGGCCTACAAGAGAGTGTGCTGCACCCCACACCCTAGAGCACACTGGGACTGGGACACCCATTGTCTGTAAAGTGCCAGAGCGAAATCAGACCGACGTTCAGTCACGACTACCGCTCTGTGCCACTTTACAAGA
Organism: Phyllobates terribilis; assembly: GCF_046119375.1. NCBI lineage: Eukaryota > Metazoa > Chordata > Amphibia > Anura > Dendrobatidae > Phyllobates > Phyllobates terribilis. The sequence continues at coordinate 5,785,622 of NW_027362823.1, forward strand.
TGAGTGATAAGGGAACTTCTCCATCAGAAGAGACGAGGAAATAATGGTCGCTGCCCAAACTGTGACAAGAACAGGACCACAATGCAACAAGAACTGTCTCACAATGCTCTTGGAACTTTCCCATAATGCATTGCAAATTGAAACTAGAGCAAATACATTAAATCACTAGCAGACAGTGCCGTTATCAAACAATAAAAAAGAGACAGGATTCAAATGCAAGCAACATAATGTCAGAACTGATATACACATAAAGTGACTAGATTCCCTGGATAGCTAAATTCGCTGCTGAGGCAAGAACACGGGCTGCCCAGCACTATTTAAGTGCACCCCATGAAGATAGACACTCTAATTTACAAGGCCATAACATATAGGTGCATCTCACAAAATTAGAATATCATCAAAAAGTTAATTTATTTCAGTTCTTCAATGCAAAAAGTGAACCTCATATATTATATAGAGTCATTACAAACACAGTGATCTATTTCAAGTGTTTATTTCTGTTAATGTTGATGATTATGGCTTATAGCCAATGAAAACACAAAAGTCATTAACTCAGTAAATTAAAATAATTAACAAAAAACACCTGCAAAGACTTCCTAAGCATTTAAAAAGGTCCCTTAGTCTGTTTTAGTAGGCTCCACAATCATGACAATCATGGTGAAGACTGCTGACTTGACAGATGTCCAGAGTTCCAATTTTCATTTGAAATCAAGGTCCCAGAGTCTGGAAGAAGAGTGGAGAGGCCACAATCCAAGCTGCTTGAGGTCTAGTGTGAAGTTTCCACAATCAGTGATGGTTTGGGGAGCCGTGTCATCTGCTGGTGTAGGTCCACTGTGTTTTTTCAACACCAAAGTCAGCGCAGCCGTCTACCAGGAAATTTTAGAGCACTTCATGCTTCCCTCTGCCACAGTATCAAGCTACCAGGGGGGCAAAGGGGGCGGTGGCCCCGGGCCCCTCGCTCTTAGGGGGCCCATCCAGGGCTACGCCAGTGTAACTGTATCTAGCATGCCCCTGGTGCCAGCATCGGGCCCCACTGCCCGCCACCGCCGCAAGTTTACTGATGAGAGAGGGAGCGCGGATCTCTCTCCCATTAGTCCCTTCTGTGACTGACGTCTCTGACATCATCACTTGGCGCCCAGCCCGCTGTGCTGAAGATGTGTGCGTGCTGGGTGCTCTGAGCAGCGAGGGAACCAGGAGGAGAGATGAGTACTGTTTATTTATTTTTTGCCGGGTGGGGGGCGGCATTATATTACAGACTCTGCCTATGGGAAGGGGGAGGTGCATTATACTACAGACTCTGCCTATGGGGGAGCATTATCCTAAAGACTCTGCCCACAGAGAGGGGGGGCATTATACTAAAGACTCTGCCTATGGGGAGGGGGGGCATTATACTACAGACTGTCTATGGGGAGGGGGGGAGCATTATACTAAAGCCTCTGTCTATGGGGGGGCATTCTACTACAGACTCTGCCTATGGGGGGCATTATACTACAGACTCTGTTTATGAGCAGGGGAGAGCAGTAGACTACAGACTCTGCCTATGGGGGGACATTGTACTACAGACTCTGCCTATAAGAGGGGGAGCATTATACTACAGACTCTGCCTATGGGGGGTGCATTTTACTACAGACTCTGCCTATAGGTGGGGCATTATACTACAGACGCTGCCTATGAGATGGGGGGGGCATTATATCACAGACTCTGCCTATGAGGAGGGGGGGCACATTATACTACAGACTCTGCCTATGAGATGGGGGGGCATTATACTAAAGATTCTGCCTATGAGGAGGGGGGGATTATACTACAGACTCTGACTATGAGGAGGGGGGAGCATTATACTACAGACTCTGCCTATGGGGGGGCATTATACTACAGACTCTGCCTATAAGGAGGGGGGGAGCATTATACTACAGACTCTGCCTATGGGGGGGACATTGTACTACAGACTCTGCCTATAAGAGGGGGAGCATTATACTACAGACTCTGCCTATGGGGGGTGCATTTTACTACAGACTCTGCCTATAGGTGGGGCATTATACTACAGGCGCTGCCTATGAGATGGGGGGGCATTATACCACAGACTCTGCCTATGAGGAGGGGGGGCACATTACACTACAGACTCTGCCTATGAGATGGGGGGGGGCATTATACTACAGATTCTGCCTATGAGGAGGGGGGGGCATTATACTACAGACTCTGCCTATGAGGAGGGGGGAGCATTATACTACAGACTCTGCCTATGGGGGGGGCATTATACTGCAGACTCTGCCTATGGGGGGGCATTATACCACAGACTCTGCCTATGAGGAGGGGGGGAGCATTATACTACAGACTCTGCCTATGGGGGGGAGCTTTATACTACAGACTCTGTCAATGGGGGGAGCATTTTACTACAGACTCTGCCTATAGGGGCGCATTATACTATACGAAGGACTATGGGGAGTGCATTATACTATATTGAGGACTATCTGGTGCATTATACTATATGTAGGCTATTTATACAGTGTGGGAGATAATGTGGGTTCTTTGAACAGCGTGGGGGCCATCATACAGTGTGGGAGATAATGTGGGGTCTTTGTATAGTGTGGAGGCCATCATACAGTGTTGGAGCCATCAGCTTGGGGGCTACTAAGGGGTCAGTATACTTTGTGGGGGTACTATACAGTGAGGGGGAATTATATCGTGAATAGGAGAACATCATACTGGTTAGAGCGGAGCTCTACATGGGGGGAGACTCAGGACATTATTAAATCTTAGGTGGGCACTTATTGTTATAGGGGAACTCAGGTTATCGTGACTGTCGAAGGGGCACTATTACTTTCTAGGGGGCACAATGTGGGCACTGTTTTCTAGGACACTTGCACACGGCATTACTTTATTTTAGAGGTTTGTTTTACCATCTAGAGGGCACACAGTAGGTGCAGTAATAGGGACACATTTTGCAGCAGAGGCTCAGTATTGGGGTATCAGCAGGATGAGAAGTTTGTGCAGGTTGGGGATAGATGTGGTCAGTGCCTGAAATGTAAGGAGTCAAATGTGTCTTTGTTGTGATCTCAGCATACCTGAGACTCTGAGTCCTGGCTGGAGAAGTTGTCGTGTCGGTCTGGGCCAGATGGAAAAGACGGGAAAAGTGAACAATTTAATCAGAAAGAACGTCAGCTGTAAGGTACTATATATAACTGAGCTGTGATCTCTTATATGTTTTGCAGGACTGGCATCTATCAATATATGTCACCATATGGCGGTAATATCAGTGCTGGTCTTTGTATAGAGATTATTTTTAGTAACAGCGCGGTCATCTGCTGAGGTTTTCCTACATCAACTATCTGGGTGCGCCGCTATAGTTGGAATCAGGGTTACCTGGTTAGAGGCCCACTCAGAAGTTTCGGCCCCCTGAACCAAAACCTTAGCTACGCCAAGCTTTTTGGAGATGGAAATTTCATTCTCCAGCAGGACTTGGCCCCTGTCCACACTGACAAAAGTACTAATACCTGGTTTAAACACAACAGTATCACTGTGCTTGATTGGCAGCAAACTCACCTGACCTTAACCCCATAAAGAATCTATGGGGTATTGTCAAGAGGAAAATGAGAGACACCAGACCCAACAATGCAGACGAGCTGAAGGCTTCTATCAAAGCCACCTGGGCTTCCATAACCCCTCAGCAGTGTCACAGGCTGATCGCCTCCATGCCACATTGCCACATTGATGCAGTAATTGATGTAAAAGGATCCCCGACCAAGTATTGAGGGCATTTATTGAACATACATTTCAGTAGGATAACATTTTGGATTTTGAAAACATTTTTCAAGCTGTTGTTATAAGGTATTCTAATTAATTGAAATAATGACTTTTGAGTTTTCATTGGCTGTAAGCCATAATCATCAATATTAACAGAAATAAACACGTGAAATAGATCACTCTGTGTGTAATGGCTCTATATAATATATGAGTTTCACGTTTTGTATTGAAGAACTGAAATAAATTAACTTTTCTGGTGATATTCTAATTTTGTGAGATGCACCTGTAGATGGGCTTGGCTGCACCCTGAATAAAAATAGCATGTAAAAAATATATATGATATATATGAGGTATTGGTCGATATTTTGGCCAAAATATACAAGCTCGCAACCTGCTCAAGGGTCCTCATACTTGCGAGTCCCTACACTAACATTAAAAGCAAAGTCACAAAAACAAGGAATTAAAGTTCCCACCAAAATTCAAGAATTAACACAGCAAATACAGCAACAATAATTACAAGGATGCAGCAAACCCATATAATGAAGAAGTCAGCAACACAGGTGCAAAATATTGATGAGACAACCACTCACAACCTACCAATTCATGGAGGGGGTGATTGCTTAGTATTAAAACTGCACACAAATAAGCCTTGTATAGGGCACTGGTCACACATAGGTAGTGCACAATGTCTGGCTTACAGCCTATTAGTGAAGCCCAAACTATTAGATTAGGCGGGCTGTCCAGCACTTTTTAAGTGCACCCCATGAAGACAGACACCCTAGTTTACAAGGCCAACATTGATGGGTCTGGCTGCACCCTGAATAAAAATAACATGCAAAAAATATATATGATATATATGAGGTATTAGTAAATATTTTGGCCAAAATACACAAGCTCGCAACCCGCGTCAAGGGTCCTCATACTTGCGAGTCCCTACACTAACATTAAAAGCAAAGACAAATTTAAATTCCCACCAAAATTCAAGAATTAACACAGGAAAAAAGGGCAACAGTGTTTACCTGCCTAGGTCTCAGTACTAATCATACCATATAATAACGATGACAGCAATACAGGTGCAAAATACTGATGCGACAACCACTCACATATTACCAATTAATGGAGGGGGGTGATTACATAGTATTAAAACTGCACACAAAATTATATGGGATTGCTACATCCTAATAGTGCATTAGTTCTGAGATCTGGGCAGGTAAATGCTATATTAATAATTGATTTTTTGAGGAAAGTTAAATTCTCTTTTGTTGGCTTTACTTTTAATCTAACTGAAATACACATAAGCTTTTTTCCTAAACATTAGGATCTGTGTAGAGCCATCAGCTCAAAAAGGCTTCCTTTGACAGACTTGGCATAAGCAGGTCAAAAGGAACCCTGATCTTTACCATTACACCCCTTTAGAGGAATGGAGACTTACCACATGCTCAGGGTTGCATCTACAGAGTAGCTGCTGGCCAGAGGAGCGAGCTTGAGGCTATAACTCTAACTAAAGCTTTTTTATTACTAAATGATGGGTTCTGTCTAAGGCCATTGGCTCAAAAAGGCTTCCTCGGACAGACTTGGCGCAAGCTACTCCATTCTGCAGATCCCAAGGGAACCCTGGCCTTTACCATTACACCCCTGTACAGGGATAGATACTTACCATAGGCCCAGGGTTGCATCTACAGAGTAGCTGCTGGCCGGAGGAGCGAGCTTGAGGCTATAGTGGTTGATTCAACTCTAACTAAAGCTTTTTTTTCCTAAATACTGGGATCTGTTTAAGGCTGTTGGCTCAAACAGACTTCCTCGGACAGACTTGGCGCAAGCTACTCCATTCTGCAGATCCCAAGGGAACCCTGGTTTTTACCATTACACCCCTGTACAGGGATAGATACTTACCATAGGCCCAGGGTTGCATCTACAGAGTAGCTGCTGGCCGGAGGAGTGCGCTTGAGGCTTGAGTAGTTGAGTCAATCCTAACTAAAGAAAAACCTATCTAATGACACTTTCTTGTTAGGACCTGTCTGAGGCCTATGGCTCAAAAAAGCTTCTTTGGAAAAACTTGGCAAAAGCCAGTCTATCCTACAGGTTCCAAAGGAACTCTGACCTTCACTCTTACATCCCTGTACAGTGATAAAGACTTATTACAGGGCCTTGATTGCATCTACATAGTAGATGCTGACTGGAGGGGCAAACTTAAGGTTAGAATGGTTCAGCCAACCCTAACTATTGCTACTTTCTTAAATGTTAGGATATTTCTGAGGCCGTTGGCTCAAACAGGCTTCCTTGGACAGACTTGGCGCAAAACACACCATTTCTGATGTTTCCAAATGAACCCTGGGCTTCACCCTTGAACCTCTATACAGGGACCGTTTCATAGTTTTAAGGTTGAAAGACACAAGTCCATCAAGTTCAACCTAAAAGCTAATGTGTTGATCCAGAGGAAGGCAAAAACCCCATGAGGCAGATGCTAATTGCCCCATATTAGGGGAAAAATTCCTTCCCGACTCCACATATGGCAATCAGACTAGTTCCCTGGATCAACGTCCCATAACAAAATCTAGTACGGATAACCTGCAATTTTATATTATTCAAGAAAGGCACACACATGCCCTCCTTGAATTTTTTTTAGAAAATTAAGTATTTCAATTTCATGTGGTAGAGAGTTTCATAACCTCATTGCTCACACAATAAAAATTTGCCAACTAACTTCCTTTAGACAAAGTGAATTAGGATCTTTATGCTAGAGTAATTGAATTAACTCTAACTGAAATAGATTAATGCTTTTTTCCTAAATGTTGAAATTTGTTTAAATCCATCAGCTCAAAAAGGCTTTCTCGGACAGACTTGGCGCAAGCTACTCCATTCTGCAGATCCCAAGGGAACCCTGGCCTTTACCATTACACCCCTGTACAGGGATAGATACTTACCATAGGCCCAGGGCTGCATCTACAGAGTAGCTGCTGGCCGGAGGAGCGAGCTTGAGGCTATAGTGGTTGATTCAACTCTAACTAAAGCTTTTTTTTCCTAAATACTGGGATCTGTTTAAGGCTGTTGGCTCAAACAGACTTCCTCGGACAGACTTGGCGCAAGCTACTCCATTCTGCAGATCCCAAGGGAACCCTGGTTTTTACCATTACACACCTGTACAGGGATAGATACTTACCATAGGCCCAGGGTTGCATCTACAGAGTAGCTGCTGGCCGGAGGAGTGCGCTTGAGGCTTGAGTAGTTGAATCAATCCTAACTAAAGAAAAACCTATCTAATGCCACTTTCTTGTTAGGACCTGTCTGAGGCCTATGGCTCAAAAAAGCTTCTTTGGAAAGACTTGGCAAAAGCCAGTCTATCCTACAGGTTCCAAAGGAACTCTGGCCTTCACTCTTACAGCCATGTACAGTGATAAAGACTTATTACAGGGCCTTGATTGCATCTACATAGTAGATGCTGACTGGAGGGGCAAACTTAAAGTTAGAATGGTTCAGCCAACCCTAACTATTGCTACTTTCTTAAATGTTAGGATATTTCTGAGGCCATTGGCTCAAACAGGCTTCCTTGGACAGACTTGGCGCAAGACACACCATTTCTGATGTTTCCAAATGAACCCTGGGCTTCACCCTTGAACCTCTATACAGGGACCGTTTCATAGTTTTAAGGTTGAAAGACACAAGTCTGTCAAGTTCAACCTAAAAGCTAATGTGTTGATCCAGAGGAAGGCAAAAACCCCATGAGGCAGATGCTAATTGCCCCATATTAGGGGAAAAATTCCTTCCCGACTCCACATATGGCAATCAGACTAGTTCCCTGGATCAACGTCCCATAACAAAATCTAGTACGGATAACCTGCAATTTTATATTATTTAAGAAAGGCACACACATGCCCTCCTTGAATTTTTTTTAGAAAATTAAGTATTTCAATTTCATGTGGTAGAGAGTTTCATAACCTCATTGCTCACACAATAAAAATTTGCCAACTAACTTCCTTTAGACAAAGTGAATTAGGATCTTTATGCTAGAGTAATTGAATTAACTCTAACTGAAATAGATTAATGCTTTTTTCCTAAATGTTGAAATTTGTTTAAATCCATCAGCTCAAAAAGGCTTTCTCGGACAGACTTGGCGCAAGCTACTCCATTCTGCAGATCCCAAGGGAACCCTGGCCTTTACCATTACACCCCTGTACAGGGATAGATACTTACCATAGGCCCAGGGTTGCATCTACAGAGTAGCTGCTGGCCGGAGGAGCGAGCTTGAGGCTATAGTGGTTGATTCAACTCTAACTAAAGCTTTTTTTTCCTAAATACTGGGATCTGTTTAAGGCTGTTGGCTCAAACAGACTTCCTCGGACAGACTTGGCGCAAGCTACTCCATTCTGCAGATCCCAAGGGAACCCTGGTTTTTACCATTACACCCCTGTACAGGGATAGATACTTACCATAGGCCCAGGGTTGCATCTACAGAGTAGCTGCTGGCCGGAGGAGTGCGCTTGAGGCTTGAGTAGTTGAGTCAATCCTAACTAAAGAAAAACCTATCTAATGACACTTTCTTGTTAGGACCTGTCTGAGGCCTATGGCTCAAAAAAGCTTCTTTGGAAAAACTTGGCAAAAGCCAGTCTATCCTACAGGTTCCAAAGGAACTCTGACCTTCACTCTTACATCCCTGTACAGTGATAAAGACTTATTACAGGGCCTTGATTGCATCTACATAGTAGATGCTGACTGGAGGGGCAAACTTAAGGTTAGAATGGTTCAGCCAACCCTAACTATTGCTACTTTCTTAAATGTTAGGATATTTCTGAGGCCGTTGGCTCAAACAGGCTTCCTTGGACAGACTTGGCGCAAAACACACCATTTCTGATGTTTCCAAATGAACCCTGGGCTTCACCCTTGAACCTCTATACAGGGACCGTTTCATAGTTTTAAGGTTGAAAGACACAAGTCTGTCAAGTTCAACCTAAAAGCTAATGTGTTGATCCAGAGGAAGGCAAAAACCCCATGAGGCAGATGCTAATTGCCCCATATTAGGGGAAAAATTCCTTCCCGACTCCACATATGGCAATCAGACTAGTTCCCTGGATCAACGTCCCATAACAAAATCTAGTACGGATAACCTGCAATTTTATATTATTCAAGAAAGGCACACACATGCCCTCCTTGAATTTTTTTTAGAAAATTAAGTATTTCAATTTCATGTGGTAGAGAGTTTCATAACCTCATTGCTCACACAATAAAAATTTGCCAACTAACTTCCTTTAGACAAAGTGAATTAGGATCTTTATGCTAGAGTAATTGAATTAACTCTAACTGAAATAGATTAATGCTTTTTTCCTAAATGTTGAAATTTGTTTAAATCCATCAGCTCAAAAAGGCTTTCTCGGACAGACTTGGCGCAAGCTACTCCATTCTGCAGATCCCAAGGGAACCCTGGCCTTTACCATTACACCCCTGTACAGGGATAGATACTTACCATAGGCCCAGGGCTGCATCTACAGAGTAGCTGCTGGCCGGAGGAGCGAGCTTGAGGCTATAGTGGTTGATTCAACTCTAACTAAAGCTTTTTTTTCCTAAATACTGGGATCTGTTTAAGGCTGTTGGCTCAAACAGACTTCCTCGGACAGACTTGGCGCAAGCTACTCCATTCTGCAGATCCCAAGGGAACCCTGGTTTTTACCATTACACACCTGTACAGGGATAGATACTTACCATAGGCCCAGGGTTGCATCTACAGAGTAGCTGCTGGCCGGAGGAGTGCGCTTGAGGCTTGAGTAGTTGAATCAATCCTAACTAAAGAAAAACCTATCTAATGCCACTTTCTTGTTAGGACCTGTCTGAGGCCTATGGCTCAAAAAAGCTTCTTTGGAAAGACTTGGCAAAAGCCAGTCTATCCTACAGGTTCCAAAGGAACTCTGGCCTTCACTCTTACAGCCATGTACAGTGATAAAGACTTATTACAGGGCCTTGATTGCATCTACATAGTAGATGCTGACTGGAGGGGCAAACTTAAAGTTAGAATGGTTCAGCCAACCCTAACTATTGCTACTTTCTTAAATGTTAGGATATTTCTGAGGCCATTGGCTCAAACAGGCTTCCTTGGACAGACTTGGCGCAAGACACACCATTTCTGATGTTTGCAAATGAACCCTGGGCTTCACCCTTGAACGTCTATACAGGGACCGTTTCATAGTTTTAAGGTTGAAAGACACAAGTCTGTCAAGTTCAACCTAAAAGCTAATGTGTTGATCCAGAGGAAGGCAAAAACCCCATGAGGCAGATGCTAATTGCCCCATATTAGGGGAAAAATTCCTTCCCGACTCCACATATGGCAATCAGACTAGTTCCCTGGATCAACGTCCCATAACAAAATCTAGTACGGATAACCTGCAATTTTATATTATTTAAGAAAGGCACACACATGCCCTCCTTGAATTTTTTTTAGAAAATTAAGTATTTCAATTTCATGTGGTAGAGAGTTTCATAACCTCATTGCTCACACAATAAAAATTTGCCAACTAACTTCCTTTAGACAAAGTGAATTAGGATCTTTATGCTAGAGTAATTGAATTAACTCTAACTGAAATAGATTAATGCTTTTTTCCTAAATGTTGAAATTTGTTTAAATCCATCAGCTCAAAAAGGCTTTCTCGGACAGACTTGGCGCAAGCTACTCCATTCTGCAGATCCCAAGGGAACCCTGGCCTTTACCATTACACCCCTGTACAGGGATAGATACTTACCATAGGCCCAGGGCTGCATCTACAGAGTAGCTGCTGGCCGGAGGAGCGAGCTTGAGGCTATAGTGGTTGATTCAACTCTAACTAAAGCTTTTTTTTCCTAAATACTGGGATCTGTTTAAGGCTGTTGGCTCAAACAGACTTCCTCGGACAGACTTGGCGCAAGCTACTCCATTCTGCAGATCCCAAGGGAACCCTGGTTTTTACCATTACACCCCTGTACAGGGATAGATACTTACCATAGGCCCAGGGTTGCATCTACAGAGTAGCTGCTGGCCGGAGGAGTGCGCTTGAGGCTTGAGTAGTTGAATCAATCCTAACTAAAGGAAAACCTATCTAATGCCACTTTCTTGTTAGGACCTGTCTGAGGCCTATGGCTCAAAAAAGCTTCTTTGGAAAGACTTGGCAAAAGCCAGTCTATCCTACAGGTTCCAAAGGAACTCTGGCCTTCACTCTTACAGCCCTGTACAGCGATAAAGACTTATTACAGGGCCTTGATTGCATCTACATAGTAGATGCTGACTGGAGGGGCAAACTTAAGGCTAGAATGGTTCAGCCAACCCTAACTATTGCTACTTTCTTCAATGTTAAGATATTTCTGAGGCCGTTGGCTCAAACAGGCTTCCTTGGACAGACTGGGCGCAAAACACACCATTTCTGATGTTTCCAAATGAACCCTGGGCTTCACCCTTGAACCTCTATACAGGGACCGTTTCATAGTTTTAAGGTTGAAAGACACAAGTCCATCAAGTTCAACCTAAAAGCTAATGTGTTGATCCAGAGGAAGGCAAAAACCCCATGAGGCAGATGCTAATTGCCCCATATTAGAGGAAAAATTCCTTCCCGACTCCACATATGGCAATCAGACTAGTTCCCTGGATCAACGTCCCATAACAAAATCTAGTACGGATAACCTGCAATTTTATATTATTCAAGAAAGGCACACATATGCCCTCCTTGAATTTTTTTTAGAAAATTAAGTATTTCAAGTTCATGTGGTAGAGAGTTCCATAACCTCATTGCTCACACAATAAAAATTTGCCAACTAACTTCCTTTAGACAAAGTGAATTAGGATCTTTATGCTAGAGTAATTGAATTAACTCTAACTGAAATAGATTAATGCTTTTTTCCTAAATGTTGAAATTTGTTTAAATCCATCAGCTCAAAAAGGCTTTCTCGGACAGACTTGGCGCAAGCTACTCCATTCTGCAGATCCCAAGAGAACCCTGGCCTTTACCATTACACGCCTGTACATGGATAGATACTTACCATAGGCCCAGGGCTGCATCTACAGAGTAGCTGCTGGCCGGAGGAGCGAGCTTGAGGCTATAGTGGTTGATTCAACTCTAACTGAAGCTTTTTTTTTTCCTAAATACTGGGATCTGTTTAAGGCTGTTGGCTCAAACAGACTTCCTCGGACAGACTTGGCGCAAGCTACTCCATTCTGCAGATCCCAAGGGAACCCAGGTTTTTACCATTACACCCCTGTACAGGGATAGATACTTACCATAGGCCCAGGGTTGCATCTACAGAGTAGCTGCTGGCCGGAGGAGTGCGCTTGAGGCTTGAGTAGTTGAATCAATCCTAACTAAAGAAAAACCTATCTAATGCCACTTTCTTGTTAGGACCTGTCTGAGGCCTATGGCTCAAAAAAGCTTCTTTGGAAAGACTTGGCAAAAGCCAGTCTATCCTACAGGTTCCAAAGGAACTCTGGCCTTCACTCTTACAGCCCTGTACAGCGATAAAGACTTATTACATGGCCTTGATTGCATCTACATAGTAGATGCTGACTGGAGGGGCAAACTTAAGGCTAGAATGGTTCAGCCACCCTAACTATTGCTACTTTCTGAAATGTCCCTTGAACCTCAATACAGGGACAGTTTCATAGTTTTAAGGTTGAAAGACACAAGTCCATCAAGTTCAACCTAAAAGCTAATGTGTTGATCCAGAGGAAGGCAAAAACCCCACGAGGCAGATGCTAATTGCCCCATTTTAGGGGAAAAATTCCTTCCCGACTCCACATATGGCAGTCAGACTAGTTCCCTGGATCAACGTAACATAACAAAATCTATTACCACTAACCTGAAATGTTATATTATTCAAGGAACATTTTTCATCAAGCAGTTTTCACCGAAAATGTGTTGCACAACTGTTTGAATCTCAGATCCAGGGAACTAGTTCCTGCGCAACTTACATTTGAATACTCTGACCTTTTTACACCCACTCTTTTAACTTCTTAAATAGTGAACAGAGCTTATCTGGACCGCTTGTGGCTTAGCTTTACCTGAAAACTTATTACAAATTAGGCTGGAAAAGTGGTGTAAAATAGGACTGAAATTGACTCCATCTTTTGACTGGAGTACATTTCTTGAGGTGTAGTATGTCAGCTTTAAGGGGATATTTCAATAAATGAATGACCCTGGCTGCAGGTATAAAGAATCAAACTGTGCTGTCCTGACCCATTCCTGGGATTGTGTATGGCACTGACATCACCTCAATACTGCCGCAGCCAACAAATGTAATCAGACGGACTGCCCAGCTGAGCGCACTGAGCTGCTGCAGCACTGAGATGGTGGAACCTCTTTTTTTTAATTAAATGACCTGCAGCTAGGGACATTCATTTATTGAAAGGGAACAACCCCTTTAAGGATGAGTCAAGTTCATTAAGAGGTTTAGTCTTTTTAATGAATTTGGTGCACGTTCCTCCAATAGGCGCTTCATGAATGCTGGTATAGAAATCCACCAGCCTTGATGAATCGGCCACCATAGGTGTACATGGCATGAGCATATACAGAACAGTTGTGTAGTATACGTTACCAGGCCCTCATGATGCTCTTGGTCCTGGATGGCCTTCCACAGTCTGCTTTCTTGCTTCATCATCTTGAAGGGCTCCACTTTCTTTTCTTCTGGCTGGCATGGTGCGGCTCTATCATCCTGCTCCTTTAACACGAAGGGACGAATGACTGTAAAGCTGCCAGGAGCGTTTTTTTATCCCCTTAGATCATTGTGACACCACAAAGTGATGACATAGACAAGTGGGTGAGGCGCCTTTATTCAGTCATCGGGTGTGGTCAGAAGAAATTAGCATATTCCGTGATCTTACTACAATGAGAACAGACATGAACATTCTATTCGGAACCCGACCACCATTATCAGCGGAACCTTCACTGCTGTCAGATTGGCACTAAAAACAAAAAGAGACCGCGGTGAACCTGGACAGTAACAATCTACAGGGACAGTGACTGCTAAGCGGACTTCATGTCAGATGTTATGCAGTTTTGTCAGAAAAAAAACAATAAAATATATAAAAGACAGGCTCCAATAAACCTTAAACACTGGGCTGTAGTCACAGATTCTCCTTCCACCTGCAGCACATTGCTCCCCTGCCTAACCCTCCCCGTCCTGCAGCATGTTTCTCACCGCTTAATTCTCCCACTCCTGCAGCACATCACTCCCCTGTCTAAACCTCCCCCTCTTGCGGCACATTGCTCCCGTCTAATCCTCCCCTCCTTGCAGCACATTGTGCCCTTTCTAAATCTCCCCCTTCCTGCACCACATCACCCACTGCCAAATCCCCTCTTGCACCACATCGCCCACTGCCAAATCCTGCACTTCCTGCAGCATATCGCTCCCTGCCTAATCCTCTCCTATTGCATTACATCACTCCCCTGCATAAGCCACCTCTTCCTGCAGCACATCGCTTCCCTGCCTAAGCCTCCCCCTCCTGCATTACATCACTCCCCTGCCTAATCCTCCTCTTCCTGCAGCACAGCGCTCCTTGCCTAATCCTCCTCTTCCTGCAGCACATCGCTCCCTGCATGATTCTCCCTATCCTGCATTACATCACTCCCCTGCATAATCCTCCTCTTCCTGCAGCACATCGCTCCCTGCATGATTCTCCCTATCCTGCATTACATCACTCCCCTGGCTAATCTTCCCCCTCCTGCAGCACATCGCACCCCTGCCTAATCCCCTCCCCTTCCTGCAGCACACCATTCCTCTGGCTAATCTTCCCCCTCCTGCAGCACATCGCTCCCCTGACCCCCTCTTACGTGACATCTTTTCTATCAGTTACATTTGTGAAGTAACTGCTGTCTCCTGTGAGCAGTGGAGAGCGAAGCTGAGAGCCAGGAGGCTCTGCCCCTCTGCCCCTTCTTGCCACATCATCATCCATCTACATCAGGGCTGTCAAACTCAAATATATAGAGGGCCAAAAGGAAGAGTTTAACTCAGAAAAATAAGTCAACACTTTATCAGATGTTTCTGTGAAAACTTGAGTACAACAAATAAGATTTTGTTATTTTCCCTCAGTTATAAAAAAAATAGTTATGAGAAAAGTGAGACAAAAAGGAGTCATAAAATGCACCAAAATGAAATATCACAATTTATGGCTCAAATTGAGGTGAAGCAAGGAAGAGGTTGAGCTTAGCTAATGAGATGCATCAAACATACAGGTGCTTCTCACAAAATTAGAATATCATCAAAAAGTTAATTTATTTCAGTTCTTCAATCCAAAAAGTAAAACTCATATATTATACAGAGTCATTACAGAGTGATCTATTTCAAGTGTTTATTTCTGTTAATGTTGATAATG
Source organism: Phyllobates terribilis (assembly GCF_046119375.1). Classification (NCBI taxonomy): domain Eukaryota; kingdom Metazoa; phylum Chordata; class Amphibia; order Anura; family Dendrobatidae; genus Phyllobates; species Phyllobates terribilis. The sequence continues at coordinate 5,800,680 of NW_027362823.1, forward strand.
ATGGCTTACAGCCAATGAAAACACAAAGTCATTATCTCAGTAAATTAGAATAATTAACAAAAATCACCTGCAAAGGCTTCTTACGCATTTAAAAAGGTCCCTTTGTCTGTTTCAGTAGGCTCCACAATCATGGGGAAGACTGCTGACTTGACAGATGTCCAGAAGGCAGTCATTGACACACTCCACAAGGAGTGTAAACCACAAAAGGTCATTGCTAAAGAAGCTGGCTGTTAACAGAGTGCTGTATCCAAGCATATTTATGGAAAGTTGAGTGGAAAGAAAAAGTGTGGTAGGAAGAGGTGCACAAGCAACCGGGATAACCGCAGCCTTGAAAAGATTGTTAAGGAAAGGCCATTCAAACATTTGGGGAAGATTCACAAGGAGTGGACTGCTGCTGGAGTCATTGCTTCAAGAGCCATCACACACAGACGTATCCAGGACATGGGCTACAAGTGTCACATTCCTTGTGTCGAGCCACTCATGACCAATAGACAACGCCAGAAGCATCTTACCTGGGCCAAGGAGAAAAACACCTGGACTGTTGCTCAGTGGTCCAAGGTGTTGTTTTCCGATGAAAGTAAATTTTGCATTTAATTTGGAAATCAAGGTCCCAGAGTCTGGAGGAAGAGTGGAGAGGCCACAATCCAAGCTGCTTGAGGTCTCGTGTGAAGTTTCCACAATCGGTGATGGTTTGGGGAGCCATGTCATCTGCTGGTGTAGGTCCACTGTGTTTTATCAAGACCAAAGTCAGCGCAGCCGTCTACCAGGACATTGTAGAGCACTTCATGCTTCCCTCTGCCGACAAGCTTTATGGAGATGGAAATGTCATTTTCCAGCAGGACTTGGCACCTGTCCACACGGCCAAAAGTACCAATACCTGGTTTACACAACAGTATCACTGTGCTTGATTGGCAGCAAACTCACCTGACCTTAACCCCATAGAGAATCTATTATAGAGAATCTATGGGGTATTGTCAAGAGAAAGATGAGAGACACCAGACCCAACAATGCAGACGAGCTGAAGGCTTCTATCAAAGCCACCTGGGCTTCCATAACACCTCAGCAGTGTCACAGGCTGATCGCCTCCATGCCACATTGCCGCATTGATGCAGTAATTGATGCAAAAGGAGCCTGGCCAAGTATTGAGGGCATTTACTGAACATACATTTCAGTAGGACAACATTTCAGATTTTAAAAACATTTTTCAAGCTGGTGTTATAAAGTATTCTAATTTACTGAGATAATAGCATTAACAGAAATAAACACTTAAAATAGATCACTCTGTCTGTAATGACTCTATATAATATGAGTTTTACTTTTTGTATTGAAGAACTGAAATAAATTAACTTTTTGATGATATTCTAATTTTGTGAGAAGCACCTATAGTATGCTATATGCCCAATTTTAACAAATGTACTGCAATTTTTGCTGAATGTGTTCAGAAATGTACAGATGTGTAAGCAGACAAATGCAGAGACTTAGGCTATGTGCCCACGATGCACAAAAGCTCCGGATTTTTCCTGAGCGTTTCTGCATCTCCCTGGCAGAAAAAACGCAAGCGGATTGTACATGCGGATTGTACATGCGGATTGTACATGCGGATTGTATATGCGGATTGTACATGCGGATTGTATATGCGGATTGTATATGCGGATTGTACACACGGATTGTACATGCGGATTGTATATGCGGATTGTATATGCGGATTGTACATGCGGATTGTATATGCGGATTGTACATGCGGATTGTATATGCGGATTGTATATGCGGATTGTACACACGGATTGTACATGCGGATTGTATATGCGGATTGTACATGCGGATTGTATATGCGGATTGTATATGCGGATTGTACATGCGGATTGTATATGCGGATTGTATATGCGGATTGTATATGCGGATTATACATGCGGATTGTACATGCGGATTGTATATGCGGATTGTACATGCGGATTGTACATGCGGATTGTATATGCGGATTGTACATGCGGATTGTATATGCGGATTGTATATGCGGATTGTATATGCGGATTATACATGTGGATTGTACATGCGGATTGTATATGCGGATTGTACATGCGGATTGTACATGCGGATTGTACATGCGGATTGTACATGCGGATTGTACATGCGGATTGTACATGCGGATTGTACATGCGGATTGTACATGCGTTTTTCCTGCCAGGGACATGCAGAAGTGAAGCGTTCTTCACATGCATTTCCACATGCGGGTTGACAAGCGCTTTACAAGCGATTTTAGCGTCACTTGGAAAGTGCTTGTCAATTTGGTCACACTATAGAAATCCATGAAAACGGCATGGATTTATATAGTGTGACCCCAAAGACTGGTTAAAAATAAAAAAATCTACTGTATAATTGTCTTATCCCATCTGTCTGTCTGTCTGTTTGTCCGTCTGTCCTGGAAATCCCGCGTCGCTCATTGGTCCGGCAGCGGCCAATCAGCGCCGCGGGATTTCTGAAAAAAGATGGCGGCCGTTAGCGGCTCATCTGCGGGACGGAGCTCAGCGGCGATGCAGCCGGGAGATGAGCGCCGCGAGGCGCTCATCTCCCGGCCGGTACCAGCAGAAGGACATCGACCGCCGGACCCATCTGCGGGACGGAGATGCAGCCGGGAGTCAAAATCGTGTAGCCAAGATCGGTGATTGGTCGCGGCCGATATTTAAATTTGGCGCCCAAATCGGTGATTGGTCGCGGGCAGCGTCCGCGACCAATCACTGATTTGTGCGGCACATTTAAATAGCGGCCGCGACCAATTGGATGTCAGCGCCGCTCCCCGGTCCTCCCTTCACCCCCTAGCCGCATGGATGTCAGCGCCGCTCCCCGGTCCTCCCTTCACACCCTAGCCGCATGGATGTCAGCGCCGCTCCCCGGTCCTCCCTTCACCCCCTAGCCGCATGGATGTCAGCGCCGCTCCCCGGTCCTCCCTTCACACCCTAGCCGCATGGATGTCAGCGCCGCTCCCCGGTCCTCCCTTCACACCCTAGCCGCTGATGTCCCCACAGTATCTGCATGGTGTTACAAAGGTCCGGACATTTGTGTTAAAAATCGCTGATTGGTCGCCGACGCTATTTAAATGTGGCGCCAAAATCGGTGATTGGTCGCGCCCAGCGTCGGCGACCAATCAGCGATTTTTAACACAATTGTCCGGACCTTTGTAACACCATGCGGATACTGTGGGGACATCAGCGGCTAGGGTGTGAAGGGAGGACCGGGGAGCGGCGCTGACATCCAATTGGTCGCAGCCGCTATTTAAATGTGCCGCACAAATCGGTGATTGGTCGCGGTCTTGGCCCGCGACCAATCACTGATCTTGCCGCAAAAGTTAAACACTACTGTGCTGATTGGTCGCGGACGCTGCCCGCGACCAATCACCGATTTGGGCGCCAAATTTAAATATCGGCCGCGACCAATCACCGATCTTGGCTCCACATTTAAACACCGCTGTACTGATTGGTCGCGGACGCTATTTAAATGTGGCGCCAAAATCGGTGATTGGTCGCGCCAAGCGTCGGCGACCAATCAGCACAGCGGTGTTTAAATGTGGAGCCAAGATCGGTGATTGGTCACGGCCGATATTTAAATTTGGCGCCCAAATCGGTGATTGGTCGCGGGCAGCGCCAGCGACCAATCACCGATTTTTAACACAAATGTCCGGACCTTTGTAACACCATGCGGATACTGAGGGGACATCAGCGGCTAGGGTGTCAAGGGAGGACCGGGGAGCGGCGCTGCGGGTCCGGATACTTCAGCTGCGAGCAGTCGCTCATCTCCCGGCTTCTCGCAGCGGAAGTAGCCGCACAGGCAGCGGCGCTCCCCGGTCCTCACTAATACGATTCCGCTCCCCGGTCCTCACCAATACGATTCGCTGATTGGTCTCGCTCTCCACGACCAATCAGTGATCTTGGCGCCAAATTTAAACCCCGCTCTGCTGATTGGTCGAGACAGCCGGCCGCCACCAATCAGCAATTTTGGCGCCAAACTTAAACCCCGCTCTGCTGATTGGTCGCGGTTGCCGGCCGCGACTAATCAGTATTGTTGGCGCCAAATTGCCGGCCTTGACTAATCAGCATTATTGCCGCCAAATTTAAACACCGCTCTGCTGAATGGTCGTGGCCGTGACCAGTCACCACTATTGGCGCCAAATTTAAACACCGCTTTGCTGATTGGTCGCGACCGGCGGCTGCAACCAATCAGCATTATTGGCGCAAAATTTAAACCCCGCTCTGCTGATTGGTCACGTTCGCTGGCCGCGACCAATCAGCATTATTGGCGCAAAATTTAAACCCCGCCCTGCTGATTAGTCGCGACTGCCGGCCGTGACCAATCAGCGATATAGCCGCCAAATTTCAACACCGCTTTGCTGATTGGTCGCGGTTGTTGGCCGCGACCAATCAGCGATTTTGGCGCCAAATTTAAACACCGCTCTGCTGATTGCGCCCGGTCTGCCGCATACATATTCTAGAATACCCGATGCGTTAGAATCAGGCCACCATCTATAAATCTATACTTAACTTCCGATGGCCCCCGCAGTCTTGCTTCGCTCCGTCCTGGCTGCCGGCAGATCGCGGTACACTGAAGGACCTGCTGTCACATGACTATGACGTCAGCGCAGGTCCTTCAGTCCATCGCGAGCTGCCGGCATGGGAGGACGAGCGCAGCGGGGGCCGTCAGAAGGTAAATATAACATTTATTTTATATTTTATTCTTTTTTTTGACAGGTTCTATTGTACCCGGGTCCGGAGGAGAGTCTCCCATCCTCCACACGCGGGTACCATCCGCACATTGAACGCATGTATTCCGCATGTGCTTATCTAGTGAAGCGGAATCCATTTGTTCCAATGCAAGTCAATGGCGGCGAAAAAGCAGCGCTTACGCGAAATAATTGGTAGTGCTGCGTTTTTTTCCGCAATGATAATCCGCAGTGGAAATTTCCGCAGCATGTGCACAGCACATGCGGACTATCATTGGGGAACATGGCAGACCTTCTAACATGCGTTTTTAAGCGTTTCTGCAGCGTTTTTGCCATGCCGAAACGCTTAAAAAACGCATTGTGGGCACACAGCCTTAGGCCATGTGCCCACGCAGCGTTTTTGTAGCATTTTTGCGGCATTTTTACGGCCGCGAAAACGTTTGTAGAACAGTCTGCCATGCAAAGCCATGTGAATTCGGATGTGCTGTGCACATGATGCGCTAATTTGCGCGCCGAATTCGCATTACTTTGCAAAACGCAGCATGACCATTTCTACTGCGATTACGCTGAAGCTTATTCGCGATGCGTGTGGTATCTGGGAGGAAGACGAGACTACAAATCCTCTTCATCCCGGCTACCACGCGGTGAAAAAAAGAAATAAAAAAGTTAAAAACAAACAAAACCTGTATATTCACCTCTCCGGCGGCCCCCGCTCTGCTCTCCGGTCTCCTCCGGTCTCCTGTCTGTACTGTCAGGACCTGCGGTGACGTCATTTAGTCAGGTGATGGTTGCATGACAGCTGACGTCGGCATCAGGTGATGGTCGCGTGACCATCAGCTGACTAAATGACGTCACCGCAGGTCCTGACCGTACACTGCAGGACGCTGAAGAGAGAAGACGCAGCCGGGAGCAGACCGGAGGAGACCGGAGAGCAGACCGGGGGCCGCCGGAGAGGTGAATATACCGTTGTTTTTTTTTATTTATTAACGTTTTCTTTTTTTTACTATAGATGCTGCATTTAAAGCATCTAAGTTGTTCACACATTATAGATCCATGTCGGTTGCATGGATTTATATTGTGTGATCAACTTGTCAAGCACTTTTCCAAGTGATGCTCAAAATTGCTTGGAAAAGTGCTTGAAAAAACGCATGTGAAAACGCTTCTCTCTGGCAGAAAAAACGCATGTAAATCTGCATCAAATCTGCTAGGTGTGCACACAGCCTTATAGCTGGTTTTGCTCTGAGCTGAGATGTCCAGGCTGAATAATGCTCTGGGAGCAGAACCCATCAGCAGAATCTGTCTGTTTCCTGCCTTGTAGCAGTGGATCCCGGCTATTTAGCTCACAGAGCATTGTCTACACAAGATACAATTGTATCCAATTTTCAGCTGGGAACAGGACTATGGACAAGTTTTGCAGCAACTGCATTTGTGATAGGAAATGTTGATCAATCTAGATTTTCTTCAGTGTTCTTATTCATTGCAGAAAATCTTAAAAAAGCCGAGGAATGTGGGCAACATGGTGGGTCAATGATTAACGCTGTGGGGCTGGGTTCATATAATAGCAAGGACAACATCTGCAAGGAGTTTGTATGTTCTCCCCGTGTTTGTATGGGTTTCCTCCGGGTTCTCCGGTTTCCTCCCACACTCCAAAGACATACTGATAGGGAATTCATATTGTGAGCCCCAATGGGGACAGTGATGATAATGTCTGTAAGGTGCTACGAAATCTAACGGCGCTATATAAGAGAGTAAAATAAATATATAACTAAATAAAATGAATGTATTAAAAGGCTAAGATTGCAAAGAGCTTGTAAAAACAAGAAACTTTGCAATTTCCTTCTTATTCAAAATCTTCTCTGTTCTCAAGAAGGAAAAGATTTTTAATTCTGCAGTGTACAGCTCATTGCTATGGTTACTGACCACCTGAGAAGTGGCTGGTCTCCTTGGCAAGAAGCGCTCACTTGCAGACTGGTGGACTTCAGTGCCCCTGTGCCTGTCCCATTCTGCAGAGGCAAAGCCGCCTCTGCCCGCAGAATGCAAGAGGGCACAATTCAGACAAGCGGCTCAGCCAAGCCACCGGCCAGAACTGTAAATCTTCAGCTTCTGATGAGAGGAACACAAGACCACCCCTTTAATAAAGGAGTAGAGCAGAACTCATACAGTGATTAGTGGGGGTCTGACACCTGAAATCCCCAGACATCAGCTACTTCTGCAAGATGATGTACACAGTGTTAAGAGCTGGAATAGCACAGCTCCGCACACTGTGCAATGGCTGGTTTCAGGTACTACAGCTCAGATCACAATCATTTCAATAGGAGCTGCAGTACCAAGATCGGCCACTACACAGTGTACAGCGCTGTGCTGTTTGGGCTCTCTACGCTGAGTATTTCCAGCTGCTGTCTTATTGGTGAGGGGGCCGTGTGTTGGAACCTCACTGATCTGATATTGATGACCAGGGTCGGACTGCGGTGTCTGGGGCCCACAGGGGAAATTAACTCTAGGGGCCCACCTACAGCAAGATGCAAATATCTGTTATCCGCTCTCGCTGTTATAGTGGAGCATTGACTGGCGGCTCCTGCACATCTACTGGGCGACACTCTAACTGGGATGGACATGTTTGCATTAAAGGGCTTCTTTGGTTAAAACTAGTGTTGAGCGAGTATGTTCTGTTAACCCTTTCGGCGAGTATGCTCGGGCCGAGCTCCGAGTATTTATAGCTGCTCGGTGATATGGTTGAATCGCTCCCGTGTGCATGATTTGCGACTGTTTGACGGTTTTAATACATGTGAGGAATGTGTAAGAAATAACCACCATAAATGAGGAGGGCACCATCTAATAAACGGGATCTACCTGCAGCATCTCATGAACTAACAAGTGGAAAATTATTTTTGGGAAAGAGGAGATGCTAACTAATAGTGATCACCAAAATGATAAAGAAAAAAATAAATAAATAGTGATCAATAGCAATATCAATCTATGAAAATATATCAATTTATTAAATACAAATGTTTCCTGACACATATACATGTAGTAACAAACTAACAAACATATAAAACACCATAAAATAGTGGAAAAACACCACTGTCTAAAGAGCCATCATTTTGGTGATCACTATTAGTTAGCAAATAATTTTCCGAATGTGTAAGAAATAGACATTCCTCACATGTATTAACCCCTTAAGCCGCGGAGCATTTTCCGTTTTTGCATTTTCGCTTTTTGCTCCACTTGTTCCCAGAGCCATAGCGTTTTTATTTTTTGGTCAATATGGCCATGTTAGGGCTTATTTTTTGCGGGACGAGTTGTACTTTTCAACGCCATTACTAGTTTTACCATGCCGTGTACGGGAAAACGGGAAAAAAATTCCAAGCGCCGTGAAATTCCAAAAAAAGTGCAATACCACTGAGGTTTTTTTTTATTTTTTTTTACCACGTTCACTGAATGCTAAAACTGACCTGCCATTATTATTCTCCAGGTCATTAAGAGTTCAAAGACACCAAACATGTATAGGTTCTTTTTTATTTAAGTGATGAAAAAAAATTCCAAAGTTTGGTAAAAAAAAAAAATGGTGCCATTTTCCGAGACCCGTAGCGTCTCCATTTTTCGGGATCTGGGGCAGGGTGAGGGCTTATTTTTTGTGAACCGAGCTGAAGTTTTTATAGATGCTATTTTGGGGTAGATCCGATGTTTTGATCGTCCGTTATTGCATTTTATTGCAATTTTACGGTGACCAAAAAACGTAATTCTGGCGTTTAGAATTTTTTTCTCATTACGCCATTTACCGATCGCATTAATTCTATTTTTATATTGATAGATCAGGCGATTCTGAACGCGGCAATACCAAATATGTGTATGTGGGGTTTATTTTATGATTTTATTTTGAATGGGGCGAAAGGGGGGTGATTTAAACTTTTAAATTTTTTTATTTTTTTTCATATTTTTTAAAACTTTTTTTTTCACTTTTTGCTTGCTTCTGTACTCTACATAGGAGACTTGAAGCAGCAACTGTCCGATCACCTCTGCTACATACAGGGAACCAGCAGATCCCCTGTATGCAGCAGAAATGGTCCTGTCCTATGAGCACCGACCACTAGATGGCGCTCATAGCAATTCCACCCGCGCCTGTTGCGGGCACATGTCAGCTGTAAGAATCAGCTGACATGTGCTTGGTTCAGTGCGGGCTCAGCGCCAGAGCCCTCACTGAACCGGAGGATAACGACATGCGCGTACTAATACGTGACATGTCGTTAAGGGGTTAAAGCTGTCAAACAGTTGCAAATCATGCACACGGGAGCGATTCAACCATATCACCGAGCAGCTGTAAATACTCGGAGCTCGGGCCGAGCATACTCGGACAGAACATACTCGCTCAACACTAGTTAAAACAAGTTATCACCGATCCATGGGCTCTACAGGATAGGTGATCACTTATTGAGCATTTGTGTCCGAACATTGGAAAACGCACCTATCAGAAGAATGGGGAAGTTTTATCCCTGACAGAACACTTATCCCTATTTTAAAATGCTGCGGCAGGTGGGACGTCTGACCGCAGCTCTATTCATTCTCTTAGAGACTTGCAAAAAAGAGCAGCGCTCACAGCCACTGAGAGAATGAATGGATCAGTGGTCGCATCTCACATGCCGCTCCAGTCTAATGGGGAGAAAAGCTCCACATTCTGCCGGTGTGTGCAAGCAGTCAGACCCCCACCAATCAATATTATCACTGATCCTGTGGAGAGGTGATTACTTGTATTCACCGGAGAACCCCTGTTAGTGCATCTCTGCCGTTCTGGTCCAAGTATTTAATCGCTAAGGCCACGGCCCTACTATCAGTATTCAGTCAGTATCCAGTCAGTATTTTTTCTCAGGAGTGGGAGCCAAAACAGGTGATGAACAATCAGAGAAAAGGTATAATAGAAACAAGTCACCAATTCTGCATTTATCAACCATTCCTGGTTTCGGCAGCCACTCCTGAGAAAAATACTGACCAAATACTGATGGTGGGGCTGTGGCCTAATGGAAAAAAATCTTTTCCTAGTTAAGATCAGCGAGAACAAAATGACCGCCATACACAGCACAGTCCACTATATCAACACCAATAATACCACATACAAAAGGGACAAATATCGCCACACCTTGACTAGATCACATATTACCACTACATAGTGACTGAATAATACCACATACAAGGAACAAATATGGCCAAACTATGACCAGACCATATATTACCACCCCAAGGTGACCAAATACTACAGTACTGATCATGAATACAAAACCACAATACTAACAACACTGTTATTACCACCAGTGACATTATACACAGGAGCTCTGTATATAGTGTCAGTGTACAGGTAACATAGTGATCACCAGTGACATTATAGACAGGAGCTCTGTATATAGTGTATAGGTAATACAGTGATCACCAGTGACATACACAGGAGCTCTGTATATACTATATACACACGTGGTCAAAATTGTTGGTACCCCTCGTTTAATGAAAGAAAAACCCACAATGGTCACAGAAAAAACTTGAATCTGACAAAAGTAATAATAAATTAAAAATCGATGAAAATGAACAAATGAAAGACAGACATTGCTTTTCAACCCTGCTTCCACAGAATTGAAAAAAAATTAAACTCTTGAAATAGGCCTGGACAGAAATGATGGTACCCCTGAAAATAATGTGACAAAAGGGACATGTTAAATCAAGTTGTGTCCACTAATTAGCATCACAGGTGTCTACAATCTTGTAATCAGTCAGTGGGCCTGTATATAGGGCTACAGATACTCACTGTGCTGTTTGGTGACATGGTGTGTACCACACTCAACATGGACCAAAGGAAGCAAAGGAAAGAGTTGTCTCAGGAGATTAGAAAGAAAATTATAGACAAGCATGTTAAAGGTAAAGGTTATAAGACCATCTCCAAGCAGCTTGATGTTCCTGTAACTACAGTTGCACATATTATTCAGAAATTTAAGATCCATGGGACTGTAGCCAACCTCCCTGGACGTGACCGCAGGAGGAAAATTGATAACAAATCAAAGAGACGAATAATATGAATGGTAACAAAAGAGCCCAGGAAAACTTCTAAAGAGATTAAAGGTGAACTTCAAGCTCAAGGAACATCAGTGTCAGATCGCACCATCCGTCGTTGTTTGATCTAAAGTGGACTTCATGGGAGACGACCAAGGAGTACACCATTGTTGAAAAAAAATCATAAAAAAGCCAGACTGGAATTTGCCAAACTACATGTTCACAAGTCACAAAGCTTTTAGGAGAATGCCCTATGGACAGATGAGACAAAAATGGAAGTTTTTGGCAAGGCACATCAGATCTATGTTCACAGATGGAAAAATTAAGCATATCAAGATAAGAACACTGTCCCTACTGTGAAACATGGAGGAGTCTCTTTTATGTTTTGGGGCTGGTCTGCTGCATCTGGCACAGGGTGTCTTGAATCTGTGCAGGGTACAATGAAATCTCAAGACTATCAAGGGATTCTAGAGAGAAATGTGCTGCCCAGTGTCAGAAAGCGTGGTCTCAGTCGCAGGTCATGGGTCTTGCAACAGTATTATGACCCAAAACACACAGCTAAAAACACCCAACAATGGCTAAGAGGAAAACATTGAACTATTCTGAAGTGGCTTCTATGAGCCCTGACCTAAATCCTATTGAGCATCTTTGGAAAGAGCTGAAACATGACGTCTGGAAAAGGCAACCTTCAACCATGAGACAACTGGAGCAGTTTGCTCATGAGGAGTGGCCAAAATACCTGTGGAGAGGTGCAGAAGTCTCATTGACAGTTACAGGAGTCGTTTGATTGCAGTGATTGCGTCAAAAGGTTGTTCAGCAAAATATTAAGTTAAGAAGAACCATCATTTCTGTCCAGGCCTGTTTCATCAGTTTATTTTATTTTTTTTATTCTGTGGAAGCAGAAAAGCAATGTCTGACTTTCATTTGTTCATTTTCATAGATTTTTAATTTATTATTACTTTTGTCAGATTCAAGTTATTTCTGTGACCATTGTGGGTTTTTCTTTCATTAAACGAGGGGTACCAACAGTTTTGACCACGTGTGTAGTGTAAGTGTACATGTGTGTCACCCTGGCCTGGATGCCACAAGTGTAATTAAAGCTGTGTCTGAGAGCAGGGGGGAGGTTCTCTAGTCAGGGGAACATTAGCATTCAATGCCTCCTGTCTCAGGCCAGTAGGGGGAGCAGGCTGCCCCTATAAAAGCTGGTGCTGAGGTCAGGGTTAGAGAGAACCCAGATGACCTGTCTCAGGACTGAGACGTGTCTCAGCAGAGCAGGGACAGACAGTTGCACTGCACCTAAGAGGAAGTGTGGCAGGAGGAGAGCCACAAGCCAGAGACAAGAGGCGAAGAGAGCCTGTCTTGGCAGATAACAGACTTAATCTACCAGACTTTGGTGTCTGAGGCTGGAAGGATTCCACATCCCCCAGCAGAGAACCAGTCCGCAAGGGACTGTATATTCCTTGGCCTAAGAAGCCTGGAGGCTCTGCAACAACAGAAGGGACCAGTAAAGCCATACAAGGCTGGGAGCAGAAAGGAACCCACGTCGCAGGCCATACAGGCGAGAAAACACGGAAAGCTCGGAAACGTGGGCTGTTACCCTATCAGGAGGAGATAGCCAGAAGGAGCGCAGAAAGCACGGTAGGCCTACACCCTCACCCTGACCAGGGCCAATTTCCCCGTTGCTCTCAGACATCCAGGTCCCCTCCTAGCCGGGACTGTTTGTGGGTCAGTTTACCTGTTTAGTAAAGACCCTGGACTGCAACCTGTTGTCTGTGTGCTCCTTGCTCCTCCAGCACTATCAGCACTGGGACTCCCACTACCATCACTCCCAACATCCATTATACTGCCCTGGGGCCGCACTCTTCCCGTGGAGAGTCACACTACCCTAGCTGCACACCTCATCAGCCCCAGCGGTCTGCATGCAGCGGCGGTTCCTAATAACCGCAATCCACGGGTGGCGTAGTCGGACATTATCAGCAGAACATAGCAGACTACCATTGGCCTGACCACCCTGAGCCACGGAACCGGGTCGCCACTACTACCCCCATCGTCTCCCTATTGCCCGGATCCGAGTGCCCCACGGCCCAGGGGGCGAGTCAGCTTTGGCGTAGTCGGCAGGATTTCGTGCCCGCAACCACCGGGTACTGCGTGCCTGAAAAAGACTTTTGTAACTTACCTGTGGCAAAGTTTCCCGCCGTCCGGAGTCGTTTCCCGCCATCCGGAGCCGATTCCCGCCATCGGACGCCATCTTGGACCGTTTCCCGCCGTCTTCTGCCGCCTTCCCACCATCCGCAGCTGCTTCCCGCCATCGGACGCCATCTTCAGGACGCCGCGCGGGAAGATGGGCGTGGACGTCAAAACCGCGCGAGATCCGAAGCTCCGCCCCACGCACCGACGCTGCGCAAGGTCCTGGAAGGGAGAGAGAGCGACGCTGACGTCATCAGGACGCGACGCCAGGTCCTCGTCCATAGCAGCAGCAGCGGAGCCGCGGCCTACAGAAGAGGATCGTCGGAAGGTAGGCCACGCGTAACTAGGGGGGGAGGAAGATGACGGACACAGAGGCGCCCACTACCACCAACGCAGCTGCAGCAGCGGTGATGCCCTTTTCCTTGCCCTACATCCCTGGAGCGGCCTGGCTGCCCAAATACTCAGGGGAGCCCCATGCCCTGACTTCAAGGAAAGGCTATACAGTTTGTTCCACGTTTACCCCCTGACACAGAAGGTCAGCATATTAACAGGGCAGTTAACTGGCGCAGCCCAGCGGGAGGTAAAATCATGGCCCACTGAGGAGAAAAGGACTGTGAAGGGTATTCTGGCCCGGCTGCGGGGTACCTTTGACACACGTACCTCCGCTGAGATTAAAATGAGGTTCTATGGATGTAAGCAGCGGGCACAGGACAGCATCAGAGACTATGCCCTAAATCTGCAGGAAGCCTTGAGGGCTATTCAACAAACTGACCCTGGCAGTGTGCAGGAAACGGATAAGCTGCTAACAGAACAATTCAAGGAAGGTCTGCTGTCTAGCGCCCACAGGGCCCAACTGCGCCTCATGTTCTTTCAGAACCCCGACCTGACCTTTGCCCAATTTAAGGACAGGGCCATAAGGGTGCTCCGTGAATCTGCAACCAGTAGCGCTATAAACCCCCGGCGCCCTGCTATCACTTACCACCAGGAGGCGGCGCCCTCCTCTATGGACTCCGTGGAGGCTGATGCACAGGCCCTGAACCAAGCCCCGTCGAAAGATCTGCACCACCAAGTCCAGGAACTGACCAGGAGCATCGCGGCGTTGACCAGGACCGTCCAGGCGTTGCAAGTGGACCCGTCAAGACCCATCGAGCTGGCTTCAAGTCCAGAGAATGTCCCATGGCGTCGACAGAGGAGGATCCCGTCGTTCCGAGGGAGGCCCACAGACCGCTACGCAGAGGATGGACAGCCCATTTGCCGTCGATGCAACCAGCCCGGACACATTTCCAGGTACTGTAATTTAAACGGGTCCAACCTGGGGCAGAGGGCCAACCCCCAGGCATAAGATCACCAGGCCCTTACAATTGGCGTAATAAGTACGTTGGGGGGCGCCCGGTTTTACCCGTGGTGCTGGACGGTATCCCCATGAGCGCCTTGCTGGATACTGGGTCACAAGTAACCACTATCCCTTATGTACTTTTTAAGCAGTATTGGACTGATGCTGATATCACACGGTATCCAGACGGTAACTTGAGCATCATCGCCAGTAATGGCTTACCCGTGCCGCAGATGGGGTTCAAGGAGATGACCATTAAGATTGGTAAAGTTGAACTACCGGCACAGGGAGTGATTATTGTGGACATTGACCGTCATGAAAGTCACCCTAAAATAACTGTGGGTACTAACGTAATTGAAAATTGTCTTTCAGAGGTAATTGTAATCTTACAACAGGTGGCGGTGAATGCTAGTTCCAGCCAACAGAGAATCCTCAACAAGGAGATAAAGGCCCTGATGAGACGGCAGCAGGTAGAACTGTCTGGTGGTGAGATCGGTAGCGTAAGACTGAGTGACCCATTCCCCATTTCCATGCCTCCCAAAAGTGAAATGATGATCTGGTGTCGGACTGCAATCGGGTTGAGAGGTAGAGACTACCAAGACATGGTAGAACCCGTGTACTCAGACAGCAGGCCCACCATTTTGACAGCCCGGGGGGTGGTTGATGTCCGTCATGGGAGGGTGCCCGTCCGCATCCTCAACATTGGGGAGAGGGAGGTACACTTACCCAGGTACGCTACACTTGCCAAGCTGTTTGTGGTCGAACACAAAGCTATCAGGGCCGTGGAACCTTTGCCTCCATCTCCACAGGCGGAGAGTAATGGCTCCCAGAAACAAAAGGAGGACTGGTGCCAGAAACTCCACGTGGGTGCTG
Organism: Phyllobates terribilis; assembly: GCF_046119375.1. Taxonomy (NCBI): domain Eukaryota; kingdom Metazoa; phylum Chordata; class Amphibia; order Anura; family Dendrobatidae; genus Phyllobates; species Phyllobates terribilis. The sequence continues at coordinate 5,815,814 of NW_027362823.1, forward strand.
ACTCCACTCCCCTGCACCAAAAACAAGGAGTCTACCGGGTGGTACAGGAGTACGAGAGAGTCTTTAGTAAGCACCCGCTAGACTTCGGCAGAGTAAAGGGGATAGAACACCACATCCCCACAGGGAGCCACCCACCGATAAAAGAGAGGCACAGACCTGTACCCCCTGCACATTATCAGAACGCAAGGGGCATGCTAAGAGAGATGAAAGAAGCTGGGGTTATTAGAGACAGCTGTAGCCCCTGGGCAGCCCCCTTGGTTCTGGTCAAAAAGAAAGACGGCACCATGAGAATGTGCGTCGACTATAGACAAATCAACCGTATCACTCACAAAGACGCATATCCGCTGCCTAGAATAGAGGAGTCTTTAGCCGCACTAAAATCAGCTAACTTCTTTTCTACTTTGGACCTTACTAGCGGGTACTGGCAGGTTCCTGTGGCAGAGGCTGACAAGGAGAAGACCGCCTTCACCACCCCGATGGGACTGAGCGAATTCAACTGCATGCCTTTCGGGCTCTGCAACGCACCAGGGACCTTCCAGCGGCTGATGGAATGCTGTCTAGGGCACCGAAACTTCGAGACGGTCCTCCTTTACCTGTACGACGTGATCGTCTATTCGAAGACCTACGAGGACCATCTGAAGCACCTGGCCGAGGTGTTCGAAGCCCTGGCAGGCTATGGCTTGAAGGTGAAACCATCGAAGTGTCACCTGCTGAAACCAAAGGTCCAGTACCTAGGGCACGTGGTAAGCGCGGAAGGAGTGGCCCCCGACCCTGACAAGGTCACGGCAATCAAGAGCTGGCCAAGCCCCTCGAACATCAAAGAGGTGAGACAGTTTCTCGGGTTGGTAGGCTACTACCGAAGATTCATCCCCGGGTTCACCAAGATGGCAGCTCCTATGCAGGACCTCCTGATCGGACAGTCTAAGTCCAGGAGCCAAAAGCCGCCCTTCAAGTGGGATAAACCGGAAGAGGAGTCCTTCCGCCAGCTAAAGATGGCCCTCACAGGGGATGAGATCCTGGCCTACCCTGATTATGGCCAGCCTTTCATTCTCCACACAGATGCCAGTAATGTGGGACTGGGAGCCGTATTGTCCCAAAACCAACAGGGCAGATAACAGGTGATCGCATACGCCAGCCGGAAGCTGAGGCCCACCGAAAGGAACCCGGAGAATTACAGCTCCTTCAAGCTAGAATTCTTGGCGGTGGTGTGGGCCGTGACGGAACGCTTCAAGCATTACCTGGCCTCCGCAAAGTTCACCGTGTACACGGACAACAACCCGTTGACACACCTGGACAATGCAAGACTGGGTGCCCTGGAACAGCGGTGGATGGCCCGTCTCTCCAACTATGACTTCGTGATCAAGTACCGGGCAGGCAAAACCAACGCCAACGCGGACGCCCTATCAAGGATGCCTCACTTACCTGAAGGTGACGAAGACCCAGAAGAGCTGGAGGAGGTAGAACTCCCCGCGTTTCACCGGTATGGAGCCGCTCAACACTCTCACCGCGTGAAGGAGGAGGATCTAACAACTGTGATGATGAATCCCCTACCTCACCACAGCTGGGCCGAGACCCAAGATAGTGACCCTGCAGTCCGCCTGGTGAAAGATCTGCTGACCCGGGAAGACGCCCGCTTAGATCCAGATGCCCCAGAGGAAGCCAAGCAGCTATGGAAGGAGAAGAGCAAGCTGTTCCTCTACGAAGGCAAGTTGTGCAGAAGGATTGTCAACCACCGGACGCACGAGCTGACCTGGCAAGTCGTGGTCCCAAGGAGGGATGCAGCTATGGTCCTGGGGGCTTACCATGACAGAGCGGGACACTTCGGTTGGAAGAAACTGGAGTTCCTACTAAGAGGAAGATTCTTTTGGGTCGGCATGAGAGGAGCTGTAGAAAAATGGTGCAGAGACTGTGGCCCTTGTCACCTAAGGAGGAAGGACCGTGCCAGCCAGAAGACACCCTTGAGGCCCATCGTCACCACGCAGCCTCTTGAGCTGGTAGCTCTGGACCATGTCAAATTGGCTCCCAGCCGGTCAGGATACATCTATGCCCTGACAATCGTGGACCACTATTCCCGTTTTCTAGTGGTGGTCCCGGTAAAGGACTTGACAGCCCAAACAGCGGCCAGAGCCTTCCAGCAATATTTCTGCCGTCCACACGGGTATCCGGAACAGGTCCTGACAGACCAGGGTCCAGCGTTCGAGGCTGAAATCTTCCAGGAGTTCTGCAACCTCTATGGCTGTAAGAAGATTCGTACAACGCCTTACCACCCCCAAACCAACGGGATGTGTGAGAAGATGAACAATATAGTCATTGATCTCCTGAAGACGTTGCCCCTGGAGGAACGCAGCCTGTGGCCAGAAAAACTGCCGGACCTGATAGACCTATATAAAAATATCCCGGTGAATGCTACAAACTGCACCCCGGCTTACCTGATGCGAGCTAGACCAGGAAAGCTGCCCGTAGACCTGGAGATGGGAGTCCTAATACCTGAGGACACCTCCCCGGATGCGGACTGGGATACGGAAAGGCAACTGCAGTACAAGAAGGTACAGGAGAGTGTGGAGAAGAGCCTGGCCCAGGTGAGAGAGAAGCAAGAAAGACTCTTCAATCAACACGCCCCTGCTAGTCCCCTAGAACCTGGTGAGCAAGTCCTAAAGCGAAAAAGAAGGCTACATAAGTTGGACGACCAGTGGGAAAGGGAACCCTACACCGTACTGCAGTCTGACCACGACAACCCAAAGGTGTGCCTAATCACCAAGGACGGAGGAGAAACCACTAGTGTCGTCTCCAGAGACCATCTCAAAAGGTGCCCTGAGCAACTCCGTAGTGCAGAAGAGGATCAGAGTGACCTTGAACCCGCAGAGGACAAAGAAGAAATGATCAGCACCGTTCTCGGAGAGTTCCCTCAGTCCTGGACTCGCATAAATGATGCCATAGTGGTACCTGTCCTGCATTTCCTGCAACCGGCACAGCAACAACCAACACCAGAGCCGGAAGGTGAAGAGGAGCAAGCAGTTCCAGAGGCAGAAGAGCCTGTACCAGCAGCCCAGGAGAGTCAACAATCTGCTGACAGTGAGCCTGCCATGCCTGCGGTAAGCCAAAGGACCCGCAGACAGCTGCCTGCCCTACCTGTACACCCAGCTGGTAGCTGCACCCCTAACGCTAGTGGGGAAAGCCAAGTCAGTCCACCACCAGACAGTGGGCTACGTAGGTCAACCAGGAGCACAAAGGGACAGATACCCGCTCGCTGGAGAATATAGAGTGTACTAAAATTGTAAATAACCCTGTTGCCAAATGTTGAATTGTTTGCAAAGTTACATGCATGTTTGGTAATACTCTGTTTCAGTTTCTTGCAGCTACCGTAAGGACTCACAGGTTATGGACTTTTTATAACCGGGACCTTGTATGGACTGCGTTCAGAGCCTAACCCAGGAATGAACTAAGACTGTGAAGGACTTGGGGTAGGACAGACCCCCACCTGGTTAAGGCTCCCCGTTGTGCTGGTGATATGGACACCCGGTCACAGGCCACACTGTGACCTTAAGAACTCAATTTGTGCGTCGTCTGTCTATTAATGTTTTATTGTTATGCATATTGTCTTTGTTTACTGTTTAGTCCCGGAGTACTAAATTTCACTAGGGGGGAATGTGTCACCCTGGCCTGGATGCCACAAGTGTAATTAAAGCTGTGTCTGAGAGCAGGGGGGAGGTTCTCTAGTCAGGGGAACATTAGCATGCAATGCCTCCTGTCTCAGGCCAGTAGGGGGAGCAGGCTGCCCCTATAAAAGCTGGTGCTGGGGGCAGGGTTAGAGAGAACCCAGATGACCTGTCTCAGGACTGAGACGTGTCTCAGCAGAGCAGGGACAGACAGTTGCACTGCACCTAAGAGGAAGTGTGGCAGGAGGAGAGCCACAAGCCAGAGACAAGAGGCGAAGCAAGCCTGTCTTGGCAGATAACAGACTTAATCTACCAGACTTTGGTGTCTGAGGCTGGAAGGATTCCACATCCCCCAGCAGAGAACCAGTCCGCAAGGGACTGTATATTCCTTGGCCTAAGAAGCCTGGAGGCCCTGCCACAACAGAAGGGACCAGTAAAGCCATACAAGGCTGGGAGCAGAAAGGAACCCACGTCGCAGGCCATACAGGCGAGAAAACACGGAAAGCTCGGAAACGTGGGCTGTTACCCTATCAGGAGGAGATAGCCAGAAGGAGTGCAGAAAGCACGGTAGGCTTACACCCTCACCCTGACCAGGGCCAATTTCCCCGTTGCTCTCAGACATCCAGGTCCCCTCCTAGCCGGGACTGTTTGTGGGTCAGTTTACCTGTTTAGTAAAGACCCTGGACTGCAACCTGTTGTCTGTGTGCTCCTTGCTCCTCCAGCACAATCAGCACTGGGACTCCCACTACCATCACTCCCAACATCCATTATACTGCCCTGGGGCCGCACTCTTCCCGTGGAGTCACACTACCCTAGCTGCACACCTCATCAGCCCCAGCGGTCTGCATGCAGCGGCGGTTCCTAATAACCGCAATCCACGGGTGGCGTAGTCGGACATTATCAGCAGAACATAGCAGACTACCATTGGCCTGACCACCCTAAGCCACAGAACCGGGTCGCCACTACTACCCCCATCGTCTCCCTATTGCACGGATCCGAGTGCCCCACGGCCCAGGGGGCGAGTCACATGTAATACACTGACTCACCAGTGACGTCTCTAGGTGAAGTCCTTCATCTTCGCTTTTCTTCTTCATCTGGCACAGACGGCCATCACTTCTTCCAGCCAGGAATCATCTCTGCAGAAAATAACACACAGTTATCAATAACTGATCTCTTCTAGGGAATATTCCCACTCCACCCCCCGACTTCTACACTACACCAGTTGAAGAAAAAAAGCGATATAGTGCCGCCCTGCACAGTAACAGGAGCCCGCTTTTGTCCTATCCCATGGAAAACAATTTCCTAAAAAGTAAATTATATTACAGAAGTAATAATGTCTCTAATTGGACTCTAAAATAATAATGTTCCTCACTGGCCACCATAAACTAATAAAGTATGTTCCTCAATCTGGCCCCAAACAGTAATTAAGTCCCTTGTTCAGCCTGGCACCCCCATATATCCATCCTGGCCCCCCCTTCCCTGCATATATCCATCCTGACACCCCCCATATATCCCTTCTGGCCCCCATATGTCCAGTGTGACCCCTCCATATATTTATCCTAGCCCACGTGTATCGAGCCTGCCCCCTCCCATATACCCATCCTAGTCCCCCATGTGGCCCTCCTGTTCCCCCCATATATCCATCCTGGCCTCCATGTGTCCAGCCTGCCCCCCCACATATCCATCCTGGCCTCCATGTTTCCAGCCTGCCCCTCCATATATCTGTCCTGGCCTCCATGTGTCCAGCTTGCCCCCTCCCATATATCTGTCCTAAAGCCCCATGTGTCAAGCTTGCCCCCCCATATATCCATCCTGGCCTCCATGTGTCCAGCATGCCCCCCCTACATATCCATCCTGGCCTCCATGTGTCCAGCCTGCCCCCCCCAATATATCCATCCTGGCCTCCATGTTTCCAGCCTGCCCCCCATATATCCATCCTGGCCTCCATGTGTCCAGCCTGCCCCCTCATATATCCATCCTGCCCTTCCCCCCTGCATATATCCATCCTGACACCCCCCCATATATCCATACTGGCCCCCATATGTCCAGCGTGGCCCCTCCATATATTTATCCTAGCCCACGTGTATCGAGCCTGCCCCCCCACATACCTATCCTAGCCCCCCATGTGTCCAGACTGCCCCCCACATATCCATCCTGGCCATCATGTGTCCAGCCTGCCCCGCCCCCCATATATCCGGCCCCCCATATATCCATCCACCTCACATATCCATCCTGGCCTCCATGTGTCCAGCCTGCCCCACCATATAGCCATCCTGCCCACCCTTTCCCATGTGTCCAGCCAGGCTCCCCCTTATGTGTCCAGCCAGGCTCCCCCCCTTGTGTGTCCAGCCAGGGTTCCCCCTTGTGTGTCCAGCCAGGCTCACACCCTTGTGTGTCCAGCCAGGGTTCCCCCTTGTGTGTCCAGCCAGGCTCTCACCCTTGTGTGTCCATCCAGTGTTCCCCCTTGTGTGTCCAGCCAGGGTTCCCCCTTGTGTGTCCAGCCAGGGTTCCCTCTTGTGTGTCCAGTCAGGGCTTCCCCTTGTGTGTCCAGCCAGGGCTCCCCTTGTGGGTCCAGCCAGGGTTCCCCCTTGTGTGTCCATCCAGCTCCCCCCTTGTGTGTCCAGCCAGGGCTCCCCCTTGTGTGTCCAGTCAGGGCTCCCCCTTGTGTGTCCAGCCAGGGCTTCTCCTTGTGTGTCCAGCCAGGGCTCCCCCTTGTGTGTCCAGCCAGGGTTCCCCCTTGTGTGTCCAGCCAGGGCTCCCCCTTGTGTGTCCAGCAAGGCCCCCCTTGTGTGTCCATCCGGTCCCCCCCTTGTGTGTCCAGCCAGGGTCCCCCCTTGTGTGTCTAGCCGGGCCCCCCCTTGTGTGTCCAGCCAGGGGCCCATCCCATTCTGCATCCACTCATATACACACAGACACACACACAGACACCTCTTACCTTCCTGCTCTCCCGTGCGGTGTCCTCCTTCTCCGGCGGCTGAGTTGCGCGCCTCCTTCACTGCAGGCGCATGACGATGACGTCATACGCCGGCCGGGGAAGGGAGACGCGCAGCTTCAGCTGCTTCACTGGGACGTGTGTCACGGCGGTTCAGGTAATGAACGCCGCGTGAGCGCGTCCCTGCATACACTGTGCCTGCGCTTTTAAAGGGCTCGTGCCCCTTAAAACCGCAGGTTTTTTTATTTTTTCATTCTCTTCTCCCCCTCTCCTCTGCAGAAGGGTACCCCGCCAGCCCAGTCCCACCCTGTTGATGACTTATCCTAAAATCGGTCATTAATATATAAGTCCTGGACAGTCCCGTTAAGCTTGTTTTACCTAGTTATAAAAGCCCTTTAAGTCCTCATTATAAGGTAAGGTATGAATGGATCTAATTAAATTCTCCAAAGAGAACTATTTATACATTTTAGTCACTGTGAGCTTTCTACAAGATATTGCGGGCAGTATATAGCGAATATACGGACACAGAGCCATTCGCCGGCTCAGATTGCCAATAAGCACCTTGTAAATATGAGACCTTGACATCATAGGTTACTTGGCTTAATATGAAATTGTCCCTCATGTGTACCGCATTGTGGGCAGGGACTATATGTACATCACTGCAGAATATGTTGGCAATAAAAAGTCAACAGAAATGAATATCATGCAGATCCTCACCAGGACTCCAGCAGTGTCACCATCCTGCCACCATACAGCTATAGAAGGACAATAAACCTGCAGGGTTCTCCCCTCAGTTATTTTTTCCTTTGATTTTATTATCTGTTTCTTACTCACAGTGACAGAACAGTCATCAGATATTTTATTGTTCACTTTTTATTTTACAGTCTCAGCTCTGAAGAATAGAACGTCTTATGAATAAATGACAGCTCACTTATTACAGTGGTGGCCAAAAGTATTGGCACCCCTGCAATTCTGACAGATAATACTCAGTTTCTTCCTGAAAATGATTGCAATCACAAATTCTTTGGTATTATTATCTTCATTTAATTTGCTTGCAAGGAAAAAACACAAAAGAGAATGAAGCAAAAATCAAAACCTTGATCATTTCACACAAAACTCCAAAAATGGGCCAGACAAAAGTATTGGCACCCTCAGCCTAATACTTGGTTGCACAACCTTTAGCCAAAATAACTGCGAACAACCGCTTCCGGTAACCATCAATGAGTTTCTTACAATGCTCTGCTGGAATCGTAGACCATTCTTCTTTGGCAAACTGCTCCAGGTCCCTGATATTTCAAGGGAGCCTTCTCCAAACTGCCATTTTGTGATCTCTCCACAGGTGTTCTATGGGATTCAGGTCTGGACTCATTGCTGGCCACCTTAGAAGTCTCCAGTGCTTTCTCTAAAACCATTTTATAGTGCTTTTGGAAGTGTGTTTTGGGTCATTGTCCTGCTGGAAGACCCATGACCTCTAAGGGCGACCCAGCTTTCTCACACTGGGCCCTACATTATGCTGCAAAATTTGTTGGTAGTCTTCAGACTTCATAATGCCATGCACACGGTCAAGCAGTCCAGTGCCAGAGGCAGCAAAGCAACCCCAAAACATCAGGGAACCTCCGCCATGTTTGACTGTAGGGACCATGTTCTTTTCTTTGAATGCCTCTTTTTTTTTCCTGTACACTCTATGTTGATGGTTTTTCCCCAAAAGCTTGACTTTTGTCTCATCTGACCAGAGAACATTCTTCCAAAACATAGTAACATAGTTTGTAAACATAGTTAGTAAAAGCCGAATAAAGACTTGCGTCCATCAAGTTCGACCTGTTAGTTCTGTAATTGCTAAAGTTGATCCAGAGGAGGGCAAAAACCCCAAATGATTTGGCCAATCTTCACCTGAGGAAAAATTCCCTCCTGACTCTGAAACCAGCAGTCAGAATAAATCCCTGTATCAACTTACTATTTTATTTTATTTTTAAGTATATGCTGAAATCTGCCTGGTATCTAGAAATGCATCCAGTCCCCGCTTGAACTGGTGTAGTGAATCTGACATCACCGTCTCCTCACTCAGTGAATTCCATATTCTCACTGCTCTTACCGTAAAGAACCCCTTCCTATGCTGGTGCTGAAACCTTTTCTCTTCCAGTCTTAGTGAATGCCCTCTTGTTACCGTAATATCCCTCCTTTTGAACAAATCCCTGGCAAGGTCTCTATACTGTCCCCTAACATATTTGTACACATTTATTATGTCCCCCCTCAACCTTCTCTTTTCCAGGCTGAATAGTCCTAGTTTTGCCAACCTCTCTGGGTATTGCAGTCCCTCCATTCCCTTTATTAATTTTGTTGCCCTCCTTTGTACCTTTTCAAGCTCATTTATATCCTTTCTATATATTGGGGCCCATAACTGAGCACAGTATTCCAAGTGTGGTCTGACCAGTGCTTTGTACAGTGGAAGAACAATGTTCTCATCCTTTGCAGCTATACCTCTTCTGATACATCCCATTACCCTGTTTGCCCTTACAGCAGCGGCCTGACTTTGGGCACTCCAATTTAGTTTGCCATCAATTAAGATGCCCAAGTCCTTCTCCATCTCTGAATTCCCCAATGATTTCCCATTCAGTGAATACTGGTGACTTCCATTTTTCCTTCCCATATGTATGACCTTACATTTCTCCTCGTTAAACCTCATTTGCCATTTAATGCTCCACCTACCCAGCTTATCCAAATCCCTCTGTAGGTCTGCACTGTCCTCTTTTGTATTAATTGTTTTACATAACTTTGTGTCATCTGCAAATATTGATATTTTACTATTTATCCCGTTGACTATGTCGTTAATAAAGATATTAAATAACATTGGGCCTAGTACAGACCCCTGTGGTACCCCACTAGTGACGCTTACCCAATCTGAGTATATTCCATTTATAACCACCCTCTGCCTTCTATCCCTTAGCCAGTTAGCTACCCACTTGCAGACATTTTCCCCCAGCCCCATCATTCTCATTTTGTATACCAACCTATTATATGGCACGCTATCGAAAGCTTTTGAGAAGTCGAGATACACGACATCCACTGGTTCCCCCTGATCTACTCGAGAGCTAACCTCCTCGTAGAAGTCAATCAGGTTTGTTTGGCAGGAGCGATTCCTCATGAATCCATGTTGGTTCGGGATTAAAAGATTATTAGCATCAAGATGCTCCGCAATCGCCTCTTTAATGAAGCTTTCAAAAATTTTGCCCACAACGGACGTCAGACTCACCGGCCGATAGTTTCCGGCTTCACTTTTTGCTCCCTTTTTGAATATTGGCACTACATTCGCCTGTCGCCAATCAAGTGGCACAGACCCAGTCTCAACAGAGTCCTTAAATATAAGATATAACGGTCTGTCTATCACATTACTTAGTTCCCTTAGTACCCGTGGGTGTATGACATCAGGTCCTGGTGATTTGTTTATTTTAATGTTACTGAGGCGTTTCTGTACCCCAGCTTGGGTTAGATTTGTCATACTTAGTGGAGGATTAAGCTTGTCACTTCTCATTTCTCCTGTTAGTTCGATTTTCTTTGTGAAAGTTGTCGAAAAAAAATTATTTAATAGATTAGCTTTATCCTCATCTTTCTCTATGATTTTGCCTTCCTCACTTTTTATTGGTCCAATATTATCCGATTTAATCCTTTTACTATTTATATACGTAAAGAACAGTTTGGGATTTGATCTACTTTCCCTAGCAATACGTCTCTCTGTTTCCTCCTTCGCTATTTTTATTTGTTTTTTACAGGTTCTCGTTTTTTCCTTGTAACACATTAGTGCCTCCTTACTGTTTTCCTGTTTTAATCTCTTGAATGCCTCTTTTTTGCTATTTAACGCCCCTTTTACGTTCTTGTTCAACCATATTGGTTTCCTCTTATTTCTGGCCCTTTTATTCCCATACGGTATATACCTCTCGCACTGAGTATTCAGAATTCTTTTGAAGGTTTCCCATTTACTTTTCGTATTCCTTTGATTAAGAATTTTGTCCCAGTCAATAAGATGAAGGCTTTCTTTCAGCTGATCAAACTTCGCCCTCCTAAAGTTTAATGTTTTTGTTGTTCCCTTATTGATAACCCTACTGAAGGGCATTTTGAAGTCGATAATATTATGGTCGCTATTACCTAGGTGCCCCCCTATCTGTACCTCAGTTATTCTATCAGGCCTATTAGTCAATATTAAGTCCAACACGGCCTTCCCTCTCGTTGGTTCCTGCACTAGTTGGGAGAGATAATTATCCTTAATATTTGTCAAGAACCTTTTTCCTTTCTGAGATCTACAGGTTTCTGTTTCCCAGTCAATATCCGGGTAGTTGAAGTCCCCCATAACAATCACTTCATTATGTTTTGCTACTTTGTCTATTTGTCCTAATAGCAGATTCTCATTCTCCTCTGTTATATTTGGTGGCTTATAGCAGACCCCCAGTAATATTTTATTATTATTTTTTGCCCCCTCTATCTCTACCCACATGGACTCGACCCCCTCTTCTCCCTCTCCTATATCTTCCCTTAGTCTGGGCTTTAGACATGACTTTACATATAAAGTCTCTGTTATACCTACGATGTCATACCTCTCCTCCGATATAAGCGCCCGCAGCTCATCCGCCTTATTGGTCAGGCTTCTTGCGTTGGTCAGCATGCAAGATAAAACTTTGGGGTTATTTAGCATCCTATTCTTCTCTAACGATCTAACTGTACTATCCCCACCCCCCTCTCCACCCTCATTATATTCACTTCTCCCGTTCCCCCTTGCTTGCCTCACATCCCACCTATTTCCTTGGTCCCCCCCCCATCTCTAGTTTAAAAACTCCTCCAACCTATTAGCCATCTTCTTCCCCAGCACCGCTGCACCCTCCCCATTGAGGTGCAGCCCGTCCCTACGGTAGAGCCTGTAGCCGACCGCGAAGTCGGCCCAGTTCTCCATGAACCCAAACCCTTCTGCCTTGCACCAACTCTTTAGCCACTTATTCACCTCCCTAACCTCCCGTTGGCGCTCCTGTGTGGCTCGCGGGATTGGTAGTATTTCTGAGAAAACTACCTTGGAGGTCCTTGCCCTAAGCTTCCTACCTAGGTCCCTGAAATCATTTTTAAGGACCCTCCATCTACCACTCACTTTGTCATTGGTGCCGATGTGGACCATGACCGCTGGGTCTTCGCCAGCCCCACCCAGTAACCTGTCAACCCGATCCGCGATGTGCCGGACTCGAGCGCCAGGGAGGCAGCACACCGTTCGGCGATCCCGGTCTTTGTGACAGATTGCCCTGTCTGTCCCCCTAATAATAGAGTCACCCACTACCAGAACCTGTCTTGCCTGCCCTACACTTCCCCCCTCCCCCTCATTACTGGAGCATACACTCCCCCGGCGGTCAGAGGATCTGTCGTGCTCCAATAATGCCGGTTCTGAACCAGCCTTCCTATACTTCTTCCTTCTATCCCTCCTAACTGTTATCCAGCTCCCTGCCTGTTCAGCCTGCACTTCCCCTCTATGCTCCACCCCCAGTATTGACCCATTGAGTGTCTGCTCGGTGAGCAGCAAACTCCGTTCCATGTTGTCGATGCTCCTCAGTACCGCTATCTGAGCACTTAGATCCAGAATTTGGGCTTCCAAGTGCACGATATGCTCACATCTCTCGCAGCAGTATGGATCCTCGAGCGGATGCTCACGGAATGCATACATTGCGCAAGATGTACACTGCACGGCTCCGGCCAACATGGACGTCATTCTAAATATGGGGATACAGTCAGTATATATATACAAGTACAAAACACAATTATTTATATATAGGTGTATGGACGGGGATCAATTAGGGATGTGCAGGTGTATCAATTAGATATCGGTGGGGGATCAGTTAAGTATGGACGGGGGATCAATTAAGTATCAAGTATGGATGGGGAAATCAGCTAAGTAGGTCAGGTGGATTAATCAAGTAAAAAGTAAAGTAAAGAAATTAATGAAATACAGTCAGCAATTCAGTCCAAAGTCCTTCCTTCCAAACTCCCTGAAAACAAAGTCACTGAAAAACAAGTCACACACTTACTTTCGTTCGCACTTACGCTCCGGACACACGCAGCTCGTTCACACTCACAAACTAAGAGATTTAAAGAGTTTTTTGTTGTTGTTTTTTTGTTTTTTTTTCCTTTTCCAGCAATGTACCCTTCACCTCAATGCACTTCCAAAGGACTTGATGCCCAACCAGCTGTCCCTTATAAACCCTTAATTATGACCCCTTCCCCTTAATTAACCCCTTGTGAGTAAATCTACACCTCAGGATTTTAGTGCAATGTAGTTAACCCTTAAATACACAGGTAGTAAACTAAGAAACTAAAACTGTAATGAGAAAATAGATTTTAAAAAGCCCAATAAATCTAAACAGGTAGAAAAGCACTCAGCAGGTCACAATGCAGCCACTCACCGCAATTCACACAGGTATTTTCTGCAGGATTCCCAAATACCTCTTCACTGAAAAACAAGTCACACACTTACTTTCGTTCGCACTTATGCTCCGGACACACGCAGCTCGTTCACACTCGCAAACTAAGAGATTTAAAGAGTTTTTTTTTTTTTTTTTTTTCCTTTTCCAGCAATGTACCCTTCACCTCAATGCACTTCCAAAGGAGAGGTAGGATATGCGCCAAAACGCTGACCACCTCAGGCCTAGCCGCTACTACATACATGCGCTTGCATTCCAACAAAACAAAGCAGATGCTAACTTGTATCATCATCATCATGGTCCTCACCTTGGCACTCTCAACTCCCCTGATGGAGAAGCCAGGGCCCACCGGAGGAGTCTGGTTCTCTGGTGGGCTCGTCTAATGCTGCCCTAAAGCAGGCCAGGCTAAGAAAAGTGTGTGGGGGGATGTTCCAAGGAGAAATAGGGGCGGCTGGGGACCATTTATGGACACCCGGCTGCCCCCAGGCGGCTGGGGACCGTGTGTGAACACCCGGCCGCGGGGCGGCTGGGGACCGAGTATGGACACCCGGCAGCCGGGCGGCTGGGGACTGAGTATGGATTCCAGGCCGCCAATGCTGCCATGACGCGGTGGTCAGATTCTGCCTCCACGTGCCTAAAAAGGCCCAATTTCAAGTGCAAGCAAGCAAGCAGTATGGTATTGCAGCCTGGCGGTGGGTGGGTGGCAGGCTGCACACTTACGCTTGCATTCCAAGAAAACAAAGCAGATGCTAACTTGTATCATCATCATCATGGTCCTCACCTTGTCACTCTCAACTCCCCTGATGGAGAAGCCAGGGCCCACCGGAGGAGTCTGGTTCTCTGGTGGGCTCGTCCAATGCTGCCCTAAAGCAGGCCAGGCTAAGAAAAGTGTGTGGGGGGATGTTCCAAGGAGAAAGAGGGGCGGCTAGGGACCATTTATGGACACCCGGCTGCCCCCAGGTGGCTGGGGACCGAGTATGGACACCCGGCCGCCCCCTGGCGGTTGGGGACCGAGTGTGGACACCCCGCCGCCGGGCGGCTGGGGACTGGATACCAGGCCGCCAACGCTGCCATGACATGGTGGCCAGATTCCGCCTCCACATGCCTAAAAGGCCCAATTTCAAGTGCAAGCAAGCAGTATGGTATTGCAGCCTGGGGGTGGGTGGGTGGTTGGCTGCATATTTGCGCTTGCATTGCAAGGAATGGGGGAGGTACAATTGAAAACTGCCCTGGGACAAGAACTTGCACGGGGATAGTTGCAAGTCTGCATCTTCTGATGCGGCAAGGATGACTTCTGATGGGCACACTTTTAGGCAGTGACCGGGGAGTCAGAGATGCTTCCAGGGGTCTTCCCCATGCTGTCCCCATGTCTTTTCAGCACTGTATGCATGTGTCACACAGCACATGGCCAGATAAGGTTGTAAAATGTTAAAATGACATTTCCCGGTGAATGCATTTGTCACGGTTGAAGCAATACAAAAGTGCAAAAACGCATTAAAAATGCTACTTGTGAACATAGCCCAAGGTGTGGAGGAGTATTTATTTTTTTTGTTATTTATTTTACCTTATACACAAGTCTTTACCCTGGAAAGGAACTTCCTTAACATATTTCACAGGAAAGCAGTTTCAGTTTAGTTTTTGAACGTTTTATTGTGAGCCCTTAAAAGTGGCTTAATACCTCTGACCACGTTGTTGGCAGCAGTGACCTGGGGGTCAGAAATGCTTCCTGGGGCGATCCCCATGCTGTCCCCATGTCATTTGAGCACTGTCACTATCGTTTTGGGCACTTGTTAGGCTTTTAAAAGACAGCCGGGGATGCCGCCGCGAAAATGCTCGGGTCTCCCATAGACTAACATTGGGCTCGTGGCTCAGGTCGAGCAACCGAGTATCATGGCGAGCTCGGCCCGAGCTTTGAGCACCCGAGCATTTTAGTGCTCGCTCTTCACTACTAAATACCCTTCATTATTTATTATTTTTGCACTTTGCGATTTACCCATTTACTTCCAGTTACTTGGGTATTTTGCTTGCTGTTGGTTTTTCTTTGTCTAGTGGCCTTGTGTGAACATGCATTTACATTTTGCATGCACATCAATTTATGTTTCAGTTCAGACTTCTAGGTTTTTTCTTTGTAGTTCAGTGTGCTTTAGTACATATTAGGGTGTGGCCACCCTTTGTCTGAGCTGAAATGTTTATTCTGCCTCAGGTCTATGCTTCTACTAGGGGGTCAGTCTCTCTGCCCTTAGCCATATGTACGTCACTTGACAAATGGTAAGGTTTTAATATTAGCGTTAGGACTGTCCCATAAGGGTTGCCGTGATGTGGCAGGATAGCTTTTACATTATTTTTATCAAAATTATGTTAACTAAATACCCTTCATTATTTATTATTTTTGCACTTTGCGATTTACCCATTCACTTCCGGTTACTTGGGTATTTTGCTTGTCTTTGGTTTTTCTTTGTCTAGTGGCCTTGTGAGAACATGCATTTACATTTTCCATGCACATCAATTTATGTTTCAGTTCAGACTTCTAGGTTTTTTCTTTATATGCTATATATGCTGTATGTGCGGGAAGGGAGCTTGTCTGTACACTGCTTGCTATGTGTGGGGGAGGGAAGCTGTTGGACAAAGAGGGGTCCTGCAAACATCCAACTAATGGCCCCCCATATATATTACAGGAATGTAGGTCAAACCTAAGGATTTTTGCTGGAGCAGCCGACCATGTGCTGTGTATGGGGCCATCTCCCCCACACATATAACCACATTCATGTATATGGGGGAGTCGGGATGTGTTGTGTGGACAAGCGTCCGGTCTAAAGCTAACTAGTGTATGGGCACCTGAGACTAAGGCAAGTTATCATCCAGAAAGTCTTTCTCCAGCCTGCTGCAAAAATGCCGGATAGAGAAAGGCTTTTATCTCCTAAGCCGGATCTCACTGGAGGGGAAGCAAGAAGAAAAAAGGAGAAATGTAAAATAAGACACAAGTCCAGACAGTTGTCATCCAAAACTTTATCTGGTATCGACCAAGAAAATTACAATCAGTAAAAGTATAAACCACATTTAGGAAAAACACAGATGAGCTGCGGGACCATCGCTTCTTCTTCTGGGACTTTTAGGCGGACAGGTTGCTCTGCTGTCGGAGGCCTTTCTTGTGCTTGGACTTCTCCTTCATGTGGATTCTGAAGACTAGGAGGCTCCTGAGGGTCCATCTCTCCTGCCGGCAGCTCAGAATGACTTGGAGATATGTTTCCTTCAGTCCAGGAAAGCAAGAGAGGAAAAAGATGAATGTGATGTAATAACAAGACAAACCTAAAAAAAAAACATGTATAAAAAATCATGTAACTGCAAACTGCACAAAAATGACCCCAATAACGTAAGTGCTGTAGTATTAAAGAACCTGCAAAACGAGTGGTGTGAAAAGACCTGGGACTAAAATGACAAAAAAAAAGAAAAGATTCAAGGGATCAGCAGCATTTTATAACAGGTAAAAAATATACAAATTTGTGACAAGTGACCAGTATTAAGTATTGTGGATGATAACCAGACGTTTATTTCAAATGAAGAGTTTAATGAACGTCTTGTATTCGGCCAATTGGAACCTTCCCGGAAATGTCTGCGCCGGTGATAAAATCTACTTACTAATAGAGCTCCCGACTGGACACAAAGAACTGCAGCTCATGGAGGAATGAAGCTTCTTTCCTTCTCAGCCAAGAACTTCTTATACCAGTCCCGTACGGCCTCTATCATGTGCTGATATCTAGCAGAAAGAGAAAAAATCAATTATAAACTAAATAAAATTTATTAAAGAAAAAAAAACCTCCTGCAAACATGAAGCATTTGTAGCAAAGCACAGCCATTATTTACAGAGCACAATTGTTTTACTTTATTCTATATTAGTGGCCGCTCTGTGCAAAAACTTGTGGGAAATTACTGCAGCACTAATATTGTCCGTCCAGAGAGCACCCAAGTATTCCCCAATTTCTGACTCCACCGCCCGATTGCCCCCACAAGCACAATGCTGCACCGCTGTCACCTGCCTGGTACAGGCTCCTTTATAGGGTCCTTTCAGCTGTTATTCACCAAGATGTGAAGTAATCCGAGTACAGGGTTTCCCATGTCTGAGTGCAGGGGTGGAGAGCAGAGAGGATCAGACAGGGACAGGCCCATACACAGACTGCTGGTATATAGAGGACAAATCTCACTGAACAGCAGCCACAAGAAGCTTCTGGATGGGGGCAGTGGGGGTGAGACAGCACTTCAGCAACGTGTTTGGGAGAGAAGGAAGAAAATAAGCAAATGAAGAAAATTTATAAAGTTCACAAGTCTGCAATGTGAGGAGGATAATTACATGAAGAAAACCCTCTAGGTGCAGCGTCGGCAACCGGAAAACCGCCCCAAGGTCCACCTGTGTCATCAGCGCCCCCCTGCTGGACCCCTAATCAGTTGTACTGCAGACTCAGATGATTGATAGTGACACTAGGTCAGCTCTTTCCCTATGGCGGCACTAGCTGACCATCCTGTGGATAGGACAGGTGCCGGATCATTCAGTCCTTTCCCTCTTCCCCAACGTGAAGCAAACATCCCTCTGACCAGACAAACATCCCTCTGACCAGACAAACATCCCCCTGACCAGGCAAACATCCCCCTGACCAGGCAAACATTCCCCTGACCAGGCAAACATCCCCCTGACCAGGCAAACATCACTCTGACCAGGCAAACATCCCTCTGACCAGGCAAACATACAACCCCTTATTTTCTTTCCCATTTTACTTCCTTTATTAATTTCTCCTCCAACATTACTGACAACTCCAAGTTCAATAGTTTGATAGTCTCATCTCCTGCCTTTGTATGTGGAGGAGGCAATAAACAGCCGTATACATCCTAAACCTGTCACAAGGACTTTCTCTGCAACTCCCTACTCTCAGCTGTCCCCCTGTAACAATCCACCTTTTTCTCTTTCTCGCTCATACATTTCAGACACTTTATTAACTTGTTAATCATATTTCCAAACTTACTGCATTCCACTTCATCTGATCATACATCACCGTTTAAAAGAATCACAATCACTTACTTGTCTGCTGCTGTAATTCTTGGATTGTTTTCTTGCTGTTACTTGGTCTTATTTTGCTTTTTTGCTGTCCTTAAACCACCATCTGCCGCACAGAGTCCACATCTTGTTCCACCGGGTCGCTCTTTTGATCCCTGCAACAACAGACACTATGCGAGTATGACTTCACATGTGACATTTCCAAGTCCCTTTACCATTGTGGTGCCAATGGAGTACCCCTTTTCTCATTATCATGCCCCCGAAGCACACCATTTCCCGCTAGCATGCCACCGTAGCACACCTTTTCCCGTTAGTATGCCACCGGGCACACCTATTCCCGTTAGCATGCCACCGGAGCACACCTTTACCATTAGCATGTGACCGGAGCACACCTTTACCGTTAGCATGCCACCGGAGCACACCTTTACCATTAGCATGCCACCGGAGCACGCCACTTTCCCGTTGGCTTGCCACCGGAGCACGCCACTTCCCAGTTGGCTTGCCACCGCAGCACGCCACTTTCCCGTTGGCTTGCCACCGGAGCACGCCACTTTCCCGTTGGCTTGCCACCGCAGCACGCCACTTTCCCGTTGGCTTGCCACCGCAGCACGCCACTTTCCCGTTGGCTTGCCACCGCAGCACGCCACTTTCCCGTTGGCTTGCCACCGGAGCACGCCACTTTCCCGTTGGCTTGCCACCGGAGCACGCCACTTTCCCGTTGGCTTGCCACCGGAGCACGCCACTTTCCCGTTGGCTTGCCACCGGAGCACGCCACAGTCCCGTTGGCTTGCCACCGGAGCACGCCACAGTCCCGTTGGCTTGCCACCGGAGCACGCCACAGTCCCGTTGGCTTGCCACCGGAGCACGCCACAGTCCCGTTGGCTTGCCACCGGAGCACGCCACTTTCCCGTTGGCTTGCCACCGGAGCACGCCACTTTCCCGTTGGCTTGCCACCGGAGCACGCCACTTTCCCGTTGGCTTGCCACCGGAGCACGCCACTTTCCCGTTGGCTTGCCACCGGAGCACGCCACTTTCCCGTTGGCTTGCCACCGGAGCACGCCACTTTCCCGTTGGCTTGCCACCGGAGCACGCCACTTTCCCGTTGGCTTGCCACCGGAGCATGCCACTTCCCCGTTGGCTTGCCACCGGAGCACGCCACTTCCCCGTTGGCTTGCCACCGGAGCACGCCACTTCCCCCTTGGCTTGCCACCGGAGCACGCCACAGTCCCGTTGGCTTGCCACCGGAGCACGCCACAGTCCCGTTGGCTTGCCACCGGAGCACGCCACTTTCCCGTTGGCTTGCCACCGGAGCACGCCACTTTCCCGTTGGCTTGCCACCGGAGTACGCCACTTTCCCGTTGGCTTGCCACCGGAGCACGCCACTTTCCCGTTGGCTTGCCACCGGAGCACGCCACTTTCCCGTTGGCTTGCCACCGGAGCACGCCACTCTCCCGTTGGCTTGCCACCGGAGCACGCCACTTTCCCGTTGGCTTGCCACCGGAGCACGCCACTTTCCCGTTGGCTTGCCACCGGAGCACGCCACAGTCCCGTTGGCTTGCCACCGGAGCACGCCACAATCCCGTTGGCTTGCCACCGGAGCACTCCACAGTCCCGTTGGCTTGCCACCGGAGCACGCCACAGTCCCGTTGGCTTGCCACCGGAGCACGCCACAGTCCCGTTGGCTTGCCACTGGAGCACGCCACTTTCCCGTTGGCTTGCCACCGGAGCACGCCACTTTCCCGTTGGCTTGCCACCGGAGCACGCCACTTTCCCGTTGGCTTGCCACAGGAGCACGCCACTTCCCCGTTGGCTTGCCACCGGAGCACGCCACTTTCCCGTTGGCTTTCCACCGGAGCACGCCACTTTCCCGTTGGCTTGCCACCGGAGCACGCCACTTTCCCGTTGGCTTGCCACCGAAGCACGCCACTTTCCCGTTGGCTTGCCACCGGAGCACGCCACTTTCCCGTTGGCTTGCCACCGAAGCACGCCACTTTCCCGTTGGCTTGCCACCGGAGCACACCACTTTCCCGCTGGCTTGCCACCGGAGCACACCATCATCCATTTAATAAAATGGGCCACACTTAGCTTTTTCTTTTATATAATGGGCCCATATAGTTTTTCATTGAATATATTGGGCCCCACATAACCTTACATTTAATATATATAATCGTCTTATCATGTCTGTCTGTCTGTCCTTCTGTCCAGGAAGTCCTGCGTCGCTGATTGGTCCGACCGTGGTCAATCAGCGACGTGGGATTTCAGAAAAAGATGGCGGCCATTAGCGGCTCATCTGCCGCACGGAGGTCAGCGGCGATGAAGCCGGGAGATGACCGGCGCTAGCGGTCAACTTCCGGCTCGCAGCAGAAGTACCCCGACCGGCGGCGCCGCTGACCTCCATGCGGCTACCATCGGGAAATCAGCGGTTAGGGCTGCTGATCTTCCGACGGCAAGTGTGAAGGGAGGATCGGGGAGCGGCGCCACCGGTCGGGATACTTCTGCTGCGAGCAGCCGGTCATCTCCCGGCTGCTCGCAGCGGAAGTACCCGCACAGGCAGCGCCGCTCCCCTGTCCTCACTAATACGATTCGGCGGCCGCGACCAATCAGCGATATTGGCTCCAAATTTAAACACCGCTCTGCACAGAGGTCAGTGGCGATGCAGCCGGTCATCTCCCAGCTGCTCGCAGCAGAAGTACCCCGACCGGCGGCGCCGCTGACCTCCATGCGGCTACCGTCGCTAGATCAGTGGCTAGGGCCGCTTATCTCCCGACGGCAAGTGTGAAGGGAGGACCGGGGAGCGGCGCCGCCGGTTGGGATACTTCTGCTGCGAGCAGCCGGTCATCTCAGGGCTGCTCACAGTGGAAGTACCCGCTCCCCGGTTCTCACTAATACGATTCGCTGATTGGTCGCGGCCGCCGTCCGTGACCAATCACCGGTTTTGGCGCCAAATTTAAACATGCTCTCCGGTCCTCACTAACACGGTTCGCTGATTGGTCGCGGCCGGCCGCATACATATTCTAGAATAACCGATGAGTTAGAATCGGGCCACCATCTACTTTAATATAATGGGTCACAAATTGCCTTCTAGTTATTACAAGAGGTCCTGCATAGTCTTCCATTTATTTTAATAGGCCCCATATAACCTTTCAGCATCTGAAACAACGGATACTGAAAGCCTGTGCTAGCATTTCTTCTGCGGTGTTGCTATCAGTGTGTCAAGAGTGGGAGAAGAGGGTTGCATTGACAATCCAACACAATGGGCAGTACTTTGAACACATTTTATAAGTGGTCATAAACTTGTAAAAAATTCATGAAAGAATAAAGTTATGTTAAAACCAAGCACGCCATTGTATTTTCTTATGAAATTCTCAATGAGTTTGATGTGTCACATGACCCTCTTCCCATTGAAAAAAATAAAGTTAGATCCAAAATGGCCGACTTCAAAATGGCCGCCATAGTCACCACCCATCTGGAAAAGTTTCCCCCTCCCATATACTAATGTGTCATAAACAGGAAGTTGACATCACCAACCATTCCCATTTAATTTAGGTGTATCCATATAAATAGCCCACCCTGTATTATTACCATTTTTATTATTGCTGTACATACTGTAGCTTTTCATTTAATTTATTGGGCCCCATATAGGCTTCCATTTAATATAATGGGCCCCACATAGCCTTCCATTTAATTTAATGGGGTCCACATAGCCTTCCATTTAATTTAATGGTGTCCTCATAGCCTTCCATTTAATTTAATGGGGCCCACACATGTTTTTATTTAATATAAAGAGCCCCACAAAAGCCCCTAATTAATATAATGGGCCCCACTTTGCTTTCCATATAAAATAATGGGTCCCACATAGCCCTCCCTTTTGTTATCATGAGCCTTACATATCACACCATTTCCCGATGGTCTGCCACCGAAGTACACCATTGGCTGCTGGGGTGCCACTGGAACACACTCTTTACAGTTGGGGTGCCAACAGAGCACACCTTTCACCATTAGCATGCCACCGGAGTACACTTTTTGCCACTGGCATGCCACTGAAGCACACCCTTTACCATTGGAGTACCATCGGGCACACCCTTTACCGTTGGCGTGCCATCGGAGAACTCTATTTCCCGTAGGCCTACCAGAGGGGCCCAATATGTGACCTTTTTTGCTTACCACTGGGGCACCCATCTTGAGCTTTTTAGCTTCCACCGGCGTGCACTCTTTGGCCTTTTAGCTTACCACCGGGGCACCCATCTTGGGCTTTTTAACTGCGACAGGGGTACACTCTGACCATTTTGCTTACCACCGGGGCACTCTTAGGCTTTTTTAGCCTGCTACCGGAGTGCACTTTTTGGCCTTATTGCTTACCACTGGGGCGCACTCTAGGGCTTTTTAGCCTGCCACCAGAGTGCATTCTTTGGCCCCTATTGCTTACCACTGGGGCGCATTCTAGGGCTGCTCAGTCTGCCACCAGGGTCTACTCTTTGGCCTTTTTGCCATTGGTGTGCCACCAGAGCACACCCTATGACGTTGGAGTGCCACCGGAGCACACCCTTTACCTTTGGAGTGCCACCGGAGCACACAATTTGCCATTGGCAAAATTATAATGGACCCCCACATAGAATTCTATAAAGTATAATGGCCCCCACATAGCCCTCTATATAGTATAATGAGCCGCACATTGCCTTCCATGTACTATAATTTAATTTATTGGGCTCCACATAGCTTTTCATTTAATTTATTGAACCCCATATAACCTTCAATTTAATATAATAGGCCGCACTGGACTCCATTTAATATATTGGACCTGACATAGCCTTCCATTTAATAAAATGGGGCCAAAATATCCCTCTATTTAATATAATGGGCACCAAAAAGCCTTCCATGTTTTATATTGGGCACCACATAGCCCTCTATTTAATACAATTGGCCCCACTTAACCTTCCATTTAAAATATTGGGCCCCACATAGCTTTACATTTAATTTACTGGGCTCCATATAGGCTTCCATTTAATATAATGGGCCCCACATAACCCTCCGTTTAATATAATGGTCCCCACATTGCCTTCCATTTATTATAATGGAGGCAAGATACATCTCTATTTAATATAATGGACAAAACATAGGCTTCCATTTAATATAATTGGCGCTACATAGCCCTTTATTTGATAAATGTGCGTCACATAGCCCTCCATATAATATTATGGGCTCCGCAACGCTTTCCATTTAATTTAATAGGCCTCACATAGCCCTCAATTTAATACAGAGGGCCCCACAAAACCTTCCAGATAACATAGTGGACCCCAATATAGCTTTCTTTTTAATGTATTGGTCCCCACATAGCCCTCTATTAAATATAATGGGCTCCACATAGCCTTCCATTTAATATCATGTGCCCCACATAGAATTTATCATAATTAAATGGGCCCCGCATAGCCTTCCATTAAATATAATGGAACACACATAGTCATCCATTTAATATAATGGGCCCCATATAGTCATACATTTATTATAATGGGCCATACGTAGCTCTCTCTTTAATATAATGGGCCCCACATAGCCATCCATTTAATATAATGGGCCCTACGTAGATGTCCCTTTAAGATAACGGGCCCCACATAGCTTTCCCTTTAATATAATGGGCCCCACATAGCTTTCCCTTTAATATAATAGGCCCCACATAGCTTTCTCTTTAATATACGGGGCCCCACATAGCTTTCCCTTTAATATAATGGGCCCACATAGCTTTCTCTTTAATATAATGGGCCCCACATAGCTTTCCCTTTAATATAATTGGCCCCACATAGCTTTCTCTTTAATATAATGGGCCCCACATAGCTTTCCCTTTAATATAATGGGCCCCACATAGCTTTCTCTTTAATATAATGGGCCCCACATAGCTTTCCCTTTAATATAATGGGCACCACATAGATTTTATTATTATATAATGGGCCCCACATAGCTTTCCTTTTAATATAATGGGCCCCACATAGCTTTCCCTTTAATATAATGGGCCCCACATAGCTTTCTCTTTAATATAATGGGCCCCACATAGCTATCCCTTTAATATAATGGGCCCCACATAGCTTTCCCTTTAATATAATGGGCCCCACATAGCTTTCTCTTTAATATAATGGGCCCCACATAGCTTTCTCTTTAATATAATGGGCCCCACATAGCTTTCTCTTTAATATAATGGGCCCCACATAGCTTTCTCTTTAATATAATGGGCCCCACATAGCTTTCCCTTTAATATAATGGGCCCCACATAGCTTTCTCTTTAATATAATGGGCCCCACATAGCTTTACCTTTAATATAATGGGCCCCACATAGCTTTCTCTTTAATATAATTGGCCCCACATAGCTTTCTCTTTAACATAATGGGCCCCACATAGCTTTCTCTTTAATATAATGGGCCCCACATAGCTTTCTCTTTAATATAATGGGCCCCACATAGCTTTCTCTTTAATATAATGGGCCCCACATAGCTTTCCCTTTAATATAATGGGCCCCACATAGCTTTCCCTTTAATATAATGGGCCCCACATAGCTTTATCTTTAATATATTGGGCCCCACATAGCTTTCCCCTTAATATAATTGGCCCCACATAGCTTTCCCTTTAATATAATTGGCCCCATATAGCTTTATCTTTAATATATTGGGCCCCACATAGCTTTCCCCTTAATATAATGGGCCCCACATAGCTTTCTCTTTAATATAATGGGCCCCACATAGCTTTCTCTTTAATATAATGGGCCCCACATAGCTTTCTCTTTAATATAATGGGCCCCACATAGCTTTCCCTTTAATATAATGGGCCCCACATAGCTTTCTCTTTAATATAATGGGCCCCACATAGCTTTCCCTTTAATATAATGGGCCCCACATAGCTTTCTCTTTAATATAATTGGCCCCACATAGCTTTCTCTTTAACATAATGGGCCCCACATAGCTTTCTCTTTAATATAATGGGCCCCACATAGCTTTCTCTTTAATATAATGGGCCCCACATAGCTTTCTCTTTAATATAATGGGCCCCACATAGCTTTCCCTTTAATATAATGGGCCCCACATAGCTTTCCCTTTAATATAATGGGCCCCACATAGCTTTATCTTTAATATATTGGGCCCCTCATAGCTTTCCCCTTAATATAATTGGCCCCACATAGCTTTCCCTTTAATATAATTGGCCCCATATAGCTTTATCTTTAATATATTGGGCCCCACATAGCTTTCCCTTTAATATAATGGGCACCACATAGATTTTATTATTATATAATGGGCCCCACATATCCGTCCCTTTAATATTATGGACCCCACATAGATTTGTTATAATATAATGGGCCCCACATAGATTTATTATAATATAATGGGCCCCACCTAACCCTCCAGTTTATACACTGCAGTCGCTCTCTTTCTTCTCTTCATTACCTAGTCCAGTCTTTCGTGACGACTTCCCGCCATGATTCGTCTTTGCAGTTTGCTGTCCAGGTTTCGGCTGCTCCGCACTTTTCAGCAGATCACCGCACTCCTGAAAAACAAAAATGTTACAAATATAAGCGACTTAAATAAATAATGCCGCCCACTGTGCCACCAAATGCAAATATGTGCCACACTGTGCCCATGAGTATATCATTCACCACAATGAAGTCTGCTCCACTGAGAATATAAATTAGTCACTAGCTTGTGCCCCCGTTATAAATAGTGTTGAGCGAGCACTAAAATGCTCGGGTGCTCGAAGCTCGGCCCAAGCTCGCCGTGATACTCGGGTGCTCGACCTGAGCAACGAGCCCATGTTAGTCTATGGGAGACCCGAGCATTTTTGCGGCGGCACCCCCGGCAGTCTGTAGAAAGCCTAAAAAGTGCCCAAAATGATAGTGACAGTGCTCAGATGACATGGGGACAGCATGGGGATCGCCCCAGGAAGCATTTATGACCCCCAGGTCACTGTTGTCAACTATGTGTTCAGAGGTATTAAGCCACTTTTACAGGCTCATAAGAAAACGTTCAAAAACGAAAGTGAAACTTTTTTCCTGTGAAATATGTTAAGGAACATCCTTTCCAGGGTAAAGACTTGTGTATAAGGTAAAATAAATAACCAAAAACAAAAATACTCCTCCACACCTTGGGCTATGTTCACAAGTAGCATTTTTTATGCGTTTTTGCACTTTTCTATTGCTTTCAACTGTGACAAATGCATTCACTGGGAAATGTCATTTAAACATTTTACAACCTTATCTGGCCATGTGCTGTGTGACACATGCATACAGTGCTGAAAAGACATGGGAACAGCATGGGGAAGCATCTCTGACTCCCAGGTCACTGCCTAAGTGTGCCCATCAGATGTGATCCTTGCCGCATCAGAAGATGCAGACTTGCAACTATCCCCGTGCAAGTCCTTGTCCCAGGGCAGTGTTCAATTGTACCTCCCCCATTCCTTGCAATGCAAGCGCAAATATGCAGCCAACCACCCACCCCCAGGCTGCAATACCATACTGCTAGCTTGCACTTGAAATGGGGCCTTTTAGTTTTGAGGAGGCCGAAGCTGGCCACTACCTCATGGCTGCTTCGGCAGCGAGGTATCCATACTCAGTCCCCAGCCGCCCGGCGGCCGGGTGTCCACACTCGGTCCCCAGCCGCCCCGCGGCTGGGTGTCCACACCTGGTCCCCAGCCGCCTGGGGGCAGCGGGGTGTCCATAGACAGTCCCCAGCCACCCCGATTTCTCCGCGGAACATCCCCACACACTTTTCTTAGACTGGCCTGCTTTAGGGCAGCATTGGACGAGCCCACTAGAGAACCCGACTCCATCAGGGGAGGTGAGAGTGTCAAGGTGAGGAGCATGATGATGATAGAAGTTAGCATCTGCATTGTTTTGTTGGAATGCAAGCATAAGTGTGCAACCTGCCACCAACCCACCCCCAGGCTGCAATACCATACTGCTAGCTTGCGTGCACTTGAAATTGGGCCTTTTAGGCATGTGGAGGCCGAAGCTGGCCACTACCTCATGGCTGCTGCGGCAGCGAGGTATCCATACTCAGTCCCCAGCCGCCCGGCGGCTGGGTGTCCACGCACGGTCCCCAGTCGCCAGGGGGCGGCCGGGTGTCCACACTCGGTCCCCAGCCGCCCCGCGGCCAGGTGTCCATAAACGGTCCCCAGCCGCCCCGATTTCACCGCGGAACATCCCCACACACTTTTCTTAGACTGGCCTGCTTTAGGGCAGCATTGGACGAGCCCACCAGAGAACCCGACTTCTCCGGTGGGCCCCGGCTTCTCTATCAGGGGAGTTGAGAGTGCCAAGGTGAGGAGCATGATGAGGATGATAGAAGTTAGCATCTGCTTTGTTTTCAAGGAATGCAAGCGCATGTATGTAGTAGCGGCTAGGCCTGAGGTGGTCAGCGTTTTGGTGCATATCCTACCTCCTCTGAGGATTGCTGGATGTTTTCCTGCTACTATCCAAGTTCTATGACTCTCGTTAAAACAAAGCTTCAAGTGATAAATGATGGATGAGGTAGTGGCAAAGGAGAAAGAGCAGGAGGAACAGGGACCATTCACATCAATATCAGGCCAGTCAACCACATATGTCTTGTAGGATATGTTTCTGTAATAAAAAGAGCGGTTCGGCTACACAGTTATAGGGCATACAGTGAGTGCAATGCCTACCAAAACTTTTGAGGCACTCCAATGCCCCTTGGAAATGACATGGAGGTCAGAGGGCCTTAACTAAACCTTTTTTTCCATTTATAGCAACTGGGTCTCCTGTGCACTGTTGGCCTAAGCAGTGAATGGAAGGCTTTCCAAAATTATGAGGAACTGCAATGCCCCTTGGAAATGACATGGAGATCAGAGGGCCTTAACTAAACCGTTTTTCCATTTATAGCAACTGGGTCTCCTGTACACTGTTGGCCTAAGCAGTGAATGGAAGGCTTTCCAAAAATTATGAGGAACTGCAATGCCCCTTGAAACAGACGTGGATTACAGCGTACTAAAAACCTTCTACCCATTATTGGGGAGTGTGTTTCCCTTAGTTTTCACCTTTGCATTGAAAAGCAAAAGCTGACTAAAATTAGGAGGAAATGCAATGCCCGTTGGAAGAGTCGTGGAGATTAGAGGTAAGGTAATTAAAAACAACATTTCAATGCCCCTTGGAAGAGCTGTGGAGTTCAGAGTGGCTTAAGAAGACGCTTTTAATGCCCCTTTGAAGAGACGTGGAGGTCACAGTAGCTTAACAAGATGGTTTTAATGCCCCTTACAAGAGCCATACAGTACAGCATCTTAAAAACATTATTCCCATTATTGGGGAGTGGGTCTCCCATAGTATTTGCTTATGCCTTCCAAGCAAAAGCTTCCAAAAATTATGAGGAAATGCAATGCCCGTTCGAAGAGTCGTGGAGGTCCCAGTAGCTTAACAAGACGCTTTTAATGCCCCTCAGAAGAGACGTGGATGACAGAGTGGTATAACAAGACGCTTTTAATGCCCCTTACAAGACACGTGGAGGTCAGAGTGGTATAACAAGACGCTTTTAATGCCCCTTACAAGACAACTGGAGGTCAGAGTGGTATAACAAGACGCTTTTAATGCCCCTCAGAAGAGACGTGGAGGTCAGAGTGGTATAACAAGACGGTTTTAATGCCCCTTACAAGAGACGTGGAGGTCAGAGTGGTATAATAAGATGGTTTTAATGCCCCTCAGAAGAGACGTGGAGGTCAGAGTGGTATAACAAGATGGTTTTAATGCCCCTTACAAGAGATGTGGAGGTCAGAGTGGTATAACAAGACTCTTTTAATGGCCCTCAGAAGAGACGCGGAGGTCAGAGTGGTATAGCAAGACGCTTTTAATGCCCCTTACAAGAGACGCTCATTATTCTGGCATTTGGCAAATATTAAAAATTATGGTAATCCTAATTGACCTAAAATGGTTAAGGTTTATTCTGATTTCATGTCAGATATTGAGAAAAACATGCAGATGTGCCTATTTATACAGTGTATGGAAACTTCTGATTTCAACTGTATATATATATATGTATATGTGTATATATTATATACACGGCGAAGCTCACACACCACAACACCCACAGCAGAGGAACGGGCTGCACACACACCTGCTCCTGTCAGTGCTGTGAGCGCCCCTCATATCGCTGCTGGCTCCGCCCCTCATGTCGCTGCTGGCTCCACCCCTCACATCGCTGCTGGCTCCGCCCCTCGTGTCGCTGTTGGCTCCACCCCTCATATCGCTGCTGGCTCCGCCCCTCACGTCGCTGTTGGCTCCGCCCCTCATATCGCTGCTGGCTCCGCCCCTCATGTCGCTGCTGGCTCCGCCCCTCATGTCGCTGCTGGCGCTCCGCCCCTCATATCGCTGCTGGCTCCGCCCCTCACATTGCTGCTGGCTCCGCCCATCAGCCGCTCACAGTCCTCAGCAATATGGAGACATCCGCACTGATCAGAATCCTCGGGGGCGTGGCCTGTCACTGTAGTCACACAAGGGTTGTCATGGAGATCTCAAGGGAAGGCAGGTGGGCGGGGCTTAGAGCAGGAAGTAGACGCCGTGCAGTGTGATTGGCTCCTTACCTTCTGCCAGTAATGGAGCAGATATATGGCTCCTATATAATGGAGGGGGCTCAGGAGGGGTTCCCCACCCTAAAGGTCAGGGGATAAATAATACTGGACATGAGCGAGGGCAGGAGGACATTATTCTATATTGTAAGAAATCTGATTTCTTCTTTCCTCACAGTTTTTCCTGTGCAAGGCCACATGTATTGTGCGATAATCTGTGAATATGGGGGGGATCTGCTCCTCACATCCACATCAATCCCCCCACGTCTGAGCTCTCCCTTACAGGGTCTTCTGCTCTGCACATTGATGCCGTATCCATGGAGATGACATCATGGCCGGTACATGCGGATCTCCCCGATGGGACCCTCATGTATCTGGAGGACGAGGCGCTGCTGCTCCTCGGGGAGAGGGGGCACAATTCCTGTACACATGATACAGGGGCTTCTGCCATCTCTGGGCTGAGAATAATGCTGGCAGCGCGCAGTCTACATGATGTGAGGATTACAAGTCTGCAGTCACAGAGAGTCACACAGGTGACTGCAGGCCTTCAGCTTCACACCGGACAATCCCTTTAAATACATGTATATTGCTCTAAAAAGACTTTTTACTATTTCTCTTCATGTAACATTTGCTCTGTTCGGCCTTTACCAGCTTTTTGTTTCCCAGCAGCACATTGATGGCTGCAGAATGAGTTAACTTGAGATTCAGTCAGTGAGCTCCTTATGATGTGGAGTTTCCAGCTCTTTTATTTCTGCGATGATTTATGACTGAATCAGAGATCAGCCCAACTTTCATGCTGGTCTGTGAACATAATCAGCACAGAGAAGGTCAGAATGAGCTCACTGATAAATTCTCAGTGAGCTCAATCTGCAACTAGCAATGCAAAGGAAATAAAAAAGCCAAATTGTTTATGAAACGTTATTGAAAAAATATTTGTATGTATATATTTAGCCCAAAATGTCTGAGTGTCCATATCCTTAGTACCAGCACAGCTGAGGATTTGGTACAATCAGGGGCGTACATAGGAATCATGGGGCCCCATAGCAGAAGTTCTAATTGGGCCCCCCCCCCCAACAAAAATATGTAAAAATGTAAATAATTGTCGGGGTCACAGAAGAGCAGATCTCACAACCTTCCAACCTTTACATAGTAATTTTCCTCCTGCTGAAGTCCTACATCCCTTTTTCATTGCACATAAAGTGTGGTGCCAACAAAAGTGCCCCCCAAACATGCTATGATACCCCCATGGTGAATTCCTCCATATGCGCAGTATAATGATCCTACTGTACCCGACCTCAACTCCCAGGGTAAAGTATGATCCCCCAACTGCCCCACACCTCTCCACACTCCATAGAGTATAATGCACTCAGTATAAGACTCTCGCCATGGTCCTCCACACAGTATAAGACTCTCGCCATGGTTCTCCACACAGTATAAGGCACTCGCCATGGTCCTCCACGCAGTATAATGCACTCCCTCGTGGTCCTCCACGCAGTATAATGCACTCCCTCGTGGTCCTCCATGCAGTATAATGCACTCCCACGTGGTCATCCACACAGTACAATGCACTCCCCGTGGTCCTCCACACAGTATAATGCACTCCCCCATGGTCCTCCACACAGTACAATGCACTCCCCCATGGTCCTTCACACAGTACAATGCACTCCCCCATGGTCCTCCACACAGCACAATGCACTCCTCCATGGTCCTCCACACAGTACAATGCACTCCCCCATGGTCCTCCACACAGTACAATGTACTCCCCCATGGTCCTCCACACAGTATAAGACACTCGCCATGGCTCCCCACTCAGTATAATGCACTTCTCCATGGTCCTGTACGCAGTATAATGCAGCCCCCCATAGGGTAAAATGCAGCCCCCCACCCGTAGGGTAAAATGCAGCCCCCCCCACCCGTAGGGTAAAATGCAGCCCCAGTCCTCCAGTATTATCAGTACACACTGATTTAAAAAATAAATACATACTTACCGCTCCTCGTTCCCTGCTGCTTCAGTCTCTGCAGCTGATCACCTCAGCAGCTGCCAGCTCCACTGTCTGACACAGCGTGGCGCGTCATCATGCTGCTGCATCAGACGCAGAGGAGGAATGATGGGAGAGGGAGTGTCACATGATGCTCCCTCCTCCAGGTTTTCGTGGGCCCCGGGCGAAAGAGTCTCAGTGGCCCCTTTAACACAGCCAACCATTCATGATGCACAGATACAGCAGAGAAATTATAGATATAGATATAGTACAATGCCAAACATTTCACTGACTTCTTACATTTCATGAGTGATATCTACTGTAAATTCTACAATAGCTCAGAAACCGGTGAATCCTCACAGCGCACAGTGCAGACCGGACAGTATAGTCCTCCATACAGTGTTATGGCACCACTAAGTCCTCCATACAATATTATGGGCACCACATAGTCCTCCATACAGTATTATGAGCCCCATATAATGCTCCATACAAAATACTGGATCCCATATAATTCACCATAGAGAATACTGCCTGGTCCCCATGTAATGCCATATGCAGGCTGGACCCCATACAGAGGCCCCACAAGCCCGCTGCATCCTCCCAGGGGCCCCCACAAGCCGGCTGCATACCCCCGGGGCCCCCACAAGCCTGCAGCACCCCCCCCAGAGCCCCCACAAGCCTGCAGCATCCCCCCCAGAGACCCCACAAGCCTGCAGCATCCCCCCCAGAGCACCCACAAGCCCGCAGCATTCCCCCCTAGAGCACCCACAAGCCCGCAGAATCCCCCCCAGGGCCCCACAAGCCCGCAGCATCCCCTTAGGGCCCCCACAAGCCTGCAGCATCCCCCCCGGGGCCCCCAGAAGCCCAGGACCGTACCTGCATCACCACCAGTAAAGGTATTGAAGTTTACCCTTGTGTGTGTGCCTGTACTTCCTCTGGGACCGTCCTGCCGTCTCCCTCCTGCTTCCACCATCTTTCTACACCTCTACACTGCCCTGAGGCCTGCTCCACCTGTGGGGAGCCGTCCCATCATAGCTGCCCCTAACATCAGCCTCAGTGGACTGTCGCAGCGCTGCTAACCTCTTACCAGAATCCACAGGTGGCGTCACGACAATTTCCCCTATAAGCATTCCCCCCCTTTTGAGTGACCGCCCTGGGCCACGGACCGGGCCAGCCACCGTGATATCCCCCGGCAACCAGAGGCCTGGCTGCCGAGTGCCCCACGGCCCTGGGGGCGAGTCACTATGCACAGTGGTTCATGAATTAATATTCACAGTGACCCTCCATCCTGTGATTAAAAGGGTCCGTACATTTGACACCTCCGTCTGACTCCCACAGTCTCCTCCGCACAGATCGATATTAAGATGGCCACCGCAATGGCATGGGGAGTGCAGCGGTGAGTCCAGAGCGCAGCTCCTCGCTCTAAAATGCCCATCAGAAAGAAGAGGTCAGACATTTATTTTCTATGAGCGCTCTATTATCCAATTTATCAAACATCAGCACTACAAGAATCCGTCCTGAGCCGTGCTGGGATCTTTGAACGTGGGCCCCCGGGAGGATCGGGCCCCTCATGGTGGAGCAGATCACACTCATTATAATCCATCACTGATAGAAGATACATAAACAACAACACAGGATGATTGTAAAACAGTGAGGCAATATTTTATTGAGCCACCAAACACACAATAAACATATCGAACAGTCCCAGCAAATACCTAATATGGTGCAAATTACAGAGTCTCACCCTTCCGCTGACTCGCTGGGATTAAAGCAGCTGCCAATCCGAGGGGCTTCTGGGGCTGACTACCCCCACCAATGGCACCCCCACCAAAGAGCACCCACAAAGAGGAGGTAACAACAAGCTTAGAAAGCTGACAGTCCATTGAGGTACGTGGCCAGGAGACCAGAAAGTTCCAACCTGGCTTCTCCGAACATATCCATGGAACTAGGTGACCGGAAGGTCCCGACTTGGCTTTTTCCGAGCATATTCACGAGTTCCAGGTGGCCGGAGTGTCCCAACCTGGCTACTCCAAACATCTCCATGGGACCAGGTGACTGGTGGGTCCCAACCTGGTTTTCCCAGATGTATCCATGGGTTCTATAGTAGTCAATGGAGCAGATCTGTATTCCTCCAGCCAGGGCTGTGGTCCCTTAAGCTGGCATCCTGTAGAAACCAAATCTATGTCCCTCTTAATGGATTCATGGTGTTCTGTAGAGCTGTCCCATAGAGTGTTCCTGGCAGTGGTTTTGTAAAAAGACTCCTTTATGTAGTTCACAACTGTCCTTCTTCAAGACTTCATCCACAGGTCAAGAGAAAGGGGTGGTGTTACTAATTCCCATTACTGGAGCATCCACAGTTCATCCCCCAATGTTGACTTGCAAACATTGCAAACATTGAAGGATAAACTATAAATTCCGAAACAATGCAAGTCAACAAATTGCATGGACTTCTAAAATGGTAATCAACATATTTAGCAAACATCCATTGTTCAAAGAGCCTGCGTCCCTGTATTGCAAAGATAACAGTACAATAAACCAGAAGAGTTGATATAAGAGGTAAATAACCATTTATCAATGAACAAATATCACCTCAACCTACAAGATGAGTCAACATTCGGACTAATGACAAAAGATCATGTGCGTTGACCAACCGAAGAAAGAAACACATAAATTTAATAGTTAATAATTCAGGCAATAGTCTATCATTCTGGGCCTATGGAATTTACATCTGGATAATTACGATTAAATGCTGTGTCGTCACAGGCCCCTTTAGTTTTAGGGACTGGCAGGGGTCCTTTACAGTTGCTCTCCCACTAGTTCATCCTTCTTTCCTTTACTCCGTTTCAATAAAATATTTGGAAATATACAAAGTAAAAACTCAAATAAATTTTTTTTTCTTACATTAAAACTAGATTTTATTAAAATAAACCCCCAAAAAACAAGAACAAAAAAACTAAACCTGATTAACATCGCAGAGAACAACAATCCAAACTGTACAACGATCACATGATTTATCCGGCACGAAAAACAGCATCAAGAATAAAATAGTAATAATTAATGGCAAAATTGTAGCTTTTGTTCATTTTGTCTCTATACTGCACGATAAACGCTGGAAAGAAAAAATATAAGAACCATTCCTGGGGTTTTGCCATTGAATGCTGGAAAAAATAAAAAAACATCAGCAGAATTGTTTTTTTATTAATCTCACGCAAAAGAAAAATGGAATAAAAATTATAAAAACGTTGTCTGTTCCCCAAAATGTTCCCAGTGAATCCTATAGCTGCTCCGCATGGACCCAAACTGGTAAACTAAAAACTCCTGCATGCCCCGTGTGTGTGTATGTATATATATATATATACATACACATATATATATACTCCTCTGTACTATATACACGGCAGAGCTCACACACCACAACACGCTCCGCTGCGGCGCCACAAAAAGAGCGGACCTGGCTGCACACACACCTGCTCCTGTCACCTGTATACACAGTTGAAACCAGAAATTTACATACACTATATAAATGTTAGAACCCTCCTGTTTGTTTTTTCCATCTTGTGTTTTGCGGTCACAAGACCATCTGCCTTTATATTCCAGCTCCGCCCTTTTGGCTGTGTTGGACTTCAGTGTTGTTTGACTGCTTTTCTAGCCAGGTGCTTCTGTGCCTTTCTCTGTCAGTTCGCTTGGTCCTTCTGGGACCTCTAGTACCTTTTTGTCAGTTTATCTTTTTGTGTTCTGTAACAACTTCTCTGTTTAGGAGATGTCCCATTTTTGTTCCAGTCCTTAGTTCTTTTTGGGACCCCTCTCCTTTATGCTATAGGTCTTCGTTCAGACTAGCCGAGGACTAAGGCGGGTCTGTTCGCTAGGAACAGGCAGCCGCTACATCGTAGGGATTCAGCTTAGTCTTACTGTAGGGATAGCTTTCTCCTTTCTTTCCTTAGTACTTGTTGCAGATCATAACAATAAAAAGACACATCTGCATGTTTTTCTCAATATCTGACATGAAATCAGAATAAACCTTCCCGTTTTAGGTCAATTAGGATTACCATAATTTTTAAGATTTGCCAAATGCCAGAATAATAAGAGAGAGAGAGAATGTTTTAAAGCATTTTTATTACTTACTGCAAAGTCATAAGTTTACATACACTAATATTGCTATACCTTTAAACAATTCTGGACTGCCCATATGATGATGTCATGTGTTTGGAAACTTCTGATAGTTTTTTTGGCAACATCTCAGTTAATTAGAGACACACCTGTGGATGTATTTTAATGCACACCTGAAACACACTGCTTCTTTGTGTAGCATCATGGGAAAGTCTAAAGAAATCAACCAAGATATCAGGAAGAGAATTGTGGACTTGCACAAGTCTGGCTCATCCTTGGGTACAATTTCAAGATACCTGAAGGTGCCTCGTTAATCTGTACAAACAATTATATGCAAGTACAAACAAGATGGGAATGTCCAGCCATCATACCGCTCAGGAAGGAGACGGGTTCTGTGTCCCAGAGATGAACGTGCTTTGGTCCGATATGTGCATATCAAGGACAAAAGCAAAAGATCTTGTGAAGATGATAGGGGAAGCTGATAAGATTGTGTCTATATCCACAGTGAAATGAGTACTGTATCAATATAGGCTGAAAGGCCACTGTGCCAGGAAGAAGCCATTACTCCAAAAGAAAGATAAAAAAGCCAGATTAATGTTTGCAAATGCACACAGGTACAAAGACCTTAATTTTTGGAGACATGTCCCGTGGTCTGATGAAACTAAAATTGAACTTTTTGGGCATAGTGACCATCGTTACTTTTGGAAGAAAAAAGGAGAAGCTTGGAAGCCTAAGAACACCATCCCAACTGTGAAACACGGGGGAGGCAGCATCATGTGGGGTTGATTTCCTGTAGGAGGGACTGGCGATAGCGCCACTCACAGGCATCACGTGACCTCCCGGCTGCAGCCGGCTCTTTCTTCCGCTGATGTCACGTCAAATGAGGCGTGACATTAGTGTCGCGGACCCCGCGGTGGATGCTGGGCTGTGGGCGGGGGTTACCCCGCGCGTCCCACCCAGCATCCTCCGCGCCCCACTCCCAATGAATGAGGAGAGGGAAAGAGGTAAACTATTGACTTAGCAGTAAGTAATAAAAATGTCCTAAAACATTCTCTCTCTCTCATTATTCTGGCATTTGGCAAATATTAAAAATGATGGTAATCCTAATTGACCTAAAAAGGGAAAGGTTTATTCTGATTTCATGTCAGATATTGAGAAAAACCTGCAGATGTGTCTATTTATACAGTGTATGGAAACTTCTGATTTCAACTGTGTGTATATATATATATATATATATGTGTATATTATATACACGGCGAAGCTCACACACCACAACACCCACAGCAGAGGAACTGGCTGCACACACACCTGCTCCTGTCAGTGCTGTGAGCGCCCCTCATATCGCTGCTGGCTCCGCCCCTCATATCGCTGCTGGCTCCGCCCCTCATATCGCTGCTGGCTCCGTCCCTCATATCGCTGCTGGCTCCGCCTCTCATATCGCTGCTGGCTCCGCCCCTCATATCGCTGCTGGCTCCGCCCCTCATATCGCTGCTGGCTCCGCCCCTCATATCGCTGCTGGCTCTGCCCCTCATATCGCTGCTGGCTCTGCCCCTCATATCGCTGCTGGCTCCGCCCCTCATATCGCTGCTGGCTCCGCCCCTCATATCGCTGCTGGCTCCGCCCATCATATCGCTGCTGGCTCTGCCCCTCATATCGCTGCTGGCTCCGCCCATCATATCGCTGCTGGCTCCGCTCCTCATATCGCTGCTGGCTCCGCCCATCATATCGCTGCTGGCTCTGCCCCTCATATCGCTGCTGGCTCTGCCCCTCATATCGCTGCTGGCTCTGCCCCTCATATCGCTGCTGGCTCTGCCCCTCATATCGCTGCTGGCTCTGCCCCTCATATCGCTGCTGGCTCTGCCCCTCATATCGCTGCTGGCTCCGCCCCTCATATCGCTGCTGGCTCCGCCCATCATATCGCTGCTGGCTCTGCCCCTCATATCGCTGCTGGCTCTGCCCCTCATATCGCTGCTGGCTCCGCCCCTCATATCGCTGCTGGCTCTGCCCCTCATATCGCTGCTGGCTCCGCCCATCATATCGCTGCTGGCTCTGCCCCTCATATCGCTGCTGGCTCCGCCCCTCATATCGCTGCTGGCTCCGCCCATCAGCCGCTCACAGTCCTCAGCAATATGGAGACGTCCGCACTGATCAGAATCCTCGGGGGCGTGGCCTGTCACTGTAGTCACACAAGGGTTGTCATGGAGATCTCAAGGGAAGGCAGGTGGGCGGGGCTTAGAGCAGGAAGTAGAAGCCGTGCAGTGTGATTGGCTCCTTACCTTCTGCCAGTAATGGAGCAGATATATGGCTCCTATATAATGGAGGGGGTTCAGGAGGGGTTCCCCACCCAAAAGGTCAGGGGATAAATAATACTGGACATGAGCGAGGGCAGGAGGACATTATTCTATATTGTAAGAAATCTGATTTCTTCTTTCCTCACAGTTTTTCCTGTGCAAGGCCACATGTATTGTGTGATAATCTGTGAATATGGGGGGATCTGCTCCTCACATCCACATCAATCCCCCCACGTCTGAGCTCTCCCTTACAGGGGTCTTCTGCCGTATCCATGGAGATGACATCATGGCCGGTACATGCGGATCTCCCCGATGGGACCCTCATGTATCTGGAGGACGAGGCACTGCTGCTCCTCGGGGAGAGGGGGCACAATTCCTGTACACATGATACAGGGGCTTCTGCCATCTCTGGGCTGAGAATAATGCTGGCAGCGCGCAGTCTACATGATGTGAGGATTACAAGTCTGCAGTCACAGAGAGTCACACAGATGACTGCAGGCCTTCAGCTTCACACCGGACAATCCCTTTAAATACATGTATATTTCTCTAAAAATACTTTTTACTATTTCTCTTCATGTAACATTTGCTCTGTTCGGCCTTTACCAGCTTTTTGTTTCCCAGCAGCACATTGATGGCTGCAGAATGAGTTAAATTGAGATTCAATCAGTGAGCTCCTTATGATGTGGAGTTTCCAGCTCTTTTATTTCTGCGATGATTTATGACTGCATCAGAGATCAGCCCAACTTTCATGCTGGTCTGTGAACATAATCAGCACAGAGAAGGTCAGAATGAGCTCACTGATAAATTCTCAGTGAGCTCATTCTGCAACTAGCAATGCAAAGGAAATAAAAAAGCCAAATTGTTTATGAAACGTTATTGAAAAAATATTTGTATGTATATATTTAGCCCAAAATGTCTGAGTGTCCATATCCTTAGTACCAGCACAGCTGAGGATTTGGTACAATCAGGGGCGGACATAGGAATCATGGGGCCCCATAGCAGAAGTTCTAATTGGGCCCCCCCCCAACAAAAATATGTAAAAATGTAAATAATTGTCGGGGTCGCAGAAGATCAGATCTCACAACCTTCCAGCCTTTACATAGTAATTTTCCTCCTGCTGAAGTCCTAGATCCCTTTTTCATTGCCCATAAAGTGTGGTGCTAACAAAAGTGCCCCCCAAACACGGTATGATACCCCCATGGTGAATTCCTCCATATGCGCAGTATAATGACCCTACTGTACCCCACCTCAACTCACAGGGTAAAGTATGACACCAACACAGTATGATCCCCCAACTGCCCCACACCTCTCCACACTCCATAGAGTACAATGCACTCGCCATGGTCCTCCACACAGTATAAGACTTTCGCCATGGTCCTCCACACAGTATAAGGCACTCGCCATGGTCCTCCACGCAGTATAATACACTCCCCATGGTCCTCCACGCAGTATAATGCACTCCATCGTGGTCCTCCACGCAGTATAATGCACTCCCTCGTGGTCCTCCACGCAGTATAATGCACTCCCACGTGGTCCTCCACACAGTACAATGCACTCTCCATGGTCCTCCACACAGTACAATGCACTCCCCCATGGTCCTCCACACAGTACAATGTACTCCCCCATGGTCCTCCACACAGTATAAGACACTCGCCATGGTTCTCCACTCAGTATAATGCATTCCCCCATGGTCCTGTACGCAGTATAATGCAGCCCCCCATAGGGTAAAATGCAGCCCCCCCACCCGTAGGGTAAAATGCAGCCCCAGTCCTCCAGTATTATCAGTACACACTGATTTAAAAATAAATACATACTTACCGCTCCTCGTTCCCCGCTGCTTCAGTCTCTGCAGCTGATCACCTCAGCAGCTGCCAGCTCCACTGTCTGGCACAGCGTGGCGCGTCATCATGCCGCTGCGTCAGACGCAGAGGAGGAATGATGGGAGAGGGAGTGTCACATGATGCTCCCTCCTCCAGGTTTTCGTGGGCCCCGGGCGAAAGAGTCTCAGTGGCCCCTTTAACACATCCAACCATTCATGATGCACAGATACAGCAGAGAAATTATAGATATAGATATAATACAATGCCAAACATTTCACTGACTTCTTACATTTCATGAGTGATATCTATTGTAAATTCTACAATAGCTCAGAAACCGGTGAATCCTCACAGCGCACAGTGCAGACCGGACAGTATAGTCCTCCATACAGTGTTATGGCACCACTAAGTCCTCCATACAATATTATGGGCACAACATAGTCCTCCATACAGTATTATGAGCCCCATATAATGCTCCATA
Source organism: Phyllobates terribilis (assembly GCF_046119375.1). NCBI lineage: Eukaryota > Metazoa > Chordata > Amphibia > Anura > Dendrobatidae > Phyllobates > Phyllobates terribilis. The sequence continues at coordinate 5,856,111 of NW_027362823.1, forward strand.
CAAAATACTGGATCTCATATAATTCACCATAGAGAATACTGCCTGGTCCCCATGTAATGCCATATGCAGGCTGGACCCCATACAGAGGCCCCACAAGCCCCCCACAAGCCTGCAGCATCCCCCCCAGAGCCCCCACAAGCCTGCAGCATCCCCCCCCAGAGCACCCACAAGCCGGCAGCATCCCCCCCAGAGCACCCACAAGCCCGCTGCATCCCCCCCAGAGCACCCACAAGCCCGATGCATCCCCCCCAGGGCCCCCACAAGCCTGCTGCATCCCCCCGGGGCCCCCACGAGCCTGCAGCACACCCCCCCAGAGCTCCCACAAGCTCGCAGTATCCCCCAAGGGCCCCCACAAGCCCACAGCATCCCCCCCAGGGCCCCCACAAGCCCACAGCATCCCCCCACCAGAGCCCCCACAAGCCCGCAGCATCCCCCCCCAGAGCACCCACAAGCCCACAGCAACCCCCCCAGAGCACCCACAAGCCCGCAGCATTCCCCCCTAGAGCACCCACAAGCCCGCAGAATCCCCCCCAGGGCCCCACAAGCCCACAGCATCCCCTTAGGGCCCCCACAAGCACGCATTATCCCTGCATTATTCCCCAGAGCCCCCTAAGATCTCCACAAGCATTAATTAACCCCACCAGACTGCCCTCCAGCATTAACCCCCCCAAATCCCTCACTCGCAAGTATCAAGCCCCCTCACCCCAAAAACAACAAGAAGAAAAGACATCAGACCAGCAATTAATAGAACAATCTCCTGTTTCTCAGCTTAGGATACTGACCTCCTCCTGCAGCTTCACCGGCAGCTCTGTCTCTGCATGAGACTCTGGCATCTGGTGCTGAATTAGAACACGCCCCCGGAAATGACATCATACCTGGAAGGATCCCATACATTCTAGCGTCTAGGGCACCGGAAGAGGTAAGTATTGTGTCGGCCGGTGCCCTGAGCAGGCGGGGGTGGCCCATGGCGCGCCGGGATGCCCGACGGCGAGTAAGCCCCCCGCCTGCTCAGGGCCCCTCCGCTTGCCTGGGTGCAGGAGGGGGACCCGATGCGGGGGTACACAGTGCAGGCGACTGCTATGGGGCCCCCCCAGCTCACGGGCCCCATAGCAGTCGCGTGGCCTGCCGCCATTGGCGGGACGCCACTGGGTACAATGGTGTCTGGCCTGGACAATCCTCTGTAAGGGAAACCAAGTCCAAACTGATAGATTTTCCCAGCACTGATACATTGTAGCAAACGGTCAGGACAGGAGGGGGATCGTCTAGACTGAATACCATTGTAATAAATGCTCCGCTGTTGTCAGGATTAGATTTTTTTCAGGTTCTGGATATTAACAAGAATGATTTTATTCTCAGACAACAAGCAGAGATCTTACAAATGGCAGAAAAGTTGAATAATCCTTCATTGCAGAGAGGAGAACTTTCCTCCTGTATCCGGCGGATCGTCCTGTGGCTGAGAACAGTCTTTGCGGAGCGATTCCTCCCTATGAGGTGAACGTCGGCGCGGTGGAGCTGCTGTATCAGCCACGGAGGGGAATGAAGAGCAAGAAAGATTTATCCCTCATCCTGGAGGATCCGGAACTGAAGACTGCGGAGATCAAAGCTGAAGGTGAAGCCACATGTGATCTGTATACATCGGCAGAGGGGTCGTCACATGAGGAAATCCCCCCATATATATGGAGATGGCGATCTGTGGGGGCCGGACACAGAATGGGTGTGTGGTGTAACCAAAGAGAACACTAAGTCAGCACAGGAGCTGTGTACACAAAACGGAAGCATTCTGCAAAGTTACTTTATTCTCTTTATCCCCTTCCCGACATCCGCAGAATTTAAGTGTCGCAATTCCAATGAGTTGTGGATTTTTGGTTCAAGTTGCCCAACGGGACCAAAAAATAATGTGATAGAAAAGGATTAAAATTGAATTTTATATATATGTAAAAAAAAATCCTTTGAAATTTCCTACCTCCATTTGTCAATACAAAGCAAGACTAAAAGATTATATATATATATTTATTTATTTAGTATTGACACACTGACAAAAAGTCCATCTATCAAATCATAAATATATTAACCCCTACAGCAAATGCCCAACAGCAAAGATAATCTAAACACCCAATTTTTTTTTCTTTTTGGGTAATTTTACCTCCCAAAAAATGAATCAAAAAGAGATGAAAAGTTTGTAGACGGCAGAGAATGGCATCAATAACCCCCGCAGGTCGGCGAGCAGAAAGCGAACCTCGCCCAGATTCATCAGCAGAAACATGGAACAAATGCCGGGTCTCACAAAATGGTGACACAATACCGGGTTATTTATTACTGTTTGGTGACACCATAATACGGCAATTCTGGCTTCTTAATTTATTTTTCCGCTATTTAACGTGCGGTTTAAATAATTTGGGCTTTGATAGGTCGGACTTTTACAGACACGACAATATAAAATGTTTCTTTTTTAATTTCTTTTTTTTTACCTCGGAAAATAGGGGTGATTTAACATTTTTGTTTATTTTTTTTCCTTTATAAAACTTTTTCTTTTTTTTCCATTTTTACTTTCTTTTTTTATGTCCCCTTAGGGCACTTGAACCTGCAATCTCTTGACTGCTTATTCTATATACAGTGATCCTCTAGTAATGCAGTATACAGTTTATAAGATTAAGTCCAGACTGTGGATGAACTTCACAGGAGTACCAAGATGGCAGCCATGCAGGCCTTCACCATTCCCCTGACTGCCATTGTCATCCATTTCCTGGCGATAGCGCAATATAAATGCCGCTGTTGTTTCAGGTGGCCACAGTCTACTCAAGTCGCTGCTGTCGGCTCAGGTCACCGCTGTTCTGGGCTGGCTGGCAAATTGCACACAGTAGCAACCCATCCTTACTGAGTTTTATCTGTGGCTGATTCATAAAGTGAGTAAAGGTTACAAAGCTTTAAAAAGATAAAGCCGGTGTTATGATGTAATAGTTGAGGTCAAATGCCGACTAGATTCTCATCCACTTCTATCAGTGGGCTACTCAGAGAGGTGTCTGAGACTCTAGTCAGCATGTGACCAGGCTCGGACTGGCCTGCTGGGGAATTCCCCGGTGGGCTCCACTGCAGGGCCAGCACTGACAAGAGAAGGAAGGCTCCTCCCACTCCTACCCTAGCACAGCTATGCACTTGTCTATACATCGTATGCTGTGTGTGTGGGGGTGTGTGGTTTGACTTGTCTATATACCGTATGCTGTGTGTGGGGGGGACTTGTCTATATACTGTATGCTGTGTGTGTGGGGGGGACTTGTCTATATACCGTATGCTGTGTGTGGGGGACTTGTCTATATACCGTATGCTGTGTGTGGGGGACTTATCTATATACTGTATGCTGTGTGTGGGGGACTTGTCTATATACCGTATGCTGTGTGTGGGGGACTTGTCTATATACTGTATGCTGTGTGTGGGGACTTGTCTATATACCGTATGCTGTGTGTGGGGGACTTGTCTATATACCGTATGCTGTGTGTGGGGGACTTATCTACATACTGTATGGTGTGTGTGGGGGACTTGTCTATATACCGTATGCTGTGTGTGGGGGACTTGTCTATATACTGTATGCTGTGTGTGGGGGACTTGTCTATATACCGTATGCTGTGTGGGGGACTTGTCTATATACTGTATGCTGTGTGTGGGGGACTTGTCTATATACAGTATGCTCCGTGTGGGGGACTTGTCTATATACTGTATGCTGTGTGTGGGGTACTTGTCTATATACTGTATGCTGTGTGTGGGTGACTCGTCTATATACTGTATGCTGCGTGTGGGGGACTTGTCTATATACCGTATGCTGTGTGTGGGGGACTTGTCTATATACTGTATGCTGTGTGTGGGGGACTTGTCTATATACCGTATGCTGTGTGTGGGGGACTTGTCTATATACCGTATGCTGTGTGGGGGGACTTGTCTATATACTGTATGCTGTGTGTGGGGGACTTGTCTATATACCGTATGCTGTGTGGGGGGACTTGTCTATATACTGTATGCTGTGTGTGGGGGACTTGTCTATATACCGTATGCTGTGTGTGGGGGACTTGTCTATATACCGTATGCTGTGTGGGGGGACTTGTCTATATACCGTATGCTGTGTGTGGGGGACTTGTCTATATACCGTACGCTGTGTGGGGGGACTTGTCTATATACTGTATGCTGTGTGGGGGGACTTGTCTATATACTGTATGCTGTGTGTGGGGAACTTGTCTATATACCGTATGCTGTGTGTGGGGAACTTGTCTTTATACCGTATGCTGTGTGTGGGGAACTTGTCTATATACCGTATGCTGTGTGTGGGGGACTTGTCTATATACCGTATGCTGTGTGTGGGGGACTTGTCTATATACTGTATGCTGTGTGTGGGGGACTTGTCTATGTACCGTATGCTGTGGGGGGGACTTGTCTATATACTGTATGCTGTGTGTGGGGAACTTGTCTATATACCGTATGCTGTGTGTGGGGGACTTGTCTATATACCGTATGCTGTGTGTGGGGAACTTGTCTATATACCGTATGCTGTGTGGGGGGACTTGTCTATATACCGTATGCTGTGTGTGGGGGACTTGTCTATATACCGTATGCTGTGTGTGGGGGACTTGTCTATATACAGTATGCTGTGTGTGGGGGACTTGTCTATATACCGTATGCTGTGTGTGGGGGACTTGTCTATATACCGTATGCTGTGTTGGGGAGACTTGTCTATATACCGTATGCTGTGTGTGGGGGACTTGTCTACATATAGTATGCTGTGTGTGGGGGACTTGTCTATATACCGTATGATGTGTGGGGGGGACTTGTCTATATACCGTATGCTGTGTGTGGGGGACTTGTCTATATACCGTATGATGTGTGGGGGGGACTTGTCTATATACCGTATGCTGTGTGTGGGGGACTTGTCTATATACCGTATGCTGTGTTGGGGGGACTTGTCTATATACCGTATGATGTGTGGGGGGGACTTGTCTATATACCGTATGCTGTGTGTGGGGGGGACTTGTCTATATACCGTATGATGTGTGGGGGGGACTTGTCTATATACCGTATGCTGTGTGTGGGGGGGACTTGTCTATATACCGTATGATGTGTGGGGGGGACTTGTCTATATACCGTATGCTGTGTGTGGGGGACTTGTCTATATACCGTATGATGTGTGTGGGGGACTTGTCTATATACCGTATGCTGTGTGTGGGGGACTTGTCTATATACTGTATGCTATGTGTGGGGGACTTGTCTATATACCGTATGCTGTGTGTGGGGGACTTGTCTATATACCGTATGCTGTGTGTGGGGGACTTGTCTCTATACCGTATGCTGTGTGGGGGACTTGTCTATATACTGTATGCTGTGTGTGGGGGACTTGTCTATATACTGTATGCTGTGTGTGGAGGACTTGTCTATATACCGTATGCTGTGTGGGGGACTTGTCTATATACCGTATGCTGTGTGTGGGGGACTTGTCTATATACTGTATGCTGTGTGGGGGACTTGTCTATATACTGTATGCTGTGTGTGGGGGACTTGTCTATATACCGTATGCTATGTGGAGGACTTGTCTATATACTGTATGCTGTGGGGGGGGGGACTTCTCTATATACCGTATGCTGTGTGGGGGGGACTTGTCTATATACCGTATGCTGTGTGTGGGGGGGACTTGTCTATATACCGTATGCTGTGTGGGGGGACTTGTCTATATACTGTATGCTGTGTGGGGGGGACTTGTCTATATACCGTATGCTGTGTGGGGGGGACTTGTCTATATACTGTATGCTGTGTGTGGGGGGGACTTGTCTATATACCGTATGCTGTGTGTGGTGGACTTGTCTATATACTGTATGCTGTGTGGGGGGGACTTGTCTATATACCGTATGCTGTGTGGGGGACTTGTCTATATACCGTATGCTGTGTGTGGGGGACTTGTCTATATACTGTATGCTGTGTGTGGGGGGGGACTTGTCTATATACCGTATGCTGTGTGGGGGGACTTGTCTATATACCATATGCTGTGTGTGGGGGACTTGTCTATATACTGTATGCTGTGTGGGGGGACTTGTCTATATACCGTATGCTGTGTGGGGGGGACTTGTCTATATACTGTATGCTGTGTGTGGGGGGGACTTGTCTATATACCGTATGCTGTGTGGGGGGACTTGTCTATATACCGTATGCTGTGTGTGGGGGACTTGTCTATATACCGTATGGGGGGGACTTGTCTATATACCGTATGCTGTGTGTGGTGGACTTGTCTATATACTGTATGCTGTGTGGGGGGGACTTGTCTATATACCGTAAGCTGTGTGTGGGGGACTTGTCTATATACTGTATGCTGTGTGGGGGGACTTGTCTATATACCTTATGCTGTGGGGGGGGACTTGTCTATAAACCTTATGCTGTGTGTGGGGGGACTTGTCTATATACCGTATGCTGTGTGTGGGGGACTTGTCTATATACTGTATGCTGTGTGTGGGGGACTTGTCTATATACCGTATGCTGTGTGGGGGGGACTTGTCTATATACTGTATGCTGTGTGGGGGGACTTGTCTATATACCGTATGCTGTGTATGGGGGACTTGTCTATATACCGTATGCTGTGTGTGGGGGGACTTGTCTATATACCGTAAGCTGTGTGTGGGGGACTTGTCTATATACTGTTTGCTGTGTGGGGGGGACTTGTCTATATACCGTATGCTGTGTGGGGGGGACTTGTCTATATACTGTATGCTGTGTGTGGGGGACTTGTCTATATACTGTATGCTGTGTGGGGGGACTTGTCTATATACTGTATGCTGTGTATGGGGGACTTGTCTATATACTGTATGCTGTGTGTGGGGGACTTGTCTATATACCGTATGCTGTGTGGGGGGGACTTGTCTATATACTGTATGCTGTGTGTGGGGTACTTGTCTATATACTGTATGCTGTGTGTGGGTGACTCGTCTATATACTGTATGCTGCGTGTGGGGGACTTGTCTATATACCGTATGCTGTGTGTGGGGGACTTGTCTATATACTGTATGCTGTGTGTGGGGGACTTGTCTATATACTGTATGCTGTGTGTGGGGGACTTGTCTATATACCGTATGCTGTGTGGGGGGACTTGTCTATATACCGTATGCTGTGTGTGGGGGACTTGTCTATATACCGTATGCTGTGTGGGGGGACTTGTCTATATACCGTATGCTGTGTGTGGGGGACTTGTCTATATACCGTACGCTGTGTGGGGGGACTTGTCTATATACTGTATGCTGTGTGGGGGGACTTGTCTATATACTGTATGCTGTGTGTGGGGGACTTGTCTATATACTGTATGCTGTGTGTGGGGGACTTGTCTATATACCGTATGCTGTGGGGGGGACTTGTCTATATACTGTATGCTGTGTGTGGGGAACTTGTCTATATACCGTATGCTGTGTGTGGGGGACTTGTCTATATACCGTATGCTGTGTGTGGGGAACTTGTCTATATACCGTATGCTGTGTGGGGGGACTTGTCTATATACCGTATGCTGTGTGTGGGGGACTTGTCTATATACCGTATGCTGCGTGTGGGGGACTTGTCTATATACAGTATGCTGTGTGTGGGGGACTTGTCTATATACCGTATGCTGTGTGTGGGGGACTTGTCTATATACCGTATGCTGTGTTGGGGAGACTTGTCTATATACCGTATGCTGTGTGTGGGGGACTTGTCTATATACCGTATGCTGTGTGTGGGGGACTTGTCTATATACCGTATGATGTGTGGGGGGGACTTGTCTATATACCGTATGCTGTGTGTGGGGGACTTGTCTATATACCGTATGATGTGTGGGGGGGACTTGTCTATATACCGTATGCTGTGTGTGGGGGACTTGTCTATATACCGTATGCTGTGTTGGGGGGACTTGTCTATATACCGTATGATGTGTGGGGGGGACTTGTCTATATACCGTATGCTGTGTGTGGGGGGGACTTGTCTATATACCGTATGATGTGTGGGGGGGACTTGTCTATATACCGTATGCTGTGTGTGGGGGGGACTTGTCTATATACCGTATGATGTGTGGGGGGGACTTGTCTATATACCGTATGCTGTGTGTGGGGGACTTGTCTATATACCGTATGATGTGTGTGGGGGACTTGTCTATATACCGTATGCTGTGTGTGGGGGACTTGTCTATATACTGTATGCTATGTGTGGGGGACTTGTCTATATACCGTATGCTGTGTGTGGGGGACTTGTCTATATACCGTATGCTGTGTGTGGGGGACTTGTCTCTATACCGTATGCTGTGTGGGGGACTTGTCTATATACTGTATTCTGTGTGTGGGGGACTTGTCTATATACCGTATACTATGTGGAGGACTTGTCTATATACCGTATGCTGTGTGGGGGACTTGTCTATATACCGTATGCTGTGTGTGGGGGACTTGTCTATATACTGTATGCTGTGTGGGGGACTTGTCTATATACTGTATGCTGTGTGTGGGGGACTTGTCTATATACCGTATGCTATGTGGAGGACTTGTCTATATACTGTATGCTGTGGGGGGGGGGGACTTCTCTATATACCGTATGCTGTGTGGGGGGGACTTGTCTATATACCGTATGCTGTGTGTGGGGGGGACTTGTCTATATACCGCATGCTGTGTGGGGGGACTTGTCTATATACTGTATGCTGTGTGGGGGGGACTTGTCTATATACCGTATGCTGTGTGGGGGGGACTTGTCTATATACTGTATGCTGTGTGTGGGGGGGACTTGTCTATATACCGTATGCTGTGTGTGGTGGACTTGTCTATATACTGTATGCTGTGTGGGGGGGACTTGTCTATATACCGTATGCTGTGTGGGGGACTTGTCTATATACCGTATGCTGTGTGTGGGGGACTTGTCTATATACTGTATGCTGTGTGTGGGGGGGGACTTGTCTATATACCGTATGCTGTGTGGGGGGACTTGTCTATATACCATATGCTGTGTGTGGGGGACTTGTCTATATACTGTATGCTGTGTGGGGGGACTTGTCTATATACCGTATGCTGTGTGGGGGGGACTTGTCTATATACTGTATGCTGTGTGTGGGGGGGACTTGTCTATATACCGTATGCTGTGTGGGGGGACTTGTCTATATACCGTATGGGGGGGACTTGTCTATATACCGTATGCTGTGTGGGGGGGACTTGTCTATATACTGTATGCTGTGTGTGGGGGGGACTTGTCTATATACCGTATGCTGTGTGGGGGGGACTTGTCTATATACTGTATGCTGTGTGTGGGGGACTTGTCTATATACCGTATGGGGGGGACTTGTCTATATACCGTATGCTGTGTGTGGTGGACTTGTCTATATACTGTATGCTGTGTGGGGGGGACTTGTCTATATACCGTAAGCTGTGTGTGGGGGACTTGTCTATATACTGTATGCTGTGTGGGGGGACTTGTCTATATACCTTATGCTGTGGGGGGGGACTTGTCTATATACCTTATGCTGTGTGTGGGGGGACTTGTCTATATACCGTATGCTGTGTGTGGGGGACTTGTCTATATACTGTATGCTGTGTGGGGGGGACTTGTCTATATACCGTATGCTGTGTGGGGGGGACTTGTCTATATACTGTATGCTGTGTGGGGGGACTTGTCTATATACCGTATGCTGTGTATGGGGGACTTGTCTATATACCGTATGCTGTGTGTGGGGGGACTTGTCTATATACCGTAAGCTGTGTGTGGGGGACTTGTCTATATACTGTTTGCTGTGTGGGGGGGACTTGTCTATATACCGTATGCTGTGTGGGGGGGACTTGTCTATATACTGTATGCTGTGTGTGGGGGACTTGTCTATATACCGTATGCTGTGTGGGGGGACTTGTCTATATACTGTATGCTGTGTGGGGGGGACTTGTCTATATACCGTATGCTGTGTGGGGGGGACTTGTCTATATACTGTATGCTGTGTGTGGGGGGGACTTGTCTATATACCGTATGCTGTGTGTGGTGGACTTGTCTATATACTGTATGCTGTGTGGGGGGGACTTGTCTATATACCGTATGCTGTGTGGGGGACTTGTCTATATACCGTATGCTGTGTGTGGGGGACTTGTCTATATACTGTATGCTGTGTGTGGGGGGGGACTTGTCTATATACCGTATGCTGTGTGGGGGGACTTGTCTATATACCATATGCTGTGTGTGGGGGACTTGTCTATATACTGTATGCTGTGTGGGGGGACTTGTCTATATACCGTATGCTGTGTGGGGGGGACTTGTCTATATACTGTATGCTGTGTGTGGGGGGGACTTGTCTATATACCGTATGCTGTGTGGGGGGACTTGTCTATATACCGTATGCTGTGTGTGGGGGACTTGTCTATATACCGTATGGGGGGGACTTGTCTATATACCGTATGCTGTGTGTGGTGGACTTGTCTATATACTGTATGCTGTGTGGGGGGGACTTGTCTATATACCGTAAGCTGTGTGTGGGGGACTTGTCTATATACTGTATGCTGTGTGGGGGGACTTGTCTATATACCTTATGCTGTGGGGGGGGACTTGTCTATATACCTTATGCTGTGTGTGGGGGGACTTGTCTATATACCGTATGCTGTGTGTGGGGGACTTGTCTATATACTGTATGCTGTGTGTGGGGGACTTGTCTATATACCGTATGCTGTGTGGGGGGGACTTGTCTATATACTGTATGCTGTGTGGGGGGACTTGTCTATATACCGTATGCTGTGTATGGGGGACTTGTCTATATACCGTATGCTGTGTGTGGGGGGACTTGTCTATATACCGTAAGCTGTGTGTGGGGGACTTGTCTATATACTGTTTGCTGTGTGGGGGGGACTTGTCTATATACCGTATGCTGTGTGGGGGGGACTTGTCTATATACTGTATGCTGTGTGTGGGGGACTTGTCTATATACTGTATGCTGTGTGGGGGGACTTGTCTATATACTGTATGCTGTGTATGGGGGACTTGTCTATATACTGTATGCTGTGTGTGGGGGACTTGTCTATATACCGTATGCTGTGTGGGGGGGACTTGTCTATATACTGTATGCTGTGTGTGGGGTACTTGTCTATATACTGTATGCTGTGTGTGGGTGACTCGTCTATATACTGTATGCTGCGTGTGGGGGACTTGTCTATATACCGTATGCTGTGTGTGGGGGACTTGTCTATATACTGTATGCTGTGTGTGGGGGACTTGTCTATATACTGTATGCTGTGTGTGGGGGACTTGTCTATATACCGTATGCTGTGTGGGGGGACTTGTCTATATACCGTATGCTGTGTGTGGGGGACTTGTCTATATACCGTATGCTGTGTGGGGGGACTTGTCTATATACCGTATGCTGTGTGTGGGGGACTTGTCTATATACCGTACGCTGTGTGGGGGGACTTGTCTATATACTGTATGCTGTGTGGGGGGACTTGTCTATATACTGTATGCTGTGTGTGGGGGACTTGTCTATATACTGTATGCTGTGTGTGGGGGACTTGTCTATATACCGTATGCTGTGGGGGGGACTTGTCTATATACTGTATGCTGTGTGTGGGGAACTTGTCTATATACCGTATGCTGTGTGTGGGGGACTTGTCTATATACCGTATGCTGTGTGTGGGGAACTTGTCTATATACCGTATGCTGTGTGGGGGGACTTGTCTATATACCGTATGCTGTGTGTGGGGGACTTGTCTATATACCGTATGCTGCGTGTGGGGGACTTGTCTATATACAGTATGCTGTGTGTGGGGGACTTGTCTATATACCGTATGCTGTGTGTGGGGGACTTGTCTATATACCGTATGCTGTGTTGGGGAGACTTGTCTATATACCGTATGCTGTGTGTGGGGGACTTGTCTATATACCGTATGCTGTGTGTGGGGGACTTGTCTATATACCGTATGATGTGTGGGGGGGACTTGTCTATATACCGTATGCTGTGTGTGGGGGACTTGTCTATATACCGTATGATGTGTGGGGGGGACTTGTCTATATACCGTATGCTGTGTGTGGGGGACTTGTCTATATACCGTATGCTGTGTTGGGGGGACTTGTCTATATACCGTATGATGTGTGGGGGGGACTTGTCTATATACCGTATGCTGTGTGTGGGGGGGACTTGTCTATATACCGTATGATGTGTGGGGGGGACTTGTCTATATACCGTATGCTGTGTGTGGGGGGGACTTGTCTATATACCGTATGATGTGTGGGGGGGACTTGTCTATATACCGTATGCTGTGTGTGGGGGGGACTTGTCTATATACCGTATGCTGTGTGTGGGGGACTTGTCTATATACTGTATGCTATGTGTGGGGGACTTGTCTATATACCGTATGCTGTGTGTGGGGGACTTGTCTATATACCGTATGCTGTGTGTGGGGGACTTGTCTATATACCGTATGCTGTGTGGGGGACTTGTCTATATACTGTATTCTGTGTGTGGCGGACTTGTCTATATACCGTATGCTATGTGGAGGACTTGTCTATATACCGTATGCTGTGTGGGGGACTTGTCTATATACCGTATGCTGTGTGTGGGGGACTTGTCTATATACTGTATGCTGTGTGGGGGACTTGTCTATATACCGTATGCTGTGTGTGGGGGGGACTTGTCTATATACCGCATGCTGTGTGGGGGGACTTGTCTATATACTGTATGCTGTGTGGGGGGGACTTGTCTATATACTGTATGCTGTGGGGGGGGGGGACTTCTCTATATACCGTATGCTGTGTGGGGGGGACTTGTCTATATACCGTATGCTGTGTGTGGGGGGGACTTGTCTATATACCGCATGCTGTGTGGGGGGACTTGTCTATATACTGTATGCTGTGTGGGGGGGACTTGTCTATATACCGTATGCTGTGTGGGGGGGACTTGTCTATATACTGTATGCTGTGTGTGGGGGGGACTTGTCTATATACCGTATGCTGTGTGTGGTGGACTTGTCTATATACTGTATGCTGTGTGGGGGGGACTTGTCTATATACCGTATGCTGTGTGGGGGACTTGTCTATATACCGTATGCTGTGTGTGGGGGACTTGTCTATATACTGTATGCTGTGTGTGGGGGGGGACTTGTCTATATACCGTATGCTGTGTGGGGGGACTTGTCTATATACCATATGCTGTGTGTGGGGGACTTGTCTATATACTGTATGCTGTGTGGGGGGACTTGTCTATATACCGTATGCTGTGTGGGGGGGACTTGTCTATATACTGTATGCTGTGTGTGGGGGGGACTTGTCTATATACCGTATGCTGTGTGGGGGGACTTGTCTATATACCGTATGGGGGGGACTTGTCTATATACCGTATGCTGTGTGGGGGGGACTTGTCTATATACTGTATGCTGTGTGTGGGGGGGACTTGTCTATATACCGTATGCTGTGTGGGGGGGACTTGTCTATATACTGTATGCTGTGTGTGGGGGACTTGTCTATATACCGTATGGGGGGGACTTGTCTATATACCGTATGCTGTGTGTGGTGGACTTGTCTATATACTGTATGCTGTGTGGGGGGGACTTGTCTATATACCGTAAGCTGTGTGTGGGGGACTTGTCTATATACTGTATGCTGTGTGGGGGGACTTGTCTATATACCTTATGCTGTGGGGGGGGGACTTGTCTATATACCTTATGCTGTGTGTGGGGGGACTTGTCTATATACCGTATGCTGTGTGTGGGGGACTTGTCTATATACTGTATGCTGTGTGTGGGGGACTTGTCTATATACCGTATGCTGTGTGGGGGGGACTTGTCTATATACTGTATGCTGTGTGGGGGGACTTGTCTATATACCGTATGCTGTGTATGGGGGACTTGTCTATATACCGTATGCTGTGTGTGGGGGGACTTGTCTATATACCGTAAGCTGTGTGTGGGGGACTTGTCTATATACTGTTTGCTGTGTGGGGGGGACTTGTCTATATACCGTATGCTGTGTGGGGGGGACTTGTCTATATACTGTATGCTGTGTGTGGGGGACTTGTCTATATACTGTATGCTGTGTGGGGGGACTTGTCTATATACTGTATTCTGTGTGTGGGGGACTTGTCTATATACTGTATGCTGTGTGGGGGGACTTGTCTATATACTGTATGCTGTGTATGGGGGACTTGTCTATATACCGTATGCTGTGTGTGGGGGACTTGTCTATATACTGTATGCTGTGTGTGGGGGACTTGTCTATATACTGTATGCTGTGTGTGGGGGACTTGTCTATATACCGTATGCTGTGTGGGGGGACTTGTCTATATACCGTATGCTGTGTGTGGGGGACTTGTCTATATACCGTATGCTGTGTGGGGGGACTTGTCTATATACCGTATGCTGTGTGTGGGGGACTTGTCTATATACCGTACGCTGTGTGGGGGGACTTGTCTATATACTGTATGCTGTGTGGGGGGACTTGTCTATATACTGTATGCTGTGTGTGGGGGACTTGTCTATATACTGTATGCTGTGTGTGGGGGACTTGTCTATATACCGTATGCTGTGGGGGGGACTTGTCTATATACTGTATGCTGTGTGTGGGGAACTTGTCTATATACCGTATGCTGTGTGTGGGGGACTTGTCTATATACCGTATGCTGTGTGTGGGGAACTTGTCTATATACCGTATGCTGTGTGGGGGGACTTGTCTATATACCGTATGCTGTGTGTGGGGGACTTGTCTATATACCGTATGCTGTGTGTGGGGGACTTGTCTATATACAGTATGCTGTGTGTGGGGGACTTGTCTATATACCGTATGCTGTGTGTGGGGGACTTGTCTATATACCGTATGCTGTGTTGGGGAGACTTGTCTATATACCGTATGCTGTGTGTGGGGGACTTGTCTATATACCGTATGCTGTGTGTGGGGGACTTGTCTATATACCGTATGATGTGTGGGGGGGACTTGTCTATATACCGTATGCTGTGTGTGGGGGACTTGTCTATATACCGTATGATGTGTGGGGGGGACTTGTCTATATACCGTATGCTGTGTGTGGGGGACTTGTCTATATACCGTATGCTGTGTTGGGGGGACTTGTCTATATACCGTATGATGTGTGGGGGGGACTTGTCTATATACCGTATGCTGTGTGTGGGGGGGACTTGTCTATATACCGTATGATGTGTGGGGGGGACTTGTCTATATACCGTATGCTGTGTGTGGGGGGGACTTGTCTATATACCGTATGATGTGTGGGGGGGACTTGTCTATATATCGTATGCTGTGTGTGGGGGACTTGTCTATATACCGTATGATGTGTGTGGGGGACTTGTCTATATACCGTATGCTGTGTGTGGGGGACTTGTCTATATACTGTATGCTATGTGTGGGGGACTTGTCTATATACCGTATGCTGTGTGTGGGGGACTTGTCTATATACCGTATGCTGTGTGTGGGGGACTTGTCTCTATACCGTATGCTGTGTGGGGGACTTGTCTATATACTGTATTCTGTGTGTGGGGGACTTGTCTATATACCGTATGCTATGTGGAGGACTTGTCTATATACCGTATGCTGTGTGGGGGACTTGTCTATATACCGTATGCTGTGTGTGGGGGACTTGTCTATATACTGTATGCTGTGTGGGGGACTTGTCTATATACTGTATGCTGTGTGTGGGGGACTTGTCTATATACCGTATGCTATGTGGAGGACTTGTCTATATACTGTATGCTGTGGGGGGGGGGGACTTCTCTATATACCGTATGCTGTGTGGGGGGGACTTGTCTATATACCGTATGCTGTGTGTGGGGGGGACTTGTCTATATACCGCATGCTGTGTGGGGGGACTTGTCTATATACTGTATGCTGTGTGGGGGGGACTTGTCTATATACCGTATGCTGTGTGGGGGGGACTTGTCTATATACTGTATGCTGTGTGTGGGGGGGACTTGTCTATATACCGTATGCTGTGTGTGGTGGACTTGTCTATATACTGTATGCTGTGTGGGGGGGACTTGTCTATATACCGTATGCTGTGTGGGGGACTTGTCTATATACCGTATGCTGTGTGTGGGGGACTTGTCTATATACTGTATGCTGTGTGTGGGGGGGGACTTGTCTATATACCGTATGCTGTGTGGGGGGACTTGTCTATATACCATATGCTGTGTGTGGGGGACTTGTCTATATACTGTATGCTGTGTGGGGGGACTTGTCTATATACCGTATGCTGTGTGGGGGGGACTTGTCTATATACTGTATGCTGTGTGTGGGGGGGACTTGTCTATATACCGTATGCTGTGTGGGGGGACTTGTCTATATACCGTATGGGGGGGACTTGTCTATATACCGTATGCTGTGTGGGGGGGACTTGTCTATATACTGTATGCTGTGTGTGGGGGGGACTTGTCTATATACCGTATGCTGTGTGGGGGGGACTTGTCTATATACTGTATGCTGTGTGTGGGGGACTTGTCTATATACCGTATGGGGGGGACTTGTCTATATACCGTATGCTGTGTGTGGTGGACTTGTCTATATACTGTATGCTGTGTGGGGGGGACTTGTCTATATACCGTAAGCTGTGTGTGGGGGACTTGTCTATATACTGTATGCTGTGTGGGGGGACTTGTCTATATACCTTATGCTGTGGGGGGGGGACTTGTCTATATACCTTATGCTGTGTGTGGGGGGACTTGTCTATATACCGTATGCTGTGTGTGGGGGACTTGTCTATATACTGTATGCTGTGTGTGGGGGACTTGTCTATATACCGTATGCTGTGTGGGGGGGACTTGTCTATATACTGTATGCTGTGTGGGGGGACTTGTCTATATACCGTATGCTGTGTATGGGGGACTTGTCTATATACCGTATGCTGTGTGTGGGGGGACTTGTCTATATACCGTAAGCTGTGTGTGGGGGACTTGTCTATATACTGTTTGCTGTGTGGGGGGGACTTGTCTATATACCGTATGCTGTGTGGGGGGGACTTGTCTATATACTGTATGCTGTGTGTGGGGGACTTGTCTATATACTGTATGCTGTGTGGGGGGACTTGTCTATATACTGTATTCTGTGTGTGGGGGACTTGTCTATATACTGTATGCTGTGTGGGGGGACTTGTCTATATACTGTATGCTGTGTATGGGGGACTTGTCTATATACTGTATGCTGTGTGTGGGGGACTTGTCTATATACCGTATGCTGTGTGGGGGGGACTTGTCTATATACTGTATGCTGTGTGGGGGGACTTGTCTATATACTGTATGCTGTGTGGGGGGACTTGTCTATATACTATATTCTGTGTGTGGGGGACTTGTCTATATACTGTATGCTGTGTGGGGGGACTTGTCTATATACTGTATGCTGTGTATGGGGGACTTGTCTATATACTGTATGCTGTGTGTGGGGGACTTGTCTATATACTGTATGCTGTGTGTGGGGGACTTGTCTATATACCGTATGCTGTGTGTGAGGGACTTGTCTATATACTGTATGCTGTGTATGGGGGACTTGTCTATATACTGTATGCTGTGTGTGGGGGACTTCTCTATATACTGTATGCTGTGTATGGGGGACTTGTCTATATACTGTATGCTGTGTATGGGGGACTTGTCTATATACTGTATGCTGTGTGTGGGGGACTTGTCTATATACCGTATGCTGTGTGTGAGGGACTTGTCTATATACTGTATGCTGTGTGTGGGGGACTTGTCTATATACCGTATGCTGTGTGTGAGGGACTTGTCTATATACTGTATGCTGTGTATGGGGGACTTGTCTATATACCGTATGCTGTGTGTGGGGGGACTTGTCTATATACCGTATGCTGTGTGTGGGGGACTTGTCTATATACTGTATGCTGTGTGGGGGGGACTTGTCTATATACCGTATGCTGTGTGGGGGGGACTTGTCTATATACCGTATGCTGTGTGTGGGGGACTTGTCTATATACCGTATGCTGTGTGTGGGGGACTTGTCTATATACTGTATGCTGTGTATGGGGGACTTGTCTATATACTGTATGCTGTGTGTGGGGGACTTGTCTATATACCGTATGCTGTGTGTGGGGGGCTTGTCTATATACTGTATTCTGTGTGTGGGGGACTTGTCTATATACCGTATGCTGTGTGGGGGGGACTTGTCTATATACCGTATGCTGTGTGTGGGGGACTTGTCTATATACCGTATGCTGTGTATGGGGGACTTGTCTATATACCGTATGCTGTGTATGGGGGACTTGTCTATATACTGTATGCTGTGTGTGGGGGACTTGTCTATATACCGTATGCTGTGTGTGGGGGACTTGTCTATATACCGTATGCTGTGTGTGGGGGACTTGTCTATATACTGTATGCTGTGTGTGGGGGACTTGTCTATATACCGTATGCTGTGTATGGGGGACTTGTCTATATACTGTATGCTGTGTGTGGGGGACTTGTCTATATACCGTATGCTGTGTGTGGGGGACTTGTCTATATACCGTATGCTGTGTGTGGGGGACTTGTCTATATACCGTATGCTGTGTATGGGGGACTTGTCTATATACCGTACGCTGTGTGGGGGGACTTGTCTATATACTGTATGCTGTGTGGGGGGACTTGTCTATATACTGTATGCTGTGTGTGGGGGACTTGTCTATATACTGTATGCTGTGTGTGGGGGACTTGTCTATATACCGTATGCTGTGGGGGGGACTTGTCTATATACTGTATGCTGTGTGTGGGGAACTTGTCTATATACCGTATGCTGTGTGTGGGGGACTTGTCTATATACCGTATGCTGTGTGTGGGGAACTTGTCTATATACCGTATGCTGTGTGGGGGGACTTGTCTATATACCGTATGCTGTGTGTGGGGGACTTGTCTATATACCGTATGCTGTGTGTGGGGGACTTGTCTATATACAGTATGCTGTGTGTGGGGGACTTGTCTATATACCGTATGCTGTGTGTGGGGGACTTGTCTATATACCGTATGCTGTGTTGGGGAGACTTGTCTATATACCGTATGCTGTGTGTGGGGGACTTGTCTATATACCGTATGCTGTGTGTGGGGGACTTGTCTATATACCGTATGATGTGTGGGGGGGACTTGTCTATATACCGTATGCTGTGTGTGGGGGACTTGTCTATATACCGTATGATGTGTGGGGGGGACTTGTCTATATACCGTATGCTGTGTGTGGGGGACTTGTCTATATACCGTATGCTGTGTTGGGGGGACTTGTCTATATACCGTATGATGTGTGGGGGGGACTTGTCTATATACCGTATGCTGTGTGTGGGGGGGACTTGTCTATATACCGTATGATGTGTGGGGGGGACTTGTCTATATACCGTATGCTGTGTGTGGGGGGGACTTGTCTATATACCGTATGATGTGTGGGGGGGACTTGTCTATATATCGTATGCTGTGTGTGGGGGACTTGTCTATATACCGTATGATGTGTGTGGGGGACTTGTCTATATACCGTATGCTGTGTGTGGGGGACTTGTCTATATACTGTATGCTATGTGTGGGGGACTTGTCTATATACCGTATGCTGTGTGTGGGGGACTTGTCTATATACCGTATGCTGTGTGTGGGGGACTTGTCTCTATACCGTATGCTGTGTGGGGGACTTGTCTATATACTGTATTCTGTGTGTGGGGGACTTGTCTATATACCGTATGCTATGTGGAGGACTTGTCTATATACCGTATGCTGTGTGGGGGACTTGTCTATATACCGTATGCTGTGTGTGGGGGACTTGTCTATATACTGTATGCTGTGTGGGGGACTTGTCTATATACTGTATGCTGTGTGTGGGGGACTTGTCTATATACCGTATGCTATGTGGAGGACTTGTCTATATACTGTATGCTGTGGGGGGGGGGGACTTCTCTATATACCGTATGCTGTGTGGGGGGGACTTGTCTATATACCGTATGCTGTGTGTGGGGGGGACTTGTCTATATACCGCATGCTGTGTGGGGGGACTTGTCTATATACTGTATGCTGTGTGGGGGGGACTTGTCTATATACCGTATGCTGTGTGGGGGGGACTTGTCTATATACTGTATGCTGTGTGTGGGGGGGACTTGTCTATATACCGTATGCTGTGTGTGGTGGACTTGTCTATATACTGTATGCTGTGTGGGGGGGACTTGTCTATATACCGTATGCTGTGTGGGGGACTTGTCTATATACCGTATGCTGTGTGTGGGGGACTTGTCTATATACTGTATGCTGTGTGTGGGGGGGGACTTGTCTATATACCGTATGCTGTGTGGGGGGACTTGTCTATATACCATATGCTGTGTGTGGGGGACTTGTCTATATACTGTATGCTGTGTGGGGGGACTTGTCTATATACCGTATGCTGTGTGGGGGGGACTTGTCTATATACTGTATGCTGTGTGTGGGGGGGACTTGTCTATATACCGTATGCTGTGTGGGGGGACTTGTCTATATACCGTATGGGGGGGACTTGTCTATATACCGTATGCTGTGTGGGGGGGACTTGTCTATATACTGTATGCTGTGTGTGGGGGGGACTTGTCTATATACCGTATGCTGTGTGGGGGGGACTTGTCTATATACTGTATGCTGTGTGTGGGGGACTTGTCTATATACCGTATGGGGGGGACTTGTCTATATACCGTATGCTGTGTGTGGTGGACTTGTCTATATACTGTATGCTGTGTGGGGGGGACTTGTCTATATACCGTAAGCTGTGTGTGGGGGACTTGTCTATATACTGTATGCTGTGTGGGGGGACTTGTCTATATACCTTATGCTGTGGGGGGGGGACTTGTCTATATACCTTATGCTGTGTGTGGGGGGACTTGTCTATATACCGTATGCTGTGTGTGGGGGACTTGTCTATATACTGTATGCTGTGTGTGGGGGACTTGTCTATATACCGTATGCTGTGTGGGGGGGACTTGTCTATATACTGTATGCTGTGTGGGGGGACTTGTCTATATACCGTATGCTGTGTATGGGGGACTTGTCTATATACCGTATGCTGTGTGTGGGGGGACTTGTCTATATACCGTAAGCTGTGTGTGGGGGACTTGTCTATATACTGTTTGCTGTGTGGGGGGGACTTGTCTATATACCGTATGCTGTGTGGGGGGGACTTGTCTATATACTGTATGCTGTGTGTGGGGGACTTGTCTATATACTGTATGCTGTGTGGGGGGACTTGTCTATATACTGTATTCTGTGTGTGGGGGACTTGTCTATATACTGTATGCTGTGTGGGGGGACTTGTCTATATACTGTATGCTGTGTATGGGGGACTTGTCTATATACTGTATGCTGTGTGTGGGGGACTTGTCTATATACCGTATGCTGTGTGGGGGGGACTTGTCTATATACTGTATGCTGTGTGGGGGGACTTGTCTATATACTGTATGCTGTGTGGGGGGACTTGTCTATATACTATATTCTGTGTGTGGGGGACTTGTCTATATACTGTATGCTGTGTGGGGGGACTTGTCTATATACTGTATGCTGTGTATGGGGGACTTGTCTATATACTGTATGCTGTGTGTGGGGGACTTGTCTATATACTGTATGCTGTGTGTGGGGGACTTGTCTATATACCGTATGCTGTGTGTGAGGGACTTGTCTATATACTGTATGCTGTGTATGGGGGACTTGTCTATATACTGTATGCTGTGTGTGGGGGACTTCTCTATATACTGTATGCTGTGTATGGGGGACTTGTCTATATACTGTATGCTGTGTATGGGGGACTTGTCTATATACTGTATGCTGTGTGTGGGGGACTTGTCTATATACCGTATGCTGTGTGTGAGGGACTTGTCTATATACTGTATGCTGTGTGTGGGGGACTTGTCTATATACCGTATGCTGTGTGTGAGGGACTTGTCTATATACTGTATGCTGTGTATGGGGGACTTGTCTATATACCGTATGCTGTGTGTGGGGGGACTTGTCTATATACCGTATGCTGTGTGTGGGGGACTTGTCTATATACTGTATGCTGTGTGGGGGGGACTTGTCTATATACCGTATGCTGTGTGGGGGGGACTTGTCTATATACCGTATGCTGTGTGTGGGGGACTTGTCTATATACCGTATGCTGTGTGTGGGGGACTTGTCTATATACTGTATGCTGTGTATGGGGGACTTGTCTATATACTGTATGCTGTGTGTGGGGGACTTGTCTATATACCGTATGCTGTGTGTGGGGGGCTTGTCTATATACTGTATTCTGTGTGTGGGGGACTTGTCTATATACCGTATGCTGTGTGGGGGGGACTTGTCTATATACCGTATGCTGTGTGTGGGGGACTTGTCTATATACCGTATGCTGTGTATGGGGGACTTGTCTATATACCGTATGCTGTGTATGGGGGACTTGTCTATATACTGTATGCTGTGTGTGGGGGACTTGTCTATATACCGTATGCTGTGTGTGGGGGACTTGTCTATATACCGTATGCTGTGTGTGGGGGACTTGTCTATATACTGTATGCTGTGTGTGGGGGACTTGTCTATATACCGTATGCTGTGTATGGGGGACTTGTCTATATACTGTATGCTGTGTGTGGGGGACTTGTCTATATACCGTATGCTGTGTGTGGGGGACTTGTCTATATACCGTATGCTGTGTGTGGGGGACTTGTCTATATACCGTATGCTGTGTATGGGGGACTTGTCTATATACCGTATGCTGTGTATGGGGGACTTGTCTATATACTGTATGCTGTGTGTGGGGGACTTGTCTATATACCGTATGCTGTGTGTGGGGGACTTGTCTATATACCGTATGCTGTGTGTGGGGGACTTGTCTATATACCGTATGCTGTGTATGGGGGACTTGTCTATATACCGTATGCTGTATATGGGGGACTTGTCTATATACTGTATGCTGTGTGTGGGGGACTTGTCTATATACCGTATGCTGTGTGTGGGGGACTTGTCTATATACCGTATGCTGTGTGTGGGGGCTTGTCTATATACTGTATTCTGTGTGTGGGGGACTTGTCTATATACCGTATGCTGTGTGGGGGGGACTTGTCTATATACTGTATGCTGTGTGTGGGGGGGACTTGTCTATATACCGTATGCTGTGTGTGGGGGACTTGTCTATATACTGTATGCTGTGTGGGGGGGACTTGTCTATATACTGTATGCTGTGTGTGGGGGACTTGTCTATATACTGTATGCTGTGTGGGGGGACTTGTCTATATACTGTATGCTGTGTGTGGGGGACTTGTCTATATACTGTATGCTGTGTGGGGGGACTTGTCTATATATCGTATGCTGTGTGGGGGGACTTGTCTATATACTGTATGCTGTGTGGGGGGGACTTGTCTATATACCGTATGCTGTGTGTGGGGGACTTGTCTATATACCGTATGCTGTGTGTGGGGGACTCGTCTATATACCGTATGCTGTGTGTGGGGGTCTTGTCTATATACCGTATGCTGTGTGGTGGGGGAGGGGGTGCTGGACTTGGTTCTCTTTGCTATATGTGGGGGAGGGAGACCTGGATAAATATGCTATACATGGAGAAGGGGATCTTGGCTATATACTTTGTGTGGGGGAGCGGGGACCTGGATAAATATGCTATACATGGAGGAGGGGACCTTGTCTACATACTGTGTGTGGGGGAGCGGAGACCTGGATAAATATGCTATACATGGAGGAGGGGACCTTGGCTATATACTGTGTGTGGGGGAGCGGGGACCTGGCTATATACTTTGTGTGGGGGAGCGGGGACCTGGCTATATACTTTGTGTAGGGGAGCGGGAACCTGGCTATATACTTTGTGTGGGGGAGGGAGACCTGGGTAAATATGCTATACATGGAGGAGGGGAGCTTGGCTATATACTTTGTGTGGGGGAGCGGGGGCCTGGCTATATACTTTGTGTGGGGGAGCGGGGACCTTGGCTCTATACTTTGTGTGGGGGAGCGGGGGCCTGGCTATATACTTTGTGTGGGGGAGCGGGGACCTTGGCTCTATACTTTGTGTGGGGGAGCGGGGACCTGGCTATATACTTTGTGTGGGGGAGCGGGGACCTTGGCTATATACTTTGTGTGGGGGAGCGGGGACCTTGGCTATATACTGTGTGTGGGGGAGGGAGACCTGGATAAATATGCTATACATGGAGGAGGGGACCTTGTCTATATAATTTGTGTGGGGGAGCGGGGACCTGGCTATATACTTTGTGTGGGGGAGCGGGGACCTGGCTATATACTGTGTGTGGGGGAGCGGGGACCTGGCTATATACTGTGTGTGGGGGAGCGGGGACCTGGCTGTATACTGTGTGTGGGGGAGCGGGGATCTTGGCTATATACTGTGTGTGGGGGAGCGGGGACCTGGCTATATACTGTGTGCGGGGGAGCGGGGACCTGGCTATATACTTTGTGTGGGGGAGCGGGGAGCTTGGCTATATACTGTGTGCGGGGGAGCGGGGACCTGGCTCTATGTGGTAGGTGTGGGGCAGTTGATGTTACGGGAGCAGCTTTATTGTGAATGTATATGTAGTGGGTACAATGTGGAGGACTCTTTATAGATCACAGACATCATATGTGCTGATCAGGAGCCTTTCTGTGAATGCTATGTGTCAGGTCAGAGCTGCACTATTGCTAGATCTTGTGGAGTGAACGTCTCATTCAGACGTCTGTTTTTTTACATCCATGTTATTGACAGACATAATACGCACCTTTATCATCTATGGGGCAGCTCACATATCCATATATATATATATTTTTTTATTTGCATATAGTAACAAACATTGATACAATTCGGATCGATCCCTTTGATGAAAATCAGTTTTGTTTTTTTTTGCTTTTTTTTTTAATGTACCAGAAAACTACAGATGTCTGAATGAGGCCTGAAGATCTGTTCAAATGTGGCAGATTGTTCCTGGAGGATTTCCATAGAAAATCAGAGCAAATTAGGAAAAATCCGCAAGAAAATCCACAACAGCAAATTTGCACTTCATGATTTTGGTGCAAATCTTTCTGGTAATTCACTGTGGAAAACAGCAGCGTGTAAAATAAAAAGAAATAAACTTGCTGGGAGTTGTAGTCCCTCACCACATACTGCAGTGCTATTATGACGCAGTGATGGTTTAGTTACATGATCGGTGCCTGCGCTGTCACTTGCTGGGAGTTGTAGTCCCTCACCACATACTGCAGTGCTATTATAACGCAGTGATGGTTTAGTTAAATGACCAGTGCCTGCGCTGTCACTTGCTGGGAGTTGTAGTCCCTCACCACATACTGCAGTGCTATTATGACGCAGTGATGGTTTAGTTACATGATCGGTGCCTGCACTGTCACTTGCTGGGAGTTGTAGTCCCTTACCACATACTGCAGTGCTATTATGACGCAGTGATGGTGAACTGTGTATCTAATCCTATCCTGTGTGATACTGTTTGCTGAGCCATGTATCTAATCCCGCCCTGTGCGATACTGTCTGCTGAGCCGTGTATCTAATCCACTCCTGTGTGATACTGTCTGCTGAGCTGTGTTTCTAATCCTATGCTGTGTGATACTGTCTGGTGAGCAGTGTATCTAATCCTCTCCTGTGTGATACTGTCTGCTGAGCTGTGTATCTAATCCTCTCCTGTGTGATACTGTCTGCTGAGCCGTGTATCTAATCCTCTCCTGGTGAAACTGTGTGCTGAGCTGTGTATCTAATGCCATCCTGTGTGATAATGTCTGCTGAGCAGTGTATCTAATCCTCTCCTGTGTGATACTGTCTGCTGAGCTGTGTATCTAATCCTCTAATGTGTGATACTGTCTGCTGAGCTGTGTATCTAATCGTCTCCTGTGTGATACTGTCTGATGAACTGTGTATCTAATCCTATCCTGTGTGATACTGTCTGCTGAGCCGTGTATCTAATCCCGCCCTGTGCGATACTGTCTGCTGAGCCGTGTATCTAATCCACTCCTGTGAGATACTGTCTGCTGAGCTGTGTATCTAATCCTATGCTGTGTGATACTGTCAGCTGAGCTGTGTATCTAATCCTCTCCTGTGTGATACTGTCTGCTGAGCCGTGTATCTAATCCTCTGTGTAATACTGTGTGTTGAGCCGTGTATCTAATCCTCTCCTGTGTGATACTGTCTGCTGAGCAGTGTATCTAATCTTATCCTGTGTGATACTGTCTGCTGAGCTGTGTATCTAATCCCCTCCTGTGTGATACTGTCTGCTGAGCTGTGTATCTAATCCTATGATGTGTATCTAATCCTCTCCTGTGTGATACTGTCTACTGAGCCGTGTATCTAATCCCCTCCTGTGATACTGTCTGCTGAGCCGTGTATCTAATCCTATCCTGTGTGATACTGTCTGCTGAGCTGTGTATCTAATCCTATCCTGTGTGATACCATCTGCTGAGAAGTGTATCTAATCCTATCCTGTGTGATACTGTTTGCTGACCGGTGTATCTAATCCTATGCTGTGTGATACTGTCTGGTGAGCTGTGTATCTAATCCTGTACAGTGATACTGTCTGCTGAGCAGTGTATCTAATCCTATCCTGTGTGATACTGTCTGCTGAGCTGTGTATCTAATCCTGTCCTGTGTGATACTGTCTGCTGAGCTGTGTATCTAATCCTCTCCTGTGTGATACTGTCTGCTGAGCTGTGCATCTAATCCTATCCTGTGTGATACTATCTGCTAAACAGTGTATCTAATCATCCCCTGTGTGATACTGTCTGCTGAGCTGTGTATCTAATCCTCTCCTATGTGATACTGTCTGCTGGGCCGTGTATCTAATCCTATCCTGTGTGATACTGTCTGCTGAGCTGTGTATCTAATCCTCTCCTGTGTGATACCGTCTGCTGAGCTGTGTATCTAATTCTCTCCTGTGTGATACCGTCTGCTGAGCTGTGTATCTAATACTTTCCTGTGTGATACTGTCTGCTGAGCAGTGTATCTAATACTCTCCTGTGTGATACTGTCTGCTGAACCGTGTATCTAATCCCGCCCTGTGCGATACTGTCTGCTCAGCCGTGTATCTAATCCACTCCTGTGTGATACTGTCTGCTGAGCTGTGTATCTAATCCTATGCTGTGTGATACTGTCTGCTGATCTGTGTATCTAATCCTCTCCTGTGTGATACTGTCTGCTGAGCTGTGTATCTAATCCTACGCTGTGTGATACTGTCTGCTGAGCTGTGTATCTAATCCTCTCCTGTGTGATACTGTCTGCTGAGCTGTGTATCTAATCCTGTCCTGTGTGATACTGTCTGCTGAGCCGTGTATCTAATCCTATGCTGTGTGATACTGTCTGCTGAGCTGTGTATCTAATCCTCTCCTGTGTGATACTGTCTGCTGAGCTGTGTATCTAATCCTGTCCTGTGTGATACTGTCTGCTGAGCCGTGTATCTAATCCTATGCTGTGCGATACTGTCTGCTGAGCTGTGTATCTAATCCTATGCTGTGTGATACTGTCTGCTGAGCTGTGTATCTAATCCTATGCTGTGTGATACTGCCTGCTGAGCTGTGTATCTAATCCTATGCTGTGTGATACTGTCTCCTCAGCTGTGTATCTAATCCCCTCCTGTGTGATACTGTCTGCTGAGCCGTGTATCTAATCCTATGCTGTGTGATACTGTCTGCTGAGCCATGTATCTAATCCTCTCCTGTGAGATACTGTCTGCTGAGCTGCGTATCTAATCCTCTCCTGTGTGATACTGTCTGCTGAGCCGTGTATCTAATCCTCTCCTGTGTGATACTGTCTGCTGAGCTGTGCATCTAATCCTCTCCTGTGTAATACTGTCTGCTGAGCTGTGTATCTAATCTTATCCTGTGTGATACTGTCTGCTGAGCCGTGTATCTAATCCTATGCTGTGTGATACTGTCTGCTGAGCTGTGTATCTAATCCTCTCCTGTGTGATACTGTCTGCTGAGCTGTGTATCTAATCCTGTCCTGTGTGATACTGTCTGCTGAGCCGTGTATCTAATCCTATGCTGTGCGATACTGTCTGCTGAGCTGTGTATCTAATCCTATGCTGTGTGATACTGTCTGCTGAGCTGTGTATCTAATCCTATGCTGTGTGATACTGCCTGCTGAGCTGTGTATCTAATCCTATGCTGTGTGATACTGTCTCCTCAGCTGTGTATCTAATCCCCTCCTGTGTGATACTGTCTGCTGAGCCGTGTATCTAATCCTATGCTGTGTGATACTGTCTGCTGAGCCATGTATCTAATCCTCTCCTGTGAGATACTGTCTGCTGAGCTGCGTATCTAATCCTCTCCTGTGTGATACTGTCTGCTGAGCCGTGTATCTAATCCCCTCCTCTGTGATACTGTCTGCTGAGCTGTGTATCTAATCCCCTCCTGTGTGATACTGTCTGTTGAGCCGTGTATCTAATCCTATGCTGTGTGATACTGCCTGCTGAGCTGTGTATCTAAACCTATGCTGTGTATCTCATCCTCTCCTGTGTGATACTGTCTGCTGAGCTGTGTATCTAATCCTCTCCTGTGTGATACTGTCTGCTGAGCGATGTATCTAATCCTGTGTGATACTGTCTGCTGAGCTGTGTATCTAATTCTCTCCTGTGTGATACCGTCTGCTGAGCTGTGTATCTAATACTCTCCTGTGTGATACTGTCTGCTGAGCAGTGTATCTAATACTCTCCTGTGTGATACTGTCTGATGAACCGTGTATCTAATCCCGCCCTGTGCGATACTGTCTGCTGAGCCGTGTATCTAATCCACTCCTGTGTGATACTGTCTGCTGAGCTGTGTATCTAATCCTATGCTGTGTGATACTGTCTGCTGATCTGTGTATCTAATCCTCTCCTGTGTGATACTGTCTGCTGAGCTGTGTATCTAATCCTACGCTGTGTGATACTGTCTGCTGAGCTGTGTATCTAATCCTCTCCTGTGTGATACTGTCTGCTGAGCTGTGTATCTAATCCTGTCCTGTGTGATACTGTCTGCTGAGCCGTGTATCTAATCCTATGCTGTGTGATACTGTCTGCTGAGCTGTGTATCTAATCTTATACTGTGTGATACTGCCTGCTGAGCTGTGTATCTAATCCTATGCTGTGTGATACTGTATGCTGAGCAGTGTATCTAATCCTCTCCTGTGTGATACTGTCTCCTCAGCTGTGTATCTAATCCCCTCCTGTGTGATACCGTCTGCTGAGCCGTGTATCTAATCCTATGCTGTGTGATACTGTCTGCTGAGCCATGTATCTAATCCTATCCTGTGTGATACTGTCTGCTGAGCTGTGTATCTAATCCCCTCCTGTGATACTGTCTGTTGAGCCGTGTATCTAATCCTATGCTGTGTGATACTGTCTGCTGAGCTGTGTATCTAAACCTATGCTGTGTATCTCATCCTCTCCTGTGTGATACTGTCTGCTGAGCTGTGTATCTAATCCTCTCCTGTGTGATACTGTCTGCTGAGCTATGTATCTAATCCTGTGTGATACTGTCTGCTGAGCTGTGCATCTAATCCTATCCTGTGTGATACTATCCGCAGAGCAGTGTATCTAATCTTATCCTGTGTGATACTGTCTGCTGAGCTGTGTATCTAATCCCCTCCTGTGTGATACTGTCTGCTGAGCTGTGTATCTAATCCCCTCTTGTGTGATACTGTCTGCTGAACCGTGTATCTAATCCTATGCTGTGTGATGCTGTCTGCTGAGCCATGTATCTAATCCTCTCCTGTGTGATACTGTCTGCTGAGCTGTGTGTCTAATCCTATCCTGTGTGATACTGTCTGCTGAGCTGTGTATCTAATCCTCTCCTGTGTGATAATGTCTGCTGAGCCGTGTATCTAATCCACTCCTGTGTGATACTGTCAGCTGAGCTGTGTATCTAATCCTCTCCTGTGTGATACTATCTGCTGAGCTGTGTATCTAATCCTCTCCTGTGTCATACTGTCTGATGAGCTGTGTATCTAATCCTCTCCTGTGTGATACTGCCTACTGAGCTGTGTATCTAATCCTATCCTGTGTGATACTGTCTGCTGAGTCGTGTATCTAATCCCGCCCTGTGCGATACTGTCTGCTGAGTCGTGTATCTAATCCACTCCTGTGTGATACTGTCAGCTGAGCTGTGTATCTGATCCTCTCCTGTGTGATACTGTCTGCTGAGCCGTGTATCTAATCCTCTCCTGTGTGATACTGCCTACTGAGCTGTGCATCTAATCCTATCCTGTGTGATACCATCAGCTGAGCAGTGTATCTAATCCTATCCTGTGTGATACCATCTGCTGAGCTGTGTATCTAATCCTATCCTGTGTGATACTGTCTGCTGAGCTGTGTATCTAATCCACTCCTGTGTGATACTGTCTGCTGAGCTGTATATCTAATCCTATCCTGTGTGATACTATCTGCTGAGCTGTGTATCTAATCCTCTCCTGTGTGATACTGTCTGCTGAGCTGTGTATCTAATCCTCTCCTGTGTGATACTGTCAGCTGAGCTGTGTATCTAATCCTCTCCTGTGTGATACTGTCTGCTGAGCCGTGTATCTAATCCTGTCCTGTGTGATACTGTCTGATGAGCTATGTATCTAATCCTCTCCTGTGTGATACTGTCTGCTGAGCTGTGTATCTAATCCTGTCCTGTGTGATACTGTCTGATGAGCTATGTATCTAATCCTCTCCTGTGCGATACTGTCTGATGAGCCGTGTATCTAATCCTCTCCTGTGTGATACTGTCTGCTGAGCTGTGCATCTAATCCTATCCTGTGTGATACTATCTGTTGAGCAGTGTATCTAATCCTCTCCTGTGTGATACTGTCTGCTGAGCCGTGTATCTAATCCTCTCCTGTGTGATACTGTCTGCTGAGCTGTGTATCTAATCCTCTCCTGTGTGATACTGTCTGCTGAGCCGTGTATCTAATTCTATGCTGTGTGATACTGTCTGCTGAGTTGTGTATCTAATCCTATACTGTGTGATACTGTCTGCTGAGCAGTGTATCTAATTCTATCCTGTGTGATACCATCTGCTGAGCTGTGTATCTAATCCTCTCCTGTGTGATACTGTCTGCTGAGCTGTGTATCTAATTCTATGCTGTGTGATACTGTCTGCTGAGCCGTGTATCTAATCCTCTCCTGTGTGATACTATCTGCTGAGCTGTGTATCAAATCCTCTCCTGTGTGATACTGTCTGCTGAACCGTGTATCTAATCCTGCCCTGTGTGATACTGTCTGCTGAGCAGTGTATCTAATCCTATCCTGTGTGATACCATCTGCTGAGCTGTGTATCTAATCCTGTCCTGTGTGATACTGTCTGCTGAGCTGTGTATCAAATCCTCTCCTGTGTGATACTGTCTGCTGAGCCGTGTATCTAATCCTACCCTGTGTGATACTGTCTGCTGAACCGTGTATCTAATCCTGCCCTGTGTGATACTGTCTGCTGAGCTGTGTATCTAATCCTATCCTGTGTGATACCATCTGCTGAGCCGTGTAACTAATCCTCTCCTGTGTGATACTGTCTGCTGAGCCCTGTATCTAATCATATCCTGTGTGATACCATCTGCTGAGCAGTGTATCTAAACCTATCCTGTGTGATACCAGCTGCTGAGCTGTGTATCTAATCCTATCCTTTGTGATACTGTCTGCTGAGCTGTGTATCTAATCCTTTCCTGTGTGATACCATCTGCTGAGCTGTGTATCTAATTCTCTCCTGTGTGATAATGTCTGCTGAGCCGTGTATCTAATCCTCTCCTGTGTGATACTGTCTGCTGAGCTGTGTATCTAATCCTGTCCTGTGTGATACAGTCCGCTGAGCTATGTATCTAATCCTCTCCTGTGCGATATTCTCTGCTGAGCTGTGTATCTAATCCTCTCCTGTGTGATACTGTCTGCTGAGCTGTGCATCTAATCCTATCCTGTGTGATACTATCTGCTGAGCAGTGTATCTAATCCTATCCTGTGTGATACTGTCTGCTGAGCCGTGTATCTAATCCCGCCCTGTGCGATACTGTCTGCTGAGCCGTGTATCTAATCCACTCCTGTGTGATACTGTCTGATGAACTGTGTATCTAATCCTATCCTGTGTGATACTGTCTGCTGAGCCGTGTATCTAATCCCGCCCTGTGCGATACTGTCTGCTGAGCCGTGTGTCTAATCCACTCCTGTGTGATACTATCTGCTGAGCTGTGTATCTAATCCCCTCCTGTGTGATACTGTCTGCTGAGCTGTGTATCTAATCCCCTCTTGTGTGATACTGTCTGCTGAACCGTGTATCTAATCCTATGCTGTGTGATGCTGTCTGCTGAGCCATGTATCTAATCCTCTCCTGTGTGATACTGTCTGCTGAGCTGTGTGTCTAATCCTATCCTGTGTGATACTGTCTGCTGAGCTGTGTATCTAATCCTCTCCTGTGTGATAATGTCTGCTGAGCCGTGTATCTAATCCACTCCTGTGTGATACTGTCAGCTGAGCTGTGTATCTAATCCTCTCCTGTGTGATACTATCTGCTGAGCTGTGTATCTAATCCTCTCCTGTGTCATACTGTCTGATGAGCTGTGTATCTAATCCTCTCCTGTGTGATACTGCCTACTGAGCTGTGTATCTAATCCTATCCTGTGTGATACTGTCTGCTGAGTCGTGTATCTAATCCCGCCCTGTGCGATACTGTCTGCTGAGTCGTGTATCTAATCCACTCCTGTGTGATACTGTCAGCTGAGCTGTGTATCTGATCCTCTCCTGTGTGATACTGTCTGCTGAGCCGTGTATCTAATCCTCTCCTGTGTGATACTGCCTACTGAGCTGTGCATCTAATCCTATCCTGTGTGATACCATCAGCTGAGCAGTGTATCTAATCCTATCCTGTGTGATACCATCTGCTGAGCTGTGTATCTAATCCTATCCTGTGTGATACTGTCTGCTGAGCTGTGTATCTAATCCACTCCTGTGTGATACTGTCTGCTGAGCTGTATATCTAATCCTATCCTGTGTGATACTATCTGCTGAGCTGTGTATCTAATCCTCTCCTGTGTGATACTGTCTGCTGAGCTGTGTATCTAATCCTCTCCTGTGTGATACTGTCAGCTGAGCTGTGTATCTAATCCTCTCCTGTGTGATACTGTCTGCTGAGCCGTGTATCTAATCCTGTCCTGTGTGATACTGTCTGATGAGCTATGTATCTAATCCTCTCCTGTGTGATACTGTCTGCTGAGCTGTGTATCTAATCCTGTCCTGTGTGATACTGTCTGATGAGCTATGTATCTAATCCTCTCCTGTGCGATACTGTCTGATGAGCCGTGTATCTAATCCTCTCCTGTGTGATACTGTCTGCTGAGCTGTGCATCTAATCCTATCCTGTGTGATACTATCTGTTGAGCAGTGTATCTAATCCTCTCCTGTGTGATACTGTCTGCTGAGCCGTGTATCTAATCCTCTCCTGTGTGATACTGTCTGCTGAGCTGTGTATCTAATCCTCTCCTGTGTGATACTGTCTGCTGAGCCGTGTATCTAATTCTATGCTGTGTGATACTGTCTGCTGAGTTGTGTATCTAATCCTATACTGTGTGATACTGTCTGCTGAGCAGTGTATCTAATTCTATCCTGTGTGATACCATCTGCTGAGCTGTGTATCTAATCCTCTCCTGTGTGATACTGTCTGCTGAGCTGTGTATCTAATTCTATGCTGTGTGATACTGTCTGCTGAGCCGTGTATCTAATCCTCTCCTGTGTGATACTATCTGCTGAGCTGTGTATCAAATCCTCTCCTGTGTGATACTGTCTGCTGAACCGTGTATCTAATCCTGCCCTGTGTGATACTGTCTGCTGAGCAGTGTATCTAATCCTATCCTGTGTGATACCATCTGCTGAGCTGTGTATCTAATCCTGTCCTGTGTGATACTGTCTGCTGAGCTGTGTATCAAATCCTCTCCTGTGTGATACTGTCTGCTGAGCCGTGTATCTAATCCTACCCTGTGTGATACTGTCTGCTGAACCGTGTATCTAATCCTGCCCTGTGTGATACTGTCTGCTGAGCTGTGTATCTAATCCTATCCTGTGTGATACCATCTGCTGAGCCGTGTAACTAATCCTCTCCTGTGTGATACTGTCTGCTGAGCCCTGTATCTAATCATATCCTGTGTGATACCATCTGCTGAGCAGTGTATCTAAACCTATCCTGTGTGATACCAGCTGCTGAGCTGTGTATCTAATCCTATCCTTTGTGATACTGTCTGCTGAGCTGTGTATCTAATCCTTTCCTGTGTGATACCATCTGCTGAGCTGTGTATCTAATTCTCTCCTGTGTGATAATGTCTGCTGAGCCGTGTATCTAATCCTCTCCTGTGTGATACTGTCTGCTGAGCTGTGTATCTAATCCTGTCCTGTGTGATACAGTCCGCTGAGCTATGTATCTAATCCTCTCCTGTGCGATATTCTCTGCTGAGCTGTGTATCTAATCCTCTCCTGTGTGATACTGTCTGCTGAGCTGTGCATCTAATCCTATCCTGTGTGATACTATCTGCTGAGCAGTGTATCTAATCCTATCCTGTGTGATACTGTCTGCTGAGCCGTGTATCTAATCCCGCCCTGTGCGATACTGTCTGCTGAGCCGTGTATCTAATCCACTCCTGTGTGATACTGTCTGATGAACTGTGTATCTAATCCTATCCTGTGTGATACTGTCTGCTGAGCCGTGTATCTAATCCCGCCCTGTGCGATACTGTCTGCTGAGCCGTGTGTCTAATCCACTCCTGTGTGATACTATCTGCTGAGCTTTGTATCTAATCCTGTGCTGTGTGATACTGTCAGCTGAGTTGTGTATCTAATCCTATCCTGTGTGATACCATCTGCTGAGCTGTGTATCTAATCCTTTCCTGTGTGATACTGTCAGCTGAGTTGTGTATCTAATCCTATCCTGTGTGATACCATCTGCTGAGCTGTGTATCTAATCCTTTCCTGTGTGATACTGTCTGCTGAGCTGTGTATCTAATCCTCTCCTGTGTGATACTGTCTGCTGAGCTATGTATCTAATCCTCTCCTGTGTGATACTGCTTGCTGAGCTGTGTATCTAATCCTTTCCTGTGTGATACTGCCTGCTGAGCTGTGTATCTAAGCCTATCCTGTGTGATACTGTCTGCTGAGCCATGTATATAATCCTCTACTGTGTGATACTGTCAGGTGAGCTGTGTATCTAAGCCTATCCTGTGTGATACTGTCTGCTGAGCCTTGTATATAATCCTATCCTGTGTGATATTGTCTGCTGAGCCGTGTATCTAATCCACTCCTGTGTGATACTATCTGCTGAGCTTTGTATCTAATCCTGTGCTGTGTGATACTGTCAGCTGAGTTGTGTATCTAATCCTATCCTGTGTGATACCATCTGCTGAGCTGTGTATCTAATCCTCTCCTGTGTGATACTGTCTGCTGAGCTGTGTATCAAATCCTCTCCTGTGTGATACTGACTGCTGTGCTGTGTATCTAATCCTATGCTGTGTGATACTGTCTGCTGAGCTGTGTATCTAATCCTATGCTGTGTGATACTGTCTGCTGAGCTGTATCTCTAATCCTACCCTGTGTGATACTGTCTGCTCAACCGTGTATCTAATCCTCTCCTGTGTGATACCGTCTGCTGAGCAGTGTATCTAATCCTCTCCTGTGTGATACCGGCTGCTGAGCTGTGTATCTAATCCTCTCCTGTGCGATACTGTCTGCTGAGCTGTGTATCTAATCCTCTCCTGTGTGATACTGTCAGCTGAGCTGTGTATCTAATCCTCTCCTGTGTGATACTGTCTGCTGAGCTGTGTATCTAACCCTGTCCTGTGTGATACTGTCTGATGAGCTATGTATCTAATCCTCTCCTGTGCGATACTGTCTGCTGAGCTGTGTATCTAAACCTCTCCTGTGTGATACTGTCAGCTGAGCTGTGTATCTAATCCTCTCCTGTGTGATACTGTCTGCTGAGCCGTGTATCTAATCCTGTCCTGTGTGATACTGTCTGATGAGCTATGTATCTAATCCTCTCCTGTGTGATACTGTCTGATGAGCTATGTATCTAATCCTCTCCAGTGCGATACTGTCTGATGAGCCGTGTATCTAATCCTCTCCTGTGTGATACTGTCTGCTGAGCTGTGCATCTAATCCGCTCCTGTGTGATACTATCTGCTGAGCAGTGTATCTAATCCTCTCCTGTGTGATACTGTCTGCTGAGCCGTGTATCTAATCCTCTCCTGTGTGATGCTGTCTGCTGAGCTGTGTATCTAATCCTCTCCTGTGTGATACTGTCTGCTGAGCCGTGTATCTAATCCTACCCTGTGTGATACTGTCTGCTGAACCGTGCATCTAATCCTGCCCTGTGTGATACTGTCTGCTGAGCAGTGTATCTAATTCTATCCTGTGTGATACCATCTGCTGAGCTGTGTATCTAATCTTCTCCTGTGTGATACTGTCTGCTGTGCAGTGTATCTAATCCTATCTTGTGTGATACACTGCTCAGCAGATGGTATCTAATCCTCTCCTGTGTGATACTGTCTGCTGAGCCGTGTATCTAATCCTCTACTGTGTGATACTATCTGCTGAGCAGTGTATCTAATCCTATCTTGTGTGATACCATCTGCTGAGCTGTGTATCTAATCCTCTCCTGTGTGATAATGTCTGCTGAGCCGTGTATCTAATCCTCTCCTGTGTGATACTGTCTGCTGAGCTGTGTATCTAATCCTGTCCTGTGTGATACAGTCCGCTGAGCTGTGCATCTAATCCTATCCTGTGTGATACTATCTGCTGAGCAGTGTATCTAATCCTATCCTGTGTGATACTGTCTGCTGAGCCGTGTATCTAATCCCGCCCTGTGCGATACTGTCTGCTGAGCCGTGGATCTAATCCACTCCTGTGTGATACTGTCTGCTGAGCTGTGTATCTAATCCCGCCCTGTGCGATACTGTCTGCTGAGCCGTGTATCTAATCCACTTCTGTGTGATACTGTCTGATGAACTGTGTATCTAATCCTATCCTGTGTGATACTGTCTGCTGAGCCGTGTATCTAATCACGCCCTGTGCGATACTGTCTGCTGAGCCGTGTATCTAATCCACTCCTGTGTGATACTATCTGCTGAGCTTTGTATCTAATCCTGTCCTGTGTGATACAGTCCGCTGAGCTGTGTATCTAATCCTCTCCTGTGCGATATTGTCTGCTGAGCTGTGTATCTAATCCTCTCCTGTGTGATACTGTCTGCTGAGCTGTGCATCTAATCCTATCCTGTGTGATACTATCTGCTGAGCAGTGTATCTAATCCTATCCTGTGTGATACTGTCTGCTGAGCCGTGTATCTAATCCCGCCCTGTGCGATACTGTCTGCTGAGCCGTGGATCTAATCCACTCCTGTGTGATACTGTCTGCTGAGCTGTGTATCTAATCCCGCCCTGTGCGATACTGTCTGCTGAGCCGTGTATCTAATCCACTTCTGTGTGATACTGTCTGATGAACTGTGTATCTAATCCTATCCTGTGTGATACTGTCTGCTGAGCCGTGTATCTAATCCCGCCCTGTGCGATACTGTCTGCTGAGCCGTGTATCTAATCCACTCCTGTGTGATACTATCTGCTGAGCTTTGTATCTAATCCTGTGCTGTGTGATACTGTCAGCTGAGTTGTGTATCTAATCCTATCCTGTGTGATACCATCTGCTGAGCTGTGTATCTAATCCTTTCCTGTGTGTTACTGTCTGCTGAGCTGTGTATCTAATCCTCTCCTGTGTGATACAGTCTGCTGAGCCGTGTATCTAATCCTCTCCTGTGTGATACTGTCTGCTGAGCTATGTATCTAATCCTCTCCTGTGTGATACTGTTTGCTGAGCTGTGTATCTAATCCTTTCCTGTGTGATACTGCCTGCTGAGCTGTGTATCTAAGCCTATCCTGTGTGATACTGTCTGCTGAGCCATGTATATAATCCTCTACTGTGTGGTACTGTCAGGTGAGCTGTGTATCTAATCCTCTCCTGTGTGATATTGTCAGCTGAGCTGTGTATCTAATCCTGTCCTGTGTGATACTGTCTGCTGAGCAGTGTATCTAATTCCATCCTGTTTGATACCATCTGCTGATCCGTGTATCTAATCCTCTCCTGTGTGATACTGTCTTCTGAGCTGTGTATCAAATCCTCTCCTGTGTGATACTGACTGCTGTGCTGTGTATCTAATCCTATGCTGTGTGATACTGTCTGCTGAGCTGTGTATCTAATCCTATGCTGTGTGATACTGTCTGCTGAGCTGTATCTCTAATCCTATGCTGTGTGATACTGTCTGCTCAACCGTGTATCTAATCCTCTCCTGTGTGATACCGTCTGCTGAGCAGTGTATCTAATCCTCTCCTGTGTGATACCGGCTGCTGAGCTGTGTATCTAATCCTCTCCTGTGCGATACTCTCTGCTGAGCTGTGTATCTAATCCTTTCCTGTGTGATACTGTGTGTTGAGCTGTGTATGTAATCCTCTGTGTGATACTGTCTGATGAGCTGTGTATCTAATCCTATCCTGTGTGATACTGTCTGCTGAGCCGTGTATCTAATCCCGCCCTGTGCGATACTGTCTGCTGAGCCGTGTATCTAATCCACCCGTGTGATAGTCTGCTGAGCTGTGTATCTAATCCTATGCTGTGTGATACTGTCTGCTGAGCTGTGTATCTAATCCTCTCCTGCGTGATACTGTCTGATGAACTGTGTTTCTAATCCTCTCCTGTGTGATACTGTCTGCTGAGCTGTGTATCTAATCCTCTCCTGTGTGATACTGTCTGCTGAGCTGTGTATCTAATCCTCGCCTGTGTGATACTGTCAGCTGAGCTGTGTATCTAATCCTCTCCTGTGTGATACTGTCTGCTGAGCTGTGTATCTAATCCTCTCCTGTGTGATACCGTCTGCTGAGCCGTGTATCTAATCCTCTCCTGTGTGATACTGTCTGCTGAGCTATGTATCTAAGCCTCTCCTGTGTGATACTGTTTGCTGAGCTGTGTATCTAATCCTTTCCTGTGTGATACTGCCTGCTGAGCTGTGTATCTAAGCCTATCCTGTGTGATACTGTCTGCTGAGCCATGTATATAATCCTCTACTGTGTGGTACTGTAAGGTGAACTGTGCATCTAATCCTCTCCTGTGTGATACTGTCTGCTGAGCTGTGTATCTAATCCTCTCCTGTGTGATACTGTCTGCTGAGCTGTGTATCTAATCCTCTCCTGTGTGATACTGTCTGATGAGCTGTGTATCTAATCCTCTCCTGTGTGACTCTGTCTGCTGAGCCGTGTATCTAATCCTCTCCTGTGTGATACTGTGTGCTGAGATGTGTATCTTATCCTATCTTGTGTGATACCATCTGCTGAGTCGTGTATCTAATCCCGCCCTGTGCGATACTGTCTGCTGAGCCGTGTATCTAATCCACTCCTGTGTGATAATGTCTGATGAACTGTGTATCTAATCCTCTCCTGTGTGATACTGTCTGCTGAGCTGTGTATCTAATCCTCTCCTGTGTGATACTGTCTGCTGAGCTGTGTATCTAATCCTCTCCTTTGTGATACTGTCTGCTGAGCTGTGTATCTAATCTTGTCCTGTGTGATACCGTCTGCTGAGCTATGCATCTAATCCTGTCCTGTGTGATACCGTCTGCTGAGCAGTGTATCTAATCTTATCCTGTGATACTGTCTGCGGAGCTGTGTATCCAATCCCCTCCTGTGTGATTCTGTCTGCTGAGAAGTGTATCTAATCCTATGCTGTGTGATACTGTCTGCTGAGCTGTGTATCTAATCCTATGCTGTGTATCTAATCATCTCCTGTGTGATAATGTCTGCTGAGCCGTGTATCTAATCCTATCCTGTGTGATACTGTCAGCTGAGCTGTGTATCTAATCCTAATCTGTGTAATACCATCTGCTGAGCAGTGTATCTAATCCTATCCTGTGTGATACTGTCTGCTGAGCTGTGTATCTAATCCTCTCCTGTGTGATACTGTCTGCTGAGCCGTGTATCTAATCCTCTCCTGTGTGATACTGTGTGCTGAGCTGTGTATCTAATCCTCTCCTGTGCGTTACTGTCTGCTGAGCTCTGTATCTAATCCTCTCCTGTGTGATACTGTCTGATGAACTGTGTATCTAATCCTGTCCTATGTGATACTGTCAGCTGAGCTGTGTATCTAATCCTCTCCTGTGTGATACTGTCTGCTGTGTCATATATCTAATACCGCCCTGTGCGATACTGTCTGCTGAGCCGTGTATCTAATCCACTCCTGTGTGAAACTGTCTGATGAACTGTGTATCTAATCCTGTCCTATGTGATACTGTCAGCTGAGCTGTGCATCTAATCCTGTCCTGTGATACCGTCTGCTGAGCTATGTATCTAATCCTTTCCTGTGTGATACTGTCTGCTGAGCTGTGTATCTAATCCTCTCCTGTGCGATACTGTCTGCTGAGCCGTGTATCTAATCCTCTCCTGTGCGATACTGTCTGCTGAGCAGTGTGTCTAATCCTTTCCTGTGCGATACTGTCTGCTGAGCTGTGTATCTAATCCTCTCCTGTGTGATACTGTCTGCTGAGCAGTGTATCTAATCTTATACTGTGTGATACTGTCTCCTGAGCTGTGTATCTAATGCCCTCCTGTGTGATACTGTCTGCTGAGCTGTGTATCTAATCCTCTCCTGTGTGATACTGTCTGCTGAGCCGTGTATCTAATCCTATGCTGTGTGATAGTCTGCTGAGCAGTGTATCTAATCTTATACTGTGTGATACTGTCTGCTGAGCTGTGTATCTAATCCCCTCCTGTGTGATACTGTCTGATGAGCTGTGTATCTAATCCTCTCCTGTGTGATACTGTCTGCTGAGCTGTGTGTCTAATCCTATCCTGTGTGATACTGTCTGCTGAGCCGTGTATCTAATCCTCTCCTGTGTGATACTGTCTGCTGAGCCGTGTATCTAATCCTCTCCTGTGTGATACTGTGTGCTGAGCTGTGTATCTAATCCTCTCCTGTGCGTTACTGTCTGCTGAGCTGTGTATCTAATCCTCTCCTGTGTGATACTGTCTGCTGAGCCGTGTATCTAATCCCATCCTGTGTGATACTGTCTGCTGAGCTGTGTATCTAATCATGTAATGTGTGATACTGTCTGCTGAGCTGTGTATCTAATCGTCTCCTGTGTGATACTGTCTGATGAACTGTGTATCTAATCCTATCTTTCGTGATACTGTCTGCTGAGCCGTGTATCTAATCCACTCCTGTGTGATACTGTCTGATGAACTGTGTATCTAATCCTGTCCTATGTGATACTGTCAGCTGAGCTGTGTATCTAATCCTCTCCTGTGTGATACTGTCTGCTGAGCTGTGCATCTAATCCTGTCCTGTGTGATACCGTCTGCTGAGCTATGTATCTAATCCTTTCCTGTGTGATACCATCTGCTGAGCTGTGTATCTAATCCTCTCCTGTGTGATACTGTCTGTGGAGCCGTGTATCTAATCCTCTCCTGTGCGATACCGTCTGCTGAGCTGTGTATCTAATCCTCTCCTGTGCGATACTGTCTGCTGAGCTGTGTATCTAATCCTCTCTTGTGTGATACTGTCTGCTGAGCAGTGTATCTAATCTTATACTGTGTGATACTGTCTGCTGAGCTGTGTATCTAATCCTCTCCTGTGTGATACTGTCTGCTGAGCTGTGTATCTAATCCTCTCCTGTGTGATACTGTCTGCTGAGCCGTGTATCTAATCCAATGCTGTGATAATCTGCTGAGCAGTGTATCTAATCTTATACTGTGTGATACTGTCTTCTGAGCTGTGTATCTAATCCCCTCCTGTTTGATACTGTCTGCTGAGCTGTGTATCTAATCCTCTCCTGTGTGATACTGTCTGCTGAGCAGTGTATCTAATCTTATACTGTGTGGTACTGTCTGCTGAGCTGTGTATCTAATCCCCTTCTGTGTGATACTGTCTGCTGAGCCGTGTATCTAATCCTCTCCTGTGTGATACTGTCTGCTGAGCTATGTATCTAATCCTGTCCTGTGTGATACTGTCTGCTGAGCTGT
This sequence comes from Phyllobates terribilis, assembly GCF_046119375.1. NCBI lineage: Eukaryota > Metazoa > Chordata > Amphibia > Anura > Dendrobatidae > Phyllobates > Phyllobates terribilis. The sequence goes on from NW_027362823.1 coordinate 5,898,007, forward strand.
GTATGTATCTAATCCCCTCCTGTGTGATAATGTCTGCTGAGCTGTGTATCTAATCCTCTCCTGTGTGATAATGTCTGCTGAGCTGTGTATCTAATCCTGTCCTGTGTGATACCGTCTGCTGAGCTGTGTATCTAATCCTATCCTGTGTGATACTATCTGCTGAGCCGTGTATCTAATCCTCTCCTGTGTGATACTATCTGCTGAGCTGTGTATCTAATCCTACCCTGTATGATACTGTCTGCTGAGCCGTGTATCTAATCCTCTCCTGTGTCATACTGTCTGCTGAGCCGTGTATCTAATCCTCTCCTGTGTGATACTGTCTGCTGAGCTATGTATCTAATCCTCTCCTGTGTGATACTGTCTGCTGAGCCGTGTATCTAATCCTCTCCTGTGTCATACTGTCTGCTGAGCCGTGTATCTAATCCTCTCCTGTGTGATACTGTCTGCTGAGCTGTATCTCTAATCCTCTCCTGTGTGATACCATCTGCTGAGTCGTGTATCTAATCCTCTCCTGTGTGATACTGTCTGCTGAGCCGTGTATCTAATCCTCTCCTGTGTGATACTGTCTGCTGAGCCGTGTATCTAATCCTCTCCTGTGTGATACTGTCTACTGAGCATTGTATCTAATCCTCTCCTGTGTGATACTGTCTGCTGAGCAGTGTTTCTAATCCTCTCCTGTGTGATACTGTGTGCTGAGCCGTGTATCTAATCCTCTCCTGTGTGATACTGTCTGCTGAGCTGTGTATCTAATCTTCTCCTGTGTGATACTGTCTGCTGAGATGTGTATCTAATCTTCTCCTGTGTGATACTGTCTGCTGAGCTGTGTATCTAATCCTATTCGGTGTGATACTGTCTGCTGAGCTGTGTATCTAATCCTATTCGGTGTGATACTGTCTGCTGAGCTGTGTATCTAATCCTATCCGGTGTGATACTGTCTGCTGAGCTGTGTATCTAATCCTATCCGGTGTGATACTGTCTGCTGAGCTGTGTATCTAATCCTACCCTGTATGATACTGTCTGCTGAGCCGTGTATCTAATCCTCTCCTGTGTCATACTGTCTGCTGAGCCGTGTATCTAATCCTCTCCTGTGTGATACTGTCTGCTGAGCTGTGTATCTAATCCTCTCCTGTGTGATACTGTCTGCTGAGCCGTGTATCTAATCCTCTCCTGTGTCATACTGTCTGCTGAGCCGTGTATCTAATCCTCTCCTGTGTGATACTGTCTGCTGAGCTGTATCTCTAATCCTCTCCTGTGTGATACCATCTGCTGAGCCATGTATCTAATCCTCTCCTGTGTGATACTGTCTGCTGAGCCGTGTATCTAATCCTCTCCTGTGTGATACTGTCTGCTGAGCATTGTATCTAATCCTCTCCTGTGTGATACTGTCTGCTGAGCAGTGTTTCTAATCCTCTCCTGTGTGATACTGTCTGCTGAGCTGTGTATCTAATCTTCTCCTGTGTGATACTGTCTGCTGAGCTGTGTATCTAATCCTATTCGGTGTGATACTGTCTGCTGAGCTGTGTATCTAATCCTATTCGGTGTGATACTGTCTGCTGAGCTGTGTATCTAATCCTATCCGGTGTGATACTGTCTGCTGAGCTGTGTATCTAATCCTATTCGGTGTGATACTGTCTGCTGAGCTGTGTATCTAATCCTACCCTGTATGATACTGTCTGCTGAGCCGTGTATCTAATCCTCTCCTGTGTCATACTGTCTGCTGAGCCGTGTATCTAATCCTCTCCTGTGTGATACTGTCTGCTGAGCTGTGTATCTAATCCTCTCCTGTGTGATACTGTCTGCTGAGCCGTGTATCTAATCCTCTCCTGTGTCATACTGTCTGCTGAGCCGTGTATCTAATCCTCTCCTGTGTGATACTGTCTGCTGAGCTGTATCTCTAATCCTCTCCTGTGTGATACCATCTGCTGAGCCATGTATCTAATCCTCTCCTGTGTGATACTGTCTGCTGAGCCGTGTATCTAATCCTCTCCTGTGTGATACTGTCTGCTGAGCATTGTATCTAATCCTCTCCTGTGTGATACTGTCTGCTGAGCAGTGTTTCTAATCCTCTCCTGTGTGATACTGTCTGCTGAGCTGTGTATCTAATCTTCTCCTGTGTGATACTGTCTGCTGAGCTGTGTATCTAATCCTATTCGGTGTGATACTGTCTGCTGAGCTGTGTATCTAATCCTATTCGGTGTGATACTGTCTGCTGAGCTGTGTATCTAATCCTATCCGGTGTGATACTGTCTGCTGAGCTGTGTATCTAATCCTATTCGGTGTGATACTGTCTGCTGAGCTGTGTATCTAATCCTATCCGGTGTGATACTGTCTGCTGAGCAGTGTTTCTAATCCTCTCCTGTGTGATACTGTCTGCTGAGCGGTGTAACTAATCCTCTCCTGTGTGATACTGTGTGCTGAGCTGTGTATCTAATCCCATCCTGTGTGATACTGTCTGCTGAGCTGTGTATCTAATCATGTAATGTGTGATACTGTCTGCTGAGCTGTGTATCTAATCGTCTCCTGTGTGATACTGTCTGATGAACTGTGTATCTAATCCTCTCCTGTGTGACACTGTCTGATGAACTGTGTATCTAATCCCGTCCTATGTGATACTGTCAGCTGAGCTGTGTAACTAATCCTCTCCTGTGTGATACTGTCTGCTGAACCCTGTATCTAATCATATCCTGTGTGATACCATCTGCTGAGCAGTGTATCTAAACCTATCCTGTGTGATACCAGCTGCTGAGCTGTGTATCTAATCCTATCCTTTGTGATACTGTCTGCTGAGCTGTGTATCTAATCCTCTCCTGTGTGATACTATCTGCTGAGCAGTGTATCTAATCCTCTCCTGTGTGATACTGTCTGCTGAGCCGTGTATCTAATCCTCTACTGTGTGATACTATCTGCTGAGCAGTGTATCTAATCCTATCTTGTGTGATACCATCTGTTGAGCTGTGTATCTAATCCTCTCCTGTGTGATAATGTCTGCTGAGCCGTGTATCTAATCCTCTCCTGTGTGATACTGTCTGCTGAGCTGTGTATCTAATCCTGTCCTGTGTGATACAGTCCGCTGAGCTATGTATCTAATCCTGTCCTGTGTGATACAGTCCGCTGAGCTGTGTATCTAATCCTCTCCTGTGCGATATTGTCTGCTGAGCTGTGTATCTAATCCTCTCCTGTGTGATACTGTCTGCTGAGCTGAGCATCTAATCCTATCTGTGTGATACTATCTGCTGAGCAGTGTATCTAATCCTATCCTGTGTGATACTGTCTGCTGAGCCGTGTATCTAATCCCGCCCTGTGCGATACTGTCTGCTGAGCCGTGGATCTAATCCACTCCTGTGTGATACTGTCTGCTGAGCTGTGTATCTAATCCCGCCCTGTGCGATACTGTCTGCTGAGCCGTGTATCTAATCCACTCCTGTGTGATACTGTCTGATGAACTGTGTATCTAATCCTATCCTGTGTGATACTGTCTGCTGAGCCGTGTATCTAATCCCGCCCTGTGCGATACTGTCTGCTGAGCCGTGTATCTAATCCACTCCTGTGTGATACTATCTGCTGAGCTTTGTATCTAATCCTGTGCTGTGTGATACTGTCAGCTGAGTTGTGTATCTAATCCTATCCTGTGTGATACCATCTGCTGAGCTGTGTATCTAATCCTTTCCTGTGTGTTACTGTTTGCTGAGCTGTGTATCTAATCCTCTCCTGTGTGATACCGTCTGCTGAGCCGTGTATCTAATCCTCTCCTGTGTGATACTGTCTGCTGAGCTATGTATCTAATCCTCTCCTGTGTGATACTGTTTGCTGAGCTGTGTATCTAATCCTTTCCTGTGTGATACTGCCTGCTGAGCTGTGTATCTAAGCCTATCCTGTGTGATACTGTCTGCTGAGCCATGTATATAATCCTCTACTGTGTGATACTGTCAGGTGAGCTGTGTATCTAATCCTCTCCTGTGTGATATTGTCAGCTGAGCTGTGTATCTAATCCTGTCCTGTGTGATACTGTCTGCTGAGCAGTGTATCTAATTCCATCCTGTTTGATACCATCTGCTGATCCGTGTATCTAATCCTCTCCTGTGTGATACTGTCTGCTGAGCTGTGTATCAAATCCTCTCCTGTGTGATACTGTCTGCTGAGCCGTGCATCTAATCCTGTCCTGTGTGATGCCGTCTGCTGAGCAGTGTATCTAATCCTATCCGGTGTGATACTGTCTGCTGAGCTGTGTATCTAATCCTATGCTGTGTGATACTGTCTGCTCAACCGTGTATCTAATCCTCTCCTGTGTGATACCGTCTGCTGAGCAGTGTATCTAATCCTCTCCTGTGTGATACCGGCTGCTGAGCTGTGTATCTAATCCTCTCCTGTGCGATACTCTCTGCTGAGCTGTGTATCTAATCCTTTCCTGTGTGATACTGTGTGTTGAGCTGTGTATGTAATCCTCTGTGTGATACTGTCTGATGAGCTGTGTATCTAATCCTCTCCTGTGTGATACTGTCTACTGAGCTGTGTATCTAATCCTCTCCTGTGTGATACTGTCTGATGAACTGTGTATCTAATCCTATCCTGTGTGATACTGTCTGCTGAGCCGTGTATCTAATCCCGCCCTGTGCGATACTGTCTGCTGAGCCGTGTATCTAATCCACTCCTGTGTGATACTGTCTGCTGAGCTGTGTATCTAATCCTCTCGTGTGATACAGTCTGCTGAGCTGTGTATCTAATCCTATGCTGTGTGATACTGTCTGCTGAGCTGTGTATCTAATCCTCTCCTGCGTGATACTGTCTGATGAACTGTGTTTCTAATCCTCTCCTGTGTGATACTGTCTGCTGAGCTGTGTATCTAATCCTCTACTGTGTGATACTGTCTGCTGAGCTGTGTATCTAATCCTCTCCTGTGTGATACTGTCAGCTGAGCTGTGTATCTAATCCTCTCCTGTGTGATACTGTCTGCTGAGCTGTGTATCTAATCCTCTCCTGTGTGATACTGTCTGCTGAGCTGTGTATCTAATCCTCTCCTGTGTGATACTGTCTGATGAGCTGTGTATCTAATCCTCTCCTGTGTGACTCTGTCTGCTGAGCCGTGTATCTAATCCTCTCCTGTGTGATACTGTGTGCTGAGATGTGTATCTTATCCTATCCTGTGTGATACTGTCTGATGAACTGTGTATCTAATCCTATCTTGTGTGATACCATCTGCTGAGTCGTGTATCTAATCCCGCCCTGTGCGATACTGTCTGCTGAGCCGTGTATCTAATCCACTTCTGTGTGATACTGTCTGATGAACTGTGTATCTAATCCTCTCCTGTGTGATACTGTCTGCTGAGCTGTGTATCTAATCCTCTCCTGTGTGATACTGTCTGCTGAGCTGTTTATCTAATCCTCTCCTTTGTGATACTGTCTGCTGAGCTGTGTATCTAATCTTGTCCTGTGTGATACCGTCTGCTGAGCTATGCATCTAATCCTGTCCTGTGTGATACCGTCTGCTGGGCAGTGTATCTAATCTTATCCTGTGATACTGTCTGCTGAGCTGTGTATCTAATCTTGTCCTGTGTGATACCGTCTGCTGAGCTATGCATCTAATCCTGTCCTGTGTGATACCGTCTGCTGGGCAGTGTATCTAATCTTATCCTGTGATACTGTCTGCTGAGCTGTGTATCTAATCCCCTCCTGTGTGATTCTGTCTGATGAGAAGTGTATCTAATCCTATGCTGTGTGATACTGTCTGCTGAGCTGTGTATCTAATCCTATGCTGTGTATCTAATCATCTTCTGTGTGATAATGTCTTCTGAGCCGTGTATCTAATCCTATCCTGTGTGATACTGTCAGCTGAGCTGTGTATCTAATCCTATCCTGTGTAATACCATCTGCTGAGCAGTGTATCTAATCCTATCCTGTGTGATACTGTCTGCTGAGCTGTGTATCTAATCCTCTCCTGTGTGATACTGTCTGCTGAGCCGTGTATCTAATCCTCTCCTGTGTGATACTTTGTGCTGAGCTGTGTATCTAATCCTCTCCTGTGCGTTACTGTCTGCTGAGCTGTGTATCTAATCCTCTCCTGTGTGATACTGTCTGATGAACTGTGTATCTAATCCTGTCCTATGTGATACTGTCAGCTGAGCTGTGTATCTAATCCTCTCCTGTGTGATACTGTCTGCTGAGCTGTGCATCTAATCCTGTCCTGTGTGATACCGTCTGCTGAGCTATGTATCTAATCCTTTCCTGTGTGATACTGTCTGCTGAGCTGTGTATATAATCCTCTCCTGTGCGATACTGTCTGCTGAGCCGTGTATCTAATCCTCTCCTGTGCGATACCGTCTGCTGAGCAGTGTGTCTAATCCTTTCCTGTGCGATACTGTCTGCTGAGCTGTGTATCTAATCCTCTCCTGTGTGATACTGTCTGCTGAGCAGTGTATCTAATCTTATACTGTGTGATACTGTCTCCTGAGCTGTGTATCTAATCCCCTCCTGTGTGATACTGTCTGCTGAGCTGTGTATCTAATCCTCTCCTGTGTGATACTGTCTGCTGAGCCGTGTATCTAATCCTATGCTGTGTGATAGTCTGCTGAGCAGTGTATCTAATCTTATACTGTGTGATACTGTCTGCTGAGCTGTGTATCTAATCCTCTCCTGCGTGATACTGTCTGCTGAGCTGTGTATCTAATCCCCTCCTGTGTGATACTGTCTGCTGAGCTGTGTATCTAATCCTCTCCTGTGTGATACTGTCTGCTGAGCTGTGTGTCTAATCCTATCCTGTGTGATACTGTCTGCTGAGCCGTGTATCTAATCCTCTCCTGTGTGATACTGTCTGCTAAGCCGTGTATCTAATCCTATCCTGTGTGATACTATCTGCAGAGCAGTGTATCTAATCCTATCCTGTGTGATACTGTCTGCTGAGCTGTGTATCTAATATCTAATCCTCTCCTGTGTGATACTGTCTGCTGAGCCGTGTATCTAATCCTCTCCTGTGTGATACTGTGTGCTGAGCTGTGTATCTAATCCTCTCCTGTGCGTTACTGTCTGCTGAGCTGTGAATCTAATCCTCTACTGTGTGATACTGTCTGCTGAGCCGTGTATCTAATCCCATCCTGTGTGATACTGTCTGCTGAGCTGTGTATCTAATCATGTAATGTGTGATACTGTCTGCTGAGCTGTGTATCTAATCGTCTCCTGTGTGATACTGTCTGATGAACTGTGTATCTAATCCTATCTTTCGTGATACTGTCTGCTGAGCCGTGTATCTAATCCACTCCTGTGTGATACTGTCTGATGAACTGTGTATCTAATCCTGTCCTATGTGATACTGTCAGCTGAGCTGTGTATCTAATCCTCTCCTGTGTGATACTGTCTGCTGAGCTGTGCATCTAATCCTGTCCTGTGTGATACCGTCTGCTGAGATATGTATCTAATCCTTTCCTGTGTGATACCATCTGCTGAGCTGTGTATCTAATCCTCTCCTGTGTGATACTGTCTGTGGAGCCGTGTATCTAATCCTCTCCTGTGCGATACCGTCTGCTGAGCTGTGTATCTAATCCTCTCCTGTGCGATACTGTCTGCTGAGCTGTGTATCTAATCCTCTCCTGTGTGATACTGTCTGCTGAGCTATGTATCTAATCCTCTCCTGTGCGATACCGTCTGCTGAGCTGTGTATCTAATCTTATACTGTGTGATACTGTCTGCTGAGCTGTGTATCTAGTCCTCTCCTGTGTGATACTGTCTGCTGAGCTGTGTATCTAATCCTCTCCTGTGTGATACTGTCTGCTGAGCCGTGTATCTAATCCTATGCTGTGATAATCTGCTGAGCAGTGTATCTAATCTTATACTGTGTGATACTGTCTTCTGAGCGGTGTATCTAATCCTCTCCTGTTTGATACTGTCTGCTGAGCTGTGTATCTAATCCTCTCCTGTGTGATACTGTCTGCTGAGCAGTGTATCTAATCTTATACTGTGTGGTACTGTCTGCTGAGCTGTGTATCTAATCCCCTCCTGTGTGATACTGTCTGCTGAGCCGTGTATCTAATCCTCTCCTGTGTGATACCGTCTGCTGAGCTATGTATCTAATCCTGTCCTGTGTGATACTGTCTGCTGAGCTGTGTATCTAATCCTCTCCTGTGTGATAATGTCTGCTGAGCTGTGTATCTAATCCTGTCCTGTGTGATACCGTCTGCTGAGCTGTGTATCTATTCCTATCCTGTGTGATACTATCTGCTGAGCCGTGTATCTAATCCTCTCCTGTGTGATACTGTCTGCTGAGCTATGTATCTAATCCTACCCTGTATGATACTGTCTGCTGAGCCGTGTATCTAATCCTCTCCTGTGTCATACTGTCTGCTGAGCCGTGTATCTAATCCTCTCCCGTGTGATACTGTCTGCTGAGCTATGTATCTAATCCTCTCCTGTGTGATACTGTCTGCTGAGCCGTGTATCTAATCCTCTCCTGTGTCATACCATCTGCTGAGCCGTTTATCTAATCCTTTCCTGTGTGATACCATCTGCTGAGCCGTGTATCTAATCCTCTCCTGTGTGATACTGTCTGCTGAGCCGTGTATCTAATCCTCTCCTGTGTGATACTGTCTGCTGAGCCGTGTATCTAATCCTCTCCTGTGTGATACTGTCTACTGAGCATTGTATCTAATCCTCTCCTGTGTGATACTGTCTGCTGAGCAGTTTCTAATCCTCTCCTGTGTGATACTGTCTGCTGAGCCGTGTATCTAATCCTCTCCTGTGTGATACTGTGTGCTGAGCTGTGTATCTAATCCCATCCTGTGTGATACTGTCTGCTGAGCTGTGTATCTAATCATGTAATGTGTGATACTGTCTGCTGAGCTGTGTATCTAATCGTCTCCTGTGTGATACTGTCTGATGAACTGTGTATCTAATCCTATCTTTCGTGATACTGTCTGCTGAGCCGTGTATCTAATCCACTCCTGTGTGATACTGTCTGATGAACTGTGTATCTAATCCCGTCCTATGTGATACTGTCAGCTGAGCTGTGTATCTAATCCTCTCCTGTGTGATACTGTCTGCTGAGCTGTGCATCTAATCCTGTCCTGTGTGATACCGTCTGCTGAGCTATGTATCTAATCCTTTCCTGTGTGATACCATCTGCTGAGCTGTGTATCTAATCCTCTCCTGTGTGATACTGTCTGTGGAGCCGTGTATCTAATCCTCTCATGTGCGATACCGTCTGCTGAGCTGTGTATCTAATCCTCTCCTGTGCGATACTGTCTGCTGAGCTGTGTATCTAATCCTCTCCTGTGTGATACTGTCTGCTGAGCAGTGTATCTAATCTTATACTGTGTGATACTGTCTGATGAGCTGTGTATCTAATCCTCTCCTGTGTGATACTGTCTGCTGAGCCGTGTATCTAATCCTATGCTGTGATAATCTGCTGAGCAGTGTATCTAATCTTATACTGTGTGATACTGTCTTCTGAGCTGTGTATCTAATCCCCTCCTGTTTGATACTGTCTGCTGAGCTGTGTATCTAATCCTCTCCTGTGTGATACTGTCTGCTGAGCAGTGTATCTAATCTTATACTGTGTGGTACTGTCTGCTGAGCTGTGTATCTAATCCCCTCCTGTGTGATACTGTCTGCTGAGCCGTGTATCTAATCCTCTCCTGTGTGATACCGTCTGCTGAGCTATGTATCTAATCCTGTCCTGTGTGATACTGTCTGCTGAGCTGTGTATGTATCTAATCCCCTCCTGTGTGATAATGTCTGCTGAGCTGTGTATCTAATCCTCTCCTGTGCGATACTGTCTGCTGAGCTGTGTATCTAATCCTCTCCTGTGTGATACTGTCTGCTGAGCAGTGTATCTAATCTTATATTGTGTGATACTGTCTGCTGAGCTGTGTATCTAATCCTCTCCTGTGTGATACTGTCTGCTGAGCTGTGTATCTAATCCTCTCCTGTGTGATACTGTCTGCTGAGCCGTGTATCTAATCCTATGCTGTGATAATCTGCTGAGCAGTGTATCTAATCTTATACTGTGTGATACTGTCTTCTGAGCTGTGTATCTAATCCCCTCCTGTTTGATACTGTCTGCTGAGCTGTGTATCTAATCCTCTCCTGTGTGATACTGTCTGCTGAGCAGTGTATCTGATGTTATACTGTGTGGTACTGTCTGCTGAGCTGTGTATCTAATCCCCTCCTGTGTGATACTGTCTGCTGAGCCGTGTATCTAATCCTCTCCTGTGTGATACCGTCTGCTGAGCTATGTATGTAATCCTGTCCTGTGTGATACTGTCTGCTGAGCTGTGTATGTATCTAATCCCCTCCTATGTGATAATGTCTGCTGAGCTGTGTATCTAATCCTCTACTGTGTGATAATGTCTGCTGAGCTGTGTATCTAATCCTGTCCTGTATGATACCGTCTGCTGAGCTGTGTATCTAATCCTATCCTGTGTGATACTATCTGCTGAGCCGTGTATCTAATCCTCTCCTGTGTGATACTGTCTGCTGAGCTGTGTATCTAATCCTACCCTGTATGATACTGTCTGCTGAGCCGTGTATCTAATCCTCTCCTGTGTCATACTGTCTGCTGAGCCGTGTATCTAATCCTCTCCTGTGTGATACTGTCTGCTGAGCTATGTATCTAATCCTCTCCTGTGTGATACTGTCTGCTGAGCCGTGTATCTAATCCTGTCCTGTGTCATACTGTCTGCTGAGCCGTGTATCTAATCCTCTCCTGTGTGATACTGTCTGCTGAGCTGTATCTCTAATCCTCTCCTGTGTGATACCATCTGCTGAGCCGTGTATCTAATCCTCTCCTGTGTGATACTGTCTGCTGAGCCGTGTATCTAATCCTCTCCTGTGTGATACTGTCTACTGAGCATTGTATCTAATCCTCTCCTGTGTGATACTGTCTGCTGAGCAGTGTTTCTAATCCTCTCCTGTGTCATACTGTCTGCTGAGCCGTGTATCTAATCCTCTCCTGTGTGATACGGTCTGCTGAGCTGTATCTCTAATCCTCTCCTGTGTGATACTGTCTGCTGAGCTGTGTATCTAATCCTACCCTGTATGATACTGTCTGCTGAGCCGTGTATCTAATCCTCTCCTGTGTCATACTGTCTGCTGAGCCGTGTATCTAATCCTCTCCTGTGTGATACTGTCTGCTGAGCTGTGTATCTAATCCTCTCCTGTGTGATACTGTCTGCTGAGCCGTGTATCTAATCCTCTCCAGTGTCATACTGTCTGCTGAGCCGTGTATCTAATCCTCTCCTGTGTGATACTGTCTGCTGAGCCGTGTATCTAATCCTCTCCTGTGTGATACTGTCTGCTGAGCCTTGTATCTAATCCTCTCCTGTGTGATACTGTCTGCTGAGCTGTGTATCTAATCTTCTCCTATGTGATACTGTCTGCTGAGCTGTGTATCTAATCTTCTCCTGTGTGATACTGTCTGCTGAGCTGTGTATCTAATCCTATTCGGTGTGATACTGTCTGCTGAGCTGTGTATCTAATCCTATTCGGTGTGATACTGTCTGCTGAGCTGTGTATCTAATCCTATCCGGTGTGATACTGTCTGCTGAGCAGTGTTTCTAATCCTCTCCTGTGTGATACTGTCTGCTGAGCCATGTATCTAATCCTCTCCTGTGTGATACTGTGTGCTGAGCTGTGTATCTAATCCCATCCTGTGTGATACTGTCTGCTGAGCTGTGTATCTAATCATGTAATGTGTGATACTGTCTGCTGAGCTGTGTATCTAATCGTCTCCTGTGTGATACTGTCTGATGAGCCGTGTATCTAATCCTATCTTTCGTGATACTGTCTGCTGAGCCGTGTATCTAATCCACTCCTGTGTGATACTGTCTGATGAACTGTGTATCTAATCCCGTCCTATGTGATACTGTCAGCTGAGCTGTGTATCTAATCCTCTCCTGTGTGATACTGTCTGCTGAGCTGTGCATCTAATCCTGTCCTGTGTGATACCGTCTGCTGAGCTATGTATCTAATCCTTTCCTGTGTGATACCATCTGCTGAGCTGTGTATCTAATCCTCTCCTGTGTGATACTGTCTGTGGAGCCGTGTATCTAATCCTCTCCTGTGCGATACCGTCTGCTGAGCTGTGTATCTAATCCTCTCCTGTGCGATACTGTCTGCTGAGCTGTGTATCTAATCCTCTCCTGTGTGATACTGTCTGCTGAGCAGTGTATCTAATCTTATACTGTGTGATACTGTCTGCTGAGCTGTGTATCTAATCCTCTCCTGTGTGATACTGTCTGCTGAGCTGTGTATCTAATCCTCTCCTGTGTGATACTGTCTGCTGAGCCGTGTATCTAATCCTATGCTGTGATAATCTGCTGAGCAGTGTATCTAATCTTATACTGTGTGATACTGTCTTCTGAGCTGTGTATCTAATCCCCTCCTGTTTGATACTGTCTGCTGAGCTGTGTATCTAATCCTCTCCTGTGTGATACTGTCTGCTGAGCAGTGTATCTAATCTTATACTGTGTGGTACTGTCTGCTGAGCTGTGTATCTAATCCCCTCCTGTGTGATACTGTCTGCTGAGCCGTGTATCTAATCCTCTCCTGTGTGATACCGTCTGCTGAGCTATGTATCTAATCCTGTCCTGTGTGATACTGTCTGCTGAGCTGTGTATGTATCTAATCCCCTCCTGTGTGATAATGTCTGCTGAGCTGTGTATCTAATCCTCTCCTGTGTGATAATGTCTGCTGAGCTGTGTATCCAATCCTGTCCTGTATGATACCGTCTGCTGAGCTGTGTATCTAATCCTATCCTGTGTGATACTATCTGCTGAGCCGTGTATCTAATCCTCTCCTGTGTGATACTGTCTGCTGAGCTGTGTATCTAATCCTACCCTGTATGATACTGTCTGCTGAGCCGTGTATCTAATCCTCTCCTGTGTCATACTGTCTGCTGAGCCGTGTATCTAATCCTCTCCTGTGTGATACTGTCTGCTGAGCCGTGTATCTAATCCTCTCCTGTGTCATACTGTCTGCTGAGCCGTGTATCTAATCCTCTCCTGTGTGATACTGTCTGCTGAGCTGTATCTCTAATCCTCTCCTGTGTGATACCATCTGCTGAGCCGTGTATCTAATCCTCTCCTGTGTGATACTGTCTGCTGAGCCGTGTATCTAATCCTCTCCTGTGTGATACTGTCTGCTGAGCCGTGTATCTAATCCTCTCCTGTGTGATACTGTCTACTGAGCATTGTATCTAATCCTCTCCTGTGTGATACTGTCTGCTGAGCAGTGTTTCTAATCCTCTCCTGTGTCATACTGTCTGCTGAGCCGTGTATCTAATCCTCTCCTGTGTGATACTGTCTGCTGAGCTGTATCTCTAATCCTCTCCTGTGTGATACTGTCTGCTGAGCTGTGTATCTAATCCTACCCTGTATGATACTGTCTGCTGAGCCGTGTATCTAATCCTCTCCTGTGTCATACTGTCTGCTGAGCCGTGTATCTAATCCTCTCCTGTGTGATACTGTCTGCTGAGCTGTGTATCTAATCCTCTCCTGTGTGATACTGTCTGCTGAGCCGTGTATCTAATCCTCTCCTGTGTCATACTGTCTGCTGAGCCGTGTATCTAATCCTCTCCTGTGTGATACTGTCTGCTGAGCTGTATCTCTAATCCTCTCCTGTGTGATACCATCTGCTGAGCCGTGTATCTAATCCTCTCCTGTGTGATACTGTCTGCTGAGCCGTGTATCTAATCCTCTCCTGTGTGATACTGTCTGCTGAGCATTGTATCTAATCCTCTCCTGTGTGATACTGTCTGCTGAGCAGTGTTTCTAATCCTCTCCTATGTGATACTGTCTGCTGAGCTGTGTATCTAATCTTCTCCTGTGTGATACTGTCTGCTGAGCTGTGTATCTAATCCTATTCGGTGTGATACTGTCTGCTGAGCTGTGTATCTAATCCTATTCGGTGTGATACTGTCTGCTGAGCTGTGTATCTAATCCTATCCGGTGTGATACTGTCTGCTGAGCAGTGTTTCTAATCCTCTCCTGTGTCATACTGTCTGCTGAGCCGTGTATCTAATCCTCTCCTGTGTGATACTGTGTGCTGAGCTGTGTATCTAATCCCATCCTGTGTGATACTGTCTGCTGAGCTGTGTATCTAATCATGTAATGTGTGATACTGTCTGCTGAGCTGTGTATCTAATCGTCTCCTGTGTGATACTGTCTGATGAACTGTGTATCTAATCCTATCTTTCGTGATACTGTCTGCTGAGCCGTGTATCTAATCCACTCCTGTGTGATACTGTCTGATGAACTGTGTATCTAATCCCGTCCTATGTGATACTGTCAGCTGAGCTGTGTATCTAATCCTCTCCTGTGTGATACTGTCTGCTGAGCTGTGCATCTAATCCTGTCCTGTGTGATACCGTCTGCTGAGCTATGTATCTAATCCTTTCCTGTGTGATACCATCTGCTGAGCTGTGTATCTAATCCTCTCCTGTGTGATACTGTCTGTGGAGCCGTGTATCTAATCCTCTCCTGTGCGATACCGTCTGCTGAGCTGTGTATCTAATCCTCTCCTGTGCGATACTGTCTGCTGAGCAGTGTATCTAATCCTCTCCTGTGTGATACTGTCTGCTGAGCAGTGTATCTAATCTTATACTGTGTGATACTGTCTGCTGAGCTGTGTATCTAATCCTCTCCTGTGTGATACTGTCTGCTGAGCTGTGTATCTAATCCTCTCCTGTGTGATACTGTCTGCTGAGCCGTGTATCTAATCCTATGCTGTGATAATCTGCTGAGCAGTGTATCTAATCTTATACTGTGTGATACTGTCTTCTGAGCTGTGTATCTAATCCCCTCCTGTTTGATACTGTCTGCTGAGCTGTGTATCTAATCCTCTCCTGTGTGATACTGTCTGCTGAGCAGTGTATCTAATCTTATACTGTGTGGTACTGTCTGCTGAGCTGTGTATCTAATCCCCTCCTGTGTGATACTGTCTGCTGAGCCGTGTATCTAATCCTCTCCTGTGTGATACCGTCTGCTGAGCTTTGTATCTAATCCTGTCCTGTGTGATACTGTCTGCTGAGCTGTGTATGTATCTAATCCCCTTCTGTGTGATAATGTCTGCTGAGCTGTGTATCTAATCCTCTCCTGTGTGATAATGTCTGCTGAGCTGTGTATCTAATCCTGTCCTGTGTGATACCGTCTGCTGAGCCGTGTATCTAATCCTATCCTGTGTGATACTATCTGCTGAGCCGTGTATCTAATCCTCTCCTGTGTGATACTGTCTGCTGAGCTGTGTATCTAATCCTACCCTGTATGATACTGTCTGCTGAGCCGTGTATCTAATCCTCTCCTGTGTCATACTGTCTGCTGAGCCGTGTATCTAATCCTCTCCTGTGTGATACTGTCTGCTGAGCTATGTATCTAATCCTCTCCTGTGTGATACTGTCTGCTGAGCCGTGTATCTAATCCTCTCCTGTGTCATACTGTCTGCTGAGCCGTGTATCTAATCCTCTCCTGTGTGATACTGTCTGCTGAGCTGTATCTCTAATCCTCTCCTGTGTGATACCATCTGCTGAGCCGTGTATCTAATCCTCTCCTGTGTGATACTGTCTGCTGAACCGTGTATCTAATCCTCTCCTGTGTGATACTGTGTGCTGAGCAGTGTTTCTAATCCTCTCCTGTGTGATACTGTGTGCTGAGCCGTGTATCTAATCCTCTCCTGTGTGATACTGTCTGCTGAGCTGTGTATCTAATCTTCTCCTGTGTGATACTGTCTGCTGAGCTGTGTATCTAATCTTCTCCTGTGTGATACTGTCTGCTGAGCTGTGTATCTAATCCTATTCGGTGTGATACTGTCTGCTGAGCTGTGTATCTAATCCTATTCGGTGTGATACTGTCTGCTGAGCTGTGTATCTAATCCTATCCGGTGTGATACTGTCTGCTGAGCTGTGTATCTAATCCTATCCGGTGTGATACTGTCTGCTGAGCTGTGTATCTAATCCTACCCTGTATGATACTGTCTGCTGAGCCGTGTATCTAATCCTCTCCTGTGTCATACTGTCTGCTGAGCCGTGTATCTAATCCTCTCCTTTGTGATACTGTCTGCTGAGCTGTGTATCTAATCCTCTCCTGTGTGATACTGTCTGCTGAGCCGTGTATCTAATCCTCTCCTGCGTCATACTGTCTGCTGAGCCGTGTATCTAATCCTCTCCTGTGTGATACTGTCTGCTGAGCTGTATCTCTAATCCTCTCCTGTGTGATACCATCTGCTGAGCCGTGTATCTAATCCTCTCCTGTGTGATACTGTCTGCTGAGCCGTGTATCTAATCCTCTCCTGTGTGATACTGTCTGCTGAGCATTGTATCTAATCCTCTCCTGTGTGATACTGTCTGCTGAGCAGTGTTTCTAATCCTCTCCTGTGTGATACTGTCTGCTGAGCTGTGTATCTAATCCTATTCGGTGTGATACTGTCTGCTGAGCTGTGTATCTAATCCTATTCGGTGTGATACTGTCTGCTGAGCTGTGTATCTAATCCTATCCGGTGTGATACTGTGTGCTGAGCTGTGTATCTAATCCTATCCGGTGTGATACTGTCCGCTGAGCTGTGTATCTAATCCTATCCGGTGTGATACTGTCTGCTGAGCTGTGTATCTAATCCTATCCGGTGTGATACTGTCTGCTGAGCTGTGTATCTAATCCTATCCGGTGTGATACTGTCTGCTGAGCTGTGTATCTAATCCTATCCTGTGTGATACTGTCTGCTGAGCTGTGTATCTAATCCTATCCGGTGTGATACTGTCTGCTGAGCAGTGTATCTAATCCTATCCTGTGTGATACTGTCTGCTGAGCTGTGTATCTAATCCTCTCCTGTGTGATACTGTCTGCTGAGCCGTGTATCTAATCCTCTCCTGTGTGATACTGTGTGCTGAGCTGTGTATCTAATCCTCTCCTGTGCGTTACTGTCTGCTGAGCTGTGTATCTAATCCTCTCCTGTGTGATACTGTCTGCTGAGCCGTGTATCTAATCCCATCCTGTGTGATACTGTCTGCTGAGCTGTGTATCTAATCATGTAATGTGTGATACTGTCTGCTGAGCTGTGTATCTAATCGTCTCCTGTGTGATACTGTCTGATGAACTGTGTATCTAATCCTATCTTTCGTCATACTGTCTGCTGAGCCGTGTATCTAATCCACTCCTGTGTGATACTGTCTGATGAACTGTGTATCTAATCCTGTCCTATGTGATACTGTCAGCTGAGCTGTGTATCTAATCCTCTCCTGTGTGATACTGTCTGCTGAGCTGTGCATCTAATCCTGTCCTGTGTGATACCGTCTGCTGAGCTATGTATCTAATCCTTTCCTGTGTGATACCATCTGCTGAGCTGTGTATCTAATCCTCTCCTGTGTGATACTGTCTGTGGAGCCGTGTATCTAATCCTCTCCTGTGCGATACCGTCTGCTGAGCTGTGTATCTAATCCTCTCCTGTGCGATACTGTCTGCTGAGCTGTGTATCTAATCCTCTCCTGTGTGATACTGTCTGCTGAGCAGTGTATCTAATCTTATACTGTGTGATACTGTCTGCTGAGCTGTGTATCTAATCCTCTCCTGTGTGATACTGTCTGCTGAGCTGTGTATCTAATCCTCTCCTGTGTGATACTGTCTGCTGAGCCGTGTATCTAATCCTATGCTGTGATAATCTGCTGAGCAGTGTATCTAATCTTATACTGTGTGATACTGTCTTCTGAGCTGTGTATCTAATCCCCTCCTGTTTGATACTGCCTGCTGAGCTGTGTATCTAATCCTCTCCTGTGTGATACTGTCTGCTGAGCAGTGTATCTAATCTTATACTGTGTGGTACTGTCTGCTGAGCTGTGTATCTAATCCCCTCCTGTGTGATACTGTCTGCTGAGCCGTGTATCTAATCCTCTCCTGTGTGATACCGTCTGCTGAGCTATGTATCTAATCCTGTCCTGTGTGATACTGTCTGCTGAGCTGTGTATCTAATCCTGTCCTGTGTGATACTGTCTGCTGAGCTGTGTATCTAATCCTCTCCTGTGTGATAATGTCTGCTGAGCTGTGTATCTAATCCTGTCCTGTGCGATACTGTCTGCTGAGCTGTGTATCTAATCCTCTCCTGTGTGATACTGTCTGCTGAGCCGTGTATCTAATCCTATGCTGTGATAATCTGCTGAGCAGTGTATCTAATCTTATACTGTGTGATACTGTCTTCTGAGCTGTGTATCTAATCCCCTCCTGTGTGATTCTGTCTGCTGAGAAGTGTATCTAATCCTATGCTGTGTGATACTGTCTGCTGAGCTGTGTATCTAATCCTATGCTGTGTATCTAATCATCTCCTGTGTGATAATGTCTGCTGAGCCGTGTATCTAATCCTATCCTGTGTGATACTGTCAGCTGAGCTGTGTATCTAATCCTAATCTGTGTAATACCATCTGCTGAGCAGTGTATCTAATCCTATCCTGTGTGATACTGTCTGCTGAGCTGTGTATCTAATCCTCTCCTGTGTGATACTGTCTGCTGAGCCGTGTATCTAATCCTCTCCTGTGTGATACTGTGTGCTGAGCTGTGTATCTAATCCTCTCCTGTGCGTTACTGTCTGCTGAGCTCTGTATCTAATCCTCTCCTGTGTGATACTGTCTGATGAACTGTGTATCTAATCCTGTCCTATGTGATACTGTCAGCTGAGCTGTGTATCTAATCCTCTCCTGTGTGATACTGTCTGCTGTGTCATATATCTAATACCGCCCTGTGTGATACTGTCTGCTGAGCCGTGTATCTAATCCACTCCTGTGTGAAACTGTCTGATGAACTGTGTATCTAATCCTGTCCTATGTGATACTGTCAGCTGAGCTGTGTATCTAATCCTCTCCTGTGTGATACTGTCTGCTGAGCTGTGCATCTAATCCTGTCCTGTGATACCGTCTGCTGAGCTATGTATCTAATCCTTTCCTGTGTGATACTGTCTGCTGAGCTGTGTATCTAATCCTCTCCTGTGCGATACTGTCTGCTGAGCCGTGTATCTAATCCTCTCCTGTGCGATACTGTCTGCTGAGCAGTGTGTCTAATCCTTTCCTGTGCGATACTGTCTGCTGAGCTGTGTATCTAATCCTCTCCTGTGTGATACTGTCTGCTGAGCAGTGTATCTAATCTTATACTGTGTGATACTGTCTCCTGAGCTGCGTATCTAATGCCCTCCTGTGTGATACTGTCTGCTGAGCTGTGTATCTAATCCTCTCCTGTGTGATACTGTCTGCTGAGCCGTGTATCTAATCCTATGCTGTGTGATAGTCTGCTGAGCAGTGTATCTAATCTTATACTGTGTGATACTGTCTGCTGAGCTGTGTATCTAATCCCCTCCTGTGTGATACTGTCTGATGAGCTGTGTATCTAATCCTCTCCTGTGTGATACTGTCTGCTGAGCTGTGTGTCTAATCCTATCCTGTGTGATACTGTCTGCTGAGCCGTGTATCTAATCCTCTCCTGTGTGATACTGTCTGCTGAGCCGTGTATCTAATCCTCTCCTGTGTGATACTGTGTGCTGAGCTGTGTATCTAATCCTCTCCTGTGCGTTACTGTCTGCTGAGCTGTGTATCTAATCCTCTCCTGTGTGATACTGTCTGCTGAGCCGTGTATCTAATCCCATCCTGTGTGATACTGTCTGCTGAGCTGTGTATCTAATCATGTAATGTGTGATACTGTCTGCTGAGCTGTGTATCTAATCGTCTCCTGTGTGATACTGTCTGATGAACTGTGTATCTAATCCTATCTTTCGTCATACTGTCTGCTGAGCCGTGTATCTAATCCACTCCTGTGTGATACTGTCTGATGAACTGTGTATCTAATCCTGTCCTATGTGATACTGTCAGCTGAGCTGTGTATCTAATCCTCTCCTGTGTGATACTGTCTGCTGAGCTGTGCATCTAATCCTGTCCTGTGTGATACCGTCTGCTGAGCTATGTATCTAATCCTTTCCTGTGTGATACCATCTGCTGAGCTGTGTATCTAATCCTCTCCTGTGTGATACTGTCTGTGGAGCCGTGTATCTAATCCTCTCCTGTGCGATACCGTCTGCTGAGCTGTGTATCTAATCCTCTCCTGTGCGATACTGTCTGCTGAGCTGTGTATCTAATCCTCTCCTGTGTGATACTGTCTGCTGAGCCGTGTATCTAATCCTATGCTGTGATAATCTGCTGAGCAGTGTATCTAATCTTATACTGTGTGATACTGTCTTCTGAGCTGTGTATCTAATCCCCTCCTGTTTGATACTGCCTGCTGAGCTGTGTATCTAATCCTCTCCTGTGTGATACTGTCTGCTGAGCAGTGTATCTAATCTTATACTGTGTGGTACTGTCTGCTGAGCTGTGTATCTAATCCCCTCCTGTGTGATACTGTCTGCTGAGCCGTGTATCTAATCCTCTCCTGTGTGATACTGTCTGCTGAGCTATGTATCTAATCCTGTCCTGTGTGATACTGTCTGCTGAGCTGTGTATCTAATCCTGTCCTGTGTGATACTGTCTGCTGAGCTGTGTATCTAATCCTCTCCTGTGTGATAATGTCTGCTGAGCTGTGTATCTAATCCTGTCCTGTGCGATACTGTCTGCTGAGCTGTGTATCTAATCCTCTCCTGTGTGATACTGTCTGCTGAGCCGTGTATCTAATCCTATGCTGTGATAATCTGCTGAGCAGTGTATCTAATCTTATACTGTGTGATACTGTCTTCTGAGCTGTGTATCTAATCCCCTCCTGTGTGATTCTGTCTGCTGAGAAGTGTATCTAATCCTATGCTGTGTGATACTGTCTGCTGAGCTGTGTATCTAATCCTATGCTGTGTATCTAATCATCTCCTGTGTGATAATGTCTGCTGAGCCGTGTATCTAATCCTATCCTGTGTGATACTGTCAGCTGAGCTGTGTATCTAATCCTAATCTGTGTAATACCATCTGCTGAGCAGTGTATCTAATCCTATCCTGTGTGATACTGTCTGCTGAGCTGTGTATCTAATCCTCTCCTGTGTGATACTGTCTGCTGAGCCGTGTATCTAATCCTCTCCTGTGTGATACTGTGTGCTGAGCTGTGTATCTAATCCTCTCCTGTGCGTTACTGTCTGCTGAGCTCTGTATCTAATCCTCTCCTGTGTGATACTGTCTGATGAACTGTGTATCTAATCCTGTCCTATGTGATACTGTCAGCTGAGCTGTGTATCTAATCCTCTCCTGTGTGATACTGTCTGCTGTGTCATATATCTAATACCGCCCTGTGCGATACTGTCTGCTGAGCCGTGTATCTAATCCACTCCTGTGTGAAACTGTCTGATGAACTGTGTATCTAATCCTGTCCTATGTGATACTGTCAGCTGAGCTGTGTATCTAATCCTCTCCTGTGTGATACTGTCTGCTGAGCTGTGCATCTAATCCTGTCCTGTGATACCGTCTGCTGAGCTATGTATCTAATCCTTTCCTGTGTGATACTGTCTGCTGAGCTGTGTATCTAATCCTCTCCTGTGCGATACTGTCTGCTGAGCCGTGTATCTAATCCTCTCCTGTGCGATACTGTCTGCTGAGCAGTGTGTCTAATCCTTTCCTGTGCGATACTGTCTGCTGAGCTGTGTATCTAATCCTCTCCTGTGTGATACTGTCTGCTGAGCAGTGTATCTAATCTTATACTGTGTGATACTGTCTCCTGAGCTGTGTATCTAATGCCCTCCTGTGTGATACTGTCTGCTGAGCTGTGTATCTAATCCTCTCCTGTGTGATACTGTCTGCTGAGCCGTGTATCTAATCCTATGCTGTGTGATAGTCTGCTGAGCAGTGTATCTAATCTTATACTGTGTGATACTGTCTGCTGAGCTGTGTATCTAATCCCCTCCTCTGTGATACTGTCTGATGAGCTGTGTATCTAATCCTCTCCTGTGTGATACTGTCTGCTGAGCTGTGTGTCTAATCCTATCCTGTGTGATACTGTCTGCTGAGCCGTGTATCTAATCCTCTCCTGTGTGATACTGTCTGCTGAGCCGTGTATCTAATCCTCTCCTGTGTGATACTGTGTGCTGAGCTGTGTATCTAATCCTCTCCTGTGCGTTACTGTCTGCTGAGCTGTGTATCTAATCCTCTCCTGTGTGATACTGTCTGCTGAGCCATGTATCTAATCCCATCCTGTGTGATACTGTCTGCTGAGCTGTGTATCTAATCATGTAATGTGTGATACTGTCTGCTGAGCTGTGTATCTAATCGTCTCCTGTGTGATACTGTCTGATGAACTGTGTATCTAATCCTATCTTTCGTGATACTGTCTGCTGAGCCGTGTATCTAATCCACTCCTGTGTGATACTGTCTGATGAACTGTGTATCTAATCCTGTCCTATGTGATACTGTCAGCTGAGCTGTGTATCTAATCCTCTCCTGTGTGATACTGTCTGCTGAGCTGTGCATCTAATCCTGTCCTGTGTGATACCGTCTGCTGAGCTATGTATCTAATCCTTTCCTGTGTGATACCATCTGCTGAGCTGTGTATCTAATCCTCTCCTGTGTGATACTGTCTGTGGAGCCGTGTATCTAATCCTCTCCTGTGCGATACCGTCTGCTGAGCTGTGTATCTAATCCTCTCCTGTGCGATACTGTCTGCTGAGCTGTGTATCTAATCCTCTCTTGTGTGATACTGTCTGCTGAGCAGTGTATCTAATCTTATACTGTGTGATACTGTCTGCTGAGCTGTGTATCTAATCCTCTCCTGTGTGATACTGTCTGCTGAGCTGTGTATCTAATCCTCTCCTGTGTGATACTGTCTGCTGAGCCGTGTATCTAATCCTATGCTGTGATAATCTGCTGAGCAGTGTATCTAATCTTATACTGTGTGATACTGTCTTCTGAGCTGTGTATCTAATCCCCTCCTGTTTGATACTGTCTGCTGAGCTGTGTATCTAATCCTCTTCTGTGTGATACTGTCTGCTGAGCAGTGTATCTAATCTTATACTGTGTGGTACTGTCTGCTGAGCTGTGTATCTAATCCCCTTCTGTGTGATACTGTCTGCTGAGCCGTGTATCTAATCCTCTCCTGTGTGATACCGTCTGCTGAGCTATGTATCTAATCCTGTCCTGTGTGATACTGTCTGCTGAGCTGTGTATGTATCTAATCCCCTCCTGTGTGATAATGTCTGCTGAGCTGTGTATCTAATCCTCTCCTGTGTGATAATGTCTGCTGAGCTGTGTATCTAATCCTGTCCTGTGTGATACCGTCTGCTGAGCTGTGTATCTAATCCTATCCTGTGTGATACTATCTGCTGAGCCGTGTATCTAATCCTCTCCTGTGTGATACTATCTGCTGAGCTGTGTATCTAATCCTACCCTGTATGATACTGTCTGCTGAGCCGTGTATCTAATCCTCTCCTGTGTCATACTGTCTGCTGAGCCGTGTATCTAATCCTCTCCTGTGTGATACTGTCTGCTGAGCTATGTATCTAATCCTCTCCTGTGTGATACTGTCTGCTGAGCCGTGTATCTAATCCTCTCCTGTGTCATACTGTCTGCTGAGCCGTGTATCTAATCCTCTCCTGTGTGATACTGTCTGCTGAGCTGTATCTCTAATCCTCTCCTGTGTGATACCATCTGCTGAGTCGTGTATCTAATCCTCTCCTGTGTGATACTGTCTGCTGAGCCGTGTATCTAATCCTCTCCTGTGTGATACTGTCTGCTGAGCCGTGTATCTAATCCTCTCCTGTGTGATACTGTCTACTGAGCATTGTATCTAATCCTCTCCTGTGTGATACTGTCTGCTGAGCAGTGTTTCTAATCCTCTCCTGTGTGATACTGTGTGCTGAGCCGTGTATCTAATCCTCTCCTGTGTGATACTGTCTGCTGAGCTGTGTATCTAATCTTCTCCTGTGTGATACTGTCTGCTGAGATGTGTATCTAATCTTCTCCTGTGTGATACTGTCTGCTGAGCTGTGTATCTAATCCTATTCGGTGTGATACTGTCTGCTGAGCTGTGTATCTAATCCTATTCGGTGTGATACTGTCTGCTGAGCTGTGTATCTAATCCTATCCGGTGTGATACTGTCTGCTGAGCTGTGTATCTAATCCTATCCGGTGTGATACTGTCTGCTGAGCTGTGTATCTAATCCTACCCTGTATGATACTGTCTGCTGAGCCGTGTATCTAATCCTCTCCTGTGTCATACTGTCTGCTGAGCCGTGTATCTAATCCTCTCCTGTGTGATACTGTCTGCTGAGCTGTGTATCTAATCCTCTCCTGTGTGATACTGTCTGCTGAGCCGTGTATCTAATCCTCTCCTGTGTCATACTGTCTGCTGAGCCGTGTATCTAATCCTCTCCTGTGTGATACTGTCTGCTGAGCTGTATCTCTAATCCTCTCCTGTGTGATACCATCTGCTGAGCCATGTATCTAATCCTCTCCTGTGTGATACTGTCTGCTGAGCCGTGTATCTAATCCTCTCCTGTGTGATACTGTCTGCTGAGCATTGTATCTAATCCTCTCCTGTGTGATACTGTCTGCTGAGCAGTGTTTCTAATCCTCTCCTGTGTGATACTGTCTGCTGAGCTGTGTATCTAATCTTCTCCTGTGTGATACTGTCTGCTGAGCTGTGTATCTAATCCTATTCGGTGTGATACTGTCTGCTGAGCTGTGTATCTAATCCTATTCGGTGTGATACTGTCTGCTGAGCTGTGTATCTAATCCTATCCGGTGTGATACTGTCTGCTGAGCTGTGTATCTAATCCTATTCGGTGTGATACTGTCTGCTGAGCTGTGTATCTAATCCTACCCTGTATGATACTGTCTGCTGAGCCGTGTATCTAATCCTCTCCTGTGTCATACTGTCTGCTGAGCCGTGTATCTAATCCTCTCCTGTGTGATACTGTCTGCTGAGCTGTGTATCTAATCCTCTCCTGTGTGATACTGTCTGCTGAGCCGTGTATCTAATCCTCTCCTGTGTCATACTGTCTGCTGAGCCGTGTATCTAATCCTCTCCTGTGTGATACTGTCTGCTGAGCTGTATCTCTAATCCTCTCCTGTGTGATACCATCTGCTGAGCCATGTATCTAATCCTCTCCTGTGTGATACTGTCTGCTGAGCCGTGTATCTAATCCTCTCCTGTGTGATACTGTCTGCTGAGCATTGTATCTAATCCTCTCCTGTGTGATACTGTCTGCTGAGCAGTGTTTCTAATCCTCTCCTGTGTGATACTGTCTGCTGAGCTGTGTATCTAATCTTCTCCTGTGTGATACTGTCTGCTGAGCTGTGTATCTAATCCTATTCGGTGTGATACTGTCTGCTGAGCTGTGTATCTAATCCTATTCGGTGTGATACTGTCTGCTGAGCTGTGTATCTAATCCTATCCGGTGTGATACTGTCTGCTGAGCTGTGTATCTAATCCTATTCGGTGTGATACTGTCTGCTGAGCTGTGTATCTAATCCTATCCGGTGTGATACTGTCTGCTGAGCAGTGTTTCTAATCCTCTCCTGTGTGATACTGTCTGCTGAGCCGTGTAACTAATCCTCTCCTGTGTGATACTGTGTGCTGAGCTGTGTATCTAATCCCATCCTGTGTGATACTGTCTGCTGAGCTGTGTATCTAATCATGTAATGTGTGATACTGTCTGCTGAGCTGTGTATCTAATCGTCTCCTGTGTGATACTGTCTGATGAACTGTGTATCTAATCCTCTCCTGTGTGACACTGTCTGATGAACTGTGTATCTAATCCCGTCCTATGTGATACTGTCAGCTGAGCTGTGTAACTAATCCTCTCCTGTGTGATACTGTCTGCTGAACCCTGTATCTAATCATATCCTGTGTGATACCATCTGCTGAGCAGTGTATCTAAACCTATCCTGTGTGATACCAGCTGCTGAGCTGTGTATCTAATCCTATCCTTTGTGATACTGTCTGCTGAGCTGTGTATCTAATCCTCTCCTGTGTGATACTATCTGCTGAGCAGTGTATCTAATCCTCTCCTGTGTGATACTGTCTGCTGAGCCGTGTATCTAATCCTCTACTGTGTGATACTATCTGCTGAGCAGTGTATCTAATCCTATCTTGTGTGATACCATCTGTTGAGCTGTGTATCTAATCCTCTCCTGTGTGATAATGTCTGCTGAGCCGTGTATCTAATCCTCTCCTGTGTGATACTGTCTGCTGAGCTGTGTATCTAATCCTGTCCTGTGTGATACAGTCCGCTGAGCTATGTATCTAATCCTGTCCTGTGTGATACAGTCCGCTGAGCTGTGTATCTAATCCTCTCCTGTGCGATATTGTCTGCTGAGCTGTGTATCTAATCCTCTCCTGTGTGATACTGTCTGCTGAGCTGAGCATCTAATCCTATCTGTGTGATACTATCTGCTGAGCAGTGTATCTAATCCTATCCTGTGTGATACTGTCTGCTGAGCCGTGTATCTAATCCCGCCCTGTGCGATACTGTCTGCTGAGCCGTGGATCTAATCCACTCCTGTGAGATACTGTCTGCTGAGCTGTGTATCTAATCCCGCCCTGTGCGATACTGTCTGCTGAGCCGTGTATCTAATCCACTCCTGTGTGATACTGTCTGATGAACTGTGTATCTAATCCTATCCTGTGTGATACTGTCTGCTGAGCCGTGTATCTAATCCCGCCCTGTGCGATACTGTCTGCTGAGCCGTGTATCTAATCCACTCCTGTGTGATACTATCTGCTGAGCTTTGTATCTAATCCTGTGCTGTGTGATACTGTCAGCTGAGTTGTGTATCTAATCCTATCCTGTGTGATACCATCTGCTGAGCTGTGTATCTAATCCTTTCCTGTGTGTTACTGTCTGCTGAGCTGTGTATCTAATCCTCTCCTGTGTGATACCGTCTGCTGAGCCGTGTATCTAATCCTCTCCTGTGTGATACTGTCTGCTGAGCTATGTATCTAATCCTCTCCTGTGTGATACTGTTTGCTGAGCTGTGTATCTAATCCTTTCCTGTGTGATACTGCCTGCTGAGCTGTGTATCTAAGCCTATCCTGTGTGATACTGTCTGCTGAGCCATGTATATAATCCTCTACTGTGTGATACTGTCAGGTGAGCTGTGTATCTAATCCTCTCCTGTGTGATATTGTCAGCTGAGCTGTGTATCTAATCCTGTCCTGTGTGATACTGTCTGCTGAGCAGTGTATCTAATTCCATCCTGTTTGATACCATCTGCTGATCCGTGTATCTAATCCTCTCCTGTGTGATACTGTCTGCTGAGCTGTGTATCAAATCCTCTCCTGTGTGATACTGTCTGCTGAGCCGTGCATCTAATCCTGTCCTGTGTGATGCCGTCTGCTGAGCAGTGTATCTAATCCTATCCGGTGTGATACTGTCTGCTGAGCTGTGTATCTAATCCTATGCTGTGTGATACTGTCTGCTCAACCGTGTATCTAATCCTCTCCTGTGTGATACCGTCTGCTGAGCAGTGTATCTAATCCTCTCCTGTGTGATACCGGCTGCTGAGCTGTGTATCTAATCCTCTCCTGTGCGATACTCTCTGCTGAGCTGTGTATCTAATCCTTTCCTGTGTGATACTGTGTGTTGAGCTGTGTATGTAATCCTCTGTGTGATACTGTCTGATGAGCTGTGTATCTAATCCTCTCCTGTGTGATACTGTCTACTGAGCTGTGTATCTAATCCTCTCCTGTGTGATACTGTCTGATGAACTGTGTATCTAATCCTATCCTGTGTGATACTGTCTGCTGAGCCGTGTATCTAATCCCGCCCTATGCGATACTGTCTGCTGAGCCGTGTATCTAATCCACTCCTGTGTGATACTGTCTGCTGAGCTGTGTATCTAATCCTCTCGTGTGATACAGTCTGCTGAGCTGTGTATCTAATCCTATGCTGTGTGATACTGTCTGCTGAGCTGTGTATCTAATCCTCTCCTGCGTGATACTGTCTGATGAACTGTGTTTCTAATCCTCTCCTGTGTGATACTGTCTGCTGAGCTGTGTATCTAATCCTCTACTGTGTGATACTGTCTGCTGAGCTGTGTATCTAATCCTCTCCTGTGTGATACTGTCAGCTGAGCTGTGTATCTAATCCTCTCCTGTGTGATACTGTCTGCTGAGCTGTGTATCTAATCCTCTCCTGTGTGATACTGTCTGCTGAGCTGTGTATCTAATCCTCTCCTGTGTGATACTGTCTGATGAGCTGTGTATCTAATCCTCTCCTGTGTGACTCTGTCTGCTGAGCCGTGTATCTAATCCTCTCCTGTGTGATACTGTGTGCTGAGATGTGTATCTTATCCTATCCTGTGTGATACTGTCTGATGAACTGTGTATCTAATCCTATCTTGTGTGATACCATCTGCTGAGTCGTGTATCTAATCCCGCCCTGTGCGATACTGTCTGCTGAGCCGTGTATCTAATCCACTCCTGTGTGATACTGTCTGATGAACTGTGTATCTAATCCTCTCCTGTGTGATACTGTCTGCTGAGCTGTGTATCTAATCCTCTCCTGTGTGATACTGTCTGCTGAGCTGTTTATCTAATCCTCTCCTTTGTGATACTGTCTGCTGAGCTGTGTATCTAATCTTGTCCTGTGTGATACCGTCTGCTGAGCTATGCATCTAATCCTGTCCTGTGTGATACCGTCTGCTGGGCAGTGTATCTAATCTTATCCTGTGATACTGTCTGCTGAGCTGTGTATCTAATCCCCTCCTGTGTGATTCTGTCTGATGAGAAGTGTATCTAATCCTATGCTGTGTGATACTGTCTGCTGAGCTGTGTATCTAATCCTATGCTGTGTATCTAATCATCTCCTGTGTGATAATGTCTTCTGAGCCGTGTATCTAATCCTATCCTGTGTGATACTGTCAGCTGAGCTGTGTATCTAATCCTATCCTGTGTAATACCATCTGCTGAGCAGTGTATCTAATCCTATCCTGTGTGATACTGTCTGCTGAGCTGTGTATCTAATCCTCTCCTGTGTGATACTGTCTGCTGAGCCGTGTATCTAATCCTCTCCTGTGTGATACTTTGTGCTGAGCTGTGTATCTAATCCTCTCCTGTGCGTTACTGTCTGCTGAGCTGTGTATCTAATCCTCTCCTGTGTGATACTGTCTGATGAACTGTGTATCTAATCCTGTCCTATGTGATACTGTCAGCTGAGCCGTGTATCTAATCCTCTCCTGTGTGATACTGTCTGCTGAGCTGTGTATCTAATCCTGTCCTGTGTGATACAGTCCGCTGAGCTATGTATCTAATCCTGTCCTGTGTGATACAGTCCGCTGAGCTGTGTATCTAATCCTCTCCTGTGCGATATTGTCTGCTGAGCTGTGTATCTAATCCTCTCCTGTGTGATACTGTCTGCTGAGCTGAGCATCTAATCCTATCTGTGTGATACTATCTGCTGAGCAGTGTATCTAATCCTATCCTGTGTGATACTGTCTGCTGAGCCGTGTATCTAATCCCGCCCTGTGCGATACTGTCTGCTGAGCCGTGGATCTAATCCACTCCTGTGTGATACTGTCTGCTGAGCTGTGTATCTAATCCCGCCCTGTGCGATACTGTCTGCTGAGCCGTGTATCTAATCCACTCCTGTGTGATACTGTCTGATGAACTGTGTATCTAATCCTATCCTGTGTGATACTGTCTGCTGAGCCGTGTATCTAATCCCGCCCTGTGCGATACTGTCTGCTGAGCCGTGTATCTAATCCACTCCTGTGTGATACTATCTGCTGAGCTTTGTATCTAATCCTGTGCTGTGTGATACTGTCAGCTGAGTTGTGTATCTAATCCTATCCTGTGTGATACCATCTGCTGAGCTGTGTATCTAATCCTTTCCTGTGTGTTACTGTCTGCTGAGCTGTGTATCTAATCCTCTCCTGTGTGATACCGTCTGCTGAGCCGTGTATCTAATCCTCTCCTGTGTGATACTGTCTGCTGAGCTATGTATCTAATCCTCTCCTGTGTGATACTGTTTGCTGAGCTGTGTATCTAATCCTTTCCTGTGTGATACTGCCTGCTGAGCTGTGTATCTAAGCCTATCCTGTGTGATACTGTCTGCTGAGCCATGTATATAATCCTCTACTGTGTGATACTGTCAGGTGAGCTGTGTATCTAATCCTCTCCTGTGTGATATTGTCAGCTGAGCTGTGTATCTAATCCTGTCCTGTGTGATACTGTCTGCTGAGCAGTGTATCTAATTCCATCCTGTTTGATACCATCTGCTGATCCGTGTATCTAATCCTCTCCTGTGTGATACTGTCTGCTGAGCTGTGTATCAAATCCTCTCCTGTGTGATACTGTCTGCTGAGCCGTGCATCTAATCCTGTCCTGTGTGATGCCGTCTGCTGAGCAGTGTATCTAATCCTATCCGGTGTGATACTGTCTGCTGAGCTGTGTATCTAATCCTATGCTGTGTGATACTGTCTGCTCAACCGTGTATCTAATCCTCTCCTGTGTGATACCGTCTGCTGAGCAGTGTATCTAATCCTCTCCTGTGTGATACCGGCTGCTGAGCTGTGTATCTAATCCTCTCCTGTGCGATACTCTCTGCTGAGCTGTGTATCTAATCCTTTCCTGTGTGATACTGTGTGTTGAGCTGTGTATGTAATCCTCTGTGTGATACTGTCTGATGAGCTGTGTATCTAATCCTCTCCTGTGTGATACTGTCTACTGAGCTGTGTATCTAATCCTCTCCTGTGTGATACTGTCTGATGAACTGTGTATCTAATCCTATCCTGTGTGATACTGTCTGCTGAGCCGTGTATCTAATCCCGCCCTGTGCGATACTGTCTGCTGAGCCGTGTATCTAATCCACTCCTGTGTGATACTGTCTGCTGAGCTGTGTATCTAATCCTCTCGTGTGATACAGTCTGCTGAGCTGTGTATCTAATCCTATGCTGTGTGATACTGTCTGCTGAGCTGTGTATCTAATCCTCTCCTGCGTGATACTGTCTGATGAACTGTGTTTCTAATCCTCTCCTGTGTGATACTGTCTGCTGAGCTGTGTATCTAATCCTCTACTGTGTGATACTGTCTGCTGAGCTGTGTATCTAATCCTCTCCTGTGTGATACTGTCAGCTGAGCTGTGTATCTAATCCTCTCCTGTGTGATACTGTCTGCTGAGCTGTGTATCTAATCCTCTCCTGTGTGATACTGTCTGCTGAGCTGT
Organism: Phyllobates terribilis; assembly: GCF_046119375.1. Classification (NCBI taxonomy): domain Eukaryota; kingdom Metazoa; phylum Chordata; class Amphibia; order Anura; family Dendrobatidae; genus Phyllobates; species Phyllobates terribilis. The sequence goes on from NW_027362823.1 coordinate 5,929,075, forward strand.
GTATCTAATCCTCTCCTGTGTGATACTGTCTGATGAGCTGTGTATCTAATCCTCTCCTGTGTGACTCTGTCTGCTGAGCCGTGTATCTAATCCTCTCCTGTGTGATACTGTGTGCTGAGATGTGTATCTTATCCTATCCTGTGTGATACTGTCTGATGAACTGTGTATCTAATCCTATCTTGTGTGATACCATCTGCTGAGTCGTGTATCTAATCCCGCCCTGTGCGATACTGTCTGCTGAGCCGTGTATCTAATCCACTCCTGTGTGATACTGTCTGATGAACTGTGTATCTAATCCTCTCCTGTGTGATACTGTCTGCTGAGCTGTGTATCTAATCCTCTCCTGTGTGATACTGTCTGCTGAGCTGTTTATCTAATCCTCTCCTTTGTGATACTGTCTGCTGAGCTGTGTATCTAATCTTGTCCTGTGTGATACCGTCTGCTGAGCTATGCATCTAATCCTGTCCTGTGTGATACCGTCTGCTGGGCAGTGTATCTAATCTTATCCTGTGATACTGTCTGCTGAGCTGTGTATCTAATCCCCTCCTGTGTGATTCTGTCTGATGAGAAGTGTATCTAATCCTATGCTGTGTGATACTGTCTGCTGAGCTGTGTATCTAATCCTATGCTGTGTATCTAATCATCTCCTGTGTGATAATGTCTTCTGAGCCGTGTATCTAATCCTATCCTGTGTGATACTGTCAGCTGAGCTGTGTATCTAATCCTATCCTGTGTAATACCATCTGCTGAGCAGTGTATCTAATCCTATCCTGTGTGATACTGTCTGCTGAGCTGTGTATCTAATCCTCTCCTGTGTGATACTGTCTGCTGAGCCGTGTATCTAATCCTCTCCTGTGTGATACTTTGTGCTGAACTGTGTATCTAATCCTCTCCTGTGCGTTACTGTCTGCTGAGCTGTGTATCTAATCCTCTCCTGTGTGATACTGTCTGATGAACTGTGTATCTAATCCTGTCCTATGTGATACTGTCAGCTGAGCTGTGTATCTAATCCTCTCCTGTGTGATACTGTCTGCTGAGCTGTGCATCTAATCCTGTCCTGTGTGATACCGTCTGCTGAGCTATGTATCTAATCCTTTCCTGTGTGATACTGTCTGCTGAGCTGTGTATATAATCCTCTCCTGTGCGATACTGTCTGCTGAGCCGTGTATCTAATCCTCTCCTGTGCGATACCGTCTGCTGAGCAGTGTGTCTAATCCTTTCCTGTGCGATACTGTCTGCTGAGCTGTGTATCTAATCCTCTCCTGTGTGATACTGTCTGCTGAGCAGTGTATCTAATCTTATACTGTGTGATACTGTCTCCTGAGCTGTGTATCTAATCCCCTCCTGTGTGATACTGTCTGCTGAGCTGTGTATCTAATCCTCTCCTGTGTGATACTGTCTGCTGAGCCGTGTATCTAATCCTATGCTGTGTGATAGTCTGCTGAGCAGTGTATCTAATCTTATACTGTGTGATACTGTCTGCTGAGCTGTGTATCTAATCCTCTCCTGCGTGATACTGTCTGCTGAGCTGTGTATCTAATCCCCTCCTGTGTGATACTGTCTGCTGAGCTGTGTATCTAATCCTCTCCTGTGTGATACTGTCTGCTGAGCTGTGTGTCTAATCCTATCCTGTGTGATACTGTCTGCTGAGCCGTGTATCTAATCCTCTCCTGTGTGATACTGTCTGCTAAGCCGTGTATCTAATCCTATCCTGTGTGATACTATCTGCAGAGCAGTGTATCTAATCCTATCCTGTGTGATACTGTCTGCTGAGCTGTGTATCTAATATCTAATCCTCTCCTGTGTGATACTGTCTGCTGAGCCGTGTATCTAATCCTCTCCTGTGTGATACTGTGTGCTGAGCTGTGTATCTAATCCTCTCCTGTGCGTTACTGTCTGCTGAGCTGTGAATCTAATCCTCTACTGTGTGATACTGTCTGCTGAGCCGTGTATCTAATCCCATCCTGTGTGATACTGTCTGCTGAGCTGTGTATCTAATCATGTAATGTGTGATACTGTCTGCTGAGCTGTGTATCTAATCGTCTCCTGTGTGATACTGTCTGATGAACTGTGTATCTAATCCTATCTTTCGTGATACTGTCTGCTGAGCCGTGTATCTAATCCACTCCTGTGTGATACTGTCTGATGAACTGTGTATCTAATCCTGTCCTATGTGATACTGTCAGCTGAGCTGTGTATCTAATCCTCTCCTGTGTGATACTGTCTGCTGAGCTGTGCATCTAATCCTGTCCTGTGTGATACCGTCTGCTGAGATATGTATCTAATCCTTTCCTGTGTGATACCATCTGCTGAGCTGTGTATCTAATCCTCTCCTGTGTGATACTGTCTGTGGAGCCGTGTATCTAATCCTCTCCTGTGCGATACCGTCTGCTGAGCTGTGTATCTAATCCTCTCCTGTGCGATACTGTCTGCTGAGCTGTGTATCTAATCCTCTCCTGTGTGATACTGTCTGCTGAGCAGTGTATCTAATCTTATACTGTGTGATACTGTCTGCTGAGCTGTGTATCTAGTCCTCTCCTGTGTGATACTGTCTGCTGAGCTGTGTATCTAATCCTCTCCTGTGTGATACTGTCTGCTGAGCCGTGTATCTAATCCTATGCTGTGATAATCTGCTGAGCAGTGTATCTAATCTTATACTGTGTGATACTGTCTTCTGAGCGGTGTATCTAATCCTCTCCTGTTTGATACTGTCTGCTGAGCTGTGTATCTAATCCTCTCCTGTGTGATACTGTCTGCTGAGCAGTGTATCTAATCTTATACTGTGTGGTACTGTCTGCTGAGCTGTGTATCTAATCCCCTCCTGTGTGATACTGTCTGCTGAGCCGTGTATCTAATCCTCTCCTGTGTGATACCGTCTGCTGAGCTATGTATCTAATCCTGTCCTGTGTGATACTGTCTGCTGAGCTGTGTATCTAATCCTCTCCTGTGTGATAATGTCTGCTGAGCTGTGTATCTAATCCTGTCCTGTGTGATACCGTCTGCTGAGCTGTGTATCTAATCCTATCCTGTGTGATACTATCTGCTGAGCCGTGTATCTAATCCTCTCCTGTGTGATACTGTCTGCTGAGCTATGTATCTAATCCTACCCTGTATGATACTGTCTGCTGAGCCGTGTATCTAATCCTCTCCTGTGTCATACTGTCTGCTGAGCCGTGTATCTAATCCTCTCCCGTGTGATACTGTCTGCTGAGCTATGTATCTAATCCTCTCCTGTGTGATACTGTCTGCTGAGCCGTGTATCTAATCCTCTCCTGTGTCATACCATCTGCTGAGCCGTTTATCTAATCCTCTCCTGTGTGATACCATCTGCTGAGCCGTGTATCTAATCCTCTCCTGTGTGATACTGTCTGCTGAGCCGTGTATCTAATCCTCTCCTGTGTGATACTGTCTGCTGAGCCGTGTATCTAATCCTCTCCTGTGTGATACTGTCTACTGAGCATTGTATCTAATCCTCTCCTGTGTGATACTGTCTGCTGAGCAGTTTCTAATCCTCTCCTGTGTGATACTGTCTGCTGAGCCGTGTATCTAATCCTCTCCTGTGTGATACTGTGTGCTGAGCTGTGTATCTAATCCCATCCTGTGTGATACTGTCTGCTGAGCTGTGTATCTAATCATGTAATGTGTGATACTGTCTGCTGAGCTGTGTATCTAATCGTCTCCTGTGTGATACTGTCTGATGAACTGTGTATCTAATCCTATCTTTCGTGATACTGTCTGCTGAGCCGTGTATCTAATCCACTCCTGTGTGATACTGTCTGATGAACTGTGTATCTAATCCCGTCCTATGTGATACTGTCAGCTGAGCTGTGTATCTAATCCTCTCCTGTGTGATACTGTCTGCTGAGCTGTGCATCTAATCCTGTCCTGTGTGATACCGTCTGCTGAGCTATGTATCTAATCCTTTCCTGTGTGATACCATCTGCTGAGCTGTGTATCTAATCCTCTCCTGTGTGATACTGTCTGTGGAGCCGTGTATCTAATCCTCTCATGTGCGATACCGTCTGCTGAGCTGTGTATCTAATCCTCTCCTGTGCGATACTGTCTGCTGAGCTGTGTATCTAATCCTCTCCTGTGTGATACTGTCTGCTGAGCAGTGTATCTAATCTTATACTGTGTGATACTGTCTGATGAGCTGTGTATCTAATCCTCTCCTGTGTGATACTGTCTGCTGAGCTGTGTATCTAATCCTCTCCTGTGTGATACTGTCTGCTGAGCCGTGTATCTAATCCTATGCTGTGATAATCTGCTGAGCAGTGTATCTAATCTTATACTGTGTGATACTGTCTTCTGAGCTGTGTATCTAATCCCCTCCTGTTTGATACTGTCTGCTGAGCTGTGTATCTAATCCTCTCCTGTGTGATACTGTCTGCTGAGCAGTGTATCTAATCTTATACTGTGTGGTACTGTCTGCTGAGCTGTGTATCTAATCCCCTCCTGTGTGATACTGTCTGCTGAGCCGTGTATCTAATCCTCTCCTGTGTGATACCGTCTGCTGAGCTATGTATCTAATCCTGTCCTGTGTGATACTGTCTGCTGAGCTGTGTATGTATCTAATCCCCTCCTGTGTGATAATGTCTGCTGAGGGGTGTATCTAATCCTCTCCTGTGCGATACTGTCTGCTGAGCTGTGTATCTAATCCTCTCCTGTGTGATACTGTCTGCTGAGCAGTGTATCTAATCTTATATTGTGTGATACTGTCTGCTGAGCTGTGTATCTAATCCTCTCCTGTGTGATACTGTCTGCTGAGCTGTGTATCTAATCCTCTCCTGTGTGATACTGTCTGCTGAGCCGTGTATCTAATCCTATGCTGTGATAATCTGCTGAGCAGTGTATCTAATCTTATACTGTGTGATACTGTCTTCTGAGCTGTGTATCTAATCCCCTCCTGTTTGATACTGTCTGCTGAGCTGTGTATCTAATCCTCTCCTGTGTGATACTGTCTGCTGAGCAGTGTATCTGATGTTATACTGTGTGGTACTGTCTGCTGAGCTGTGTATCTAATCCCCTCCTGTGTGATACTGTCTGCTGAGCCGTGTATCTAATCCTTTCCTGTGTGATACCGTCTGCTGAGCTATGTATGTAATCCTGTCCTGTGTGATACTGTCTGCTGAGCTGTGTATGTATCTAATCCCCTCCTATGTGATAATGTCTGCTGAGCTGTGTATCTAATCCTCTACTGTGTGATAATGTCTGCTGAGCTGTGTATCTAATCCTGTCCTGTATGATACCGTCTGCTGAGCTGTGTATCTAATCCTATCCTGTGTGATACTATCTGCTGAGCCGTGTATCTAATCCTCTCCTGTGTGATACTGTCTGCTGAGCTGTGTATCTAATCCTACCCTGTATGATACTGTCTGCTGAGCCGTGTATCTAATCCTCTCCTGTGTCATACTGTCTGCTGAGCCGTGTATCTAATCCTCTCCTGTGTGATACTGTCTGCTGAGCTATGTATCTAATCCTCTCCTGTGTGATACTGTCTGCTGAGCCGTGTATCTAATCCTGTCCTGTGTCATACTGTCTGCTGAGCCGTGTATCTAATCCTCTCCTGTGTGATACTGTCTGCTGAGCTGTATCTCTAATCCTCTCCTGTGTGATACCATCTGCTGAGCCGTGTATCTAATCCTCTCCTGTGTGATACTGTCTGCTGAGCCGTGTATCTAATCCTCTCCTGTGTGATACTGTCTACTGAGCATTGTATCTAATCCTCTCCTGTGTGATACTGTCTGCTGAGCAGTGTTTCTAATCCTCTCCTGTGTCATACTGTCTGCTGAGCCGTGTATCTAATCCTCTCCTGTGTGATACGGTCTGCTGAGCTGTATCTCTAATCCTCTCCTGTGTGATACTGTCTGCTGAGCTGTGTATCTAATCCTACCCTGTATGATACTGTCTGCTGAGCCGTGTATCTAATCCTCTCCTGTGTCATACTGTCTGCTGAGCCGTGTATCTAATCCTCTCCTGTGTGATACTGTCTGCTGAGCTGTGTATCTAATCCTCTCCTGTGTGATACTGTCTGCTGAGCCGTGTATCTAATCCTCTCCAGTGTCATACTGTCTGCTGAGCCGTGTATCTAATCCTCTCCTGTGTGATACTGTCTGCTGAGCCGTGTATCTAATCCTCTCCTGTGTGATACTGTCTGCTGAGCCTTGTATCTAATCCTCTCCTGTGTGATACTGTCTGCTGAGCTGTGTATCTAATCTTCTCCTATGTGATACTGTCTGCTGAGCTGTGTATCTAATCTTCTCCTGTGTGATACTGTCTGCTGAGCTGTGTATCTAATCCTATTCGGTGTGATACTGTCTGCTGAGCTGTGTATCTAATCCTATTCGGTGTGATACTGTCTGCTGAGCTGTGTATCTAATCCTATCCGGTGTGATACTGTCTGCTGAGCAGTGTTTCTAATCCTCTCCTGTGTGATACTGTCTGCTGAGCCATGTATCTAATCCTCTCCTGTGTGATACTGTGTGCTGAGCTGTGTATCTAATCCCATCCTGTGTGATACTGTCTGCTGAGCTGTGTATCTAATCATGTAATGTGTGATACTGTCTGCTGAGCTGTGTATCTAATCGTCTCCTGTGTGATACTGTCTGATGAACTGTGTATCTAATCCTATCTTTCGTGATACTGTCTGCTGAGCCGTGTATCTAATCCACTCCTGTGTGATACTGTCTGATGAACTGTGTATCTAATCCCGTCCTATGTGATACTGTCAGCTGAGCTGTGTATCTAATCCTCTCCTGTGTGATACTGTCTGCTGAGCTGTGCATCTAATCCTGTCCTGTGTGATACCGTCTGCTGAGCTATGTATCTAATCCTTTCCTGTGTGATACCATCTGCTGAGCTGTGTATCTAATCCTCTCCTGTGTGATACTGTCTGTGGAGCCGTGTATCTAATCCTCTCCTGTGCGATACCGTCTGCTGAGCTGTGTATCTAATCCTCTCCTGTGCGATACTGTCTGCTGAGCTGTGTATCTAATCCTCTCCTGTGTGATACTGTCTGCTGAGCAGTGTATCTAATCTTATACTGTGTGATACTGTCTGCTGAGCTGTGTATCTAATCCTCTCCTGTGTGATACTGTCTGCTGAGCTGTGTATCTAATCCTCTCCTGTGTGATACTGTCTGCTGAGCCGTGTATCTAATCCTATGCTGTGATAATCTGCTGAGCAGTGTATCTAATCTTATACTGTGTGATACTGTCTTCTGAGCTGTGTATCTAATCCCCTCCTGTTTGATACTGTCTGCTGAGCTGTGTATCTAATCCTCTCCTGTGTGATACTGTCTGCTGAGCAGTGTATCTAATCTTATACTGTGTGGTACTGTCTGCTGAGCTGTGTATCTAATCCCCTCCTGTGTGATACTGTCTGCTGAGCCGTGTATCTAATCCTCTCCTGTGTGATACCGTCTGCTGAGCTATGTATCTAATCCTGTCCTGTGTGATACTGTCTGCTGAGCTGTGTATGTATCTAATCCCCTCCTGTGTGATAATGTCTGCTGAGCTGTGTATCTAATCCTCTCCTGTGTGATAATGTCTGCTGAGCTGTGTATCCAATCCTGTCCTGTATGATACCGTCTGCTGAGCTGTGTATCTAATCCTATCCTGTGTGATACTATCTGCTGAGCCGTGTATCTAATCCTCTCCTGTGTGATACTGTCTGCTGAGCTGTGTATCTAATCCTACCCTGTATGATACTGTCTGCTGAGCCGTGTATCTAATCCTCTCCTGTGTCATACTGTCTGCTGAGCCGTGTATCTAATCCTCTCCTGTGTGATACTGTCTGCTGAGCCGTGTATCTAATCCTCTCCTGTGTCATACTGTCTGCTGAGCCGTGTATCTAATCCTCTCCTGTGTGATACTGTCTGCTGAGCTGTATCTCTAATCCTCTCCTGTGTGATACCATCTGCTGAGCCGTGTATCTAATCCTCTCCTGTGTGATACTGTCTGCTGAGCCGTGTATCTAATCCTCTCCTGTGTGATACTGTCTGCTGAGCCGTGTATCTAATCCTCTCCTGTGTGATACTGTCTACTGAGCATTGTATCTAATCCTCTCCTGTGTGATACTGTCTGCTGAGCAGTGTTTCTAATCCTCTCCTGTGTCATACTGTCTGCTGAGCCGTGTATCTAATCCTCTCCTGTGTGATACTGTCTGCTGAGCTGTATCTCTAATCCTCTCCTGTGTGATACTGTCTGCTGAGCTGTGTATCTAATCCTACCCTGTATGATACTGTCTGCTGAGCCGTGTATCTAATCCTCTCCTGTGTCATACTGTCTGCTGAGCCGTGTATCTAATCCTCTCCTGTGTGATACTGTCTGCTGAGCTGTGTATCTAATCCTCTCCTGTGTGATACTGTCTGCTGAGCCGTGTATCTAATCCTCTCCTGTGTCATACTGTCTGCTGAGCCGTGTATCTAATCCTCTCCTGTGTGATACTGTCTGCTGAGCTGTATCTCTAATCCTCTCCTGTGTGATACCATCTGCTGAGCCGTGTATCTAATCCTCTCCTGTGTGATACTGTCTGCTGAGCCGTGTATCTAATCCTCTCCTGTGTGATACTGTCTGCTGAGCATTGTATCTAATCCTCTCCTGTGTGATACTGTCTGCTGAGCAGTGTTTCTAATCCTCTCCTATGTGATACTGTCTGCTGAGCTGTGTATCTAATCTTCTCCTGTGTGATACTGTCTGCTGAGCTGTGTATCTAATCCTATTCGGTGTGATACTGTCTGCTGAGCTGTGTATCTAATCCTATTCGGTGTGATACTGTCTGCTGAGCTGTGTATCTAATCCTATCCGGTGTGATACTGTCTGCTGAGCAGTGTTTCTAATCCTCTCCTGTGTCATACTGTCTGCTGAGCCGTGTATCTAATCCTCTCCTGTGTGATACTGTGTGCTGAGCTGTGTATCTAATCCCATCCTGTGTGATACTGTCTGCTGAGCTGTGTATCTAATCATGTAATGTGTGATACTGTCTGCTGAGCTGTGTATCTAATCGTCTCCTGTGTGATACTGTCTGATGAACTGTGTATCTAATCCTATCTTTCGTGATACTGTCTGCTGAGCCGTGTATCTAATCCACTCCTGTGTGATACTGTCTGATGAACTGTGTATCTAATCCCGTCCTATGTGATACTGTCAGCTGAGCTGTGTATCTAATCCTCTCCTGTGTGATACTGTCTGCTGAGCTGTGCATCTAATCCTGTCCTGTGTGATACCGTCTGCTGAGCTATGTATCTAATCCTTTCCTGTGTGATACCATCTGCTGAGCTGTGTATCTAATCCTCTCCTGTGTGATACTGTCTGTGGAGCCGTGTATCTAATCCTCTCCTGTGCGATACCGTCTGCTGAGCTGTGTATCTAATCCTCTCCTGTGCGATACTGTCTGCTGAGCAGTGTATCTAATCCTCTCCTGTGTGATACTGTCTGCTGAGCAGTGTATCTAATCTTATACTGTGTGATACTGTCTGCTGAGCTGTGTATCTAATCCTCTCCTGTGTGATACTGTCTGCTGAGCTGTGTATCTAATCCTCTCCTGTGTGATACTGTCTGCTGAGCCGTGTATCTAATCCTATGCTGTGATAATCTGCTGAGCAGTGTATCTAATCTTATACTGTGTGATACTGTCTTCTGAGCTGTGTATCTAATCCCCTCCTGTTTGATACTGTCTGCTGAGCTGTGTATCTAATCCTCTCCTGTGTGATACTGTCTGCTGAGCAGTGTATCTAATCTTATACTGTGTGGTACTGTCTGCTGAGCTGTGTATCTAATCCCCTCCTGTGTGATACTGTCTGCTGAGCCGTGTATCTAATCCTCTCCTGTGTGATACCGTCTGCTGAGCTTTGTATCTAATCCTGTCCTGTGTGATACTGTCTGCTGAGCTGTGTATGTATCTAATCCCCTCCTGTGTGATAATGTCTGCTGAGCTGTGTATCTAATCCTCTCCTGTGTGATAATGTCTGCTGAGCTGTGTATCTAATCCTGTCCTGTGTGATACCGTCTGCTGAGCCGTGTATCTAATCCTATCCTGTGTGATACTATCTGCTGAGCCGTGTATCTAATCCTCTCCTGTGTGATACTGTCTGCTGAGCTGTGTATCTAATCCTACCCTGTATGATACTGTCTGCTGAGCCGTGTATCTAATCCTCTCCTGTGTCATACTGTCTGCTGAGCCGTGTATCTAATCCTCTCCTGTGTGATACTGTCTGCTGAGCTATGTATCTAATCCTCTCCTGTGTGATACTGTCTGCTGAGCCGTGTATCTAATCCTCTCCTGTGTCATACTGTCTGCTGAGCCGTGTATCTAATCCTCTCCTGTGTGATACTGTCTGCTGAGCTGTATCTCTAATCCTCTCCTGTGTGATACCATCTGCTGAGCCGTGTACCTAATCCTCTCCTGTGTGATACTGTCTGCTGAGCCGTGTATCTAATCCTCTCCTGTGTGATACTGTGTGCTGAGCAGTGTTTCTAATCCTCTCCTGTGTGATACTGTGTGCTGAGCCGTGTATCTAATCCTCTCCTGTGTGATACTGTCTGCTGAGCTGTGTATCTAATCTTCTCCTGTGTGATACTGTCTGCTGAGCTGTGTATCTAATCTTCTCCTGTGTGATACTGTCTGCTGAGCTGTGTATCTAATCCTATTCGGTGTGATACTGTCTGCTGAGCTGTGTATCTAATCCTATTCGGTGTGATACTGTCTGCTGAGCTGTGTATCTAATCCTATCCGGTGTGATACTGTCTGCTGAGCTGTGTATCTAATCCTATCCGGTGTGATACTGTCTGCTGAGCTGTGTATCTAATCCTACCCTGTATGATACTGTCTGCTGAGCCGTGTATCTAATCCTCTCCTGTGTCATACTGTCTGCTGAGCCGTGTATCTAATCCTCTCCTTTGTGATACTGTCTGCTGAGCTGTGTATCTAATCCTCTCCTGTGTGATACTGTCTGCTGAGCCGTGTATCTAATCCTCTCCTGCGTCATACTGTCTGCTGAGCCGTGTATCTAATCCTCTCCTGTGTGATACTGTCTGCTGAGCTGTATCTCTAATCCTCTCCTGTGTGATACCATCTGCTGAGCCGTGTATCTAATCCTCTCCTGTGTGATACTGTCTGCTGAGCCGTGTATCTAATCCTCTCCTGTGTGATACTGTCTGCTGAGCATTGTATCTAATCCTCTCCTGTGTGATACTGTCTGCTGAGCAGTGTTTCTAATCCTCTCCTGTGTGATACTGTCTGCTGAGCTGTGTATCTAATCCTATTCGGTGTGATACTGTCTGCTGAGCTGTGTATCTAATCCTATTCGGTGTGATACTGTCTGCTGAGCTGTGTATCTAATCCTATCCGGTGTGATACTGTGTGCTGAGCTGTGTATCTAATCCTATCCGGTGTGATACTGTCCGCTGAGCTGTGTATCTAATCCTATCCGGTGTGATACTGTCTGCTGAGCTGTGTATCTAATCCTATCCTGTGTGATACTGTCTGCTGAGCTGTGTATCTAATCCTATCCGGTGTGATACTGTCTGCTGAGCTGTGTATCTAATCCTATCCTGTGTGATACTGTCTGCTGAGCTGTGTATCTAATCCTATCCGGTGTGATACTGTCTGCTGAGCTGTGTATCTAATCCTATCCGGTGTGATACTGTCTGCTGAGCTGTGTATCTAATCCTACCCTGTATGATACTGTCTGCTGAGCCGTGTATCTAATCCTCTCCTGTGTCATACTGTCTGCTGAGCCGTGTATCTAATCCTCTCCTGTGTGATACTGTCTGCTGAGCTGTGTATCTAATCCTCTCCTGTGTGATACTGTCTGCTGAGCCGTGTATCTAATCCTCTCCTGTGTCATACTGTCTGCTGAGCCGTGTATCTAATCCTCTCCTGTGTGATACTGTCTGCTGAGCTGTATCTCTAATCCTCTCCTGTGTGATACCATCTGCTGAGCCATGTATCTAATCCTCTCCTGTGTGATACTGTCTGCTGAGCCGTGTATCTAATCCTCTCCTGTGTGATACTGTCTGCTGAGCATTGTATCTAATCCTCTCCTGTGTGATACTGTCTGCTGAGCAGTGTTTCTAATCCTCTCCTGTGTGATACTGTCTGCTGAGCTGTGTATCTAATCTTCTCCTGTGTGATACTGTCTGCTGAGCTGTGTATCTAATCCTATTCGGTGTGATACTGTCTGCTGAGCTGTGTATCTAATCCTATTCGGTGTGATACTGTCTGCTGAGCTGTGTATCTAATCCTATCCGGTGTGATACTGTCTGCTGAGCTGTGTATCTAATCCTATTCGGTGTGATACTGTCTGCTGAGCTGTGTATCTAATCCTACCCTGTATGATACTGTCTGCTGAGCCGTGTATCTAATCCTCTCCTGTGTCATACTGTCTGCTGAGCCGTGTATCTAATCCTCTCCTGTGTGATACTGTCTGCTGAGCTGTGTATCTAATCCTCTCCTGTGTGATACTGTCTGCTGAGCCGTGTATCTAATCCTCTCCTGTGTCATACTGTCTGCTGAGCCGTGTATCTAATCCTCTCCTGTGTGATACTGTCTGCTGAGCTGTATCTCTAATCCTCTCCTGTGTGATACCATCTGCTGAGCCATGTATCTAATCCTCTCCTGTGTGATACTGTCTGCTGAGCCGTGTATCTAATCCTCTCCTGTGTGATACTGTCTGCTGAGCATTGTATCTAATCCTCTCCTGTGTGATACTGTCTGCTGAGCAGTGTTTCTAATCCTCTCCTGTGTGATACTGTCTGCTGAGCTGTGTATCTAATCTTCTCCTGTGTGATACTGTCTGCTGAGCTGTGTATCTAATCCTATTCGGTGTGATACTGTCTGCTGAGCTGTGTATCTAATCCTATTCGGTGTGATACTGTCTGCTGAGCTGTGTATCTAATCCTATCCGGTGTGATACTGTCTGCTGAGCTGTGTATCTAATCCTATTCGGTGTGATACTGTCTGCTGAGCTGTGTATCTAATCCTATCCGGTGTGATACTGTCTGCTGAGCAGTGTTTCTAATCCTCTCCTGTGTGATACTGTCTGCTGAGCCGTGTAACTAATCCTCTCCTGTGTGATACTGTGTGCTGAGCTGTGTATCTAATCCCATCCTGTGTGATACTGTCTGCTGAGCTGTGTATCTAATCATGTAATGTGTGATACTGTCTGCTGAGCTGTGTATCTAATCGTCTCCTGTGTGATACTGTCTGATGAACTGTGTATCTAATCCTCTCCTGTGTGACACTGTCTGATGAACTGTGTATCTAATCCCGTCCTATGTGATACTGTCAGCTGAGCTGTGTAACTAATCCTCTCCTGTGTGATACTGTCTGCTGAACCCTGTATCTAATCATATCCTGTGTGATACCATCTGCTGAGCAGTGTATCTAAACCTATCCTGTGTGATACCAGCTGCTGAGCTGTGTATCTAATCCTATCCTTTGTGATACTGTCTGCTGAGCTGTGTATCTAATCCTCTCCTGTGTGATACTATCTGCTGAGCAGTGTATCTAATCCTCTCCTGTGTGATACTGTCTGCTGAGCCGTGTATCTAATCCTCTACTGTGTGATACTATCTGCTGAGCAGTGTATCTAATCCTATCTTGTGTGATAGCATCTGTTGAGCTGTGTATCTAATCCTCTCCTGTGTGATAATGTCTGCTGAGCCGTGTATCTAATCCTCTCCTGTGTGATACTGTCTGCTGAGCTGTGTATCTAATCCTGTCCTGTGTGATACAGTCCGCTGAGCTATGTATCTAATCCTGTCCTGTGTGATACAGTCCGCTGAGCTGTGTATCTAATCCTCTCCTGTGCGATATTGTCTGCTGAGCTGTGTATCTAATCCTCTCCTGTGTGATACTGTCTGCTGAGCTGAGCATCTAATCCTATCTGTGTGATACTATCTGCTGAGCAGTGTATCTAATCCTATCCTGTGTGATACTGTCTGCTGAGCCGTGTATCTAATCCCGCCCTGTGCGATACTGTCTGCTGAGCCGTGGATCTAATCCACTCCTGTGAGATACTGTCTGCTGAGCTGTGTATCTAATCCCGCCCTGTGCGATACTGTCTGCTGAGCCGTGTATCTAATCCACTCCTGTGTGATACTGTCTGATGAACTGTGTATCTAATCCTATCCTGTGTGATACTGTCTGCTGAGCCGTGTATCTAATCCCGCCCTGTGCGATACTGTCTGCTGAGCCGTGTATCTAATCCACTCCTGTGTGATACTATCTGCTGAGCTTTGTATCTAATCCTGTGCTGTGTGATACTGTCAGCTGAGTTGTGTATCTAATCCTATCCTGTGTGATACCATCTGCTGAGCTGTGTATCTAATCCTTTCCTGTGTGTTACTGTCTGCTGAGCTGTGTATCTAATCCTCTCCTGTGTGATACCGTCTGCTGAGCCGTGTATCTAATCCTCTCCTGTGTGATACTGTCTGCTGAGCTATGTATCTAATCCTCTCCTGTGTGATACTGTTTGCTGAGCTGTGTATCTAATCCTTTCCTGTGTGATACTGCCTGCTGAGCTGTGTATCTAAGCCTATCCTGTGTGATACTGTCTGCTGAGCCATGTATATAATCCTCTACTGTGTGATACTGTCAGGTGAGCTGTGTATCTAATCCTCTCCTGTGTGATATTGTCAGCTGAGCTGTGTATCTAATCCTGTCCTGTGTGATACTGTCTGCTGAGCAGTGTATCTAATTCCATCCTGTTTGATACCATCTGCTGATCCGTGTATCTAATCCTCTCCTGTGTGATACTGTCTGCTGAGCTGTGTATCAAATCCTCTCCTGTGTGATACTGTCTGCTGAGCCGTGCATCTAATCCTGTCCTGTGTGATGCCGTCTGCTGAGCAGTGTATCTAATCCTATCCGGTGTGATACTGTCTGCTGAGCTGTGTATCTAATCCTATGCTGTGTGATACTGTCTGCTCAACCGTGTATCTAATCCTCTCCTGTGTGATACCGTCTGCTGAGCAGTGTATCTAATCCTCTCCTGTGTGATACCGGCTGCTGAGCTGTGTATCTAATCCTCTCCTGTGCGATACTCTCTGCTGAGCTGTGTATCTAATCCTTTCCTGTGTGATACTGTGTGTTGAGCTGTGTATGTAATCCTCTGTGTGATACTGTCTGATGAGCTGTGTATCTAATCCTCTCCTGTGTGATACTGTCTACTGAGCTGTGTATCTAATCCTCTCCTGTGTGATACTGTCTGATGAACTGTGTATCTAATCCTATCCTGTGTGATACTGTCTGCTGAGCCGTGTATCTAATCCCGCCCTGTGCGATACTGTCTGCTGAGCCGTGTATCTAATCCACTCCTGTGTGATACTGTCTGCTGAGCTGTGTATCTAATCCTCTCGTGTGATACAGTCTGCTGAGCTGTGTATCTAATCCTATGCTGTGTGATACTGTCTGCTGAGCTGTGTATCTAATCCTCTCCTGCGTGATACTGTCTGATGAACTGTGTTTCTAATCCTCTCCTGTGTGATACTGTCTGCTGAGCTGTGTATCTAATCCTCTACTGTGTGATACTGTCTGCTGAGCTGTGTATCTAATCCTCTCCTGTGTGATACTGTCAGCTGAGCTGTGTATCTAATCCTCTCCTGTGTGATACTGTCTGCTGAGCTGTGTATCTAATCCTCTCCTGTGTGATACTGTCTGCTGAGCTGTGTATCTAATCCTCTCCTGTGTGATACTGTCTGATGAGCTGTGTATCTAATCCTCTCCTGTGTGACTCTGTCTGCTGAGCCGTGTATCTAATCCTCTCCTGTGTGATACTGTGTGCTGAGATGTGTATCTTATCCTATCCTGTGTGATACTGTCTGATGAACTGTGTATCTAATCCTATCTTGTGTGATACCATCTGCTGAGTCGTGTATCTAATCCCGCCCTGTGCGATACTGTCTGCTGAGCCGTGTATCTAATCCACTCCTGTGTGATACTGTCTGATGAACTGTGTATCTAATCCTCTCCTGTGTGATACTGTCTGCTGAGCTGTGTATCTAATCCTCTCCTGTGTGATACTGTCTGCTGAGCTGTTTATCTAATCCTCTCCTTTGTGATACTGTCTGCTGAGCTGTGTATCTAATCTTGTCCTGTGTGATACCGTCTGCTGAGCTATGCATCTAATCCTGTCCTGTGTGATACCGTCTGCTGGGCAGTGTATCTAATCTTATCCTGTGATACTGTCTGCTGAGCTGTGTATCTAATCCCCTCCTGTGTGATTCTGTCTGATGAGAAGTGTATCTAATCCTATGCTGTGTGATACTGTCTGCTGAGCTGTGTATCTAATCCTATGCTGTGTATCTAATCATCTCCTGTGTGATAATGTCTTCTGAGCCGTGTATCTAATCCTATCCTGTGTGATACTGTCAGCTGAGCTGTGTATCTAATCCTATCCTGTGTAATACCATCTGCTGAGCAGTGTATCTAATCCTATCCTGTGTGATACTGTCTGCTGAGCTGTGTATCTAATCCTCTCCTGTGTGATACTGTCTGCTGAGCCGTGTATCTAATCCTCTCCTGTGTGATACTTTGTGCTGAGCTGTGTATCTAATCCTCTCCTGTGCGTTACTGTCTGCTGAGCTGTGTATCTAATCCTCTCCTGTGTGATACTGTCTGATGAACTGTGTATCTAATCCTGTCCTATGTGATACTGTCAGCTGAGCCGTGTATCTAATCCTCTCCTGTGTGATACTGTCTGCTGAGCTGTGTATCTAATCCTGTCCTGTGTGATACAGTCCGCTGAGCTATGTATCTAATCCTGTCCTGTGTGATACAGTCCGCTGAGCTGTGTATCTAATCCTCTCCTGTGCGATATTGTCTGCTGAGCTGTGTATCTAATCCTCTCCTGTGTGATACTGTCTGCTGAGCTGAGCATCTAATCCTATCTGTGTGATACTATCTGCTGAGCAGTGTATCTAATCCTATCCTGTGTGATACTGTCTGCTGAGCCGTGTATCTAATCCCGCCCTGTGCGATACTGTCTGCTGAGCCGTGGATCTAATCCACTCCTGTGTGATACTGTCTGCTGAGCTGTGTATCTAATCCCGCCCTGTGCGATACTGTCTGCTGAGCCGTGTATCTAATCCACTCCTGTGTGATACTGTCTGATGAACTGTGTATCTAATCCTATCCTGTGTGATACTGTCTGCTGAGCCGTGTATCTAATCCCGCCCTGTGCGATACTGTCTGCTGAGCCGTGTATCTAATCCACTCCTGTGTGATACTATCTGCTGAGCTTTGTATCTAATCCTGTGCTGTGTGATACTGTCAGCTGAGTTGTGTATCTAATCCTATCCTGTGTGATACCATCTGCTGAGCTGTGTATCTAATCCTTTCCTGTGTGTTACTGTCTGCTGAGCTGTGTATCTAATCCTCTCCTGTGTGATACCGTCTGCTGAGCCGTGTATCTAATCCTCTCCTGTGTGATACTGTCTGCTGAGCTATGTATCTAATCCTCTCCTGTGTGATACTGTTTGCTGAGCTGTGTATCTAATCCTTTCCTGTGTGATACTGCCTGCTGAGCTGTGTATCTAAGCCTATCCTGTGTGATACTGTCTGCTGAGCCATGTATATAATCCTCTACTGTGTGATACTGTCAGGTGAGCTGTGTATCTAATCCTCTCCTGTGTGATATTGTCAGCTGAGCTGTGTATCTAATCCTGTCCTGTGTGATACTGTCTGCTGAGCAGTGTATCTAATTCCATCCTGTTTGATACCATCTGCTGATCCGTGTATCTAATCCTCTCCTGTGTGATACTGTCTGCTGAGCTGTGTATCAAATCCTCTCCTGTGTGATACTGTCTGCTGAGCCGTGCATCTAATCCTGTCCTGTGTGATGCCGTCTGCTGAGCAGTGTATCTAATCCTATCCGGTGTGATACTGTCTGCTGAGCTGTGTATCTAATCCTATGCTGTGTGATACTGTCTGCTCAACCGTGTATCTAATCCTCTCCTGTGTGATACCGTCTGCTGAGCAGTGTATCTAATCCTCTCCTGTGTGATACCGGCTGCTGAGCTGTGTATCTAATCCTCTCCTGTGCGATACTCTCTGCTGAGCTGTGTATCTAATCCTTTCCTGTGTGATACTGTGTGTTGAGCTGTGTATGTAATCCTCTGTGTGATACTGTCTGATGAGCTGTGTATCTAATCCTCTCCTGTGTGATACTGTCTACTGAGCTGTGTATCTAATCCTCTCCTGTGTGATACTGTCTGATGAACTGTGTATCTAATCCTATCCTGTGTGATACTGTCTGCTGAGCCGTGTATCTAATCCCGCCCTGTGCGATACTGTCTGCTGAGCCGTGTATCTAATCCACTCCTGTGTGATACTGTCTGCTGAGCTGTGTATCTAATCCTCTCGTGTGATACAGTCTGCTGAGCTGTGTATCTAATCCTATGCTGTGTGATACTGTCTGCTGAGCTGTGTATCTAATCCTCTCCTGCGTGATACTGTCTGATGAACTGTGTTTCTAATCCTCTCCTGTGTGATACTGTCTGCTGAGCTGTGTATCTAATCCTCTACTGTGTGATACTGTCTGCTGAGCTGTGTATCTAATCCTCTCCTGTGTGATACTGTCAGCTGAGCTGTGTATCTAATCCTCTCCTGTGTGATACTGTCTGCTGAGCTGTGTATCTAATCCTCTCCTGTGTGATACTGTCTGCTGAGCTGTGTATCTAATCCTCTCCTGTGTGATACTGTCTGATGAGCTGTGTATCTAATCCTCTCCTGTGTGACTCTGTCTGCTGAGCCGTGTATCTAATCCTCTCCTGTGTGATACTGTGTGCTGAGATGTGTATCTTATCCTATCCTGTGTGATACTGTCTGATGAACTGTGTATCTAATCCTATCTTGTGTGATACCATCTGCTGAGTCGTGTATCTAATCCCGCCCTGTGCGATACTGTCTGCTGAGCCGTGTATCTAATCCACTCCTGTGTGATACTGTCTGATGAACTGTGTATCTAATCCTCTCCTGTGTGATACTGTCTGCTGAGCTGTGTATCTAATCCTCTCCTGTGTGATACTGTCTGCTGAGCTGTTTATCTAATCCTCTCCTTTGTGATACTGTCTGCTGAGCTGTGTATCTAATCTTGTCCTGTGTGATACCGTCTGCTGAGCTATGCATCTAATCCTGTCCTGTGTGATACCGTCTGCTGGGCAGTGTATCTAATCTTATCCTGTGATACTGTCTGCTGAGCTGTGTATCTAATCCCCTCCTGTGTGATTCTGTCTGATGAGAAGTGTATCTAATCCTATGCTGTGTGATACTGTCTGCTGAGCTGTGTATCTAATCCTATGCTGTGTATCTAATCATCTCCTGTGTGATAATGTCTTCTGAGCCGTGTATCTAATCCTATCCTGTGTGATACTGTCAGCTGAGCTGTGTATCTAATCCTATCCTGTGTAATACCATCTGCTGAGCAGTGTATCTAATCCTATCCTGTGTGATACTGTCTGCTGAGCTGTGTATCTAATCCTCTCCTGTGTGATACTGTCTGCTGAGCCGTGTATCTAATCCTCTCCTGTGTGATACTTTGTGCTGAGCTGTGTATCTAATCCTCTCCTGTGCGTTACTGTCTGCTGAGCTGTGTATCTAATCCTCTCCTGTGTGATACTGTCTGATGAACTGTGTATCTAATCCTGTCCTATGTGATACTGTCAGCTGAGCTGTGTATCTAATCCTCTCCTGTGTGATACTGTCTGCTGAGCTGTGCATCTAATCCTGTCCTGTGTGATACCGTCTGCTGAGCTATGTATCTAATCCTTTCCTGTGTGATACTGTCTGCTGAGCTGTGTATATAATCCTCTCCTGTGCGATACTGTCTGCTGAGCCGTGTATCTAATCCTCTCCTGTGCGATACCGTCTGCTGAGCAGTGTGTCTAATCCTTTCCTGTGCGATACTGTCTGCTGAGCTGTGTATCTAATCCTCTCCTGTGTGATACTGTCTGCTGAGCAGTGTATCTAATCTTATACTGTGTGATACTGTCTCCTGAGCTGTGTATCTAATCCCCTCCTGTGTGATACTGTCTGCTGAGCTGTGTATCTAATCCTCTCCTGTGTGATACTGTCTGCTGAGCCGTGTATCTAATCCTATGCTGTGTGATAGTCTGCTGAGCAGTGTATCTAATCTTATACTGTGTGATACTGTCTGCTGAGCTGTGTATCTAATCCTCTCCTGCGTGATACTGTCTGCTGAGCTGTGTATCTAATCCCCTCCTGTGTGATACTGTCTGCTGAGCTGTGTATCTAATCCTCTCCTGTGTGATACTGTCTGCTGAGCTGTGTGTCTAATCCTATCCTGTGTGATACTGTCTGCTGAGCCGTGTATCTAATCCTCTCCTGTGTGATACTGTCTGCTAAGCCGTGTATCTAATCCTATCCTGTGTGATACTATCTGCAGAGCAGTGTATCTAATCCTATCCTGTGTGATACTGTCTGCTGAGCTGTGTATCTAATATCTAATCCTCTCCTGTGTGATACTGTCTGCTGAGCCGTGTATCTAATCCTCTCCTGTGTGATACTGTGTGCTGAGCTGTGTATCTAATCCTCTCCTGTGCGTTACTGTCTGCTGAGCTGTGAATCTAATCCTCTACTGTGTGATACTGTCTGCTGAGCCGTGTATCTAATCCCATCCTGTGTGATACTGTCTGCTGAGCTGTGTATCTAATCATGTAATGTGTGATACTGTCTGCTGAGCTGTGTATCTAATCGTCTCCTGTGTGATACTGTCTGATGAACTGTGTATCTAATCCTATCTTTCGTGATACTGTCTGCTGAGCCGTGTATCTAATCCACTCCTGTGTGATACTGTCTGATGAACTGTGTATCTAATCCTGTCCTATGTGATACTGTCAGCTGAGCTGTGTATCTAATCCTCTCCTGTGTGATACTGTCTGCTGAGCTGTGCATCTAATCCTGTCCTGTGTGATACCGTCTGCTGAGATATGTATCTAATCCTTTCCTGTGTGATACCATCTGCTGAGCTGTGTATCTAATCCTCTCCTGTGTGATACTGTCTGTGGAGCCGTGTATCTAATCCTCTCCTGTGCGATACCGTCTGCTGAGCTGTGTATCTAATCCTCTCCTGTGCGATACTGTCTGCTGAGCTGTGTATCTAATCCTCTCCTGTGTGATACTGTCTGCTGAGCAGTGTATCTAATCTTATACTGTGTGATACTGTCTGCTGAGCTGTGTATCTAGTCCTCTCCTGTGTGATACTGTCTGCTGAGCTGTGTATCTAATCCTCTCCTGTGTGATACTGTCTGCTGAGCCGTGTATCTAATCCTATGCTGTGATAATCTGCTGAGCAGTGTATCTAATCTTATACTGTGTGATACTGTCTTCTGAGCGGTGTATCTAATCCTCTCCTGTTTGATACTGTCTGCTGAGCTGTGTATCTAATCCTCTCCTGTGTGATACTGTCTGCTGAGCAGTGTATCTAATCTTATACTGTGTGGTACTGTCTGCTGAGCTGTGTATCTAATCCCCTCCTGTGTGATACTGTCTGCTGAGCCGTGTATCTAATCCTCTCCTGTGTGATACCGTCTGCTGAGCTATGTATCTAATCCTGTCCTGTGTGATACTGTCTGCTGAGCTGTGTATCTAATCCTCTCCTGTGTGATAATGTCTGCTGAGCTGTGTATCTAATCCTGTCCTGTGTGATACCGTCTGCTGAGCTGTGTATCTAATCCTATCCTGTGTGATACTATCTGCTGAGCCGTGTATCTAATCCTCTCCTGTGTGATACTGTCTGCTGAGCTATGTATCTAATCCTACCCTGTATGATACTGTCTGCTGAGCCGTGTATCTAATCCTCTCCTGTGTCATACTGTCTGCTGAGCCGTGTATCTAATCCTCTCCCGTGTGATACTGTCTGCTGAGCTATGTATCTAATCCTCTCCTGTGTGATACTGTCTGCTGAGCCGTGTATCTAATCCTCTCCTGTGTCATACCATCTGCTGAGCCGTTTATCTAATCCTCTCCTGTGTGATACCATCTGCTGAGCCGTGTATCTAATCCTCTCCTGTGTGATACTGTCTGCTGAGCCGTGTATCTAATCCTCTCCTGTGTGATACTGTCTGCTGAGCCGTGTATCTAATCCTCTCCTGTGTGATACTGTCTACTGAGCATTGTATCTAATCCTCTCCTGTGTGATACTGTCTGCTGAGCAGTTTCTAATCCTCTCCTGTGTGATACTGTCTGCTGAGCCGTGTATCTAATCCTCTCCTGTGTGATACTGTGTGCTGAGCTGTGTATCTAATCCCATCCTGTGTGATACTGTCTGCTGAGCTGTGTATCTAATCATGTAATGTGTGATACTGTCTGCTGAGCTGTGTATCTAATCGTCTCCTGTGTGATACTGTCTGATGAACTGTGTATCTAATCCTATCTTTCGTGATACTGTCTGCTGAGCCGTGTATCTAATCCACTCCTGTGTGATACTGTCTGATGAACTGTGTATCTAATCCCGTCCTATGTGATACTGTCAGCTGAGCTGTGTATCTAATCCTCTCCTGTGTGATACTGTCTGCTGAGCTGTGCATCTAATCCTGTCCTGTGTGATACCGTCTGCTGAGCTATGTATCTAATCCTTTCCTGTGTGATACCATCTGCTGAGCTGTGTATCTAATCCTCTCCTGTGTGATACTGTCTGTGGAGCCGTGTATCTAATCCTCTCATGTGCGATACCGTCTGCTGAGCTGTGTATCTAATCCTCTCCTGTGCGATACTGTCTGCTGAGCTGTGTATCTAATCCTCTCCTGTGTGATACTGTCTGCTGAGCAGTGTATCTAATCTTATACTGTGTGATACTGTCTGATGAGCTGTGTATCTAATCCTCTCCTGTGTGATACTGTCTGCTGAGCTGTGTATCTAATCCTCTCCTGTGTGATACTGTCTGCTGAGCCGTGTATCTAATCCTATGCTGTGATAATCTGCTGAGCAGTGTATCTAATCTTATACTGTGTGATACTGTCTTCTGAGCTGTGTATCTAATCCCCTCCTGTTTGATACTGTCTGCTGAGCTGTGTATCTAATCCTCTCCTGTGTGATACTGTCTGCTGAGCAGTGTATCTAATCTTATACTGTGTGGTACTGTCTGCTGAGCTGTGTATCTAATCCCCTCCTGTGTGATACTGTCTGCTGAGCCGTGTATCTAATCCTCTCCTGTGTGATACCGTCTGCTGAGCTATGTATCTAATCCTGTCCTGTGTGATACTGTCTGCTGAGCTGTGTATGTATCTAATCCCCTCCTGTGTGATAATGTCTGCTGAGCGGTGTATCTAATCCTCTCCTGTGCGATACTGTCTGCTGAGCTGTGTATCTAATCCTCTCCTGTGTGATACTGTCTGCTGAGCAGTGTATCTAATCTTATATTGTGTGATACTGTCTGCTGAGCTGTGTATCTAATCCTCTCCTGTGTGATACTGTCTGCTGAGCTGTGTATCTAATCCTCTCCTGTGTGATACTGTCTGCTGAGCCGTGTATCTAATCCTATGCTGTGATAATCTGCTGAGCAGTGTATCTAATCTTATACTGTGTGATACTGTCTTCTGAGCTGTGTATCTAATCCCCTCCTGTTTGATACTGTCTGCTGAGCTGTGTATCTAATCCTCTCCTGTGTGATACTGTCTGCTGAGCAGTGTATCTGATGTTATACTGTGTGGTACTGTCTGCTGAGCTGTGTATCTAATCCCCTCCTGTGTGATACTGTCTGCTGAGCCGTGTATCTAATCCTCTCCTGTGTGATACCGTCTGCTGAGCTATGTATGTAATCCTGTCCTGTGTGATACTGTCTGCTGAGCTGTGTATGTATCTAATCCCCTCCTATGTGATAATGTCTGCTGAGCTGTGTATCTAATCCTCTACTGTGTGATAATGTCTGCTGAGCTGTGTATCTAATCCTGTCCTGTATGATACCGTCTGCTGAGCTGTGTATCTAATCCTATCCTGTGTGATACTATCTGCTGAGCCGTGTATCTAATCCTCTCCTGTGTGATACTGTCTGCTGAGCTGTGTATCTAATCCTACCCTGTATGATACTGTCTGCTGAGCCGTGTATCTAATCCTCTCCTGTGTCATACTGTCTGCTGAGCCGTGTATCTAATCCTCTCCTGTGTGATACTGTCTGCTGAGCTATGTATCTAATCCTCTCCTGTGTGATACTGTCTGCTGAGCCGTGTATCTAATCCTGTCCTGTGTCATACTGTCTGCTGAGCCGTGTATCTAATCCTCTCCTGTGTGATACTGTCTGCTGAGCTGTATCTCTAATCCTCTCCTGTGTGATACCATCTGCTGAGCCGTGTATCTAATCCTCTCCTGTGTGATACTGTCTGCTGAGCCGTGTATCTAATCCTCTCCTGTGTGATACTGTCTACTGAGCATTGTATCTAATCCTCTCCTGTGTGATACTGTCTGCTGAGCAGTGTTTCTAATCCTCTCCTGTGTCATACTGTCTGCTGAGCCGTGTATCTAATCCTCTCCTGTGTGATACGGTCTGCTGAGCTGTATCTCTAATCCTCTCCTGTGTGATACTGTCTGCTGAGCTGTGTATCTAATCCTACCCTGTATGATACTGTCTGCTGAGCCGTGTATCTAATCCTCTCCTGTGTCATACTGTCTGCTGAGCCGTGTATCTAATCCTCTCCTGTGTGATACTGTCTGCTGAGCTGTGTATCTAATCCTCTCCTGTGTGATACTGTCTGCTGAGCCGTGTATCTAATCCTCTCCAGTGTCATACTGTCTGCTGAGCCGTGTATCTAATCCTCTCCTGTGTGATACTGTCTGCTGAGCCGTGTATCTAATCCTCTCCTGTGTGATACTGTCTGCTGAGCCTTGTATCTAATCCTCTCCTGTGTGATACTGTCTGCTGAGCTGTGTATCTAATCTTCTCCTATGTGATACTGTCTGCTGAGCTGTGTATCTAATCTTCTCCTGTGTGATACTGTCTGCTGAGCTGTGTATCTAATCCTATTCGGTGTGATACTGTCTGCTGAGCTGTGTATCTAATCCTATTCGGTGTGATACTGTCTGCTGAGCTGTGTATCTAATCCTATCCGGTGTGATACTGTCTGCTGAGCAGTGTTTCTAATCCTCTCCTGTGTGATACTGTCTGCTGAGCCATGTATCTAATCCTCTCCTGTGTGATACTGTGTGCTGAGCTGTGTATCTAATCCCATCCTGTGTGATACTGTCTGCTGAGCTGTGTATCTAATCATGTAATGTGTGATACTGTCTGCTGAGCTGTGTATCTAATCGTCTCCTGTGTGATACTGTCTGATGAACTGTGTATCTAATCCTATCTTTCGTGATACTGTCTGCTGAGCCGTGTATCTAATCCACTCCTGTGTGATACTGTCTGATGAACTGTGTATCTAATCCCGTCCTATGTGATACTGTCAGCTGAGCTGTGTATCTAATCCTCTCCTGTGTGATACTGTCTGCTGAGCTGTGCATCTAATCCTGTCCTGTGTGATACCGTCTGCTGAGCTATGTATCTAATCCTTTCCTGTGTGATACCATCTGCTGAGCTGTGTATCTAATCCTCTCCTGTGTGATACTGTCTGTGGAGCCGTGTATCTAATCCTCTCCTGTGCGATACCGTCTGCTGAGCTGTGTATCTAATCCTCTCCTGTGCGATACTGTCTGCTGAGCTGTGTATCTAATCCTCTCCTGTGTGATACTGTCTGCTGAGCAGTGTATCTAATCTTATACTGTGTGATACTGTCTGCTGAGCTGTGTATCTAATCCTCTCCTGTGTGATACTGTCTGCTGAGCTGTGTATCTAATCCTCTCCTGTGTGATACTGTCTGCTGAGCCGTGTATCTAATCCTATGCTGTGATAATCTGCTGAGCAGTGTATCTAATCTTATACTGTGTGATACTGTCTTCTGAGCTGTGTATCTAATCCCCTCCTGTTTGATACTGTCTGCTGAGCTGTGTATCTAATCCTCTCCTGTGTGATACTGTCTGCTGAGCAGTGTATCTAATCTTATACTGTGTGGTACTGTCTGCTGAGCTGTGTATCTAATCCCCTCCTGTGTGATACTGTCTGCTGAGCCGTGTATCTAATCCTCTCCTGTGTGATACCGTCTGCTGAGCTATGTATCTAATCCTGTCCTGTGTGATACTGTCTGCTGAGCTGTGTATGTATCTAATCCCCTCCTGTGTGATAATGTCTGCTGAGCTGTGTATCTAATCCTCTCCTGTGTGATAATGTCTGCTGAGCTGTGTATCCAATCCTGTCCTGTATGATACCGTCTGCTGAGCTGTGTATCTAATCCTATCCTGTGTGATACTATCTGCTGAGCCGTGTATCTAATCCTCTCCTGTGTGATACTGTCTGCTGAGCTGTGTATCTAATCCTACCCTGTATGATACTGTCTGCTGAGCCGTGTATCTAATCCTCTCCTGTGTCATACTGTCTGCTGAGCCGTGTATCTAATCCTCTCCTGTGTGATACTGTCTGCTGAGCCGTGTATCTAATCCTCTCCTGTGTCATACTGTCTGCTGAGCCGTGTATCTAATCCTCTCCTGTGTGATACTGTCTGCTGAGCTGTATCTCTAATCCTCTCCTGTGTGATACCATCTGCTGAGCCGTGTATCTAATCCTCTCCTGTGTGATACTGTCTGCTGAGCCGTGTATCTAATCCTCTCCTGTGTGATACTGTCTGCTGAGCCGTGTATCTAATCCTCTCCTGTGTGATACTGTCTACTGAGCATTGTATCTAATCCTCTCCTGTGTGATACTGTCTGCTGAGCAGTGTTTCTAATCCTCTCCTGTGTCATACTGTCTGCTGAGCCGTGTATCTAATCCTCTCCTGTGTGATACTGTCTGCTGAGCTGTATCTCTAATCCTCTCCTGTGTGATACTGTCTGCTGAGCTGTGTATCTAATCCTACCCTGTATGATACTGTCTGCTGAGCCGTGTATCTAATCCTCTCCTGTGTCATACTGTCTGCTGAGCCGTGTATCTAATCCTCTCCTGTGTGATACTGTCTGCTGAGCTGTGTATCTAATCCTCTCCTGTGTGATACTGTCTGCTGAGCCGTGTATCTAATCCTCTCCTGTGTCATACTGTCTGCTGAGCCGTGTATCTAATCCTCTCCTGTGTGATACTGTCTGCTGAGCTGTATCTCTAATCCTCTCCTGTGTGATACCATCTGCTGAGCCGTGTATCTAATCCTCTCCTGTGTGATACTGTCTGCTGAGCCGTGTATCTAATCCTCTCCTGTGTGATACTGTCTGCTGAGCATTGTATCTAATCCTCTCCTGTGTGATACTGTCTGCTGAGCAGTGTTTCTAATCCTCTCCTATGTGATACTGTCTGCTGAGCTGTGTATCTAATCTTCTCCTGTGTGATACTGTCTGCTGAGCTGTGTATCTAATCCTATTCGGTGTGATACTGTCTGCTGAGCTGTGTATCTAATCCTATTCGGTGTGATACTGTCTGCTGAGCTGTGTATCTAATCCTATCCGGTGTGATACTGTCTGCTGAGCAGTGTTTCTAATCCTCTCCTGTGTCATACTGTCTGCTGAGCCGTGTATCTAATCCTCTCCTGTGTGATACTGTGTGCTGAGCTGTGTATCTAATCCCATCCTGTGTGATACTGTCTGCTGAGCTGTGTATCTAATCATGTAATGTGTGATACTGTCTGCTGAGCTGTGTATCTAATCGTCTCCTGTGTGATACTGTCTGATGAACTGTGTATCTAATCCTATCTTTCGTGATACTGTCTGCTGAGCCGTGTATCTAATCCACTCCTGTGTGATACTGTCTGATGAACTGTGTATCTAATCCCGTCCTATGTGATACTGTCAGCTGAGCTGTGTATCTAATCCTCTCCTGTGTGATACTGTCTGCTGAGCTGTGCATCTAATCCTGTCCTGTGTGATACCGTCTGCTGAGCTATGTATCTAATCCTTTCCTGTGTGATACCATCTGCTGAGCTGTGTATCTAATCCTCTCCTGTGTGATACTGTCTGTGGAGCCGTGTATCTAATCCTCTCCTGTGCGATACCGTCTGCTGAGCTGTGTATCTAATCCTCTCCTGTGCGATACTGTCTGCTGAGCAGTGTATCTAATCCTCTCCTGTGTGATACTGTCTGCTGAGCAGTGTATCTAATCTTATACTGTGTGATACTGTCTGCTGAGCTGTGTATCTAATCCTCTCCTGTGTGATACTGTCTGCTGAGCTGTGTATCTAATCCTCTCCTGTGTGATACTGTCTGCTGAGCCGTGTATCTAATCCTATGCTGTGATAATCTGCTGAGCAGTGTATCTAATCTTATACTGTGTGATACTGTCTTCTGAGCTGTGTATCTAATCCCCTCCTGTTTGATACTGTCTGCTGAGCTGTGTATCTAATCCTCTCCTGTGTGATACTGTCTGCTGAGCAGTGTATCTAATCTTATACTGTGTGGTACTGTCTGCTGAGCTGTGTATCTAATCCCCTCCTGTGTGATACTGTCTGCTGAGCCGTGTATCTAATCCTCTCCTGTGTGATACCGTCTGCTGAGCTTTGTATCTAATCCTGTCCTGTGTGATACTGTCTGCTGAGCTGTGTATGTATCTAATCCCCTCCTGTGTGATAATGTCTGCTGAACTGTGTATCTAATCCTCTCCTGTGTGATAATGTCTGCTGAGCTGTGTATCTAATCCTGTCCTGTGTGATACCGTCTGCTGAGCCGTGTATCTAATCCTATCCTGTGTGATACTATCTGCTGAGCCGTGTATCTAATCCTCTCCTGTGTGATACTGTCTGCTGAGCTGTGTATCTAATCCTACCCTGTATGATACTGTCTGCTGAGCCGTGTATCTAATCCTCTCCTGTGTCATACTGTCTGCTGAGCCGTGTATCTAATCCTCTCCTGTGTGATACTGTCTGCTGAGCTATGTATCTAATCCTCTCCTGTGTGATACTGTCTGCTGAGCCGTGTATCTAATCCTCTCCTGTGTCATACTGTCTGCTGAGCCGTGTATCTAATCCTCTCCTGTGTGATACTGTCTGCTGAGCTGTGTATCTAATCCTCTCCTGTGTGATACTGTCTGCTGAGCCGTGTATCTAATCCTCTCCTGTGTCATACTGTCTGCTGAGCCGTGTATCTAATCCTCTCCTGTGTGATACTGTCTGCTGAGCTGTATCTCTAATCCTCTCCTGTGTGATACCATCTGCTGAGCCGTGTATCTAATCCTCTCCTGTGTGATACTGTCTGCTGAGCCGTGTATCTAATCCTCTCCTGTGTGATACTGTCTGCTGAGCATTGTATCTAATCCTCTCCTGTGTGATACTGTCTGCTGAGCAGTGTTTCTAATCCTCTCCTATGTGATACTGTCTGCTGAGCTGTGTATCTAATCTTCTCCTGTGTGATACTGTCTGCTGAGCTGTGTATCTAATCCTATTCGGTGTGATACTGTCTGCTGAGCTGTGTATCTAATCCTATTCGGTGTGATACTGTCTGCTGAGCTGTGTATCTAATCCTATCCGGTGTGATACTGTCTGCTGAGCAGTGTTTCTAATCCTCTCCTGTGTCATACTGTCTGCTGAGCCGTGTATCTAATCCTCTCCTGTGTGATACTGTGTGCTGAGCTGTGTATCTAATCCCATCCTGTGTGATACTGTCTGCTGAGCTGTGTATCTAATCATGTAATGTGTGATACTGTCTGCTGAGCTGTGTATCTAATCGTCTCCTGTGTGATACTGTCTGATGAACTGTGTATCTAATCCTATCTTTCGTGATACTGTCTGCTGAGCCGTGTATCTAATCCACTCCTGTGTGATACTGTCTGATGAACTGTGTATCTAATCCCGTCCTATGTGATACTGTCAGCTGAGCTGTGTATCTAATCCTCTCCTGTGTGATACTGTCTGCTGAGCTGTGCATCTAATCCTGTCCTGTGTGATACCGTCTGCTGAGCTATGTATCTAATCCTTTCCTGTGTGATACCATCTGCTGAGCTGTGTATCTAATCCTCTCCTGTGTGATACTGTCTGTGGAGCCGTGTATCTAATCCTCTCCTGTGCGATACCGTCTGCTGAGCTGTGTATCTAATCCTCTCCTGTGCGATACTGTCTGCTGAGCAGTGTATCTAATCCTCTCCTGTGTGATACTGTCTGCTGAGCAGTGTATCTAATCTTATACTGTGTGATACTGTCTGCTGAGCTGTGTATCTAATCCTCTCCTGTGTGATACTGTCTGCTGAGCTGTGTATCTAATCCTCTCCTGTGTGATACTGTCTGCTGAGCCGTGTATCTAATCCTATGCTGTGATAATCTGCTGAGCAGTGTATCTAATCTTATACTGTGTGATACTGTCTTCTGAGCTGTGTATCTAATCCCCTCCTGTTTGATACTGTCTGCTGAGCTGTGTATCTAATCCTCTCCTGTGTGATACTGTCTGCTGAGCAGTGTATCTAATCTTATACTGTGTGGTACTGTCTGCTGAGCTGTGTATCTAATCCCCTCCTGTGTGATACTGTCTGCTGAGCCGTGTATCTAATCCTCTCCTGTGTGATACCGTCTGCTGAGCTTTGTATCTAATCCTGTCCTGTGTGATACTGTCTGCTGAGCTGTGTATGTATCTAATCCCCTCCTGTGTGATAATGTCTGCTGAACTGTGTATCTAATCCTCTCCTGTGTGATAATGTCTGCTGAGCTGTGTATCTAATCCTGTCCTGTGTGATACCGTCTGCTGAGCCGTGTATCTAATCCTATCCTGTGTGATACTATCTGCTGAGCCGTGTATCTAATCCTCTCCTGTGTGATACTGTCTGCTGAGCTGTGTATCTAATCCTACCCTGTATGATACTGTCTGCTGAGCCGTGTATCTAATCCTCTCCTGTGTCATACTGTCTGCTGAGCCGTGTATCTAATCCTCTCCTGTGTGATACTGTCTGCTGAGCTATGTATCTAATCCTCTCCTGTGTGATACTGTCTGCTGAGCCGTGTATCTAATCCTCTCCTGTGTCATACTGTCTGCTGAGCCGTGTATCTAATCCTCTCCTGTGTGATACTGTCTGCTGAGCTGTATCTCTAATCCTCTCCTGTGTGATACCATCTGCTGAGCCGTGTACCTAATCCTCTCCTGTGTGATACTGTCTGCTGAGCCGTGTATCTAATCCTCTCCTGTGTGATACTGTGTGCTGAGCAGTGTTTCTAATCCTCTCCTGTGTGATACTGTGTGCTGAGCCGTGTATCTAATCCTCTCCTGTGTGATACTGTCTGCTGAGCTGTGTATCTAATCTTCTCCTGTGTAATACTGTCTGCTGAGCTGTGTATCTAATCTTCTCCTGTGTGATACTGTCTGCTGAGCTGTGTATCTAATCCTATTCGGTGTGATACTGTCTGCTGAGCTGTGTATCTAATCCTATTCGGTGTGATACTGTCTGCTGAGCTGTGTATCTAATCCTATCCGGTGTGATACTGTCTGCTGAGCTGTGTATCTAATCCTATCCGGTGTGATACTGTCTGCTGAGCTGTGTATCTAATCCTACCCTGTATGATACTGTCTGCTGAGCCGTGTATCTAATCCTCTCCTGTGTCATACTGTCTGCTGAGCCGTGTATCTAATCCTCTCCTTTGTGATACTGTCTGCTGAGCTGTGTATCTAATCCTCTCCTGTGTGATACTGTCTGCTGAGCCGTGTATCTAATCCTCTCCTGCGTCATACTGTCTGCTGAGCCGTGTATCTAATCCTCTCCTGTGTGATACTGTCTGCTGAGCTGTATCTCTAATCCTCTCCTGTGTGATACCATCTGCTGAGCCGTGTATCTAATCCTCTCCTGTGTGATACTGTCTGCTGAGCCGTGTATCTAATCCTCTCCTGTGTGATACTGTCTGCTGAGCATTGTATCTAATCCTCTCCTGTGTGATACTGTCTGCTGAGCAGTGTTTCTAATCCTCTCCTGTGTGATACTGTCTGCTGAGCTGTGTATCTAATCCTATTCGGTGTGATACTGTCTGCTGAGCTGTGTATCTAATCCTATTCGGTGTGATACTGTCTGCTGAGCTGTGTATCTAATCCTATCCGGTGTGATACTGTGTGCTGAGCTGTGTATCTAATCCTATCCGGTGTGATACTGTCCGCTGAGCTGTGTATCTAATCCTATCCGGTGTGATACTGTCTGCTGAGCTGTGTATCTAATCCTATCCTGTGTGATACTGTCTGCTGAGCTGTGTATCTAATCCTATCCGGTGTGATACTGTCTGCTGAGCTGTGTATCTAATCCTATCCTGTGTGATACTGTCTGCTGAGCTGTGTATCTAATCCTATCCGGTGTGATACTGTCTGCTGAGCAGTGTATCTAATCCTATCCTGTGTGATACTGTCTGCTGAGCTGTGTATCTAATCCTCTCCTGTGTGATACTGTCTGCTGAGCCGTGTATCTAATCCTCTCCTGTGTGATACTGTGTGCTGAGCTGTGTATCTAATCCTCTCCTGTGCGTTACTGTCTGCTGAGCTGTGTATCTAATCCTCTCCTGTGTGATACTGTCTGCTGAGCCGTGTATCTAATCCCATCCTGTGTGATACTGTCTGCTGAGCTGTGTATCTAATCATGTAATGTGTGATACTGTCTGCTGAGCTGTGTATCTAATCGTCTCCTGTGTGATACTGTCTGATGAACTGTGTATCTAATCCTATCTTTCGTCATACTGTCTGCTGAGCCGTGTATCTAATCCTCTCCTATGTGATACTGTCAGCTGAGCTGTGTATCTAATCCTCTCCTGTGTGATACTGTCTGCTGAGCTGTGCATCTAATCCTGTCCTGTGTGATACCGTCTGCTGAGCTATGTATCTAATCCTTTCCTGTGTGATACCATCTGCTGAGCTGTGTATCTAATCCTCTCCTGTGTGATACTGTCTGTGGAGCCGTGTATCTAATCCTCTCCTGTGCGATACCGTCTGCTGAGCTGTGTATCTAATCCTCTCCTGTGCGATACTGTCTGCTGAGCTGTGTATCTAATCCTCTCCTGTGTGATACTGTCTGCTGAGCAGTGTATCTAATCTTATACTGTGTGATACTGTCTGCTGAGCTGTGTATCTAATCCTCTCCTGTGTGATACTGTCTGCTGAGCTGTGTATCTAATCCTCTCCTGTGTGATACTGTCTGCTGAGCCGTGTATCTAATCCTATGCTGTGATAATCTGCTGAGCAGTGTATCTAATCTTATACTGTGTGATACTGTCTTCTGAGCTGTGTATCTAATCCCCTCCTGTTTGATACTGCCTGCTGAGCTGTGTATCTAATCCTCTCCTGTGTGATACTGTCTGCTGAGCAGTGTATCTAATCTTATACTGTGTGGTACTGTCTGCTGAGCTGTGTATCTAATCCCCTCCTGTGTGATACTGTCTGCTGAGCCGTGTATCTAATCCTCTCCTGTGTGATACCGTCTGCTGAGCTATGTATCTAATCCTGTCCTGTGATACTGTCTGCTGAGCTGTGTATCTAATCCTGTCCTGTGTGATACTGTCTGCTGAGCTGTGTATCTAATCCTCTCCTGTGTGATAATGTCTGCTGAGCTGTGTATCTAATCCTGTCCTGTGCGATACCGTCTGCTGAGCTGTGTATCTAATCCTATCCTGTGTGATACTATCTGCTGAGCCGTGTATCTAATCCTCTCCTGTGTGATACTGTCTGCTGAGCCGTGTATCTAATCCTCTCCTGTGTCATACTGTCTGCTGAGCCGTGTATCTAATACTATGCTGTGTGATACCGTCTGCTGAGCTGTGTATCTAATCCTATCCGGTGTCATACTGTCTGCTGAGCTGTGTATCTAATACTATGCTGTGTGATACCGTCTGCTGAGCTGTGTATCTAATCCTATCCGGTGTCATACTGTCTGCTGAGCTGTATATCTAATCTTCTCCTGTGTGATACTGTCTGCTGAGCTGTGTATCTAATCTTCCCCTGTGTGATACTGTCTGCTGAGCTGTGTATCTAATCCTATCCGGTGTGATACTGTCTGCTGAGCAGTGTATCTAATCCTATCCGGTGTGATACTGTCTGCTGAGCAGTGTATCTAATCCTATCCGGTGTGATACTGTCTGCTGAGCTGTGTATCTAATCCTCTCCTGTGTCATACTGTCTGCTGAGCCGTGTATCTAATCCTCTCCTGTGTGATACTGTCTGTGGAGCCGTGTATCTAATCCTCTCCTGTGCGATACCGTCTGCTGAGCTGTGTATCTAATCCTCTCCTGTGCGATACTGTCTGCTGAGCTGTGTATCTAATCCTCTCCTGTGTGATACTGTCTGCTGAGCAGTGTATCTAATCTTATACTGTGTGATACTGTCTGCTGAGCTGTGTATCTAATCCTCTCCTGTGTGATACTGTCTGCTGAGCTGTGTATCTAATCCTCTCCTGTGTGATACTGTCTGCTGAGCCGTGTATCTAATCCTATGCTGTGATAATCTGCTGAGCAGTGTATCTAATCTTATACTGTGTGATACTGTCTTCTGAGCTGTGTATCTAATCCCCTCCTGTTTGATACTGTCTGCTGAGCTGTGTATCTAATCCTCTCCTGTGTGATACTGTCTGCTGAGCAGTGTATCTAATCTTATACTGTGTGGTACTGTCTGCTGAGCTGTGTATCTAATCCCCTCCTGTGTGATACTGTCTGCTGAGCCGTGTATCTAATCCTCTCCTGTGTGATACCGTCTGCTGAGCTATGTATCTAATCCTGTCCTGTGTGATACTGTCTGCTGAGCTGTGTATCTAATCCTGTCCTGTGTGATACTGTCTGCTGAGCTGTGTATCTAATCCTCTCCTGTGTGATAATGTCTGCTGAGCTGTGTATCTAATCCTGTCCTGTGCGATACCGTCTGCTGAGCTGTGTATCTAATCCTATCCTGTGTGATACTATCTGCTGAGCCGTGTATCTAATCCTCTCCTGTGTGATACTGTCTGCTGAGCCGTGTATCTAATCCTCTCCTGTGTCATACTGTCTGCTGAGCCGTGTATCTAATACTATGCTGTGTGATACCGTCTGCTGAGCTGTGTATCTAATCCTATCCGGTGTCATACTGTCTGCTGAGCTGTGTATCTAATACTATGCTGTGTGATACCGTCTGCTGAGCTGTGTATCTAATCCTATCCGGTGTCATACTGTCTGCTGAGCTGTATATCTAATCTTCTCCTGTGTGATACTGTCTGCTGAGCTGTGTATCTAATCTTCCCCTGTGTGATACTGTCTGCTGAGCTGTGTATCTAATCCTATCCGGTGTGATACTGTCTGCTGAGCAGTGTATCTAATCCTATCCGGTGTGATACTGTCTGCTGAGCAGTGTATCTAATCCTATCCGGTGTGATACTGTCTGCTGAGCTGTGTATCTAATCCTCTCCTGTGTGATACTGTCTGCTGAGCTGTGTATCTAATCCTATCCGGTGTGATACTGTCTGCTGAGCAGTGTATCTAATCCTCTCTCATGTTATGTCTTCATCTTTTAATATTTCTAACGGCACCAGGCAGGGATGCCCGCTTTCCCCTCTCCTTTTTATTCTTACACTAGAACCTTTACTACAAAAGCTCAGAGAGGAGGGGAGGATCGTTGGCATCAAATCAGCTGGTACTGAACATAAAATCGCAGCATACGCAGACGATCTACTGATCATGACCTCTAACCCGAGAATATCTGTCCCAGTTATCCTGACATTACTCAAGGAATACGGTGCACTATCAAATTTTAAGGTGAATCTTAGCAAATCTCAAGTCTTAAATATAAATATCCCAGAACCACAAAAAACACAAATGGCAATCGGGTCCCCCTTTACCTGGTCCCCCCCATCAATACGTTTCTCCAAACCTACAAGAACTTTATAAGTTAAACTTCCCACCGCTATTGCAGAAAATCCAGAAACTTACCCCCAACTGGAATATCTCATACATCTCCTGGTTGGGTAGGAAAAATCTCCTTAAATGTATGATATGGCCAAAAATAACTTATCTAGTGCAAGCCCTTCCAATCCACCTACCTAATTCTTTTTTCATTGACATATGAAAACTCCTCAGCCGTTTTCTGTGGCACAACCAAAAACCCAGACTTCCCTTACAAATATTATCCCTCCCACACTCTGAAGGAGGTATAGATCTGCCAGATCTAAAGATACTTCAACAAGCCACTCATCTCCAAAGAGTCGTGGATGGATCAGGCTCCCACCACAGAAGCAATGGATTAAAGTAGAAGAAACAATCCTTAAATTCCCCCTTAGACAGCTCATCCTCACGCCCTCAAGTAGTACTAGGTATACATCAATTAAAAACCCTTTCACCGCCACTACTTTTAAAATCTGGTCCAATCCCCATATAAGACAAATATGCTCCCCGTTTCCCTCCCCTCTCCTACAAGTTACAGACCTAGTTCTCTCCTTTCTCCAGCCCATAATGCCACAATACACAACTCAATTCGCAACTTGATAACACCACTCCAAAAAATTACAGATAATGGGGTCATGCCCTGCTTGGCAGAACTCAATCAAATGCTAGATACTATCTCTTTTCACCCCTTTATGTACCAGAAATTTATGTCTAACTTAAAACTAGTCTTTAAAACTCCAAATTATATTAGGGAAATGACTGATTTTGAAAAACTTATAGCTGCAAAAAACCCCTAAAAAAGAACGTTATCAGCTCTACAAAAACAATTATGCCTAGCCAGAACCCCTAAGAAACTGCCATATGTAATGAAGTGGGAACAGGATCTGAATAGGCCTTTCACCCCATCTGAAATTAAAAGATTACTACTAGCACCTAAAGTCTCCTCTAGATGTGTTAGAGTACAAGAGAATGGCTATAAAGTTCTCTCCAGGTGGTATATGACTCCATCAAAACTTCAGAAATGTTACAAAGGACTTGATCCTAACTGCTGGAGATGCTCTTCTGATGTGGGCACTATGCTCCACATGTGGTGGAACTGTACATTGATTAAGCCCTTCTGGACAAAAATAATTCAAACTATTAATACAATTTTAAACTTGCAACTCTTGACCTCGCCGGAGATCTGCCTTCTGTTTCTGTTCCTAGATAACTTCCCTAAAATAAAATTAACCCTTCTTAGACAGCTCCTGGCCTCGGCTAAGTTACTTGTGACATCTTTATGGAAATCTGCGAAGACCCCAAATATCTCACTCTGGGAAATGAAGGTTGAACAAGTATACAGGCTAGAAGAATTGGCTAGTTGGGATGAAAAAAGGCATAAACAATTCTCGTTGATATGGCGTCCCTGGCAAAAATATATTACAGACCGCACAATACTAACCTAAAATACTCAGATCGCTAGCCCATTCTAATCCCAACTCCCTCCCCCCTCCCATCATCTATATCTTTGTAGTCCCCCCCTCCCATCATCTATATCTTTGTAGTCCCCCCCCCACCTCCATCTCATCTCCCCGTTCATCCCACTTCCCTTTCAACCTTCCCCCCTTCTCCAGGTTTTTTTTTTTTCTTTTTCTCTTCTGAAGTTTTTATTTCCAGGATATCACAATAAACCTTCTTGAATATGATAACATGTTATTTGACCACAATTTTGTACTACGACATGTTCAAAAGAATTGAACCTCTCTTATATTTTTTCTCTCTTCCGAAACGTGTCAATGTTTGGCTGAAATTTATGCAGTCTGGTCAATTTCTGCTCTTATAATCTATGTGATATCGTTATCTTTGATTTGTTTCATTAACAATGTGACTTTTCTTTGTTCAATTGTTAACCTTCTTTAAAAAAAACCTTAATAAAAAGATGTTTAAAAGAAAAGAATAAGCAGGACAAATAAAGGGTTTATCCAACATGTAAAACTAATTTGGAAGCTACAGTTAGGCTTTTAATAGGACTCTTTCAGCATGACTGTGCAAACCAAGCACAGGAGCTCACTGCCAATCATTTAACTACTGTTTTTCCACTATATGATTAGATATTAAGTGCAAATTGCTTGTTTCTTGGTAATGGCCGCATGCTTTTGCAAAAACTGTGCAGCCATTAACAATAAGTGAACCATTTGTAATTAATTTCTACCAGTACAGCTGAAAAAAGCTGTGATCTTTATGAAATGGGTTGTTAGCAGATGTACCTTGGTCGCACACATGCTATACTCATCAGGTGCTACATGAAACTCAAGCCTAAAGATGGCCGCGACACTCATGAGCCGCTGCATTGTGCTTGCCCCCCAGGCTAAAATTTGCCAGCCAATAATATGTGACTGGTATATCAAATACTGTGATACAGACATCAGATGTTTTACAGTAGATACACTGTCATATATATGACTACCAACATAAGGAGCATGAGTAATCCAAGACTTTATCACTACAGGCAACACCAAAACTATAGATACCACCAAAATGAAACAATAGGCGCTTATTGCCGCTAAAATAAATCTTTATTAAATATTGCAAAAATTAAAAGACAATCGTACAGAGTATAGCAATGGAGGATCACAAACACATGAGTATCACATTTATAGAGACATAGTAGTCACATATATATATACAGTACAGACCAAAAGTTTGGACACACCTTCTCATTTAAAGATTTTTCTGTATCTTCATGACTCTGAATATTGTACATTCACACTGAAGGCATCAAAACTATGAATTAACCCATGTGGAATTATATACTTAACAAAAAAGTGTGAAACAACTGAAAATATGTCTTATATTCTAGGTTCTTCAGAGTAGCCACCTTTTGCTTTGATGACTGCTTTGCACACTCTTGGCATTCTCTTGATGAGCTTCAAGAGGTAGTCACCGGAAATGGTTTTCACTTCACAGGTGTGCCCTGTCAGGTTTAATAAGTGGGATTTCTTGCCTTATAAATGGGGTTGGGACCATCAGTTGTGTTGTGCAGAAATCAGCTGGATACACAGCTGATAGTCCTACTGAATAGACTGTTAGCTGCTTTTTTCTTACCATAATACAAATTCTAAGTAAAGAAAAACGAGTGGCCATCATTACTTTAAGAAATGAAGGTCTGTCAGTCCGAAAAATTGGGAAAACTTTGAATGTATCCCCAAGTGCAGTTGCAAAACCCATCAAGAAAACAAAGAAACTGGCTCACATGAGGACCGCCCCAGGAAAGGAAGACCAAGAGTCACCTCTGCTTCTGAGGATAAGTTTATCTGAGTCACCAGCCTCAGAAATCGCAAGTTAACAGCAGCTCAGATTAGAGACCAGGTCAATGCCACATAGAGTTCTAGCAGCAGACACATCTCTACAACAACTGTTAAGAGGAGACTTTGTGCAGCAGGCCTTCATGGTAAAATAGCTGCTAGGAAACCACTGCTAAGGACAGGCAACAAGCAGAAGAGACTTGTTTGGGATAAGGAACACAAGGAATGGACATTAGACCAGTGGAAATCTGTGCTTTGGTCTGATAAGTCCAAATTTGAGATCTTTGGTTCCAACCACTGTGTTTTTGTGCGACGCAGAAAAGGTGAACGGATGGACTCTACATGCCTGGTTCCCACCGTGAAGCATGGAGGAGGAGGTGTGATGGTGTGGGGGTGCTTTGCTGGTGACACTGTTGGGGATTTATTCTAAATTTAAGGCATACTGAACCAGCATGGCAACCACAGCATCTTGCAGCGGCATGCTATTCCATCCGGTTTGCGTTTAGTTGGACCATCATTTATTTTTCAACAGGACAATGACCCCAAACACACCTCCAGGCTGTGTAAGGGCTATTTGACCAAGAAGGAGAGTGATGGGGTGCTACGCCAGATGACCTGGCCTCCACAGTCACCAGACCTGAACCCAATCGAGATGGTTTGGGGTGAGCTGGACCGCAGAGTGAAGGCAAAAAGGCCAACAAGTGCTAAGCATCTCTGGGAACTCCTTCAAGATTGTTGGAAGACCATTTCCGGTGACTCCCTCTTGAAGCTCATCAAGAGAATGCCAAGAGTGTGCAAAGCAGTCATCAAAGCAAAAGGTGGCTACTTTGAAGAACCTAGAATATAAGACATATTTTCAGTTGTTTCACACTTTGTTGTTAAGTATATAATTCCACATGTGTTAATTCATACTTTTGATGCCTTCAGTGTGAATGTACAATATTCAGAGTCATGAAAATACAGAAAAATCTTTAAATAAACTTTTGGTCTGTACTGTATATATAATATAACACTACAAGCCTCCCTCTGTCTGAAGCCTTTAAAGACTTGGCAAGCGCTACATGCCTGCGCAGTCTGGCTCTAGACAGAAGAACCCATTACGTTACAGGTAAGAGGAGTGTGTATGGCGCCGGAGATTGCGGTATGCGTAGACACTGAACACATACCGCGATCTCCGGCGCCATACTTACCTGACCGGGAGGAGCGTTGCAGCAGCGTTTCTCTTCTCGCCGGAGACCAGGGCAGGAGTGAAGGCGTTGGAATCGGCACATATGCATAGCTCTATCCGGCGCCATTTTACTGAAGACATATTTGCAGTGTGTCTTCAGCAAAATGGCGTTGAACAGCACGGTATGGGCACACGCGTACTCTGGCGCCGCACTGCTCCCCGGCAGAACAGGATTCAGAAGCGCTGGAGCACAGGGAAGAAAGGTGAGTATGTGTTTATTTTTTTGTATCTGTGCACCGTGAAAGGGATGAGGGGTGCCATACATACCAGCAATGGGGTGTGAAGGGTACCATACATACCAGGAAAGGGGTGTGAGGGGTACAATGCATACCAGGATTTGGGGGCTGACTGAACCATGAAAACCAGGACTGGGGGGTGAGGGGTGCCATACATACCAGGATTGGGGGGTGAGGGGTGCCATATATACCAGGATTGGGGGGTGAGGGGTGCCATACATACCAGGATTTGGGGGGTGACTGAACCATGAAAACCAGGATTGGGGGTGAGGGGTGCCATACATACCAGGATTGGGGGGTGAGTGGTGCCATACATACCAGGAATGGGGGGTGAGGGGTACCATACATACCAGGAAAGGGGTGTGAGGGGACCATGCATACCAGGATTGGGGGATGAGGGGTACAATGCATACCAGGATTTGGGGGGTGACTGAACCATGAAAACCAGGATTGGGGGGTGAGGGATGCCATACATACCAGGATTGGGGGGTGAGGGGTGCCATACATACCAGGATTTGGGGGGTGACTGAACCATGAAAACCAGGATTGGGGGTGAGGGGTGCCATACATACCAGGATTGGGGGGGTGAGTGGTGCCATACATACCAGGATTGGGGGGTGAGGGGTACCATGCATACAAGGATAGGAAAGTGGGGTTCTATGCATACCAGAATAGGGATGAGGGGTACCATGCATACCTGGATTGGGGGATGAGGGGACCATGCATACCTGGATTGGGGGATGAGGGGACCATGCATACCAGGATTGGGGGATGAGGGAACCATGCATACCAGGATTGGGGGATGAGGGAACCATGCATACCAGGATTGGGGGATGAGGAGGCCATATGTACCAGGATTGGGGATGAGAGAGTCATGCATACCAGGATTGGGGATGAGAGAGCCATGCATACCAGGATGGGGGATGAGGAGGCCATACATACCAGGGTAACGCTGAGGGGGCCATGTGCAGCATGATGGGGATTAGAGGTGCCATACATACCAGGACAGGGATGAGGGGTGCCATGCATACCACTATACCAGGACAGGGATGAGGGGTGCCATGCATACCACTATACCAGGATAAGGATGAGGGGTGTCATGCATACCGGGACAGGGATGAGGGGTGCCATGCATACCGGGACAGGGATGAGGGGTGCCATGCATACCGGGACAGGGATGAGGGGTGCCATGCATACCGGGACAGGGATGAGGGGTGCCATGCATACCGGGATAGGGATGAGGGGAGCCATGCATACCGGGATAGGGATGAGGGGTGCCATGCATACCAGGATGGGGATGGGGACCACGTATAAAAGGAAGGGGGGGGGCATATATACCAGGATGGGGGATATTGTCAGAATTGGGGGACATTACCCCTATACCAGTGTCAGCAGAAGACCCCCTCCCCCTTAAAAGTGCATCAGGAACACATTTTTGGCTTAAATTTTTTTATTTTTATTTTCCTCCTCTAAAACCTAGGTGCGTCTTATGGTCCGGTGCATCTTATAGTCCGAAAAATACGGTACTTCTTACATTACATGAGTGATATCTATTGTAAATTCTATAATAGCTCAGAAACCGGCGAATCCTCACAGTGCATGGGGCGTGTCATGGGGGGATTCAAAAGTTTTCATTTTAGACTGTACATTATAGTCCTCCATACAGTAGTATGAGCACCACATAGTCCTCCATACAGTATTGTGGACACCACATAGTCCTCCATACAGTATTATGGGCACTACATAGCACTCCATACAGTATTATGGGCACCACATAGTCCTCTATACAGAATGGGCTCCATACTGAATAATGGACCCCATATAATGTTCCATACAGAATAATAGGCCCCATATAATGCTCTATACAGAATAATGAACCCCATATAATGCTCATTACACCATAATTGACCCCATATATTACTCCATGAAGAATAATGGGCGTCATGTAATATGCCATACAGAATAATGGGCCCCATATAATGCTCCAAAGAGAATGGGCCCCATATAATGCTCCATAGAGAATGGGCCCCATATAATGCACCATAGAGAATGGGCCCCATATAATGCACCATAGAGAATGGGACCCATATAATGCTCCATAGAGAATGGGCCCCATATAATGCTCCATAGAGAATGGGCCCCATATAATGCTCCATAGAGAATGGGCTCCATACATAAAAAATAAATAATAAAATACTCACCTCTCCTCATACCCTGCTGGCTACAGGTCCTGTCTCTTCAACACTGAGACGTGACAGAGTCAGAAGACGCAGAGGAGACTGGACCTGCGGCCAGCAGGGTATGACGAGAGGTGAATATTTCAAACACCGTAAAGCACGGGGGGGGGGGTTACACTGGCCCCCCCCAACTCACAGGCCCAATAGCGTTCCAGTGTCCCCAACTGTGAGTGGGCCCCCCCCCCCTCTTGCCCAGGGCCCTGGCACTTGCCCTGGTGCAATGGGTGGTTATGCCGGCTCTGGCCTTGTAGCTGGTGCAGGATCAGTCTGGGGCAGGGGTCTGTATAGTAAGGTCTGAAGTGTCTCTATCTCAGGTCCGATGTGATTTGAACATTCATACAGATCGAGAGCCGATGATCTCACACTGACAGCACGACCCCAACCTGCTTGAAGGGTCCATCTGCTACAATAAATCTTTCTGATCCTCAGCAGAGCGACCATAGATAACATTCAGGATCTGGCCCTGGACTTGTCAGGAGGTGAGCAGCATCCTGCCACTTCCACACTCTACAAAAAGTATAAATCTCCTGTCCTGACCACTATCCGGAGCTCAGGGTAAGGCCACGGCCCCACTATCAGTATTTGGTCAGTATATTTTCTCAGGAGTGGGAGCCAAAACCAGGTCAGTAACAATCAGAGAAAAGGTATAATAGAAACAAGTCACCAATTCTGTATTTATCACCAACTCCTGGTTTTGTCTCCCACTCCTGTGAAAAAATACTGACCGAATACTGACCAAATACTGATAGTGGGGTCGTGGCCTTACAAGAATCAAAGATGTCTGCCCTCTCGTACTGCTCAGCGGCTGAAGCTTCTCTCCGGCAGGCATAAGAACGTGGCCTGTGCCGGCTGTTCTGGGCTGCAGATGCCCAGCTGGCACATGTACACAATGAAAGATACAGGGCCGCCCTGCAGTCTGTAAAGAAGCAGCTGCTTGGCCACCGGCCTGGAGGGCATGTGCCCCTCTGGCCCACCTCGCCCCTGGTCAATATGATACCATCTTTTTCATTACTTGGTGAGGTTAGAAGAAATTTCACTCCAAGACAGTGGATTTTGTACTTTATTCCAGTATATTTATACATAGAAAACATGGCAATGAAAAACAAGTAGATGCACGTGCATAAAAATGTCCCAACATTAATTAAAAAAACCTTTAAGATACAGATAATACTTGTATACAAAAATATTAACACATTCTCAAATTGTATATAAAGTGCACAAAAGTCAATAGCCCTGACATA
Source organism: Phyllobates terribilis (assembly GCF_046119375.1). Classification (NCBI taxonomy): domain Eukaryota; kingdom Metazoa; phylum Chordata; class Amphibia; order Anura; family Dendrobatidae; genus Phyllobates; species Phyllobates terribilis. Next base: position 5,973,117 of record NW_027362823.1, read on the forward strand.
TAGTGTACACAGGGTCCGGTCCCCCCACATGGTATACACAAAATACAATGTCATCCAGGAAAAAACAAAAAATAACAAATACATTTAATCTATTCTGAAATCCCATGTCTATGCAAGATAATAATATGTAAAATTCTACAGTGTGAAAGAAATGAGCTAGAGACTACTACATGGCGATGATGCCTCCAAACAAGATAATGCCCAGCTAATGCTGTAAATGATACAAATATTACCAGTCACCCAATTAGACACATGAGGTCCAGGCAAGTGATTTTCTACAGTTCATTGACCTCTATGATGACATCTAATATTTTCAATCATTTATAGAGCGGGGTACATTGGGCCTCATTAATAAATCTGCTCACTAGAAAACTAGTTGCCCATACTAACCAATTAGAGCTCAGCTAAGGTTGTTTTAACTGACCTGCAAAAGTAAAAGCTGTTCTGTGATTGGCTGGGATAAGTAAAAAGGCTGTTTTAATAAATGATTCCCAATGTACCAAGCCCCGCCAAAAATGTTATTGATTACAGTAGGGGCCACAATATCCCATGTGTATAATCATCACATTCATCTTATTGTCAGCGGTTACCTTGGGACATGTTATATTGAAATGTAAGATGATATCAGTGGGGTCCATGAGGCAGAGCAGTGTGTGGTACGTGTGACATTTCCTAATATCGAGCAATCAATACTGTACCTTGGTCTGGAATGCAAAGTCTGTGTGGACAAGGAAGGGGCTCCCAGATGCCAGCTGTAAAACCCGTCGCTCCACCATCACACGCTCATCACCGTCAGCAAGCAGGGCTCTTTTGCCGATGATCTTAACAGCAAAATGTTTGCGGGTAGATGAATCTTCCACCAGCAGGACCGTTCCATAGCATCCCCGGCCAAGCACTTGATGGAATAATAATCTCCTCTTGATGGTATCAGAGACTGTGTGTTATGCACACGCCCGGGCTAAGCGGCGTGTGCGTGTGATTGGTAGTGATTCCACTGGACCGTGCCGGAGAGTGAATGCCTGGAGGGGCGTGACTAAGTATTCACCCGATCCGACCAGGGTCGCACGACGGCATACGACGCCAGTGCACCAAGGAGGAACCGAGCAGAGGGACCAGGTGCTACTCCAGGACAGACCCCGGACACGGCTGTTGACCCACACAGGGGAATACAGGAACAGGCTGGTAGGCTGGCACACAGACTGGAGGGTATAGGCAGGCACGACTGGTATGCAGGCAGGCGGGTATGTAGGCAGGGGGGTAAAGGCAAGCACAGCTAGAGTGCAGACAGGGAGGCACTAGCAGGTAGGAACACAGGCGGGATAGGACCCAGTACACACCGGGACTCAGGAACAATACAGGCAGAGGGTTACAGGCAAGCACAGCTAGAGTGCAGACAAGGCTGAGCAGGGAGGACAGGGCTCTGTTCACACGGAACAGACAGGAAGGGAAAGACAGAGCCAGATACTCACACAGTACTTGCAGAGACAACAAGCAGGAGTTAGGTACGAGTTCAGACTCTGCAGAAAAAGGAAGGGAACGGACATAGAAGCAAAACAGGTAAAGGACAGGAGAGAGTTCAGACTGGAACTGAGTGTACGGAGGAGACCGACACTGCAGAGGGATACAGGAGCGGGTCTGGGAATACGGCCCCCAGAGAGGCGGGACGAACAGGCAAGGAGCGTGTTCAGACAGGACAGACCAGACGCAGGAGCGGGTCTAGGAAATCAGCCACTAGAAGGCGGAACGAACAGGCAAGGAGCGTGTTCAGACAGGACAGACCAGAGAACACAAAAAGGACACAGTTCAGACACGGGAGCTGATACCGCAAAGCAGGAGACATACAGGACTCAGTTCAGACACGGGAGCTGAAACCGCAAAGCAGGAGACATACAGGACTCAGTTCAGACACGGGAGCTGATACCGCAAAGCAGGAGACATACAGGACTCAGTTCAGGCACGGGAACTGATACAAAAAGCAGGAGACAAGAGACGGGACCTGGCACCTTCAGAGTGCAAGCACACACTGAAGGAAACACTATGCTCAGGCAGGGATAGAAGGGAGCTGCTGAGCTATATACCAAGTGACAGACAGCAATAGGCTGAGGACGCACAAGGGGTGTGACCCACAGCAGGTACAAAAGGCAGGAAGTGATCGGGCGCCGCCCTTAAGCAGCAGAAACAGACACAAACAGACAGCAGGAAGGGAAGCCAGAGAGACATTCTGGACAGGAGATCAAGTGCGCCCTCTTGCACAGTGGGAGATGGACCACCATGCAAGGACGCCGCCAGGTATGTTACACTGTGCTTTTGGAGCCGGTTGGCCGAACACCGCTGCTTCCTTCAGCTTCTTCAGCCTTCTGCTTTAGATCCATGGGTTTCTGTCCTAATGTAATCCTTCTTCTTTTCTTCTCCTTTTTGTCCCCTGATGAGATGAAGATGGCTCCTCTCTTCTTGGCTCCCATCTTCTGACTTTCTACCTTCTCCTTTTCTTCCACTTCTTCTTTCTTCTGGACTGGTTGTTTTGTCCTGTTGACTGAAGACTTCCTCTCATCATCAGATGTGTCATGGGAAGGTCTTAGTCTCTTCGCTCCTTCCCTCCTCACCACGTTCTCCTTTACTTCTTTCTTCTGGACTGGTGGTTTTGTCCTGTTGACTGAAGACTTCCTCTCATCATCAGATGTGTCATGGGAAGGTCTTCGTGTCTTCACTCTTTCTCTGCTCACCACAATCTCCTCCTCTTTTATATCCATATTATTGCTTTGCTTAGAGTTAGCCGACATCTCCTCCACTGTTGTTGGTCAATTCCAACTGTCACTCAGTGCACTTCATATGGAATCATCATGCATGCACCACCACTGGTCATGTGATCAGCATCTGACCAATGATATTTAAGAGATAAATGAACATTAGCTGAGATTAAATATTCAGGTAATATTCAGATATTCTGTGGAACACAAGGTGCCACATTTACTAATAGTAATAGAACTGCACTAAGTCGCCAATTTAATTTACATTGTTACTACAGTGCATCAGATGAATGTAATATAACAAATATTAGCAAGATGTATGATTTCCATCCACTCTACGTATCATAGAAATACAGATATACTATATTTTTATATAGAGATGTAGCAGAAGCCATCCTGATTGTTTGTAGCATGCTATGGTGATAGAGAAGCATGCATGACTGTGCCATGCAAATGGTGAGGAGCACCAAAATGGGACATATGATTCACGTAGCCAGGGGCGTAATGTCCGCGGTCGCAGTGGCAGTCACTGCGACCGGGCCCAGGGGGGGTTGGGGCTTGTAAACGGCAGCAGAAATTTCAACAGGATGTGTGTATCGCAGTGCACAGTCGCTTCGGGTCCGTGCGTGACAAATCAGGAGCGGACTGGGTCGGGGGCAGAGCCGGACTGGGGTGTCTGGGGCCCACCAGGGACATTGACTCCAGGGGCCCACCCACCCTTCAGCTATTTGCAAATACCTGTTAGTCGTTATACCCATTATATTGGCGGCTCCTGCCCATCACTGTGCGCTCACCAGAACTGCGATGTACAATTACTGTAGTTTGCATTAATGGGTTTTTATTGGTGAAAACAAGTTCTCAGCGATGCACAGGTTGGGAAGGTGATCACTTATTTATTGGTGGAATCCGCACTGTCAGAAGATTGTGGCACTTTGAGTATTTGGTGAGATTTTTACCTCTGTATTTATAAGACAAAACCAGGAGTGGAGCAATCCGAGGTCATGTTTTATGCATTTCTCACCCACTCCTGGTTTTGTCTTATAAATACAGAGGTGAAAATCTCACCAAATGCCAACTTGCTTTCTCTGGTGAACCTCCGTAACTGCATCTCTGCTGCTGTGTAATAGTCACAGGGCAGGGAGGGGTTAAACATCCAAGTATTTAATATCTATTGGAAATAAAGAGGTTTCCCCTTATTGATATCAGATAAAACAAATGACCAACCACAATCCACTCTACCAAGACCAATATTACCAGATAGAAGGCAGAAATACCACCACACCGTGACCAGATCACATATTACCACCACATAGTGCCCAAATAATGCCACATACAAGGCACAAATACCGCCACACCATGACCAAAGCACATAATATCACCACATAGTGATCAAATGCTACCAGATACAAGGTATAAATACTGACACACCATGAGACCACATATTACCACCACATAGTGACTGAATAATACCACATAGAAGGGACAAATATCGTCATGTCATGACCAAAGCACATAATGCCACCACATATTGACAAATAATGCTAAAATAATAAAAATGTAAAAAAGCTCAGTATATTGGGTCAGTGTACAGGTTATACAGTGATCACCAGTGACATTATGCACAGGAGCTCTGTATATAGTGTACAGGTTATACAGTCATCACCAGTGACATTATACACAGAAGCTCTGTATATAGTGTCAGTGTACAGGTAATGCAATGATCACCATTGATATTATACACAGGAGCTCTGTATATAGTGTACAGGTAATACAGTGATCACCAGTGACATTATACACAGGAGCTCTGTATATAGTGTCAGTGTACAGGTAATACAGTGATCACCAGTGACATTATGCACAGGAGCTCTGTATATAGTGTCAGTGTGTGTGTGTATAGGTAATACACATACTCACCAGTGATGTCTCTAGGTGAAGTTCTTTATTTGCAGACCGATATATCACATCTTCTATGCAGGACTTATCTCTGCAGAAAATAACATAGTTAGCTATAACTGATCACTTCCAGAGCACAAGCCACACTTTTCCCAAGATTTCTACACTGCATGAAATGACAAAATGCAACATAGTGCCGCACTACACAGTAAAAATAAAACACAAAATACATTTAGGGACTCCATCTTTAATAAAAAAAAAACATCATGAGAGATCAGAGATTATGGGGCCCAGTCAGGGATCGTACATAGAAATCATGTGGCCCAGTCAGGGGAGTATACAGAAATCATGGGGCCAATCAGGTTAGGGGTGTACATAGAGATCATGGGGCCCAGTCAGCGGCGTACATAGAGATCATGGGGCCAATCAGGTTAGGGGTGTACATAGAGATCATGGGGCCCCCTCAGCGGCGTACATAGAGATCATGGGGCCCAGTCAGCGGAGTACATAGAGATCATGGGGCCCAGTCAGCGGCGTACATAGAGATCATGGGGCCCAGTCAGCGGTGTACATAGAGATCATGGGGCCCCCTCAGCGGCGTACATAGAGATCATGGGGCCCAGTCAGCGGAGTACATAGAGATCATGGGGCCCAGTCAGCGGCGTACATAGAGATCATGGGGCCCAGTCAGCGGTGTACATAGAGATCATGGGGCCCAGTCAGCGGCGTACATAGAGATCATGGGGCCGAGTCAGAGGCGTACATAGAGATCATGGGGCCAATCAGGTTAGGGGTGTACATAGAGATCATGGGGCCCCCTCAGCGGCGTACATAGAGATCATGGGGCCCAGTCAGCGAAGTACATAGAGATCATGGGGCCCAGTCAGCGGCGTACATAGAGATCATGGGGCCCAGTCAGCGGTGTACATAGAGATCATGGGGCCCAGTCAGCGGCGTACATAGAGATCATGGGGCCCAGTCAGCGGCGTACATAGAGATCATGGGGCCCAGTCAGGGATTGTACATAGAGATCATGGGGCCCTATGAGGTGAGGCTCTCACCTCCTCAGGGAGCTCTCACAGGGCATCACAGGCCTTAGTATGAAGCAATACTAGAAGACTTGTGGTATTGCTTCATACTAAGGCCTGTGATGCCCTGTGGGAGCTCCTGAGGCCACCATACTGGCGAGGTGAGATCCTCACTTGGCAGTAGTAGGAGCAGCATCTCCATAGTGTGGCATTCACATCACACTACATGCTGCACTGTACAGGACTCCCAGCCGGCAGCAGGACAGATGAGGAGGTAACTGTCTGGGACCAGTGCCGGACTGGAGTACCTGGGGCCCACCAGGAAAAAATCAATCTTGGGGCCCACCAGCACCATGCAGTTACCGTATATAGGAATAACATAAGTCCACAAACTCTTTCAAAATGAATCAACTTTATTAACCAATAAATCTCTGCTGCTGTGTAGTAGTCACAACACAGGGAGAGGTTAAACATCCAAGTATTTAATATGTATTGCAAATAAAGAATGTTCCCATTCTTAATATCCGAAAAAACAAATGACTGACAACCATCCACTATACCTAGACTAATAATACCATATAGAAGAGAGAAATACCGCCACACCATGACCAGAACACATACCACCACATAGTGATCAAATACTACCAAGTACAAGGTATATATACTGCCACACCATGAGAAGACCACATATTAGCAAAACATAGTGACTGTCTGAATAATACCACATACAAGGGACAAATACCGCCACGCCATGACCATGGCTCATAAATGCACCAGATAGTGACTGATAATGAAAATGTAAAAAAGCTCTGTATATAGAGTCAGTGTAGAGATAATGTAGAGATTATCAGTGACATTATACACAGGAGCTCTGTGTATAGTGTCAGTGTAGAGGTAATACAGTGATCATCAGTGACATTATACACAGGAGCTCTGTATATAGTGTCAGTGTACAGGTAATACAGGGATCACCAGTGACATTATACATAGGAGCTCCGTATATAGTGTCAGTGTACAGGTAATACAGTGATCACCAGTGACATTATACATAGGAGCTCTGTATATAGTGTCAGTGTACAGGAAATACAGGAATCACCAGTGACATTATACACAGGAGCTCTGTATATAGTGTCAGTGTACAGGTAATATAGTGATCACCAGTGACATTATGCATAGGAGCTCTGTATATAGTGTCAGTGTACAGGTAATATAGTGATCACCAGTGACATTATGCATAGGAGCTCTGTATATAGTGTCAGTGTACAGGTAATATAGTGATCACCAGTGACATTATGCACAGGAGCTCTGTATATAGTGTCAGTGTACAGGTAATATAGTGATCACCAGTGACATTATACACAGGAGCTCTGTATATAGTGTCAGTGTACAGGTAATATAGTGATCACCAGTGACATTATACACAGGAGCTCTGTGTATGGTGTCAGTGTACAGGAGATAATTTGCATATTCCCACTGCATTTTGGGGTAAGTGAAGAGTCTCCGCGAGCTCAAAAAACACTGGATTTTGGCTGTTGGAGCTGAAAAGAGGACATCGGTAAACCAGGGGAGGAGTCCTGAGGAGATAATTTGCATATTCCCACTGCATTTTGGGGTAAGTGAAGAGTCTCCGCGAGCTCAAAGAACACTGGATTTTGGCTGTTGGAGCTGAAAAGAGGACATCGGTAAACCAGGGGAGGAGTCCTGAGGAGATAATTTGCATATTCCCACTGCATTTTGGGGTAAGTGAAGAGTCTCCGCGAGCTCAAAGAACACTGGATTTTGGCTGTTGGAGCTGAGAAGAGGACATCGGTAAACCGCGCGCCGGTTTTGAAGCTTTTTTTTGAAGCTTTTTTCACTGTTTTCAGAACATTAACAGTAAGAACATGGAAGAGTCCAGGAGCCATTTGGTGAGCTGCATATCCTGCTACATGTTCACAGACTTGCCAGTGGAAAAGCCAAACTTCACATGCCAGAAATGCAAGCTTGTGTCCCTGTTGGAGGAAAAGTTGCGAAATCTAGAAGAGAGGTTAACTACCTTGAAAATCATTAAGGAAGGTGAAGAGTTCTTAGACAGAGCAGAATTATCTCTTCATGATTCAGAAAGAGAAGAAATTCGAACTGCACCTGATGAAACAGAGGAATGGAAGCATGTGACCCAGAGAAGCAGGAGGATCGAGAGGCAGTCAGCACCCATACTGCTCAGGAACCAGTACCAGGCTCTCACGCAGGAGAACCATGAAGAAATACAGCAAGATAAGAGTTTGCCAGCAATGAATAACCTTGTAAGCCCTCAGAATCCTCCTGGATGGAGAAAGAAGAATGTTGTGAAGAAAAAACGGAGAGTGGTGGTCATGGGGGATTCCCTGTTAAGAGGAACTGAGGCCGCTATCTGCAGACCAGACATAACCTCAAGAGAAATGTGCTGTCTTCCAGGAGCAAAAATTAAAGATGTGTCTGACAGGATATCAAGACTCTTCAGACCTACAGATCACTACCTATTCCTGCTAATACATGTGGGGACAAATGACACCGCAAGAAAGGACCTGGAAACCATCTGCAGTGACTTTGAAGACTTAGGCAAGAAAGTGAAAGAATTGGGAGCGCAGGTGGTCTTCTCATCCATCCTCCCAGTGGATGGCCATGGAACAATGAGGTGGAATAAGATTCTACAGGTGAACAACTGGCTACGTCGATGGTGCCGTCAACAAGGATTTGGATTTCTGGATCACGGAATGAATTACCTATACGATGGACTACTTGCTAGAGATGAGGTGCACCTTACGAAGACTGGAAAACATGTATTTGGAAGTCGCCTTGCTACACTCATCAGAAGAGCTTTAAACTAGAACAATGTGGGAAGGGAAGCAAAAGGCCAGAAAAAGCCATACAGCTGACAAATACTATTGAGATCTCTGCTACTGGAAGTGGAAAGGAAGAACAAAGACAAAACAATTTAAATAATAAAAATATGGGAGGAAGAGAAACCAATCACAAACTAAAATGTTTTTATACAAATGCACAAAGCATGGGCAACAAACAAGGAGAATTGGAACTACTAATGCAGGAAAAGGAATATGATGTCATTGGAATCACTGAAACTTGGTGGGACGATACACATGATTGGAATAAAAGCCTAAAAGGATACAACTTATTTGCAAGAAACAGACTTGATAAACGAGGAGGAGGTGTTGCATTGTATGTTAGAAAAGCGTATATCTGCACAGAGATTGAAGCTTCAGAGACTGGGAGTTCTGTGGAAACTGTTTGGGTAAGAATACAAGGAGAGAACAACGGAAAGGACACCATTGTAGGCATTTACTACAGGCCACCTGGGCAAGCTGAAGATATGGATGAACTTTTTATGTATCAAATGACCAAGTTCTCCAAAAAATATGACGTAGTGGTCATGGGAGATTTCAACTATCCAGACATTTGTTGGGAATCTCTCTCAAGTAAAACTAACAGGTCAAGCAAATTCTTATCCTCTCTTGCTGACAACTTTATCTTCCAAAAGGTAGGGGAGAAAACAAGGGGATCTGCTACTTTGGATCTAATCCTTATAAACAGGGAGGAAATGGTTGAGGAGGTAAAGGTGGCTGGGACCCTAGGAGGCAGCGATCATGCTATTATAGAATTTTGGATAACTAGAGGAGGAAGACATGTGAAGACTCAAACTTCAAGGTTAGATTTTAGAAAGGCAGATTTTAAGAGACTCAGAAAGAGAATAGGAGGGATCCAATGGCTGGATGTCCTTAAGGACAAAAATGTCCAGGAAGGATGGGAAATTTTTAAAAATGAGATTCTCAAAGCACAATCGTTAACAATCCCGAAAAGTAGGAAGAATGGGAAGCATTTAAGGAAACCAGGATGGATGAACACAGAACTTAAACACATGCTAAAAAGAAAGAAAGAAATGTTTATTAAATGGAAAGAGGGAGGCATATCTAAAGAAGATTATAATGCAGTCTGCAGATCCTGCAGGGCACGTATCAGGTTAGCTAAAGCTGACAATGAATTAAGGCTTGCAAGAGATGTCAAAAGCAATAAAAAAGAATTTTGGGGGTATGTCAAAAGTAAAAGAAAAGTCAAAGATGCTATAGGATTTTTACAGGATGAAAATGGAGAAATGGTAAGAGAGGATGTTGAGAAGGCCGAACTTTTTAATTCCTATTTTGCATCTGTTTTCTCTCAGAAAGAAAATGTAACATCAACTGATCTTCACTGTCCTTTCAAAGGAATAGAAGAATCCAAGTTATCTGTAAACAGAAAGACTGTGAGGGAATATTTAGCTAACATAAATGAGTTCAAGTCTCCAGGTCCAGATGAATTACACCCCAGAGTACTGAAGGAGATCGTAGAAGAAATTTTAGAACCACTCTCCATAATCTTTGAAAATTCTTGGAGAACAGGAGAAGTCCCAGAAGACTGGAGAAGAGCAAATGTTGTTCCTATCTTCAAAAAGGGGAAGAAGGTGGACTCAGGCAACTATAGGCCGGTGAGTCTGACTTCTATACCAGGAAAGATCTTTGAACAAATTATTAAACAACATGTATGTAAGTACATGGATAAGAATGAAGTGATTAACCAGAGTCAGCATGGGTTTGTAACTAACAAGTCATGTCAGACTAACTTAATTTCCTTCTATGACAGAATCACTGACTGGGTGGATCAGGGAAATGCTGTAGATATAGTATATCTTGACTTCAGCAAAGCATTTGACAAAGTATCTCACACCATCCTTATTGAAAAAATGACCAAGTATGCAATGGACCAGGCAACTGTTAGGTGGATTCATAACTGGCTTAGTGATCGGACTCAAAGGGTGGTTGTAAATGGCTTCACATCCAGCTGGATGAATGTCTCAAGTGGGGTACCACAGGGCTCCGTCCTGGGACCTGTATTGTTCAACATCTTTATCAATGATTTAGATGAAGGAATTGAGGGTAAACTGATTAAATTTGCTGATGACACAAAGCTAGGAGGGATAGCTAATACTAGAGAAGAGAGAGAGAGGATTCAAAAAGACCTAAATAAACTGGAGCAGTGGGCAGCAACCAACAGAATGGTTTTTAACAGGGAAAAATGCAAAGTACTACATCTGGGCAATAAAAATGAAAAAAGCATATACAGAATGGGAGGAATAGAGCTAAGCAACAGTACATGTGAAAAAGACTTAGGTATACTAATAGATCATAGACTGAACATGAGTCAACAGTGTGATGCCGCAGCAAAAAAGGCAAATACAATTCTGGGATGTATTAACAGAAGCATACAGTCTAGATCACGTGAAGTCATTATCGGTCTTTACTCCTCTTTGGTCAGACCTCATCTGGAATACTGTGTACAGTTTTGGGCACCACATTTTAAAAAAGACATAGACAAACTGGAGCAAGTTCAGAGAAGAGCGACCAGAATGGTGACTGGTCTGCAGACTATGTCCTATGAGGAACGGTTGCAGGATTTGGGAATGTTTAGCTTGCAAAAAAGAAGACTGAGAGGAGACTTAATAGCTGTCTACAAATATGTCAAGGGCTGTCACATTGTAGAAGGATCATCTTTATTCTCATTTGCACAAGGAAAGACTAGAAGCAATGGGATGAAACTAAATGGGAGGAGACACAGATTAGATATTAGAAAAAACTTTTTGACAGTTAGGGTGATTAATGAGTGGAACAGGCTGCCATGAGAGGTGGTGAGTTCCCCTTCAATGGACGTCTTCAAACAGAGGCTGGACAGACATCTGTCTGAGATGATTTAGTGAATCCTGCTTTGAGCAGGGGGTTGGAAAAGATGACCCAGGAGGTCCCTTCCAACTCTACCATTCTATGATTCTATGATTCTAATACAGGGATCACCAGTGACATTATGCACAGCTCTGTGTAACGGGTCTGGGAGGCGGAACCTCTGAGCAACTTATACAAGGGGGCAGTCCTTGTAAGGAAGCGGGTGGCGACCAGGGAAGACAGGCAGGTAGTCACAGCAGGTGACCGGGACAGTCTCTGGGTAAACGGGCAGGAGGTCACGGCAAGTGACCGGGACAGTCTCTGGGTAAACGGGCAGGAGGTCACAGCAAGTGACCGGGGCAGTCTCTGGGTGAACGGGCAGGAGGTCACGGCAAGTGACCGGGACAGTCTCTGGGTAAACGGGCAGGAGGTCACGGCAAGTGACCGGGACAGTCTCTGGATAAAGGGTAGGTACGACCTGTGACGGCTGAGCCTCCAGGTAGGCTAGCAGGCAGATGTGTGCTCCCAGGTGAGCAGGCGAGAGTCTCTGGATAAGCAGGTGGTCACAGCATGTGACGGCGGAGCCTCCAGGTAGGTTAACAGGCAGGTAGCAGATGAGCGCTCCCAGGTGAGCGGACCAGAGTCTCTGGACTGGCAGGTGGTCACAGCACGTGACGGCGGAGCCTCCAGGTAGGCTAACAGGCAGGTAGCACATGAGCGCTCCCAGGTGAGCGGGCAAGAGTCTCTGGACTGGCAGGTGGTCACAGCACGTGACGGCGGAGCCTCCAGGTAGGCTAACAGGCAGGTAGCAGATGAGCGCTCCCAGGTGAGCGGGCAAGAGTCTCTGGACTGGCAGGTGGTCACAGCACGTGACGGCGGAGCCTCCAGGTAGGCTAGCAGACAGGTAGCAGGTGAGCGCTCCCAGGTGAGCGGGCAAGCTGGTCCATAGACAGACTGACAGATGTCGGAAGGCAGACCGTCGGACCTCAGGCTAGCAAGCAGGTAAGCGGATAACAGGCAGGAATCAGACAGCAAACTGGCAGGAAACTGGCAGGTAACTGGCAGGTAACTGAAAACGGGACCTGAGGGCTGAAGCAGAGTAGTGAATAGTGCAACAACATTGCTCGGGCACCTCCATTTTGGAGGAGGTGCCTTATATATGGTAAAGTCCTCCGGCCATTGGCCGGGGACTCCTTAGGACGGCGCGCGCGGCCCCTTTAAGAGGGGGGGAGCGCGCGCGCCCTAAGCACCGTGGCCGGGAAGGAGCGTGCGCTGCCAGCAGAGCGGGAGGAGGACGCCGGGCTCGGAGCGGAGAGGTGAGGGGAACAGCGTCCCTGCCTAGCAGGAGGCAGGGACGCCGACGCTACACTCTGTATATAGTGTCAGTGTGTGTGTGTATAGGAAATACAGGGATCACCAGTGACATTATACACAGGAGCTCTGTATATAGTGTCAGTGTACAGGTAATACAGTGATCACCAGTGACATTATGCACAGGAGCTCTGTATATAGTGTCAGTGTGTGTGTGTATAGGTAATACACATACTCACCAGTGATGTCTCTAGGTGAAGTTCTTTAACTGCAGACTGATATATCACATCTTCTATACAGGACTTATTTCTGCAGAAAATAACCTAGTTAGATATAACTGATCACTTCCAGAGCACAATCCACACTTTTCCCAAGATTTCTACACTGCATGAAATGACAAAAAAAGAAACATAGCACTGCACTACACAGTAACAGTGCTCCAGTGTCATTCTGTGCCTGCTCATCTGTCAGCAGACATATTTGTCTGATGGCAAAGATCTAAGAGAGATGAAGACAGAAGACCTATGGATTCCGTTGGGAGTGAGGATTTTTCTTTATTAAAGATGGAGTCCCTAAATGTGTTTTATTTTTAATAATAAAAAAAAAAATTCTGTCTTTTTTTTTTCTGTTTACTAGAAATTGATGGTGGCTATGTCTAATTTGGCGTGAAACCATGAATTTCGGGCTTAGTACCAGCTGATAAGGCAAAGATGGCCTGGTACTAACCCTATTATTACCCAGGTTGCCACTCACCACCAGGGCCGCTGGAAGAGCCGGGTAAAGCACTTGGAAATGGTGCCATGATGAATGCGCCATTTTCAGGGGTGGCTGTGGGCTGCGATTTTCAGCGTGGAGGGCCAAGAACGCTTGGGCCTTACCATGCTGCGAATCCCAGCCCCCAGTTGCCTGGTTTTATCTGGCTGGCGATCAACATATGGTGGGAAAAAAAAAAGTTAAGTTTAAAACAAATATTCGGCTTCTCTGTCTTTTGATCGCCAGCCAAGGTAAAGCCAGGCAGCTGGGGGTGGCAGTACGTAGCTGTCTGCTTTATCTGCGGTGAGAATCAAAAATTCATTTTTAAAATTTTCTTTTCACACTTCTATATGTGACAGACCCAACAGTCAATCGCAGATGCTGTCAAAGAGGATGGGCTTCTGTGATTGGCTGTTTGAGTAATGTACAATCAGCCCATACATTCTAGTATGGTACTATGTATGGCCTGCTTTCAGGTTACTCAAGCAGCCAGTCACAGACGCCCATTCTCTGTGTCAGCGTCTGTGATTAGCTGTTGGGACTGTCACATATAGAAGTGTGAAAATAAATAAATAATAAAACAAAAATGACATAGCGCTCTGCAGTATTTTTGTTTCTCAGCGCAGATAGAGGTGGCAGCCCGTAGCTGTCTGCTTTATCTGCCTGGTTTTACCTTGACTGGCGATCAAAAGTCAGGAAAGCCCAATGTTTTTTTTAAATTATTTAAAAAAATAATAAAAAAAAAAAAAATGCGTGGGCTCCCGCCATATTTTGATCGGGGGGCTGGGGGCTGGGATTCTCAGCATGGTAAGGCCCAAGCATTCTGGGCCCCCCACGCTGAAAATGGCAGCCTGCAGCCACCCCTGGAATTGGTGCATTCATCGTAGCGCCATTTCCAGGCACTTTATCCGGCTCTTCCAACGGCCCTCGTGGGGGTGGCACGCTGGGTAATAATGGGGTTAGTACCAGCTTTGTATTATCAGCTGGCACTAAGCCTGAAATTCATGGAGTCACGCCAAACTACACATGGCCACCATGAATTTCCAGTAAACAGAAAAAAACACAACACAATTTTTTAATAAAAATAAAACACAAAACACATGTAGGGACTCCATCTTTAATAAAAAACAAAATCCTCGCTCTGACGTAATCCACGGATCTTCTGTCTCCAGCTCTGCTACATCTTTGCCATCAGACAAATATGCCTGCTGACAGAGATGAGCAGGCACAGAATGACACTAGAACCCAGTTGTCAGAGAAGTGCTCAGCTGGCCTCCAGCCGCCGACCATGTTTTGCTGTGCGTTGCAAATAATGCATACTTTCAAACACATGACTATTTTTGCAATGTAAGTCTACGGTACATTGCGTCTGCATTGATTTACAACGGATGCGTTGTAACGCACAGCATAAACGCAATGTTAACCCAGCCTAACAGCAGCGAGAAGGGGAGACGGAGCCCTGGAGACCGCCTAGTCAGTCTACTGGTGGTACCATCATGCCCATTGCCCAGTATGTACTGCCAGCCTCTGTGGTATTAGCATTCAAGCTCACATGGCATGTCCTGCCAGCCAGCCACTGGTGTTAGTAGTAGCATGATAGTACCACACCACCAGTGGCTGGGCAATGGGCATGCATGATGGTACCAACAGTGGCTGGCAGGACATGCTGGGCATGATTCATGCCTAGTATGTCCTGCCAGCCTCCTTGGTACTATCATGCCCACCCACTATGTCCTGCCAGCCCCTGGTGATAGTACATGCTGCTGGGCATAGTACCAGTAACCAGAGGCTGGCAGCAGGACATGCTGGGCAATGGGCATGATGAGAACCATGCCCATTGTCCAGTAGTATTTACTGCCAGCCTCGGCCAGGGGTCCTCCCAGTCACCCCTCCCCCCTATCCCTTCCCCCTCCCCCTCCCCGTTTCATACTGACTCGTCGAGATGAGCTGCAGCCGCTGCCTGGAGCGACGCAGGGTCCGTACTCCACAGCGCGCACAGGAAGCAGTCCCAGGGCAATGACGTCATCACCCTGAGACTGACCTCCTGCGCACGCGCCGGCAGTGTCGCGCTGCGCAGAGGAGGCAGAGGGCCCATCACTAATCATATCGGCAGTGCTGCGAACCGGGGGGGGCCCTCTGTTCTCTGTACAGGGCCCAGGGGTGTAGGGGGCGGGGCCATCGGGACCCGGGGGTTTTCCCGATCCTCCGGTGGGCCAGTCCGCCCCTGCAGAGGGCCATATGTATATATGCAGGTCGGGCACATCCCAGTGGTGCAGACACATCCACACTGCACCCTGTATACTTGTGCACTGCCGTCTGCTGCAGTGGTAGGAGCCGCCTGAATGCATCTTCTTCCTGCCGGAGAGGAGCTTGTGGGCCTGTGCGGTGAGGAGGTGGACGCTGCGCACCTCCTGAGAAGTATATGGCACTCCATGTATCTGTGCACATAGTATACCACTCTAGTGTATAGCAGAAAGGAGACATCGACCAGAAGAGTCCAGGCATGTGGGTGATGCTAATAATTATTATATTGATAACCAGGTGGAAGAGGAGGAAATGCAAAAAAAGGGGGGAATTAAAAACTATACGCAAAGGGGACGTCGAGACAGGAATTACAATTAACACCAGTGGGAACGGATGATGATTAGAACAGCAAAGGGATAATACAGAGAATCAAGCCACAAATTAATCCAGTATATAAAAATATATATACATATCATTAGTTAGATATATCTGTACATATGATTGTTTAATTATCATAAACTTTACATAAAGTGCAAGTGCCTCCAAAGAATAAATCTACATAAATTATATATCTCATATGTGAACAAATACCGGTATTTCTCACTAAATTAGAATATAATCAAACAGTTATTGTTTATTTCTGTTAATGCTGATGATTATGGCTATACGAGTTTCACTTTTTTGTATTGAAGAACTGAAATAAATTAACTTTTTGATGATATTCTATTTTAGTGAGATGCACCTGTGTATGTATATATACAAGGGCTGGTCCCTTATTATTTGGATGTCGGTGTGAATCCTGTAGAGAGTAGTGCACTGACTTGGGCATATGTGCTGTTGACAGATATGTATTTGTATCCACTTTTAGCGTTTTTAGAAAAGGTGACCACATGTGCATTGTACTCACGCTATAGCAGATGCAGATCCCACTCCTGAATGGCGTCCACCCGACGTATGTTTCGGCTTCTTGTCTTCGTCAGGGGGTGGCATCATTCGGAAAGAGCTAAGAGTTAAACGGCCAACTATAGCCAATAAGGATGGAGGTATGTCTCCACCAACCAATGGGTGCTGAGGAGGCGTGGCTCGATACACAATGCGCACCAACGCTACGAGGAAACTGTGACCTGTGATGCTGCGAGCACGTGATGGAGACACTTGATCGGGGGTCACGGGGCACATATAGATACAGTCGGGGAGGATGATGTGGAGACGTTCATGTGTATCGCCTCTCCAGCAGACATCTAATCTACTGATTGAGTGTGGATATATCGGATAAAGTGGAAAATCTTCTTAATTTATAATGATGGATAACGAGTATAGGTTACATATTACAGCAATACACAGGAATAGGGGGTAGTGAGTGTTACATGTATATAAGCATAGGCGGATTATAATGAGGACGATCTGGGCTACCGCCCGGGGCCCCGAACCTCCAGGGGGCTCCGGGTTGTCTATGGCCAGATTGTCCTCATTATATGTGCGGCGCCACGGCACATACCGGCAGACAGTGGGGGGGGGGGCCCAGGATCGCTCCCCCAGCAGCGGCACACAGCCGCTGCTTCTTCTTCGGCCGGGCCAGCACTGCAGCAGTTAACTTCCCTGTGCTGGCCCGGCCGCGTCACTGCTAGGAGACACGGACCTGTGCGCGGCCGTATCTCCTAGCTGTGACGTCACGCAGTGCGCACCCGGCCTGCAGTGCTGCACCGGAAAAGAGCTGGAGCCGAGTCGGGGGATGGTGAGTGTGTGTGTGTGTATGTATGTATGTGTGTGTGTGTGCAGGCAGATGTCATTGTGTGATGTCTGTTTATATGTATTTTTATGTTTCAAATGTGTTTATCCGTGTATGTATATGTCTGTATATGTTTGTGTGTGCGTGACTGCGTGCGGCCTCCTGCTGAGTATAGATGGTGCCGTGCGGCCTCCTGCTGTCTCTGGGGGGGCGCCGTGCGGCCTCCCGCTGTGTATAGATGGCGCTGTGCGGCCTCCTGCTGTCTCTGGGGGGGGCGCCGTGCGGCCTCCCGCTGTGTATAGATGGCGCCGTGCGGCCTACTGCTGTCTCTTGGGGGGGGGGGCGCCGTGCAGCCTCCCGCTGTGTATATATGGCGCCGTGCAGCCTCCCGCTGTGTGTAGATTGCGCCGTGCGGCCTCCCGCTGTGTATAGATGGCATTGTGCGGCCCCCTGTGTATAGATGGCATCGTGCGGCCTTCCGCTGTTTATAGGTGGCGCCGTGGGGCCTCCCGCTGTGTATAGGTGGCGCCGTGCGGCCTCCCGCTGTGTATAGGTGGCGCCGCCCGCTGTGCATAGGTGGCGCCGTGCGGCCTCCCGCTGTGTATAGGTGGCGCCTCCCGCTGTGTATAGGTGGCGCCGTGCGGCCTCCCGCTGTGTATAGGTGGCGTCGTGCTGCCTCCCGCTGTGTATAGGTGGCGCCGTGCGGCCTCCCGCTGTGTATAGGTGGCGCCGTGCGGCCTCCCGCTGTGTATAGGTGACGCCGTGCGGCCTCCTGCTGAGTATAGATGGCGCCGTGCGGCCTCCTGCTGTCTTTGGGGTCGGGGGCGCCGTGCGGCCTCCTGCTGAGTATAGATGGCGCCGTGCGGCCTCCTGCTGTCTCTGTGAGGGGGGCGCTGTGCGGCCTCCCGCTATGTATAGATTGCGCCGTGCGGCCTCCTGCTCTCTCTGGGGGGGGCGCTGTGGGCCTCCCGCTGTGTATAGGTGGCGCCGTGTGGCCTCCCGCTGTGTATAGATGGCGCCGTGCGGCCTCCCGCTGTGTATAGATGGCTACGTGCGGCCTCCCGCTGTGTATAGATGGCTACGTGCGGCCTCCCGCTGTGTATAGATGGCTACGTGCGGCCTCTCGCTGTGTATAGATGGCTTAGTGCGGCCTCCCGCTGTGTATAGATGCCTGCGTGCGGCCTCCCGCTGTGTATAGATGGCTACGTGCGGCCTCCCGCTGTGTATAGATGGCTACGTGCGGCCTCCTGCTGTGTATAGATGGCTACGTGCGGCCTCCAGCTGTGTATAGATGGTTACGTGTGCTCAATATTGAGTCATACAATTAATGTAAGGCTATGTGCCCACGATGCAGAAATGCTCCGGATTTTTTTTGAGCGTTTCCGCATCTCCCTGGCAGAAAAAACGCCTGTGGATTGTACATGCGGATTGTACATGCTTTTTTCCTGCCTGGGACTTGCTGATGTGAAGCGTTCTTCACTTGCATTTCCGCATGCGGGTTGACAAGCGATTTTAGCATCACTTGGAAAGTGCTTGACAACTTCGTCACACTATATAAATACATGCAACCGGCATGGATTTATATAGTGTGACCATAAAAGAATGGTAAAAAATAAATATATAATTACCTTCTGATGGCCTGCCGACGTCAGCGGTCGCGTGACCCGTCACATGACTAAATGACGTCACGGCAGGTCCTTTTCAGACCATCGCGAGCTGCCGGCAAGCCAGGACGCATCGGATAAAGACACTGGGGGCCATCAGAAGGTAAGTATAATATTTATTTTTTATTTTATTCTTTTTTTACAGGTTCTATGGTACCCGGGTCCGGAGGACAGTCTCCTCTTCTCCAAACCCGGGTACCATCCGCACATTGAAGCGCATGGATTCTGCATGTACAGATGCAGTGATGCGGATTCCATGTGTTCTAATGCAAGTCAATGGCGGCGAAAGCGCCGTGCTTCCGCAAAATAATTGGTAGTGCAGCGGATTTTTCCGCAATGATAATCCGCAGCGGAAATTTACACAGCATGTGCACAGCACATGCGGATTATCATTGGGGAACATGGCCGACCTTCTATCAAGCGTTTTTAAGCGTTTCTGCAGCGGAATTGCCACCGCGGAAACGCTTAAAAAACGCATAGTGGGCACACAGCCTAAAAAAAATTATTATAATTAATATTGTGTTCTCCCCGCCTCAGTCCTCACAGCACAACGCAGAACACGAGCTCCTCATCACCAGTCCTCCTGTCCCGGCACAATGTGCGCACTGCTGCAGCAGCAGGTGGAATAGTGTCCACTGGACTGAGAAGGCCCCGCCCCTTCCGGTGACATCATGATTCCATGAAATCACTCCTCCCCCTCAAGAAATCAACTCCAATCTAGACGCTCCCCTGTTGCTGAGGCGTGGTGACGCTGTAGCTGGGTGATTGCAGTCAGAGTAGTGGTGTTTGGCGTCTGTACTACAGGTAAGAAAATGGGAATGTGCCAAGGTGATTACTACATTCAGGACAATAAGTAGCTAGCTGTAGGTGTGCAGAATCCCACTCCCAATATTGTCAGGGTCTCGCACCCCCTCGTGTCGTGGGCTATCAGGCTCCCGCACCCCCTCGTGTCGTGGGCTGTCAGGCTCCCGCACCCTCTCGTGTCGTGGGCTGTCAGGCTCCCGCATCCCCTCATGCTGTGGGCTGTCAGGCTCCCGCATCCCCTCGTGCTGTGGGCTGTCAGGCTCCCGCACCCCCTCGTGTCGTGGGCTGCCAGGCTCCCGCACCCCCTCGTGTCGTGGGCTGCCAGGCTCCCGCACCCCCTCGTGTCGTGGGCTGCCAGGCTCCCGCACCCCCTCGTGTCGTGGGCTGTCAGGCTCCCGCACCCCCTCGTGTCGTGGGCTGCCAGGCTCCCGCACCCCCTCGTGTCGTGGGCTGTAGGCTCCCGCACCCCCTTGTGTCGTGGGCTGTCAGGCTCCCGCACCCCCTCGTGTCGAGGGCTGTCAGGCTCCCGCACCCCCTCGTGTCGAGGGCTGTCAGGCTCCCGCACCCCCTCGTGTCGTGGGCTGTCAGGCTCCCGCACCCCCTCGTGTCGTGGGCTGTCAGGCTCCCGCACCCCCTCGTGTCGTGGGCTGCCAGGCTCCCGCACCCCCTCGTGTCGTGGGCTGCCAGGCTCCCGCACCTCCTCGTGTCGTGGGCTGCCAGGCTCCCGCACCCCCTCGCGTCGAGGGCTGTCAGGCTCCCGCCCCCCGTCGTGTCATGGGCTGTCAGGCTCCCGCACCCCCTCGTGTCGTGGGCTGTCAGGCTCCCGCACCCCCTTGTGTCGTGGGCTGTCAGGCTCCCGCACCCCATCTTGTCGTGGGCTGCCAGGCTCCCGCACCCCCTCTTCTCGTGGGCTGCCAGGCTCCCGCACCCCCTCGTGTCGAGGGCTGTCAGGCTCCTGCACCCCCTCATGTCGTCGGCTGTCAGGCTCCCGCACTCTCCCCTTGTCGTTGTCTGTGGAGAAGATTAATACATATTTTCATTTTTCAGGTTTTCTCTTATAAAACAAGATCTCTGAGCTTCTGTCTTTGACCGAAAAAATGGCCTCTGACAAGTCGCTGCTGTCTGCAGAAATGAACACAAACATGGAGGAAGCGCTGTATGAACAGATGCTGATGAAGGTACGAAGATGAATTGGAGAGGCCAGCAATCACCGGGTGAATCTCTCCTCCGTCAGCCGCCGGGGGCGCGGCAGTCTCCAACATTTACCTAATGTGTATTGTTGGCTTTAGACCCCTCACAGTTGTACTATTTTGGTGCAGGAAAAATCAGTTTGCAGACCCATCCTGTTCATGTTACTCACTGATTCACACTTGTTGCCTCATTTCAGGCCAAACAGGAGATGGAGAGCAGAATACCGAACTTACCAGAAAGCAGAGAGATCAGACCCCAGCCGGGTGAGATGGGCGTCCTCTGATTATTATCCAGATTACTTTGTGCATATTATGTGACAGATACCACAGTGGGGCAGTGGGGTCTTATTGACTGCAACGGTCACATGATGCAACCAACGTGGGGGGTCACATAATTTCTTATGCAGTTGATTACATGTAAATGTTGCTTGGCTTTTGCCGATTTTATTGTGTTTTTGTTCACTTTTTGTTTTTATTTCTGTGTTAGGTTTCTGCATTAAAACTTGCACATCCAAAAATACCAAAATCTTTATTAACATCTGCAAGTCGAACCAGATCCCAGCGGCCCCAGACCTGACGGAGCAGGAGTTAGTCAGCATCCTGGAATCTGATGATCCCTCCGGCTATCGAGTCCCCATGAGCCTTGGAGAGCCCCACGTTGAAGTTGATAATAGTACGTTTTTTTTTAATACAGCGCTTCTCTTTTTAAAGGGATAGTCCAGAGATATCCTTAAAGGGGTTAAAATAGCAAGTATTACAACTTACTAATCCTCAATGGTCAAAGGTGCCATCTCCACAGGTTCTGGTAGGTCCACTTCCAGTCTGCGGAATAAAGTTTGACATCTTGTTGTTGACTTTTGAACTTTTTTGGTTTAGATTTGGGACTTAGAGGGATTGTCCACTACTTGGATTCCCCTTTAAGAACTTATACCACTTATTCATAGCAGCCCTACTAAGGTCAATGGATTGAGTCGGCACCGCAAAGTATCTAAGTCCTGGTGCACTTTGTCCTACAGGTAGAGGCGGCTGCTCGGCGTACGACATAGTGATTAATGGCACCTTCTTTGAGAAAATTACGGTAACTGCAATTGCTTATTCCGACATACGAGCTGTCTGCTCTCCTTTGTGTCAGCTCCTTACTTTGTATTTTTTTTATTAGAATAATGAGCTTTTCAGGGAATTTTTTATCACCGTGGCCATGGAGGGACTAGAGAACAAGTACGAAATGGAGCTGTCAAGAGGTAACGACCGCATCACTGATCTTTTCCTTGATTTTTCCATCGACCACACAAGGACTTGTTCTTTCGTGGAGCAAGTTTACCATATAATATATTGAACATTTTTATGTACCAACCTGTTGTATGGCACCGTATCAAATGCCTTTGAAAAGTCCAGATAGACAACATCCACTAAGTTTCCCTGGTCCAACCTGAACTTACCTCCCCATAGAATCTTTTCAGATTAGTTTGCAGGACAGATCCCTCATAATCATATGTTTAGGTTATTCTTATTGAGGTGCTCCAGGTTAGTATCTCTTAGAAAACCCTCAAAGTTGTTGCCCACAGTACAAGTTAAACTTACCGACCTATAAATTCCAGGCTCAGATGTTATCCCCTTCTTGAATATTGGTACCACATTTGCTATGTGGGTGTAACCCTGGTGGATATGGACCCACTGCCCCACGGGAGGGTTGTGACTAGGTGTCTACTGGGTCTCCACTAGAACCTCTGGTGGTGAGGATAGACTGGGCCTCCGGTAGACACCAGGTACCACTTCAGTGCAGTTCCCGGGACTGCAGCAGCATTCCGGAGGTACCAGGGTACCAGACTCAGGAGAGCGAAGACAAGGATTAGGTCAGACAGTCCGAGATCAGGGCAGGAAGCACAGGTTCAGGATAGAGAAAAATGGCAAGGGGGACAGGGGTTTTTGATACCAGAAAACTCCTTTAACGCTTGCAACCTCTGTTGCTTGACTGCTACTCAAACAGTCAAATCAGTCAGTAAGAATTTAGGGAACTTCCATGGCGATATTTTGCATCAGTATTTGTTAGCAGACGCCAGGAGTGGATCCAAAACAGAAGAGGTGAAAGTGTTTCAGTTACTATTTTTCACTGTGTTTGTTCCCCTCTGGTTTTCAGCTTACAAATACTGATGTAAATTAGTGCCCAAAATACTCACTGTGTGAATGAGACGAGGAAGCTGCTTGTAGTACTGTAATAGAAGTCCTTATTCTGAGGATGAGTTCTGTAATTCTTGTCTTCTCTGCTCCATCAAACTCCCCAGAGCAGGGGCAACCCCTGGAGCAAAACTTCTGGCGGCAGATGTCCAGACGTATGACTCAGTGATGTGTGATGGACCCCGACTCCCAAACAAAATGAATCAGACACATACAAAATAAATACACAAATCATTGCAATTAGGTGTCAAACGTTCTCAACTTTATTTAAATTTACATGACACCGAAAATGGCACAACCCTCGACTCACGAAGAGTCACCCTCCAGCTCTCAGGAGAGGAAAACCCCCTGTGGAGGAAACCTCTAGGAAACCATGGCTGGAGGGCTGCCCTTCCCTTGGGCTTAGAGAGTTAGTGCCGATATATGACGGAGTTTTAGAATTTCTACATATTTACAGAGAACGACATAACAAATATAGACTATTAATGTGATAAACTGGATGTGGGAGAGATCTGGCTGCGATATCTGTCACCACATTTATTGCTGGAACGAATTTAGTTGATCTGATTTCCCAGGTGGATCTACCACTTCTCTCTTACAGATCCAGCTCCGTCTCTCAAGATGTTGGGTACTTGGTTACAGGGGTTGCTCATTATGGATAACCCCTAATAGGATGAGTATCCCCTCCCCCTCCCAATTTATCACCCATTAAAGTCAAGGATCCATCTATGAAATCCCAAAGAAGAGCAGCTCTTTGTACATAGTAACAGAAGGGGATCCTGTTTTGGGGACCCCCCCCTCTGTTACCTTCCCTTCCCCCCGGGGTGTCTAAGAAGACAACCCCTTTCCCTGCTAGAACCTCCAAATTACACCAACATTGGCACATTACGTGGGGTGGTCAAGCTCAAGGTCCTCAGGCGCATCATCAGTAATGGCGCTGATCATGGCAGCGCAGCATTCTTTTATGGAATCTTCTTTATGACACTTGTTTATGCCCTCACAATAGTTGTCATGGTTACTACAAGGGCTATTACTAATGCAGGGTCCAAGTATTAACCCTTTCATCATTGGTAATTCACTTTCATTATGGAGGCAAATAACTACACTTGTTACCAAGCAGGAGTCTTATCATTACGGCTTCCCTTAGGCACCATAAGAAATAAAGATTATAGAACATACGTACAAGTGTTTCAGGAGTGTTTTGCACTTTTTAGATCCATAGATTGGGCTTATAACTAGCACTTTACAAAGCGGAAAATTAAGAGGAAATTACTTGTAAAATAATATTATAGGGAATTGCATTTCAAGCATTTTCCTAATGTGCATTCTGCATACTTGCATAGTTACATAGGTTGAAAAAGTTTTAACTTTAATGTCCTTGGTCTATCTCCAAAGTTATACATTTTCTATTACTAGATTATTTATAACCCACAATGTCATGTTTTGTTAAAAAAGTATCCAGCCCTTCTATAAATGCTGTTATACTATCTGCCATTACTATATCTTGTGGTTGGCATTCCACAGTCTGACTGCTCTAACTGTAAAGAATCCTTTCCTATTAAGTTGCCAGAATCGCCTCACCTCCGCTTGTTATGAATGTTCCTGGTGCTTTGTAAGGTCCTGGAAAGTGATAAGTCATGTGCCAGTACTATGCATTGACCACATACAGTGCCTACAAGTAGTATTCAACCCCCTGCAGATTTAGCTGGTTGACACATGCGGAATTAACTTGGCATTGTGACATTTGTACTGTAGATCAGCCTGGAAGTGGGAAATGCACTGCAGCAAATTTTGTTTTTGCTTTTTTTTTTTTTTTTTTTTTAAGAAAAACGTTAAAAGTTAATTCAGAGTGTCATTTATTATTCAACCCCTCAAACCACAAGAATTCTGTTTGGTCCCCCAAAAGTATTAAGAAGTAGTTCAGGCACCAAGAATAATGAGCTTCACATGTGTGGATTAAAGATCTCTTTTGCCAGCCTTTTCTGACTATTTAAGACCCTCCCCAAACTTGTGAACAGCAATCAGACATGGTCAACATGGGAAAGACAAAGGAGCATTCCAAGGCCATCAGAGACAAGATCGTGGAGGGTCACAAGGCTAGCAAGGGGTACAAAACCCTTTCCAAGGAGTTGTGCCTACCTGTCTCCACTGTTGGGAGCATCATCCGTAAGTGGAAGGCTTATGGAACTACTGTTAGCCTTCCACGGCCAGGACAGCCTTTGAAAGTGTCCTCCCGTGCCGAGGCCAGGCTTGTCCGAAGAGTCAAGGCTAACCCAAGGACAACAAGGAAGGAGCTCCGGGAAGATCTCATGGCAGTGGGGACATTGGTTTCAGTCAATACCATAAGTAACGTACTCCACCGCAATGGTCTCCGTTCCAGACGAGCCCGTAAGGTACCTTTACTTTCAAAGCGTCATGTCAAGGCTCGTCTACAGTTTGCTCATGATCACTTGGAGGACTCTGAGACAGACTGGTTCAAGGTTCTATGGTCTGATGAGACCAAGATCGAGATCTTTGGTGCCAACCACACACGTGACGTTTGGAGACTGGATGGCACTGCATACGACCCCAAGAATACCATCCCTACAGTCAAGCATGGTGGTGGCAGCATCATGCTGTGGGGCTGTTTCTCTGCCAAGGGGCCTGGCCATCTGGTCCGCATCCATGGGAAGATGGATAGCACGGCCTACCTGGAGATTTTGGCCACGAACCTCCGCTCCTCCATCAAGGATCTTAAGATGGGTCGTAATTTCATCTTCCAACAAGACAACGACCCAAAGCACACAGCCAAGAAAACCAAGGCCTGGTTCAAGAGGGAAAAAGTCAAGGTGTTGGAGTGGCCTAGTCAGTCTCCTGACCTTAACCCAATTGAAAACTTGTGGAAGGAGCTCAAGAATAAAGTCCACATGAGACACCCAAAGAACCTAGATAACTTGGAGAAGATCTGCATGGAGGAGTGGGCCAAGATAACTCCACAGACCTGTGCCGGCTTGATCAGGTCTTATAAAAGACGATTATTAGCTGTAATTGCAAACAAGGGTTATTCCACAAAATATTAAACATAGGGGTTGTATAATAATTGACCCACACTTATGTTTAAAATTTAATAAAATTCAACTGAGCAACATAACTTTTTGGTTTGTAAGATTTATGCTTCTGTTCATAAAACCTACTCTCGTTTGCAGTTTGAAGGCTCTAACTTATTTGCATCTTATCAAACCAGCTAAATCTGCAGGGGGTTGAATACTACTTGTAGGCACTGTATGTATTTATACATATAAATGTATATTTATGAAGGAGATGATAATTACCCTTCATAGAGGTGTTATGATCATTCATAAATTGCTTTCATAGGTTTGATCTCCAGGATTAGGAGAGATTTGGGGTGTAAACGTAATAAACAATGAGTAAAACATCAAAGCAAACGAAAAAGGGTTTGTGACCCAAACTGGTAGGTGAGACCGGCTAGCCCCATATTATACAAGGTCACAACCAGGTTTCGCCTGAGGAGGGCAGCACTAATGAGTCCTCAGGAGCGCATAACCCTGAAATATGCAGCGATTCTACACTACCCATTATAAAAGGGTTTCATATGCTACTTACTACCATGTTTTAGCTAAGATACAAGGCATACTTGTAAGGAGAGATGAAAAAGGTGATGGGGGACAACATATAAATATACTGAGGAACTCTATACACTAGTGGCCAAAATTGAGGCAACACCCCCAAGATTTATGAATTTTTAGCATTTTGCCAATACAAATACAAATTTCATGAATGTTTTTGATTTCACAGTAAAGTTTTTAAGTAGAAATAAAATCTCATATAGAAACACAATATTAGCAGGAAATTTGTTCATTTGTCAACAAATTGGACACTATTGTCACTCAGATGACTGTGGGAGAAAAGCCATTGATTTGTCCTATTTTCATATCTAACACTAAATGTTAATACTCAGTTGGACAGCCCTCGGCCTTGATGACTGCCTGGCATCTACTTGGCATGCTATCTACCAGTTTGTGTAAATCAGATGGTGTGATGATATGAAGCCATGATTTGATGATGGCTGCAATGAGTTCCTGCTTGTGTGAAGCCCGCTGTTTTGACACCGCTCTTTTGAGCCGAGCCCAGAGATTCTCAATAGGATTGAGATCTGGGCTGTTTCCTGGCCAATTCAATAGCTGGACATTTTTGTCCTTGAACCAAGAGAGCCATTTTTTAGCTGTATGGCATGGGGCTCCATCTTAAAATAAACGGTGTCCCTTCACCAAATACATCGTGTGCCGAAGGAATGAGTTTAGGCTGAAGGACGTCCTTGATGTACTTTTCAGCATTAACTGTTTCTTCAATTACCTGCAGACGACCACCTGCATCTCTGGACACGCAGCCCCCTACCATAACACTCAGAGGAGGCTTCATGGTGGGTATTGTACCCTCTGGCAACCAGTCCTCTCCAGGTCGTCGTCGAACGTAGCAGACACCGTCGCTGCCAAAGATGGATATGCGTGTCTCATCGCTCCATATAACATTTCACCATTGTTCAATGGTCCATTTACAATGTTCTTTGGCCCCTGCAGACGTTTCTGACGCTGTGAGGCATTCAGAAATGGCTTTTTACCTGGTATTCTGGCTCTTAACCCTGCATTTACCAATCGTCGTCGAACCGTCCGATCAGACACTGTCACTCCGGTGTTGACAAGCTCCTTGTTGATGTTAACAGCCATTTATTTCCTGTTATTTAGGGCGATTCTAACAATTCTTCTATCAGTCTGAGGACTTGTAGCCTTCTTCCTTTCTCTACCTGGTTTATTCTTTATCGAACCAGTCTCTTGAAACCGCTTACACACTTTGAGAACGAAAACATGTAATTGCTTACCTTCTGATGACAAACTGGCTTTAAAATATAAAAAACGCATTTTAATCGCACAATATCTGTCTTACAACCCACACCCAGGTCACTATAAACCAACATAGAATACATATGGCAGAAGAGGGCATGTGTACAAGTAAGTAGGTCAGTGAAATCCTCCATTAAATATTGGTGATGGTGAAAAACTGAAAGTGTTGCCTCAATTTTGGCCACTAGTGTATAACACAAAATATAAACAAAAAAGAAAGGAAAGAACATTTCTGCACAAAAAACGTGTCGCTCGGCAGGAAAATCCCGTTGATGTTGCGTTTTTTGAGATTTTTTTTTCCCTTTCTTTAGAAACGCTGCAAAAATACTGAAAGAATAGACATGAAACTGCTTCAAATCTGCAAGGATTCACTTTTCCTGCTTTTCCTGGTACTATCAAGCATAGCGTTTTTGGGAACTTGGAGCTCTATATTACAAATATGTCCGTCCCTCCAGTTGAAAGAAATTAACATTTTCCTGGAGGGAAGTTTATATTTTACATTATGTCAGTTTTTGTCTATCGATGATAAAGTGCAGTTTGCAGCAATTTTTATTGTGACATATACCCAAATCATTCATGAAAATATTTCACATTCAACGCGCGTCGGGCGGGCCTGCGTCCTCTCACATGCCAGGGCTGAGTTTCAGTTCCAGTCCGACCCTGTTAATCATCTATGGTTTCCCTTCAGAGTGGAAAATGCTGAAAAATTGGAAGTTCCTGGGATCCATTTTTGAACAGAATATCAGAACCAAATCAAAACCGATGATTCATAATAGGGGTAAGTCCTAACTCTAAGGTACAAGTCTATGGCATACAGTCTGTAAAAGACGACAGAGTAGGGTGCTGTTGAGCATCGACGGCTTCTTCTCTGATGTTCCTCGCTCATCCATGCAGTACATAGTCGGCCATTCAATTGATTGGATATCTTATAATACCACATTTCCCCTAGGGACACAAAGTATGACGAGCGCCACTCCTCCTGGTGATAGGTTATACCCAACAGATGGGGCAGCGCCACTCCTCGTGGTGATGGGTTACACCCAACAGATGGGGGAGCGCCACTCCTCGTGGTGATGGGTTACACCCAACAGATGGGGGAGCTCCACTCCTCTTGGTGATGGGTTATACCCAACAGATGGGGGAGCGCCACTCCTTGAGGTGATAGGTTATACCCAACAGATGGGGGAGCGCCACTCCTCGTGGTGATGGGTTATACCCAATAGATGGGGGAGCGCCACTTCTCGTGGTGATGGGCTGCACCCAACAGATGGGGGAGCTCCACTCCTTGTGGTGATGGGTTACACCCAACAGATGGGGGAGCTTCACTCCTTGAGGTGATGGGTTATACCCAACAGATGGGGGAGCGCCACTCCTCGTGGTGATGGGTTATACCCAACAGATGGGGGAGTGCCACTCCTCGTGGTGATGGGTTATACCCAACAGATGGGGGAGCCCCACTCCTCGTGGTGATGGGTTAAACCCAACAGATGGAGGAAGTTGCAGAATGGCTTGTTATGGTGCAAGAACAATGTGGACATTGTTTTTTTTTGTTTTTGTTTTAACTATTATGCCTTTATGTTCTTTATTTTTTTCCTACAGACCCTCCCAGCTAACTCCAAGCAAGTCCCTCATCTCAGAAGTTGAAAGGTTTGGGTTTCTTTGAGGTTTAATGCATGCATTTACTTTTTTTAGAATCCCATCTTACAAAAGATATAGGATATCCAACTTCTTGGACTCCAAGAATAAGGGGGCTGCAGCCTGGAAGTAACCCTGCTGCCCTTTTTAAAGAATATGCTGGTGTGGGGCAACTACCCGGATATTCACTATGCAGGAGAACTGCAGCTAAGCCCATTCACTTTGCTGGATCTATGCTGTCGTTCCGCTGCACAGTGGAGGCCATGATGCCGATGTGCAGGGAATGACTGTGAAAGGGGCTGTTCCTCATTACCAGCATCAGTGCCCCTTTATTATATTAGAGATCGACCCCAACAGATCATAAATTGATGGTGTACCCTTGCAATATACTGCTGCCTTCCTTTTTTTTATCAGTTCACCCGTGAAACCAGATTACATGATTGTGGCGGAACCTCCTGTAGGACACCCAAGTTTTCTGGTGGCTGAAATCTCTTTACCTAAAGTGGTGAGACCCTCAGATGTGGTTTAGGATTGTGACCTTTTTGTATTTCATGTGATCTCCAATAGTCTTCCCTTATTAAAAGTCTGTGCCAACCTCGTGCTACCGGTCCTCCTCTGCCAACTTTTATCATCACAGCTTTGATGTGTCCACAGTAGCCAATTGCTGGCAGCTGTGACACATTTGCTGGATGATGATGATCTAATTTTTTTTTCATACCATGGTGGGTTGTTTGCAAGCTGTTGGAATGGGAAAGAAGATCTCTGTAAACGACTCTGTCAGCAGAGAACGACTGTTCAAACCAAGCACAGACGCCCAGTGCTTCACGGCGGGACCAGTCATTTATATAAACCTTCCCCCCTGCTTGTTTCCCCTCCATCTCCACCATCACCTCTTCTTTGACAGTTCTGGCTTCATAGATCCAGAGAGGAGATAGAGGGAAAACAAGCTGGTGGGAAGATGTATATATTATTATTGTTATTTAATTATATAGTGCCATTGATTCCATGGTGCTGGTGCATATAAATGATGTTATAATGATGATATAAATGATGAAAGAGGCTTGTTGCAATAGTGTAGAACACGCCGCTCTTTATTTTTTCTATATTAATGCGACATTTGGAGGAATCGCACAGAAAATGCTTTAAATGTATTTATTTTTTAATTTGATTTTTCTCATGTCCATGATTCACATTGCGTTAAATGAGGCATAATGAAGATGAAGAATGTTTCAGCTAATGTAGCCTTCATCAGACAGGATAATGTAGCTTGAGGGGACCCACTTGGTTAAATATAGGGGTCAGTTCTGGTCTTCCCAAAAAGCAGATTAAGTAGTCACCACACGGGAATCTGGTGATTACTGGGTTTGCTTTTGGGGACCCCAGATTTCTTCATATAACCGAGTGGGCCTTCTGCCTAATGAAGGCTACATTATGTGAAATTCTGGTACCATTCATTATGCCTCACTTAAAGGGGTTGTCTGGCACTTTAATATTGATGACCTATCCTAAGGATATTCCATTAGTATTAAAGTGGTGGACAACCCCTTTTAATGCAGTGTGAATCCTAAAAAATATTTGAAGCCTTTTCTGTGAGCAGTTCCTCCACGTGTCAGATTTAATGTAGGAGACGTGTGGAGCTACACAGTAACTTCTAGTTGGCCACGTATCAAGATAAAAGTTTAGATTTTTGTGCACTTGTTGGTTACAACTTTCTTTCCCGTACAGAAGCATTCAGCGACATAAGCGTTGTTACCACGCTGGTCTTCTCTTTACAGTCTTCTGCTAGATCTCTTGTGTTGGACTTGGGTGAAGACAGAATAGTCAGACGTCCCGATTTGTATCATCTAGACGTCTTCATTCCTTACAATATCATCCAAGAACAAAGTGGAGCTCAGTTCAACAAGGACAGTAAGGTGAGACAATTAAGCAAAGCTGGACATGTCTTATAGCCCATTCTGAAATCTCCTTCTTAAAGAGGTTCTCTGAGAAAATGTATAAAATAAAATTTAAAAAAATGTATACATTTATTTAGCAAAAATAAATTGTTTTAATTAGTGAATAATTCTATGTGAATACTTTTATGCCCAAAAATGGCAAAAGTATTCTCGGAGTGATACCTTTATTGGCTAACCAGAAAAAAAAAATATATATGCAAGCTTTCAGAGCACAGAGGCTCCTTCTTCAGGCAATATTACAAATGAATTCATAACATTTGTAATCCTGCCTGAAGAAGGAGCCTGTGTGCTCTGTAAGTTTGCATATATATTTTTTTTTTTCTGGTTAGCCAATAAAGGTATCACTCCGAGAATACTTTTGCCATTTTTGGGCATAAAATTATTTCCATCAAATTTTCTGGCTAACACGGTACCACAATATAAATTTGTATTGTACATCACAATTAGGGGATAATAATTGCGTATGGACATAATGGCCAACGATGTCAGCAGCCATCCATCCTAGATGGGTGAAAGTAAACTGTTTGAGACGGACTTCTCTGACCTACCTGTCGGAATCAAGAACGTGCATCTATGTCATCGATTGACTGACTGATCACGTCCATGAGTCAACATGTTGTAAACCTGTCATGATGAGTGAGCAGATAGGATGCTGCCCCTCACCCTGACAGGAACTTATCTATCACAACATATAGTTGCCCAGAGACATCTGAATGCATCGGCTTTCCTTTATGCCATTCATCAAACATGTCGTATATTTTGTGTATAGCGAGTCACAAGCCTCGCACTGCTCTGCGTCTTATCATTTGGTTCTATGAGCTGCAGTAAAACGTGACGTATATTCCAGGTGCTGACGATCACAATGCCGGTGCAGCCAGCATAGCGGTGGGCTCAGAAGATCAGCTTTGGAAAACGTTCCTCTTATATAGATCCAGTGGATCCTACTTACATTCGCTGCTGTTTACATTGTATGGTTACAATTCTATTTAGACTTCAATATGACTCCAGAATAAATTTTTGTCTTTCTTATACTTGCCGTATATTTTTCCCAAGGAAGGGGGTTTAGGTATTGTGCTTTTTTTTTTTTTTTTTTTTATTTCTACTGTAATATTTCATAATATCTGTGAATAAGTCTTGAAAATAATTTGCATTGAAAAGGTTGAGATCCTCTGAATCTACAGGGATTTTTAGGAATTAAAAATCTACAGCAGTAAATCTGCAGCAGAATTTACATTTTGCACCATGTCTGGATTTAGTAGCAGCTGCCCCTTTAAATGGAATATGTCAGCAGGTTTTTGCTATCCCATTTGAGAGCAGCATAATCCGAGGCCCTGATTCCAACTATGTATCACTTACTGGGCTGCTTGGTGTTATTTTGATAAAATTGCAGTTTTTTTTTTCTCATGCAGATCTCTGAATGCTGAGCTCTGTATAATAACCCCACCCACACCACTGATTGGCCGCTTTCTGTGTACACTGTATATAAACTGCCAATCAGTGGTGGGGGGCGTGGTTGGACTACCTGGCAGCAGGTTTACTAGTCCTCTAGTGATAATCTTCTGCTAATAAAAGTGTGATTTTTATCAAAACTACAACAAGCAGCCCTGTAAGTGAGACGTCCCTAGAATCAGGGTCTTTGTCTCTACATCATGCTGCTCTCAACAACAACCAATATATAGTACATCCGACAAGGGGTCAATGTGTTAAAAAAGACCTTTATTATAACAATTTGGGTACATGGCGGGAAAGAAAAGAGCACACACACATATATATAGTAATACCATATAATAGTGAGGAGGTATAATGTAAATATTTGAATTGCAGAGACACCAGGGCTAAATAGTAGTAGCTCCAATTGTGCTAATGCATACTGATAGTATATCCTAGGTCACATAGTAAAAGGATATAATCCTAAATAATAAAAGCCAATATAGGCATTCCCAAGATAATGACCTTTTGGTATACACATATCAAGGGATGTATTATATCCAAGTAGGTTCATTCCCAAGTAACAATAATGTTGTATTGGATTCATTCATACCTGGTATATATTGTCTGCACGTCTTGCAATAGCTCTGGGCTCGGTGGTCCTACTCCTAGTGTGGCGCTCACCCCATCATGCTGCTCTCAGAATAGCCAAGAAAAACCTGCTGACAGATTCCCTTTACAAATAGCTGAAATGGCTCCTAGATACCAGAGAAGGAAAACGTTATTAAAACGGTTTTGTTTCCTAAATAGAAAAGCAAATTAAACACCACTGGATAATGTGGTGTGTGAAACCGTCCATTGGATTGCTGTTTCGGGTGGGCTCAGGAGCAGAGCCCCCATCCTACACAGCTGACATCTTGCTGTAACAGCAGCGGCCAGAGCGGAGCGTCAATCACTGCTGTTTAACCATTTATATGCTGTCAATCACTGATGGCAAGTTAAATAGCGCAATCGCCGGTACGCTATGCAATGTTACTAGAATTTTTTTTTTTACTTTTCCATTTCCTTGAATTACTTGTTGTGATTTGCGGATCCATTGACTGGCCAAGTGGAAGGGCTGCAGCCGATCATTCATGTCCGTAGCAGATACACATTTACATGTGTAAATAGGCCCTTATAGAAATCAATCAATAGAACGTATACCTGGATATCCAGGTTTATCCTTTGCATACATTTAAAGAGGTATAAGTCATGGCATATTACTAGGATGTCATTCTTGGGGGTCTGACAGCCTAATTTAGAAAGAAGTGGATGCATTATTTTTTTCGCGCTCCCAATTTAACAATTTGAGTACAGTTGGATCTATTGTTTTTTTTATTTTTTGCACTGTGGGTGGGTGGTTGGGAGCACAGCTGTGCAGGAAAAAAAAAGCTTATAGGTTCTCAATTCCTTCATTCTTGGGATCGGTGGCGGAACCACAGGTCGGACCATCGCCAATCAAGATATTATATCCCTTCACACTCATCATTGCTCACAATTAACAATTTGAGTACGTGCATTTTTTTAGGGTATTTTTTTTAGGGTATTTTTGCTCAATGGGTGGGAGCACAACTGTGCAGGAAAAAAAGCTGATAGGTTCCCCATTTCTTCATTCTCAGAATCAGTGGATGGAACATCGCCAATCACAATATTATATCCTTCACACTAATCGTTGCTCCCAATTATCAATTTGAGTACGGTTATACCTATTGTTTTTTTAGGGTTTTTTTTTGCACTGTGGGCGGTTGGGAGCACAGCTGTGCAGGAAAAAAAAAGCTGATAGGTTCCCCATTCCTTCATTCTCAGGATCAGTGGTGGAACCAGAGGGTGGATCATCTCCAATCAAAATATTATATTATTCACAATAATCATTGCTCCTAGTTAACAATTTGAGTACGGTTGAACCCATTGTGTTTTTTTAGGGTTTTTTTTTTTTTTTGCACTATGGGTGCAAGTTATAGTAATATGTGTCACCTTAAAAAAAAAACTAATAGTGTCTCCTGATTGTTCAGACACAAATATATCTGTTGAAAATAGTCTGGTATTCACCAGTAAATTATAACTGTGGTTTTGCTGTTCCACGGTAAAAAATCTCTATTATCCTGCTTTTGGCATTTTTTGCCGCAAAGAAAAACAGTAGTAGTGTCTCCTGATTGTTCAGACACAAATATATCTGTTGAAAATAGTCTAGTATACACCACTAAATTATAACTGTGGTTTTGCTGTCCCACGGTAAAAATCTCTATTATCCTGATCTTGGCATTTTTTGCCGTAAAAAAAAACTAATAGTGTCTCCCTGATTTTTCAGACACAAATATATCTGTTGAAAATAGTCTGGTGTGGGCCCGAGAAATACAAGTGTGGTTTTGCAGTTCCACGGGTCAAATCTTTGTATTATCCACTTTTGGGCCATTTTTACCTAAAAATAAACAGTTTGAGTGTGTCGCTCATTGTTCAGCCGCAAATATATCTATTCAAAATTTTCTGGTATACCCCAGTAAACAATAACTGTGGTTTTGCCATTCCACGGTAAAAATCTCTATTATTCACCTTTTGGTATTTTTTCCGTAAAGAAAAACAGTAATAGTTTCTCCCTGATTGTTCAGATTGTTTAAAAGAGTCGGGTGTAGGCCAGAGAAATAGAACTGTGATTTTCCTCTTCCACGGTTCTAATCTACTTTATTACCCTTTTTCCATTGATAGTGCGAGTGTAAGCTATTTTACTTACTTTACAATGGGCAAGGCGCGTGGCAAGGGACATGGAAGTGGACGTTCTGGTGATGGTACATGCAGAGGACGGGGCCGTGGCCAAGGTGAAAATGTGCCACAACCAACAGCCATATCTTCTCGCTCCCACTTCTTGACCGAATTACTAGGGAAGCACAGAACAACACCAGTATTGCGAACTGATCAGTGTGAACAGGTTATTAATTGGATAGCAGACCACCACTTCCGGTCTGTCTTCCACACGGTCAACTCTTAGTAGCCGTGAGTCTCGACCGCATACTCCTCCTCACCCTGATGCTCCTTCCTCCCACCATGCCGAGTATCGTCAGACAGCAACTGATCCCACACTTGGACACTCTGAAGAGCTGTTCACTGGTCCATTTCCAGATTTGTGCCCCTCGCCTGCTCCGCTTGAAGTGGTGGAAGAGGAGATCCCATGTAGAGATGCCCAAATATTTGAACAGCCACGGCCACAGGAAGTCAACGCTGGCAATTTGTCACAAGAGGTTGACGATGACGAAACACAATTGCCAAGAAGTGAGGAGGAGGATCGTGGTGCGCAAGTGGAAGAGGAGGAGGTGGTGGATGATCTAGTAACTGACCCAACGTGGCAGGAGGACATGCAGAGCAAGGCCAGCAGCAGACCGGGTGAGGGAGACAGAGTACCCCAACAGGCAGGAAGAAGCAGTGTGGTGGCCGCACACAGAAGGCCGGCAACAGTTCCCCGTAACACCAACACGAGGGACGTTGCCAGTACAACCTGTGGGTCTTCCAGAGTCTGGAATTTTTTTAAAGACTCTGCTGATAACCCCAAAAAGGCCATTTGTACCACCTGCCATGCCAGCATCAGCAGGGGTGACAAAACTACCAGCCTGACCACCACCAGCATGATCAGGCACATGGCAGTAAAGCACCCGACTTTGTGGGGCGAACCCCAGGGTCCATGACCAGTGTCAGCAGGTGTCAC
This sequence comes from Phyllobates terribilis, assembly GCF_046119375.1. Taxonomy (NCBI): domain Eukaryota; kingdom Metazoa; phylum Chordata; class Amphibia; order Anura; family Dendrobatidae; genus Phyllobates; species Phyllobates terribilis. The sequence goes on from NW_027362823.1 coordinate 6,010,027, forward strand.
CTGTTGTGTGTGCATGGCAATCCCCTGTCCATACTGCATGCAAAGATGCCCCCTCCTCTCAGTCTTTATGGCAGTCTCTCAAGTGTGTGCAAAGCAGTCATCAAAGCAAAAGGTGGCTACTTTGAAGAATCTAGAATATAAGACATATTTTCAGTTGTTTCACACTTTTTTGTTAAGTATATAATTCCACATGTGTTAATTCATAGTTTTGATGCCTTCAGTGTGAATGTACAATTTTCATAGTCATGAAAATACAGAAAAATCTTTAAATGAGAAGGTGTGTCCAAACTTTTGGTCTGTACTGTATGTACCATCTTGACCAACTTTGAGGAGTCCACCAAGATGGTGAGTGGCGATGACTCCATCATTAGCGTCAGCATTCCACTTGTCTGTCTTTTGCAATGCTCTCTGCAGAGAATTAAAGAGGAGGCATTGCAGCCAGAGTATGATGAGATGGATCAAGAAGCCGTAGCGGTCTATTACACACAGCCCAGCCTCATCTCATCCCAACGTGCATTGGGGGACAATGAGGGAGAGGAGGAGGAGGAAGAACAGGAGCTTGTATCATGCGCTGTAGGCGGTAGTACCTGTACAACTGTCATACCGTCGGTTCAGCGTGGGTGGCCTGAGGACGGGGGGAGGAGGAGGAGGAGAGCATGGTCATTCGTCATCTTGGTGTGGACACGGAAGTCTTGCCCGTTACCAGTCTGGCGCGCATGGCTGACTTTGTTACTCTGCCTTAACCGTGACCCTCGCGTTGTCAAAATGTTGGGTGACAGTCATTACTGGTTGGTGACACTTTTAGACCCCCGCTACAAGGAGAACGTTCACTCTCTTATTCCTGAGGTGGAGAGGTCTACAAAAATGGGGCAGTACCAGAAGGCCCTTGCTGCAGAACTGTTAAAAAAAAATTCCATCTGAAGACACTAGCGGCAGAGGTCACAGTTCGTTGACCAACCAAGGCGTACAAGCGAGAGAGAGGCAACTCCAATCCAGCAGAGGCAGGGGAACACTGTCAACATTCTGGGACAGTTTTCTGAGACCTGCCCAGCTTACAGGCCCTGAGGCGCGGGGTACTCTCACAAGGAGTGGAAAGTTTCAAAAGATGGTGAGGGAGTACCTTGCCGACCGTACCAGCGTCCTCCGTGATTCCTCTGTGCCTTTTAATTATTGGGTATCCAAGCTGGACACTTGGAATGAAATCGCTCTGTACACCTTGGAGGTCCTGGCCTGCCCTGCCGCTAGCGTGTTATCGGAGCGTGTTTTTAGTGCTGCTGGGGTAATTATAACTGATAAGCGCACTCGCCTGTCAACTGACAATGCTGACAAGCTGACCCTTATCAAAATGAACAAGAGCTGGATTGGGCCAGACTTCTCATCACCACCAAATGACAGCAGAGTAACATAAAGTCAAATCCACTGTGTTATTTCGGGAGGTGTATTCAAATGCACCACTTCACACCCACACATGGGTATACGCTTCCTCATTTCGGCTGTTTTATGTTCTTCTCCTTATCCTCAGCCTCCACCACCACTATACCACCAGGGTGACCGTGGTCCGTGTTGCCATTATTGAAAGTTCCTCAGTCCTTATTTTTGTCAGCTTTTGCTTGGAAGGCATAAGCAAAGACTGTGGGAGACCCACTCCCCAATAATGGGAATAATATATTTAAAATGCTGTACTGTATGGCTCTTGTAAGGGGCATTAAAAGCGTCTTGTTAAGCTACTGCGACCTCCACCACTATTCCGAGGAGCATGAAAAGCATCTTGTTAAGCTACTGTGACCTCCACCACTTTTCCGAGGGCCATTAAAAGCGTCTTGTTAAGCTACTGGGACGTCCACCACTTTTCCGAGGAGCATTAAAACCGTCTTGTTAATCTACTGGGACTTCCACGTCTCTTCCAAGGGGCATTCAAACCGTCTTGTTAAGCTACTGCGATCTCCACCACTTTTCCGAGGGGCATTAAAAACGTCTTGTTAAGCTAGTTGGACCTCCACGTCTCTTCCAAGGGGAATTCAAACTGTCTTGTTAAGCTACTGGGACATCCACGTCTCTTCCAAGGGGCATTCAAACCGTCTTGGTAAGCTACTGCGACCTCCACCTCTTTTTCGAGGGGCATTAAAAGCGTCTTATTAAGCTACTGGGACCTCCACCACTTTTCCGAGAAGCATTAAAACCGTCTTTCTAAGCTACTGGGACCTCCACGTCTCTTCCAAGGGGCATTAAAAGCGTCTTGTTAAGCTACTGGGACCTCCACCACTTTTCCGAGGGGCATTAAAACCGTCTTTTTAAGGTACTGGTACCTCCACGTCTCTTCCAAGGGGCATTCAAACCGTCTTGTTAAGCTACTGGGACCTTCACCACTTTTCCAAGGGGCATTCAAACAGTCTTGTTAAGCTACTGCGAACTCCACCACTTTTCCAAGGGGCATTAAAACCGTCTTGTTAAGCTACTGAGACCTCCACCACTTTTCCGAGGGTCATTAAAAGCATCTTGTTAAGCTATTTGGACCTCCACCACTTTTCTGAGGAGCATTAAAACCGTCTTGTTAAGCTACTGGGACCTCCACGTCTCTTCCAAGGGGCATTCAAACAGTCTTGTTAAGCTACTTAGACCTCCACGTCTCTTCTGAGGACATTAATAGCGTCTTGTTAAGCTACTGTGACCTCCACCACTTTTCCGAGGGGCATTCAAACTGTCTTGTTAAGCTACTGGGACCTCCACGTCTCTTCCAAGGGGCATTCAAACAGTCTTGTTAAGCTACTGGGACCTCCACGTCTCTTCCAAGGGGCATTCAAAGCGTCATGTTAAGCTACTGGGACCTCCACCACTTTTCCGAGGGGCATTAAAAGCATCTTGTTAAGCTACTGGGACCTCCACCACTTTTCCGAGGAGCATTAAAACCATCTTGTTAAGCTACTGGGACCTCCACCACTTTTCCGAGGAGCATTAAAACCATCTTGTTAAGCTACTGTGACCTCCACGTCTCTTCCAAGGAGCATTCTGACCGTCTTGCTAAGCTACTGCGACCTCCACCACTTTGGCGAGGGGCATTAAAACCGACTTGTTAAGCTACTGGGACCTCCACGTCTCTTCAAAGGGGCATTCAAACCGTCTTGTTAAGCTACTGGGACCTAAACGTCTCTTCCAAGGGGCATTCAAACCGTCTTGTTAAGCTACTGCAACCTCCACCACTATTCAAAGGGGCATTAAAACCGTCTTGTTAAGCTACTGGGACCTCCACCACTTTTCCGAGGGACATTAAAACAGTCTTGTTAAGCTACTGGGACCTCCACGTCTCTTCCAAGGGGCATTCAAACCATCTTGTTAAGCTACTGGGACCTCCACTTCTCTTCTGAGGGGCATTAAAAGCGACGTGTTAAGCAACTGTGACCTCCACCACTTTTCCGAGGGGCATTAAAACAGTCTTGTTAATCTACTGGGACCTCAACGTCTCTTCCAAGGGGAATTCAAACCGTCTTGTTAAGCTACTGGGACCTCCATGTCTCTACCAAGGGGCATTCAAACCGTCTTGTTAAGCTACTGCGACCTCCACCACTTTTTCGAGGGGCAGTAAAAGCGTCTTATTAAGCTACTGGGTCCTCCACCACTTTTCCGAGAAGCATTAAAACCGTCTTCTTAAGCTACTGGGACCTCCACGTCTCTTTCAAGGGCATTCAAACCGTCTTGTTAAGCTCCTGGGACCTCCACGTCTCTTCCAAGGGGCATTCAAACAGTCTTGTTAAGCTACTTAGACCTCCACGTCTCTTCTGAGGACATTAATAGCGTCTTGTTAAGCTACTGTGACCTCCACCACTTTTCCGAGGGGCATTCAAACCGTCTTGTTAAGCTACTGGGACCTCCACGTCTCTTCCAAGGGGCATTCAAACAGTCTTGTTAAGCTACTGGGACCTCCACGTCTCTTCCAAGGGGCATTCAAAGCGTCATGTTAAGCTACTGGGACCTCCACCACTTTTCCGAGGGGCATTAAAAGCATCTTGTTAAGCTACTGGGACCTCCACCACTTTTCCAAGGAGCATTAAAACCATCTTGTTAAGCTACTGGGACCTCCACCACTTTTCCAAGGAGCATTAAAACCATCTTGTTAAGCTACTGTGACCTCCACGTCTCTTCCAAGGGGCATTCTGACCGTCTTGCTAAGCTACTGCGACCTCCACCACTTTGGCGAGGGGCATTAAAACCGACTTGTTAAGCTACTGGGACCTCCACGTCTCTTCAAAGGGGCATTCAAACCGTCTTGTTAAGCTACTGGGACCTAAACGTCTCTTCCAAGGGGCATTCAAACCGTCTTGTTAAGCTACTGCGACCTCCACCACTTTTCAAAGGGGCATTAAAACCGTCTTGTTAAGCTACTGGGACCTCCACCACTTTTCCGAGGGGCATTAAAACAGTCTTGTTAAGCTACTGGGACCTCCACGTCTCTTCCAAGGGGCATTCAAACCGTCTTGTTAAGCTACTGGGACCTCCACTTCTCTTCTGAGGGGCATTAAAAGCGATGTGTTAAGCTACTGTGACCTCCACCACTTTTGCGAGGGGCATTAAAACCGTCTTTTTAAGCTACTGAGACCTCAACGTCTCTTCCAAGGGGCATTCAAACCGTCTTGTTAAGCTACTGGGACCTCCACGTCTCTACCAAGGGGCATTCAAACCGTCTTGTTAAGCTACTGCGACCTCCACCACTTTTTCAAGGGGCAGTAAAAGCATCTTATTAAGCTACTGGGTCCTCCACCACTTTTCCGAGAAGCATTAAAACCGTCTTGTTAAGCTACTGGGACCTCCACGTCTCTTCCAAGGGGCATTCAAGCCATCTTGTTAAGCTCCTGGGACCTCCACGTCTCTTCCAAGGGGCATTCAAACCATCTTGTTAAGCTACTGGGACCTCCACGTCTCTTCTGAGAGGCATTAAAAGCGTCTTTTTAAGCTACTGTGACCTCCACCACTTTTCCGAGGGGCATTAAAACCGTCTTGTTAAGCTACTGGGACCTCCATGTCTCTTCCAAGGGGCATTCAAACCGTCTTGTTAAGCTAATGGGACCTCCACCACTTCTCTGCGGGGCATTAAAAGCGTCTTGTTAAGCTACTGTGACCTCCACCACTTTTTCGAGGGGCATTAAAACCGTCTTGTTAAGCTACTGGGACCTCCACGTCTCTTCCGAGGGGCATTCAAACCGTCTTGTTAAGCTACTGGGACCTCCACGTCTCTTCCAAGGGGCATTCAAACCATCTTGTTAAGCTACTGCAACCTCCACCACTTTTCCAAGGGGCATTAAAACCGTCTTGTTAAGCTACTGGGACCTCCACCACTTTTCCGAGGGGCATTGAAAGCATCTTGTTAAGCTACTGGGACCTCCACCACTTTTCTGAGGAGCATTTAAACCATCTTGTTAAGCTACTGGGACCTCCACGTCTCTTCCAAGGGGCATTCAAACCGTCTTGTTAAGCTACTGGGACCTCCACGTCTCTTCTGAGGGGCATTAAAAGCGTCTTGTTAAGCTACTGTGACCTCCACCACTTTTCCGAGGGGCATTAAAACCGTCTTGTTAAGATACTGGGACCTCCACATCTCTTCCGAGGGGCATTCAAACCGTCTTGTTAAGCTACTTGGACCTCCACGTCTCTTCCGAGGGGCATTAAAAGCGTCTTGTTAAGCTACTGTGACCTCCACCACTTTTCCGAGGGGCATTAAAACCGTCTTGTTAAGCTACTGGGACCTCCACCACTTTTCTGAGGAGCATTAAAACCGTCTTGTTAAGCTACTGGGACCTCCACGTCTCTTCCAAGGGGCATTCAAACCGTCTTGTTAAGCTACTGGGACCTCCACGTCTCTTCTGAGGGGCATTAATAGCGTCTTGTTGAGCTACTGTGACCGCCACCACTTTTCCAAGGGGCATTAAAACCGTCTTGTTAAGCTACTGGGATCTCCACTTTTCTTCTGAGGGGCATTAAAAGCTTTTTCTTAAGCTACTGTGACCTCCACCACTTTTCCGAGGGGCATTAAAACCGTCTTGTTAAGCTACTGGGACCTCCACCACTTTACCAAGGGGTATTAACACCGTCTTGTTAAGCTACTGGGACCTCCACATCTCTTTTGAGGGGCATTAAAAGTGTCTTGTTAAACCACTCTGAACTCCACAGCTCTTCCAAGGGGCATTGATATGTTGTTTTTAATTAACTCTAACCTCCACGACTCTTCGAACGGGCATTGCATTTCCTCTTAATATAATGTTTGTAATATGCTGTACTGCATGGCTCTTGTAAGGGGCACTGCAAGTTCCTCCATCCTAATTTTTGGCATCTTTTGCTTGGAAGGCATAAGCAAAGACTATGGGAGACCCACTCCCCAATAATGGGAATAATGTTTGTAATATGCTGTACTGCATGGCTCTTGTAAGGGGCATTGCAAGTTCCTCCGTCCTAATTTTTGGCAGCTTTTGCTTGGAAGGCATAAGGAAAGACTATGGGAGACACATTCCCAATAATGGGAATAATGTTTGTAATATGCTGTACTGCATGGCTCGTGTAATGGGCATTGCTAGTTCCTCCGTCCTAATTTTTGGCAGCTTTTGCTTGGAAGGCATAAGCAAATACTATGGGAGACCCACTCCCCAATAATGGGAATAATGTTTGTACTATGCTGTACTGTATGGCTCTTGGAAGGGGCATTCAAATCGTCTGGTTAAGCTATTGGGACCTCCACGTCTTTTCCGAGGGGCATTAAAACCATCTTGTTAAGCTACTGTGACCTCCACGTCTGTTCAAAGGGACATCAAAAGTCTTCTTAAGCCACTCTGAACTCCACAGCTCTTCCTAGGGGCATTGAAATGTTGTTTTTAATTACCTCTTACCTCCACGACTCTTCCAACGGACATTGCATTTCCTCCTAATTTTAGTCAGCTTTTGCTTTTCAATGCAAAGGCGAAAACTAAGGGAGACCCACTCCCCAATAGTGGGTAGAAGGTTTTTAGTACGCTGTAATCCATGTCTGTTTCAAGGGGCATTGCAGTTCCTCATAATTTTTGGAAAGCCTTCCATTCACTGCTTAGGCCAACAGTGTACAGGAGACCCAGTTGCTATAAATGGAAAAAAACGGTTTAGTTAAGGCCCTCTGACCTCCATGTCATTTCCAAGGTACATTGGAGTGCCTCGAAATTTTTGGTAGGCATTGCACTCACTGTATGCCCTATAACTGTGTAGCCAAACTGCTCCTTTTGTTACAGAAACATATCCTACAAGACATATGTGGTTGACTGGCCTGATATTGATGTGAATGGTCCCTGTTCCTCCTGCTCTTTCTCCTTTGCCACCACCTCATCCATCATTCATCACCTGAAGCTTTGTTTTAACGGGAGTCATAGAACTGGGATAGTAGCAGGAAAACATCCAGCAATCCTCGGAGGAGGTAGGATATGCGCGAAAACGCTGACCACCTCAGGCCTAGCCGCTACTACATACATGCGCTTGCATTCCAACAAAACAAAGCAGATGCTAACTTGTATCATTATCATCATGGTCCTCACCTTGTCACTCTCAACTCCCCTGATGGAGAAGCCAGGGCCCACCGGAGGAGTCTGGTTCTCTGGTGGGCTCGTCCAATGCTGCCCTAAAGCAGGCCAGGCTAAGAAAAGTGTGTGGGGGGATGTTCCAAGGAGAAATAGGGGCGACTGGGGACCGTTTATGGACACCCGGCTGCCCCCAGGCGGCTGGGGACCGAGTGTGGACACCTGGCAGCCGGGCGGCTGGGGACTGAGTATGGATTACAGGCCGCCAATGCTGCCTTGACGCGGTGGTCAGATTCCGCCTCCACGTGCCTAAAAAGGTCCAATTTCAATTGCAAGCAAGCAAGCAGTATGGTATTGCAGCCTGGCGGTGGGTGGGTGGATGGCAGGCTGCACACTTTGCTTGCATTCCAAGAAAACAAAGCAGATGCTAACTTGTATCATCATCATCATGGTCCTCACCTTGTCACTCTCAACTCCTCTGATGGAGAAGCCAGGGCCCACCGGAGGAGTCTGGTTCTCTGGTGGGCTCGTCCAATGCTGCCCTAAAGTAGGCCGGGCTAAGAAAAGTGTGTGGGGGGATGTTTCAAGGAGAAATAGGGGCGGCTGGGGGCCGTTTATGGACACCCGGCTGCCCCCAGGCGGCTGGGGACCGAGTATGGACACCCGGCCGCCCCCTGGCGGTTGGGGACCGAGTGTGGACACCCCGCCGCCGGGCGGCTGGGGACTGAGTATGTATACCAGGCCGCCAACGCTGCCATGACATGGTGGCCAGATTCCGCCTCCACATGCCTAAAAGGCCCAATTTCAAGTGCAAGCAAGCAGTATAGTATTGCAGCCTGGGGGTGGGTGGGTGGTTGGCTGCATATTTGCGCTTGCATTGCAAGGAATGGGAGAGGTACAATTGAACCCTGCCCTGGGACAAGAACTTGCACGGGGATAATTGCAAGTCTGCATCTTCTGATGCTTCAAGGATGACTTCTGATGGGCACACTTTTAGGCAGTGACCGGGGAGTCAGAGATGCTTCCAGGGGTCTTCCCCATGCTGTCCCCATGTCTTTTCAGCACTGTATGCATGTGTCACACAGCACATGGCCAGATAAGGTTGTAAAATGTTAAAATGACATTTCCCGGTGAATACATTTGTCACGGTTGAAGCAATACAAAAGTGCAAAAACGCATAAAAAATGCAACTTGTGAACATAGCCCAAGGTGTGGAGGAGTATTTTTTTTTTTGTTATTTATTTTACCTTATACACAAGTCTTTACCCTGGAAAGGAACTTCCTTAACTGAAAGCAGTTTCAGTTTAGTTTTTGAACGTTTTATTGTGAGCCCTTAAAAGTGGCTTAATACCTCTGACCACGTTGTTGACAGCAGTGACCTGGGGGTCAGAAATGCTTCCTGGGGCGATCCCCATGCTGTCCCCATGTCATTTTAGCACTGTCACTATCGTTTTGGGCACTTGTTAGGCTTTTAACAGACAGCCGGGGATGCCGCCGCGAAAATTCTCGGGTCTCCCATTGACTAACATTGGGCTCGTGGCTCAGGTCGAGCAACCGAGTATCATGGCGAGCTCGGCCCGAGCTTCGAGCCCCCGAGCATTTTAGTGCTCGCTCTTCACTACTAAATACCCTTCATTATTTATTATTTTTGCACTTTGCGATTTACCCATTCACTTCCGGTTACTTGGGTATTTTGCTTGTCTTTGGTTTTTCTTTGTCTAGTGGCCTTGTGTGAACATACATTTACATTTTGCATGCACATCAATTTATGTTTCAGTTCAGACTTCTAGGTTTTTTCTTTGTAGTTCAGTGTGCTTTAGTACATATAAGGGTGTGGCCGCCCTTTGTCTGAGCTGAAATGTTTATTCTGCCTCAGGTCTATGCTTCTACTAGGGGGTCAGTCTCTCTGCCCTTATCCATATGTACGTCACTTGACAAATGGTAAGGTTTTAATATTAGAGTTAGGACTGTCCCATAAGGGTTGCCGTGATGTCGCGGTATAGCTTTTGCATTATTTTTATCAAAATTATGTTAACTAAATACCCTTCATTATTTATTATTTTTGCACTTTGCGATTTACCCATTCACTTCCGGTTACTTGGGTATTTTGCTTGTCTTTGGTTTTTCTTTGTCTAGTGGCCTTGTGTGAACATGCATTTACATTTTGCATGCACATCAATTTATGTTTCAGTTCAGACTTCTAGGTTTTTTCTTTATATGCTATATATGCTGTATGTGCGGGAAGGGAGCTTGTATGTACACTGCTTGCTATGTATGGGGGAGGGAAGCTGTCGGACAAAGAGGGGTCCTGCAAACATCCAACTAATGGCCCCCCATATATATTACAGGAAGGTAGGTCAAACCCAAGGATTTTTGCTGGAGCAGCCGACCATGTGCTGTGTATGGGGCCATCTCCCCCACACATATAACCACATTCATGTATATGGGGGAGTCGGGATGTGTTGTGTGGACAAGCGTCCGGTCTAAAGCTAACTAGTGTATGGGCACCTGAGACTAAGGCAAGTTATCATCCAGAAAGTCTTTCTCCAGCCTGCTGAAAAAATGCCGGATAGAGAAAGGCTTTTATCACCTAAGCCACATCTCACAGGAGGGGAAGCAAGAAGAAAAAAGGAGAAATGTAAAATAAGACACAAGTCCAGACAGTTGTCATCCAAAACTTTATCTGGTATCGACCAAGAAAATTACAATCAGTAAAAGTATAATCCACATTTAGGAAAAACACAGATGAGCTGCGGGACCATCGCTTCTTCTTCTGGGACTTTTTGGCGGACAGGTTGCTCTGCTGTCGGAGGCCTTTCTTGTTCTTGGACTTCTCCTTCATGTGGATTCTGAAGACTAGGAGGCTCCTGAGGGTCCATCTCTCCTGCCGGCAGCTCAGAGTGACTTGGAGATATGTTTCCTTCAGTCCAGGAAAGCAAGAGAGCAAAAAGATGAATGTGATGTAATAACAAGACAAACCTAAAAAAAAACATGTATAAAAAATCATGTAACTGCAAACTGCACAAAAATGACCCCAATAACGTAAGTGCTGTAGTATTAAAGAACCTGCAAAACGAGTGGTGTGAAAAGACCTGGGACTTGTCAGGAATATGTAATGTTTTGTCTAAAATGACAAAAAAAAAGAAAAGATTCAAGGGATGAGCAGCATTTTATAACAGGTAAAAAAGCTACTGGGACCTCCACGTCTCTTCCAAGGGGCATTCAAACCGTTTTGTTAAGCTACTGCGACCTCCACGTCTCTACCAAGGGGCATTCAAACCGTCTTGTTAAGCTACTGCGACCTCCGCCACTTTTTCGAGGGGCAGTAAAAGCGTCTTATTAAGCTACTGGGACCTCCACCACTTTTCTGAGAAGCATTAAAACCGTCTTGTTAAGCTACTGGGACCTCCACGTCTCTTCCAAGGGGCATTCAAACCGTCTTGTTAAGCTACTGCGACCTCCACTTCTCTTCTCAGGGGCATTAAAAGCGACTTGTTAAGCTACTGTGACCTCCACCACTTTTCCGAGGGGCATTAAAACCGTCTTGTTAAGCTACTGGGACCTCCACGTCTCTTCCAAGGGGCATTCAAACCGTCTTGTTAAGCTACTGGGACCTCCACGTCTCCACCAAGGGGCATTCAAACCGTCTTGTTAAGCTACTGCGACCACCACTTTTTCGAGGGGCAGTAAAAGCGTCTTATTAAGCTACTGGGACCTCCACCACTTTTCCGAGAAGCCTTAAAACCGTCTTGTTAAGCTACTGGGACCTCCACGTCTCTTCCAAGGGGCATTCAAACCGTCTTGTTAAGCTACTGGGACCTCCACGTCTCTTCCAAGGGGCATTCAAACCATCTTGTTAAGCTAGTGGGACCTCCACGTCTCTTCTGATAGGCATTAAAAGCATCTTGTTAAGCTACTGTGACCTCCACAACTTTTCTGAGGGGCATTAAAACCATCTTGTTAAGCTATTGGGACCTCCACGTCTCTTCCAAGGGGCATTCAAACCGTCTTGTTAAGCTACTGGGACCTCCACCACTTATCTGAGGGGCACTAAAAGTGTCTTGTTAAGCTGCTGTGACCTCCACCACTTTTTTAAGGGGCAATAAAACCGTCTTGTTAAGCTACTGGGACCTCCACGTCTCTTCCGAGGGGCATTCAAACCGTCTTGTTAAGCTACTGGGACCTCCACGTCTCTTCCAAGGGGCATTCAAACCGTCTTGTTAAGCTACTGGGACCTCCACCACTTATCTGAGGGGCATTAAAAGCTTCTTGTTAAGCTGCTGTGACCTCCACCACTTTTTCGAGGGGCAATAAAACCGTCTTGTTAAGCTACTGGGACCTCCACGTCTCTTCCAAGGGGCATTCAAACTGTCTTGTTAAGCTACTGGGACCTCCACGTCTCTTCCAAGGGGCATTCAAACCGTTTTGTTAAGCTACTGCGACCTCCACGTCTCTACCAAGGGGCATTCAAACCGTCTTGTTAAGCTACTGCGACCTCCGCCACTTTTTCGAGGGGCAGTAAAAGCGTCTTATTAAGCTACTGGGACCTCCACCACTTTTCTGAGAAGCATTAAAACCGTCTTGTTAAGCTACTGGGACCTCCACGTCTCTTCCAAGGGGCATTCAAACCGTCTTGTTAAGCTACTGCGACCTCCACTTCTCTTCTCAGGGGCATTAAAAGCGACTTGTTAAGCTACTGTGACCTCCACCACTTTTCCGAGGGGCATTAAAACCGTCTTGTTAAGCTACTGGGACCTCCACGTCTCTTCCAAGGGGCATTCAAACCGTCTTGTTAAGCTACTGGGACCTCCACGTCTCCACCAAGGGGCATTCAAACCGTCTTGTTAAGCTGCTGCGACCACCACTTTTTCGAGGGGCAGTAAAAGCGTCTTATTAAGCTACTGGGACCTCCACCACTTTTCCGAGAAGCATTAAAACCGTCTTGTTAAGCTACTGGGACCTCCACGTCTCTTCCAAGGGGCATTCAAACCGTCTTGTTAAGCTACTGGGACCTCCACGTCTCTTCCAAGGGACATTCAAACCATCTTGTTAAGCTACTGGGACCTCCACGTCTCTTCTGATAGGCATTAAAAGCATCTTGTTAAGCTACTGGGACCTCCACCACTTATCTGAGGGGCACTAAAAGTGTCTTGTTAAGCTGCTGTGACCTCCACCACTTTTTCAAGGGGCAATAAAACCGTCTTGTTAAGCTACTGGGACCTCCACGTCTCTTCCGAGGGGCATTCAAACCGTCTTGTTAAGCTACTGGGACCTCCACGTCTCTTCCAAGGGGCATTCAAACCGTCTTGTTAAGCTACTGCGACCTCCACCACTTTTCCAAGGGGCATTAAAACCGTCTTGTTAAGCTTCTGGGACCTCCACCACTTTTCCGATGGGCATTAAAAGCATCTTGTTAAGCTACTGGGACCTCCACCACTTTTCTGAGGAGCATGAAAACCGTCTTGTTAAGCTACTGGGACCTCCACGTCTCTTCCAAGGGGCATTCAAACCGTCTTGTTAAGCTACTGGGACCTCCACGTCTCTTCTGAGGGACATTAAAAGCGTCTTGTTAAGCTACTGTGACCTCCACCACTTTTTCGAGGGGCATTAAAACCACCTTGCTAAGATACTGGGACATCCACGTCTCTTCCGAGGGGCATTCAAACCGTCTTGTTAAGCTACTGGGACCTCCACGTCTCTTCCAAGGGGCATTCAAACCGTCTTGTTAAGCTACTTGGACCTCCACGTCTCTTCCGAGGGGCATTAAAAGCGTCTTGTTAAGCTACTGTGACCTCCACCACTTTTCCGAGGAGCATTAAAACCGTCTTGTTAAGCTACTGGGACCTCCTCGTCTCTTCCAAGGGGCATTCAAACTGTCTTGTTAAGCTACTGGGACCTCCACTTCTCTTCTGAGGGGCATTAATAGTGTCTTGTTAAGCTACTGTGACCTCCACCACTTTTCCGAGGGGCATTTAAACCGGCCAGTTAAGCTACTGGGACCTCCACGTCTCTTCCAAGGAGCATTCAAACAGTCTTGTTAAGCTACTGGGACCTCTACCACGTTTCTGAGGGGCATTAAAATCATCTTGTTAAGCTACTGGGACCTCCACCACTTTTCTGAGGAGCATTAAAACCGTCTTGTTAAGCTGCTGGGACCTCCACGTCTCTTCTGAGGGGCATTAATAGCGTCTTGTTAAGCTACTGCGACCTCCACGTCTCTTCCAAGGGGCATTCAAACCGTCTTGTTAAGGTACTGTGACCTCCACGTCTCTTCCAAGGATCATTCAAACCGTCTTGTTAAGCTACTGCGACCTCCACCACTTTTCCAAGGGGCATTAAAACCATCTTGTTAAGCTACTAGGATCTCCACGTTTCTTCTGAGGGGCATTAAAAGCGTCTTCTTAAGCTACTGTGACCTCCACCACTTTTCTGAGGGGCATTAAAACCGTCTTGTTAAGCTACTGGGACCTCCACATCTCTTTTGAGGGGCATTAAAAGTGTCTTGTTAAACCACTCTGAACTCCACAACTCTTCCAAGGGGCATTGATATGTTGTTTTTAATTAACTCTAACCTCCACGACTCTTCGAACGGGCATTTCATTTCCTCTTAATTTTTGGCTGCTTTTTCTTGGAAGGCATAAGCAAATACTATGGGAGACCCACTCCCCATTAATGGGAATAATGTTTGTAATATGCTGTACTGCATGGCTCTTGTAAGGGGCACTGCAAGTTCCTCCATCCTAATTTTTGGCAGCTTTTGCTTGGAAGGCATAAGCAAAGACTATGGGAGACCAACTCCCCAATAATGGGAATAATGTTTGTAATATGCTGTACTGCATGGCTCTTGTAAGGGGCATTGCAAGCTCCTTCGTCCTAATTTTTGGCAGCTTTTGCTTGGAAGGCATAAGCAAAGACTATGGGTGACCCACTCCCCAATAATGGGAATAATGTTTGGAATATGCTGTACTGCATGGCTCTTGTAAGGGGCATTGCAAGTTTCTCCATCCTAATTTTTGGCAGCTTTTGCTTGGAAGGCATAAGCTATGACTATGGGATACACACTCCCCAATAATGGGAATAATGTTTGTACTATGCTGTACTGTATGGCTCTTGGAAGGGGCATTAAAAGCCCCTTTTCCGAGGGGCATTCAAAACGTCTGGTTAAGCTACTGGGACCTCCACGTCTTTTCCGAGGGGCATTAAAACCATCTTGTTAAGCTACTGTGACATCCACGTCTGTTCAAAGGGACATCAAAAGTCTTCTTAAGCCACTCTGAACTCCACAGCTCTTCCTGGGGGCATTGAAATGTTGTTTTTAATTACCTCTAACCTCCACGACTCTTCCAACGGACATTGCATTTCCTCCTAATTTTAGTCAGCTTTTGCTTTTCAATGCAAAGGCGAAAACTAAGGGAGACCCACTCCCCAATAGTGGGTAGAAGGTTTTTAGTACGCTGTAATCCACGTCTGTTTCAAGGGGCATTGCAGTTCCTCATAATTTTTGGAAAGCCTTCCATTCACTGTTTAGGCCAACAGTGTACAGGAGACCCAGTTGCTATAAATGGAAAAAAACGGTTTACTTAAGGCCCTCTGACCTCCATGTCATTTCCAAGGTACATTCGAGTGCCTCAAAATTTTTGGTAGGCATTGCACTCACTGTATGCCCTATAACTGTGTAGCCAAACCGCTCCTTTTGTTACAGAAACATATTCTACAAGACATATGTGTTTGACTGGCCTGATATTGATGTGAATGGTCCCTGTTCCTCCTGCTCTTTCTCCTTTGCCACCACCTCATCCATCATTCATCACCTGAAGCTTTGTTTTAATGGGAGTCATAGAACTGGGATAGTAGCAGGAAAACATCCAGCAATCCTCGGAGGAGGTAGGATATGCGCCAAAACGCTGACCACCTCAGGCCTAGTCGCTACTACATACATGCGCTTGCATTCCAAGAAAACAAAGCAGATGCTAACTTGTATCATCATCATCATGGTCCTCACCTTGGCACTCTCAACTCCCCTGATGGAGAAGCCAGGGCCCACCGGAGGAGTCTGGTTCTCTGGTGGGCTCGTCCAATGCTGCCCTAAAGCAGGCCAGGCTAAGAAAAGTGTGGGGGGGGATGTTCCAGGGAGAAATAGGGGCCCCTGGGGACCGTTTATGGACACCCGGCTGCCCCCAGGGGGCTGGGGACCGTGTGTGAACACCCGGCCGCGGGGCGGCTGGGGACCGAGTATGGACACCCGGCCTCCCCCTGGCGGCTGGGGACCGAGTGTGAACACCTGGCAGCCGGGCGGCTGGGGACTGAGTATGGATTCCAGGCCGCCAATGCTGCCATGACTCGGTGGTCAGATTCCGCCTCCACGTGCCTAAAAAGGCCCAATTTCAAGTGCAAGCAAGCAAGCAGTATGGTAATGCAGCCTGGCAGTGGGTGGGTGGCAGGCTGCACACTTACGCTTGCATTCCAAGAAAACAAAGCAGATGCTAACTTGTATCATCATCATCATGGTCCTCACCTTGTCACTCTCAACTCCCCTGATGGAGAAGCCAGGGCCCACCGGAGGAGTCTGGTTCTCTGGTGGGCTCGTCCAATGCTGCCCTAAAGCAGGCCGGGCTAAGAAAAGTGTGTGAGGGGATGTTCCAAGGAGAAATAGGGGCGGCTGGGGACCGTTTATGGACACCCGGCTGCCCCCAGGCGGCTGGGGACTGAGTATGGACACCCGGCCGCCACCTGGCGGTTGGGGACCGAGTGTGGACACCCCGCCGCTGGGCGGCTGGGGACTGAGTATGGATACCAGGCCGCCAACGCTGCCATGACATGGTGGCCAGATTCCGCCTCCACATGCCTAAAAGGCCCAAGTTCAAGTGCAAGCAAGCAGTATGGTATTGCAGCCTGGGGGTGGGTGGGTGGTTGGCTGCATATTTGCGCTTGCATTGCAAGGAATGGGGGAGGTACAATTGAACCCTGCCCTGGGACAAGAACTTGCACGGGGATAGTTGCAAGTCTGCATCTTCTGATGCGGCAAGGATGACTTCTGATGGGCACACTTTTAGGCAGTGACTGGGGAGTCAGAGATGCTTCCAGGGGTCTTTCCCATGCTGTCCCCATGTCTTTTCAGCACTGTATGCATGTGTCATACAGCACATGGCCAGATAAGGTTGTAAAATGTTAAAATTACATTTCCCAGTGAATGCATTTGTCACGATTGAAGCAATACAAAAGTGCAAAAACGCATTAAAAATGCTACTTGTGAACATAGCCCAAGGTGTGGAGGAGTATTTTTTTTTTTGGTTATTTATTTTACCTTATACACAAGTCTTTACCCTGGAAAGGAACTTCCTTAACATATTTCACAGGAAAGCAGTTTCAGTTTAGTTTTTGAACGTTTTATTGTGAGCCCTTAAAAGTGGCTTAATACCTCTGACCACATTGTTGACAGCAGTGACCTGGGGGTCAGAAATGCTTCCTGGGGCGATCCCCATGCTGTCCCCATGTCATTTGAGCACTGTCACTATCGTTTTGGGCACTTGTTAGGCTTTTAAAAGACATCCGGGGATGCCGCCGCGAGAATGCTGGGGTCTCCCATAGACTAACATTGGGCTCGTGGCTCAGGTCGAGCACCCGAGTATCATGGCGAGCTCGGCCCGAACTTCGAGCACCCGAGCATTTTAGTGCTCGCTCTTCACTACTAAATACCCTTCATTATTTATTATTTTTGCACTTTGCGATTTACCCATTTACTTCCGGTTACTTGGGTATTTTGCTTGCCTTTGGTTTTTCTTTGTCTAGTGGCCTTATGTGAACATGCATTTACATTTTGCCTGCAATTTATGTTTCAGTTCAGACTTCTAGGTTTTTTCTTTGTAGTTCAGTGTGCTTTAGTGCATATTAGGGTGTGGCCACCCTTTGTCTGAGCTGAAATGTTTATTCTGCCTCAGGTCTATGCTTCTACTAGGGGGTCAGTCTCTCTGCCCTTATCCATATGTACGTCACTTGACAAATGGTAAGGTTTTAATATTAAAGTTAGGACTGTCCCATAAGGGTTGCCGTGATGTGGCGGGATAGCTTTTGCATTATTTTTATCAAAATTATGTTAACTAAATACCCTTCATTATTTATTATTTTTGCACTTTGCGATTTACCCATTCACTTCCGGTTACTTGGGTATTTTGCTTGTCTTTGGTTTTTCTTTGTCTAGTGGCCTTGTGTGAACATGCATTTACATTTTGCATGCACATCAATTTATGTTTCAGTTCAGACTTCTAGGTTTTTTCTTTATATGCTATATATACTGTATGTGCGGGAAGGGAGCTTGTATGTACACTGCTTGCTATGTGTTGGGGAGGGAAGCTGTCGGACAAAGAGGGGTCCTGCAAACATCCAACTAATGGCCCCCCATATATATTACAGGAAGGTAGGTCAAACCCAAGGATTTTTGCTGGAGCAGCCGACCATGTGCTGTGTATGGGGCCATCTCCCCCACACATATAACCACATTCATGTATATGGGGGAGTCGGGATGTGTTGTGTGGACAAGCGTCCGGTCTAAAGCTAACTAGTAATGTAAAATAAGACACAAGTCCAGACAGTTGTCATCCAAAACTTTATCTGGTATCGACCAAGAAAATTACAATCAGTAAAAGTATAAACCACATTTAGGAAAAACACAGATGAGCTGCGGGACCATCGCTTCTTCTTCTGGGACTTTTTGGCGGACAGGTTGCTCTGCTGTCGGAGGCCTTTCTTGTTCTTGGACTTCTCCTTCATGTGGATTCTGAAGACTAGGAGGCTCCTGAGGGTCCATCTCTCCTGCCGGCAGCTCAGAATGACTTGGAGATATGTTTCCTTCAGTCCAGGAAAGCAAGAGAGGAAAAAGATGAATGTGATGTAATAACAAGACAAAGCTAAAAAAAACATGTATAAAAAATCATGTAACTGCAAACTGCACAAAAATGACCCCAATAACGTAAGTGCTGTAGTATTAAAGAACCTGCAAAACGAGTGGTGTGAAAAGACCTGGGACTTGTCAGGAATATGTAATGTTTTGTCTAAAATGACAAAAAAAAAAGAAAAGATTCAAGGGATCAGCAGCATTTTATAACAGGTAAAAAATATACAAATTTGTGACAAGTGATCGGTATTAAGTATTGTGGATGATAACCAGACGTTTATTTCAAATGAAGAGTTTAATGAACGTCTTGTATTCGGCCAATTGGAACCTTCCCGGAAATGTCTGCGCCGGTGATAAAATCTACTTACTAATAGAGCTCCCGACTGGACACAAAGAACTGCAGCTCATGGAGGAATGAAGCTTCTTTCCTTCTCAGCCAAGAACTTCTTATACCAGTCCCGTACGGCCTCTATCATGTGCTGATATCTAGCAGAAAGAGAAAAAATCAATTATAAACTAAATAAAATTTATTAAAGAAAAAAAAACCTCCTGCGAACATGAAGCATTTGTAGCAAAGCACAGCCATTATTTACAGAGCACAATTGTTTTACTTTATTCTATATTAGTGGCCGCTCTGTGCAAAAACTTGTGGGAAATTACTGCAGCACTAATATTGTCCGTCCAGAGAGCACCCAAGTATTCCCCAATTTCTGACTCCACCGCCCGATTGCCCTCACAAGCACAATGCTGCACCGCTGTCACCTGCCTGGTACAGGCTCCTTTATAGGGTCCTTTCAGCTGTTGTTCACCAAGATGTGAAGTAATCCGAGTACAGGGTTTCCTATGTCTGAGTGCAGGGGTGGAGAGCAGAGAGGATCAGACAGGGACAGGCCCATACACAGACTGCTGGTATATAGAGGACAAATCTCACTGAACAGCAGCCACAAGAAGCTTCTGGATGGGGGCAGTGGGGGTGAGACAGCACTTCAGCAACGTGTTTGGGAGAGAAGGAAGAAAATAAGCAAATGAAGAAAATTTATAAAGTTCACAAGTCTGCAATGTGAGGAGGATAATTACATGAAGAAAACCCTCTAGGTGCAGCGTCCGCAACCGGAAAACCGCCCCAAGGTCCACCTGTGTCATCAGCGCCCCCCTGCTGGACCCCTAATCAGTTGTACTGCAGACTCTGATGATTGATAGTGACACTAGGTCAGCTCTTTCCCAATGGCGGCACTAGCTGACCATCCTGTGGATAGGACAGGTGCCGGATCATTCAGTCCTTTCCCTCTTCCCCAACGTGAAGCAAACATCCCTCTGACCAGACAAACATCACTCTGACCAGACAAACATCCCTCTGACCAGACAAACATCCACCTGACCAGACAAACATCCTCCTGACCAGGCAACCATCCCCCTGACCAGGCAAACATCCCCCTGACCAGGCAAACATCCATCTGACCAGGCAAACATCCCCCTGACCAGACAAACATCCCCATGACCAGGCAAACATCCTCCTGACCAGGCAACCATCCCCCTGACCAGGCAAACATCCCCCTGACCAGGCAAACATCCCCCTGACCAGGCAAACATCCCCCTGACCAGACAAACATCCCCATGACCAGGCAAACATCCCTCTGACCAGGCAAACATACAACCCCTTTTTTTCTTTCCCATTTTACTTGCTTTATTAATTTCACCTCCAACATTACTGACAACTCCAAGTTCAATAGTTTGATAGTCTCATCTCCTGCCTTTGCATGTGGAGGAGGCAATAAACCGCCGTATACATCCTAAACCTGTCACAAGGACTTTCTCTGCAACTCCCTACTCTCAGCTGTCCCCCTGTAACAATCCACCTTTATCTCTTTCTCGCTCATACATTTCAGATACTTTATTAACATGTTAATCATATTTCCAAACTTACTGCTTTCCACTTCATCTGATCATACATCACCGTTTAAAAGAATCACAATCACTTACTTGTCTGCTGCGGTAATTCTTGGATTGTTTTCTTGCTGTTGCTTGGTCTTATTTTGCTGTTTGCTGTCCTTAAACCACCATCTGTCGCACAGTGTCCACATCTTGTTCCACCGGGTCGCTCTTTTGATCCCTGCAACAACAGACACTATGCGAGTATGACTTCACATGTGACATTTCCAAGTCCCTTGACCATTGTGGTGCCAATGGAGTACCCCATTTCTCGTTATCATGCCACCGAAGCACACCATTTCCCGCTAGCATGCCACCGTAGCACACCTTTTCCCGTTAGTATGCCACCGGGCACACCTATTCCCGTTAGCATGCCATCGGAGCACACCTATTCCCGTTAGCATGCCACCGGAGCACACCTTTACCATTAGCATGTGACCGCAGCACACCTTTACCGTTAGAATGCCACTGGAGCACACCTTTACCATTAGCATGCCACCGGAGCACACCTTTTCCCGTTGGCTTGCCACCGGAGCACGCCACTTTCCCGTTGGCTTGCCACCGGAGCACGCCACTTTCCCGTTGGCTTGCCACCGGAGCACGCCACTTTCCCGTTGGCTTGCCACCGGAGCACGCCACTTTCCCGTTGGCTTGCCACCGGAGCACGCCACTTTCCCGTTGGCTTGCCACCGGAGCACGCCACTTTCCCGATGGCTTGCCACCGGAGCACGCCACTTTCCCGGTGGCTTGCCACCGAAGCACGACACAGTCCCGTTGGCTTGCCACCGGAGCACGCCACAGTCCCGTTGGCTTGCCACCGGAGCACGCCACTTTCCCGTTGGCTTGCCACCGGAGCACGCCACTTTCCCGTTGGCTTGCCACCGGAGCACGCCACTTTCCCGTTGGCTTGCCACCGGAGCACGCCACTTTCCCGTTGGCTTGCCACCGAAGCACGCCACTTTCCCGTTGGCTTGCCACCGGAGCACGCCACTTTCCCGTTGGCTTGCCACCGGAGCACGCCACTTTCCCGTTGGCTTGCCACCGGAGCACGCCATTTTCCCATTGGCTTGCCACCGGGGCACGCCACTTTCCCGTTGGCTTGCCACCGGAGCACGCCACTTTTCCGTTGGCTTGCCACCGGAGCACGCCACTTTCCCGTTGGCTTGCCACCGGAGCACGCCACTTTCCCGTTGGCTTGCCACCGGAGCACGCCACTTTCCCGTTGGCTTGACACCGGAGCACGCCACTTTCCCGTTGGCTTTCCACCGGAGCACGCCACTTTCCCGCTGGCTTGCCACCGAAGCACGCCACAGTCCCGTTGGCTTGCCACCGGAGCACGCCACAGTCCCGTTGGCTTGCCACCGGAGCACGCCACTTTCCCGTTGGCTTGCCACCGGAGCACGCCACTTTCCCGTTGGCTTGCCACCGGAGCACGCCACTTTCCCGTTGGCTTGCCACCGGAGCACGCCACTTTCTCGCTGGCTTGCCACCGAAGCACGCCACAGTCCCGCTGGCTTGCCACCGGAGCACGACACAGTCCCATTGGCTTGCCACCGGAGCACGCCACTTTCCCGTTGGCTTGCCACCGGAGCACGCCACTTTCCCGTTGGCTTGCCACCGAAGCACACCACTTTCCCGTTGACTTGCCACCGGAGCACGCCACTTTCCCGTTGGCTTGCCACCGGAGCACGCCACTTTCCCGTTGGCTTGCCACCGGAGCACGCCACTTTCCCGTTGGCTTGCCACCGGAGCACGCCACTTTTCCGTTGGCTTGCCACCGGAGCACGCCACTTTCCCGTTGGCTTGCCACCGGAGCACGCCACTTTCCCGTTGGCTTGCCACCGGAGCACGCCAATTTCCCGTTGGCTTGCCACCGGAGCACGCCACTTTCCCGTTGGCTTGCCACCGGAGCACGCCACTTTCCCGTTGGCTTGCCACCGGAGCACGCCACTTTCCCGTTGGCTTGCCACCGGAGCACGCCACTTTCCCGTTGGCTTGCCACCGGAGCACGCCACTGTCCCGTTGGCTTGCCACCGGAGCACGCCACAGTCCCGTTGGCTTGCCACCGGAGCACGCCACAGTCCCGTTGGCTTGCCACCGGAGCACGCCACAGTCCCGTTGGCTTGCCACCGGAGCACGCCACTTTCCCGTTGGCTTGCCACCGGAGCACGCCACTTTCCCGTTGGCTTGCCACCGGAGCACGCCACTTTCCCGTTGGCTTGCCACCGGAGCACGCCACTGTCCCGTTGGCTTGCCACCGGAGCACGCCACTGTCCCGTTGGCTTGCCACCGGAGCACGCCACTGTCCCGTTGGCTTGCCACCGGAGCACGCCACTGTCCCGTTGGCTTGCCACCGGAGCACGCCACTTTCCCGTTGGCTTGCCACCGGAGCATGCCACTTTCCCGTTGGCTTGCCACCGGAGCACGCCACTTTCCCGTTGGCTTGCCACCGGAGCACGCCACTTTCCCGTTGGCTTGCCACCGGAGCACGCCACAGTCCCGTTGGCTTGCCACCGGAGCACGCCACAGTCCCGTTGGCTTGCCACCGGAGCACGCCACTTTCCCGTTGGCTTGCCACAGGAGCACGCCACTTTCCCGTTGGCTTGCCACAGGAGCACGCCACTTTCCCGTTGGCTTGCCACCGGAGCACGCCACTTTCCCGTTGGCTTGCCACCGGAGCACGCCACTTTCCCGTTGGCTTGCCACCGGAGCACGCCACTGTCCCGTTGGCTTGCCACCGGAGCACGCCACAGTCCCGTTGGCTTGCCACCGGAGCACGCCACTGTCCCGTTGGCTTGCCACCGGAGCACGCCACTTTCCCGTTGGCTTGCCACCGGAGCACGCCACTTTCCCGTTGGCTTGCCACCGGAGCACGCCACTTTCCCGTTGGCTTGCCACCGGAGCACGCCACTTTCCCGTTGGCTTGCCACCGGAGCACGCCACAGTCCCGTTGGCTTGCCACCGGAGCACACCACAGTCCCGTTGGCTTGCCACCGGAGCACGCCACTTTCCCGTTGGCTTGCCACAGGAGCACGCCACTTTCCCGTTGACTTGCCACAGGAGCACGCCACTTTCCCGTTGGCTTGCCACCGGAGCACGCCACTTTCCCGTTGGCTTGCCACCGGAGCACGCCACTTTCCCGTTGGCTTGCCACCGGAGCACGCCACTTTCCCGTTGGCTTGCCACCGGAGCACGCCAATTTCCCGTTGGCTTGCCACCGAAGCACGCCACTTTCCCGTTGGCTTGCCACCGGAGCACGCCACTTTCCCGTTGGCTTGCCACCGGAGCACGCCACTTTCCCGTTGGCCTGCCACCGGAGCACGCCACTTTCCCGTTGGCTTGCCACCGGAGCACGCCACTTTCCCGTTGGCTTGCCACCGGAGCACGCCACTTTCCCGTTGGCTTGCCACCGGAGCACGCCACTTTCCCGTTGGCTTGCCACCGGAGCATGCCACTTTCCCGCTGGCTTGCCACCGGAGCACGCCACTGTCCCGCTGGCTTGCCACCGGAGCACGACACTTTCCCGCTGGCTTGCCACCGGAGCACGCCACTTTCCCGCTGGCTTGCCACCGGAGCACGCCACTTTCCCGCTGGCTTGCCACCGGAGCACGCCACTTTCCCGCTGGCTTGCCACCGCAGCACGCCACTTTCCCGCTGGCTTGCCACCGGAGCACGCCACTTTCCCGCTGGCTTGCCACCGGAGCACGCCACTTTCCCGCTGGCTTGCCACCGGAGCACGCCACTGTCCCGCTGGCTTGCCACCGGAATCACGCCACTTTCCCGCTGGCTTGCCAAGGGAGCACGCCATCATCCATTTAATAAAATGGGCCACACTTAGCTTTTTCTTTTATATAATGGGCCCATATAGTTTTTCATTGAATATATTGGGCCCTACATAACCTTACATTTAATATATATAATCGTCTTATCATGTCTGTCTGTCTGTCCTTCTGTCCAGGAAGTCCTGCGTCGCTGATTGGTCCGACCGTGGTCAATCAGCGACGTGGGATTTCAGAAAAAGATGGCGGCCATTAGCAGCTCATCTGCCGCACGGAGGTCAGCGGCGATGTAGCCGGGAGATGACCAGCGCTAGCCGGTCAACTCCCGATTGCTCGCAGCAGAAGTACCCCGACCAGCGGTGCCGCTGACCTCCATGCGGCTACCGTCGGGAGATCAGCGGTTAGGGCCGCTGATCTTCCGACGGAAAGTGTGAAGGGAGGACCGGGGAGCGGCGCCACCGGTCCGGATACTTCTGCTGCGAGCAGCCGGTCATTTCCCGGCTGCTCGCAGTGGAAGTACCCGCACAGGCAGCGCCGCTCCCCTGTCCTCACTAATACGATTCGGCGGCCACGACCAATCAGCGATATTGGCTCCAAATTTAAACACCGCTCTGCACAGAGGTCAGTGGCGATGCAGCCGGTCATCTCCCGGCTGCTTGCAGCAGAAGTACCCTGACCTGCGGCGCCGCTGACCTCCATGCGGCTACCGTCGCTAGATCAGCGGCTAGGGCCTTTTTAACTGCGACCGGGGTACACTCTGACCATTTTGCTTACCACCGGGGCACTCATTTTAGGCTTTTTTAGCCTGCCACCGGGGTGCACTTTTTGGCCTTATTGCTTACCACTGGGGCGCACTCTAGGGCTTTTTAGCCTACCACCAGGGTACATTCTTTGGCCTTATTGCTTATCACTGGGGCGCACTCTAGGGCTGCTCAGTCTGCCACCAGAGTCTACTCTTTGGCCTTTTTGCCATTGGTGTGCCACCAGAGCACACCCTATGATGTTGGAGTGCCACCGGAGCACACCCTTTACGGAGCAAAAGTATAATGGACCCCACATAGAATTCTATAAAGTATAATAGCCCCCACATAGCCCTCTATATAGTATAATGAGCCGCACATTGCCTTCCATGTACTATAATTTAATTTATTGGGCTCCACATAGCTTTTCATTTAATTTATTGAACCCCACATAACCGTCAATTTAATATAATAGGCCGCACTGGACTCCATTTAATATATTGGACCTGACATAGCCTTCCATTTAATAAAATGGTGCCAAAATATCCCTCTATTTAATATAATGGGCACCAAAAAGCCTTCCATGTTTTATATTGGGCACCACATAGCCCTCTATTTAATACAATTGGCCCCACTTAACCTTCCATTTAAAATATTGGGCCCCACATAGCTTTACATTTAATTTACTGGGCTCCATATAGGCTTCCATTTAATATAATGGGCCCCACATAACCCTCCATTTAATATAATGGTCCCCACATTGCCTTCCATTTATTATAATGAGCCAAGATACATCTCTATTTAATATAATGGACAAAACACAGGCTTCCATTTAATATAATTGGCGCTACATAGCCCTTTATTTGATAAATGCGCCTCACATAGCCCTCCATATAATATTATGGGCCCCCCAACGCTTTCCATTTAATTTAATAGGCCTCACATAGCCCTCAATTTAATACAGAGGGCCCCACAAAACCTTCCAGATAACATAGTGGGCCCCAATATAGCTTTCTTTTTAATGTATTGGTCCCCACATAGCTCTCTATTTAATATAATGGGCCTCACATAGCCTTCCATTAAATATCATGGGCCCCATATAGAATTTATCATATACGTAGATGTCCCTTTAAGATAACGGGCCCCACATAGCTTTCCCTTTAATATAATGGGCCCCACATAGATTTTATTATTATATAATGGGCCCCACATAGCTTTCCCTTTAATATAATGGGCCCCACATAGCTTTCTCTTTAATATAATGGGCCCCACATAGCTTTCCCTTTAATATAATGGGCCCCACACAGCTTTCTCTTTAATATAATGGGCCCCACATAGCTTTCTCTTTAATATAATGGGCCCCACATAGCTTTCTCTTTAATATAATGGGCCCCACATAGCCATCCATTTAATATAATGGGCCCTACGTAGATGTCCCTTTAAGATAACGGGCCCCACATAGCTTTCCCTTTAATATAATGGGCCCCACATAGCTTTCCCTTTAATATAATGGGCCCCACATAGCTTTCTCTTTAATATAATGGGCCCCACATAGCTTTCCCTTTAATATAATGGGCCCCACATAGCTTTCCCTTTAATATAATGGGCCCCACATAGCTTTCCCTTTAATATAATGGGCCCCACATAGCTTTTTCTTTAATATAATGGGCCCCACATAGCTTTTTCTTTAATATAATGGGCCCCACATAGCTTTCCCTTTAATATAATGGGCCCCACATAGCTTTCTCTTTAATATAATGGGCCCCACATAGCTTTCTCTTTAATAAAATGGGCCCCACATAGCTTTCTCTTTAATATAATGGGCCGCACATAGCTTTCCCTTTAATATAATGGGCCCCACATAGCTTTCCCTTTAATATAATGGGCCCCACATAGCTTTCCCTTTAATATAATGGACCCCACATAGCTTTTTCTTTAATATAATGGGCCCCACATAGCTTTTTCTTTAATATAATGGGCCCCACATAGCTTTCTCTTTAATATAATGGGCCCCACATAGCTTTCTCTTTAATATAATGGGCCGCACATAACTTTCTCTTTAATATAATGGGCCCCACATAGCTTTCTCTTTAATATAATGGGCCCCACATAGCTTTCTCTTTAACATAATGGGCCCCACATAGCTTTCCCTTTAATATAATGGGCCCCACATAGCTTTCTCTTTAATATAATGGGCCCCACATAGCTTTCTCTTTAATATAATGGGCCCCACATAGCTTTCCCTTTAATATAATGGGCCCCACATAGCTTTCTCTTTAATATAATGGGCCCCACATAGCTTTCTCTTTAATATAATGGGCCCCACATAGCTTTCTCTTTAATATAATGGGCCCCACATAGCTTTCCCTTTAATATAACGGGCCCCACATAGCTTTCCCCTTAATATAATTGGCCCCACATAGCTTTCCCTTTAATATAATTGGCCCCACATAGCTTTCCCTTTAATATAATGGGCACCACATAGATTTATTATAATATAATGGGCCCCACATATCCGTCCCTTTAATATTATGGACCGCACATAGATTTATTATAATATAATGGGCCCCACATAGATTTATTATAATATAATGGGCCCCACATAGATTTATTATAATATAATGGGCCCCACCTAACCCTCCAGTTTATACACTGCAGTCGCTCTCTTTCTTCTCTTCTTTACCTAGTCCAGTCTTTCGTGACGACTTCCCGCCATGATTCGTCTTTGCAGTTTGCTGTCCAGGTTTCGGCTGCTCCGCACTTTTCAGCAGATCACCGCACTCCTGAAAAACAAAAATGTTACAAATATAAGCGACTTAAATAAATAATGCCGCCCACTGTGCCACCAAATGCAAATATGTGCCACACTGTGCCCATGAGTATATCATTCACCGCAATGAAGTCTGCTCCACTGAGAATATAAATCAGTCACTAGCTTGTGCCCCCGTTATAAATAGTGTTGAGCGAGCACTAAAATGCTCGGGTGCTCGAAGCTCGGCCCAAGCTCGCCGTGATACTCGGGTGCTCGACCCGAGCAACGAGCCCATGTTAGTCTATGGGAGACCCGAGCATTTTTGCGGAGGCACCCCCGGCAGTCTGTAGAAAGCCTAAAAAGTGCCCAAAATGATAGTGACAGTGCTCAGATGACATGGGGACAGCATGGGGATCGCCCCAGGAAGCATTTCTGACCCCCAGGTCACTGTTGTCAACAACGTGGTCAGAGGTATTAAGCCACTTTTACAGGCTCATAAGAAAACGTTCAAAAACGAAAGTGAAACTTTTTTCCTGTGAAATATGTTAAGGAATTTCTTTTCCAGGGTAAAGACTTGTGTATAAGGTAAAATAAATAACCAAAAACAAAAATATTCCTCCACACCTTGGGCTATGTTCACAAGTAGCATTTTTTATGCGTTTTTTCACTTTTGTATTGCTTTCAACTGTGACAAATGCATTCACCGGGAAATGTCATTTTAACATTTTACAACCTTATCTGGCCATGTGCTGTGTGACACATGCATACAGTGCTGAAAAGACATGGGAACAGCATGGGGAAGACCCCTGGAAGGATCTCTGCCTCCCAGGTCACTGCCTAAAAGTGGGCCCATCAGAAGTGATCCTTGCCGCATCAGAAGATGCAGACTTGCAACTATCCCCGTGCAAGTCCTTGTCCCAGGGCAGTGTTCAATTGAACCTCCCCCATTCCTTGCAATGCAAGCGCAAATATGCAGCCAACCACCCACCCACCCCCAGGCTGCAATACCATACTGCTAGCTTGCACTTGAAATTGGGCCTTTTAGTTTTGAGGAGGCCGAAGCTGGCCACTACCTCATGGCTGCTTCGGCAGCGAGGTATCCATACTCAGTCCCCAGCCGCCCGGCGGCCGGGTGTCCACACCTGGTCCCCAGCCGCCTGGGGGCGGCGGGGTGTCCATAGACGGTCCCCAGCCACCCCGATTTCTCCGCGGAACATCCCCACACACTTTTCTTAGACTGGCCTGCTTTAGGGCAGCATTGGACGAGCCCACTAGAGAACCCTACTCCATCAGGGGAGGTGAGAATGCCAAGGTGAGGAGCATGATGATGATAGAAGTTAGCATCTGCTTTGTTTTGTTGGAATGCAAGCATAAGTGTGCAACCTGCCACCAACCCACCCCGAGGCTGCAATACCATACTGCTAGCATGCGTGCACTTGAAATTGGGCGTTTTAGGCATGTGGAGGCCAGAGCTGGCCACTACCTCATGGCTGCTTCGGCAGCGAGGTATCGATACTCAGTCCCCAGCCGCCCGGCGGCCGGGTGTCCATGCTCGGTCCCCAGCCGCCAAGGGGCGGCCGGGTGTCCACACTCGGTCCCCAGCCGCCCCGCGGCCAGGTGTCCATAAACGGTCCCAAGCCGCCCCGATTTCTCAGCGGAACATCCCCACACACTTTTCTTAGACTGGCCTGCTTTAGGGCAGCATTGGACGAGCCCACCAAAGAACCCGACTTCTCCGGTGGGCCCTGGCTTCTCTATCAGGGGAGTTGAGAGTGCCAAGGTGAGGAGCATGATGAGGATGATAGAAGTTAGCATCTGCTTTGTTTTCAAGGAATGCAAGCGCATGTATGTAGTAGCGGCTAGGCCTGAGGTGGTCAGCGTTTTGGCGCATATCCTACCTCCTCCGAGGATTGCTGGATGTTTTCCTGCTACTATCCAAGTTCTATGACTCTCGTTAAAACAAAGCTTCAAGTGATAAATGATGGATGAGGTAGTGGCAAAGGAGAAAGAGCAGGAGGAACAGGGACCATTCACATCAATATCAGGCCAGTCAACCACATATGTCTTGTAGGATATGTTTCTGTAACAAAAGGAGCGGTTTGGCTACACAGTTATAGGGCATACAGTGAGTGCAATGCCTACCAAAACTTTTGAGGCACTCCAATGCCCCTTGGAAATGACATGGAGGTCAGAGGGCCTTAACTAAACCTTTTTTTCCATTTATGGCAACTGGGTCTCCTGTGCACTGTTGGCCTAAGCAGTGAATGGAAGGCTTTCCAAAAATTATAAGGAACTGCAATGCCCCTGGAAACAGACGTGGATTGCAGCGTACTAAAAACCTTCTACCCATTATTGGGGAGTGTGTCTCCCTTAGTTTTCACCTTTGCATTGAAAAGCAAAAGCTGACTAAAATTAGGAGGAAATGCAATGCCCGTTGGAAGAGTTGTGGAGATTAGAGGTAAGGTAATTAAAAACAACATTTCAATGCCCCTTACAAGAGCCATGGAGTTCAGAGTGGCTTAAGAAGACGCTTTTAATGCCCCTTTGAAGAGACGTGGAGGTCACAGTAGCTTAACACGACGGTTTTAATGCCCCTTACAAGAGCCATACAGTACAGCATCTTAAAAACATTATTCCCATTATTGGGGAGTGGGTCTCCCATAGTATTTGCTTATGCCTTCCAAGCAAAAGCTTCCAAAAATTATGAGGAAATGCAATGCCCGTTCGAAGAGTCGTGGAGATCCCAGTAGCTTAACAAGACGCTTTTAATGCCCCTCACAAGAGACGTGGAGGTCAGAGTGGCATAACAAGACCGTTTTAATGCCCCTTACAAGAGACGTGGAGGTCAGAGTGGTATAACAAGACGCTTTTAATGCCCCTCAGAAGAGACGTGGAGGTCAGAGTGGTATAACAAGACGGTTTTAATGCCCCTTACAAGAGACGTGGAGGTCAGAGTGGTATAACAAGATGGTTTTAATGCCCCTCAGAAGAGACGTGGAGGTCAGAGTGGTATAACAAGACGGTTTTAATGCCCCTCTGAAGAGACGTGGAGGTCAGAGTGGTATAACAAGACGGTTTTAATGCCCTTTACAAGACACGTGGAGGTCAGAGTGGTATAACAAGACTCTTTTAATGCCCCTTACAAGAGACGCTCATTATTCTGGCATTTGGCAAATATTAAAAATGATGGTAATCCTAATTGACCTAAAATGGGAAAGGTTTATTCTGATTTCATGTCGGATATTGAGAAAAACCTGCAGATGTGTCTATTTATACAGTGTATGGAAACTTCTGATTTCAACTGTGTATGTATATATATATGTGTGTATAATATATACACGGCGAAGCTCACACAACACAACACCCACAGCAGAGGAACTGGCTGCACACACACCTGCTCCTGTCAGTGCTGTGAGCGCCCCTCATATCGCTGCTGGCTCCGCCCCTCATATCGCTGCTGGCTCCGCCCCTCATATCGCTGCTGGCTCCGCCCCTCATATCGCTGCTGGCTCCGCCCCTCATGTCGCTGCTGGCCCCGCCTCTTATATCGCTGCTGGCTCCGCCCCTCATGTCGCTGCTGGCCCCGCCTCTTATATCGCTGCTGGCTCTGCCCCTCACATCGCTGCTGGCTCCGCCCATCAGCCGCTCACAGTCCTCAGCAATATGGAGACATCCGCACTGATCAGAATCCTCGGGGGCGTGGCCTGTCACTGTAGTCACACAAGGGTTGTCATGGAGATCTCAAGGGAAGGCAGGAGGGCGGGGCTTAGAGCAGGAAATAGAAGCTGTGCAGTGTGATTGGCTCCTTACCTTCTGCCAGTAATGGAGCAGATATATGGCTCCTATATAATGGAGGGGGCTCAGGAGGGGTTCCCCACCCAAAAGGTCAGGGGATAAATAATACTGGACATGAGCGAGGGCAGGAGGACATTATTCTATATTGTAAGAAATCTGATTTCTTCTTTCCTCACAGTTTTTCCTGTGCAAGGCCACATGTATTGTGCGATAATCTGTGAATATGGGGGGGATCTGCTCCTCACATCCACATCAATCCCCCCACGTCTGAGCTCTCCCTTACAGGGGTCTTCTGCTCTGCACATTGATGCCGTATCCATGGAGATGACATCATGGCCGGTACATGCGGATCTCCCCGATGGGACCCTCATGTATCTGGAGGACGAGGCACTGCTGCTCCTCGGGGAGAGGGGGCACAATTCCTGTACACATGATACAGGGGCTTCTGCCATCTCTGGGCTGAGAATAATGCTGGCAGCGCGCAGTCTACATGATGTGAGGATTACAAGTCTGCAGTCACAGAGAGTCACACAGATGACTGCAGCCTTCAGCTTCACACCGGACAATCCCTTTAAATACATGT
Organism: Phyllobates terribilis; assembly: GCF_046119375.1. NCBI lineage: Eukaryota > Metazoa > Chordata > Amphibia > Anura > Dendrobatidae > Phyllobates > Phyllobates terribilis. The sequence goes on from NW_027362823.1 coordinate 6,042,019, forward strand.
ATATTGGTCTAAAAATACTTTTTACTATTTCTCTTCATGTAACATTTGCTCTGTTCGGCCTTTACCAGCTTTTTATTTCCCAGCAGCACATTGATGGCTTCAGAATGAGTTAACTTGAGATTCAGTCAGTGAGCTCCTTATGATGTGGAGTTTCCAGCTCTTTTATTTCTGCGATGATTTATGACTGCATCAGAGATCAGCCCAACTTTCATGCTGGTCTGTGAACATAATCAGCACAGAGAAGGTCAGAATGAGCTCACTGATAAATTCTCAGTGAGCTCATTCTGCAACTAGCAATGCAAAGGAAATAAAAAAGCCAAATTGTTTATGAAACGTTATTGAAAAAATATTTGTATGTATATATTTAGCCCAAAATGTCTGAGTGTCCATATCCTTAGTACCAGCACAGCTGAGGATTTGGTATAATCAGGGGCGTACATAGGACGCACAAGTTCTAATTGGGCCCCCCCCCCAGCAACAAAAATGTAAATAATTGTCGGGGTCGCAGAAGATCAGATCTCACAACCTTCCAGCCTTTACATAGTAATTTTCCTCCTGCTGAAGTCCTAGATCCCTTTTTCATTGCCCATAAAGTGTGGTGCCAACAAAAGTGCCCCCCAAACATGGTATGATACCCCCATGGTGAATTCCTCCATATGCGCAGTATAATGACCCTACTGTACCCGACCTCAACTCCCAGGGTAAAGTATGATCCCCCAACTGCCCCACACCTCTCCACACTCCATAGAGTATAATGCACTCAGTATAAGACTCTCGCCATGGTTCTCCACACAGTATAAGGCACTCGCCATGGTCCTCCACGCAGTATAATGCACTCCCTCGTGGTCCTCCACGCAGTATAATGCACTCCCACGTGGTCCGCCACGCAGTATAATGCACTCCCTCGTGGTCCTCCACACAGGACAATGCACTCCCCGTGGTCCTCCACACAGTATAATGCACTCCCCCATGGTCCTCCACACAGTACCATGCACTCCCCCATGGTCCTCCACACAGTACAATGTACTCCCCCATGGTCCTCCACACAGTATAAAGCCCCCATCTCACATAGCGATATCGCTAGCGAGATCGCTGCTGTGTCACGGTTTTGGTGACTCACCAGCGACCTCACCAGCGATGTCGCTATGTGTGACACTTTGCAACGATCAGGCCCCTGCTGTGAGGTTGCTGATCGCTGCAAAGTGTCCTGGACCATTTTTTGGTCGTTGGCCTCCCGCTGGCCAGCACACATCGCTGTGTGTGACCAGCAGGACCAACGATCTGGCTGGTAACCATGGTAAACATCGGGTTACTAGGGGCACGCGCGCACTTAGTAACCCGCTGTTTACCATGGATACCACTCTGCTACGGTGCGCGGAGGCTACCGTTCACCTTAGCAGAGTGGTATCCATGATAAACAGCGGGTTACTAGGGGCACACGCGCACTTAGTAACCCGATGTTTACCATAGTTACCAGCCTGCTCCTGCTTAAGCAGCAGGCTGGTAACAGGAGCAGGACATCGTGGAACGATTCTTTCCACGATATCGCTGCTCCCCTGATCGCTGGTGAGCCTGCCTGTTTGACAGCTCCCCAGCGATGTATTAGCGATGCAGCAACGATCCCTGACAGGTCGTATCGTTGTCGGGATCGCTGCTGCATCGCTTAGTGTGACGGGGCCTTAAGACACTCGCCATGGTTCTCCACTCAGTATAATGCATTCCCCCATGGTCCTGTACGCAGTATAATGCAGCCAACCATAGGGTAAAATGCAGCCCCCCCCCACCCGTAGGGTAAAATGCAGCCCCAGTCCTCCAGTATTATCAGTACACACTGATTTATAAATAAATACATACTTACCGCTCCTCGTTCCCTGCTGCTTCAGTCTCTGCAGCTGATCACCTCAGCAGCTGCCAGCTCCACTGTCTGACACAGCGTGGCGCGTCATCATGCTGCTGCGTCAGACGCAGAGGAGGAATGATGGGAGAGGGAGTGTCACATGATGCTCCCTCCTCCAGGTTTTCGTGGGCCCCGGGCGAAAGAGTCTCAGTGGCCCCTTTAACACATCCAACCATTCATGATACACAGATACAGCAGAGAAATTATAGATATAGATATAGTACAATGCCAAACATTTCACTGACTTCTTACATTTCATGAGTGATATCTATTGTAAATTCTACAATAGCTCAGAAACCGGTGAATCCTCACAGCGCACAGTGCAGACCGGACAGTATAGTCCTCCATACAGTGTTATGGCACCACATAGTCCTCCATACAGTATTATGAGCCCTATATAATGCTCCATACAAAATACTGGATCCCATATAATTCACCATAGAGAATACTGCCTGGTCCCCATGTAATGCCATATGCAGGCTGGACCTCATACAGAGGCCCCATAAGCCCGCTGCATCCTCCCGGGGCCCCCACAAGCCGGCTGCATCCCCCCAGGGCCCCCCTCAAGCCTGCATCACCCCCCCCAGAGCCCCCACATGCCTGCAGCATCCCCCCCATAGACCCCACAAGCCTGCAGCATCCCCCCCAGAGCACCCACAAGCCCACAGCATCCCCTCCAGGGCCCCACAAGCCCGCAGCATCCCCTTAGGGCCCCCACAAGCCCGCAGCATCCCCCCAGGGCCCCCACAAGCCCTGGACCGTACCTGCATCACCACCAGTAAAGGTATTGAAGTTTACCCTTGTGTGTGTGCCTGTACTTCCTCTGGAACCGTCCTGCCGTCTCCCTCCTGCTTCCACCATCTTTCTACACCTCCACACTGCCCTGAGGCCTGCTCTACCTGTGGGGAGCCGTCCCATCATAGCTGCCCCTAACATCAGCCTCAGTGGACTGTCGCAGCGCTGGTAACCTCTTACCAGAATCCACAGGTGGCGTCACGACAATTTCCCCTATAAGCATTCCCCCCCCCCTTTGAGTGACCGCCCTGGGCCACGGACTGGGCCAGCCACCGTGATATCCCCCGGCAACCAGAGGCCCGGCTTCCTAGTGCCCCACGGCCCTGGGGGCGAGTCACTATGCACAGTGGTTCATGAATTAATATTCACAGTGACCCTCCATCCTGTGATTAAAAGGGTCCGTACATTTGACACCTCCGTCTGACTCCCACAGTCTCCTCCGCACAGATCGATATTAAGATGGCCACCGCAATAGCATGGGGAGTGCAGCGGTGAGTCCAGAGCGCAGCTCCTCGCTCTAAAATGCCCATCAGAAATAAGAGGTCAGACATTTATTTTCTATGAGCGCTCTATTATCCTATTTATCAAACATCAGCACTACAAGAATCCGTCCTGAGCCGTGCTGGGATCTTTGAACGTGGGCCCCCGGGAGGATCGGGCCCCTCATGGTGGAGCAGATCACACTCATTATAATCCATCACTGATAGAAGATACATAAACAACAATACAGGATGATTGTAAAACAGTGAGGTAATATTTTATTGAGCCACCAAACACACAATAAACATATCGAACAGTCCCAGCAAATACCTAATATGGTGCAAATTACAGAGTCTCACCCTTCCGCTGACTCGCTGGGATTAAAGCAGCTGCCAATCCGAGGGGCTTCTGGGGCTGACTACCCCCACCAATGGCACCCCCACCAAAGAGCACCCACAAAGAGGAGGTAACAACAAGCTTAGAAAGCTGACAGTCCATTGAGGTACGTGGCCAGGAGACCAGAAAGTTCCAACCTGGCTTCTCCGAACATATCCATGGAACTAGGTGACCGGAAGGTCCCGACTTGGCTTTTTCCGAGCATATTCACGAGTTCCAGGTGGCCGGAGTGTCCCAACCTGGCTACTCCAAACATCTCCATGGGACCAGGTGACTGGTGGGTCCCAACCTGGTTTTCCCAGATGTATCCATGGGTTCTATAGTAGTCAATGGAGCAGATCTGTATTCCTCCAGCCAGGGCTGTGGTCCCTTAAGCTGGCATCCTGTAGAAACCAAATCTATGTCCCTCTTAATGGATTCATGGTGTTCTGTAGAGCTGTCCCATAGAGTGTTCCTGGCAGTGGTTTTGTAAAAAGACTCCTTTATGTAGTTCACAACTGTCCTTCTTCAAGACTTCATCCACAGGTCAAGAGAAAGGGGTGGTGTTACTAATTCCCATTACTGGAGCATCCACAGTTCATCCCCCAATGTTGACTTGCAAACATTGCAAACATTGAAGGATAAACTATAAATTCCGAAACAATGCAAGTCAACAAATTGCATGGACTTCTAAAATGGTAATCAACATATTTAGCAAACATCCATTGTTCAAAGAGCCTGCGTCCCTGTATTGCAAAGATAACAGTACAATAAACCAGAAGAGTTGATATAAGAGGTAAATAACCATTTATCAATTAACAAATATCACCTCAACCTAAAAGATGAGTCAACATTCAGACTCATGACAAAAGATCATGTGCGTTGACCAACCGAAGAAAGAAACACATAAATTCAATAGTTAATAATTCAGGCAATAGTCTATCATTCTGGGCCTATGGAATTTACATCTGGATAATTACGATTAAATGCTGTGTCGTCACAGGCCCCTTTAGTTTTAGGGACTGGCAGGGGTCCTTTACAGTTGCTCTCCCACTAGTTCATCCTTCTTTCCTTTACTCCGTTTCAATAAAATATTTGGAAATATACAAAGTAAAAACTCAAATATAATTTTTTTTCTTACATTAAAACTAGATTTTATTAAAATAAACCCCCAAAAAACAAGAACAAAAAAACTAAACCTGATTAACATTGCAGAGAACAACAATCCAAACTGTACAACGATCACATGATTTATCCGGCACGAAAAACAGCATCAAGAATAAAATAGTAATAATTAATGGCAAAATTGTAGCTTTTGTTCATTTTGTCTCTATACTGCACGATAAACGCTGGAAAGTAAAAATATAAGAACCATTCCTGGGGTTTTGCCATTGAATGCTGGAAAAAATAAAAAAACATCAGCAGAATTGTTTTTTTATTAATCTCACGCAAAAGAAAAATGGAATAAAAATTATAAAAACGTTGTCTGTTCCCCAAAATGTTCCCAGTGAATCCTATAGCTGCTCCGCATGGACCCAAACTGGTATACTAAAAACTCCTGCATGCCCCGTGTGTGTGTATGTATATATATATATATATATATACATACACATATATATATACTCCTCTGTACTATATACACGACAGAGCTCACACACCACAACACGCTCCGCTGCGGCGCCACAAAAAGAGCGGACCTGGCTGCACACACACCTGCTCCTGTCACCTGTATACACAGTTGAAACCAGAAATTTACATACACTATATAAATGTTAGAACCCTCCTGTTTGTTTTTTCCATCTTGTGTTTTGCGGTCACAAGACCATCTGCCTTAATATTCCAGCTCCGCCCTTTTGGCTGTGTTGGACTTCAGTGTTGTTTGACTGCTTTTCTAGCCAGGTGCTTCTGTGCCTTTCTCTGTCAGTTCGCTTGGTCCTTCTGGGACCTCTAGTACCTTTTTGTCAGTTTATCTTTTTGTGTTCTGTAACAACTTCTCTGTTTAGGAGATGTCCCATTTTTGTTCCAGTCCTTAGTTCTTTTTGGGACCCCTCTCCTTTATGCTATAGGTCTTCGTTCAGACTAGCCGAGGACTAAGGCGGGTCTGTTCGCTAGGAACAGGCAGCCGCTACATCGTAGGGATTCAGCTTAGTCTTACTGTAGGGATAGCTTTCTCCTTTCTTTCCTTAGTACTTGTTGCAGATCATAACAATAAAAAGACACATAATAAGAGAGAGAGAATGTTTTAAAGCATTTTTATTACTTACTGCAAAGTCATAAGTTTACATACATTAATATTGCTATACCTTTAAAAAATTCTGGACTGCCCATATGATGATGTCATGTGTTTGGAAACTTCTGATAGCTTTTTTGGCAACATCTCAGTTAATTAGAGACACACCTGTGGATGTATTTTAATGCACACCTGAAACACACTGCTTCTTTGTGTAGCATCATGGGAAAGTCTAAAGAAATCAACCAAGATATCAGGAAGAGAATTGTGGACTTGCACAAGTCTGGCTCATCCTTGGGTACAATTTCAAGATACCTGAAGGTGCCTCGTTAATCTGTACAAACAATTATATGCAAGTACAAACAAGATGGGAATGTCCAGCCATCATACCGCTCAGGAAGGAGACGGGTTCTGTGTCCCAGACATGAACGTGCTTTGGTCCGATATGTGCATATCAAGGACAAAAGCAAAAGATCTTGTGAAGATGATAGGGAAAGCTGATAAGACTGTGTCAATATCCCCAGTGAAATGAGTACTGTATCAATATAGGCTGAAAGGCCACTGTGCCAGGAAGAAGCCATTACTCCAAAAGAAAGATAAAAAAGCCAGATTAATGTTTGCAAATGCACACAGGAACAAAGACCTTAATTTTTGGAGACATGTCCCGTGGTCTGATGAAACTAAAATTAAACTTTTTGGGCATAGTGACCATCGTTACTTTTGGAAGAAAAAAGGAGAAGCTTGGAAGCCTAAGAACACCATCCCAACTGTGAAACATGGGGGAGGCAGCATCATGTGGGGTTGATTTCCTGTAGGAGGGACTGGCGATAGCGCCACTCACAGGCATCACGTGACCTCCCGGCTGCAGCCGGCTCTTTCTTCCGCTGATGTCACGTCAAATGACGCGTGACATTAGTGTCGCGGACCCCGCGGTGGATGCTGGGCTGTGGGCGGGGGTTACCCCGCGCGTCCCACCCAGCATCCTCCGCGCCCCACTCCCAATGAATGAGGAGAGGGAAAGAGGTAAACTATTGACTTAGCAGTAAGTAATAAAAATGTCCTAAAACATTCTCTCTCTCCCATTATTCTGGCATTTGGCAAATATTAAAAATGATGGTAATCCTAATTGACCTAAAAAGGGAAAGGTTTATTCTGATTTCATGTCAGATATTGAGAAAAACCTGCAGATGTGTCTATTTATACAGTGTATGGAAACTTCTGATTTCACCTGTGTATATATATATATATATATATGTGTATATTATATACACGGCGAAGCTCAAACACCACAACACCCACAGCAGAGGAACTGGCTGCACACACACCTGCTCCTGTCAGTGCTGAGAGCGCCCCTCATATCGCTGCTGGCTCCGCCCCTCATATCGCTGCTGGCTCCGCCCCTCATATCGCTGCTGGCTCCGCCCATCATATCACTGCTGGCTCTGCCCCTCATATCGCTGCTGGCTCCGCCCCTCATATCGCTGCTGGCTCCGCCCCTCATATCGCTGCTGGCTCTGCCCCTCATATCGCTGCTGGCTCCGCCCATCATATCGCTGCTGGCTCTGCCCCTCATATCGCTGCTGGCTCCGCCCATCATATCGCTGCTGGCTCCGCTCCTCATATCGCTGCTGGCTCCGCCCATCATATCGCTGCTGGCTCTGCCCCTCATATCGCTGCTGGCTCTGCCCCTCATATCGCTGCTGGCTCTGCCCCTCATATCGCTGCTGGCTCTGCTCCTCATATCGCTGCTGGCTCTGCCCCTCATATCGCTGCTGGCTCTGCTCCTCATATCGCTGCTGGCTCTGCTCCTCATATCGCTGCTGGCTCTGCCCCTCATATCGCTGCTGGCTCCGCCCCTCATATCGCTGCTGGCTCTGCCCCTCATATCGCTGCTGGCTCCGTCCCTCATATCGCTGCTGGCTCCGCCTCTCATATCGCTGCTGGCTCTGCCCCTCATGTCGCTGCTGGCTCCGCCCCTCATATCGCTGCTGGCTCCGCCCCTCATGTCGCTGCTGGCTCCGCCCTTCATATCGCTGCTGGCTCTGCCCCTCACATCGCTGCTGGCTCCGCCCATCAGCCGCTCACAGTCCTCAGCAATATGGAGACATCCGCACTGATCAGAATCCTCGGGGGCATGGCCTGTCACTGTAGTCACACAAGGGTTGTCATGGAGATCTCAAGGGAAGGCAGGTGGGCGGGGCTTAGAGCAGGAAGTAGAAGCCGTGCAGTGTGATTGGCTCCTTACCTTCTGCCAGTAATGGAGCAGATGTATGGCTCCTATATAATGGAGGGGGCTCAGGAGGGGTTCCCCACCCTAAAGGTCAGGGGATAAATAATACTGGACATGAGCGAGGGCAGGAGGACATTATTCTATATTGTAAGAAATCTGATTTCTTCTTTCCTCACAGTTTTTCCTGTGCAAGGCCACATGTATTGTGCGATAATCTGTGAATATGGGGGGGATCTGCTCCTCACATCCACATCAATCCCCCCACGTCTGAGCTCTCCCTTACAGGGGTCTTCTGCTCTGCACATTGATGCCGTATCCATGGAGATGACATCATGGCCGGTACATGCGGATCTCCCCGATGGGACCCTCATGTATCTGGAGGACGAGGCACTGCTGCTCCTCGGGGAGAGGGGGCACAATTCCTGTACACATGATACAGGGGCTTCTGCCATCTCTGGGCTGAGAATAATGCTGGCAGCGCGCAGTCTACATGATGTGAGGATTACAAGTCTGCAGTCACAGAGAGTCACACAGATGACTGCAGCCTTCAGCTTCACACCGGACAATCCCTTTAAATACATGTATATTGGTTTAAAAACACTTTTTACTATTTCTCTTCATGTAATATTTGCTCTGTTCGGCCTTTACCAGCTTTTTGTTTCCCAGCAGCACATTGATGGCTGCAGAATGAGTTAACTTGAGATTCAGTCAGTGAGCTCCTTATGATGTGGAGTTTCCAGAGCTTTTATTTCTGCCATGATTTATGACTGCATCAGAGATCAGCCCAACTTTCATGCTGGTCTGTGAACATAATCAGCACAGAGAAGGTCAGAATGAGCTCACTGATAAATTCTCAGTGAGCTCATTCTGCAACTAGCAATGCAAAGGAAATAAAAAAGCCAAATTGTTTATGAAACGTTATTGAAAAAATATTTGTATGTATATATTTAGCCCAAAATGTCTGAGTGTCCATATCCTTAGTACCAGCACAGCTGAGGATTTGGTACAATCAGGGGCGGACATAGGAATCATGGGGCCCCATAGCAGAAGTTCTAATTGGGCCCCCCCCAACAAAAAAATGTAAAAATGTAAATAATTGTCGGGGTCACAGAAGAGCAGATCTCACAACCTTCCAGCCTTTACATAGTAATTTTCCTCCTGCTGAAGTCCTAGATCCCTTTTTCATTGCCCATAAAGTGTGGTGCCAACAAAAGTGCCCCCCAAACACGGTATGATACCCCCATGGTGAATTCCTCCATATGCGCAGTATAATGACCCTACTGTACCCCACCTCAACTCACAGGGTAAAGTATGACACCAACACAGTATGATCCCCCAACTGCCCCACACCTCTCCACACTCCATAGAGTATAATGCACTCGCCATGGTCCTCCACACAGTATAAGACTTTCGCCATGGTCCTCCACACAGTATAAGGCACTCGCCATGGTCCTCCACGCAGTATAATACACTCCCCATGGTCCTCCACGCAGTATAATGCACTCCCTCGTGGTCCTCCACGCAGTATAATGCACTCCCTCGTGGTCCTCCACGCAGTATAATGCACTCCCACGTGGTCCTCCACACAGTACAATGCACTCTCCGTGGTCCTCCACACAGCACAATGCACTCCTCCATGGTCCTCCACACAGTACAATGCACTCCCCCATGGTCCTCCACACAGTACAATGCACTCCCCCATGGTCCTCCACACAGTACAATGCACTCCCCCATGGTCCTCCACACAGTACAATGTACTCCCCCATGGTCCTCCACACAGTACAATGTACTCCCCCATGGTCCTCCACACAGTATAAGACACTCGCCATGGTTCTCCACTCAGTATAATGCATTCCCCCATGGTCCTGTACGCAGTATAATGCAGCCCCCCATAGGGTAAAATGCAGCCCCCCCCCACCCGTAGGGTAAAATGCAGCCCCAGTCCTCCAGTATTATCAGTACACACTGATTTAAAAATAAATCCATACTTACCGCTCCTCGTTCCCCGCTGCTTCAGTCTCTGCAGCTGATCACCTCAGCAGCTGCCAGCTCCACTGTCTGACACAGCGTGGCGCGTCATCATGCTGCTGCGTCAGACGCAGAGGAGGAATGATGGGAGAGGGAGTGTCACATGATGCTCCCTCCTCCAGGTTTTCGTGGGCCCCGGGCGAAAGAGTCTCAGTGGCCCCTTTAACACATCCAACCATTCATGATGCACAGATACAGCAGAGAAATTATAGATATAGATATAGTACAATGCCAAACATTTCACTGACTTCTTACATTTCATGAGTGATATCTACTGTAAATTCTACAATAGCTCAGAAACCGGTGAATCCTCACAGCGCACAGTGCAGACCGGACAGTATAGTCCTCCATACAGTGTTATGGCACCACTAAGTCCTCCATACAATATTATGGGCACAACATAGTCCTCCATACAGTATTATGAGCCCCATATAATGCTCCATACAAAATACTGGATCTCATATAATTCACCATAGAGAATACTGCCTGGTCCCCATGTAATGCCATATGCAGGCTGGACCCCATACAGAGGCCCCACAAGCCCCCCACAAGCCTGCAGCATCCCCCCCAGAGCCCCCACAAGCCCGCAGCATCCCCCCCAGAGCACCCACAAGCCGGCAGCATCCCCCCCAGAGCACCCACAAGCCCGCTGCATCCCCCCCAGAGCACCCACAAGCCCGATGCATCCCCCCCAGGGCCCCCACAAGCCTGCTGCATCCCCCCGGGGCCCCCACAAGCCTGCAGCACACCCCCCCAGAGCTCCCACAAGCCCGCAGTATCCCCCAAGGGCCCCCACAAGCCCACAGCATCCCCCCCAGGGCCCCCACAAGCCCACAGCATCCCCCCACCAGAGCCCCCACAAGCTCACAGCATCCCCCCCCCCAGAGCACCCACAAGCTCGCAGCATCCCCGCCAGAGCCTCCACAAGCCCGCAGCATCCCCCCAGAGCACCCACAAGCCCGCAGCATCCCCCCCCAGAGCACCCACAAGCCCACAGCATCCCCCCAGGGCCCCACAAGCCCGCAGCATCCCCCCCAGAGCACCCACAAGCCCACAGCATCCCCCCAGGGCCCCACAAGCCCACAGCATCCCCCCAGGGCCCCACAAGCCCGCAGCATCCCACCCAGGGCCCCACAAGCCCACAGCATTCCCGCCCCAGAGCCCCCACAAGCCCACAGCATCCCCCCCAGGGCCCCACAAGCCCGCAGCATCCCCCCCAGAGCACCCACAAGCCCACAGCATCCCCCCAGGGCCCCACAAGCCCGCAGCATCCCCCCCAGGGCCCCACAAGCCCACAGCATTCACCCCCCCAGAGCCCCCACAAGCTCGCAGCATCCCCCCCAGAGCCCCCACAAGACCGCAGAATCCCCCTTAGGGCCCCCCTAAGCCCGCAGCATCCCCCCCAGAGCCATCACAACCCCGTAGCATCCCCTTAGGGCCCCCACAAGCACGCATTATCCCTGCATTATTCCCCAGAGCCCCCTAAGATCTCCACAAGCATTAATTAACCCCACCAGACTGCCCTCCAGCATTAACCCCCCCAAATCCCTCACTCGCAAGTATCAAGCCCCCTCACCCCAAAAACAACAAGAAGAAAAGACATCAGACCAGCAATTAATAGAACAATCTCCTGTTTCTCAGCTTAGGATACTGACCTCCTCCTGCAGCTTCACCGGCAGCTCTGTCTCTGCATGAGACTCTGGCGTCTGGTGCTGAACTAGAACACGCCCCCGGAAATGACATCACACCTGGAAGGATCCCATACATTCTAGCGTCTAGGGCACAGGAAGAGGTAATTATTGTGACGGCCGGGGCCCTGAGCAGGCGGGGGGGCCCATAGTGCGCCGGGATGCCCGACGGCGAGTAAGCCCCCCGCCTGCTCAGGGCCCCGCCGCTTGCCTGGGTGCAGGAGGGGGACCCGATGCGGGGGTACACAGTGCAGGCGACTGCTATGGGGCCCCCCCAGCTCACGGGCCCCATAGCAGTCGCGTGGCCTGCCGCCATTGGCGGGACGCCACTGGGTACAATGGTGTCTGGCCTGGACAATCCTCTGTAAGGGAAACCAAGTCCGAACTGATAGATTTTCCCTGCACTGATACATTGTAGCAAACGGTCAGGACAGGAGGGGGGTCGTCTAGACTGAATACCATTGTAATAAATGCTCCGCTGCTGTCAGGATTAGATTTTTTTCAGGTTCTGGATATTAACAAGAATGATTTTATTCTCAGACAACAAGCAGAGATCTTACAAATGGCAGAAAAGTTGAATAATCCTTCATTGCAGAGAGGAGAACTTTCCTCCTGTATCCGGCGGATCGTCCTGTGGCTGAGAACAGTCTTTGCGGAGCGATTCCTCCCTATGAGGGGAACGTCGGCGCGGTGGAGCTGCTGTATCAGCCACGGAGGGGAATGAAGAGCAAGAAAGATTTATCCTCATCCTGGAGGATCCGGAACTGAAGACTGCGGAGATCAAAGCTGAAGGTGAAGCCACATGTGATCTGTATACATCGGCAGAGGGGTCGTCACATGAGGAAATCCCCCCATATATATGGAGATGGCGATCTGTGGGGGCCGGACACAGAATGGGTGTGTGGTGTAACCAAAGAGAACACTAAGTCAGCACAGGAGCTGTGTACACAAAACGGAAGCATTCTTTAAAGTTACTTTATTCTCTTTATCCCCTTCCCGACATCCGCAGAATTTAAGTGTCGCAATTCCAATGAGTTGTGGATTTTTGGTTCAAGTTGCCCAACGGGACCAAAAAATAATGTGATAGAAAAGGATTAAAATTGAAATTTATATATATAAAAAAATCCTTTGAAATTTCCTCCCTCCATTTGTCAATACAAAACAAGACTAAAAGATTATATATATATATTTATTTATTTAGTATTGACACACTGACAAAAAGTCCGATCTATCAAATCATAAATATATTAACCCCTACAGCAAATGCCCAACAGCAAAGATAATCTAAACACCCAATTTTTTTTTCTTTTTGGGTAATTTTACCTCCCAAAAAATGCATCAAAAAGAGATGAAAAGTTTGTAGACAGCAGAGAATGGCATCAATAACCCCCGCAGGTCGGCGAGCAGAAAGCGAACCTCGCCCAGATTCATCAGCAGAAACATGGAACAAATGCCGGGTCTCACAAAATGGTGACACAATACCAGGTTATTTATTACTGTTTGGTGACACCATAATACGGCAATTCTGGCTTCTTCATTTATTTTTCCGCTATTTAACGTGCGGTTTAAATAATTTGGGCTTTGATAGGTCGGACTTTTACAGACACGACAATATAAAATGTTTCTTTTTTAATTTCTTTTTTTTTACCTCGGAAAATAGGGGTGATTTAACATTTTTGTTTATTTTTTTTCCTTTATAAAACTTTTTCTTTTTTTTCCATTTTTACTTTCTTTTTTTATGTCCCCTTAGGGCACTTTAACCTGCAATCTCTTGACTGCTTATTCTATATACAGTAATCCTCTAGTAATGCAGTATACAGTTTATAAGATTAAGTCCAGACTGTGGATGAACTTCACAGGAGTACCAAGATGGCAGCCATGCAGGCCTTCACCATTCCCCTGACTGCCATTGTCATCCATTTCCTGGCGATAGCTCAATATAAATGCCGCTGTTGGCTCAGGTGGCCACAGTCTACTCAAGTCGCTGCTGTCGGCTCAGGTCACCGCTGTTCTGGGCTGGCTGGCAAATTGCACACAGTAGCAACCCATCCTTATTGAGTTTTATCTGTGGCTGATTCATAAAGTGAGTAAAGGTTACAAAGCTTTAAAAAGATAAAGCCGGTGTTATGATGTAATAGTTGAGGTCAAATGCCGACTAGATTCTCATCCACTTCTATCAGTGGGCTACTCAGAGAGGTGTCTGAGACTCTAGCCAGCATGTGACCAGGCTCGGACTGGCCAGCTGGGGAATTCCCCGGTGGGCCCCACTGCAGGGCCAGCACTGACAAGAGAAGGAAGGCTCCTCCCACTCCTACCCTACCACAGCTATGCACTTGTCTATACATCGTATGCTGTGTGTGTGGGGGTGTGTGGTTTGACTTGTCTATATACCGTATGCTGTGTGTGGGGGGGACTTGTCTATATACTGTATGCTGTGTGTGTGGGGGGGGACTTGTCTATATACCGTATGCTGTGTGTGGGGGACTTGTCTATATACCGTATGCTGTGTGTGGGGGACTTATCTATATACTGTATGCTGTGTGTGGGGGACTTGTCTATATACCGTATGCTGTGTGTGGGGGACTTGTCTATATACCGTATGCTGTGTGTGGGGGACTTGTCTATATACCGTATGCTGTGTGTGGGGTACTTGTCTATATACCGTATGCTGTGTGTGGGGGACTTATCTATATACTGTATGCTGTGTGTGGGGGACTTGTCTATATACCGTATGCTGTGTGTGGGGGACTTGTCTATATACAGTATGCTGTGTGTGGGGGACTTGTCTATATACCGTATGCTGTGTGTGGGGGACTTGTCTATATACCGTATGCTGTGTGGGGGGACTTGTCTATATACCGTATGCTGTGTGTGGGGGACTTGTCTATATACCGTATGCTGTGTGTGGGGGACTTATCTATATACCGTATGGTGTGTGTGGGGGACTTGTCTATATACCGTATGCTGTGTGTGGGGGACTTGTCTATATACCGTATGCTGTGTGGGGGACTTGTCTATATACCGTATGCTGTGTGTGGGGGACTTGTCTATATACTGTATGCTGTGTGGGGGACTTGTCTATATACCGTATGCTGTGTGTGGGGGACTTGTCTATATACTGTATGCTGTGTGGGGGACTTGTCTATATACTGTATGCTGTGTGTGGGGGACTTGTCTATATAATGTATGCTGTATGTGGGGGACTTGTCTATATACCGTATGCTGTGTGGGGGGGACTTGTCTATATACTGTATGCTGTGTGTGGGGGGGACTTGTCTATATACCGTATGCTGTGTGGGGGACTTGTCTATATACCGTATGCTGTGTGGGGTACTTGTCTATATACTGTATGCTGTGTGGGGGGGGCTTGTCTATATACCGTATGCTGTGTGGGGGACTTGTCTATATACCGTATGCTGTGTGTGGGGAACTTGTCTATATACTGTATGCTGTGTGTGGGGGACTTGTCTATATACTGTATGCTGTGTGGGGGGGACTTGTCTATATACTGTATGCTGTGTGTGGGGGGGACTTGTCTATATACCGTATGCTGTGTGGGGGACTTGTCTATATACCGTATGCTGTGTGGGGTACTTGTCTATATACTGTATGCTGTGTGGGGGGGGCTTGTCTATATACCGTATGCTGTGTGGGGGGGACTTGTCTATATACTGTATGCTGTGTGTGGGGGACTTGTCTATATACTGTATGCTGTGTGTGGGGGACTTGTCTATATACAGTATGCTGTGTGGGGGGGACTTGTCTATATACTGTATGCTGTGTGTGGGGGACTTGTCTATATACTGTATGCTGTGTATGGGGGACTTGTCTATATACTGTATGCTGTGTATGGGGGACTTGTCTATATACTGTATGCTGTGTGGGGGGGACTTGTCTATATACCGTATGCTGTGTATGGGGGACTTGTCTATATACTGTATGCTGTGTATGGGGGACTTGTCTATATACTGTATGCTGTGTGTGTGGGGGGGGACTTGTCTATATACCGTATGCTGTGTGTGGGGGACTTGTCTATATACCGTATGCTGTGTGGGGGACTTGTCTATATACTGTATGCTGTGTGTGGGGGACTTGTCTATATACTGTATGCTGTGTGTGGGGGACTTGTCTATATACCGTATGCTGTGTGCGGGGGACTTGTCTATATACTGTATGCTGTGTGTGGGGGACTTGTCTATATACTGTATGCTGTGTGTGGGGGACTTGTCTATATACCGTATGCTGTGTGGGGGACTTGTCTATATACTGTATGCTGTGTGTGGGGGACTTGTCTATATACTGTATGCTGTGTATGGGGGACTTGTCTATATACTGTATGCTGTGTGGGGGGGACTTGTCTATATACCGTATGCTGTGTGTGGGGGACTTGTCTATATACTGTATGCTGTGTGGGGGGGACTTGTCTATATACTGTATGCTGTGTGGGGGGGACTTGTCTATATACTGTATGCTGTGTGGGGGGGACTTGTCTATATACTGTATGCTGTGTGGGGGGGACTTGTCTATATACCGTATGCTGTGTGTGGGGGACTTGTCTATATACTGTATGCTGTGTGGGGGGGACTTGTCTATATACTGTATGCTGTGTGGGGGGGACTTGTCTATATACTGTATGCTGTGTGGGGGGGACTTGTCTATATACTGTATGCTGTGTGGGGGGGACTTGTCTATATACTGTATGCTGTATGTGGGGGACTTGTCTATATACTGTATGCTGTGTGGGGGGGACTTGTCTATATACTGTATGCTGTGTGGGGGACTTGTCTATATACCGTATGCTGTGTGGGGGGGACTTGTCTATATACTGTATGCTGTGTGGGGGGGACTTGTCTATATACTGTATGCTGTGTGGGGGGGACTTGTCTATATACTGTATGCTGTGTGTGGGGACTTGTCTATATACTGTATGCTGTGTGTGGGGGGACTTGTCTATATACCGTATGCTGTGTGTGGGGGACTTGTCTATATACCGTATGCTGTGTGTGGGGGACTTGTCTATATACTGTATGCTGTGTGGGGGGGACTTGTCTATATACTGTATGCTGTGTGTGGGGGACTTGTCTATATACTGTATTCTCTGTGGGGGGACTTGTCTATATACTGTATGCTGTGTGGGGGGACTTGTCTATATACTGTATGCTGTGTGGGGGGGACTTGTCTATATACCGTATGCTGTGTGTGGGGGACTTGTCTATATACCGTATGCTGTGTGGGGGGCTTGTCTATATACCGTATGCTGTGTGTGGGGACTTGTCTATATACCGGATGCTGTGTGTGGGGGTGACTTGTCTATATACTGTATGCTGTGTGTGGGGGACTTGTCTATATACTGTATGCTGTGTGTGGGGACTTGTCTATATACTGTATGATGTGTGGGGGGGACTTGTCTATATACTGTATGCTGTGTGTGGGGGACTTGTCTATATACTGTATGCTGTGTGTGGGGACTTGTCTATATACTGTATGCTGTGTGTGGGGGACTTGTCTATATACTGTATGCTGTGTGTGGGGGACTTGTCTATATACTGTATGCTGTGTGGGGGACTTGTCTATATATCGTATGCTGTGTGTGGGGACTTGTCTATATACCGGATGCTGTGTGTGGGGGGACTTGTCTATATACCGTATGCTGTGTGTGGGGGTGACTTGTCTATATACTGTATGCTGTGTGTGGGGGACTTGTCTATATACCGTATGCTGTGTGTGGGGGACTTGTCTATATACCGTATGCTGTGTGTGGGGGTCTTGTCTATATACCGTATGCTGTGTGGGGGGGACTTGTCTATATACCGTATGCTGTGTGGGGGGGACTTGTCTATATACCGTATGCTGTGTGGTGGGGGAGGGGGTGCTGGACTTGGTTCTCTTTGCTATATGTGGGGGAGGAGACCTGGATAAATATGCTATACATGGAGGAGGGGATCTTGGCTATATACTTTGTGTGGGGGAGCGGGGACCTGGCTATATACTTTGTGTGGGGGAGCGGGGACCTGGCTATATACTTTGTGTGGGGGAGCGGGGACCTTGGCTATATACTTTGTGTGGGGGAGCGGGGACCTGGCTATATACTTTGTGTGGGGGAGCGGGGACCTTGGCTATATACTTTGTGTGGGGGAGCGGGGACCTTGTCTATATACTGTGTGTGGGGGAGCGGGGACCTGGCTATATACTTTGTGTGGGGGAGCGGGGACCTGGCTATATACTTTGTGTGGGGGAGCGGGGACCTGGCTATATACTTTGTGTGGGGGAGCGGGGACCTTGGCTATATACTTTGTGTGGGGTAGCGGGGACCTGGCTATATACTGTGTGTGGGGGAGCGGGGACCTGGCTATATACTGTGTGTGGGGGAGCGGGGACCTGGCTATATACTTTGTGTGGGGGTGCGGGGACCTGGCTATATACTTTGTGTGGGGGAGCGGGGACCTTGGCTATATACTTTGTGTGGGGGAGCGGGGACCTGGCTATATACTTTGTGTGGGGGAGCAGGGACCTGGCTATATTCTGTGTGTGGGGGAGCGGGGACCTGGCTATATTCTGTGTGTGGGGGAGCGGGGACCTGGCTATATACTGTGTGTGGGGGAGCGGGGACCTGGCTATATACTGTGTGTGGGGGAGCGGGGACCTGGCTATATACTGTGTGTGGGGGAGCGGGGACCTGGCTATATACTGTGTGTGGGGGAGCGGGGACCTGGCTATATGTGGTAGGTGTGGTGCAGTTGATGTTACGGGGGCAGCTTTATTGTGAATGTATATGTAGTGGGTACAATGTGGAGGACTCTTTATAGATCACAGACATCATATGTGCTGATCAGGAGCCTTTCTGTGAATGCTATGTGTCAGGTCAGAGCTGCACTATTGCTAGATGATCTTGTGGGTGAACGTCTCATTCAGACGTCTGTTTTTTTACATCCATGTTATTGACAGACATAATACGCACCTTTATCATCTATGGGGCAGTTCACATATCCATATATATATATATATTTTTATTTGCATATAGTAACAAACATTGATACAATTCGGATCGATCCCTTTGATGAAAATCAGTTTTGTTTTTTTTTGCTTTTTTTTTAATGTACCAGAAAACTACAGATGTCTGAATGAGGCCTGAAGATCTGTTCAAATGTGGCAGATTGTTCCTGGAGGATTTCCTTAGAAAATCAGAGCAAATTAGCAAAAATCCGCAAGAAAATCCACAACAGCAAATTTGCACTCCATGATTTTGGTGCAGATCTTTCTGGTAATTCACTGTGGAAAACAGCAGCGTGTAAAATAAAAAGAAATAAACTTGCTGGGAGTTGTAGTCCCTCACACATACTGCAGTGCTATTATGACCCAGTGATGGTGAACTGTGTATCTAATCCTATCCTGTGTGATACTGTCTGGTGAGCAGTGTATCTAATCCTCTCCTGTGCGATACTGTCTGCTGAGCCGTGTATCTAATCCTCTCCTGGTGAAACTGTGTGCTGAGCTGTGTATCTAATGCCATCCTGTGTGATACTGTCTGCTGAGCTGTGTATCTAATCCTCTCCTGTGTGATACTGTCTGCTGAGCTGTGTATCTAATCCTCTAATGTGTGATACTGTCTGCTGAGCTGTGTATCTAATCGTCTCCTGTGTGATACTGTCTGATGAACTGTGTATCTAATCCTATCCTGTGTGATACTGTCTACTGAGCCGTGTATCTAATCCCGCCCTGTGCGATACTGTCTGCTGAGCCGTGTATCTAATCCACTCCTGTGTGATACTGTCTGCTGAGCTGTGTATCTAATCCTATGCTGTGTGATACTGTCAGCTGAGCTGTGTATCTAATCCTCTCCTGTGTGATACTGTCTGCTGAGCCGTGTATCTAATCCTCTGTGTAATACTGTGTGTTGAGCCGTGTATCTAATCCTCTCCTGTGTGATACTGTCTGCTGAGCAGTGTATCTAATCTTATCCTGTGTGATACTGTCTGCTGAGCTGTGTATCTAATCCCCTCCTGTGTGATACTGTCTGCTGAGCTGTGTATCTAATCCTATGATGTGTATCTAATCCTCTCCTGTGTGATACTGTCTACTGAGCCGTGTATCTAATCCCCTCCTGTGATACTGTCAGCTGAGCTGTGTATCTAATCCTCTCCTGTGTGATACTGTCTGCTGAGCCGTGTATCTAATCCTCTGTGTAATACTGTGTGTTGAGCCGTGTATCTAATCCTCTCCTGTGTGATACTGTCTGCTGAGCTGTGTATCTAATCCCCTCCTGTGTGATACTGTCTGCTGAGCTGTGTATCTAATCTTATCCTGTGTGATACTGTCTGCTGAGCTGTGTATCTAATCCCCTCCTGTGTGATACTGTCTGCTGAGCTGTGTATCTAATCCTATGATGTGTATCTAATCCTCTCCTGTGTGATACTGTCTACTGAGCCGTGTATCTAATCCTCTCCTGTGTGATACTGTCTGCTGAGCTGTGTATCTAATCCTCTCCTGTGTGATACTGTCTGCTGAGCAGTGTATCTAATCCTATCCTGTGTGATACTGTCTGCTGAGCTGTGTATCTAATCCTCTCCTGTGTGATACTGTCTGCTGAGCAGTGTATCTAATCCTATCCGGTGTGATACTGTCTGCTGAGCAGTGTATCTAATCCTATCCGGTGTGATACTGTCTGCTGAGCTGTGTATCTAATCCTATCCGGTGTGATACTGTCTGCTGAGCTGTGTATCTAATCCTCTCCTGTGTGATAATGTCTGCTGAGCTGTGTATCTAATCCTCTCCTGTGTGATACTGTCTGCTGAGCAGTGTATCTAATCCTATCCGGTGTGATACTGTCTGCTGAGCTGTGTATCTAATCCTATCCGGTGTGATACTGTCTGCTGAGCTGTGTATCTAATCCTCTCCTGTGTGATACTGTCTGCTGAGCTGTGTATCTAATCCTCTCCTGTGTGATAATGTCTGCTGAGCTGTGTATCTAATCCTCTCCTGTGTGATACTGTTTGCTGAGCTGTGTATCTAATCCTATCCGGTGTGATACTGTCTGCTGAGCTGTGTATCTAATCCTATCCGGTGTGATACTGTCTGCTGAGCTGTGTATCTAATCCTCTCCTGTGTGATAATGTCTGCTGAGCTGTGTATCTAATCCTCTCCTGTGTGATACTGTTTGCTGAGCTGTGTATCTAATCCTATCCGGTGTGATACTGTCTGCTGAGCAGTGTATCTAATCCTCTCCTGTGTGATACTGTCTGCTGAGCTGTGTATCTAATCCCCTCCTGTGTGATACTGTCTGCTGAGCTGTGTATCTAATCCTATCCGGTGTGATACTGTCTGCTGAGCTGTGTATCTAATCCTATCCGGTGTGATACTGTCTGCTGAGCTGTGTATCTAATCCTATCCGGTGTGATACTGTCTGCTGAGCAGTGTATCTAATCCTCTCTCATGTTATGTCTTCATCTTTTAATATTTCTAACGGCACCAGGCAGGGATGCCCGCTTTCCCCTCTCCTTTTTATTCTTACACTAGAACCTTTACTACAAAAGCTCAGAGAGGAGGGGAGGATCGTTGGCATCAAATCAGCTGGTACTGAACATAAAATCGCAGCATACGCAGACGATCTACTGATCATGACCTCTAACCCGAGAATATCTGTCCCAGTTATCCTGACATTACTCAAGGAATACGGTGCACTATCAAATTTTAAGGTGAATCTTAGCAAATCTCAAGTCTTAAATATAAATATCCCAGAACCACAAAAAACACAAATGGCAATCGGGTCCCCCTTTACCCGGTCCCCCCCATCAATACGTTTCTTGGGAGTTGAGATTTCTCCAAACCTACAAGAACTTTATAAGTTAAACTTCCCACCGCTATTGCAGAAAATCCAGAAACTTACCCCCAACTGGAATATCTCATACATCTCCTGGTTGGGTAGGAAAAATCTCCTTAAATGTATGATATGGCCAAAAATAACTTATCTAGTGCAAGCCCTTCCAATCCACCTACCTAATTCTTTTTTCATTGACATACGAAAACTCCTCAGCCGTTTTCTGTGGCACAACCAAAAACCCAGACTTCCCTTACAAATATTATCCCTCCCACACTCTGAAGGAGGTATAGATCTGCCAGATCTAAAGATACTTCAACAAGCCACTCATCTCCAAAGAGTCGTGGATGGATCAGGCTCCCACCACAGAAGCAATGGATTAAAGTAGAAGAAACAATCCTTAAATTCCCCCTTAGACAGCTCATCCTCACGCCCTCAAGTAGTACTAGGTATACATCAATTAAAAACCCTTTCACCGCCACTACTTTTAAAATCTGGTCCAATCCCCATATAAGACAAATATGCTCCCCGTTTCCCTCCCCTCTCCTACAAGTTACAGACCTAGTTCTCTCCTTTCTCCAGCCCATAATGCCACAATACACAACTCAATTCACAACTTGATAACACCACTCCAAAAAATTACAGATAATGGGGTCATGCCCTGCTTGGCAGAACTCAATCAAATGCTAGATACTATCTCTTTTCACCCCTTTATGTACCAGAAATTTATGTCTAACTTAAAACTAGTCTTTAAAACTCCAAATTATATTAGGGAAATGACTGATTTTGAAAAACTTATAGCTGCAAAAAACCCCTAAAAAAGAACGTTATCAGCTCTACAAAAACAATTATGCCTAGCCAGAACCCCTAAGAAACTGCCATATGTAATGAAGTGGGAACAGGATCTGAATAGGCCTTTCACCCCATCTGAAATTAAAAGATTACTACTAGCACCTAAAGTCTCCTCTAGATGTGTTAGAGTACAAGAGAATGGCTATAAAGTTCTCTCCAGGTGGTATATGACTCCATCAAAACTTCAGAAATGTTACAAAGGACTTGATCCTAACTGCTGGAGATGCTCTTCTGATGTGGGCACTATGCTCCACATGTGGTGGAACTGTACATTGATTAAGCCCTTCTGGACAAAAATAATTCAAACTATTAATACAATTTTAAACTTGCAACTCTTGACCTCGCCGGAGATCTGCCTTCTGTTTCTGTTCCTAGATAACTTCCCTAAAATAAAATTAACCCTTCTTAGACAGCTCCTGGCCTCGGCTAAGTTACTTGTGACATCCTTATGGAAATCTGCGAAGACCCCAAATATCTCACTCTGGGAAATGAAGGTTGAACAAGTATACAGGCTAGAAGAATTGGCTAGTTGGGATGAAAAAAGGCATAAACAATTCTCGTTGATATGGCGTCCCTGGCACAAATATATTACAGACCGCACAATACTAACCTAAAATACTCAGATCGCTAGCCCATTCTAATCCCAACTCCCTCCCCCCCCTCCCATCATCTATATCTTTGTAGTCCCCCCCCCCTCCATCTCATCTCCCTCATCTCCCCGTTCATCCCACTTCCCTTTCAACCTTCCCCCCTTCTCCAGGTTTTTTTTTTTTCTTTTTCTCTTCTGAAGTTTTTATTTCCAGGATATCACAATAAACCTTCTTGAATATGATAACATGTTATTTGACCACAATTTTGTACTACGACATGTTCAAAAGAATTGAACCTCTCTTATATTTTTTCTCTCTTCCGAAACGTGTCAATGTTTGGCTGAAATTTACGCAGTCTGGTCAATTTCTGCTCTTATAATCTATGTGATATCGTTATCTTTGATTTGTTTCATTAACAATGTGACTTTTCTTTGTTCAATTGTTAACCTTCTTTAAAAAAAACCTTAATAAAAAGATGTTTAAAAGAAAAGAATAAGCAGGACAAATAAAGGGTTTATCCAACATGTAAAACTAATTTGGAAGCTACAGTTAGGCTTTTAATAGGACTCTTTCAGCATGACTGTGCAAACCAAGCACAGGAGCTGACTGCCAATCATTTAACTACTGTTTTTCCACTATATGATTAGATATTAAGTGCAAATTGCTTGTTTCTTGGTAATGGCCGCATGCTTTTGCAAAAACTGTGCAGCCATTAACAATAAGTGAACCATTTGTAATTAATTTCTACCAGTACAGCTGAAAAAAGCTGTGATCTTTATGAAATGGGTTGTTAGCTGATGTACCTTGGTCGCACACATGCTATACTCATCAGGTGCTACATGAAACTCAAGCCTAAAGATGGCCGCGACACTCATGGGCCGCTGCATTGTGCTTGCCCCCCAGGCTAAAATTTGCCAGCCAATAATATGTGACTGGTATATCAAATACTGTGATACAGACATCAGATGTTTTACAGTAGATACACTGTCATATATATGACTACCAACATAAGGAGCATGAGTAATCCAAGACTTTATCACTACAGGCAACACCAAAACTATAGATACCACCAAAATGAAACAATAGGCGCTTATTGCCGCTAAAATAAATCTCTATTAAATATTGCAAAAATTAAAAGACAATCGTACAGAGTAGAGCAATGGAGGATCACAAACACATGAGTATCACATTTATAGAGACATAGTAGTCACATATATATATATATATATATATATATATATATATATACAGTACAGACCAAAAGTTTGGACACACCTTCTCATTTAAAGATTTTTCTGTATTCTCATGACTATGAAAATTGTACATTCACACTGAAGGCATCAAAACTATGAATTAACACATGTGGAATTATATACTTAACAAAAAAGTGTGAAACAACTGAAAATATGTCTTATATTCTAGGTTCTTCAAAGTAGCCACCTTTTGCTTTGATGACTGCTTTGCACACTCTTGCCATTCTCTTGATGAGCTTCAAGAGGTAGTCACCGGAAATGGTTTTCACTTCACAGGTGTTTCCTGTCAGGTTTAATAAGTGGGATTTCTTGCCTTATAAATGGGGTTGGGACCATCAGTTGTGTTGTGCAGAAATCAGCTGGATACACAGCTGATAGTCCTACTGAATAGACTGTTAGCTGCTTTTTTCTTACCATAATACAAATTCTAAGTAAAGAAAAACGAGTGGCCATCATTACTTTAAGAAATGAAGGTCTGTCAGTCCGAAAAATTGGGAAAACTTTGAATGTATCCCCAAGTGCAGTTGCAAAACCCATCAAGAAAACAAAGAAACTGGCTCACATGAGGACCGCCCCAGGAAAGGAAGACCAAGAGTCACCTCTGCTTCTGAGGATAAGTTTATCCGAGTCACCAGCCTCAGAAATCGCAGGTTAACAGCAGCTCAGATTAGAGACCAGGTCAATGCCACACAGAGTTCTAGCAGCAGACACATCTCTACAACAACTGTTAAGAGGAGACTTTGTGCAGCAGGCCTTCATGGTAAAATAGCTGCTAGGAAACCACTGCTAAGGACAGGCAACAAGCAGAAGAGACTTGTTTGGGATAAGGAACACAAGGAATGGACATTAGACCAGTGGAAATCTGTGCTTTGGTCTGATAAGTCCAAATTTGAGATCTTTGGTTCCAACCACTGTGTTTTTGTGCGACGCAGAAAAGGTGAACGGATGGACTCTACATGCCTGGTTCCCACCGTGAAGCATGGAGGAGGAGGTGTGATGGTGTGGGGGTGCTTTGCTGGTGACACTGTTGGGGATTTATTCTAAATTTAAGGCATACTGAACCAGCATGGCTACCACAGCATCTTGCAGCGGCATGCTATTCCATCCGGTTTGCGTTTAGCTGGACCATCATTTATTTTTCAACAGGACAATGACCCCAAACACACCTCCAGGCTGTGTAAGGGCTATTTGACCAAGAAGGAGAGTGATGGGGTGCTACGCCAGATGACCTGGCCTCCACAGTCACCAGACCTGAACCCAATCGAGATGGTTTGGAGTGAGCTGGACCGCAGAGTGAAGGCAAAAGGGCCAACAAGTGCTAAGCATCTCTGGGAACTCCTTCAAGATTGTTGGAAGACCATTTCCGGTGACTCCCTCTTGAAGCTCATCAAGAGAATGCCAAGAGTGTGCAAAGCAGTCATCAAAGCAAAAGGTGGCTACTTTGAAGAACCTAGAATATAAGATATATTTTCAGTTGTTTCACACTTTTTTGTT
The DNA here is from genome assembly GCF_046119375.1 of Phyllobates terribilis. NCBI lineage: Eukaryota > Metazoa > Chordata > Amphibia > Anura > Dendrobatidae > Phyllobates > Phyllobates terribilis. The sequence goes on from NW_027362823.1 coordinate 6,067,745, forward strand.
AAGTATATAATTCCACATGTGTTAATTCATACTTTTGATGCCTTCAGTGTGAATGTACAATATTCAGAGTCATGAAAATACAGAAAAATCTTTAAATAAACTTTTGGTCTGTACTGTATATATAATATAACACTACAAGCCTCCCTCTGTCTGAAGCCTTTAAAGACTTGGCAAGTGCTACATGCCTGCGCAGTCTGGCTCTAGACAGAAGAACCCATTACGTTACAGGTAAGAGGAGTGTGTATGGCGCCGGAGATTGCGGTATGCGTAGACAATGAACACATACCGCGATCTCCGGCGCCATACTTACCTGACCGGGAGGAGCGTTGCAGCGGCGCTTCTCTTCTCGCCGGAGACCAGGGCAGGAGTGAAGGCGTTGGAATCGGCACATATGCATAGCTCTATCCGGCGCCATTTTACTGAAGACATATTTGCAGTGTGTCTTCAGCAAAATGGCGTTGAACAGCACGGTATGGGCACACGCGTACTCTGGCGCCGCACTGCTCCCCGGCAGAACAGGATACAGAAGCGCTGGAGCACATGGAAGAAAGGTGAGTATGTGTTTATTTTTTTGTATCTGTGCACCGTGAAAGGGATGAGGGGTGCCATACATACCAGCAATGGGGTGTGAAGGGTACCATACATACCAGGAAAGGGGTGTGAGGGGTACAATGCATACCAGGATTTGGGGGCTGACTGAACCATGAAAACCAGGATTGGGGGGTGAGGGGTGCCATACATACCAGGATTGGGGGGTGAGGGGTGCCATATATACCAGGATTGGGGGGTGAGGGGTGCCATACATACCAGGATTTGGGGGGTGACTGAACCATGAAAACCAGGATTGGGGGTGAGGGGTGCCATACATACCAGGATTGGGGGGTGAGTGGTGCCATACATACCAGGAATGGGGGGTGAGGGGTACCATACATACCAGGAAAGGGGTGTGAGGGGACCATGCATACCAGGATTGGGGGATGAGGGGTACAATGCATACCAGGATTTGGGGGGTGACTGAACCATGAAAACCAGGATTGGGGGGTGAGGGATGCCATACATACCAGGATTGGGGGGTGAGGGGTGCCATACATACCAGGATTTGGGGGGTGACTGAACCATGAAAACCAGGATTGGGGGTGAGGGGTGCCATACATACCAGGATTGGGGGGTGAGTGGTGCCATACATACCAGGATTGGGGAGTGAGGGGTACCATGCATACAAGGATAGGAAAGTGGGGTTCTATGCATACCAGAATAGGGATGAGGGGTACCATGCATACCTGGATTGGGGGATGAGGGGACCATGCATACCTGGATTGGGGGATGAGGGGACCATGCATACCAGGATTGGGGGATGAGGGAACCATGCATACCAGGATTGGGGGATGAGGGAACCATGCATACCAGGATTGGGGGATGAGGAGGCCATATGTACCAGGATTGGGGATGAGAGAGTCATGCATACCAGGATTGGGGATGAGAGAGCCATGCATACCAGGATGGGGGATGAGGAGGCCATACATACCAGGGTAACGCTGAGGGGGCCATGTGCAGCATGATGGGGATTAGAGGTGCCATACATACCAGGACAGGGATGAGGGGTGCCATGCATACCACTATACCAGGACAGGGATGAGGGGTGCCATGCATACCACTATACCAGGATAAGGATGAGGGGTGTCATGCATACCGGGACAGGGATGAGGGGTGCCATGCATACCGGGACAGGGATGAGGGGTGCCATGCATACCGGGACAGGGATGAGGGGTGCCATGCATACCGGGACAGGGATGAGGGGTGCCATGCATACCAGGATGGGGATGGGGACCACGTATAAAAGGAAGGGGGGGGGCATATATACCAGGATGGGGGATATTGTCAGAATTGGGGGACATTACCCCTATACCAGTGTCAGCAGAAGACCCCCTCCCCCTTAAAAGTGCATCAGGAACACATTTTTGGCTTAAATTTTTTTATTTTTATTTTCCTCCTCTAAAACCTAGGTGCGTCTTATGATCCGGTGCATCTTATAGTCCGAAAAATACGGTACTTCTTACATTACATGAGTGATATCTATTGTAAATTCTATAATAGCTCAGAAACCGGCGAATCCTCACAGTGCATGGGGCGTGTCATGGGGGGATTCAAAAGTTTTCATTTTAGACTGTACATTATAGTCCTCCATACAGTAGTATGAGCACCACATAGTCCTCCATACAGTATTGTGGACACCACATAGTCCTCCATACAGTATTATGGGCACTACATAGCACTCCATACAGTATTATGGGCACCACATAGTCCTCTATACAGAATGGGCTCCATACTGAATAATGGACCCCATATAATGTTCCATACAGAATAATAGGCCCCATATAATGCTCTATACAGAATAATGAACCCCATATAATGCTCATTACACCATAATTGACCCCATATATTACTCCATGAAGAATAATGGGCGTCATGTAATATGCCATACAGAATAATGGGCCCCATATAATGCTCCATAGAGAATGGGCCCCATATAATGCTCCATAGAGAATGGGCCCCATATAATGCACCATAGAGAATGGCCCCATATAATGCACCATAGAGAATGGGCCCCATATAATGCTCCATAGAGAATGGGCCCCATATAATGCTCCATAGAGAATGGGCCCCATATAATGCTCCATAGAGAATGGGCTCCACACATAAAAAATAAATAATAAAATACTCACCTCTCCTCATACCCTGCTGGCTACAAGTCCTGTCTCTTCAACACTGAGACGTGACAGAGTCAGAAGACGCAGAGGAGACTGGACCTGCGGCCAGCAGGGTATGACGAGAGGTGAGTATTTCAAACACCGTAAAGCACGGGGGGGGGGGGTTACACCGGGCCCCCCCAACTCACAGGCCCAATAGCGTTCCAGTGTCCCCAACTGTGAGTGGGGCCCCCCTCTTGCCCAGGGCCCTGGCACTTGCCTTGGTGCAATGGGTGGTTATGCCGGCTCTGGCCCTGTAGCTGGTGCAGGATCAGTCTGGGGCAGGGGTCTGTATAGTAAGGTCTGAAGTGTCTCGATCTCAGGTCCGATGTGATTTGAACATCCATACAGATCGAGAGCCGATGATCTCACACTGACAGCACGACCCCAACCTGCTTGAAGGGTCCATCTGCTACAATAAATCTGTCTGATCCTCAGCAGAGCGACCATAGATAACATTCAGGATCTGGCCCTGGACTTGTCAGGAGGTGAGCAGCATCCTGCCACTTCCACACTCTACAAAAAGTATAAATCTCCTGTCCTGACCACTATCCGGAGCTCAGGCTAAGGCCACGGCCCCACTATCAGTATTTGGTCAGTATATTTTCTCAGGAGTGGGAGCCAAAACCAGGTCAGTAACAATCAGAGAAAAGGTATAATAGAAACAAGTCACCAATTCTGCATTTATCACCAACTCCTGGTTTTGTCTCCCACTCCTGTGAAAAAATACTGACCGAATACTGACCAAATACTGATAGTGGGGTCGTGGCCTTACAAGAATCAAAGATGTCTGCCCTCTCGTACTGCTCAGCGGCTGAAGCTTCTCTCCGGCAGGCATAAGAACGTGGCCTGTGCCGGCTGTTCTGGGCTGCAGATGCCCAGCTGGCACATGTACACAATGAAAGAGACAGGGCCGCCCTGCAGTCTGTAAAGAAGCAGCTGCTTGGCCACCGGCTTGGAGGGCATGTGCCCCTCTGGCCCACCTCGCCCCTGGTCAATATGATACCATCTTTTTCATTAGTTGGTGAGGTTAGAAGAAATTTCACTCCAAGACAGTGGATTTTGTACTTTATTCCAGTATATTTATACATAGAAAACATGGCAATGAAAAACAAGTAGATGCACGTGCATAAAAATGTCCCAACATTAATTAAAAAAAAACCTTTAAGATACAGATAATACTTGTATACAAAAATATTAACACATTCTCAAATTGTATATAAAGTGCACAAAAGTCAATAGCCCTGACATATAGTGTACACAGGGTCCCCCCACATGGTATACACAAAATACAATGTCATCCAGGAAATAACCAAAAATAACAAATACATTTAATCTATTCTGAAATCCCATGTCTATACAAGATAATAATATGTAAAATTCTACAGTGTCAAAGAAATGAGCTAGAGACTACTACATGGCGATGATGCCTCCAAACAAGATAATGCCCAGCGAATGCTGCAAATGATACAAATATTACCAGTCACCCAATTAGAAACATGAGGTCCGGGCAAGTGATTTTCTACAGTTCATTGACCTCTATGATGACATCTAATATTTTCAATCATTTATAGAGCGGGGTACATTGGGCCTCATTAATAAATCTGCTCACTAGAAAACTAGTTGCCCATACTAACCAATTAGAGCTCAGCTAAGGTTGTTTTAACTGACCTGGAAAAGTAAAAGCTGTTCTGTGATTGGCTGGGATAAGTAAAAAGGCTGTTTTAATAAATGATTCCCAATGTACCAAGCCCCGCCATAAATGTTATTGATTACAGTAGGGGCCACAATATCCCATGTGTATAGTCATCACATTCATCTTATTGTCTGCGGTTACCTTGGGACATGCTATATTGAAATGTAAGATGATATCAGTGGGGTCCATGAGGCAGAGCAGTGTGTGGTACGTGTGACATTTCCTAATATCGAGCAATCAATACTGTACCTTGGTCTGGAATGCAAAGTCTGCGTGGACAAGGAAGGGGCTCCCAGATGCCAGCTGTAAAACCCGTCGCTCCACCATCACACGCTCATCACCGTCAGCAAGCAGGGCTCTTTTGCTGATGATCTTAACAGCAAAATGTTTGCGGGTAGATGAATCTTCCGCCAGCAGGACCGTTCCATAGCATCCCCGGCCAAGCACTTGATGGAATAATAATCTCCTCTTGATGGTATCAGAGACTGTGCTTTTGGAGCCGGTTGGCCGAACACCGCTGCTTCCTTCAGCTTCTTCAGCCTTCTGCTTTAGATCCATGGGTTTCTGTCCTAATGTAATCCTTCTTCTTTTCTTCTCCTTTTTGTCCCCTGATGAGATGAAGATGGCTCCTCTCTTCTTGGCTCCCATCTTCTGACTTTCTACCTTCTCCTTTTCTTCCACTTCTTCTTTCTTCTGGACTGGTTGTTTTGTCCTGTTGACTGAAGACTTCCTCTCATCATCAGATGTGTCATGGGAAGGTCTTAGTCTCTTCGCTCCTTCCCTCCTCACCACGTTCTCCTTTACTTCTTTCTTCTGGACTGGTGGTTTTGTCCTGTTGACTGAAGACTTCCTCTCATCATCAGATGTGTCATGGGAAGGTCTTCGTGTCTTCACTCTTTCTCTGCTCACCACAATCTCCTCCTCTTTTATATCCATATTATTGCTTTGCTTAGAGTTAGCCGACATCTCCTCCACTGTTGTTGGTCAATTCCAACTGTCACTTCCAACTGTCACTCAGTGCATTTCATATGGAATCATCATGCATGCACCACCACTGGTCATGTGATCAGCATCTGACCAATGATATTTAAGAGATAAATGAACATTAGCTGAGATTAAATATTCAGGTAATATTCAGATATTCTGTGGAACACAAGGTGCCACATTTACTAATAGTAATAGAACTGCACTAAGTCGCCAATTTAATTTACATTGTTACTACAGAGCATCAGATGAATGTAATATAATAAATAATAGCAAGATGTATGATTTCCATCCACTCTACGTATCATAGAAATACAGATGTACTATCTTTTTATATAGAGATGTAGCAGAAGCCATCCTGATTGTTTGCAGCATGCTATGGTGATAGAGAAGCATGCATGACTGTGCCATGCAAATGGTGAGGAGCACCAAAATGGGACATATGATTCACGTAGCCAGGGGCGTAATGTCCGCGGTCGCAGTGGCAGTCACTGCGACCGGGCCCAGGGGGGGTTGGGGCTTGTAAACGGCAGCAGAAATTTCAACAGGATGTGTGTATCGCAGTGCACAGTCGCTTCGGGTCCGTGCGTGACAAATCAGGGGCGGACTGGGTCGGGGGCAGAGCCGGACTGGGGTGTCTGGGGCCCACTGGGGCCCACCCACCCTTCAGCTATTTGCAAATACCTGTTAGCCGTTATACCCATTATACTGGCGGCTCCTGCCCATCACTGTGCGCTCACCAGAACTGCGATGTACAATTACTGTAGTTTGCATTAAAGGGTTTTTATTGGTGAAAACAAGTTCTCAGCGATGCACAGGTTGGGAAGGTGATCACTTATTTATTGGTGGAATCCGCACTGTCAGAAGATTGTGGCACTTTGACTATTTGGTGAGATTTTTACCTCTGTATTTATAAGACAAAACCAGGAGTGGAGCAATCCGAGGTCATGTTTTATGCATTTCTCACCCACTCCTGGTTTTGTCTTATAAATACAGAGGTGAAAATCTCACCAAATGCCAACTTGCTTTCTCTGGTGAACCTCCGTAACTGCATCTCTGCTGCTGTGTAATAGTCACAGGGCAGGGAGGGGTTAAACATCTAAGAATTTAATATCTATTGGAAATAAAGAGGTTTCCCCTTATTGATATCAGATAAAACAAATGACCAACCACAATCCACTCTACCAAGACCAATATTACCAGATAGAAGGCAGAAATACCACCACACCGTGACCAGATCACATATTACCACCACATAGTGCCCAAATAATGCCACATACAAGGCACAAATACCGCCACACCATGACCAAAGCACATAATATCACCACATAGTGATCAAATGCTACCAGATACAAGGTATAAATACTGACACACCATGAGACCACATATTACCACCACATAGTGACTGAATAATACCACATAGAAGGGACAAATATCGTCATGTCATGACCAAAGCACATAATGCCACCACATATTGACAAATAATGCTAAAATAATAAAAATGTAAAAAAGCTCAGTATATTGGGTCAGTGTACAGGTTATACAGTGATCACCAGTGACATTATGCACAGGAGCTCTGTATATAGTGTACAGGTTATACAGTCATCACCAGTGACATTATACACAGAAGCTCTGTATATAGTGTCAGTGTACAGGTAATGCAATGATCACCATTGATATTATACACAGGAGCTCTGTATATAGTGTACAGGTAATACAGTGATCACCAGTGACATTATACACAGGAGCTCTGTATATAGTGTCAGTGTACAGGTAATACAGTGATCACCAGTGACATTATGCACAGGAGCTCTGTATATAGTGTCAGTGTGTGTGTGTATAGGTAATACACATACTCACCAGTGATGTCTCTAGGTGAAGTTCTTTATCTGCAGACCGATATATCACATCTTCTATGCAGGACTTATCTCTGCAGAAAATAACATAGTTAGCTATAACTGATCACTTCCAGAGCACAAGCCACACTTTTCCCAAGATTTCTACACTGCATGAAATGACAAAATGCAACATAGTGCCGCACTACACAGTAAAAATAAAACACAAAATACATTTAGGGACTCCATCTTTAATAAAAAAAAAACATCATGAGAGATCAGAGATTATGGGGCCCAGTCAGGGATCGTACATAGAAATCATGTGGCTCAGTCAGGGGCGTATACAGAAATCATGGGGCCAATCAGGCTAGGGGTGTACATAGAGATCATGGGGCCCAGTCAGGGATCGTACATAGAAATCATGTGGCCCAGTCAGGGGAGTATACAGAAATCATGGGGCCAATCAGGTTAGGGGTGTACATAGAGATCATGGGGCCCAGTCAGCGGCGTACATAGAGATCATGGGGCCAATCAGGTTAGGGGTGTACATAGAGATCATGGGGCCCCCTCAGCGGCGTACATAGAGATCATGGGGCCCAGTCAGCGGAGTACATAGAGATCATGGGGCCCAGTCAGCGGCGTACATAGAGATTATGGGGCCCAGTCAGGGATCGTACATAGAGATCATGGGGCCCAGTCAGCGGCATACATAGAGATCATGGGGCCAATCAGGTTAGGGGTGTACATAGAGATCATGGGGCCCCCTCAGCGGCGTACATAGAGATCATGGGGCCCAGTCAGCGGAGTACATAGAGATCATGGGGCCCAGTCAGCGGCGTACATAGAGATCATGGGGCCCAGTCAGCGGTGTACATAGAGATCATGGGGCCCAGTCAGCGGCATACATAGAGATCATGGGGCCGAGTCAGAGGCGTACATAGAGATCATGGGGCCAATCAGGTTAGGGGTGTACATAGAGATCATGGGGCCCCCTCAGCGGCGTACATAGAGATCATGGGGCCCAGTCAGCGGAGTACATAGAGATCATGGGGCCCAGTCAGCGGCGTACATAGAGATCATGGGGCCCAGTCAGCGGTGTACATAGAGATCATGGGGCCCAGTCAGCGGCGTACATAGAGATCATGGGGCCCAGTCAGCGGCGTACATAGAGATCATGGGGCCCAGTCAGGGATCGTACATAGAGATCATGGGGCCCTATGAGGTGAGGCTCTCACCTCCTCAGGGAGCTCTCACAGGGCATCACAGGCCTTAGTATGAAGCAATACTAGAAGACTTGTGGAATTGCTTCATACTAAGGCCTGTGATGCCCTGTGGGAGCTCCTGAGGGCACCATACTGGGGAGGTGAGATCCTCACTTGGCAGTAGTAGGAGCAGCATCTCCATAGTGTGGCATTCACATCACCCTACATGCTGCACTGTACAGGACTCCCAGCCGGCAGCAGGACAGATGAGGAGGTAACTGGGACCAGCGCCGGACTGGAGTACCTGGGGTCCACCAGGAAAAAATCAATCTTGGGGCCCACCAGCACCATGCAGTTACCGTACATAGGAATAACATAAGTCCACAAACTCTTTCAAAATTAATCAACTTTATTAACCAATAAATCTCTGCTGCTGTGTAGTAGTCACAACACAGGGAGAGGTTAAACATCCAAGTATTTAATATGTATTGCAAATAAAGAATGTTCCCATTCTTAATATCCGAAAAAACAAATGACTGACAACTATCCACTTTACCTAGACTAATAATACCATATAGAAGAAAGAAATACCGCCACACCATGACCAGAACACATACCACCACATAGTGATCAAATACTACCAAGTACAAGGTATATATACTGCCACACCATGAGAAGACCACATATTAGCACAACATAGTGACTGTCTGAATAATACCACATACAAGGGACAAATACCGCCACGCCATGACCATGGCTCATAATGGCACCAGATAGTGACTGATAATGAAAATGTAAAAAAGCTCTGTATATGGAGTCAGTGTACAGATAATGTAGAGATTATCAGTGACATTATACACAGGAGCTCTGTGTATAGTGTCAGTGTAGAGGTAATACAGTGATCATCAGTGACATTATATACAGGAGCTCTGTATATAGTGTCAGTGTACAGGTAATACAGTGATCACCAGTGACATTATACATAGGAGCTCTGTATATAGTGTCAGTGTACAGGAAATACAGGGATCACCAGTGACATTATACACAGGAGCTCTGTATATAGTGTCAGTGTACAGGTAATATAGTGATCACCAGTGACATTATGCATAGGAGCTCTGTATATAGTGTCAGTGTACAGGTAATATCAGGGGCGGACACAGACTGTAGTGGGCCCCTGTGCAAGAAATTTTTTGGGGCCCCCCCTGCCCTTCATAAGGCAACAAAGTTATGTAAACATAACCCCCCCATGTGCAGCTCTCATCCCATGTGCAGCTCACCCCCCCGTGCATCTCTCACCCCCCCCCGTGCATCTCTCACCCCCCCGTGCATCTCTCACCCCCCCCCCGTGCATCTCTCACCCCCCCATGTGCATCTCTCACCCCCCCCATGTGCATCTCTCATCCCCCCCATGTGCATCTCTCATCCCCCTCCCATGTGCATCTCTCATCCCCCTCCCATGTGCATCTCTCATCCCCCTCCCATGTGCATCTCTCATCCCCCTCCCATGTGCATCTCTCATCCCCCTCCCATGTGCATCTCTCATCCCCCTCCCATGTGCATCTCTCATCCCCCCCCATGTGCATCTCTCATCCCCCCCCATGTGCATCTCTCATCCCCCCCATGTGCATCTCTCATCCCCCCCATGTGCATCTCTCATCCCCCCTATGTGCATCTCTCATCCCCCCCATGTGCATCTCTCATCCCCCCATGTGCATCTCTCATCCCCCCCATGTGCATCTCTCATCCCCCCCATGTGCATCTCTCATCCCCCCCATGTGCATCTCTCATCCCCCCCATGTGCATCTCTCATCCCCCCCATGTGCATCTCTCATCCCCCCATGTGCATCTCTCATCCATCCCATGTGCATCTCTCATCCCCCCCATGTGCATCTCTCATCCCCCCCATGTGCATCTCTCACCCCCCCATGTGCATCTCTCACCCCCCCATGTGCATCTCTCACCCCCCCATGTGCATCTCTCACCCCCCCCATGTGCATCTCTCATCCCCCCCATGTGCATCTCTCACCCCCCCCATGTGCATCTCTCATCCCCCCCCCATGTGCATCTCTCACCCCCCCCCCCATGTGCATCTCTCACCCCCCCCCCCCATGTGCATCTCTGATTCCCCCCACTCCTGGTTAATTAATTGTATTTAAAAAAATAAAACTTGTTATACTTACCCCCATGCGATCCCTGCAGAATCCTGGCGCTCGTCCACGTCGCTGCCACCACGTTCTCCTGACGTTCGGCCATGTGACGGCGCCACATACATAGCCATCAGCTTTTGTTTTGGCCAAAAGATTTTTAAAGCCGCCACCACGATAAGGTAGACTCTTCTGGCCGGGCCCTACTCTAACCTATTAAAATTTTCTTAAAATATGCAATACTCTTTTTAGATATATGTTTATTTAGTTTTCTTTAAGGGAATGTGTCATATACATTTTTTTTTAAAATGACCAATAATACCACATACAGGGAATACCGCCACACCATGACCAGACCACATATTACCACAACATAGTGACCGAATAATACCACACAGAAGGGAGAAAAACTGCCACACCATGACCAGACCACATATTACCACCACATTACTAATATTACCACCACATTACTAATATTACCATAAGTGTCATTATACACGGGAGCTCTATACATGGTATGTATAATGTAAGTGTCCAGGTAATCTAGTGATCACCAGTGACATTATACACAGGAGCTCTGTATATAGTGTCAGTGTACAGGTAATACAGTGATCACCAGTGACATTATACACAGGAGCTCTGTATATAGTGTACAGGTAATACAGTGATCACCAGTGACATTATACACAGGAGCCCGGTACATAGTATATAGTGTAAGTGTACATGTAATACACTGACTCACTGGTGACGTCTCTAGGTGAAGTCCTTCAGCTACGCTTTTCTCCTTCATCCAGCACAGACCGCCATCACGTCTTCCAGCCAGGACTCATCTCTGCATAAAATAACACAGTTATCTAGAGCACATTCCCCAACTTCTACATTACGCAGCTGAATACAGACGTGCATCCACCATCAATATATGGTTAGTTATTATGCCACCTACCATTCCAAATATAAATTGTAATCCACCACGGTGCCCCCATTAACTGTAAATAGGCACTCAATATATAATTTAATTAGAACCTCTACTCTTTCCGCCAATTTGTTACCAGTTACACTCCTGCATCTGCAACGCCCCCTACTCTATGCTTCCTGCTCCCCGCATTCATTATTTACATGCACCCCCTGCCCCAATTCATTATATCATGTCCGTGCTCTCCCCACCCCATCATCATTTATCATTTACTCTCCCCCACCCCACATTCATTATGTGCAGCTCATTATCCCCCTACTCCCAATTCCCCCATGTGCAGCTCATTTTCTCCCAATTCCCCCATGTGCAGCTCTCATCCCCCCCATGTGCAGCTCTCACCCCTCCATGTGCAGCTCTCAAACCCCCCCATGTGCACATCTCTCACCACCCCCCATGTGCACATCTCTCATCCCCCTCCCCCACATGTGCCCCTCTCTCATCCCCCTCCCCCACATGTGCCCCTCTCTCATCCCCCTCCCCCACATGTGCCCCTCTCTCATCCCCCCATGTGCCCCTCTCTCATCCCCCCACGAGCACCTCTCTCACCCCCACATGTGCACCTCTCTCATCCCCCTCCCCCACATGTGCACCTCTCTCATCCCCCTCCCCCACACATGTGCATCTCCCATTCCCCCCCCACACACGTGCATCTCCCATTCCCCCCCCACACACGTGCATCTCCCACCCCCCCCACACACACATGTGCATCTCCCATTCCCCCCCCCACACACGTGCATCTCCCATTCCCCCCCCACACACATGTGCATCTCCCATTCCCCCCCCCCACACACACATGTGCATCTTCCATTTCCCCCCCACACATGTGCATCTCCCATTCCCCCCCCACACACATGTGCATCTCCCATTTCCCCCCCACACACATGTGCATCTCCCATTCCCCCCCACACACATGTGCATCTCCCAATTCCCCCCCACACACATGTGCATCTCCCAATCCCCCCCCCACACATGTGCATCTCCTAATCCCCCCCCCACACATGTGCATCTCCCAATTCCCCCCCCCCACACATGTGCATCTCCCAATTCCCCCCCCCCACACATGTGCATCTCCCAATCCCCCCCCCACACATGTGCATCTCCCAATTCCCCCCCCCCACACATGTGCATCTCCCAATTCCCCCCCCCCACACATGTGCATCTCCCAATTCCCCCCCCCCACACATGTGCATCTCCCAATCCCCCCCCCCACACATATGCATCTCCCAATTCCCCCCCCCACACATGTGCATCTCCCAATTCCCCCCCCCCACACATGTGCATCTCCCAATTCCCCCCCCCCACACATGTGCATCTCCCAATCCCCCCCCCACACATGTGCATCTCCCAATTCCCCCCCCCACACATGTGCATCTCCCAATTCCCCCCCCCACACATGTGCATCTCCCAATTCCCTCCCCCCCCACACACATGTGCATCTCCCAATTCCCCCCCCCCCACACACATGTGCATCTCCCAATTCCCCCCCCCACACACATGTGCATCTCCCAATTCCCCCCCCCCCCACACATGTGCATCTCCCAATTCCCCCCCCCCACACACACATGTGCATCTCCCAATTCCCCCCACTCCTAGTTAATTGTATTTTTAAAAAAATAAAACTTGTTATACTTACCCCCATGCGATCCCTGCAGAATCCTGGCGCTCGTCCAAATCGCTGACACCAGGTTCTCCTGACTTCCGGCCATGTGACGGCACCGTCACATGACCGGAAGTCAGGGGAATCTTGAAGGCGCTGCCACGGCAGCGCAGCACAGCGCTGAGATGTCCCGGACCCGGCGCTTAGCATGGGGCCAGGGGCCCCATGAGGCGAGAGATGCATAAGAGGGGGGCCCCCAACGGGGCTCCGAGGGGGCCCCTACCGGCCGGGCCCCATACTGGAGTCAGGGCAGTCATGCCCTGATGGCGGCCCTGCTGAGGCTGGAGGGGCCCCCTCTCCCTCGGGGCCCCCGTTCAATGAACCGGCTGCACGGGCGGTAGTTCCGCCCCTGGGTAATATAGTGATCACCAGTGACATTATGCATAGGAGCTCTGTATATAGTGTCAGTGTACAGGTAATATAGTGATCACCAGTGACATTATGCACAGGAGCTCTGTATATAGTGTCAGTGTACAGGTAATATAGTGATCACCAGTGACATTATACACAGGAGCTCTGTATATAGTGTCAGTGTACAGGTAATATAGTGATCACCAGTGACATTATACACAGGAGCTCTGTGTATGGTGTCAGTGTACAGGAGATAATTTGCATATTCCCACTGCATTTTGCGGTAAGTGAAGAGTCTCCGCGAGCTCAAAGAACACTGGATTTTGGCTGTTGGAGCTGAAAAGAGGACATCGGTAAACCAGGGGAGGAGTCCTGAGGAGATAATTTGCATATTCCCACTGCATTTTGGGGTAAGTGAAGAGTCTCCGCGAGCTCAAAGAACACTGGATTTTGGCTGTTGGAGCTGAAAAGAGGACATCGGTAAACCGCGCGCCGGTTTTGAAGCTTTTTTTTTAAGCTTTTTTCACTGTTTTCAGAACATTAACAGTAAGAACATGGAAGAGTCCAGGAGCCATTTGGTGAGCTGCATATCCTGCTACATGTTCACAGACTTGCCAGTGGAAAAGCCAAACTTCACATGCCAGAAATGCAAGCTTGTGTCCCTGTTGGAGGAAAAGTTGCGAAATCTAGAAGAGAGGTTGTTATGCACACGCCCGGGCTAAGCGGCGTGTGCGGGTGATTGGTAGTGATTCCACTGGACCGTGCCGGAGAGTGTATGCCTGGAGGGGCGTGACTAAGTATTCACCCGATCCGACCAGGGTCGCACGACGGCATACGACGCCAGTGCACCAAGGAGGAACCGAGCAGAGGGACCAGGTGCTACTCCAGGACAGACCCCGGACACGGCTGTTGACCCACACAGGGGAATACAGGAACAGGCTGGTAGGCTGGCACACAGACAGGAGGGTGTAGGCAGGCACGACTGGTATGCAGGCAGGCGGGTATGCAGGCAGGGGGGTAAAGGCAAGCACAGCTAGAGTGCAGACAGGGAGGCACTAGCAGGTAGGAACACAGGCGGGATAGAACCCAGTACACACCGGGACTCAGGAACAATACAGGCAGGATAGGGCCCAGTACACACTGGGACTCAGGAACATTACAGGCAGAGGGGTACAGGCAGGGCAGGACAGGACTGCCGGAGCAGCGGGCAGAAGCAGGGCAGGACAGGACTGCCGGAGCAGCGGGCAGAAGCAGGGCAGGATAGGACTGCCGGAGCAGCGGGCAGAAGCAGGGCAGGACAGGACTGCCGGAGCAGCGGGCAGAAGCAGGGCAGGACAGGACTGCCGGAGCAGCGGGCAGAAGCAGGGCAGGACAGGACTGCCAGAGCAGCGGGCAGAAGCAGGGCAGGACAGGACTGCCGGAGCAGCGGGCAGAAGCAGGGCAGGACAGGACTGCCGGAGCAGCGGGCAGAAGCAGGGCAGGACAGGACTCTGTTCACACGGAACAGACAGGAAGGGAAAGACAGAGCCAGACACCCACAGGGTACTTGCAGTGAAGTAGCGAGTGGACCACAAACTCACAAACGGGAGTATAGAGACAACAGGCAGGAGTTAGGTACGAGTTCAGACTCTGCAGAAAAAGGAAGGGAACGGACATAGAGGCAAAACAGGTAAAGGATAGGAGAGAGTTCAGACTGGAACTGAGTGTACGGAGGAGACCGACACTGCAGCGGGATACAGGAGCGGGTCTGGGAATACTGCCCCCAGAGAGGCGGGACGAACAGGCAAGGAGCGTGTTCAGACAGGACAGACAAGATACAGGAGCGGGTCTAGGTAATCGGCCCCTAGAAGGCGGGAGGAACAGGCTAGGAGCGTGTTCAGACAGGACAGACAAGAGAACACAAAGGACTCAGTTCAGACACGGGAACTAATACCGCAAAGCAGGAGACATACAGGACTAGTTCAGACACGGGAACTAACACCGCAAAGCAGGAGACATACAGGACACAGTTCAGACACGGGAGCTGATACCGCAAAGCAGGAGACATACAGGACTTAGTTCAGACACGGGAACTAATACCGCAAAGCAGGAGACATACAGGACACAGTTCAGACACGGGAGCTGATACCGCAAAGCAGGAGACATACAGGACTTAGTTCAGACAGGACTGGAAACAAGCCTCCAGGAAAGGCGGACAGGGAAACAAAGACGGGACCTGGCACCTTCAGAGTGCAAGCACACACTGAAAGAAACACATATGCTCAGGCAGGGATAGAAGGGAGCTGCTGAGCTATATACCAAGTGTCAGACAGCAATAGGCTGAGGACGCACAAGGGGTGTGACCCACAGCAGGTACAAAAAGCAGGAAGTGATCGGGCGCCGCCCTTAAGCAGCAGAGACAGACACAAACAGACAGCATGGAGGGAAGCCAGAGAGACATTCTGGACAGGAGATCAAGTGCGCGCTCCTGCACAGTGGGAGATGGACCACTATGCAAGGACGCCGCCAGGTATGTTACAGTACCTCCCCCCTTACGCCCCCTCTTCTTCAGGCCTGCCAGAATCTTCCGCAGGGAATTCGAGGACCAGTCGTTCACTGGGTTGGAGGGGGACAGAGACTTGAGGGTAATCTCTGCTTCGAGGTACATCTTGTCAAGCTCACAGGAAAAAATAGACGGGTTATCAGGTACATAATGAGGAAAAGTCACTGTCTCTTTGTTATCTGGTGGTATCCTGGAGGATTCAGGAAACAACTGGAGGTCCTCTGCCGGGTCAGAAGAGTGCAGAGGCTCAGAGAAAACAACTGCTTCAGAGTACACTAGGTCGGACTCACTGGAGGAAGCAGGCGAGGTATCGGGTACCGAGTATAGGAAAGTCTCTGTCCATTCACCACCAGGTGGCACCCCGAAGGGTTCTGAACACAACTGGAGGTCCTCCGCCTGGTCGGAGGGGTGTAGAGACTCGGGAGTAACCTCTGCTTCGGAGTACACTAGGTTGGACTCACTGGAGGAAGCAGGCGAGGTATCGGGTACCGAGTATAGGAAAGTCTCTGTCCATTCACCACCAGGTGGCACCCCGAAGGGTTCTGAACACAACTGGAGGTCCTCTGCCTGGTCGGAGGGGTGTAGAGACTCAGGAGTAACCTCTGCTTCGGAGTACACTAAGTTGGACTCACTGGACGAAGCGAGCGAGGTATCAGGTACAGAGTATAGGAGAGTCTCTGTCCTTTCGCTACAAGGTAGCACCCCGAAGGGTTCAGGAGACAACTGGAGATCCTCCGCCTGGTCGGAGGGGTGTAGAGACTCGGAGGTAACTACCACTTTGGGGTACCCATTGTCAGGCTCACAGAACGAAGCGGACAAAGTATTGAGTACCGGGTGTAGAGAAGTCTCTCTCCATTTGTCATCGAGTGGTATCCCGGAGGGTTCAGGAGGCAACAGGGGATCCTCCGCCAGGTAGTAGAGGTGCACAGACTCTGAGGTAACCACAGCTTTGGAGCATCCTTGGACATGCACACCGGTTAAAGAGAGAGAAGCAACTGATGCCGGGTGCAGGAAGTTCTCCTGTGTGGAGTCTGGATGGGCAGAAGTCTCTTCGGGCAGGAGAACTGGTGCACTACCCACGCACATTACCCGTTGGGGCTTCTCCGGGATACAGGGAGATGAAGCTTCAGTAGGGACTTCAAGGTTGGGGTCAGGAGGTCTCAGGGAGGACAGACCCTGGCGTGACGGCTTGCCTCTAAGTCTAGCACGTCTGGACTGCCTCTTGAGGTTGAGAGAAGTATTCCGGAAAGCGTAGTCACCCTGTGAGGATTCTGGGTGGGCAGTAGTCTCATTGGGCTGGAGGACTATTGCGCTACCCACACACATTACCCATCGGGGCTGCTCCGGGATATTGGGAGGTGAAGCTTCAGCAGGAGCCTCCGGTTTAGGATCATCGAAGACCATTAGAAAGGCCACCAGGAAGGCCATTAGGTCCCGGAGGATCGGATCCTGTGTTTCATATAGGGGGTTGATCCATTCCAAGGCATCACCCGCCAGGTAAGACATCATAAAGGCCACTTTAGCCCAATCGGAAGGAAAATAAAGAGGGTAGGCCTTAAAGTGTAGCATGCATTGCTCCACAAATGCACGACACTGTCTTGGATCCCCATAGTAACGTGGCGGATCCGCAGGAACGAGAGCTGATAGATCCATCTGGACGGTGCGTAATTCGCCTGGAACTCAGCTAAGGGAAAAAAAATTTATTTATTTATTTTAATGCATATATTCGCTGGAAAACTTCTCAGAGAGCGAAGGCCGTGGGGCTCAACGGGAACCATGGCCTGAGCATGCTGTTATGCACACGCCCGGGCTAAGCGGCGTGTGCGGGTGATTGGTAGTGATTCCACTGGACCGTGCCGGAGAGTGTATGCCTGGAGGGGCGTGACTAAGTATTCACCCGATCCGACCAGGGTCGCACGACGGCATACGACGCCAGTGCACCAAGGAGGAACCGAGCAGAGGGACCAGGTGCTACTCCAGGACAGACCCCGGACACGGCTGTTGACCCACACAGGGGAATACAGGAACAGGCTGGTAGGCTGGCACACAGACAGGAGGGTGTAGGCAGGCACGACTGGTATGCAGGCAGGCGGGTATGCAGGCAGGGGGGTAAAGGCAAGCACAGCTAGAGTGCAGACAGGGAGGCACTAGCAGGTAGGAACACAGGCGGGATAGAACCCAGTACACACCGGGACTCAGGAACAATACAGGCAGGATAGGGCCCAGTACACACTGGGACTCAGGAACATTACAGGCAGAGGGGTACAGGCAGGGCAGGACAGGACTGCCGGAGCAGCGGGCAGAAGCAGGGCAGGACAGGACTGCCGGAGCAGCGGGCAGAAGCAGGGCAGGATAGGACTGCCGGAGCAGCGGGCAGAAGCAGGGCAGGACAGGACTGCCGGAGCAGCGGGCAGAAGCAGGGCAGGACAGGACTGCCGGAGCAGCGGGCAGAAGCAGGGCAGGACAGGACTGCCAGAGCAGCGGGCAGAAGCAGGGCAGGACAGGACTGCCGGAGCAGCGGGCAGAAGCAGGGCAGGACAGGACTGCCGGAGCAGCGGGCAGAAGCAGGGCAGGACAGGACTCTGTTCACACGGAACAGACAGGAAGGGAAAGACAGAGCCAGACACCCACAGGGTACTTGCAGTGAAGTAGCGAGTGGACCACAAACTCACAAACGGGAGTACAGAGACAACAGGCAGGAGTTAGGTACGAGTTCAGACTCTGCAGAAAAAGGAAGGGAACGGACATAGAGGCAAAACAGGTAAAGGATAGGAGAGAGTTCAGACTGGAACTGAGTGTACGGAGGAGACCGACACTGCAGCGGGATACAGGAGCGGGTCTGGGAATACTGCCCCCAGAGAGGCGGGACGAACAGGCAAGGAGCGTGTTCAGACAGGACAGACAAGATACAGGAGCGGGTCTAGGTAATCGGCCCCTAGAAGGCGGGAGGAACAGGCTAGGAGCGTGTTCAGACAGGACAGACAAGAGAACACAAAGGACTCAGTTCAGACACGGGAACTAATACCGCAAAGCAGGAGACATACAGGACTAGTTCAGACACGGGAACTAACACCGCAAAGCAGGAGACATACAGGACACAGTTCAGACACGGGAGCTGATACCGCAAAGCAGGAGACATACAGGACTTAGTTCAGACACGGGAACTAATACCGCAAAGCAGGAGACATACAGGACACAGTTCAGACACGGGAGCTGATACCGCAAAGCAGGAGACATACAGGACTTAGTTCAGACAGGACTGGAAACAAGCCTCCAGGAAAGGCGGACAGGGAAACAAAGACGGGACCTGGCACCTTCAGAGTGCAAGCACACACTGAAAGAAACACATATGCTCAGGCAGGGATAGAAGGGAGCTGCTGAGCTATATACCAAGTGTCAGACAGCAATAGGCTGAGGACGCACAAGGGGTGTGACCCACAGCAGGTACAAAAAGCAGGAAGTGATCGGGCGCCGCCCTTAAGCAGCAGAGACAGACACAAACAGACAGCATGGAGGGAAGCCAGAGAGACATTCTGGACAGGAGATCAAGTGCGCGCTCCTGCACAGTGGGAGATGGACCACTATGCAAGGACGCCGCCAGGTATGTTACAGAGGTTAACTACCTTGAAAATCATTAAGGAAGGTGAAGAGTTCTTAGACAGAGCAGAATTATCTCTTCATGATTCAGAAAGAGAAGAAATTCGAACTGCACCTGAGGAAACAGAGGAATGGAAGCATGTGACCCACAGAAGCAGGAGGATCGAGAGGCAGTCAGCACCCATACTGCTCAGGAACCAGTACCAGGCTCTCACGCAGGAGAACCATGAAGAAATACAGCAAGATAAGAGTTTGCCAGCAATGAATAACCTTGTAAGCCCTCAGAATCCTCCTGGATGGAGAAAGAAGAATGTTGTGAAGAAAAAACGGAGAGTGGTGGTCATGGGGGATTCCCTGTTAAGAGGAACTGAGGCCGCTATCTGCAGACCAGACATAACCTCAAGAGAAATGTGCTGTCTTCCAGGAGCAAAAATTAAAGATGTGTCTGACAGGATATCAAGACTCTTCAGACCTACAGATCACTACCTATTCCTGCTAATACATGTGGGGACAAATGACACCGCAAGAAAGGACCTGGAAACCATCTGCAGTGACTTTGAAGACTTAGGCAAGAAAGTGAAAGAATTGGGAGCGCAGGTGGTCTTCTCATCCATCCTCCCAGTGGATGGCCATGGAACAATGAGGTGGAATAAGATTCTACAGGTGAACAACTGGCTACGTCGATGGTGCCGTCAACAAGGATTTGGATTTCTGGATCACGGAATGAATTACCTATACGATGGACTACTTGCTAGAGATGGGGTGCACCTTACGAAGACTGGAAAACATGTATTTGGAAGTCGCCTTGCTACACTCATCAGGAAAGCTTTAAACTAGAACAATGTGGGAAGGGAAGCAAAAGGCCAGAAAAAGCCATACAGCTGACAAATACTATTGAGATCTCTGCTACTGGAAGTGGAAAGGAAGAACAAAGACAAAACAATTTAAATAATAAAAATATGGGAGGAAGAGAAACCAATCACAAACTAAAATGTTTTTATACAAATGCACAAAGCATGGGCAACAAACAAGGAGAATTGGAACTACTAATGCAGGAAAAGGAATATGATGTCATTGGAATCACTGAAACTTGGTGGGACGATACACATGATTGGAATAAAAGCCTAAAAGGATACAACTTATTTGCAAGAAACAGACTTGATAAACGAGGAGGAGGTGTTGCATTGTATGTTAGAAAAGCGTATATCTGCACAGAGACTGAAGCTTCAGAGACTGGGAGTTCTGTGGAAACTGTTTGGGTAAGCATACAAGGAGAGAACAACGGAAAGGACACCATTGTAGGCATTTACTACAGGCCACCTGGGCAAGCTGAAGATATGGATGAACTCTTTATGTATCAAATGACCAAGTTCTCCAAAAAATATAACGTAGTGGTCATGGGAGATTTCAACTATCCAGACATTTGTTGGGAATCTCTCTCAAGTAAAACTAACAGGTCAAGCAAATTCTTATCCTCTCTTGCTGACAACTTTATCTTCCAAAAGGTAGGGGAGAAAACAAGGGGATCTGCTACTTTGGATCTAATCCTTATAAACAGGGAGGAAATGGTTGAGGAGGTAAAGGTGGCTGGGACCCTAGGAGGCAGCGATCATGCTATTATAGAATTTTGGATAACTAGAGGAGGAAGACATGTGAAGACTCAAACTTCAAGGTTAGATTTTAGAAAGGCAGATTTTAAGAGACTCAGAAAGAGAATAGGAGGGATCCAATGGCTGGATGTCCTTAAGGACAAAAACGTCCAGGAAGGATGGGAAATTTTTAAAAATGAGATTCTCAAAGCACAATTGTTAACAATCCCGAAAAGTAGGAAGAATGGGAAGCATTTAAGGAAACCAGGATGGATGAACACAGAACTTAAACACATGCTAAAAAGAAAGAAAGAAATGTTTATTAAATGGAAAGAGGGAGGCATATCTAAAGAAGATTATAATGCAGTCTGCAGATCCTGTAGGGCACGTATCAGGTTAGCTAAAGCTGACAATGAATTAAGGCTTGCAAGAGATGTCAAAAGCAATAAAAAAGAATTTTGGGGGTATGTCAAAAGTAAAAGAAAAGTCAAAGATGCTATAGGATTTTTACAGGATGAAAATGGAGAAATGGTAAGAGAGGATGTTGAGAAGGCCGAACTTTTTAATTCCTATTTTGCATCTGTTTTCTCTCAGAAAGAAAATGTAACATCAACTGATCTTCATTGTCCTTTCAAAGGAATAGAAGAATCCAAGTTATCTGTAAACAGAAAGATTGTGAGGGAATATTTAGCTAACATAAATGAGTTCAAGTCTCCAGGTCCAGATGAATTACACCCCAGAGTACTGAAGGAGATCGTAGAAGAAATTTTAGAACCACTCTCCATAATCTTTGAAAATTCTTGGAGAACAGGAGAAGTCCCAGAAGACTGGAGAAGAGCAAATGTTGTTCCTATCTTCAAAAAGGGGAAGAAGGTGGACTCAGGCAACTATAGGCCGGTGAGTCTGACTTCTATACCAGGAAAGATCTTTGAACAAATTATTAAACAACATGTATGTAAGTACATGGATAAGAATGAAGTGATTAACCAGAGTCAGCATGGGTTTGTAACTAACAAGTCATGTCAGACTAACTTAATTTCCTTCTATGACAGAATCACTGACTGGGTGGATCAGGAAAATGCTGTAGATATAGTATATCTTGACTTCAGCAAAGCATTTGACAAAGTATCTCACACCATCCTTATTGAAAAAATGACCAAGTATGCAATGGACCAGGCAACTGTTAGGTGGATTCATAACTGGCTTAGTGATCGGACTCAAAGGGTGGTTGTAAATGGCTTCACATCCAGCTGGATGAATGTCTCAAGTGGGGTACCACAGGGCTCCGTCCTGGGACCTGTATTGTTCAACATCTTTATCAATGATTTAGATGAAGGAATTGAGGGTAAACTGATTAAATTTGCTGATGACACAAAGCTAGGAGGGATAGCTAATACTAGAGAAGAGAGAGAGAGGATTCAAAAAGACCTAAATAAACTGGAGCAGTGGGCAGCAAACAACAGAATGGTTTTTAACAGGGAAAAATGCAAAGTACTACATCTGGGCAATAAAAATGAAAAAAGCATATACAGAATGGGAGGAATAGAGCTAAGCAACAGTACATGTGAAAAAGACTTAGGTATACTAATAGATCATAGACTGAACATGAGTCAACAGTGTGATGCCGCAGCAAAAAAGGCAAATACAATTCTGGGATGTATTAACAGAAGCATACAGTCTAGATCACGTGAAGTCATTATCGGTCTTTACTCCTCTTTGGTCAGACCTCATCTGGAATACTGTGTACAGTTTTGGGCACCACATTTTAAAAAAGACATAGACAAACTGGAGCAAGTTCAGAGAAGAGCGACCAGAATGGTGACTGGTCTGCAAACTATGTCCTATGAGGAACGGTTGCAGGATTTGGGAATGTTTAGCTTGCAAAAAAGAAGACTGAGAGGAGACTTAATAGCTGTCTACAAATATGTCAAGGGCTGTCACATTGTAGAAGGATCATCTTTATTCTCATTTGCACAAGGAAAGACTAGAAGCAATGGGATGAAACTAAATGAGAGGAGACACAGATTAGATATTAGAAAAAACTTTAACTAGGGTGATTAATGAGTGGAACAGGCTGCCACGAGAGGTGGTGAGTTCCCCTTCAATGGACGTCTTCAAACAGAGGCTGGACAGACATCTGTCTGAGATGATTTAGTGAATCCTGCTTTGAGCAGGGGGTTGGACCAGATGACCCAGGAGGTCCCTTCCAACTCTACCATTCTATGATTCTATGATTCTAATACAGGGATCACCAGTGACATTATGCACAGCTCTGTGTAACGGGTCTGGGAGGCGGAGCCTCTGAGCAACTTATACAAGGGGGCGGTCCTTGTAAGGAAGCGGGTGGCGACCAGGGAAGACAGGCAGGTAGTCACAGCAGGTGACCGGGACAGTCTCTGGGTAAACGGGCAGGAGGTCACGGCAAGTGACCGGGACAGTCTCTGGGTAAACGGGCAGGAGGTCACAGCAAGTGACCGGGGCAGTCTCTGGGTGAACGGGCAGGAGGTCACGGCAAGTGACCGGGACAGTCTCTGGGTAAACGGGCAGGAGGTCACGGCAAGTGACCGGGACAGTCTCTGGATAAAGGGTAGGTACGACCTGTGACGGCTGAGCCTCCAGGTAGGCTAACAGGCAGGTAGCACATGAGCGCTCCCAGGTGAGCGGGCAAGAGTCTCTGGACTGGCCGGTGGTCACAGCACGTGACGGCGGAGCCTCCAGGTAGGCTAACAGGCAGGTAGCAGATGAGCGCTCCCAGGTGAGCGGGCAAGAGTCTCTGGACTGGCAGGTGGTCACAGCACGTGACGGCGGAGCCTCCAGGTAGGCTAGCAGACAGGTAGCAGGTGAGCGCTCCCAGGTGAGCGGGCAAGCTGGTCCATAGACAGACTGACAGATGTCGGAAGGCAGACCGTCGGACCTCAGGCTAGCAAGCAGGTAAGCGGATAAAAGGCAGGAATCAGACAGCAAACTGGCAGGAAACTGGCAGGTAACTGAAAACGGGACCTGAGGGCTGAAGCAGAGTAGTGAACAGTGCAACAACATTGCTCGGGCACCTCCATTTTGGAGGAGGTGCCTTATATATGGTGAAGTCCTCCGGCCATTGGCCGGGGACTCCTTAGGACGGCGCGCGCGGCCCCTTTAAGAGGGGGGGAGCGCGCGCGCCCTAAGCACCGTGGCCGGGAAGGAGCGCGCGCTGCCAGCAGAGCGGGAGGAGGACGCCGGGCTCGGAGCGGAGAGGTGAGGGGAACAGCGTCCCTGCCTATCAGGAGGCAGGGACGCCGACGCTACACTCTGTATATAGTGTCAGTGTGTGTGTCTATAGGAAATACAGGGATCACCAGTGACATTATACACAGGAGCTCTGTATATAGTGTCAGTGTACAGGTAATACAGTGATCACCAGTGACATTATGCACAGGAGCTCTGTATATAGTGTCAGTGTGTGTGTGTATAGGTAATACACATACTCACCAGTGATGTCTCTAGGTGAAGTTCTTTAACTGCAGACTGATATATCACATCTTCTATACAGGACTTATTTCTGCAGAAAATAACCTAGTTAGATATAACTGATCACTTCCAGAGCACAATCCACACTTTTCCCAAGATTTCTACACTGCATGAAATGACAAAAAAAGAAACATAGCACTGCACTACACAGTAACAGTGCTCCAGTGTCATTCTGTGCCTGCTCATCTGTCAGCAGACATATTTGTCTGATGGCAAAGATCTAAGAGAGATGAAGACAGAAGACCTCTGGATTCCGTTGGGAGTGAGGATTTTTCTTTATTAAAGACGGAGTCCCTAAATGTGTTTTATTTTTAATAATAAAAAAAAAAAATTCTGTCTTTTTTTTTTCTGTTTACTAGAAATTGATGGTGGCTATGTCTAATTTGGCGTGAAACCATGAATTTCGGGCTTAGTACCAGCTGATAAGGCAAAGATGGCCTGGTACTAACCCTATTATTACCCAGGTTGCCACTCACCACCAGGGCTGCTGGAAGAGCCGGGTAAAGCACTTGGAAATGGTGCCATGATGAATGCGCCATTTTCAGGGGTGGCTGCGGGCTGCGATTTTCAGCGTGGAGGGCCAAGAACGCTTGGGCCTTACCATGCTGCGAATCCCAGCCCCCAGCTGCCTGGTTTTATCTGGCTGGCGATCAACATATGGTGGGAAAAAAAAAAGTTAAGTTTAAAACAAATATTCGGCTTCTCTGTCTTTTGATCGCCAGCCAAGGTAAAGCCAGGCAGCTGGGGGTGGCAGTACGTAGCTGTCTGCTTTATCTGCGGTGAGAATCAAAAATTCATTTTTAAAATTTTCTTTTCACACTTCTATATGTGACAGACCCAACAGTCAATCGCAGATGCGGTCAAAGAGGATGGGCTTCTGTGATTGGCTGTTTGAGTAATGTACAATCAGCCCATACATTCTAGTATGGTACTATGTATGGGCTGCTTTCAGGTTACTCAAGCAGCCAGTCACAGACGCCCATTCTCTGTGTCAGCGTCTGTGATTGGCTGTTGGGACTGTCACACATATAGAAGTGTGAAAATATATAAATAATAAAACAAAAATGACATAGCGCTCTGCAGAATTTTTGATTCTCAGCGCAGATAGAGGTGGCAGCCCGTAGCTGTCTGCTTTATCTGCCTGGTTTTACCTTGACTGGCGATCAAAAGTCAGGAAAGCCCAATGTTTTTTTTAAATTATTTAAAAAAATAATAAAAAAAAAAAAATGCGTGGGCTCCCGCCATATTTTGATCGGGGGGGCTGGGGGCTGGGATTCTCAGCATGGTAAGGCCCAAGCATTCTGGGCCCCCCACGCTGAAAATGGCAGCCTGCAGCCACCCCTGGAATTGGCGCATTCATCGTAGCGCCATTTCCAGGCACTTTATCCGGCTCTTCCAACGGCCCTCGTGGGGGTGGCACGCTGGGTAATAATGGAGTTAATACCAGCTTTGTATTATCAGCTGGCACTAAGCCTGAAATTCATGGAGTCACGCCAAACTACACATGGCCACCATGAATTTCCAGTAAACAGAAAAAAACACAACACAATTTTTTAATAAAAATAAAACACAAAACACATGTAGGGACTCCATCTTTAATTAAAAACAAAACCCTCGCTCTGACGTAATCCACGGATCTTCTGTCTCCAGCTCAGCTACATCTTTGCCATCAGACAAATATGCCTGCTGACAGAGATGAGCAGGCACAGAATGACACTAGAGCACAGTTGTCAGAGAAGTGCTCAGCTGGCCTCCAGCCGCCGACCATGTTTTCCTGTGCGTTGCAAATAATGCATACTTTCAAACGCATGCCTATTTTTGCTATGCAAGTCTACGGTACATTGCGTCTGCACTGATTTACAACGGATGTGTTGTAACGCACAGCATAAACGCAATGTTAACCCAGCCTAACAGCAGCGAGAAGGGGAGACGGAGCCCTGGAGACCGCCTAGTCAGTCTACTGGTGGTACTATCATGCCCATTGCCCAGTATGTACTGCCAGCCTCTGTGGTATTAGCATTCAAGCTCACATGGC
The DNA here is from genome assembly GCF_046119375.1 of Phyllobates terribilis. Lineage (NCBI taxonomy): Eukaryota > Metazoa > Chordata > Amphibia > Anura > Dendrobatidae > Phyllobates > Phyllobates terribilis. Next base: position 6,094,604 of record NW_027362823.1, read on the forward strand.
ATGTCCTGCCAGCCAGCCACTGGTGTTAGTACTAGCATGATAGTACCACACCACCAGTGGCTGGGCAATGGGCATGCATGATGGTACCACCAGTGGCTGGCAGGACATGCTGGGCATGATTCATGCCTAGTATGTCCTGCCAGCCTCCTTGGTACTATCATGCTCACCCACTATGTCCTGCCAGCCCCTGGTGATAGTACATGCTGCTGGGCATAGTACCAGTAACCAGAGGCTGGCAGCAGGACATGCTGGGCAATGGGCATGATGAGAACCATGCCCATTGTCCAGTAGTATTTACTGCCAGCCTCGGCCAGGGGTCCTGCCAGTCACCCCTCCCCCCTATCCCTTCCCCCCACCCCTCCCCGTTTCATACTCACGCGTCGAGATGAGCTGCAGCCGCTGCCTGGAGCGACGCAGGGTCCGTACTCCACAGCGCGCACAGGAAGCAGTCCCAGGGCAATGACGTCATCATCCTGAGACTGACCTCCTGCGCACGCGCCGGCAGTGTCGCGCTGCGCAGAGGAGGCAGAGGGCCCATCACTAATCATATCGGCAGTGCTGCGAACCGGGGGGGGGCCCTCTGTTCTCTGTACAGGGCCCAGGGGTGTAGGGGGCGGGGCCATCGGGACCCGGGGGTTTTCCCGATCCTCCGGTGGGCCAGTCCCCCCTGCAGAGGGGCATATGTATATATGCCGGTCGGCCACATCCCAGTGGTGCAGACACATCCACACTGCTCCCTGTATACTTGTGCACTGCCGTCTGCTGCAGTGGTAGGAGCCGCCTGAATGCATCTTCTTCCTGCCGGAGAGGAGCTTGTGGGCCTGTGCGGTGAGGAGGTGGACGCTGCGCACCTCCTGAGAAGTATATGGCACTCCATGTATCTGTGCACATAGTATACCACTCTAGTATATAGCAGAAAGGAGACATCGACCAGAAGAGTCCAGGCATGTGGGTGTTGCTAATAATTATTATATTGATAACCAGGTGGAAGAGGAGGAAATGCAAAAAAAGGGGGAATTAAAAACTATACGCAAAGGGGACGTCGAGACAGGAATTACAATTAACACCAGTGGGAATGGATCATGATTAGAACAGCAAAGGGATAATACAGAGAATCAAGCCACAAATTAATCCAGTATATAAAAATATATATACATATCATTAGTTAGATATATCTGTACATATGATTGTTTAATTATCATAAACTTTACATAAAGTGCAAGTGCCTCCAAAGAATAAATCTACATAAATTATATATCTCATATGTGAACAAATACAGGTGTTTCTCACTAAATTAGAATATAATCAAACAGTTATTGTTTATTTCTGTTAATGCTGATGATTATGGCTATACGAGTTTCACTTTTTTGTATTGAAGAACTGAAATAAATTAACTTTTTGATGATATTCTATTTTAGTGAGATGCACCTGTGTATGTATATATACAAGGGCTGGTCCCTTATTATTTGGATGTCGGTGTGAATCCTGTAGAGAGTAGTGCACTGACTTGGGCATATGTGCTGTTGACAGATATGTATTTGTATCCACTTTAAGCATTTTTAAAAAAGGTGACCACATGTGCATTGTACTCACGCTATAGCAGATGCAGATCCCACTCCTGAATGGCGTCCACCCGACGTATGCTTCGGCTTCTTGTCTTCGTCAGGGGGTGGCATCATTCGGAAAGAGCTAAGAGTTAAACGGCCAACTATAGCCAATCAGGATGGAGGTATGTCTCCACCAACCAATGGGTGCTGAGGAGGCGTGGCGCGATACACAACGCGCACCAACGCTACGAGGAAACTATGTGACCTGTGATGCTGCGAGCACGTGATGGAGACACGGGGCACATATAGACACAGTCGGGGAGGATGACGTGGTATCGCCTCTTCAGCAGACATCTAATCTACTGATTGAGTGTGGATATATCGGATAAAGTGGAAAATCTTCTTAATTTATAATGATGGATAACGAGTATAGGTTACATATTACAGCAATACACAGGAATAGGGGGTAGTGAGTGTTACATGTATATAAGCATAGGCGGATTATAATGAGGACGATCTGGGCTACCGCCCGGGGCCCCGAACCTCCAGGGGGCTCCGGGGTGTCTATGGCCAGATTGTCCTCATTATATGTGCGGCGCCACGGCACATACCGGCAGACAGTGGGGGGGGGCCCAGGATCGCTCCCCCAGCAGCGGCACACAGCCGCTGCTTCTTCTTCGGCCGGGCCAGCACTGCAGCAGTTAACTTCCCTGTGCTGGCCCGGCCGCGTCACTGCTAGGAGACACGGCCCTGTGCGCGGCCGTGTCTCCTAGCTGTGACGTCACGCAGTGTGCACCCGGCCTGCAGTGCTGCACCGGAAAAGAGCTGGAGCCGAGTCGGGGGATGGTGAGTGTGTGTGTGTGTATGTATATGTATGTATGTGTGTGTGTGTGCAGGCAGATGTCATTGTGTGATGTCTGTTTATATGTATTTTTATGTTTCAAATGTGTTTATGCGTGTATGTATATGTCTGTATATGTTTGTGTGTGCGTGACTGCGTGCGGCCTCCTGCTGAGTATAGATGGCGCCATGCGGCCTCCTGCTGTCTCTGGGGGGGCGTCGTGCGGCCTCCCGCTGTGTATAGATGGCGCTGTGCGGCCTCCTGCTGTCTCTGGGGGGGGGCGCCGTGCGGCCTCCCGCTGTGTATAGATGGCGCCGTGCGTCCTACTGCTGTCTCTTGGGGGGGGGGCGCCGTGCAGCCTCCCGCTGTGTATATATGGCGCCGTGCAGCCTCCCGCTGTGTATAGATTGCGCCGTGCGGCCTCCCGCTGTGTATAGGTGGCGCCGCCCGCTGTGCATAGGTGGCGCCGTGCGGCCTCCCGCTGTGTATAGGTGGCGCCTCCCGCTGTGTATAGGTGGCGCCGTGCGGCCTCCCGCTGTGTATAGGTGGCGCCGTGCTGCCTCCTGCTGTGTATAGGTGGCGCCGTGCGGCCTCCCGCTGTGTATAGGTGGCGCCGTGCGGCCTCCCGCTGTGTATAGGTGGCGTCGTGCGGCCTCCCGCTGTGTATAGGTGACGCCGTGCGGCCTCCTGCTGAGTATAGATGGCGCCGTGCGGCCTCCTGCTGTCTTTGGGGTCGGGGGCGCCGTGCGGCCTCCTGCTGAGTATAGATGGCGCCTTGCGGCCTCCTGCTGTCTCTGTGAGGGGGGCGCTGTGCGGCCTCCCGCTATGTATAGATTGCGCCGTGCGGCCTCCTGCTCTCTCTGGGGGGGGGCGCTGTGGGCCTCCCGCTGTGTATAGGTGGCGCCGTGTGGCCTCCCGCTGTGTATAGGTGGCGCCGTGTGGCCTCCCGCTGTGTATAGATGGCTACGTGCGGCCTCCCGCTGTGTATAGATGACTACGTGCGGCCTCCCGCTGTGTATAGATGGCTACGTGCGGCCTCTCGCTGTGTATAGATGGCTTAGTGCGGCCTCCCGCTGTGTATAGATGGCTACGTGCGGCCTCCCGCTGTGTATAGATGGCTACGTGCGGCCTCCCGCTGTGTATAGATGGCTACGTGCGGCCTCCTGCTGTGTATAGATGGCTACGTGCGGCCTCCAGCTGTGTATAGATGGTTACGTGTGCTCAATATTGAGTCATACAATTAATGTAAGGCTATGTGCCCACGATGCAGAAATGCTCCGGATTTTTTTTGAGCGTTTCCGCATCTCCCTGGCAGAAAAAACGCATGTGGATTGTACATGCGGATTGTACATGCTTTTTTCCTGCCTGGGACTTGCTGATGTGAAGCGTTCTTCACTTGCATTTCCGCATGCGGGTTGACAAGCGCTTTCCAAGCGATTTTAGCATCACTTGGAAAGTGCTTGACAACTTGGTCACACTATATAAATACATGCAACCGGCATGGATTTATATAGTGTGACCATAAAAGAATGGTAAAAAATAAATATATAATTACCTTCTGATGGCCTGCCGACGTCAGCGGTCGCGTGACCCATCACATGACTAAATGACGTCACGGCAGGTCCTTTTCAGACCATCGCGAGCTGCTGGCAAGCCAGGACGCATCGGATAAAGACACCGGGGGCCATCAGAAGGTAAGTATAATATTTATTTTTTATTTTATTCTTTTTTTACAGGTTCTATGGTACCCGGGTCCGGAGGAGAGTCTCCTGTCCTCCACACCCGGGTACCATCCGCACATTGAAGCGCATGGATTCTGCATGTACAGATCCAGTGATGCGGATTCCTTGTGTTCTAATGCAAGTCAATGGCGGCGAAAGCGCCGTGCTTCCGCAAAATAATTGGTAGTGCAGCGGATTTTTCCGCAATGATAATTCGCAGCGGAAATTTACACAGCATGTGCACAGCACATGCGGATTATCATTGGGGAACATGGCCGACCTTCTATCAAGCGTTTTTAAGCGTTTCTGCAGCGGAATTGCCACCGCGGAAACGCTTAAAAAACGCATAGTGGGCACACAGCCTAAAAAAAATTATTATAATTAATATTGTGTTCTCCCCGCCTCAGTCCTCACAGCACAACGCAGAACACGAGCTCCTCATCACCAGTCCTCCTGTCCCGGCACAATGTGCGCACTGCTGCAGCAGCAGGTGGAATAGTGTCCACTGGACTGAGAAGGCCCCGCCCCTTCCGGTGACGTCATGATTCCATGAAATCACTCCTCCCCCTCAAGAAATCAACTCCAATCTAGACGCTCCGCTGCTGCTGAGGCGTGGTGACGCTGTAGCTGGGTGATTGCAGTCAGAGTAGTGGTGTTTGGCGTCTGTACTACAGGTAAGAAGATGGGAATGTGCCAAGGTGATTACTACATTCAGGACAATAAGTAGCTAGCTGTAGGTGTGCAGAATCCCACTCCCAATATTGTCAGGGTCTCGCACCCCCTCGTGTCGTGGGCTGTCAGGCTCCCGCACCCCCTCGTGTCGTGGGCTGCCAGGCTCCCGCACCCCCTCGTGTCGTGGGCTGCCAGGCTCCCGCACCCCCTCGTGTCGTGGGCTGTCAGGCTCCCGCACCCCCTCGTGTCGTGGGCTGTCGGGGCTCCCGCACCCCCTCGTGTCATGGGCTGTCAGGCTCCCGCACCCCCTCGTGTCGTGGGCTGTCAGGCTCCCGCACCCCCTCGTGTCGTGGGCTGTCAGGCTCCCGCACCCCCTCCTGTCGTGGGCTGCCAGGCTCCCGCACCCCCTCGTGTCGTGGGCTGTCAGGCTCCCGCACCCCCTCGTGTCGTGGGCTGCCAGGCTCTCGCACCCCCTCGCGTCGAGGGCTGTCAGGCTCCCGCCCCCCGTCGTGTCATGGGCTGTCAGGCTCCCGCACCCCCTCGTGTCGTGGGCTGTCAGGCTCCCGCACCCCCTCGTGTCGTGGGCTGTCAGGCTCCCGCACCCCATCTTGTCGTGGGCTGCCAGGCTCCCGCACCCCCTCTTGTCGTGGGCTGCCAGGCTCCCGCACCCCCTCGTGTCGAGGGCTGTCAGGCTCCCGCACCCCCTCATGTCGTCGGCTGTCAGGCTCCCGCACTCTCCCCTTGTCGTTGTCTGTGGAGAAGATTAATACATATTTTCATTTTTCAGGTTTTCTCTTATAAAACAAGATCTCTGAGCTTCTGTCTTTGACCGAAAAAATGGCCTCTGACAAGTCGCTGCTGTCTGCAGAAATGAACACAAACATGGAGGAAGCGCTGTGTGAACAGATGCTGATGAAGGTACGAAGATGAATTGGAGAGGCCAGCAATCACCGGGTGAATGTCTCCTCCGTCAGCCGCCGGGAGCGCGGCAGTCTCCAACATTTACCTAATGTGTATTGTTGGCTTTAGACCCCTCACAGTTGTACTATTTTGGTGCAGGAAAAATCAGTTTGCAGAACCATCCTGTTCATGTTACTCACTGATTCTCACTTGTTGCCTCATTTCAGGCCAAACAGGAGATGGAGAGCAGAATACCGAACTTACCAGAAAGAGATCAGACCCCAGCCGGGTGAGATGGGCGTCCTCTGATTATTATCCAGATTACTTTGTGCATATTATGTGACAGATACCACAGTGGGGCAGTGGGGTCTTATTGACTGCAACGGTCACATGATGCAACCAACGTGGGGGGTCACATAATTTCTTATGCAGTTGATTACATGTAAATGCTGCTTGGCTTTTGCCGATTTTATTGTGTTTTTGTTCACTTTTTGTTTTTATTTCTGTGCTAGGTTTCTGCATTAAAACTCGCACATCCAAAAATACCAAAATCTTTATTAACATCTGCAAGTCGAACCAGATCCCAGCGGCCCCGGACCTGACGGAGCAGGAGTTAGTCAGCATCCTGGAATCTGATGATCCCTCCGGCTATCGAGTCCCCATGAGCCTTGGAGAGCCCCACGTTGAAGTTGATAATAGTACGTTTTTTTTTAATACAGCGCTTCTCTTTTTAAAGGGATAGTCCAGAGATATCCTTAAAGGGGTTAAAATAGCAAGTATTACAACTTACTAATCCTCAATGGTCAAAGGTGCCATCTCCACAGGTTCTGGTAGGTCCACTTCCAGTCTGCGGAATAAAGTTTGACATCTTGTTGTTGACTTTTGAACTTTTTTGGTTTAGATTTGGGACTTAGAGGGATTGTCCACTACTTGGATTCCCCTTTAAGAACTTATACCACTTATTCATAGCAGCCCTACTAAGGTCAATGGATTGAGTCGGCACCGCAAAGTATCTAAGTCCTGGTGCACTTTGTCCTACAGGTAGAGGCGGCTGCTCGGCGTACGACATAGTGATTAATGGCACCTTCTTTGAGAAAATTACGGTAACTGCAATTGCTTATTCCGACATACGAGCTGTCTGCTCTCCTTTGTGTCAGCTCCTTACTTTGTATTTTTTTTATTAGAATAATGAGCTTTTCAGGGAATTTTTTATCACCGTGGCCATGGAGGGACTAGAGAACAAGTACGAAATGGAGCTGTCAAGAGGTAACGACCGCATCACTGATCTTTTCCTTGATTTTTCCATCGACCACACAAGGACTTGTTCTTTCGTGGAGCAAGTTTACCATATAATATATTGAACATTTTTATGTACCAACCTGTTGTATGGCACCGTATCAAATGCCTTTGAAAAGTCCAGATAGACAACATCCACTAAGTTTCCCTGGTCCAACCTGAACTTACCTCCCCATAGAATCTTTTCAGATTAGTTTGCAGGACAGATCCCTCATAATCATATGTTTAGGTTATTCTTATTGAGGTGCTCCAGGTTAGTATCTCTTAGAAAACCCTCAAAGTTGTTGCCCACAGTACAAGTTAAACTTACCGACCTATAAATTCCAGGCTCAGATGTTATCCCCTTCTTGAATATTGGTACCACATTTGCTATGTGGGTGTAACCCTGGTGGATATGGACCCACTGCCCCACGGGAGGGTTGTGACTAGGTGTCTACTGGGTCTCCACTAGAACCTCTGGTGGTGAGGATAGACTGGGCCTCCGGTAGACACCAGGTACCACTTCAGTGCAGTTCCCGGGACTGCAGCAGCATTCCGGAGGTACCAGGGTACCAGACTCAGGAGAGCGAAGACAAGGACTAGGTCAGACAGTCCGAGATCAGGGCAGGAAGCACAGGTTCAGGATAGAGAAAAATGGCAAGGGGGACAGGGGTTTTTGATACCAGAAAACTCCTTTAACGCTTGCAACCTCTGTTGCTTGACTGCTACTCAAACAGTCAAATCAGTCAGTAAGAATTTAGGGAACTTCCATGGCGATATTTTGCATCAGTATTTGTTAGCAGACGCCAGGAGTGGATCCAAAACAGAAGAGGTGAAAGTGTTTCAGTTACTATTTTTCACTGTGTTTGTTCCCCTCTGGTTTTCAGCTTACAAATACTGATGTAAATTAGTGCCCAAAATACTCACTGTGTGAATGAGACGAGGAAGCTGCTTGTAGTACTGTAATAGAAGTCCTTATTCTGAGGATGAGTTCTGTAATTCTTGTCTTCTCTGCTCCATCAAACTCCCCAGAGCAGGGGCAACCCCTGGAGCAAAACTTCTGGCGGCAGATGTCCAGACGTATGACTCAGTGATGTGTGATGGACCCCGACTCCCAAACAAAATGAATCAGACACATACAAAATAAATACACAAATCATTGCAATTAGGTGTCAAACGTTCTCAACTTTATTTAAATTTACATGACACCGAAAATGGCACAACCCTCGACTCACGAAGAGTCACCCTCCAGCTCTCAGGAGAGGAAAACCCCCTGTGGAGGAAACCTCTAGGGAACCATGGCTGGAGGGCTGCCCTTCCCTTGGGCTTAGAGAGTTAGTGCCGATATATGACGGAGTTTTAGAATTTCTACATATTTACAGAGAACGACATAACAAATATAGACTATTAATGTGATAAACTGGATGTGGGAGAGATCTGGCTGCGATATCTGTCACCACATTTATTGCTGGAACGAATTTAGTTGATCTGATTTCCCAGGTGGATCTACCACTTCTCCCTTACAGATCCAGCTCCGTCTCTCAAAATGTTGGGTACTTGGTTACAGGGGTTGCTCATTATGGATAACCCCTAATAGGATGAGTATCCCCTCCCCCTCCCAATTTATCACCCATTAAAGTCAAGGATCCATCTATGAACTCCCAAAGAAGAGCAGCTCTTTGTACATAGTAACAGAAGGGGATCCTGTTTGGGGGACCCCCCCTCTGTTACCTTCCCTTCCCCCCGGGGTGTCTAAGAAGACAACCCCTTTCCCTGCTAGAACCTCCAAATTACACCAACATTGGCACATTACGTGGGGTGGTCAAGCTCAAGGTCCTCAGGCGCATCATCAGTAATGGCGCTGATCATGGCAGCGCGGCATTCTTTTATGGAATCTTCTTTATGACACTTGTTTATGCCCTCACAATAGTTGTCATGGTTACTACAAGGGCTATTACTGATGCAGGGTCCAAGTATTAACCCTTTCATCATTGGTAATTCACTTTCATTATGGAGGCAAATAACTGCACTTGTTACCAAGCAGGAGTCTTATCATTACGGCTTCCCTTAGGCACCATAAGAAATAAAGATTATAGAACATACGTACAAGTGTTTCAGGAGTGTTTTGCACTTTTTAGATCCATAGATTGGGCTTATAACTAGCACTTTACAAAGCGGAAAATTAAGAGGAAATTACTTGTAAAATAATATTATAGGGAATTGCATTTCAAGCATTTTCCTAATGTGCATTCTGCATACTTGCATAGTTACATAGGTTGAAAAAGTTTTAACTTTAATGTCCTTGGTCTATCTCCAAAGTTATACATTTTCTATTACTAGATTATTTATAACCCACAATGTCATGTTTTGTTAAAAAAGTATCCAGCCCTTCTATAAATGCTGTTATACTATCTGCCATTACTATATCTTGTGGTTGGCATTCCACAGTCTGACTGCTCTAACTGTAAAGAATCCTTTCCTATTAAGTTGCCAGAATCGCCTCACCTCCGCTTGTTATGAATGTTCCTGGTGCTTTGTAAGGTCCTGGAAAGTGATAAGTCATGTGCCAGTACTATGCATTGACCACATATGTATTTATACATATAAATGTATATTTATGAAGGATGTGATAATTACCCTTCATAGAGGTGTTACGATCATTCATAAATTGCTTTCATAGGTTTGATCTCCAGGATTAGGAGAGATTTGGGGTGTAAACGTAATAAACAATGAGTAAAACATCAAAGCAAACGAAAAAGGGTTTGTGACCCAAACTGGTAGGTGAGACCGGCTAGCCCCATATTATACAAGGTCACAACCAGGTTTCGCCTGAGGAGGGCAGCACTAATGAGTCCTCAGGAGCGCATAACCCTGAAATATGCAGCGATTCTACACTACCCATTATAAAAGGGTTTCATATGCTACTTACTACCATGTTTTAGCTAAGATACAAGGCATACTTGTAAGGAGAGATGAAAAAGGTGATGGGGGACAACATATAAATATACTGAGGAACTCTATACACTAGTGGCCAAAATTGAGGCAACACCCCCAAGATTTATGAATTTTTAGCATTTTGCCAATACAAATACTAATTTCATGAATGTTTTTGATTTCACAGTAAAGTTTTTAAGTAGAAATAAAATCTCATATAGAAACACAATATTAGCAGGAAATTTGTTCATTTGTCAACAAATTGGAGACTATTGTCACTCAGATGACTGTGGGAGAAAAGCCATTGATTTGTCCTATTTTCATATCTAACACTAAATGTTAATACTCAGTTGGATAGGCCTTGGCCTTGATGACTGCCTGGCATCTACTTGGCATGCTATCTACCAGTTTGTGTAAATCAGATGGTGTGATGATATGAAGCCATGATTTGATGATGGCTGCAATGAGTTCCTGCTTGTGTGAAGCCCGCTGTTTTGACACCGCTCTTTTGAGCCGAGCCCAGAGATTCTCAATAGGATTGAGATCTGGGCTGTTTCCTGGCCAATTCAATAGCTGGACATTTTTGTCCTTGAACCAAGAGAGACATTTTTTAGCTGTATGGCATGGGGCTCCATCTTAAAATAAACGGTGTCCCTTCACCAAATACATCATGTGCCGAAGGAATGAGTTTAGGCTGAAGGACTTCCTTGATGTACTTTTCAGCATTAACTGTTCCTTCAATTACCTGCAGCCGACCACCTGCATCTCTGGACACGCAGCCCCCTACCATAACACTCAGAGGAGGCTTCATGGTGGGTATTGTACCCTCTGGCAACCAGTCCTCTCCAGGTCGTCGTCGAACGTAGCGGACACAGTCGCTGCCAAAGATGGATATGCGTGTCTCATCGCTCCATATAACATTTCTCCATTGTTCAATGGTCCATTTACAATGTTCTTTGGCCCCTGCAGACGTTTCTGACGCTGTGAGGCATTCAAAAATGGCTTTTTACCTGGTATTCTGGCTCTTAACCCCGCGTTTACCAATCGTCGTCGAACCGTCCGATCAGACACTGTCACTCCGGTGTTGACAAGCTCCTTGTTGATGTTAACAGCCGTTTATTTCCTGTTATTTAGGGCGATTCTAACAATTCTTCTATCAGTCTGAGGACTTGTAGCCTTCTTCCTTTCTCTACCTGGTTTATTCTTTATCGAACCAGTCTCTTGAAACCGATTACACACTTTGAGAACGAAAACATGTAATTGCTTACCTTCTGATGACAAACTGGCTTTAAAATATAAAAACCGCATTTTAATCGCACAATATCTGTCTTACAACCCACACCCAGGTCACTATAAACCAACATAGAATACATATGGCAGAAGAGGGCGTGTGTACAAGTAAGTAGGTCAGTGAAATCCTCCATTAAATATTGGTGATGGTGAAAAACTGAAAGTGTTGCCTCAATTTTGGCCACTAGTGTATAACACAAAATATAAACAAAAAAGAAAGGAAAGAACATTTCTGCACAAAAAACGTGTCGCTCGGCAGGAAAATCCCGTTGATGTTGCGTTTTTTGAGATTTTTTTTTCCCTTTCTTTAGAAGCGCTGCAAAAATACTGAAAGAATAGACATGAAACTGCTTCAAATCTGCAAGGATTCACTTTTCCTGCTTTTCCTGGTACTATCAAGCATAGCGTTTTTGGGAACTTGGAGCTCTATATTACAAATATGTCCGTCCCTCCAGTTGAAAGAAATTAACATTTTCCTGGAGGGAAGTTTATATTTTACATTATGTCAGTTTTTGTCTATCGATGATAAAGTGCAGTTTGCAGCAATTTTTATTGTGACATATACCCAAATCATTCATGAAAATATTTCACATTCAACGCGCGTCGGGCGGGCCTGCGTCCTCTCACATGCCAGGGCTGAGTTTCAGTTCCAGTCCGACCCTGTTAATCATCTATGGTTTCCCTTCAGAGTGGAAAATGCTGAAAAATCGGAAGTTCCTGGGATCCATTTTTGAACAGAATATCAGAACCAAATCAAAACCGATGATTCATAATAGGGGTAAGTCCCAACTCTAAGGTACAAGTCTATGGCATACAGTCTGTAAAAGACGACAGAGTAGGGTGCTGTTGAGCATCGACGGCTTCTTCTCTGATGTTCCTCGCTCATCCATGCAGTACATAGTCGGCCATTCAATTGATTGGATATCTTATAATACCACATTTCCCCTAGGGACACAAAGTATGACGAGCGCCACTCCTCCTGGTGATAGGTTATACCCAAAAGATGGGGCAGCGCCACTCCTCGTGGTGATGGGTTACACCCAACAGATGGGGGAGCGCCACTCCTCGTGGTGATGGGTTACACCCAACAGATGGGGGAGCTCCACTCCTCTTGGTGATGGGTTATACCCAACAGATGGGGGAGCGCCACTCCTTGAGGTGATAGGTTATACCCAACAGATGGGGGAGCGCCACTCCTCATGGTGATGGGTTATACCCAACAGATGGGGGAGCGCCACTTCTCGTGGTGATGGGCTGCACCCAACAGATGGGGGAGCTCCACTCCTTGTGGTGATGGGTTACACCCAACAGATGGGGGAGCTTCACTCCTTGAGGTGATGGGTTATACCCAACAGATGGGGGAGCGCCACTCCTCGTGGTGATGGGTTATACCCAACAGATGGGGGAGTGCCACTCCTCGTGGTGATGGGATATACCCAACAGATGGGGGAGCCCCACTCCTCGTGGTGATGGTTTAAACCCAACAGATGGGGGAAGTTGCAGAATGGCTTGTTATGGTGCAAGAACAATGTGGACATTGTTTTTTTTTGTTTTAACTATTATGCCTTTATGTTCTTTATTTTTTTCCTACAGACCCTCCCAGCTAACTCCAAGCAAGTCCCTCATCTCAGAAGTTGAAAGGTTTGGGTTTCTTTGAGGTTTAATGCATGCATTTACTTTTTTTAGAATCCCATCTTACAAAAGATATAGGATATCCAACTTCTTGGACTCCAAGAATAAGGGGGCTGCAGCCTGGAAGTAACCCCGCTGCCCTTTTTAAAGAATATGCTGGTGTGGGGCAGCTACCCGGATATTCACTGTGCAGGAGAACTGCAGCTAAGCCCATTCACTTTGCTGGATCTATGCTGTCGTTCCGCTGCACAGTGGAGGCCATGATGCCGATGTGCAGGGAATGACTGTGAAAGGGGCTGTTCCTCATTACCAGCATCAGTGCCCCTTTATTATATTAGAGATCGACCCCAACAGATCATAAATTGATGGTGTACCCTTGCAATATACTGCTGCCTTCCTTTTTTTTATCAGTTCACCCGTGAAACCAGATTACATGATTGTGGCGGAACCTCCTGTAGGACACCCAAGTTTTCTGGTGGCTGAAATCTCTTTACCTAAAATGGTGAGACCCTCAGATGTGGTTTAGGATTGTGACCTTTTTGTATGTCATGTGATTTCCAATAGTCTTCCCTTATTAAAAGTCTGTGCCAACCTCGTGCTACCGGTCCTCCTCTGCCAACTTTTATCATCACAGCTTTGATGTGTCCACAGTAGCCAATCGCTGGCAGCTGTGACACATTTGCTGGATGATGATGATATCATTTTTTTTTCATACCATGGTGGGTTGTTTGCAAGCTGTTGGAATGGGAAAGAAGATCTCTGTAAACGACTCTGTCAGCAGAGAACGACTGTTCAAACCAAGCACAGACGCCCAGTGCTTCATGGCGGGACCAGTCATTTATATAAACCTTCCCCCCTGCTTGTTTCCCCTCCCATCTCCACCATCACCTCTTCTTTGACAGTTCTGGCTTCATAGATCCAGAGAGGAGATAGAGGGAAAACAAGCTGGTGGGAAGATGTATATATTATTATTATTATTTAATTATATAGTGCCATTGATTCCATGGTGCTGGTGCATATAAATGATGTTATAATGATGATAGAAATGATGAAAGAGGCTTGTTGCAATAGTGTAGAACACGCCGCTCTTTATTTTTTCTATATTAATGCGACATTTGGAGGAATCGCACAGAAAATGCTTTAAATGTATTTATTTTTTAATTTGATTTTTCTCATGTCCATGATTCACATTGCGTTAAATGAGGCATAATGAAGATGAAGAATGTTTCAGCTAATGTAGCCTTCATCAGACAGGATAATGTAGCTTAAGGGGACCCACTTGGTTAAATATAGGGGTCAGTTCTGGTCTTCCCAAAAAGCAGATTAAGTAGTCACCACACAGGAATCTGGTGATTACTGGGTTTGCTTTTGGGGACCCCAGATTTCTTCATATAACCGAGTGGGCCTTCTGCCTAATGAAGGCTACATTATGTGAAATTCAGGTACCATTCATTATGCCTCACTTAAAGGGGTTGTCTGGCACTTTAATATTGATGACCTATCCTAAGGATATTCCATTAGTATTAAAGTGGTGGACAACCCCTTTTAATGCAGTGTGAATCCTAAAAAATATTTTTCAGCATTTTCTGTGAGCAGTCCCTCCACGTGTCAGATTTAATGTATGAGACGTCTGGAGCTACACAGTAACTTCTAGTTGGCCACGTATCAAGATAAAAGTTTAGATTTTTGTGCACTTGTTGGTTACAACTTTCTTTCCCGTACAGAAGCATTCAGCGACATAAGCGTTGTTACCACGCTGGTCTTCTCTTTACAGTCTTCTGCTAGATCTCTTGTGTTGGACTTGGGTGAAGACAGAATAGTCAGACGTCCCGATTTGTATCATCTAGACGTCTTCATTCCTTACAATATCATCCAAGAACAAAGTGGAGCTCAGTTCAACAAGGACAGTAAGGTGAGACAATTAAGCAAAGCTGGACATGTCTTATAGCCCATTCTGAAATCATCTTCTTAAAGAGGTTCTCTGAGAAAATGTATAAAATAAAATTTTAAAAAATGTATACATTTATTTAGCAAAAATAAATTGTTTTAATTAGTGAATAATTCTATGTGAATACTTTTATGCCCAAAAATGGCAAAAGTATTCTCGGAGTGATACCTTTATTGGCTAACCAGAAAAAAAATATATGCAAGCTTTCAGAGCACAGAGGCTCCTTCTTCAGGCTATATTACACATGAATTCATAACATTTGTAATCCTGCCTGAAGAAGGAGCCTGTGTGCTCTGTAAGTTTGCATATATATATTTTTTTTTCTGGTTAGCCAATAAAGGTATCATTCCGAGAATACTTTTGCCATTTTTGGGCATAAAATTATTTCCATCAAATTTTCTGGCTAACACGGTACCACAATATAAATTTGTATTGTACATCACAATTAGGGGATAATAATTGTGTATGGACATAATGGCCAACGATGTCAGCAGCCATCCATCCTAGATGGGTGAAAGTAAACTGTTTGAGACGGACTTCTCTGACCTACCTGTCGGAATCAAGAACGTGCATCTGTCATTGATTGACTGACTGATCACGTCCATGAGTCAACATGTTGTAAACCTGTCATGATGAGTGAGCAGATAGGATGCTGCCCCTCACCCTGACAGGAACTTATCTATCACAACATATAGTTGCCCAGAGACATCTGAATGCATCGGCTTTCCTTTATGCCATTCATCAAACATGTCGTATATTTTGTGTATAGCGAGTCACAAGCCTCGCACTGCTCTGCGTCTTATCATTTGGTTCTATGAGCTGCAGTAAAACGTGACGTATATTCCAGGTGCTGACGATCACAATGCCGGTGCAGCCAGCATAGCGGTGGGCTCAGAAGATCAGCTTTGGAAAACGTTCCTCTTATATAGATCCAGTGGATCCTACTTACATTCGCTGCTGTTTACATTGTATGGTTACAATTCTATTTAGACTTCAATATGACTCCAGAATAAATTTTTGTCTTTCTTATACTTGCCGTATATTTTTCCCAAGGAAGGGGTTTAGGTATTGTGCTTTTTTTTTTTTATTTCTACTGTAATATTTCATAATATCTGTGAATAAGTCTTGAAAATAATTTGCATTGAAAAGGTTGAGATCCTCTGAATCTACAGGGATTTTTAGGAATTAAAAATCTACAGCAGTAAATCTGCAGCAGAATTTACATTTTGCACCATGTCTGGATTTAGTAGCAGCTGCCCCTTTAAATGGAATATGTCAGCAGGTTTTTGCTATCCCATTTGAGAGCAGCATAATCCGAGGCCCTGATTCCAACGATGTATCACTTACTGGGCTGCTTGGTGTTATTTTGATAAAATTGCAGTTTTTTTTTTCTCATGCAGATCTCTGAATGCTGAGCTCTGTATAATAACCCCACCCACACCACTGATTGGCAGCTTTCTGTGTACACTGTATTTAAACTGCCAATCAGTGGTGGGGGGCGTGGTTGGACTACCTGGCTGCAGGTTTACTAGTCCTCTAGTGATAATCTTCTGCTAATAAAAGTGTGATTTTTATCAAAACTACAACAAGCAGCCCTGTAAGTGAGACGTCCCTAGAATCAGGGTCTTTGTCTCTACATCATGCTGCTCTCAACAACAACCAATATATAGTACATCCGACAAGGGGTCAATGTGTTAAAAAAGACCTTTATTATAATAATTTGGGTACATGGCGGGAAAGAAAAGAGCACACACACATATATATAGTAATACCATATAATAGTGAGGAGGTATAATGTAAATATTTGAATTGCAGAGACACCAGGGCTAAATAGTAGTAGCTCCAATTGTGCTAATGCATACTGATAGTATATCCTAGGTCACATAGTAAAAGGATATAATCCCAAATAATAAAAGCCAATATAGGCATTCCCAAGATAATGACCTTTTGGTATATACATATCAAGGGATGTATTATATCCAAGTAGGTTCATTCCCAAGTAACAATAATGTTGTATTGGATTCATTCATACCTGGTATATATTGTCTGCACGTCTTGCAATAGCTCTGGGCTCGGTGGTCCTACTCCTAGTGTGGCGCTCACCCCATCATGCTGCTCTCAGAATAGCCAAGAAAACCTGCTGACAGATTCCCTTTACAAATAGCTGAAATGGCTCCTAGATACCAGAGAAGGAAAACGTTATTAAAACGGTTTTGTTTCCTCAATAGAAAAGCAAATTAAACACCACTGGATAATGTGGTGTGTGAAACCGTCCATTGGATTGCTGTTTCGGGTGGGCTCAGGAGCAGAGCCCCCATCCTACACAGCTGACATCTTGCTGTAACAGCAGCGGCCAGAGCGGAGCGTCAATCACTGCTGTTTAACCATTTATATGCCGTCAATCACTGATGGCAAGTTAAATAGCGCAATCACCGGTACGCTATGCAATGTTACTAGAATTTTTTTTTTTACTTTTCCATTTCCTTGAATTACTTGTTGTGATTTGCAGATCCATTGACTGGCCAAGTGGAAGGGCTGCAGCCGATCATTCATGTCCGTAGCAGATACACATTTACATGTGTAAATAGGCCCTTATAGAAATCAATCAATAGAACGTATACCTGGATATCCAGGTTTATCCTTTGCATACATTTAAAGAGGTATAAGTCATGGCATATTACTAGGATGTCATTCTTGGGGGTCTGACAGCCTAATTTAGAAAGAAGTGGATGCATTATTTTTTTCGCGCTCCCAATTTAACAATTTGAGTACAGTTGGATCTATTGTTTTTTTTATTTTTTGCACTATGGGTGGGTGGTTGGGAGCACAGCTGTGCAGGAAAAAAAAAGCTTATAGGTTCTCAATTCCTTCATTCTTGGGATCGGTGGCGGAACCACAGGTCGGACCATCGCCAATCAAGATATTATATCCTTTCACACTCATCATTGCTCACAATTAACAATTTGAGTACGTGCATTTTTTTAGGGTATTTTTTTTAGGGTATTTTTGCTCAATGGGTGGGAGCACAACTGTGCAGGAAAAAAAGCTGATAGGTTCCCCATTTCTTCATTCTCAGAATCAGTGGATGGAACATCGCCAATCACAATATTATATCCTTCACACTAATCGTTGCTCCCAATTATCAATTTGAGTACGGTTATACCTATTGTTTTTTTAGGTTTTTTTTTTGCACTGTGGGCGGTTGGGAGCACAGCTGTGCAGGAAAAAAAAAGCTGATAGGTTCCCCATTCCTTCATTCTCAGGATCAGTGGTGGAACCAGAGGGTGGATCATCTCCAATCAAAATATTATATTATTCATAATAATCATTGCTCCTAGTTAACAATTTGAGTACGGTTGAACCCATTGTGTTTTTTTGGGGGTTTTTTTTTTTTGCACTATGGGTGCAAGTTATAGTAATATGTGTCACCTTAAAAAAAAAACTAATAGTGTCTCCTGATTGTTCAGACACAAATATATCTGTTGAAAATAGTCTGGTATTCACCAGTAAATTATAACTGTGGTTTTGCTGTTCCACGGTAAAAAATCTCTATTATCCTGCTTTTGGCATTTTTGCCGCAAAGAAAAACAGTAGTAGTGTCTCCTGATTGTTCAGACACAAATATATCTGTTGAAAATAGTCTGGTATACACCACTAAATTATAACTGTGGTTTTGCTGTTCCACGGTAAAAATCTCTATTATCCTGATCTTGGCATTTTTTGCCGTAAAAAAAAACTAATAGTGTCTCCCTGATTTTTCAGACACAAATATATCTGTTGAAAATAGTCTGGTGTGGGCCCGAGAAATACAAGTGTGGTTTTGCAGTTCCACGGGTCAAATCTTTGTATTATCCACTTTTGGGCCATTTTTACCTAAAAATAAACAGTTTGAGTGTGTCGCTCATTGTTCAGCCGCAAATATATCTATTCAAAATTTTCTGGTATACCCCAGTAAACAATAACTGTGGTTTTGCCATTCCACGGTAAAAATCTCTATTATTCACCTTTTGGTATTTTTTCCGTAAAGAAAAACAGTTGTAGTTTCTCCCTGATTGTTCAGATTGTTTAAAAGAGTCGGGTGTAGGCCAGAGAAATAGAACTGTGGTTTTCCTATTCCACGGTTCTAATCTACTTTATTATCCTTTTTCCATTGATAGTGCGAGTGTAAGCTATTTTACTTACTTTACAATGGGCAAGGCGCGTGGCAAGGGACATGGAAGTGGACGTTCTGGTGATGGTACATGCAGAGGACGGGGCCGTGGCCAAGGTGAAAATGTGCCACAACCAACAGCCATATCTTCTCGCTCCCACTTCTTGACCGAATTACTAGGGAAGCACAGAACAACACCAGTATTGCGAACTGATCAGTGTGAACAGGTTATTAATTGGATAGCAGACCACCACTTCCGGTCTGTCTTCCACACGGTCAACTCTTAGTAGCCGTGAGTCTCGACCGCATACTCCTCCTCACCCTGATGCTCCTTCCTCCCACCATGCCGAGTATCGTCAGACAGCAACTGATCCCACACTTGGACACTCTGAAGAGCTGTTCACTGGTCCATTTCCAGATTTGTGCCCCTCGCCTGCTCCGCTTGAAGTGGTGGAAGAGGAGATCCCATGTAGAGATGCCCAAATATTTGAACAGCCACGGCCACAGGAAGTCAACGCTGGCAATTTGTCACAAGAGGTTGACGATGACGAAACACAATTGCCAAGAAGTGAGGAGGAGGATCGTGGTGCGCAAGTGGAAGAGGAGGAGGTGGTGGATGATCTAGTAACTGACCCAACGTGGCAGGAGGACATGCAGAGCAAGGCCAGCAGCAGACCGGGTGAGGGAGACAGAGTACCCCAACAGGCAGGAAGAAGCAGTGTGGTGGCCGCACACAGAAGGCCGGCAACAGTTCCCCGTAACACCAACACGAGGGACGTTGCCAGTACAACCTGGGGGTCTTCCAGAGTCTGGAATTTTTTTAAAGACTCTGCTGATAACCCCAAAAAGGCCATTTGTACCACCTGCCATGCCAGCATCAGCAGGGGTGACAAAACTACCAGCCTGACCACCACCAGCATGATCAGGCACATGGCAGTAAAGCACCCGACTTTGTGGGGCGAACCCCAGGGTCCACGACCAGTGTCAGCAGGTGTCACCTGTTGTGTGTGCATGGCAATCCCCTGTCCATACTGCATGCAAAGATGCCCCCTCCTCTCAGTCTTTATGGCAGTCTCTCAAGTGTGTGCAAAGCAGTCATCAAAGCAAAAGGTGGCTACTTTGAAGAATCTAGAATATAAGACATATTTTCAGTTGTTTCACACTTTTTTGTTAAGTATATAATTCCACATGTGTTAATTCATAGTTTTGATGCCTTCAGTGTGAATGTACAATTTTCATAGTCATGAAAATACAGAAAAATCTTTAAATGAGAAGGTGTGTCCAAACTTTTGGTCTGTACTGTATGTACCATCTTGACCAACTTTGAGAAGTCCACCAAGATGGTGAGTGGCGATGACTCCATCATTAGCGTCAGCATTCCACTTGTCTGTCTTTTGCAATGCTCTCTGCAGAGAATTAAAGAGGAGGCATTGCAGCCAGAGTATGATGAGATGGATCAAGAAGCCGTAGCGGTCGATTACACACAGCCCAGCCTCATCTCATCCCAACGTGCATTGGGGGACAATGAGGGAGAGGAGGAGGAGGAAGAACAGGAGCTTGTATCATGCGCTGTAGGCGGTAGTACCTGTACAACTGTCATACCGTCGGTTCAGCGTGGGTGGCCTGAGGACAGGGGGGAGGAGGAGGAGGAGAGCATGGTCATTCGTCATCTTGGTGTGGACACGGAAGTCTTGCCCGTTACCAGTCTGGCGCGCATGGCTGACTTTCTTACTCTGCCTTAACCGTGACCCTCGCGTTGTCAAAATGTTGGGTGACAGTCATTACTGGTTGGTGACACTTTTAGACCCCCGCTACAAGGAGAATGTTCACTCTCTTATTCCTGAGGTGGAGAGGTCTACAAAAATGGGGCAGTACCAGAAGGCCCTTGCTGCAGAACTGTTAAAAAAAAATTCCCATCTGAAGACACTAGCGGCAGAGGTCACAGTTCGTTGACCAACCAAGGCGTACAAGCGAGAGAGAGGCAACTCCAATCCAGCAGAGGCAGGGGAACACTGTCAACATTCTGGGACAGTTTTCTGAGACCTGCCCAGCTTACAGGCCCTGAGGCGCGGGGTACTCTCACAAGGAGTGGAAAGTTTCAAAAGATGGTGAGGGAGTACCTTGCCGACCGTACCAGCGTCCTCCGTGATTCCTCTGTGCCTTTTAATTATTGGGTATCCAAGCTGGACACTTGGAATGAAATCGCTCTGTACACCTTGGAGGTCCTGGCCTGCCCTGCCGCTAGCGTGTTATCGGAGCGTGTTTTTAGTGCTGCTGGGGTAATTATAACTGATAAGCGCACTCGCCTGTCAACTGACAATGCTGACAAGCTGACCCTTATCAAAATGAACAAGAGCTGGATTGGGCCAGACTTCTCATCACCACCAAATGACAGCAGAGTAACATAAAGTCAAATCCACTGTGTTATTTCGGGAGGTGTATTCAAATGCACCACTTCACACCCACACATGGGTATACGCTTCCTCATTTCGGCTGTTTTATGTTCTTCTCCTTATCCTCAGCCTCCACCACCACTATACCACCAGGGTGACCATGGTCCGTGTTGCCATTATTGAAAGTTCCTCAGTCCTTATTTTTGTCAGCTTTTGCTTGGAAGGCATAAGCAAAGACTGTGGGAGACCCACTCCCCAATAATGGGAATAATATATTTAAAATGCTGTACTGTATGGCTCTTGTAAGGGGCATTAAAAGCGTCTTGTTAAGCTACTGCGACCTCCACCACTATTCCGAGGAGCATGAAAAGCATCTTGTTAAGCTACTGTGACCTCCACCACTTTTCCGAGGGCCATTAAAAGCGTCTTGTTAAGCTACTGGGACGTCCACCACTTTTCCGAGGAGCATTAAAACCGTCTTGTTAATCTACTGGGACTTCCACGTCTCTTCCAAGGGGCATTCAAACCGTCTTGTTAAGCTACTGCGATCTCCACCACTTTTCCGAGGGGCATTAAAAACGTCTTGTTAAGCTAGTTGGACCTCCACGTCTCTTCCAAGGGGAATTCAAACTGTCTTGTTAAGCTGCTGGGACATCCACGTCTCTTCCAAGGGGCATTCAAACCGTCTTGGTAAGCTACTGCGACCTCCACCTCTTTTTCGAGGGACATTAAAAGCGTCTTATTAAGCTACTGGGACCTCCACCACTTTTCCGAGAAGCATTAAAACCGTCTTGCTAAGCTACTGGGACCTCCACGTCTCTTCCAAGGGGCATTAAAAGCGTCTTTTTAAGGTACTGGTACCTCCACGTCTCTTCCAAGGGGCATTCAAACCGTCTTGTTAAGCTACTGGGACCTGCAGCACTTTTCCAAGGGGCATTCAAACAGTCTTGTTAAGCTACTGCGAACTCCACCACTTTTCCAAGGGTCATTAAAACCGTCTTGTTAAGCTACTGGGACCTCCACCACTTTTCCGAGGGGCATTAAAAGCATCTTCTTAAGCTATTGGGACCTCCACCACTTTTCTGAGGAGCATTAAAACCGTCTTGTTAAGCTACTGGGACCTCCACGTCTCTTCCAAGGGGCATTCAAACAGTCTTGTTAAGCTACTTAGACCTCCACGTCTCTTCTGAGGACATTAATAGCGTCTTGTTAAGCTACTGTGACCTCCACCACTTTTCCGAGGGGCATTAAAACCGTCTTTTTAAGCTACTGGGACCTCAACGTCTCTTCCAAGGGGCATTCAAACCGTCTTGTTAAGCTACTGGGACCTCCACGTCTCTACCAAGGGGCATTCAAACCGTCTTGTTAAGCTACTGCGACCTCCACCACTTTTTCAAGGGGCAGTAAAAGCGTCTTATTAAGCTACTGGGTCCTCCACCACTTTTCCGAGAAGCATTAAAACCGTCTTGTTAAGCTACTGGGACCTCCACGTCTCTTCCAAGGGGCATTCAAACCATCTTGTTAAGCTACTGGGATCTCCACGTCTCTTCTGAGAGGCATTAAAAGCGTCTTGTTAAGCTACTGTGACCTCCACCACTTTTCCGAGGGGCATTAAAACCGTCTTGTTAAGCTACTGGGACCTCCATGTCTCTTCCAAGGGGCATTCAAACCGTCTTGTTAAGCTACTGGGACCTCCACCACTTATCTGCGGGGCATTAAAAGCGTCTTGTTAAGCTACTGTGACCACCACTTTTCCGAAGGGCATTCAAACTGTCTTGTTAAGCTACTGGGACCTCCACGTCTCTTCCAAGGGGCATTCAAACAGTCTTGTTAAGCTACTGGGACCTCCACGTCTCTTCCAAGGGGCATTCAAAGCGTCATGTTAAGCTACTGGGACCTCCACCACTTTTCCGAGGGGCATTAAAAGCATCTTGTTAAGCTACTGGGACCTCCACCACTTTTCCGAGGAGCATTAAAACCATCTTGTTAAGCTACTGGGACCTCCACCACTTTTCCGAGGAGCATTAAAACCATCTTGTTAAGCTACTGTGACCTCCACGTCTCTTCCAAGGAGCATTCTGACCGTCTTGCTAAGCTACTGCGACCTCCACCACTTTGGCGAGGGGCATTAAAACCGACTTGTTAAGCTACTGGGACCTCCACGTCTCTTCAAAGGGGCATTCAAACCGTCTTGTTAAGCAACTGGGACCTAAACGTCTCTTCCAAGGGGCATTCAAACCGTCTTGTTAAGCTACTGCGACCTCCACCACTATTCAAAGGGGCATTAAAACCGTCTTGTTAAGCTACTGGGACCTCCACCACTTTTCCGAGGGACATTAAAACAGTCTTGTTAAGCTACTGGGACCTTCACATCTCTTCCAAGGGGCATTGAAACCGTCTTGTTAAGCTACTGGGACCTCCACTTCTCTTCTGAGGGGCATTAAAAGCGACGTGTTAAGCTACTGGGACCTCCACTTCTCTTCTGAGGGGCATTAAAAGCGACGTGTTAAGCTACTGTGACCTCCACCACTTTTCCGAGGGGCATTAAAACAGTCTTGTTAAGCTACTGGGACCTCAACGTCTCTTCCAAGGGGCATTCAAACCGTCTTGTTAAGCTACTGGGACCTCCATGTCTCTACCAAGGGGCATTCAAACCGTCTTGTTAAGCTACTGCGACCTCCACCACTTTTTCGAGGGGCAGTAAAAGCTTCTTATTAAGCTACTGGGTCCTCCACCACTTTTCCGAGAAGCATTAAAACCATCTTGTTAAGCTACTGGGACCTCCACGTCTCTTCCAATGGGCATTCAAGCCGTCTTGTTAAGCTACTTAGACCTCCACGTCTCTTCTGAGGACATTAATAGCGTCTTGTTAAGCTACTGTGACCTCCACCACTTTTCCGAGGGGCATTCAAACCGTCTTGTTAAGCTACTGGGACCTCCACGTCTCTTCCAAGGGGCATTCAAACAGTCTTGTTAAGCTACTGGGACCTCCACGTCTCTTCCAAGGGGCATTCAAAGCGTCATGTTAAGCTACTGGGACCTCCACCACTTTTCCGAGGGGCATTAAAAGCATCTTGTTAAGCTACTGGGACCTCCACCACTTTTCCGAGGAGCCTTAAAACCTTCTTGTTAAGCTACTGGGACCTCCACCACTTTTCCGAGGAGCATTAAAACCATCTTGTTAAGCTACTGTGACCTCCACGTCTCTTCCAAGGGGCATTCTGACCGTCTTGCTAAGCTACTGCGACCTCCACCACTTTGGCAAGGGGCATTAAAACCGACTTGTTAAGCTACTGGGACCTCCACGTCTCTTCAAAGGGGCATTCAAACCGTCTTGTTAAGCTACTGGGACCTAAACGTCTCTTCCAAGGGGCATTCAAACCGTCTTGTTAAGCTACTGCGACCTCCACCACTATTCAAAGGGGCATTAAAACCGTCTTTTTAAGCTACTGGGACCTCCACCACTTTTCCGAGGGGCATTAAAACAGTCTTGTTAAGCTACTGGGACCTCCACGTCTCTTCCAAGGGGCATTCAAACCGTCTTGTTAAGCTACTGGGACCTCCACTTCTCTTCTGAGGGGCATTAAAAGCGACGTGTTAAGCTACTGTGACCTCCACCACTTTTCCGAGGGGCATTAAAACCGTCTTTTTAAGCTACTGGGACCTCAACGTCTCTTCCAAGGGGCATTCAAACCGTCTTGTTAAGCTACTGGGACCTCCACATCTCTACCAAGGGGCATTCAAACCGTCTTGTTAAGCTACTGCGACCTCCACCACTTTTTCAAGGGGCAGTAAAAGCGTCTTATTAAGCTACTGGGTCCTCCACCACTTTTCCGAGAAGCATTAAAACCGTCTTGTTAAGCTACTGGGACCTCCACGTCTCTTCCAAGGGGCATTCAAGCCGTCTTGTTAAGCTCCTGGGACCTCCACGTCTCTTCCAAGGGGCATTCAAACCATCTTGTTAAGCTACTGGGATCTCCACATCTCTTCTGAGAGGCATTAAAAGCGTCTTGTTAAGCTACTGTGACCTCCACCACTTTTCCGAGGGGCATTAAAACCGTCTTGTTAAGCTACTGGGACCTCCATGTCTCTTCCAAGGGGCATTCAAACC
This sequence comes from Phyllobates terribilis, assembly GCF_046119375.1. Taxonomy (NCBI): domain Eukaryota; kingdom Metazoa; phylum Chordata; class Amphibia; order Anura; family Dendrobatidae; genus Phyllobates; species Phyllobates terribilis. The sequence goes on from NW_027362823.1 coordinate 6,120,018, forward strand.
GTCTTGTTAAGCTACTGGGACCTCCACCACTTATCTGCGGGGCATTAAAAGCGTCTTGTTAAGCTACTGTGACCTCCACCACTTTTTCGAGGGGCATTAAAACCGTCTTGTTAAGCTACTGGGACCTCCACGTCTCTTCCGAGGGTCATTCAAACCGTCTTGTTAAGCTACTGGGACCTCCACGTCTCTTCCAAGGGGCATTCAAACCATCTTGTAAAGCTACTGCAACCTCCACCACTTTTCCAAGGGGCATTAAAACCGTCTTGTTAAGCTACTGGGACCTCCACCACTTTTCCGAGGGGCATTGAAAGCATCTTGTTAAGCTACTGGGACCTCCACCACTTTTCTGAGGAGCATTTAAACCATCTTGTTAAGCTACTGGGACCTCCACGTCTCTTCCAAGGGGCATTCAAACCGTCTTGTTAAGCTACTGGGAACTCCACGTCTCTTCTGAGGGGCATTAAAAGCGTCTTGTTAAGCTACTGTGACCTCCACCACTTTTCCGAGGGGCATTAAAACCGTCTTGTTAAGATACTGGGACCTCCACGTCTCTTCCGAGGGGCATTCAAACCGTCTTGTTAAGCTACTTGGACCTCCACGTCTCTTCCGAGGGGCATTAAAAGCGTCTTGTTAAGCTACTGTGACCTCCACCACTTTTCCGAGGGGCATTAAAACCGTCTTGTTAAGCTACTGGGACCTCCTCCACTTTTCTGAGGAGCATTAAAACCGTCTTGTTAAGCTACTGGGACCTCCACGTCTCTTCCAAGGGGCATTCAAACCATCTTGTTAAGCTACTGGGACCTCCACGTCTCTTCTGAGGGGCATTAATAGCGTCTTGTTGAGCTACTGTGACCGCCACCACTTTTCCAAGGGGCATTAAAACCGTCTTGTTATGCTACTGGGATCTCCACTTTTCTTCTGAGGGGCATTAAAAGCTTTTTCTTAAGCTACTGTGACCTCCACCACTTTTCCGAGGGGCATTAAAACCGTCTTGTTAAGCTACTGGGACCTCCACCACTTTACCAAGGGGTATTAACACCGTCTTGTTAAGCTACTGGGACCTCCACATCTCTTTTGAGGGGCATTAAAAGTGTCTTGTTAAACCACTCTGAACTCCACAGCTCTTCCAAGGGGCATTGATATGTTGTTTTTAATTAACTCTAACCTCCACGACTCTTCGAACGGGCATTGCATTTCCTCTTAATATAATGTTTGTAATATGCTGTACTGCATGGCTCTTGTAAGGGGCACTGCAAGTTCCTCCGTCCTAATTTTTGGCATCTTTTGCTTGGAAGGCATAAGCAAAGACTATGGGAGACCCACTCCCCAATAATGGGAATAATGTTTGTAATATGCTGTACTGCATGGCTCTTGTAAGGGGCATTGCAAGTTCCTCCGTCCTAATTTTTGGCAGCTTTTGCTTGGAAGGCATAAGGAAAGACTATGGGAGACACATTCCCAATAATGGGAATAATGTTTGTAATATGCTGTACTGCATGGCTCGTGTAATGGGCATTGCTAGTTCCTCCGTCCTAATTTTTGGCAGCTTTTGCTTGGAAGGCATAAGCAAATACTATGGGAGACCCACTCCCCAATAATGGGAATAATGTTTGTACTATGCTGTACTGTATGGCTCTTGGAAGGGGCATTCAAATCGTCTGGTTAAGCTACTGGGACCTCCGCGTCTTTTCCGAGGGGCATTAAAACCATCTTGTTAAGCTACTGTGACCTCCACGTCTGTTCAAAGGGACATCAAAAGTCTTCTTAAGCCACTCTGAACTCCACAGCTCTTCCTAGGGGCATTGAAATGTTGTTTTTAATTACCTCTTACCTCCACGACTCTTCCAACGGACATTGCATTTCCTCCAAATTTTAGTCAGCTTTTGCTTTTCAATGCAAAGGCGAAAACTAAGGGAGACCCACTCCCCAATAGTGGGTAGAAGGTTTTTAGTACGCTGTAATCCATGTCTGTTTCAAGGGGCATTGCAGTTCCTCATAATTTTTGGAAAGCCTTCCATTCACTGCTTAGGCCAACAGTGTACAGGAGACCCAGTTGCTATAAATGGAAAAAAACGGTTTAGTTAAGGCCCTCTGACCTCCATGTCATTTCCAAGGTACATTGGAGTGCCTCGAAATTTTTGGTAGGCATTGCACTCACTGTATGCCCTATAACTGTGTAGCCAAACTGCTCCTTTTGTTACAGAAACATATCCTACAAGACATATGTGGTTGACTGGCCTGATATTGATGTGAATGGTCCCTGTTCCTCCTGCTCTTTCTCCTTTGCCACCACCTCATCCATCATTCATCACCTGAAGCTTTGTTTTAACGGGAGTCATAGAACTGGGATAGTAGTAGGAAAACATCCAGCAATCCTCGGAGGAGGTAGGATATGCGCGAAAACGCTGACCACCTCAGGCCTAGCCGCTACTACATACATGCGCTTGCATTCCAACAAAACAAAGCAGATGCTAACTTGTATCATCATCATCATGGTCCTCACCTTGTCACTCTCAACTCCCCTGATGGAGAAGCCAGGGCCCACCGGAGGAGTCTGGTTCTCTGGTGGGCTCGTCCAATGCTGCCCTAAAGCAGGCCAGGCTAAGAAAAGTGTGTGGGGGGATGTTCCAAGGAGAAATAGGGGCGACTGGGGACCGTTTATGGACACCCGGCTGCCCCCAGGCAGCTGAGGACCGTGTGTGAACACCCGGCCGCGGGGCGGCTGGGGACCGAGTATGGACTCCCGGCCGCCCCCTGGCGGCTGGGGACCGAGTGTGGACACCTGGCAGCCGGGCGGCTGGGGACTGAGTATGGATTACAGGCCACCAATGCTGCCTTGACGCGGTGGTCAGATTCCGCCTCCACGTGCCTAAAAAGGCCCAATTTCAAGTGCAAGCAAGCAGTATGGTATTGCAGCCTGGCGGTGGGTGGGTGGATGGCAGGCTGCACACTTCGCTTGCATTCCAAGAAAACAAAGCAGATGCTAACTTGTATCATCATCATCATGGTCCTCACCTTGTCACTCTCAACTCCCCTGATGGAGAAGCCAGGGCCCACCGGAGGAGTCTGGTTCTCTGGTGGGCTCGTCCAATGCTGCCCTAAAGCAGGCCGGGCTAAGAAAAGTGTGTGGGGGGATGTTTCAAGGAGAAATAGGGGCGGCTGGGGGCCGTTTATGGACACCCGGCTGCCCCCAGGCGGCTGGGGACCGAGTATGGACACCCGGCCGCCCCCTGGCGGTTGGGGACCGAGTGTGGACACCCCGCCGCCGGGCGGCTGGGGACTGAGTATGGATACCAGGCCGCCAACGCTGCCATGACATGGTGGCCAGATTCCGCCTCCACATGCCTAAAAGGCCCAATTTCAAGTGCAAGCAAGCAGTATGGTATTACAGCCTGGGGGTGGGTGGGTGGGTGGTTGGCTGCATATTTGCGCTTGCATTGCAAGGAATGGGAGAGGTACAATTGAACCCTGCCCTGGGACAAGAACTTGCACGGGGATAATTGCAAGTCTGCATCTTCTGATGCTTCAAGGATGACTTCTGATGGGCACACTTTTAGGCAGTGACCGGGGAGTCAGAGATGCTTCCAGGGGTCTTCCCCATGCTGTCCCCATGTCTTTTCAGCACTGTATGCATGTGTCACACAGCACATGGCCAGATAAGGTTGTAAAATGTTAAAATGACATTTCCCGGTGAATGCATTTGTCACGGTTGAAGCAATACAAAAGTGCAAAAACGCATAAAAAATGCCACTTGTGAACATAGCCCAAGGAGTGGAGGAGTATTTTTTTTTTTTGGTATTTATTTTACCTTATACACGAGTCTTTACCCTGGAAAGGAACTTCCTTAACTGAAAGCAGTTTCAGTTTCGTTTTTTGAACGTTTTATTGTGAGCCCTTAAAAGTGGCTTAATACCTCTGACCACGTTGTTGACAGCAGTGACCTGGGGGTCAGAAATGCTTCCTGGGGCGATCCCCATGCTGTCCCCATGTCATTTTAGCACTGTCACGATCGTTTTGGGCACTTGTTAGGCTTTTAACAGACAGCCGGGGATGCCGCCGCGAAAATTCTCGGGTCTCCCATTGACTAACATTGGGCTCGTGGCTCAGGTCGAGCAACCGAGTATCATGGCGAGCTCGGCCCGAGCTTCGAGCCCCCGAGCATTTTAGTGCTCGCTCTTCACTACTAAATACCCTTCATTATTTATTATTTTTGCACTTTGCGATTTACCCATTCACTTCCGGTTACTTGGATATTTTGCTTGTCTTTGGTTTTTCTTTGTCTAGTGGCCTGGTGTGAACATGCATTTACATTTTGCATGCACATCAATTTATGTTTCAGTTCAGACTTCTAGGTTTTTTCTTTATATGCTATATATGCTGTATGTGCGGGAAGGGAGCTTGTATGTACACTGCTTGCAATGTATGGGGGAGGGAAGCTGTCGGACAAAGAGGGGTCGTGCAAACATCCAACTAATGGCCCCCCATATATATTACAGGAAGGTAGGTCAAACCCAAGGATTTTTGCTGGAGCAGCTGACCATGTGCTGTGTATGAGGCCATCTCCCCCACACATATAACCACATTCATGTATATGGGGGAGTCGGGATGTGTTGTGTGGACAAGCGTCCGGTCTAAAGCTAACTAGTGTATGGGCATCTGAGAGTAAGGCAAGTTATCATCCAGAAAGTCTTTCTCCAGCCTGCTGAAAAAATGCCGGATAGAGAAAGGCTTTTATCACCTAAGCCAGATCTCACAGGAGGGGAATCAAGAAGAAAAAAGGAGAAATGTAAAATAAGACACAAGTCCAGACAGTTGTCATCCAAAACGTTATCTGGTATCGACCAAGAAAATTACAATCAGTAAAAGTATAATCCACATTTAGGAAAAACACAGATGAGCTGCGGGACCATCGCTTCTTCTTCTGGGACTTTTTGGCGGACAGGTTGCTCTGCTGTCGGAGGCCTTTCTTGTTCTTGGACTTCTCCTTCATGTGGATTCTGAAGACTAGGAGGCTCCTGAGGGTCCATCTCTCCTGCCGGCAGCTCAGAGTGACTTGGAGATATGTTTCCTTCAGTCCAGGAAAGCAAGAGAGGGAAAAGATGAATGTGATGTAATAACAAGACAAACCTAAAAAAAAACATGTATAAAAAATCATGTAACTGCAAACTGCACAAAAATGACCCCAATAACGTAAGTGCTGTAGTATTAAAGAACCTGCAAAACGAGTGGTGTGAAAAGACCTGGGACTTGTCAGGAATATGTAATGTTTTGTCTAAAATGACAAAAAAAAAGAAAAGATTCAAGGGATCAGCAGCATTTTATAACAGGTAAAAAATGTACAAATTTGTGACAAGTGATCGGTATTAAGTATTGTGGATGATAACCAGACGTTTATTTCAATTGAAGAGTTTAATGAACGTCTTGTATTCGGCCAAATGGAAACTTCCCGGAAATGTCTGCGCCGGTGATAAAATCTACTTACTAATAGAGCTCCCGACTGGACACAAAGAACTGCAGCTCATGGAGGAATGAAGCTTCTTTCCTTCTCAGCCAAGAACTTCTTATACCAGTCCCGTACGGCCTCTATCATGTGCTGATATCTAGCAGAAAGAGAAAAAATCAATTATAAACTAAATAAAATTTATTAAAGAAAAAAAAACCTCCTGCAAACATGAAGCATTTGTAGCAAAGCACAGCCATTATTTACACAGCACAATTGTTTTACTTTATTCTATATTAGTGGCCGCTCTGTGCAAAAACTTGTGGGAAATTACTGCAGCACTAATATTGTCCGTCCAGAGAGCACCCAAGTATTCCCCAATTTCTGACTCCACCGCCCCATTGCCCCCACAAGCACAATGCTGCACCGCTGTCACCTGCCTGGTACAGGCTCCTTTATAGGGTCCTTTCAGCTGTTGTTCACCAAGATGTGAAGTAATCCGAGTACAGGGTTTCCCATGTCTGAGTGCAGGGGTGGAGAGCAGAGAGGATCAGACAGGGAGAGGCCCATACACAGACTGCTGGTATATAGAGGACAAATCTCGCTAAACAGCAGCTACAAGAAGCTTCTGGATGGGGGCAGTGGGGGTGAGACAGCACTTCAGCAACGTGTTTGGGAGAGAAGGAAGAAAATAAGCAAATGAAAAATATTTATAAAGTTCACAAGTCTGCAATGTGAGGAGGATAATTACATGAAGAAAACCCTCTAGGTGCAGCGTCCGCAACCGGAAAACCGCCCAAGGTCCACCTGTGTCATCAGCGCCCCCCTGCTGGACCCCTAATCAGTTGTACTGCAGACTCTGATGATTGATAGTGACACTAGGTCAGCTCTTTCCCTATGGCGGCACTAGCTGACCATCCTGTGGATAGTACAGGTGCCGGATTATTCAGTCCTATCCCTCTTCCCCAACGTGAAGCAAACATCCATCTGACCAGACAAACATCCCCCTGACCAGACAAACATCCCCCTGACCAGACAAACATCCCCCTGACCAGGCAAACATCCCCCTGACCAGGCAAACATCCCCCTGACCAGGCAAACATCCCCCTGACCAGACAAACATCCCCCTGACCAGGCAAACATCCCCCTGACCAGGCAAACATCCCCCTGACCAGGCAAACATCCCTCTGACCAGGCAAACATCCCTCTGACCAGGCAAACATACAACCCCTTTTTTTCTTTCCCATTTTACTTCCTTTATTAATTTCTCCTCCAACATTACTGACAACTCCAAGTTCGATAGTTTGATAGTCTCATCTCCTGCCTTTGTATGTGGCGGAGACAATAAACAGCCGTATACATCCTAAACCTGTCACAAGGACTTTCTCTGCAACTCCCTACTCTCAGCTGTCCCCCTGTAACAATCCACCTTTTTCTCTTTCTCGCTCATACATTTCAGACACTTTATTAACATGTTAATCATATTTCTAAACTTACTGCATTCCACTTCATCTGATCATACATCACCGTTTAAAAGAATCACACTCACTTACTTGTCTGCTGCTGTAATTCTTGGATTGTTTTCTTGCTGTTACTTGGTCTTATTTTGCTGTTTGCTGTCCTTAAACCACCATCTGCCGCACAGTGTCCACATCTTGTTCCACCGGGTCGCTCTTTTGATCCCTGCAACAACAGACACTATGCGAGTATGACTTCACATGTGACATTTCCAAGTCCCTTTACCATTGTGGTGCCAATGGAGTACCCCTTTTCTCATTATCATGCCCCCGAAGCACACCATTTCCCGCTAGCATGCCACCGTAGCACACCTTTTCCCGTTAGTATGCCACCGGGCACACCTATTCCCGTTAGCATGACATCGCAGCACACCTATTCCCGTTAGCATGCCACCGGAGCACACCTTTACCATTAGCATGTCACGTCTCCACGTCTCTTCCAAGGGGCATTCAAACCGTCTTGTTAAGCTACTGGGACCTCCACCACTTATCTGAGGGGCATTAAAAGCTTCTTGTTAAGCTGCTGTGACCTCCACCACTTTTTCGAGGGGCAATAAAACCGTCTTGTTAAGCTACTGGGACCTCCACGTCTCTTCCGAGGGGCATTCAAACTGTCTTGTTAAGCTACTGGGACCTCCACGTCTCTTCCAAGGGGCATTCAAACCGTTTTGTTAAGCTACTGCGACCTCCACGTCTCTACCAAGGGGCATTCAAACCGTCTTGTTAAGCTACTGCGACCTCCGCCACTTTTTCGAGGGGCAGTAAAAGCGTCTTATTAAGCTACTGGGACCTCCACCACTTTTCTGAGAAGCATTAAAACCGTCTTGTTAAGCTATTGGGACCTCCACGTCTCTTCCAAGGGGCATTCAAACCGTCTTGTTAAGCTACTGCGACCTCCACTTCTCTTCTCAGGGGCATTAAAAGCGACTTGTTAAGCTACTGTGACCTCCACCACTTTTCCGAGGGGCATTAAAACCGTCTTGTTAAGCTACTGGGACCTCCACGTCTCTTCCAAGGGGCATTCAAACCGTCTTGTTAAGCTACTGGGACCTCCACGTCTCCACCAAGGGGCATTCAAACCGTCTTGTTAAGCTACTGCGACCACCACTTTTTCGAGGGGCAGTAAAAGCGTCTTATTAAGCTACTGGGACCTCCACCACTTTTCCGAGAAGCATTAAAACCGTCTTGTTAAGCTACTGGGTCCTCCACGTCTCTTCCAAGGGGCATTCAAACCGTCTTGTTAAGCTACTGGGACCTCCACGTCTCTTCCAAGGGGCATTCAAACCATCTTGTTAAGCTACTGGGACCTCCACGTCTCTTCTGATAGGCATTAAAAGCATCTTGTTAAGCTACTGGGACCTCCACAACTTTTCTGAGGGGCATTAACACCATCTTGTTAAGCTATTGGGACCTCCACGTCTCTTCCAAGGGGCATTCAAACCATCTTGTTAAGCTACTGGGACCTCCACCACTTATCTGAGGGGCACGAAAAGTGTCTTGTTAAGCTGCTGTGACCTCCACCACTTTTTCAAGGGGCAATAAAACCGTCTTGTTAAGCTACTGGGACCTCCACGTCTCTTCCGAGGGGCATTCAAACCGTCTTGTTAAGCTACTGGGACCTCCACGTCTCTTCCAAGGGGCATTCAAACCGTCTTGTTAAGCTACTGCGACCTCCACCACTTTTCCAAGGGGCATTAAAACCGTCTTGTTAAGCTTCTGGGACCTCCACCACTTTTCCGATGGGCATTAAAAGCATCTTGTTAAGCTACTGGGACCTCCACCACTTTTCTGAGGAGCATGAAAACCGTCTTGTTAAGCTACTGGGACCTCCACGTCTCTTCCAAGGGGCATTCAAACCGTCTTGTTAAGCTACTGGGACCTCCACGTCTCTTCTGAGGGACATTAAAAGCGTCTTTTTAAGCTACTGTGACCTCCACCACTTTTTCGAGGGGCATTAAAACCACCTTGCTAAGATACTGGGACCTCCACGTCTCTTCCGAGGGGCATTCAAACCGTCTTGTTAAGCTACTGGGACCTCCACGTCTCTTCCAAGGGGCATTCAAACCATCTTGTTAAGCTACTTGGACCTCCACGTCTCTTCCGAGGGGCATTAAAAGCGTCTTGTTAAGCTACTGTGACCTCCACCACTTTTCCGAGGAGCATTAAAACCGTCTTGTTAAGCTACTGGGACCTCCTCGTCTCTTCCAAGGGGCATTCAAACTGTCTTGTTAAGCTACTGGGACCTCCACTTCTCTTCTGAGGGGCATTAATAGTGTCTTGTTAAGCTACTGTGACCTCCACCACTTTTCCGAGGGGCATTTAAACCGGCCAGTTAAGCTACTGGGACCTCCACGTCTCTTCCAAGGAGCATTCAAACAGTCTTGTTAAGCTACTGGGACCTCTACCACGTTTCTGAGGGGCATTAAAATCATCTTGTTAAGCTCCTGGGACCTCCACCACTTTTCTGAGGAGCATTAAAACCATCTTGTTAAGCTGCTGGGACCTCCACGTCTCTTCTGAGGGGCATTAATAGCGTCTTGTTAAGCTACTGCGACCTCCACGTCTCTTCCAAGGGGCATTCAAACCGTCTTGTTAAGCTACTGTGACCTCCACGTCTCTTCCAAGGATCATTCAAACCGTCGTGTTAAGCTACTGCGACCTCCACCACTTTTCCAAGGGGCATTAAAACCATCTTGTTAAGCTACTAGGATCTCCACGTTTCTTCTGAGGGGCATTAAAAGCGTCTTCTTAAGCTACTGTGACCTCCACCACTTTTCTGAGGGGCATTAAAACCGTCTTGTTAAGCTACTGGGACCTCCACATCTCTTTTGAGGGGCATTAAAAGTGTCTTGTTAAACCACTCTGAACTCCACAACTCTTCCAAGGGGCATTGATATGTTGTTTTTAATTAACTCTAACCTCCACGACTCTTCGAACGGGCATTTCATTTCCTCTTAATTTTTGGCTGCTTTTTCTTGGAAGGCATAAGCAAATACTATGGGAGACCCACTCCCCATTAATGGGAATAATGTTTGTAATATGCTGTACTGCATGGCTCTTGTAAGGGGCACTGCAAGTTCCTCCGTCCTAATTTTTGGCAGCTTTTGCTTGGAAGGCATAAGCAAAGACTATGGGAGACCAACTCCCCAATAATGGGAATAATGTTTGTAATATGCTGTACTGCATGGCTCTTGTAAGGGGCATTGCAAGCTCCTTCGTCCTAATTTTTGGCAGCTTTTGCTTGGAAGGCATAAGCAAAGACTATGGGAGACCCACTCCCCAATAATGGGAATAATGTTTGGAATATGCTGTACTGCATGGCTCTTGTAAGGGGCATTGCAAGTTTCTCCATCCTAATTTTTGGCAGCTTTTGCTTGGAAGGCATAAGCTATGACTATGGGATACACACTCCCCAATAATGGGAATAATGTTTGTACTATGCTGTACTGTATGGCTCTTGGAAGGGGCATTAAAAGCCCCTTTTCCGAGGGGCATTCAAAACGTCTGGTTAAGCTACTGTGACCTCCACGTCTGTTCAAAGGGACATCAAAAGTCTTCTTAAGCCACTCTGAACTCCACAGCTCTTCCTAGGGGCATTGAAATGTTGTTTTTAATTACCTCTAACCTCCACGACTCTTCCAACGGACATTGCATTTCCTCCAAATTTTAGTCAGCTTTTGCTTTTCAATGCAAAGGCGAAAACTAAGGGAGACCCACTCCCCAATAGTGGGTAGAAGGTTTTTAGTACGCTGTAATGCACGTCTGTTTCAAGGGGCATTGCAGTTCCTCATAATTTTTGGAAAGCCTTCCATTCACTGTTTAGGCCAACAGTGTACAGGAGACCCAGTTGATATAAATGGAAAAAACGGTTTAGTTAAGGCCCTCTGACCTCCATGTCATTTCCAAGGTACATTCGAGTGCCTCAAAATTTTTGGTAGGCATTGCACTCACTGTATGCCCTATAACTGTGTAGCCAAACCGCTCCTTTTGTTACAGAAACATATCCTACAAGACATAGGTGGTTGACTGGCCTGATATTGATGTGAATGGTCCCTGTTCCTCCTGCTCTTTCTCCTTTGCCACCACCTCATCCATCATTCATCACCTGAAGCTTTGTTTTAATGGGAGTCATAGAACTGGGATAGTAGCAGGAAAACATCCAGCAATCCTCGGAGGAGGTAGGATATGCGCCAAAATGCTGACCACCTCAGGCCTAGTCGCTACTACATACATGCGCTTGCATTCCAAGAAAACAAAGCAGATGCTAACTTGTATCATCATCATCATGGTCCTCACCTAGGCACTCTCAACTCCCCTGATGGAGAAGCCAGGGCCCACCGGAGGAGTCTGGTTCTCTGGTGGGCTCGTCCAATGCTGCCCTAAAGCAGGCCAGGCTAAGAAAAGTGTGTGGGGGGATGTTCCAAGGAGAAATAGGGGCCCCTGGGGACCGTTTATGGACACCCGGCTGCCCCCAGGGGGCTGGGGACCGTGTGTGAACACCCGGCCGCGGGGCGGCTGGGGACCGAGTATGGACACCCGGCCGCCCCCTGGCGGCTGGGGACCGAGTGTGAACACCTGGCAGCCGGGCGGCTGGGGACTGAGTATGGATTCCAGGCCGCCAATGCTGCCATGACTCGGTGGTCAGATTCCGCCTCCACGTGCCTAAAAAGGCCCAATTTCAAGTGCAAGCAAGCAAGCAGTATGGTAATGCAGCCTGGCGGTGGGTGGGTGGCAGGCTGCACACTTACGCTTGCATTCCAAGAAAACAAAGCAGATGCTAACTTGTATCATCATCATCATGGTCCTCACCTTGTCACTCTCAACTCCCCTGATGGAGAAGCCAGGGCCCACCGGAGGAGTCTGGTTCTCTGGTGGGCTCGTCCAATGCTGCCCTAAAGCAGGCCGGGCTAAGAAAAGTGTGTGAGGGGATGTTCCAAGGAGAAATAGGGGCGGCTGGGGACCGTTTATGGACACCCGGCTGCCCCCAGGCGGCTGGGGACTGAGTATGGACTCCCGGCCGCCACCTGGCGGTTGGGGACCGAGTGTGGACACCCCGCCGCCGGGCGGCTGGGGACTGAGTATGGATACCAGGCCGCCAACGCTGCCATGACATGGTGGCCAGATTCCGCCTCCACATGCCGAAAAGGCCCAAGTTCAAGTGCAAGCAAGCAGTATGGTATTGCAGCCTGGGGGTGGGTGGGTGGTTGGCTGCATATTTGCGCTTGCATTGCAAGGAATGGGGGAGGTACAATTGAACCCTGCCCTGGGACAAGAACTTGCACGGGGATAGTTGCAAGTTTGCATCTTCTGATGCGGCAAGGATGACTTCTGATGGGCACACTTTTAGGCAGTGACTGGGGAGTCAGAGATGCTTCCGGGGGTCTTTCCCATGCTGTCCCCATGTCTTTTCAGCACTGTATGCATGTGTCATACAGCACATGGCCAGATAAGGTTGTAAAATGTTAAAATTACATTTCCCAGTGAATGCATTTGTCACGATTGAAGCAATACAAAAGTGCAAAAACGCATTAAAAATGCTACTTGTGAACATAGCCCAAGGTGTGGAGGAGTATTTTTTTTTTTGGTTATTTATTTTACCTTATACACAAGTCTTTACCCTGGAAAGGAACTTCCTTAACATATTTCACAGGAAAGCAGTTTCAGTTTAGTTTTTGAACGTTTTATTGTGAGCCCTTAAAAGTGGCTTAATACCTCTGACCACATTGTTGACAGCAGTGACCTGGGGGTCAGAAATGCTTCCTGGGGCGATCCCCATGCTGTCCCCATGTCATTTGAGCACTGTCACTATCGTTTTGGGCACTTGTTAGGCTTTTAAAAGACATCCGGGGATGCCGCCGCGAGAATGCTGGGGTCTCCCATAGACTAACATTGGGCTCGTGGCTCAGGTCGAGCACCCGAGTATCATGGCGAGCTCGGCCCGAACTTCGAGCACCCGAGCATTTTAGTGCTCGCTCTTCACTACTAAATACCCTTCATTATTTATTATTTTTGCACTTTGCGATTTACCCATTTACTTCCGGTTACTTGGGTATTTTGCTTGCCTTTGGTTTTTCTTTATCTAGTGGCCTTATGTGAACATGCATTTACATTTTGCCTGCAATTTATGTTTCAGTTCAGACTTCTAGGTTTTTTCTTTGTAGTTCAGTGTGCTTTAGTACATATAAGGGTGTGGCCACCCTTTGTCTGAGCTGAAATGTTTATTCTGCCTCAGGTCTATGCTTCTACTAGGGGGTCAGTCTCTCTGCCCTTATCCATATGTACGTCACTTGACAAATGGTAAGGTTTTAATATTAGAGTTAGGACTGTCCCATAAGGGTTGCCGTGATGTCGCGGGATAGCTTTTGCATTATTTTTATCAAAATTATGTTAACTAAATACCCTTCATTATTTATTATTTTTGCACTTTGCGATTTACCCATTCACTTCCGGTTACTTGGGTATTTTGCTTGTCTTTGGTTTTTCTTTGTCTAGTGGCCTTGTGTGAACATGCATTTACATTTTGCATGCACATCAATTTATGTTTCAGTTCAGACTTCTAGGTTTTTTCTTTATATGCTATATATACTGTATGTGCGGGAAGGGAGCTTGTATGTACACTGCTTGCTATGTGTGGGGGAGGGAAGCTGTCGGACAAAGAGGGGTCCTGCAAACATCCAACTAATGGCCCCCCATATATATTACAGGAAGGTAGGTCAAACCCAAGGATTTTTGCTGGAGCAGCCGACCATGTGCTGTGTATGGGGCCATCTCCCCCACACATATAACCACATTCATGTATATGGGGGAGTCGGGATGTGTTGTGTGGACAAGCGTCCGGTGTAAAGCTAACTAGTGTATGGGCACCTGAGACTAAGGCAAGTTATCATCCAGAAAGTAATTCTCCAGCCTGCTGCAAAAATGCTGGATAGAGAAAGGCTTTTATCACCTAAGCCAGATCTCACTGGAGGGGAAGCAAGAAGAAAAAAGGAGAAATGTAAAATAAGACACAAGTCCAGACAGTTGTCATCCAAAACTTTATCTGGTATCGACCAAGAAAATTACAATCAGTAAAAGTATAAACTACATTTAGGAAAAACACAGATGAGCTGCGGGACCATCGCTTCTTCTTCTGGGACTTTTTGGCGGACAGGTTGCTCTGCTGTTGGAGGCCTTTCTTGTTCTTGGACTTCTCCTTCATGTGGATTCTGAAGACTAGGAGGCTCCTGAGGGTCCATCTCTCCTGCCGGCAGCTCAGAGTGACTTGGAGATATGTTTCCTTCAGTCCAGGAAAGCAAGAGAGGAAAAAGATGAATGTGATGTAATAACAAGACAAAGCTAAAAAAAAACATGTATAAAAAATCATGTAACTGCAAACTGCACAAAAATGACCCCAATAACATAAGTGCTGTAGCATTAAAGAACCTGCAAAACGAGTGGTGTGAAAAGACCTGGGACTTGTCAGAAATATGTAATGTTTTGTCTAAAATGACAAAAAAAAAGAAAAGATTCAAGGGATCAGCAGCATTTTATAACAGGTAAAAAATGTACAAATTTGTGACAAGTGATCGGTATTAAGTATTGTGGATGATAACCAGACGTTTATTTCAAATGAAGAGTTTAATGAACGTCTTGTATTCGGCCAATTGGAACCTTCCCGGAAATGTCTGCGCCGGTGATAAAATCTACTTACTAATAGAGTTCCCGACTGGACACAAAGAACTGCAGCTCATGGAGGAATGAAGCTTCTTTCCTTCTCAGCCAAGAACTTCTTATACCAGTCCCGTACGGCCTCTATCATGTGCTGATATCTAGCAGAAAGAGAAAAAATCAATTATAAACTAAATAAAATTTATTAAAGAAAAAAAACCTCCTGCAAACACGAAGCATTTGTAGCAAAGCACAGCCATTATTTACACAGCACAATTGTTTTACTTTATTCTATATTAGTGGCCGCTCTGTGCAAAAACTTGTGGGAAATTACTGCAGCACTAATATTGTCCACCCAGAGAGCACCCAAGTATTCCCCAATTTCTGACTCCACCGCCCGATTGCCCCCACAAGCACAATGCTGCACCGCTGTCACCTGCCTGGTACAGGCTCCTTTATAGGGTCCTTTCAGCTGTTGTTCACCAAGATGTGAAGTAATCCGAGTACAGGGTTTCCTATGTCTGAGTGCAGGGGTGGAGAGCAGAGAGGATCAGACAGGGACAGGCCCATACACAAACTGCTGGTATATAGAGGACAAATCTCACTGAACAGCAGCCACAAGAAGCTTCTGGATGGGGGCAGTGGGGGTGAGACAGCACTTCAGCAACGTGTTTGGGAGAGAAGGAAGAAAATAAGCAAATGAAGAATATTTATAAAGTTCACAAGTCTGCAATGTGAGGAGGATAATTACATGAAGAAAACCCTCTAGGTGCAGCGTCGGCAACCAGAAAACCGCCCAAGGTCCACCTGTGTCATCAGCGCCCCCCTGCTGGACCCCTAATCAGTTGTACTGCAGACTCTGATGATTGATAGTGACACTAGGTCAGCTCTTTCCCTATGGCGGCACTAGCTGACCATCCTGTGGATAGTACAGGTGCTGGATCATTCAGTCCTTTCCCTCTTCCCCAACGTGAAGCAAACATCCCTCTGACCAGACAAACATCACTCTGACCAGACAAACATCCCCCTGACCAGGCAAACATCCCCCTGACCAGACAAACATCCCCCTGACCAGACAAACATCCTCCTGACCAGGCAACCATCCCCCTGACCAGGCAAACATCCCCCTGACCAGGCAAACATCCCCCTGACCAGGCAAACATCCCTCTGACCAGGCAAACATCCCCCTGACCAGACAAACATCCCCATGACCAGGCAAACATCCTCCTGACCAGGCAACCATCCCCCTGACCAGGCAAACATCCCCCTGACCAGGCAAACATCCCCCTGACCAGGCAAACATCCCCCTGACCAGACAAACATCCCCATGACCAGGCAAACATCCCTCTGACCAGGCAAACATACAACCCCTTTTTTTCTTTCCCATTTTACTTGCTTTATTAACTTCACCTCCAACATTACTGACAACTCCAAGTTCAATAGTTTGATAGTCTCATCTCCTGCCTTTGTATGTGGAGGAGGCAATAAACCGCCGTATACATCCTAAACCTGTCACAAGGACTTTCTCTGCAACTCCCTACTCTCAGCTGTCCCCCTGTAACAATCCACCTTTTTCTCTTTCTCGCTCATACATTTCAGACACTTTATTAACATGTTAATCATATTTCCAAACTTACTGCATTCCACTTCATCTGATCATACATCACCGTTTAAAAGAATCACAATCACTTACTTGTCTGCTGCGGTAATTCTTGGATTGTTTTCTTGCTGTTGCTTGGTCTTATTTTGCTGTTTGCTGTCCTTAAACCACCATCTGTCGCACAGTGTCCACATCTTGTTCCACCGGGTCGCTCTTTTGATCCCTGCAACAACAGACACTATGCGAGTATGACTTCACATGTGACATTTCCAAGTCCCTTGACCATTGTGGTGCCAATCGAGTACCCCATTTCTCGTTATCATGCCACCGAAGCACACCATTTCCCGCTAGCATGCCACCGGAGCACACCTTTTCCCGTTAGTATGCCACCGGGCACACCTATTCCCGTTAGCATGCCATCGGAGCACACCTATTCCCGTTAGCATGCCACCGGAGCACACCTTTACCATTAGCATGTGACCGCAGCACACCTTTACCGTTAGAATGCCACTGGAGCACACCTTTACCATTAGCATGCCACCGGAGCACACCTTTTCCCGTTGGCTTGCCACCGGAGCATGCCACTTTCCCGTTGGCTTGCCACCGGAGCACGCCACTTTCCCGTTGGCTTGCCACCGGAGCACGCCACTTTCCCGTTGGCTTGCCATCGGAGCACGCCACTTTCCCGTTGGCTTGCCACCGGAGCACGCCACTTTCCCGTTGGCTTGCCACCGGAGCACGCCACTTTCCCGATGGCTTGCCACCGGAGCACGCCACTTTCCCGGTGGCTTGCCACCGAAGCACGACACAGTCCCGTTGGCTTGCCACCGGAGCACGCCACAGTCCCGTTGGCTTGCCACCGGAGCACGCCACTTTCCCGTTGGCTTGCCACCGGAGCACGCCACTTTCCCGATGGCTTGCCACCGGTGCACGCCACTTTCCCGTTGGCTTGCCACCGGAGCACGCCACTTTCCCGTTGGCTTGCCACCGGACCACGCCACTTTCCCGTTGGCTTGCCACCGGAGCACGCCACTTTCCCGTTGGCTTGCCACCGGAGCACGCCACTTTCCCGTTGGCTTGCCACCGGAGCACGCCATTTTCCCGTTGGCTTGCCACCGGAGCACGCCACTTTCCCGTTGGCTTGCCACCGGAGCACGCCACTTTCCCGTTGGCTTGCCACCGGAGCACGCCACTTTCCCGTTGGCTTGCCACCGGAGCACGCCACTTTCCCGTTGGCTTTCCACCGGAGCACGCCACTTTCCCGCTGGCTTGCCACCGAAGCACGCCACAGTCCCGTTGGCTTGCCACCGGAGCACGCCACAGTCCCGTTGGCTTGCCACCGGAGCACGCCACTTTCCCGTTGGCTTGCCACCGGAGCACGCCACTTTCCCGTTGGCTTGCCACCGAAGCACGCCACTTTCCCGTTGGCTTGCCACCGGAGCACGCCACTTTCCCGTTGGCTTGCCACCGGAGCACGCCACTTTCCCGTTGGCTTGCCACCGGAGCACGCCACTTTCCCGTTGGCTTGCCATCGGAGCACGCCACTTTTCCGTTGGCTTGCCACCGGAGCACGCCACTTTCCCGTTGGCTTGCCACCGGAGCACGCCACTTTCCCGTTGGCTTGCCACCGGAGCACGCCACTTTCCCGTTGGCTTGCCACCGGAGCACGCCACTTTCCCGTTGGCTTGCCACCGGAGCACGCCACTGTCCCGTTGGCTTGCCACCGGAGCACGCCACAGTCCCGTTGGCTTGCCACCGGAGCACGCCACAGTCCCGTTGGCTTGCCACCGGAGCACGCCACTTTCCCGTTGGCTTGCCACCGTAGCACGCCACTTTTCCGTTGGCTTGCCACCGGAGCACGCCACTTTCCCGTTGGCTTGCCACCGGAGCACGCCACTGTCCCGTTGGCTTGCCACCGGAGCACGCCACTGTCCCGTTGGCTTGCCACCGGAGCACGCCACTGTCCCGTTGGCTTGCCACCGGAGCACGCCACTTTCCCGTTGGCTTGCCACCGGAGCACGCCACTTTCCCGTTGGCTTGCCACCGGAGCACGCCACTTTCCCGTTGGCTTGCCACCGGAGCACGCCACTTTCCCGTTGGCTTGCCACCGGAGCACGCCACTTTCCCGTTGGCTTGCCACAGGAGCACGCCACTTTCCCGTTGGCTTGCCACCGGAGCACGCCACTTTCCCGTTGGCTTGCCACCGGAGCACGCCACTTTCCCGTTGGCTTGCCACCGGAGCACGCCACTTTCCCGTTGGCTTGCCACCGGAGCACGCCACTTTCCCGTTGGCTTGCCACCGGAGCACGCCACTTTTCCGTTGGCTTGCCACCGGAGCACGCCACTTTTCCGTTGGCTTGCCACCGGAGCACGCCACTTTCCCGTTGGCTTGCCACCGGAGCACGCCACTTTCCCGTTGGCTTGCCACCGGAGCACGCCACTTTCCCGTTGGCTTGCCACCGGAGCACGCCACTTTCCCGTTGGCTTGCCACCGGAGCACGCCACTTTCCCGTTGGCTTGCCACCGGAGCACGCCACTGTCCCGTTGGCTTGCCACCGGAGCACGCCACAGTCCCGTTGGCTTGCCACCGGAGCACGCCACAGTCCCGTTGGCTTGCCACCGGAGCACGCCACAGTCCCGTTGGCTTGCCACCGGAGCACGCCACAGTCCCGTTGGCTTGCCACCGGAGCACGCCACAGTCCCGTTGGCTTGCCACCGGAGAACGCCACTTTCCCGTTGGCTTGCCACCGGAGCACGCCACTTTTCCGTTGGCTTGCCACCGGAGCACGCCACTTTCCCGTTGGCTTGCCACCGGAGCACGCCACTGTCCCGTTGGCTTGCCACCGGAGCACGCCACTGTCCCGTTGGCTTGCCACCGGAGCACGCCACTGTCCCGTTGGCTTGCCACCGGAGCACGCCACTTTCCCGTTGGCTTGCCACCGGAGCACGCCACTTTCCCGTTGGCTTGCCACCGGAGCACGCCACTTTCCCGTTGGCTTGCCACCGGAGCACGCCACTTTCCCGTTGGCTTGCCACCGGAGCACGCCACTTTCCCGTTGGCTTGCCACCGGAGCACGCCACTTTCCCGTTAGCTTGCCACCGGAGCACGCCACTGTCCCGTTGGCTTGCCACCGGAGCACGCCACTGTCCCGTTGGCTTGCCACCGGAGCACGCCACTGTCCCGTTGGCTTGCCACCGGAGCACGCCACTTTCCCGTTGGCTTGCCACCGGAGCACGCCACTTTCCCGTTGGCTTGCCACCGGAGCACGCCACTTTCCCGTTGGCTTGCCACCGGAGCACGCCACTTTCCCGTTGGCTTGCCACCGGAGCACGCCACTTTCCCGTTGGCTTGCCACCGGAGCACGCCACTTTCCCGTTGGCTTGCCACAGGAGCACGCCACTTTCCCGTTGGCTTGCCACCGGAGCACGCCACTTTCCCGTTGGCTTGCCACCGGAGCACGCCACTTTCCCGTTGGCTTGCCACCGGAGCACGCCACTTTCCCGTTGGCTTGCCACCGGAGCACGCCACTGTCCCGTTGGCTTGCCACCGGAGCACGCCACTTTCCCGTTGGCTTGCCACCGGAGCACGCCACTTTCCCGTTGGCTTGCCACCGGAGCACGCCACTTTCCCGTTGGCTTGCCACCGGAGCACGCCACTTTCCCGTTGGCTTGCCACCGGAGCACGCCACTTTCCCGTTGGCTTGCCACAGGAGCACGCCACTTTCCCGTTGGCTTGCCACCGGAGCACGCCACTTTCCCGTTGGCTTGCCACCGGAGCACGCCACTTTCCCGTTGACTTGCCACCGGAGCACGCCACTTTCCCGTTGACTTGCCACCGGAGCACGCCACTTTCCCGTTGGCTTGCCACCGGAGCACGCCACTTTCCCGTTGGCTTGCCACCGGAGCACGCCACTTTTCCGTTGGCTTGCCACCGGAGCACGCCACTTTTCCGTTGGCTTGCCACCGGAGCACGCCACTTTTCCGTTGGCTTGCCACCGGAGCACGCCACTTTCCCGTTAGCTTGCCACCGGAGCACGCCACTGTCCCGTTGGCTTGCCACCGGAGCACGCCACTGTCCCGTTGGCTTGCCACCGGAGCACGCCACTTTCCCGTTGGCTTGCCACCGGAGCACGCCACTTTCCCGTTGGCTTGCCACCGGAGCACGCCACTTTCCCGTTGGCTTGCCACCGGAGCACGCCACTTTCCCGTTGGCTTGCCACCGGAGCACGCCACTTTCCCGTTGGCTTGCCACCGGAGCACGCCACTTTCCCGTTGGCTTGCCACCGGAGCACGCCACTTTCCCGTTGGCTTGCCACCGGAGCACGCCACTTTCCCGTTGGCTTGCCACCGGAGCACGCCACAGTCCCGTTGGCTTGCCACCGGAGCACGCCACTTTCCCGTTGGCTTGCCACCGGAGCACGCCACTTTCCCGTTGGCTTGCCGCCGGAGCACGCCACTTTCCCGTTGGCTTGCCACCGGAGCACGCCACTTTCCCGTTGGCTTGCCACCGGAGCACGCCACTTTCCCGTTGGCTTGCCACCGGAGCACGCCACTTTCCCGCTGGCTTGCCACCGGAGCACGCCACTGTCCCGCTGGCTTGCCACCAGAGCACGCCACTGTCCCGCTGGCTTGCCACCGGAGCACGCCACTTTCCCGCTGGCTTGCCACCGGAGCACGCCACTTTCCCGCTGGCTTGCCACCGGAGCACGCCACTTTCCCGCTGGCTTGCCACCGGAGCACGCCACTTTCCCGCTGGCTTGCCACCGGAGCACGCCACTTTCCCGCTGGCTTGCCACCGCAGCACACCACTTTCCCGCTGGCTTGCCACCGGAGCACGCCACTTTCCCGCTGGCTTGCCACCGGAGCACGCCACTTTCCCGCTGGCTTGCCACCGGAGCACGCCACTGTCCCGCTGGCTTGCCACCGGAAGCACGCCACTTTCCCGCTGGCTTGCCAAGGGAGCACGCCATCATCCATTTAATAAAATGGGCCACACTTAGCTTTTTCTTTTATATAATGGGCCCATATAGTTTTTCATTGAATATATTGGGCCCTACATAACCTTACATTTAATATATATAATCGTCTTATCATGTCTGTCTGTCTGTCCTTCTGTCCAGGAAGTCCTGCGTCGCTGATTGGTCAGACCGTGGTCAATCAGCGGCGTGGGATTTCAGAAAAAGATGGCGGCCATTAGCAGCTCATCTGCCGCACGGAGGTCAGCGGCGATGTAGGCGGGAGATGACCGGCGCTAGCCGGTCAACTCCCGGTTGCTCGCAGCAGAAGTACCCCGACCAGCGGCGCCGCTGACCTCCATGCGGCTACCGTCGGGAGATCAGCGGTTAGGGCCGCTGATCTTCCGACGGAAAGTGTGAAGGGAGGACCGGGGAGCGGCGCCACCGGTCCGGATACTTCTGCTGCGAGCAGCCGGTCATTTCCCGGCTGCTCGCAGTGGAAGTACCCGCACAGGCAGCGCCGCTCCCCTGTCCTCACTAATACGATTCGGCGGCCACGACCAATCAGCGATATTGGCTCCAAATTTAAACACCGCTCTGCACAGAGGTCAGTGGCGATGCAGCCGGTCATCTCCCGGCTGCTTGCAGCAGAAGTACCCTGACCTGCGGCGCCGCTGACCTCCATGCGGCTACCGTCACTAGATCAGCGGCTAGGGCCGCTGATCTCCCGACGGCAAGTGTGAAGGGAGGACCGGGGAGCGGCGCCGCCGGTTGGGATACTTCTGCTGCGAGCAGCCGGTCATCTCCCGGCTGCTCACAGTGGAAGTACCCGCTCCCCGGTTCTCACTAATACGATTCGCTGATTGGTCGCGGCCGCCAGCCGTGACCAATCACCGGTTTTGGCGCCAAATTTAAACATGCTCTCCGGTCCTCACTAACACGGTTCGCTGATTGGTCGCGGCCGGCCGCATACATATTCTAGAATACCCGATGAGTTAGAATCGGGCCACCATCTAGTTTAATATAATGGGCCACAAATTGCCTTCTAGTTATTACAAGAGGTCCTGCATAGTCTTCCATTTATTTTAATAGGCCCCATATAACCTTTCAGCATCTGAAACAACGGATACTGAAAGCCTGTGCTAGCATTTCTTCTGCGGTGTTGGTATCAGTGTGTCAAGAGTGGGAGAAGAGGGTTGCATTGACAACCCAACACAATGGGCAGCACTTTAAACACATTTTATAAGTGGTCATAAACTTGTAAAAAATTCATGAAAGAATAAAGTTATGTTAAAACCAAGCACACCATTGTATTTTCTTATGAAATTCTCAATGAGTTTGATGTGTCACATCACCCTCTTCCCATTGAAAAAAATAAAGTTAGATCCAAAATGGCCGACTTCAAAATGGCCGCCATAGTCTCCACCCATCTGGAAAAGTTTCCCCCTCCCATATACTAATGTGCCATAAACAGGAAGTTGACATCACCAACCATTCCCATTTAATTTAGGTGTATCCATATAAATAGCCCACCCTGTATTATTACCATTTTTATTATTGCTGTACATACTGTAGCTTTTCATTTAATTTATTGGGCCCCATATAGGCTTCCATTTAATATAATGGGCCCCACATAGCCTTCCATTTAATTTAATGGGGTCCACATAGCCTTCCATTTAATTTAATGGGGTCCACATAGCCTTCCATTTTATTTAATGGGACCCACATATGTTTTTATTTAATATAAAGAGCCCCACATAAGCCCCTAATTAATATAATGGGCCCCACCTTGCTTTCCATATAAAATAATGGGTCCCACATAGCCCTCCCTTTTGTTATGATGAGCCTTACATATCACACCATTTCCCGATGATCTGCCACCGAAGTACACCATTGGCTGCTGGGGTGCCACTGGAACACACTCTTTACAGTTGGGGTGCTAACAGAGCACACCTTTCACCATTAGCATGCCACCGGAGTACACTTTTTGCCACTGGCATGCCACTGAAGTACACCCTTTACCATTGGAGTACCATCGGGCACACCCTTTACCGTTGGTGTGCCATCGGAGAACTCTATTTCCCGTAGGCCTACCAGAGGGGCCCAATATGTGACCTTTTTTGCTTACCACCGGGGCACCCATCTTGGGCTTTTTAGCTTCCACCGGGGTGCACTCTTTGGCCTTTTAGCTTACCACCGGGGCACCCAACTTGGGCTTTTTAACTGCGACCGGGGTACACTCTGACCATTTTGCTTACCACCGGGGCACTCATTTTAGGCTTTTTTAGCCTGCCACCGGGGTGCACTTTTTGGCCTTATTGCTTACCACTGGGGCGCACTCTAGGGCTTTTTAGCCTACCACCAGGGTACATTCTTTGGCCTTATTGCTTATCACTGGGGCGCACTCTAGGGCTGCTCAGTCTGCCACCAGAGTCTACTCTTTGGCCTTTTTGCCATTGGTGTGCCACCAGAGCACACCCTATGACGTTGGAGTGCCACCGGAGCACACCCTTTACCTTTGGAGTGCCACCGGAACACACAATTTGCCATTGGCAAAAGTATAATGGACCCCCACATAGAATTCTATAAAGTATAATGGCCCCCACATAGCCCTCTATATAGTATAATGAGCCGCACATTGCCTTCCATGTACTATAATTTAATTTATTGGGCTCCACATAGCTTTTCATTTAATTTATTGAACCCCACATAACCGTCAATTTAATATAATAGGCCGCACTGGACTCCATTTAATATATTGGACCTGACATAGTCTTCCATTTAATAAAATGGGGCCAAAATATCCCTCTATTTAATATAATGGGCACCAAAAAGCCTTCCATGTTTTATATTGGGCACCACATAGCCCTCTATTTAATACAATTGGCCCCACTTAACCTTCCATTTAAAATATTGGGCCCCACATAGCTTTACATTTAATTTACTGGGCTCCATATAGGCTTCCATTTAATATAATGGGCCCCACATAACCCTCCATTTAATATAATGGTCCCCACATTGCCTTCCATTTATTATAATGGAGCCAAGATACATCTCTATTTAATATAATGGACAAAACACAGGCTTCCATTTAATATAATTGGCGCTACATAGCCCTTTATTTGATAAATGCGCCTCACATAGCCCTCCATATAATATTATGGGCCCCGCAACGCTTTCCATTTAATTTAATAGGCCTCACATAGCCCTCAATTTAATACAGAGGGCCCCACAAAACCTTCCAGATAACATAGTGGGCCCCAATATAGCTTTCTTTTCAATGTATTGGTCCCCACATAGCTCTCTATTTAATATAATGGGCCTCACATAGCCTTCCATTAAATATCATGGGCCCCATATAGAATTTATCATATACGTAGATGTCCCTTTAAGATAACGGGCCCCACATAGCTTTCCCTTTAATATAATGGGCCCCACATAGATTTTATTATTATATAATGGGCCCCACATAGCTTTCCCTTTAATATAATGGGCCCCACATAGCTTTCTCTTTAATATAATGGGCCCCACATAGCTTTCCCTTTAATATAATGGGCCCCACATAGCTTTCTCTTTAATATAATGGGCCCCACATAGCTTTCTCTTTAATATAATGGGCCCCACATAGCTTTCTCTTTAATATAATGGGCCCCACATAGCCATCCATTTAATATAATGGGCCCTACGTAGATGTCCCTTTAAGATAACGGGCCCCACATAGCTTTCCCTTTAATATAATTGGCCCCACATAGCTTTCCCTTTAATATAATGGGCCCCACATAGCTTTCTCTTTAATATAATGGGCCCCACATAGCTTTCCCTTTAATATAATGGGCCCCACATAGCTTTCCCTTTAATATAATGGGCCCCACATAGCTTTCCCTTTAATATAATGGGCCCCACATAGCTTTTTCTTTAATATAATGGGCCCCACATAGCTTTTTCTTTAATATAATGGGCCCCACATAGCTTTCCCTTTAATATAATGGGCCCCACATAGCTTTCTCTTTAATATAATGGGCCCCACATAGCTTTCTCTTTAATAAAATGGGCCCCACATAGCTTTCTCTTTAATATAATGGGCCGCACATAGCTTTCCCTTTAATATAATGGGCTCCACATAGCTTTCCCTTTAATATAATGGGCCCCACATAGCTTTCCCTTTAATATAATGGGCCCCACATAGCTTTTTCTTTAATATAATGGGCCCCACATAGCTTTTTCTTTAATATAATGGGCCCCACATAGCTTTCTCTTTAATATAATGGGCCCCACATAGCTTTCTCTTTAATATAATGGGCCGCACATAGCTTTCTCTTTAATGTAATGGGCCCCACATAGCTTTCTCTTTAATATAATGGGCCCCACATAGCTTTCTCTTTAATATAATGGGCCCCACATAGCTTTCTCTTTAATATAATGGGCCCCACATAGCTTTCTCTTTAATATAATGGGCCCCACATAGCTTTCCCTTTAATATAATGGGCCCCACATAGCTTTCTGTTTAATATAATGGGCCCCACATAGCTTTCCCTTTAATATAATTGGCCCCACATAGCTTTCCCTTTAATATAATTGGCCCCACATAGCTTTCCCTTTAATATAATGGGCACCACATAGATTTATTATAATATAATGGGCCCCACATATCCGTCCCTTTAATATTATGGACCGCACATAGATTTATTATAATATAATGGGCCCCACATAGATTTATTATAATATAATGGGCCCCACATAGATTTATTATAATATAATGGGCCCCACATAGATTTATTATAATATAATGGGCCCCACATAGATTTATTATAATATAATGGGCCCCACATAGATTTATTATAATATAATGGGCCCCACATAGATTTATTATAATATAATGGGCCCCACATAGATTTATTATAATATAATGGGCCCCACATAGATTTATTATAATATAATGGGCCCCACATAGATTTATTATAATATAATGGGCCCCACATAGATTTATTATAATATAATGGGCCCCACATAGATTTATTATAATATAATGGGCCCCACCTAACCCTCCAGTTTATACACTGCAGTCGCTCTCTTTCTTCTCTTCTTTACCTAGTCCAGTCTTTCGTGACGACTTCCCGCCATGATTCGTCTTTGCAGTTTGCTGTCCAGGTTTCGGCTGCTCCGCACTTTTCAGCAGATCACCGCACTCCTGAAAAACAAAAATGTTACAAATATAAGCGACTTAAATAAATAATGCCGCCCACTGTGCCACCAAATGCAAATATGTGCCACACTGTGCCCATGAGTATATCATTCACCGCAATGAAGTCTGCTCCACTGAGAATATAAATCAGTCACTAGCTTGTGCTCCCATTATAAATAGTGTTGAGCGAGCACTAAAATGCTCGGGTGCTCGAAGCTCGGCCCGAGCTCGCCGTGATACTCGGGTGCTCGACCCGAGCAACGAGCCCATGTTAGTCTATGGGAGACCCGAGCATTTTTGCGGAGGCACCCCCGGCAGTCTGTAGAAAGCCTAAAAAGTGCCCAAAATGATAGTGACAGTGCTCAGATGACATGGGGACAGCATGGGGATCGCCCCAGGAAGCATTTCTGACCCCCAGGTCACTGTTGTCAACAACGTGGTCAGAGGTATTAAGCCACTTTTACAGGCTCATAAGAAAATGTTCAAAAACGAAAGTGAAACTTTTTTCCTGTGAAATATGTTAAGGAATTTCTTTTCCAGGGTAAAGACTTGTGTATAAGGTAAAATAAATAACCAAAAACAAAAATACTCCTCCACACCTTGGGCTATGTTCACAAGTAGCATTTTTTATGCGTTTTTGCACGTTTGTATTGCTTTCAACTGTGACAAATGCATTCACCGGGAAATGTCATTTTAACATTTTACAACCTTATCTGGCCATGTGCTGTGTGACACATGCATACAGTGCTGAAAAGACATGGGAACAGCATGGGGAAGCATCTCTGACTCCCAGGTCACTGCCTAAAAGTGTGCCCATCAGAAGTGATCCTTGCCGCATCAGAAGATGCAGACTTGCAACTATCCCCGTGCAAGTCCTTGTCCCAGGGCAGTGTTCAATTGTACCTCCCCCATTCCTTGCAATGCAAGCGCAAATATGCAGCCAACCACCCACCCACCCCCAGGCTGCAATACCATACTGCTAGCTTGCACTTGAAATTGGGCCTTTTAGTTTTGAGGAGGCCGAAGCTGGCCACTACCTCATGGCTGCTTCGGCAGCGAGGTATCCATACTCAGTCCCCAGCCGCCCGGCGGCCGGGTGTCCACACCTGGTCCCCAGCCGCCTGGGGGCGGCGGGGTGTCCATAGACGGTCCCCAGCCACCCCGATTTCTTCGCGGAACATCCCCACACACTTTTCTTAGACTGGCCTGCTTTAGGGCAGCATTGGACGAGCCCACTAGAGAACCCGACTCCATCAGGGGAGGTGAGAATGCCAAGGTGAGGAGCATGATGATGATAGAAGTTAGCATCTGCTTTGTTTTGTTGGAATGCAAGCATAAGTGTGCAACCTGCCACCAACCCACCCCGAGGCTGCAATACCATACTGCTAGCATGCGTGCACTTGAAATTGGGCGTTTTAGGCATGTGGAGGCCAGAGCTGGCCACTACCTCATGGCTGCTTCGGCAGCGAGGTATCGATACTCAGTCCCCAGCCGCCCGGCGGCCGGGTGTCCATGCTCGGTCCCCAGCCGCCAGGGGGCGGCCGGGTGTCCACACTCGGTCCCCAGCCGCCCCGCGGCCAGGTGTCCATAAACGGTTCCAAGCCGCCCCGATTTCTCCGCGGAACATCCCCACACACTTTTCTTAGACTGGCCTGCTTTAGGGCAGCATTGGACGAGCCCACCAAAGAACCCGACTTCTCCGGTGGGCCCTGGCTTCTCTATCAGGGGAGTTGAGAGTGCCAAGGTGAGGAGCATGATGAGGATGATAGAAGTTAGCATCTGCTTTGTTTTCAAGGAATGCAAGCGCATGTATGTAGTAGCGGCTAGGCCTGAGGTGGTCAGCGTTTTGGCGCATATCCTACCTCCTCCGAGGATTGCTGGATGTTTTCCTGCTACTATCCAAGTTCTATGACTCTCGTTAAAACAAAGCTTCAAGTGATAAATGATGGATGAGGTAGTGGCAAAGGAGAAAGAGCAGGAGGAACAGGGACCATTCACATCAATATCAGGCCAGTCAACCACATATGTCTTGTAGGATATGTTTCTGTAACAAAAGGAGCGGTTTGGCTACACAGTTATAGGGCATACAGTGAGTGCAATGCCTACCAAAACTTTTGAGGCACTCCAATGCCCCTTGGAAATGACATGGAGGTCAGAGGGCCTTAACTAAACCTTTTTTTCCATTTATGGCAACTGGGTCTCCTGTGCACTGTTGGCCTAAGCAGTGAATGGAAGGCTTTCCAAAAATTATAAGGAACTGCAATGCCCCTGGAAACAGACGTGGATTACAGCGTACTAAAAACCTTCTACCCATTATTGGGGAGTGTGTCTCCCTTAGTTTTCACTTTTGCATTGAAAAGCAAAAGCTGACTAAAATTAGGAGGAAATGCAATGCCCGTTGGAAGAGTCGTGGAGATTAGAGGTAAGGTAATTAAAAACAACATTTCAATGCCCCTTGGAAGAGCTGTGGAGTTCAGAGTGGCTTAAGAAGACGCTTTTAATGCCCCTTTGAAGAGACGTGGAGGTCACAGTAGCTTAACAAGACGGTTTTAATGCCCCTTACAAGAGCCATACAGTACAGCATCTTAAAAACATTATTCCCATTATTGGGGAGTGGGTCTCCCATAGTATTTGATTATGCCTTCCAAGCAAAAGCTTCCAAAAATTATGAGGAAATGCAATGCCCGTTCGAAGAGTCGTGGAGATCCCAGTAGCTTAACAAGACGCTTTTAATGCCCCTCACAAGAGACGTGGAGGTCAGAGTGGCATAACAAGACAGTTTTAATGCCCCTTACAAGACACGTGGAGGTCAGAGTGGTATAACAAGACGCTTTTAATGCCCCTCAGAAGAGACGTGGAGGTCAGAGTGGTATAACAAGACGGTTTTAATGCCCCTTACAAGAGACGTGGAGGTCAGAGTGGTATAACAAGATTGTTTTAATGCCCCTCAGAAGAGACGTGGAGGTCAGAGTGGTATAACAAGATGGTTTTAATGCCCCTCTGAAGAGACGTGGAGGTCAGAGTGGTATAACAAGACGGTTTTAATGCCCTTTACAAGACACGTGGAGGTCAGAGTGGTATAACAAGACGGTTTTAATGCCCCTCTGAAGAGATGTGGAGGTCAGAGTGGTATAACAAGATGGTTTTAATGCCCCTCAGAAGAGAGGTGGAGGTCAGAGTGGTATAACAAGACGGTTTTAATGCCCCTCTGAAGAGACGTGGAGGTCAGAGTGGTATAACAAGACGGTTTTAATGCCCTTTACAAGACACGTGGAGGTCAGAGTGGTATAACAAGACGGTTTTAATGCCCCTTACAAGACACGTGGAGGTCAGAGTGGTATAACAAGACTCTTTTAATGCCCCTTACAAGAGACGCTCATTATTCTGGCATTTGGCAAATATTAAAAATGATGGTAATCCTAATTGACCTAAAATGGGAAAGGTTTATTCTGATTTCATGTCAGATATTGAGAAAAACCTGCAGATGTGTCTATTTATACAGTGTATGGAAACTTCTGATTTCAACTGTGTATGTATATATATATATATATATATATATATATATATATGTGTATAATATATACACGGCGAAGCTCACACAACACAACACCCACAGCAGAGGAACTGGCTGCACACACACCTGCTCCTGTCAGTGCTGTGAGCGCCCCTCATATCGCTGCTGGCTCCGCCCCTCATATTGCTGTTGGCTCCGCCCCTCACATCGCTGCTGGCTCCGCCCATCAGCCGCTCACAGTCCTCAGCAATATGGAGACATCCGCACTGATCAGAATCCTCAGGGGCGTGGCCTGTCACTGTAGTCACACAAGGGTTGTCATGGAGATCTCAAGGGAAGGCAGGTGGGCAGGGCTTAGAGCAGGAAGTAGAAGCCGTGCAGTGTGATTGGCTCCTTACCTTCTGCCAGTAATGGAGCAGATATATGGCTCCTATATAATGGAGGGGGCTCAGGAGGGGTTCCCCACCCAAAAGGTCAGGGGATAAATAATACTGGACATGAACGAGGGCAGGAGGACATTATTCTATATTGTAAGAAATCTGATTTCTTCTTTCCTCACAGTTTTTCCTGTGCAAGGCCACATGTATTGTGCGATAATCTGTGAATATGGGGGGGATCTGCTCCTCACATCCACATCAATCCCCCCATGTCTGAGCTCTCCCTTACAGGGGTCTTCTGCTCTGCACATTGATGGCGTATCCATGGAGATGACATCATGGCCGGTACATGCGGATCTCCCCGATGGGACCCTCATGTATCTGGAGGACGAGGCACTGCTGCTCCTCGGGGAGAGGGGGCACAATTCCTGTACACATGATACAGGGGCTTCTGCCATCTCTGGGCTGAGAATAATGCTGGCAGCGCGCAGTCTACATGATGTGAGGATTACAAGTCTGCAGTCACAGAGAGTCACACAGATGACTGCAGCCTTCAGCTTCACACCGGACAATCCCTTTAAATACATGTATATTGGTCTAAAAATACTTTTTACTATTTTGCTTCTTGTAACATTTGCTCTGTTCGGCCTTTACCAGCTTATTGTTTCCCAGCAGCACATTGATGGCTGCAGAATGAGTTAACTTGAGATTCAGTCAGTGAGCTCCTTATGATGTGGAGTTTCCAGCGCTTTTATTTCTGCGATGATTTATGACTGCATCAGAGATCAGCCCAACTTTCATGCTGGTCTGTAAACATAATCAGCACAGAGAAGGTCAGAATGAGCTCACTGATAAATTCTCAGTGAGCTCATTCTGCAACTAGCAATGCAAAGGAAATAAAAAAGCCAAATTGTTTTTGAAACGTTATTGAAAAAATATTTGTATGTATATATTTAGCCCAAAATGTCTGAGTGTCCATATCCTTAGTACCAGCACAGCTGAGGATTTGGTATAATCAGGGGCGTACATAGGACGCAGAAGTTCTAATTGGGCCCCCCCCCCAGCAACAAAAATGTAAATAATTGTCGGGGTCGCAGAAGATCAGATCTCACAACCTTCCAGCCTTTACATAGTAATTTTCCTCCTGCTGAAGTCCTAGATCCCTTTTTCATTGCCCATAAAGTGTGGTGACAACAAAAGTGCCCCCCAAACACGGTATGATACCCCCATGGTGAATTCCTCCATATGCGCAGTATAATGACCCTACTGTACCCGACCTCAACTCCCAGGGTAAAGTATGATCCCCCAACTGCCCCACACCTCTCCACACTCCATAGAGTATAATGCACTCAGTATAAGACTCTCGCCATGGTTCTCCACACAGTATAAGGCACTCGCCATGGTCCTCCACGCAGTATAATGCACTCCCTCGTGGTCCTCCACGCAGTATAATGCACTCCCACGTGGTCCGCCACGCAGTATAATGCACTCCCTCGTGGTCCTCCACACAGTACAATGCACTCCCCGTGGTCCTCCACACAGTATAATGCACTCCCCCATGGTCCTCCACACAGTACCATGCACTCCCCCATGGTCCTCCACACAGTACAATGCACTCCCCCATGGTCCTCCACACTGTACAATGTACTCCCCCATGGTCCTCCACACTGTACAATGTACTCCCCCATGGTCCTCCACACAGTATAAAGCCCCCGTCTCACATAGCGATATCGCTAGCGAGATCGCTGCTGTGTCACGGTTTTGGTGACTCACCAGCGACCTCACCAGCGATGTCGCTATGTGTGACACTTTGCAACGATCAGGCCCCTGCTGTGAGGTCGCTGATCGCTGCAAAGTGTCCTGGACCATTTTTTGGTCGTTGGCCTCCCGCTGGCCAGCACACATCGCTGTGTGTGACCAGCAGGACCAACGATCTGGCTGGTAACCATGGTAAACATCGGGTTACTAGGGGCACGCGCGCACTTAGTAACCCGCTGTTTACCATGGATACCACTCTGCTACGGTGCGCGGAGGCTACCGTTCACCTTAGCAGAGTCGTATCCATGATAAACAGCGGGTTACTAGGGGCACACGCGCACTTTGTAACCCGATGTTTACCATAGCTACCAGCCTGCTCCTGCTTAAGCAGCGGGCTGGTAACAGGAGCAGGACATCGTGGAACGATTCTTTCCACGATGTCGCTGCTCCCCTGATCGCTGGTGAGCCTGCCTGTTTGACAGCTCCCCAGCGATGTATTAGCGATGCAGCAACGATCCCTGACAGGTCGTATCGTTGTCGGGATCGCTGCTGCATCGCTTAGTGTGACGGGGCCTTAAGACACTCGCCATGGTTCTCCACTCAGTATAATGCATTCCCCCATGGTCCTGTACGCAGTATAATGCAGCCCCCCATAGGGTAAAATGCAGCCCCCCCCCCCACCCGTAGGGTAAAATGCAGCCCCAGTCCTCCAGTATTATCAGTACACAATGATTTAAAAAATAAATACATACTTACCGCTCCTCGTTCCCCGCTGCTTCAGTCTCTGCAGCTGATCACCTCAGCAGCTGCCAGCTCCACTGTCTGACACAGCGTGGCGCGTCATCATGCCGCTGCGTCAGACGCAGAGGAGGCATGATGGGAGAGGGAGTGTCACATGATGCTCCCTCCTCCAGGTTTTCGTGGGCCCCGGGCGAAAGAGTCTCAGTGGCCCCTTTAACACATCCAACCATTCATGATACACAGATACAGCAGATAAATTATAGATATAGATATAGTACAATGCCAAAAATTTCACTGACTTCTTACATTTCATGAGTGATATCTACTGTAAATTCTACAATAGCTCAGAAACCGGTGAATCCTCACAGCGCACAGTGCAGACCGGACAGTATAGTCCTCCATACAGTGTTATGGCACCACATAGTCCTCCATACAGTATTATGAGCCCTATATAATGCTCCATACAAAATACTGGATCCCATATAATTCACCATAGAGAATACTGCCTGGTCCCCATGTAATGCCATATGCAGGCTGGACCTCATACAGAGGCCCCATAAGCCCGCTGCATCCTCCCCGGGGCCCCCACAAGCCGGCTGCATCCCCCCAGGGCCCCCCTCAAGCCTGCATCACCCCCCCCAGAGCCCCCACATGCCTGCAGCATCCCCCCCATAGACCCCACAAGCCTGCAGCATCCCCCCCAGAGCACCCACAAGCCCACAGCATCCCCTCCAGGGCCCCACAAGCCCGCAGAATCCCCCCCAGGGCCCCACAAGCCCGCAGCATCCCCTTAGGGCCCCCACAAGCCCGCAGCATCCCCCCGGGGCCCCCACAAGCCCTGGACCGTACCTGCATCACCACCAGTAAAGGTATTGAAGTTTACCCTTGTGTGTGTGCCTGTACTTCCTCTGGAACCGTCCTGCCATCTCCCTCCTGCTTCCACCATCTTTCTACACCTCCACACTGCCCTGAGGCCTGCTCTACCTGTGGGGAGCCGTCCCATCATAGCTGCCCCTAACATCAGCCTCAGTGGACTGTCGCAGCGCTGGTAACCTCTTACCAGAATCCACAGGTGGCGTCACGACAATTTCCCCTATAAGCATTCCCCCCCCCCTTTGAGTGACCGCCCTGGGCCACGGACTGGGCCAGCCACCGTCATATCCCCTGGCAACCAGAGGCCCGGCTTCCGAGTGCCCCACGGCCCTGGGGGCGAGTCACTATGCACAGTGGTTCATGAATTAATATTCACAGTGACCCTCCATCCTGTGATTAAAAGGGTCCGTACATTTGACACCTCCGTCTGACTCCCACAGTCTCCTCCGCACAGATCGATATTAAGATGGCCACCGCAATGGCATGGGGAGTGCAGCGGTGAGTCCAGAGCGCAGCTCCTCGCTCTAAAATGCCCATCAGAAAGAAGAGGTCAGACATTTATTTTCTATGAGCGCTCTATTATCCTATTTATCAAACATCAGCACTACAAGAATCCGTCCTGAGCCGTGCTGGGATCTTTGAACGTGGGCCCCCGGGAGGATCGGGCCCCTCATGGTGGAGCAGATCACACTCATTATAATCCATCACTGATAGAAGATACATAAACAACAACACAGGATGATTGTAAAACAGTGAGGTAATATTTTATTGAGCCACCAAACACACAATAAACATATCGAACAGTCCCAGCAAATACCTAATATGGTGCAAATTACAGAGTCTCACCCTTCCGCTGACTCGCTGGGATTAAAGCAGCTGCCAATCCGAGGGGCTTCTGGGGCTGACTACCCCCACCAATGGCACCCCCACCAAAGAGCACCCACAAAGAGGAGGTAACAACAAGCTTAGAAAGCTGACAGTCCATTGAGGTACGTGGCCAGGAGACCAGAAAGTTCCAACCTGGCTTCTCCGAACATATCCATGGAACTAGGTGACCGGAAGGTCCCGACTTGGCTTTTTCCGAGCATATTCACGAGTTCCAGGTGGCCGGAGTGTCCCAACCTGGCTACTCCAAACATCTCCATGGGACCAGGTGACTGGTGGGTCCCAACCTGGTTTTCCCAGATGTATCCATGGGTTCTATAGTAGTCAATGGAGCAGATCTGTATTCCTCCAGCCAGGGCTGTGGTCCCTTAAGCTGGCATCCTGTAGAAACCAAATCTATGTCCCTCTTAATGGATTCATGGTGTTCTGTAGAGCTGTCCCATAGAGTGTTCCTGGCAGTGGTTTTGTAAAAAGACTCCTTTATGTAGTTCACAACTGTCCTTCTTCAAGACTTCATCCACAGGTCAAGAGAAAAGGGTGGTGTTACTAATTCCCATTACTGGAGCATCCACAGTTCATCCCCCAATGTTGACTTGCAAACATTGTAAACATTGAAGGATAAACTATAAATTCCGAAACAATGCAAGTCAACAAATTGCATGGACTTCTAAAATGGTAATCAACATATTTAACAAACATCCATTGTTCAAAGAGCCTGCGTCCCTGTATTGCAAAGATGTAAATAACCATTTATCAATGAACAAATATCACCTCAACCTACAAGATGAGTCAACATTCGGACTAATGACAAAAGATCATGTGCGTTGACCAACCGAAGAAAGAAACACATAAATTTAATAGTTAATAATTCAGGCAATAGTCTATCATTCTGGGCCTATGGAATTTACATCTGGATAATTACGATTAAATGCTGTGTCGTCACAGGCCCCTTTAGTTTTAGGGACTGGCAGGGGTCCTTTACAGTTGCTCTCCCACTAGTTCATCCTTCTTTCCTTTACTCCGTTTCAATAAAATATTTGGAAATATACAAAGTAAAAACTCAAATATAATTTTTTTTCTTACATTAAAACTTGATTTTATTAAAATAAACCCCCAAAAAACAAGAATAAAAAAACTAAACCTGATTAACATCGCAGAGAACAACAATCCAAACTGTACAACGATCACATGATTTATCCGGCACGAAAAACAGCATCAAGAATAAAATAGTAATAATTAATGGCAAAATTGTAGCTTTTGTTCATTTTGTCTCTATACTGCACGATAAACGCTGGAAAGAAAAAATATAAGAACCATTCCTGGGGTTTTGCCATTGAATGCTGGAAAAAATAAAAAAACATCAGCAGAATTGTTTTTTTATTAATCTCACGCAAAAGAAAAATGGAATAAAAATTATAAAAACGTTGTCTGTTCCCCAAAATGTTACCAGTGAATCCTATAGCGGCTCCGCATAGACCCAAATTGGTAAACTAAAAACTCCTGCACGACCCGTGTGTGTGTATGTATATATATATATATATATATATACATACACATATATATATACTCCTCTGTACTATATACACGGCAGAGCTCACACACCACAACACGCTCCGCGGCGGCGCCACAAAAAGAGCGGACCTGGCTGCACACACACCTGCTTCTGTCACCTGTATACACAGTTGAAACCAGAAATTTACATACACTATATAAATGTTAGAACCCTCCTGTTTGTTTTTTCCATCTTGTGTTTTGCGGTCACAAGACCATCTGCCTTTATATTCCAGCTCCGCCCTTTTGGCTGTGTTGGACTTCAGTGTTGTTTGACTGCTTTTCTAGCCAGGTGCTTCTGTGCCTTTCTCTGTCAGTTCGCTTGGTCCTTCTGGGACCTCTAGTACCTTTTTGTCAGTTTATCTTTTTGTGTTCTGTAACAACTTCTCTGTTTAGGAGATGTCCCATTTTTGTTCCAGTCCTTAGTTCTTTTTGGGACCCCTCTCCTTTATGCTATAGGTCTTCGTTCAGACTAGCCGAGGACTAAGGCGGGTCTGTTCGCTAGGAACAGGCAGCCGCTACATCGTAGGGATTCAGCTTAGTCTTACTGTAGGGATAGCTTTCTCCTTTCTTTCCTTAGTACTTGTTGCAGATCATAACAATAAAAAGACACATCTGCATGTTTTTCTCAATATCTGACATGAAATCAGAATAAACCTTCCCGTTTTAGGTCAATTAGGATTACCATAATTTTTAAGATTTGCCAAATGCCAGAATAATAAGAGAGAGAGAGAATGTTTTAAAGCATTTTTATTACTTACTGCAAAGTCATAAGTTTACATACACTAATATTGCTATACCTTTAAACAATTCTGGACTGCCCATATGATGATGTCATGTGTTTGGAAACTTCTGATAGTTTTTTTGGCAACATCTCAGTTAATTAGAGACACACCTGTGGATGTATTTTAATGCACACCTGAAACACACTGCTTCTTTGTGTAGCATCATGGGAAAGTCTAAAGAAATTAACCAAGATATCAGGAAGAGAATTGTGGACTTGCACAAGTCTGGCTCATCCTTGGGTACAATTTCAAGATACCTGAAGGTGCCTCGTTAATCTGTACAAACAATTATATGCAAGTACAAACAAGATGGGAATGTCCAGCCATCATACCGCTCAGGAAGGAGACGGGTTCTGTGTCCCAGAGATGAACGTGCTTTGGTCCGATATGTGCATATCAAGGACAAAAGCAAAAGATCTTGTGAAGATGATAGGGGAAGCTGATAAGATTGTGTCAATATCCACAGTGAAATGAGTACTGTATCAATATAGGCTGAAAGGCCACTGTGCCAGGAAGAAGCCATTACTCCAAAAGAAAGATAAAAAAGCCAGATTAATGTTTGCAAATGCACACAGGAACAAAGACCTTAATTTTTGGAGACATGTCCCGTGGTCTGATGAAACTAAAATTGAACTTTTTGGGCATAGTGACCATCGTTACTTTTGGAAGAAAAAAGGAAAAGCTTGGAAGCCTAAGAACACCATCCCAACTGTGAAACATGGGGGTGGCAGCATCATGTGGGGATGATTTCCTGTAGGAGGGACTGGCGATAGCGCCACTCACAGGCATCACGTGACCTCGCGGCTGCAGCCGGCTCTTTCTTCCGCTGATGTCACGTCAAATGAGGCGTGACATTAGTGTCGCGGACCCCGCGGTGGATGCTGGGCTGTGGGCGGGGGTTACCCCGCGCGTCCCACCCAGCATCCTCCGCGCCCCACTCCCAATGAATGAGGAGAGGGAAAGAGGTAAACTATTGACTTAGCAGTAAGTAATAAAAATGTCCTAAAACATTCTCTCTCTCCCATTATTCTGGCATTTGGCAAATATTAAAAATGATGGTAATCCTAATTGACCTAAAAAGGGAAGGTTTATTCTGATTTCATGTCAGATATTGAGAAAAACCTGCAGATGTGTCTATTTATACAGTGTATGGAAACTTCTGATTTCAACTCTGTATATATATATATATATATGTGTGTATATTATATACACGGCGAAGCTCACACACCACAACACCCACAGCAGAGGAACTGGCTGCACACACACCTGCTCCTGTCAGTGCTGTGAGCGCCCCTCATATCGCTGCTGGCTCCGCCCCTCATATCGCTGCTGGCTCCGCCCATCATATCGCTGCTGGCTCTGCCCCTCATATCGCTGCTGGCTCCGCCCATCATATCGCTGCTGGCTCCGCTCCTCATATCGCTGCTGGCTCCGCCCATCATATCGCTGCTGGCTCCGCCTCTCAC
This sequence comes from Phyllobates terribilis, assembly GCF_046119375.1. Classification (NCBI taxonomy): domain Eukaryota; kingdom Metazoa; phylum Chordata; class Amphibia; order Anura; family Dendrobatidae; genus Phyllobates; species Phyllobates terribilis. Next base: position 6,158,309 of record NW_027362823.1, read on the forward strand.
ATCGCTTCTGGCTCTGCCCCTCATATCGCTGCTGGCTCTGCCCCTCATATCGCTGCTGGCTCTGCCCCTCATATCGCTGCTGGCTCCGCCTCTCACATCGCTGCTGGCTCCGCCTCTCATATCGCTGCTGGCTCTGCCCCTCATATCGCTGCTGGCTCTGCCCCTCATATCGCTGCTGGCTCCGCTCCTCATATCGCTGCTGGCTCCGCCCATCATATCGCTGCTGGCTCCGCCCCTCATATTGCTGCTGGCTCTGCCCCTCATATCGCTGCTGGCTCCGCCCCTCATATCGCTGCTGGCTCTGCCCCTCATATCGCTGCTGGCTCCGCCCATCATATCGCTGCTGGCTCCGCCCCTCATATCGCTGCTGGCTCCGCCCATCATATCGCTGCTGGCTCCGCCCCTCATATCGCTGCTGGCTCCGTCCCTCATATCGCTGCTGGCTCCGCCTCTCATATCGCTGCTGGCTCCGCCCCTCATATCGCTGCTGGCTCCGCCTCTCATATCGCTGCTGGCTCTGCCCCTCATGTCGCTGCTGGCTCCGCCCCTCATATCGCTGCTGGCTCCGCCCCTCATGTCGCTGCTGGCTCCGCCCTTCATATCGCTGCTGGCTCCGCCCCTCACATCGCTGCTGGCTCCGCCCATCAGCCGCTCACAGTCCTCAGCAATATGGAGACGTCCGCACTGATCAGAATCCTCGGGGGCGTGGCCTGTCACTGTAGTCACACAAGGGTTGTCATGGAGATCTCAAGGGAAGGCAGGTGGGCGGGGCTTAGAGCAGGAAGTAGAAGCCGTGCAGTGTGATTGGCTCCTTACCTTCTGCCAGTAATGGAGCAGATATATGGCTCCTATATAATGGAGGGGGCTCAGGAGGGGTTCCCCACCCAAAAGGTCAGGGGATAAATAATACTGGACATGAGCGAGGGCAGGAGGACATTATTCTATATTGTAAGAAATCTGATTTCTTCTTTCCTCACAGTTTTTCCTGTGCAAGGCCACATGTATTGTGCGATAATCTGTGAATATGGGGGGATCTGCTCCTCACATCCACATCAATCCCCCCACGTCTGAGCTCTCCCTTACAGGGGTCTTCTGCTCTGCACATTGATGCCGTATCCATGGAGATGACATCATGGCCGGTACATGCGGATCTCCCCGATGGGACCCTCATGTATCTGGAGGACGAGGCACTGCTGCTCCTCGGGGAGAGGGGGCACAATTCCTGTACACATGATACAGGGGCTTCTGCCATCTCTGGGCTGAGAATAATGCTGGCAGCGCGCAGTCTACATGATGTGAGGATTACAAGTCTGCAGTCACAGAGAGTCACACAGATGACTGCAGCCTTCAGCTTCACACCGGACAATCCCTTTAAATACATGTATATTGGTCTAAAAATACTTTTTACTATTTCTCTTCATGTAACATTTGCTCTGTTCGGCCTTTACCAGCTTTTTGTTTCCCAGCAGCACATTGATGGCTGCAGAATGAGTTAACTTGAGATTCAGTCAGTGAGCTCCTTATGATGTGGAGTTTCCAGCTCTTTTATTTCTGCGATGATTTATGACTGAATCAGAGATCAGCCCAACTTTCATGCTGGTCTGTGAACATAATCAGCACAGAGAAGGTCAGAATGAGCTCACTGATAAATTCTCAGTGAGCTCATTCTGCAACTAGCAATGCAAAGGAAATAAAAAAGCCAAATTGTTTATGAAACGTTATTGAAAAAATATTTGTATGTATATATTTAGCCCAAAATGTCTGAGTGTCCATATCCTTAGTACCAGCACAGCTGAGGATTTGGTACAATCAGGGGCGGACATAGGAATCATGGGGCCCCATAGCAGAAGTTCTAATTGGGCCCCCCCCCCAACAAAAATATGTAAAAATGTAAATAATTGTCGGGGTCACAGAAGAGCAGATCTCACAACCTTCCAGCCTTTACATAGTAATTTTCCTCCTGCTGAAGTCCTAGATCCCTTTTTCATTGCCCATAAAGTGTGGTGCCAACAAAAGTGCCCCCCAAACACGGTATGATACCCCCATGGTGAATTCCTCCATATGCGCAGTATAATGACCCTACTGTACCCCACCTCAACTCACAGGGTAAAGTATGATGACACCAACACAGTATGATCCCCCAACTGCCCCACACCTCTCCACACTCCATAGAGTATAATGCACTCGCCATGGTCCTCCACACAGTATAAGACTTTCGCCATGGTCCTCCACACAGTATAAGGCACTCGCCATGGTCCTCCACGCAGTATAATACACTCCCCATGGTCCTCCACGCAGTATAATGCACTCCCTCGTGGTCCTCCACGCAGTATAATGCACTCCCACGTGGTCCTCCACACAGTACAATGCACTCTCCGTGGTCCTCCACACAGCACAATGCACTCCTCCATGGTCCTCCACACAGTACAATGTACTCCCCCATGGTCCTCCACACAGTATAATGCACTCCGCCATGGTCCTCCACACAGTACAATGCATTCCCCCATGGTCCTCCACACAGTACAATGCACTCCCCCATGGTCCTCCACACAGTACAATGCACTCCCCCATGGTCCTCCACACAGTACAATGTACTCCCCCATGGTCCTCCACACAGTACAATGCACTCCCCCATGGTCCTCCACACAGTACAATGCACTCCCCCATGGTCCTCCACACAGTACAATGCACTCCCCCATGGTCCTCCACACAGTACAATGTACTCCCCCATGGTCCTCCACACAGTATAAGACACTCGCCATGGTTCTCCACTCAGTATAATGCATTCCCCCATGGTCCTGTACACAGTATAATGCAGCCCCCCATAGGGTAAAATGCAGCCCCCCCCCACCCGTAGGGTAAAATGCAGCCCCAGTCCTCCAGTATTATCAGTACACACTGATTTAAAAATAAATACATACTTACCGCTCCTCGTTCCCTGCTGCTTCAGTCTCTGCAGCTGATCACCTCAGCAGCTGCCAGCTCCACTGTCTGACACAGCGTGGCGCGTCATCATGCCGCTGCGTCAGACGCAGAGGAGGAATGATGGGAGAGGGAGTGTCACATGATGCTCCCTCCTCCAGGTTTTCGTGGGCCCCGGGCGAAAGAGTCTCAGTGGCCCCTTTAACACATCCAACCATTCATGATGCACAGATACAGCAGAGAAATTATAGATATAGATATAGTACAATGCCAAACATTTCACTGACTCCTTACATTTCATGAGTGATATCTACTGTAAATTCTACAATAGCTCAGAAACCGGTGAATCCTCACAGCGCACAGTGCAGACCGGACAGTATAGTCCTCCATACAGTATTATGGGCACAACATAGTCCTCCATACAGTATTATGAGCCCCATATAATGCTCCATACAAAATACTGGATCTCATATAATTCACCATAGAGAATACTGCCTGGTCCCCATGTAATGCCATATGCAGGCTGGACCCCATACAGAGGCCCCACAAGCCCCCCACAAGCCTGCAGCATCCCCCCCAGAGCCTCCACAAGCCCGCAGCATCCCCCCCCAGAGCACCCACAAGCCGGCAGCATCCCCCCCAGAGCACCCACAAGCCCGCTGCATCCCCCCCAGAGCACCCACAAACCCGATGCATCCCCCCCAGGGCCCCCACAAGCCTGCTGCATCCCCCCGGGGCCCCCACAAGCCTGCAGCACACCCCCCCAGAGCTCCCACAAGCCCGCAGTATCCCCCAAGGGCCCCCACAAGCCCACAGCATCCCCCCCAGGGCCCCCACAAGCCCACAGCATCCCCCCACCAGAGCCCCCACAAGCTCACAGCATCCCCCCCCAGAGCCCCCACAAGCTCGCAGCATCCCCGCCAGAGCCTCCACAAGCCCGCAGCATCCCCCCAGAGCACCCACAAGCCCGCAGCATCCCCCCCCAGAGCACCCACAAGCCCACAGCATCCCCCCAGGGCCCCACAAGCCCGCAGCATCCCCCCCAGAGCACCCACAAGCCCACAGCATCCCCCCAGGGCCCCACAAGCCCACAGCATCCCCCCAGGGCCCCACAAGCCCGCAGCATCCCCCCCAGGGCCCCACAAGCCCACAGCATTCCCGCCCCAGAGCCCCCACAAGCCCACAGCATCCCCCCCAGGGCCCCACAAGCCCGCAGCATCCCCCCCAGAGCACCCACAAGCCCACACCATCCCCCCAGGGCCCCACAAGCCCGCAGCATCCCCCCCAGGGCCCCACAAGCCCACAGCATTCACCCCCCCAGAGCCCCAACAAGCTCGCAGCATCCCCCCCAGAGCCCCCACAAGACCGCAGAATCCCCCTTAGGGCCCCCCTAAGCCCGCAGCATCCCCCCCAGAGCCCTCACAACCCCGTAGCATCCCCTTAGGGCCCCCACAAGCACGCATTATCCCTGCATTATTCTCCAGAGCCCCCTAAGATCTCCACAAGCATTAATTAACCCCACCAGACTGCCCTCCAGCATTAACCCCCCCAAATCCCTCACTCGCAAGTATCAAGCCCCCTCACCCCAAAAACAACAAGAAGAAAAGACATCAGACCAGCAATTAATAGAACAATCTCCTGTTTCTCCTGTTTCTCAGCTTAGGATACTGACCTCCTCCTGCAGCTTCACCGGCAGCTCTGTCTCTGCATGAGACTCTGGCGTCTGGTGCTGAACTAGAACACGCCCCCGGAAATGACATCACACCTGGAAGGATCCCATACATTCTAGTGTCTAGGGCACAGGAAGAGGTAATTATTGTGACGGCCGGGGCGGGGGGGCCCATAGTGCGCCGGGATGCCCGACGGCGAGTAAGCCCCCCGCCTGCTCAGGGCCCCGCCGCTTGCCTGGGTGCAGGAGGGGGACCCGATGCGGGGGTACACAGTGCAGGCGACTGCTATGGGGCCCCCCCAGCTCACGGGCCCCATAGCAGTCGCGTGGCCTGCCGCCATTGGCGGGACGCCACTGGGTACAATGGTGTCTGGCCTGGACAATCCTCTGTAAGGGAAACCAAGTCCGAACTGATAGATTTTCCCTGCACTGATACATTGTAGCAAACGGTCAGGACAGGAGGGGGATGTCTAGACTGAATACCATTGTAATAAATGCTCCGCTGCTGTCAGGATTAGATTTTTTTCAGGTTCTGGATATTAACAAGAATGATTTTATTCTCAGACAACAAGCAGAGATCTTACAAATGGCAGAAAAGTGGAATAATCCTTCATTGCAGAGAGGAGAACTTTCCTCCTGTATCCGGTGGATCGTCCTGTGGCTGAGAACAGTCTTTGCGGAGCGATTCCTCCCTATGAGGGGAACGTCGGCGCGGTGGAGCTGCTGTATCAGCCACGGAGGGGAATGAAGAGCAAGAAAGATTTATCCCTCATCCTGGAGGATCCGGAACTGAAGACTGCGGAGATCAAAGCTGAAGGTGAAGCCACATGTGATCTGTATACATCGGCAGAGGGGTCGTCACATGAGGAAATCCCCCCATATATATATGGAGATGGCGATCTGTGGGGGCCGGACACAGAATGGGTGTGAGGTGTAACCAAAGAGAACACTAAGTCAGCACAGGAGCTGTGTACACAAAACGGAAGCATTCTGCAAAGTTACTTTATTCTCTTTATCCCCTTCCCGACATCCGCAGAATTTAAGTGTCGCAATTCCAATGAGTTGTGGATTTTTGATTCAAGTTGCCCAACGGGACCAAAAAATAATGTGATAGAAAAGTATTAAAATTGAAATTTATATATATAAAAAAATCCTTTGAAATTTCCTACCTCCATTTGTCAATACAAAGCAAGACTAAAAGATTATATATATATATATATTTATTTAGTATTGACACACTGACAAAAAGTCCGATCTATCAAATCATAAATATATTAACCCCTACAGCAAATGCCCAACAGCAAAGATAATCTAAACACCCAATTTTTTTTTCTTTTTGGGTAATTTTACCTCCCAAAAAATGCATCAAAAAGAGATGAAAAGTTTGTAGACGGCAGAGAATGGCATCAATAACCCCCGCAGGTCGCCGAGCAGAAAGCGAACCTCGCCCAGATTCATCAGCAGAAACATGGAACAAATGCAGGGTCTCACAAAATGGTGACACAATACCGGGTTATTTATTACTGTTTGGTGACACCATAATACGGCAATTCTGGCTTCTTAATTTATTTTTCCGCTATTTAACGTGCGGTTTAAATAATTTGGGCTTTGATAGGTCGGACTTTTACAGACACGACAATATAAAATGTTTCTTTTTTAATTTCTTTTTTTTTACCTCGGAAAATAGGGGTGATTTAACATTTTTGTTTATTTTTTTTCCTTTATAAAACTTTTTCTTTTTTTTCCATTTTTACTTTCTTTTTTATTTCCCCTTAGGGCACTTGAACCTGCAATCTCTTGACTGCTTATTCTATATACAGTAATCCTCTAGTAATGCAGTATACAGTTTATAAGATTAAGTTCAGACTGTGGATGAACTTCACAGGAGTACCAAGATGGCAGCCATGCAGGCCTTCACCATTCCCCTGACTGCCATTGTCATCCATTTCCTGGCGATAGCTCAATATAAATGCCGCTGTTGGCTCAGGTGGCCACAGTCTACTCAAGTCGCTGCTGTCGGCTCAGGTCACCGCTGTTCTGGGCTGGCTGGCAAATTGCACACAGTAGCAAGCCATCCTTACTGAGTTTTATCTGTGGCTGATTCATAAAGTGAATAAAGGTTACAAAGCTTTAAAAAGATACAGCCGGTGTTATGATGTAATAGTTGAGGTCAAATGCCGACTAGATTCTCATCCACTTCTATCAGTGGGCTACTCAGAGAGGTGTCTGAGACTCTAGTCAGCATGTGACCAGGCTCGGAATGGCCTGCTGGGGAATTCCCTGGTGGGCTCCACTGCAGGGCCAGCACTGACAAGAGAAGGAAGGCTCCTCCCACTCCTACCCTAGCACAGCTATGCACTTGTCTATACATCGTATGCTGTGTGTGTGGGGGTGTGTGGTTTGACTTGTCTATATACTGTATGCTGTGTGTGGGGGACTTGTCTTTATACCGTATGCTGTGTGTGGGGGGGACTTGTCTATATACCGTATGATGTGTGGGGGGGACTTGTCTTTATACCGTATGCTGTGTGGGGGGGACTTGTCTATATACCGTATGCTGTGTGTGGGGGACTTGTCTATATACCGTATGCTGTGTGGGGGGGACTTGTCTATATACCGTATGATGTGTGGGGGGGACTTGTCTATATACCGTATGCTGTGTGTGGGGGACTTGTCTATATACTGTATGCTGTGTGGGGGGGACTTGTCTATATACCGTATGATGTGTGGGGGGGACTTGTCTATATACTGTATGCTGTGTGTGGGGGACTTGTCTATATACTGTATGCTGTGTGGGGGGGACTTGTCTATATACCGTATGATGTGTGTGGGGGACTTGTCTATATACTGTATGCTGTGTGGGGGGGACTTGTCTATATACCGTATGCTGTGTGGGGGGGACTTGTCTATATACTGTATGCTGTGTGTGGGGGACTTGTCTATATACTGTATGCTGTGTGGGGGGGACTTGTCTATATACCGTATGATGTGTGGGGGGGACTTGTCTATATACCGTATGCTGTGTGTGGGGGACTTGTCTATATACCGTATGCTGTGTGGGGGGGACTTGTCTATATACTGTATGCTGTGTGGGGGGGACTTGTCTATATACCGTAAGCTGTGTGTGGGGGACTTGTCTATATACTGTATGCTGTGTATGGGGGACTTGTCTATATACCGTATGCAGTGTGTGGGGGACTTGTCTATATACCGTATGCTGTGTGTGGGGGACTTGTCTACATACCTTATGCTGTGTGTGGGGGGACTTGTCTATATACCGTATGCTGTGTGTGGGGGACTTGTCTACATACCTTATGCTGTGTGTGGGGGGACTTGTCTATATACCGTATGCTGTGTGTGGGGGACTTGTCTATATACCGTATGCTGTGTGTGGGGGGACTTGTCTATATACCGTATGCTGTGTGTGGGGGACTTGTCTATATACTGTATGCTGTGTGGGGGGGACTTGTCTATATACTGTATGCTGTGTGGGGGACTTGTCTATATACTGTATGCTGTGTGGGGGGGACTTGTCTATATACCGTATGCTGTGTGTGGGGGACTTGTCTATGTACTGTATGCTGTGTGTGGGGGGACTTGTCTATATACCGTATGCTGTGTGTGGGGGACTTGTCTATATACTGTATGCTGTGTGGGGGGGACTTGTCTATATACCGTATGCTGTGTGGGGGGGACTTGTCTATATACTGTATGCTCTGTGTGGGGGACTTGTCTATATACTGTATGCTGTGTGGGGGGACTTGTCTATATACTGTATGCTGTGTGTGGGGGACTTGTCTATATACCGTATGCTGTGTGTGGGGGGCTTGTCTATATACTGTATTCTGTGTGTGGGAGACTTGTCTATATACCGTATGCTGTGTGGGGGGGACTTGTCTATATACCGTATGCTGTGTGTGGGGGACTTGTCTATATACCGTATGCTGTGTGTGGGGGACTTGTCTATATACCGTATGCTGTGTGTGGGGGACTTGTCTATATACTGTATGCTGTGTGGGGGGGACTTGTCTATATACCGTAAGCTGTGTGTGGGGGACTTGTCTATATACTGTATGCTGTGTATGGGGGACTTGTCTATATACCTTATGCTATGTATGAGGGACTTGTCTATATACCTTATGCTGTGTGTGGGGGGACTTGTCTATATACCGTATGCTGTGTGTGGGGGACTTGTCTATATACTGTATGCTGTGTGTGGGGGACTTGTCTATATACCGTATGCTGTGTGTGGGGGACTTGTCTATATACCGTATGCTGTGTGGGGGGGACTTGTCTATGTACTGTATGCTGTGTGTGGGGGGACTTGTCTATATACCGTATGCTGTGTGTGGGGGACTTGTCTATATACTGTATGCTGTGTGGGGGGGACTTGTCTATATACCGTATGCTGTGTGTGGGGGACTTGTCTATATACCGTATGCTGTGTGGGGGGGACTTGTCTATATACCGTATGCTGTGTGTGGGGGACTTGTCTATGTAGTGTATGCTGTGTGTGGGGGGACTTGTCTATATACCGTATGCTGTGTGTGGGGGACTTGTCTATATACTGTATGCTGTGTGTGGGGGACTTGTCTATATACTGTATGCTGTGTGGGGGGGACTTGTCTATATACCGTATGTTGTGTGTGGGGGACTTGTCTATATACTGTATGCTGTGTGTGGGGGACTTGTCTATATACTGTATGCTGTGTGGGGGGGACTTGTCTATATACCGTATGCTGTGTGGGGGGGACTTGTCTATATACTGTATGCTGTGTGTGGGGGACTTGTCTATATACTGTATGCTGTGTGGGGGGACTTGTCTATATACTGTATGCTGTGTGTGGGGGACTTGTCTATATACCGTATGCTGTGTGTGGGGGGCTTTTCTATATACTGTATTCTGTGTGTGGGGGACTTGTCTATATACCGTATGCTGTGTGGGGGGGACTTGTCTATATACCGTATGCTGTGTGTGGGGGACTTGTCTATATACCGTATGCTGTGTGTGGGGGACTTGTCTATATACCGTATGCTGTGTGTGGGGGACTTGTCTATATACCGTTTGCTGTGTGTGGGGGACTTGTCTATATACCGTATGCTGTGTGTGGGGGACTTGTCTATATACCGTATGCTGTGTGTGTGGGGGACTTGTCTATATACCGTATGCTGTGTGTGGGGGACTTGTCTATATACCGTATGCTGTGTGTGGGGGACTTGTCTATATACCGTATGCTGTGTATGGGGGACTTGTCTATATACCGTATGCTGTGTGTGGGGGACTTGTCTATATACCGTATGCTGTGTGTGGGGGACTTGTCTATATACCGTATGCTGTGTGTGGGGGACTTGTCTATATACCGTATGCTGTGTGTGGGGGACTTGTCTATATACCGTATGCTGTGTGTGGGGGACTTGTCTATATACCGTATGCTGTGTATGGGGGACTTGTCTATATACCGTATGCTGTGTGTGGGGGACTTGTCTATATACCGTATGCTGTGTGTGGGGGACTTGTCTATATACCGTATGCTGTGTGTGGGGGACTTGTCTATATACCGTATGCTGTGTATGGGGGACTTGTCTATATACTGTATGCTGTGTGTGGGGGACTTGTCTATATACCGTATGCTGTGTATGGGGGACTTGTCTATATACCGTATGCTGTGTATGGGGGACTTGTCTATATACTGTATGCTGTGTGTGGGGGACTTGTCTATATACCGTATGCTGTGTGTGGGGGACTTGTCTATATACTGTATGCTGTGTGTGGGGGACTTGTCTATATACCGTATGCTGTGTGTGGGGGACTTGTCTATATACTGTATGCTGTGTGGGGGGGACTTGTCTATATACCGTATGCTGTGTGGGGGGACTTGTCTATATACTGTATGCTGTGTGGGGGGACTTGTCTATATACTGTATGCTGTGTGGGGGGGGACTTGTCTATATACCGTATGCTGTGTGGGGGGGACTTGTCTATATACCGTATGCTGTGTGGGGGGGACTTGTCTATATACCGTATGCTGTGTGTGGGGGACTTGTCTATATACCGTATGCTGTGTGGCGGGCTTGTCTATATACCGTATGCTGTGTGTGGGGGACTTGTCTATATACTGTATGCTGTGTGTGGGGACTTGTCTATATACTGTATGCTGTGTGTGGGGGACTTGTCTATATACCGTATGCTGTGTGTGGGGGACATGTCTATATACTGTATGCTGTGTGTGGGGACTTGTCTATATACCGTATGCTGTGTGTGGGGGACTTGTCTATATACCGTATGCTGTGTGTGGGGGACTTGTCTATATACCGTATGCTGTGTGTGGGGGTCTTGTCTATATACCGTATGCTGTGTGGGGGGGACTTGTCTATATACCGTATGCTGTGTGGTGGGGGAGGGGGTGCTGGACTTGGTTCTCTTTGCTATATGTGGGGGAGGGAGACCTGGATAAATATGCTATACATGGAGAAGGGGATCTTGGCTATATACTTTGTGTGGGGGAGCGAGGACCTGGATAAATATGCTATACATGGAGGAGGGGACCTGGCTATATACTTTGTGTGGGGGAGCGGGGACCTTGTCTATATACTTTGGGTGGGGGAGCGGGGACCTTGTCTATATACTTTGTGTGGGGGAGCGGGGACCTTGTCTATATACTTTGTGTGGGGGATCGGGGACCTGGCTATATACTTTGTGTGGGGGAGCGGGGATCTTGGCTATATACTGTGTGTGGGGGAGCGGGGACCTGGATAAATATGCTATACATGGAGGAGGGGACCTGGCTATATACTTTGTGTGGGGGAGCGGGGACCTGGATAAATATGCTATACATGGAGGAGGGGACCTTGGCTATATACTTTGTGTGGGGGAGCGGGGACCTGGATAAATATGCTATACATGGAGGAGGGGATCTTGGCTATATACTGTGTGTGGGGGAGCGGGGACCTGGCTATATACTTTGTGTGGGGGAGCGGGGACCTGGCTATATACTTTGTGTGGGGGAGCGGGGACCTGGCTATATACTGTGTGTGGGGGAGCGGGGACCTTGGCTATATACTTTGTGTGGGGGAGCGGGGACCTGGCTATATACTTTGTGTGGGGGAGCGGGGATCTTGGCTATATACTTTGTGTGGGGGAGCGGGGATCTTGGCTATATACTGTGTGTGGGGGAGCGGGGACCTTGGCTATATACTGTGTGTGGGGGAGCGGGGACCTGGCTATATACTGTGTGTGGGGGAGCGGGGACCTGGCTATATACTGTGTGTGGGGGAGCGGGGACCTGGCTATATACTGTGTGTGGGGGAGCGGGGACCTGGCTATATACTTTGTGTGGGGGAGCGGGGACCTGGCTATATACTTTGTGTGGGGGAGCGGGGACCTGGCTATATACTGTGTGTGGGGGAGCGGGGACCTGGCTATATACTGTGTGTGGGGGAGCGGGGACCTGGCTATATACTTTGTGTGGGGGAGCGGGGACCTGGCTATATACTGTGTGTGGGGGAGCGGGGACCTGGCTATATACTGTGTGTGGGGGAGCGGGGACCTGGCTATATACTTTGTGTGGGGGAGCGGGGACCTGGCTATATACTTTGTGTGGGGGAGCGGGGAGCTTGGCTATATACTGTGTGTGGGGGAGCGGGGACCTGGCTATATACTGTGTGTGGGGGAGCGGGGACCTGGCTATATACTGTGTGTGGGGGAGCGGGGACCTGGCTATATACTGTGTGTGGGGGAGCGGGGACCTGGCTATATACTGTGTGTGGGGGAGCGGGGACCTGGCTATATGTGGTAGGTGTGGGGCAGTTGATGTTACGGGGGCAGCTTTATTGTGAATGTATATGTAGTGGGTACAATGTGGAGGACTCTTTATAGATCACAGACATCATATGTGCTGATCAGGAGCCTTTCTGTGAATGCTATGTGTCAGGTCAGAGCTGCACTATTGCTAGATGATCTTGTGGGTGAACGTCTCATTCAGACGTCTGTTTTTTTACATCCATGTTATTGACAGACATAATACGCACCTTTATCATCTATGGGGCAGCTCACATATCCATATATATATATATTTTTTTTATTTGCATATAGTAACAAACATTGATACAATTCAGATCGATCCCTTTGATGAAAATCAGTTTTTTTTTTTTTTTAATGTACCAGAAAACTACAGATGTCTGAATGAGGCCTGAAGATCTGTTCAAATGTGGCAGATTGTTCCTGGAGGATTTCCATAGAAAATCAGAGCAAATTAGCAAAAATCCGCAAGAAAATCCACAACAGCAAATTTGCACTCCATGATTTTGGTGCAGATCTTTCTGGTAATTCACTATGGAAAACAGCAGCGTGTAAAATAAAAAGAAATAAACTTGCTGGGAGTTGTAGTCCCTCACCACATACTGCAGTGCTATTATGACGCAGTGATGGTTTAGTTACATGATCGGTGCCTGCGCTGTCACTTGCTGGGAGTTGTAGTCCCTCACCACATACTGCAGTGCTATTATGACGTAGTGATGGTTTAGTTACATGATCGGTGCCTGCACTGTCACTTGCTGGGAGTTGTAGTCCCTTACCACATACTGCAGTGCTATTATGACGCAGTGATGGTGAACTGTGTATCTAATCCTATCCTGTGTGATACTGTTTGCTGAGCCGTGTATCTAATCCCGCCCTGTGCGATACTGTCTGCTGAGCTGTGTATCTAATCCACTCCTGTGTGATACTGTCTGCTGAGCTGTGTTTCTAATCCTCTCCTGTGTGATACTGTCTGCTGAGCTGTGTATCTAATCCTATGCTGTGTGATACTGTCTGCTGAGCTGTGTATCTAATCCTCTAATGTGTGATACTGTCTGCTGAGCCATGTATCTAATCCTCTCCTGGTGAAACTGTGCTGAGCTGTGTATCTAATGCCATCCTGTGTGATACTGTCTGCTGAGCTGTGTATCTAATCCTCTCCTGTGTGATACTGTCTGCTGAGCTGTGTATCTAATCCTCTAATGTGTGATACTGTCTGCTGAGCTGTGTATCTAATCGTCTCCTGTGTGATACTGTCTGATGAACTGTGTATCTAATCCTATCCTGTGTGATACTGTCTGCTGAGCCGTGTATCTAATCCCGCCCTGTGCGATACTGTCTGCTGAGCCGTGTATCTAATCCACTCCTGTGTGATACTGTCTGCTGAGCTGTGTATCTAATCCTATGCTGTGTGATACTGTCAGCTGATCTGTGTATCTAATCCTCTCCTGTGTGATACTGTCTGCTGAGCCGTGTATCTAATCCTCTGTGTAATACTGTGTGTTGAGCCGTGTATCTAATCCTCTCCTGTGTGATACTGTCTGCTGAGCAGTGTATCTAATCTTATCCTGTGTGATACTGTCTGCTGAGCTGTGTATCTAATCCCCTCCTGTGTGATACTGTCTGCTGAGCTGTGTATCTAATCCTATGATGTGTATCTAATCCTCTCCTGTGTGATACTGTCTACTGAGCCGTGTATCTAATCCCCTCCTGTGATACTGTCTGCTGAGCCGTGTATCTAATCCTCTCCTGTGTGATACCGTCTGCTGAGCTGTGTATCTAATTCTCTCCTGTGTGATACCGTCTGCTGAGCTGTGTATCTAATACTCTCCTGTGTGATACTGTCTGCTGAGCAGTGTATCTAATACTATCCTGTGTGATACTGTCTGCTCAGCCGTGTATCTAATCCACTCCTGTGTGATACTGTCTGCTGAGCTGTGTATCTAATCCCACGCTGTATGATACTGTCTGCTGAGCTGTGTATCTAATCCTCTCCTGTGTGATACTGTCTGCTGAGCTGTGTATCTAATCCTGTCCTGTGTGATACTGTATGCTGAGCCGTGTATCTAATCCTATGCTGTGTGATACTGTCTGCTGAGCTGTGTATCTAATCCTCTCCTGTGTGATACTGTCTGCTGAGCTGTGTATCTAATCCTGTCCTGTGTGATACTGTCTGCTGAGCCGTGTAGCTAATCCTATGCTGTGCGATACTGTCTGCTGAGCTGTGTATCTAATCCTATGCTGTGTGATACTGTCTGCTGAGCTGTGTATCTAATCCTATGCTGTGTGATACTGCCTGCTGAGCTGTGTATCTAATCCTATGCTGTGTGATACTGTCTCCTCAGCTGTGTATCTAATCCCCTCCTGTGTGATACTGTCTGCTGAGCCGTGTATCTAATCCTATGTTGTGTGATACTGTCTGCTGAGCCATGTATCTAATCCTCTCCTGTGTGATACTGTCTGCTGAGCAGTGTATCTAATACTCTCCTGTGTGATACTGTCTGATGAACCGTGTATCTAATCCCGCCCTGTGCGATACTGTCTGCTGAGCCGTGTATCTAATCCACTCCTCTGTGATACTGTCTGCTGAGCTGTGTATCTAATCCTATGCTGTGTGATACTGTCTAATGATCTGTGTATCTAATCCTCTCCTGTGTGATACTGTCTGCTGAGCTGTGTATCTAATCCTACGCTGTGTGATACTGTCTGCTGAGCTGTGTATCTAATCCTCTCCTGTGTGATACTGTCTGCTGAGCTGTGTATCTAATCCTGTCCTGTGTGATATTGTCTGCTGAGCCGTGTATCTAATCCTATGCTGTGTGATACTGTCTGCTGAGCTGTGTATCTAATCTTATACTGTGTGATACTGCCTGCTGAGCTGTGTATCTAATCCTATGCTCTGTGATACTGTATGCTGAGCAGTGTATCTAATCCTCTCCTGTGTGATACTGTCTCCTCAGCTGTGTATCTAATCCCCTCCTGTGTGATACTGTCTGCTGAGCCATGTATCTAATCCTCTCCTGTGAGATACTGTCTGCTGAGCTGCGTATCTAATCCCGCCCTGTGCGATACTGTCTGCTGAGCCGTGGATCTAATCCACTCCTGTGTGATACTGTCTGCTGAGCTGTGTATCTAATCCCGCCCTGTGAGATACTGTCTGCTGAGCCGTGTATCTAATCCACTCCTGTGTGATACTGTCTGATGAACTGTGTATCTAATCCTATCCTGTGTGATACTGTCTGCTGAGCCGTGTATCTAATCCCGCCCTGTGCGATACTGTCTGCTGAGCCGTGTATCTAATCCTCTCCTGTGTGATACTGTCAGCTGAGCTGTGTATCTAATCCTCTCCTGTGTGATACTGTCTGCTGAGCTGTGTATCTAATCCTCTCCTGTGTGATACTGTCTGCTGAGCCGTGTATCTAATCCTACCCTGTGTGATACCGTCTGCTGAGCAGTGTATCTAATCCTCTCCTGTGTGATACCGGCTGCTGAGCTGTGTATCTAATCCTCTCCTGTGCGATACTGTCTACTGAGCTGTGTATCTAATCCTCTCCTGTGTGATACTGTCAGCTGAGCTGTGTATCTAATCCTCTCCTGTGTGATACTGTCTGCTGAGCTGTGTATCTAATCCTGTCCTGTGTGATACTGTCTGATGAGCTATGTATCTAATCCTCTCCTGTGCGATACTGTCTGCTGAGCTGTGTATCTAATCCTCTCCTGTGTGATACTGTCAGCTGAGCTGTGTATCTAATCCTCTCCTGTGTGATACTGTCTGCTGAGCCGTGTATCTAATCCTGTCCTGTGTGATACTGTCTGATGAGCTATGTATCTAATCCTCTCCTGTGTGATACTGTCTGCTGAGCTGTGTATCTAATCCTGTCCTGTGTGATACTGTCTGATGAGCTATGTATCTAATCCTCTCCTGTGCGATACTATCTGCTGAGCCGTGTATCTAATCCTCTCCTGTGTGATACTGTCTGCTGAGCCGTGTATCTAATCCTCTCCTGTGTGATACTGTCTGCTGAGCCGTGTATCTAATCCTACCCTGTGTGATACTGTCTGCTGAACCGTGCATCTAATCCTGCCCTGTGTGATACTGTCTGCTGAGCAGTGTATCTAATTCTATCCTGTGTGATACCATCTGCTGAGCTGTGTATCTAATCCTCTCCTGTGTGATACTGTCTGCTGAGCTGTGTATCAAATCCTCTCCTGTGTGATACTGTCTGCTGAGCCGTGTATCTAATCCTACCCTGTGTGATACTGTCTGCTGAACCGTGTATCTAATCCTGCCCTGTGTGATACTGTCTGCTGAGCTGTGTATCTAATCCTATCCTGTGTGATACCATCTGCTGAGCCGTGTAACTAATCCTCTCCTGTGTGATACTGTCTGCTGAGCCCTGTATCTAATCATATCCTGTGTGATACCATCTGCTGAGCAGTGTATCTAAACCTGTCCTGTGTAATACCAGCTGCTGAGCTGTGTATCTAATCCTATCCTTTGTGATACTGTCTGCTGAGCTGTGTATCTAATCCTCTCCTGTGTGATACTATCTGCTGAGCAGTGTATCTAATCCTCTCCTGTGTGATACTGTCTGCTGAGCCGTGTATCTAAGCCTCTACTGTGTGATACTATCTGCTGAGCAGTGTATCTAATCCTATCTTGTGTGATACCATCTGCTGAGCTGTGTATCTAATCCTCTCCTGTGTGATAATGTCTGCTGAGCCGTGTATCTAATCCTCTCCTGTGTGATACTGTCTGCTGAGCTGTGTATCTAATCCTGTCCTGTGTGATACAGTCCGCTGAGCTATGTATCTAATCCTCTCCTGAGCGATATTGTCTGCTGAGCTGTGTATCTAATCCTCTCCTGTGTGATACTGTCTGCTGAGCTGTGCATCTAATCCTATCCTGTGTGATACTATCTGCTGAGCAGTGTATCTAATCCTATCCTGTGTGATACTGTCTGCTGAGCCGTGTATCTAATCCCGCCCTGTGCGATACTGTCTGCTGAGCCGTGGATCTAATCCACTCCTGTGTGATACTGTCTGCTGAGCTGTGTATCTAATCCCGCCCTGTGCGATACTGTCTGCTGAGCCGTGTATCTAATCCACTCCTGTGTGATACTGTCTGATGAACTGTGTATCTAATCCTATCCTGTGTGATACTGTCTGCTGAGCCGAGTATCTAATCCCGCCCTGTGCGATACTGTCTGCTGAGCCGTGTATCTAATCCACTCCTGTGTGATACTATCTGCTGAGCTTTGTATCTAATCCTGTGCTGTGTGATACTGTCAGCTGAGTTGTGTATCTAATCCTATCCTGTGTGATACCATCTGCTGAGCTGTGTATCTAATCCTTTCCTGTGTGATACTGTCTGCTGAGCTGTGTATCTAATCCTCTCCTGTGTGATACCGTCTGCTGAGCCGTGTATCTAATCCTCTCCTGTGTGATACTGTCTGCTGAGCTATGTATCTAATCCTCTCCTGTGTGATACTGTTTGCTGAGCTGTGTATCTAATCCTTTCCTGTGTGATACTGTCTGCTGAGCTGTGTATCAAATCCTCTCCTGTGTGATACTGACTGCTGTGCTGTGTATCTAATCCTTTGCTGTGTGATACTGTCTGCTGAGCTGTGTATCTAATCCTATGCTGTGTGATACTGTCTGCTGAGCTGTATCTCTAATCCTACCCTGTGTGATACTGTCTGCTCAACCGTGTATCTAATCCTCTCCTGTGTGATACCGTCTGCTGAGCAGTGTATCTAATCCTCTCCTGTGTGATACCGGCTGCTGAGCTGTGTATCTAATCCTCTCCTGTGCGATACTCTCTGCTGAGCTGTGTATCTAATCCTTTCCTGTGTGATACTATCTGCTGAGCTGTGTATGTAATCCTCTGTGTGATACTGTCTGATGAGCTGTGTATCTAATCCTCTCCTGTGTGATACTGTCTGCTGAGCTGTGTATCTAATCCTCTCCTGTGTGATACTGTCTGATGAACTGTGCATCTAATCCTATCCTGTGTGATACTGTCTGCTGAGCCGTGTATCTAATCCCGCCCTGTGCGATACTGTCTGCTGAGCTGTGTATCTAATCCACCCGTGTGATACAGTCTGCTGAGCTGTGTATCTAATCCTATGCTGTGTGATACTGTCTGCTGAGCTGTGTATCTAATCCTCCTGTGTGATACCGTCTGCTGAGCTGTGTATCTAATCCTCTCCTGTGTAATACTGTCTGCTGAGCTGTGTATCTAATCCTCTCCTGTGTGATACTGTCTGATGAACTGTGTATCTAATCCTCTCCTGTGTGATACTGTCTGCTGAGCTATGTCTCTAATCCCCTCCTGTGTGATACTGTCTGCTGAGCTGTGTATCTAATCCTCTCCTGTGTGATACTGTCTGCTGAGCTGTGTATCTAATCCTCTCCTGTGTGATACTGTCTGCTGAGCTGTGTATCTAATCCCCTCCTGTGTGATACTGTCTGCTGAGCTGTGTATCTAATCCTCTCGTGTGTGATACTGTCTGATGAGCTGTGTATCTAATCCCCTCCTGTGTGATACTGTCTGCTGAGCTGTGTATCTAATCCTCTCCTGTGTGACTGTCTGCTGAGCCGTGTATCTAATCCTCTCCTGTGTGATACTGTGTGCTGAGATGTGTATCTTATCCTATCCTGTGTGATACTGTCTGATGAACTGTGTATCTAATCCTATCTTGTGTGATACCATCTGCTGAGTCGTGTATCTAATCCCGCCCTGTGCGATACTGTCTGCTGAGCCGTGTATCTAATCCACTCCTGTGTGATACTGTCTGATGAACTGTGTATCTAATCCTCTCCTGTGTGATACTGTCTGCTGAGCTGTGTATCTAATCCTCTCCTGTGTGATACTGTCTGCTGAGCTGTTTATCTAATCCTCTCCTTTGTGATACTGTCTGCTGAGCTGTGTATCTAATCTTGTCCTTTGTGATACCGTCTGCTGAGCTATGCATCTAATCCTGTCCTGTGTGATACCGTCTGCTGAGCAGTGTATCTAATCTTATCCTGTGATACTGTCTGCTGAGCTGTGTATCTAATCCCCTCCTGTGTGATTCTGTCTGCTGAGAAGTGTATCTAATCCTATGCTGTGTGATACTGTCTGCTGAGCTGTGTATCTAATCCTATGCTGTGTATCTAATCATCTCCTGTGTGATAATGTCTGCTGAGCCGTGTATCTAATCCTATCATGTGTGATACTGTCAGCTGAGCTGTGTATCTAATCCTATCCTGTGTGATACTGTCTGCGAGCTGTGTATCTATTCCTCTCCTGTGTGATACTGTCTGCTGAGCCGTGTATCTAATCCTCTCCTGTGTGATACTGTGTGCTGAGCTGTGTATCTAATCCTCTCCTGTGCGTTACTGTCTGCTGAGCTGTGTATCTAATCCTCTCCTGTGTGATACTGTCTGATGAACTGTGTATCTAATCCTGTCCTATGTGATACTGTCAGCTGAGCTGTGTATCTAATCCTCTCCTGTGTGATACTGTCTGCTGAGCTGTGTATCTAATCATATCCTGTGTGATACCATCTGCTGAGCCGTGTAACTAATCCTCTCCTGTGTGATACTGTCTGCTGAGCCCTGTATCTAATCATATCCTGTGTGATACCATCTGCTGAGCAGTGTATCTAAACCTGTCCTGTGTAATACCAGCTGCTGAGCTGTGTATCTAATCCTATCCTTTGTGATACTGTCTGCTGAGCTGTGTATCTAATCCTCTCCTGTGTGATACTATCTGCTGAGCAGTGTATCTAATCCTCTACTGTGTGATACTGTCTGCTGAGCCGTGTATCTAATCCTATCTTGTGTGATACCATCTGCTGAGCTGTGTATCTAATCCTCTCCTGTGTGATAATGTCTGCTGAGCCGTGTATCTAATCCTCTCCTGTGTGATACTGTCTGCTGAGCTGTGTATCTAATCCTGTCCTGTGTGATACAGTCCGCTGAGCTATGTATCTAATCCTCTCCTGAGCGATATTGTCTGCTGAGCTGTGTATCTAATCCTCTCCTGTGTGATACTGTCTGCTGAGCTGTGCATCTAATCCTATCCTGTGTGATACTATCTGTTGAGCAGTGTATCTAATCCTATCCTGTGTGATACTGTCTGCTGAGCCGTGTATCTAATCCCGCCCTGTGCGATACTGTCTGCTGAGCCGTGGATCTAATCCACTCCTGTGTGATACTGTCTGCTGAGCTGTGTATCTAATCCCGCCCTGTGCGATACTGTCTGCTGAGCCGTGTATCTAATCCACTCCTGTGTGATACTGTCTGATGAACTGTGTATCTAATCCTATCCTGTGTGATACTGTCTGCTGAGCCGTGTATCTAATCCCGCCCTGTGCGATACTGTCTGCTGAGCCGTGTATCTAATCCACTCCTGTGTGATACTATCTGCTGAGCTTTGTATCTAATCCTGTGCTGTGTGATACTGTCAGCTGAGTTGTGTATCTAATCCTATCCTGTGTGATACCATCTGCTGAGCTGTGTATCTAATCCTTTCCTGTGTGATACTGTCTGCTGAGCTGTGTATCTAATCCTCTCCTGTGTGATACCGTCTGCTGAGCCGTGTATCTAATCCTCTCCTGTGTGATACTGTCTGCTGAGCTATGTATCTAATCCTCTCCTGTGTGATACTGTTTGCTGAGCTGTGTATCTAATCCTTTCCTGTGTGATACTGTCTGCTGAGCTGTGTATCAAATCCTCTCCTGTGTGATACTGACTGCTGTGCTGTGTATCTAATCCTATGCTGTGTGATACTGTCTGCTGAGCTGTGTATCTAATCCTATGCTGTGTGATACTGTCTGCTGAGCTGTATCTCTAATCCTACCCTGTGTGATACTGTCTGCTCAACCGTGTATCTAATCCTCTCCTGTGTGATACCGTCTGCTGAGCAGTGTATCTAATCCTCTCCTGTGTGATACCGGCTGCTGAGCTGTGTATCTAATCCTCTCCTGTGTGATACTCTCTGCTGAGCTGTGTATCTAATCCTTTCCTGTGTGATACTATCTGCTGAGCTGTGTATGTAATCCTCTGTGTGATACTGTCTGATGAGCTGTGTATCTAATCCTCTCCTGTGTGATACTGTCTGCTGAGCTGTGTATCTAATCCTCTCTTGTGTGATACTGTCTGATGAACTGTGCATCTAATCCTATCCTGTGTGATACTGTCTGCTAAGCCGTGTATCTAATCCCGCCCTGTGCGATACTGTCTGCTGAGCTGTGTATCTAATCCAACCGTGTGATACAGTCTGCTGAGCTGTGTATCTAATCCTATGCTGTGTGATACTGTCTGCTGAGCTGTGTATCTAATCCTCCTGTGTGATACCATCTGCTGAGCTGTGTATCTAATCCTCTCCTGTGTAATACTGTCTGCTGAGCTGTGTATCTAATCCTCTCCTGTGTGATACTGTCTGATGAACTGTGTATCTAATCCTCTCCTGTGTGATACTGTCTGCTGAGCTATGTCTCTAATCCCCTCCTGTGTGATACTGTCTGCTGAGCTGTGTATCTAATCCTCTCCTGTGTGATACTGTCTGCTGAGCTGTGTATCTAATCATCTCCTGTGTGATACTGTCTGCTGAGCTGTGTATCTAATCCTCTCGTGTGTGATACTGTCTGATGAGCTGTGTATCTAATCCTCTCCTGTGTGACTCTGTCTGCTGAGCCGTGTATCTAATCCTCTCCTGTGTGATACTGTGTGCTGAGATGTGTATCTTATCCTATCCTGTGTGATACTGTCTGATGAACTGTGTATCTAATCCTATCTTGTGTGATACCATCTGCTGAGTCGTGTATCTAATCCCGCCCTGTGCGATACTGTCTGCTGAGCCGTGTATCTAATCCACTCCTGTGTGATACTGTCTGATGAACTGTGTATCTAATCCTCTCCTGTGTGATACTGTCTGCTGAGCTGTGTATCTAATCCTCTCCTGTGTGATACTGTCTGCTGAGCTGTTTATCTAATCCTCTCCTTTGTGATACTGTCTGCTGAGCTGTGTATCTAATCTTGTCCTTTGTGATACCGTCTGCTGAGCTATGCATCTAATCCTGTCCTGTGTGATACCGTCTGCTGAGCAGTGTATCTAATCTTATCCTGTGATACTGTCTGCTGAGCTGTGTATCTAATCCCCTCCTGTGTGATTCTGTCTGCTGAGAAGTGTATCTAATCCTATGCTGTGTGATACTGTCTGCTGAGCTGTGTATCTAATCCTATGCTGTGTATCTAATCATCTCCTGTGTGATAATGTCTGCTGAGCCGTGTATCTAATCCTATCCTGTGTGATACTGTCAGCTGAGCTGTGTATCTAATCCTATCCTGTGCGTTACTGTCTGCTGAGCTGTGTATCTAATCCTCTCCTGTGTGATACTGTCTGATGAACTGTGTATCTAATCCTGTCCTATGTGATACTGTCAGCTGAGCTGTGTATCTAATCCTCTCCTGTGTGATACTGTCTGCTGTGTCATATATCTAATCCCGCCCTGTGCGATACTGTCTGCTGAGCTGTGTATCTAATCCTCTCCTGTGTGATACTGTCTGCTGAGCCGTGTATCTAATCCTCTCCTGTGTGATACTGTCTGCTGAGCTGTGTATCTAATCCTCTCCTGTGTGATACTGTCTGCTGAGCCGTGTATCTAATCCTACCCTGGGTGATACTGTCTGCTGAACCGTGTATCTAATCCTGCCCTGTGTGATACTGTCTGCTGAGCAGTGTATCTAATTCTATCCTGTGTGATAACATCTGCTGAGCTGTGTATCTAATCCTCTCCTGTGTGATACTGTCTGCTGAGCTGTGTATCAAATCCTCTCCTGTGTGATACTGTCTGCTGAGCCGTGTATCTAATCCTACCCTGTGTGATACTGTCTGCTGAACAGTGTATCTAATCCTCTCCTGTGTGATACTGTCTGCTGAGCCCTGTATCTAATCATATCCTGTGTGATACCATCTGCTGAGCAGTGTATCTAAACCTATCCTGTGTGATACCAGCTGCTGAGCTGTGTATCTAATCCTATCGTTTGTGATACTGTCTGCTGAGCTGTGTATCTAATCCTTTCCTGTGTGATACCATCTGCTGAGCTGTGTATCTAATCCTCTCCTGTGTGATAATGTCTGCTGAGCCGTGTATCTAATCCTCTCCTGTGTGATACTGTCTGCTGAGCTGTGTATCTAATCCTGTCCTGTGTGATACAGTCCGCTGAGCTATGAATCTAATCCTCTCATGTGCGATATTCTCTGCTGAGCTGTGTATCTAATCCTCTCCTGTGTGATACTGTCTGCTGAGCTGTGCATCTAATCCTATCCTGTGTGATACTATCTGCTGAGCAGTGTATCTAATCCTATCCTGTGTGATACTGTCTGCTGAGCCGTGTATCTAATCCCGCCCTGTGCGATACTGTCTGCCGAGCTGTGTATCTAATCCCGCCCTGTGCGATACTGTCTGCTGAGCCGTGTATCTAATCCACTCCTGTGTGATACTGTCTGATGAACTGTGTATCTAATCCTCTCCTGTGTGATACTGTCTGCTGAGCTGTGTATCTAATCCTCTCCTGTGTGATACTGTCTGCTGAGCCGTGTATCTATTCATACCCTGTGTGATACCGTCTGCTGAGCAGTGTATCTAATCCTCTCCTGTGTGATACCGGCTGCTGAGCTGTGTATCTAATCCTCTCCTGTGCGATACTGTCTGCTGAGCAGTGTATCTAATCCTCTCCTGTGTGAAACTGTCAGCTGAGCTGTGTATCTAATCCTCTCCTGTGTGATACTGTCTGCTGAGCCGTGTATCTAATCCTGTCCTGTGTGATACTGTCTGATGAGCTATGTATCTAATCCTCTCCTGTGTGATACTGTCTGCTGAGCTGTGTATCTAATCCTGTCCTGTGTGATACTGTCTGATGAGCTATGTATCTAATCCTCTCCTGTGCGATACTATCTGCTGAGCCGTGTATCTAATCCTCTCCTGTGTGATACTGTCTGCTGAGCCGTGTATCTAATCCTCTCCTGTGTGATACTGTCTGCTGAGCTGTGTATCTAATCCTCTCCTGTGTGATACTGTCTGCTGAGCCGTGTATCTAATCCTACCCTGTGTGATACTGTCTGCTGAACCGTGCATCTAATCCTGCCCTGTGTGATAC
This sequence comes from Phyllobates terribilis, assembly GCF_046119375.1. Classification (NCBI taxonomy): domain Eukaryota; kingdom Metazoa; phylum Chordata; class Amphibia; order Anura; family Dendrobatidae; genus Phyllobates; species Phyllobates terribilis. The sequence continues at coordinate 6,182,845 of NW_027362823.1, forward strand.
TGTCTGCTGAGCAGTGTATCTAATTCTATCCTGTGTGATACCATCTGCTGAGCTGTGTATCTAATCCTCTCCTGTGTGATACTGTCTGCTGAGCTGTGTATCAAATCCTTTCCTGTGTGATACTGTCTGCTGAGCCGTGTATCTAATCCTACCCTGTGTGATACTGTCTGCTGAACCGTGTATCTAATCCTGCCCTGTGTGATACTGTCTGCTGAGCTGTGTATCTAATCCTATCCTGTGTGATACCATCTGCTGAGCCGTGTAACTAATCCTCTCCTGTGTGATACTGTCTGCTGAGCCCTGTATCTAATCATATCCTGTGTGATACCATCTGCTGAGCAGTGTATCTAAACCTGTCATGTGTGATACCAGCTGCTGAGCTGTGTATCTAATCCTATCCTTTGTGATACTGTCTGCTGAGCTGTGTATCTAATCCTCTCCTGTGTGATACTATCTGCTGAGCAGTGTATCTAATCCTCTCCTGTGTGATACTGTCTGCTGAGCCGTGTATCTAATCCTCTACTGTGTGATACTATCTGCTGAGCAGTGTATCTAATCCTATCTTGTGTGATACCATCTGCTGAGCTGTGTATCTAATCCTCTCCTGTGTGATAATGTCTGCTGAGCCGTGTATCTAATCCTCTCCTGTGTGATACTGTCTGCTGAGCTGTGTATCTAATCCTGTCCTGTGTGATACAGTCCGCTGAGCTATGTATCTAATCCTCTCCTGAGCGATATTGTCTGCTGAGCTGTGTATCTAATCCTCTCCTGTGTGATACTGTCTGCTGAGCTGTTCATCTAATCCTATCCTGTGTGATACTATCTGCTGAGCAGTGTATCTAATCCTATCCTGTGTGATACTGTCTGCTGAGCCGTGTATCTAATCCCGCCCTGTGCGATACTGTCTGCTGAGCCGTGGATCTAATCCACTCCTGTGTGATACTGTCTGCTGAGCTGTGTATCTAATCCCGCCCTGTGTGATACTGTCTGCTGAGCCGTGTATCTAATCCACTCCTGTGTGATACTGTCTGATGAACTGTGTATCTAATCCTATCCTGTGTGATACTGTCTGCTGAGCCGTGTATCTAATCCCGCCCTGTGCGATACTGTCTGCTGAGCCGTGTATCTAATCCACTCCTGTGTGATACTATCTGCTGAGCTTTGTATCTAATCCTGTGCTGTGTGATACTGTCAGCTGAGTTGTGTATCTAATCCTATCCTGTGTGATACCATCTGCTGAGCTGTGTATCTAATCCTTTCCTGTGTGATACTGTCTGCTGAGCTGTGTATCTAATCCTCTCCTGTGTGATACCGTCTGCTGAGCCGTGTATCTAATCCTCTCCTGTGTGATACTGTCTGCTGAGCTATGTATCTAATCCTCTCCTGTGTGATACTGTTTGCTGAGCTGTGTATCTAATCCTTTCCTGTGTGATACTGTCTGCTGAGCTGTGTATCAAATCCTCTCCTGTGTGATACTGACTGCTGTGCTGTGTATCTAATCCTATGCTGTGTGATACTGTCTGCTGAGCTGTGTATCTAATCCTCTCCTGTGTGTTACTGTCTGCTGAGCTGTGTATCTAATCTTATCCTGTGTGATACTGTCTGCTGAGCTGTGTATCTAATCCTACCCTGTGTGATACTGTCTGCTCAACCGTGTATCTAATCCTCTCCTGTGTGATACCGTCTGCTGAGCAGTGTATCTAATCCTCTCCTGTGTGATACCGGCTGCTGAGCTGTGTATCTAATCCTCTCCTGTGCGATACTCTCTGCTGAGCTGTGTATCTAATCCTTTCCTGTGTGATACTGTCTGATGAGCTGTGTATCTAATCCTCTCCTGTGTGATACTGTCTGCTGAGCTGTGTATCTAATCCTCTCCTGTGTGATACTGTCTGATGAACTGTGTATCTAATCCTATCCTGTGTGATACTGTCTGCTGAGCTGTGTATCTAATCCACCAGTGTGATACAGTCCGCTGAGCTGTGTATCTAATCCTATGCTGTGTGATACTGTCTGCTGAGCTGTGTATCTAATCCTCCTGTGTGATACTGTCTGCTGAGCTGTGTATCTAATCCTCTCCTGTGTAATACTGTCTGCTGAGCTGTGTATCTAATCCTCTCCTGTGTGATACTGTCTGCTGAGCTATGTCTCTAATCCCCTCCTGTGTGATACTGTCTGCTGAGCTGTGTATCTAATCCTCTCCTGTGTGATACTGTCTGATGAACTGTGTATCTAATCCTCTCCTGTGTGATACTGTCTGCTGAGCTGTGTATCTAATCCTCTCCTGTGTGATACTGTCTGCTGAGCTGTGTATCTAATCCTCTCCTGTGTGATACTGTCTGATGAGCTGTGTATCTAATCCTCTCCTGTGTGACTCTGTCTGCTGAGCCGTGTATCTAATCCTCTCCTGTGTGATACTGTGTGCTGAGATGTGTATCTTATCCTATCCTGTGTGATACTGTCTGATGAACTGTGTATCTAATCCTATCTTGTGTGATACCATCTGCTGAGTCGTGTATCTAATCCCGCCCTGTGCGATACTGTCTGCTGAGCCGTGTATCTAATCCACTCCTGTGTGATACTGTCTGATGAAATGTGTATCTAATCCTCTCCTGTGTGATACTGTCTGCTGAGCTGTGTATCTAATCCCCTCCTGTGTGATTCTGTCTGCTGAGAAGTGTATCTAATCCTATGCTGTGTGATACTGTCTGCTGAGCTGTGTATCTAATCCTATGCTGTGTATCTAATCATCTCCTGTGTGATAATGTCTGCTGAGCCATGTATCTAATCCTATCCTGTGTGATACTGTCAGCTGAGCTGTGTATCTAATCCTATCCTGTGTGATACTGTCTGCAGAGCTGTGTATCTAATCCTCTCCTGTGTGATACTGTCTGCTGAGCCGTGTATCTAATCCTCTCCTGTGTGATACTGTGTGCTGAGCTGTGTATCTAATCCTCTCCTGTGCGTTACTGTCTGCTGAGCTGTGTATCTAATCCTCTCCTGTGTGATACTGTCTGATGAACTGTGTATCTAATCCTGTCCTATGTGATACTGTCAGCTGAGCTGTGTATCTAATCCTCTCCTGTGTGATACTGTCTGCTGTGTCATATATCTAATCCCGCCCTGTGCGATACTGTCTGCTGAGCTGTGTATCTAATCCACTCCTGTGTGATACTGTCTGATGAACTGTGTATCTAATCCTGTCCTATGTGATACTGTCAGCTGAGCTGTGTATCTAATCCTCTCCTGTGTGATACTGTCTGCTGAGCTGTGCATCTAATCCTGTCCTGTGTGATACCGTCTGCTGAGCTATGTATCTAATCCTTTCCTGTGTGATACTGTCTGCTGAGCTGTGTATCTAATCCTCTCTTGTGTGATACTGTCTGCTGAGCTGTGTATCTAATCCTCTCCTGTGTGATACTGTCTGTGGAGCCGTGTATCTAATCCTCTCCTGTGCGATACCGTCTGCTGAGCTGTGTATCTAATCCTCTCCTGTGCGATACTGTCTGCTGAGCTGTGTATCTAATCCTCTCCTGTGTGATACTGTCTGCTGAGCAGTGTATCTAATCTTATACTGTGTGATACTGTCTGCTGAGCTGTGTATCTAATCCTCTCCTGTGTGATACTGTCTGTTGAGCAGTGTATCTAATCTTATACTGTGTGGTACTGTCTGCTGAGCTGTGTATCTAATCCCCTCCTGTGTGATACTGTCTGCTGAGCCGTGTATCTAATCCTCTCCTGTGTGATACTGTCTGCTGAGCTATGTATCTAATCCTGTCCTGTGTGGTACTGTCTGCTGAGCTGTGTATCTAATCCCCTCCTGTGTGATACTGTCTGCTGAGCTGTGTATCTAATCCTCTCCTGTGTGATACTATCTGCTGAGCTATGTATCTAATCCTCTCCTGTGTGATACTGTCTGCTGAGCTGTGTATGTATCTAATCCCCTCCTGTGTGATAATGTCTGCTGAGCTGTGTATCTAATCCTCTCCTGTGTGATAATGTCTGCTGAGCTGTGTATCTAATCCTGTCCTGTGTGATACCGTCTGCTGAGCTGTGTATCTAATCCTATCCTGTGTGCTACTATCTGCTGAGCCGTGTATCTAATCCTCTCCTGTGTGATACTGTCTGCTGAGCTGTGTATCTAATCCTACCCTGTATGATACTGTCTGCTGAGCCGTATATCTAATCCTCTCCTGTGTGATACTGTCTGCTGAGCCGTGTATCTAATCCTCTCCTGTGTGATACTGTCTGCTGAGCCGTGTATCTAATCCTCTCCTGTGTCATACTGTCTGCTCAGCCGTGTATCTAATCCTCTCCTGTGTGATACTGTCTGCTGAGCTGTATCTCTAATCCTCTCCTGTGTGATACCATCTGCTGAGCCGTGTATCTAATCCTCTCCTGTGTGATACTGTCTGCTGAGCCGTGTATCTAATCCTCTCCTGTGTGATACTGTCTGCTGAGCCGTGTATCTAATCCTCTCCTGTGTGATACTGTCTGCTGAGCCGTGTATCTAATCCTCTCCTGTGTGATACTGTCTGCTGAGCCGTGTATCTAATCCTCTCCTGTGTGATACTGTCTGCTGAGCTATGTCTCTAATCCCGCCCTGTGTGATACTGTCTGCTGAGCCGTGTATCTAATCCTCTCCTGTGTGATACTGTCTGATGAGCTGTGTATCTAATCCTCTCCTGTGTGATACTGTCTGATGAGCCGTGTATCTAATCCTCTCCTGTGTGATACTGTGTGCTGAGATGTGTATCTTATCCTATCCTGTGTGATACTGTCTGATGAACTGTGTATCTAATCCTATCTTGTGTGATACCATCTGCTGAGTCGTGTATCTAATCCCGCCCTGTGCGATACTGTCTGCTGAGCCGTGTATCTAATCCACTCCTGTGTGATACTGTCTGATGAACTGTGTATCTAATCCTCTCCTGTGTGATACTGTCTGCTGAGCTGTGTATCTAATCCTTTCCTGTGTGATACTGTCTGCTGAGCTGTTTATCTAATCCTCTCCTTTGTGATACTGTCTGCTGAGCTGTGTATCTAATCTTATCCTGTGATACTGTCTGCTGAGCTGTGTATCTAATCCCCTCCTGTGTGATTCTGTCTGCTGAGAAGTGTATCTAATCCTATGCTGTGTGATACTGTCTGCTGAGCTGTGTATCTAATCCTATGCTGTGTATCTAATCATCTACTGTGTGATAATGTCTGCTGAGCCGTGTATCTAATCCTATCCTGTGTGATACTGTCAGCTGAGCTGTGTATCTAATCCTATCCTGTGTGATACTGTCTGCTGAGCTGTGTATCTAATCCTCTCATGTGTGATACTGTCTGCTGAGCCGTGTATCTAATCCTCTCCTGTGCGTTACTGTCTGCTGAGCTGTGTATCTAATCCTCTCCTGTGTGATACTGTCTGATGAACTGTGTATCTAATCCTCTCCTGTGTGATACTGTCTGATGAACTGTGTATCTAATCCTGTCCTATGTGATACTGTCAGCTGAGCTGTGTATCTAATCCTCTCCTGTGTGATACTGTCTGCTGAGCTGTGCATCTAATCCTGTCCTGTGTGATACCGTCTGCTGAGCTATGTATCTAATCCTTTCCTGTGTGATACTGTCTGCTGAGCTGTGTATCTAATCCTCTCGTGTGCGATACTGTCTGCTGAGCCGTGTATCTAATCCTCTCCTGTGCGATACCGTCTGCTGAGCAGTGTGTCTAATCCTTTCCTGTGCGATACTGTCTGCTGAGCTGTGTATCTAATCCTCTCTTGTGTGATACTGTCTGCTGAGCAGTGTATCTAATCTTATACTGTGTGATACTGTCTCCTGAGCTGTGTATCTAATCCCCTCCTGTGTGATACTGTCTGCTGAGCTGTGTATCTAATCCCCTCCTGTGTGATACTGTCTGCTGAGCAGTGTATCTAATCCTCTCCTGTGTGATACTGTCTGCTGAGCAGTGTATCTAATCTTATACTGTGTGGTACTGTCTGCTGAGCTGTGTATCTAATCCCATCCTGTGTGATACTGTCTGCTGAGCTGTGTATCTAATCGTCTCCTGTGTGATACTGTCTGATGAACTGTGTATCTAATCCTATCTTTCGTGATACTGTCTGCTGAGCCGTGTATCTAATCCACTCCTGTGTGATACTGTCTGATGAACTGTGTATCTAATCCTGTCCTATGTGATACTGTCAGCTGAGCTGTGTATCTAATCCTCTCCTGTGTGATACTGTCTGCTGAGCTGTGCATCTAATCCTGTCCTGTGTGATACCGTCTGCTGAGCTATGTATCTAATCCTTTCCTGTGTGATACCATCTGCTGAGCTATGTATCTAATCCTCTCCTGTGTGATACTGTCTGTGGAGCCGTGTATCTAATCCTCTTCTGTGCGATACCGTCTGCTGAGCTGTGTATCTAATCCTCTCCTGTGCGATACTGTCTGCTGAGCTGTGTATCTAATCCTCTCCTGTGTGATACTGTCTGCTGAGCAGTGTATCTAATCTTATACTGTGTGATACTGTCTGCTGAGCTGTGTATCTAATCCTCTCCTGTGTGATACTGTCTGCTGAGCAGTGTATCTAATCTTATACTGTGTGGTACTGTCTGCTGAGCTGTGTATCTAATCCCCTCCTGTGTGATACTGTCTGCTGAGCCGTGTATCTAATCCTCTCCTGTGTGATACTGTCTGCTGAGCTATGTATCTAATCCTGTTCTGTGTGATACTGTCTGCTGAGCTGTGTATGTATCTAATCCCCTCCTGTGTGATAATGTCTGCTGAGCTGTGTATCTAATCCTCTCCTGTGTGATAATGTCTGCTGAGCTGTGTATCTAATCCTGTCCTGTGTGATACTGTCTGCTGAGCTGTGTATCTAATCCTATCCTGTGTGATACTATCTGCTGAGCCGTGTATCTAATCCTCTCCTGTGTGATACTGTCTGCTGAGCTGTGTATCTAATCCTACCCTGTATGATACTGTCTGCTGAGCCGTGTATCTAATCCTCTCCTGTGTGATACTGTCTGCTGAGCCGTGTATCTAATCCTCTCCTGTGTGATACTGTCTGCTGAGCCTTGTATCTAATCCTCTCCTGTGTCATACTGTCTGCTGAGCCGTGTATCTAATCCTCTCCTGTGTGATACTGTCTGCTGAGCTGTATCTCTAATCCTCTCCTGTGTGATACCATCTGCTGAGCCGTGTATCTAATCCTCTCCTGTGTGATACTGTCTGCTGAGCCGTGTATCTAATCCTCTCCTGTGTGATACTGTCTGCTGAGCCGTGTATCTAATCCTATCCTGTGTGATACTGTCTACTGAGCATTGTATCTAATCCTCTCCTGTGTGATACTGTCTGCTGAGCAGTGTTTCTAATCCTCTCCTGTGTGATACTGTGTGCTGAGCCGTGTATCTAATCCTCTCCTGTGTGATACTGTCTGCTGAGCTGTGTATCTAATCTTCTCCTGTGTGATACTGTCTGCTGAGCTGTGTATCTAATCTTCTCCTGTGTGATACTGTCTGCTGAGCTGTGTATCTAATCCTATTCGGTGTGATACTGTCTGCTGAGCTGTGTATCTAATCCTATCTGGTGTGATACTGTCTGTTGAGCTGTGTATCTAATCCTATCCGGTGTGATACTGTCTGCTGAGCTGTGTATCTAATCCTACCCTGTATGATACTGTCTGCTGAGCCGTGTATCTAATCCTCTCCTGTGTCATACTGTCTGCTGAGCCGTGTATCTAATCCTCTCCTGTGTGATACTGTCTGCTGAGCTGTGTATCTAATCCTCTCCTGTGTGATACTGTCTGCTGAGCCGTGTATCTAATCTTCTCCTGTGTGATACTGTCTGCTGAGCTGTGTATCTAATCCTATTCGGTGTGATACTGTCTGCTGAGCTGTGTATCTAATCCTATTCGGTGTGATACTGTCTGCTGAGCTGTGTATCTAATCCTATCCGGTGTGATACTGTCTGCTGAGCTGTGTATCTAATCCTATCCAGTGTGATACTGTCTGCTGAGCTGTGTATCTAATCCTACCCTGTATGATACTGTCTGCTGAGCTGTGTATCTAATCCTCTCCTGTGTGATACTGTCTGCTGAGCCGTGTATCTAATCCTCCCCTGTGCGATACTGTCTGCTGAGCCGTTTATCTAATCCTCTCCTGTGTCATACTGTCTGCTGAGCCGTGTATCTAATCCTCTCCTGTGTGATACTGTCTGCTGAGCTGTGTATCTAATCCTCTCCTGTGTGATACTGTCTGCTGAGCCGTGTATCTAATCCTGTCCTGTGTGATACTGTCTGCTGAGCTGTGTATCTAATCCTCTCCTGTGCGATACTGTCTGCTGAGCCGTGTATCTAATCCTCCCCTGTGCGATACTGTCTGCTGAGCCGTGTATCTAATCCTCCCCTGTGTGATACTGTCTGCTGAGCCGTGTATCTAATCCTCTCCTGTGTGATACTGTCTGCTGAGCTGTGTATCTAATCCTCTCCTGTGTGATACTGTCTGCTGAGCCGTGTATCTAATCCTCTCCTGTGTGATACTGTCTGCTGAGCCGTGTATCTAATCCTCTCCTGTGTCATACTGTCTGCTGAGCTGTATCTCTAATCCTCTCCTGTGTGATACCATCTGCTGAGCCGTGTATCTAATCCTCTCCTGTGTGATACTGTCTGCTGAGCTGTGTATCTAATCCTCTCCTGTGTGATACTGTCTGCTGAGCATTGTATCTAATCCTCTCCTGTGTGATACTGTCTGCTGAGCAGTGTTTCTAATCCTCTCCTGTGTGATACTGTCTGCTGAGCTGTGTATCTAATCCTCTCCTGTGTGATACTGTCTGCTGAGCTGTGTATCTAATCCTATTCGGTGTGATACTGTCTGCTGAGCTGTGTATCTAATCCTATTCGGTGTGATACTGTCTGCTGAGCTGTGTATCTAATCCTATCCGGTGTGATACTGTCTGCTGAGCTGTGTATCTAATCCTATCCGGTGTGATACTGTCTGCTGAGCTGTGTATCTAATCCTATCCGGTGTGATACTGTCTGCTGAGCTGTGTATCTAATCCTATCCGGTGTGATACTGTCTGCTGAGCTGTGTATCTAATCCTATCCTGTGTGATACTGTCTGCTGAGCTGTGTATCGAATCCTATCCTGTGTGATACTGTCTGCTGAGCTGTGTATCTAATCCTATCCGGTGTGATACTGTCTGCTGAGCTGTGTATCTAATCCTATCCGGTGTGATACTGTCTGCTGAGCTGTGTATCTAATCCTATCCGGTGTGATACTGTCTGCTGAGCCGTGTATCTAATCTTCTCCTGTGTGATACTGTCTGCTGAGCTGTGTATCTAATCTTCTCCTGTGTGATACTGTCTGCTGAGCCGTGTATCTAATCTTCTCCTGTGTGATACTGTCTGCTGAGCTGTGTATCTAATCTTCTCCTGTGTGATACTGTCTGCTGAGCTGTGTATCTAATCTTCTCCTGTGTGATACTGTCTGCTGAGCTGTGTATCTAATCTTCTCCTGTGTGATACTGTCTGCTGAGCTGTGTATCTAATCTTCTGTGTGATACTGTCTGCTGAGCTGTGTATCTAATCCTCTCCTGTGTGATACTGTCTGCTGGGCTGTGTATCTAATCTTCTCCTGTGTGATACTGTCTGCTGAGCTGTGTATCTAATCTTCTTCTGTGTGATACTGTCTGCTGAGCAGTGTATCTAATCCTCTCCTGTGTGATACTGTCTGCTGAGCTGTGTATCTAATCCCGCCCTGTGCGATACTGTCTGCTGAGCTGTGTATCTAATCCTATCCGGTGTGATACTGTCTGCTGAGCTGTGTATCTAATCCTATCCGGTGTGATACTGTCTGCTGAGCTGTGTATCTAATCCTATCCGGTGTGATACTGTCTGCTGAGCTGTGTATCTAATCCTATCCGGTGTGATACTGTCTGCTGAGCAGTGTATCTAATCCTCTCCTGTGTGATACTGTCTGCTGAGCTGTGTATCTAATCCTATCCGGTGTGATACTGTCTGCTGAGCCGTGTATCTAATCCTCCCCTGTGTGATACTGTCTGCTGAGCCGTGTATCTAATCCTCTCCTGTGTGATACTGTCTGCTGAGCTGTGTATCTAATCCTCTCCTGTGTGATACTGTCTGCTGAGCCGTGTATCTAATCCTCTCCTGTGTGATACTGTCTGCTGAGCCGTGTATCTAATCCTCTCCTGTGTCATACTGTCTGCTGAGCTGTATCTCTAATCCTCTCCTGTGTGATACCATCTGCTGAGCCGTGTATCTAATCCTCTCCTGTGTGATACTGTCTGCTGAGCTGTGTATCTAATCCTCTCCTGTGTGATACTGTCTGCTGAGCATTGTATCTAATCCTCTCCTGTGTGATACTGTCTGCTGAGCAGTGTTTCTAATCCTCTCCTGTGTGATACTGTCTGCTGAGCTGTGTATCTAATCCTCTCCTGTGTGATACTGTCTGCTGAGCTGTGTATCTAATCCTATTCGGTGTGATACTGTCTGCTGAGCTGTGTATCTAATCCTATTCGGTGTGATACTGTCTGCTGAGCTGTGTATCTAATCCTATCCGGTGTGATACTGTCTGCTGAGCTGTGTATCTAATCCTATCCGGTGTGATACTGTCTGCTGAGCTGTGTATCTAATCCTATCCGGTATGATACTGTCTGCTGAGCTGTGTATCTAATCCTCTCCTGTGTGATACTGTCTGCTGAGCCGTGTATCTAATCCTCCCCTGTGCGATACTGTCTGCTGAGCCGTTTATCTAATCCTCTCCTGTGTCATACTGTCTGCTGAGCCGTGTATCTAATCCTCTCCTGTGTGATACTGTCTGCTGAGCTGTGTATCTAATCCTCTCCTGTGTGATACTGTCTGCTGAGCCGTGTATCTAATCCTGTCCTGTGTGATACTGTCTGCTGAGCTGTGTATCTAATCCTCTCCTGTGCGATACTGTCTGCTGAGCCGTGTATCTAATCCTCCCCTGTGCGATACTGTCTGCTGAGCCGTGTATCTAATCCTCCCCTGTGTGATACTGTCTGCTGAGCCGTGTATCTAATCCTCTCCTGTGTGATACTGTCTGCTGAGCTGTGTATCTAATCCTCTCCTGTGTGATACTGTCTGCTGAGCCGTGTATCTAATCCTCTCCTGTGTGATACTGTCTGCTGAGCCGTGTATCTAATCCTCTCCTGTGTCATACTGTCTGCTGAGCTGTATCTCTAATCCTCTCCTGTGTGATACCATCTGCTGAGCCGTGTATCTAATCCTCTCCTGTGTGATACTGTCTGCTGAGCTGTGTATCTAATCCTCTCCTGTGTGATACTGTCTGCTGAGCATTGTATCTAATCCTCTCCTGTGTGATACTGTCTGCTGAGCAGTGTTTCTAATCCTCTCCTGTGTGATACTGTCTGCTGAGCTGTGTATCTAATCCTCTCCTGTGTGATACTGTCTGCTGAGCTGTGTATCTAATCCTATTCGGTGTGATACTGTCTGCTGAGCTGTGTATCTAATCCTATTCGGTGTGATACTGTCTGCTGAGCTGTGTATCTAATCCTATCCGGTGTGATACTGTCTGCTGAGCTGTGTATCTAATCCTATCCGGTGTGATACTGTCTGCTGAGCTGTGTATCTAATCCTATCCGGTGTGATACTGTCTGCTGAGCTGTGTATCTAATCCTATCCGGTGTGATACTGTCTGCTGAGCTGTGTATCTAATCCTATCCTGTGTGATACTGTCTGCTGAGCTGTGTATCTAATCCTATCCTGTGTGATACTGTCTGCTGAGCTGTGTATCTAATCCTATCCGGTGTGATACTGTCTGCTGAGCTGTGTATCTAATCCTATCCGGTGTGATACTGTCTGCTGAGCTGTGTATCTAATCCTATCCGGTGTGATACTGTCTGCTGAGCCGTGTATCTAATCTTCTCCTGTGTGATACTGTCTGCTGAGCTGTGTATCTAATCTTCTCCTGTGTGATACTGTCTGCTGAGCCGTGTATCTAATCTTCTCCTGTGTGATACTGTCTGCTGAGCTGTGTATCTAATCTTCTCCTGTGTGATACTGTCTGCTGAGCTGTGTATCTAATCTTCTCCTGTGTGATACTGTCTGCTGAGCTGTGTATCTAATCTTCTCCTGTGTGATACTGTCTGCTGAGCTGTGTATCTAATCTTCTGTGTGATACTGTCTGCTGAGCTGTGTATCTAATCCTCTCCTGTGTGATACTGTCTGCTGGGCTGTGTATCTAATCTTCTCCTGTGTGATACTGTCTGCTGAGCTGTGTATCTAATCTTCTTCTGTGTGATACTGTCTGCTGAGCAGTGTATCTAATCCTCTCCTGTGTGATACTGTCTGCTGAGCTGTGTATCTAATCCCGCCCTGTGCGATACTGTCTGCTGAGCTGTGTATCTAATCCTATCCGGTGTGATACTGTCTGCTGAGCTGTGTATCTAATCCTATCCGGTGTGATACTGTCTGCTGAGCTGTGTATCTAATCCTATCCGGTGTGATACTGTCTGCTGAGCTGTGTATCTAATCCTCTCCTGTGTGATACTGTCTGCTGAGCTGTGTATCTAATCCTATCCGGTGTGATACTGTCTGCTGAGCCGTGTATCTAATCCTCCCTGTGTGATACTGTCTGCTGAGCCGTGTATCTAATCCTCTCCTGTGTGATACTGTCTGCTGAGCTGTGTATCTAATCCTCTCCTGTGTGATACTGTCTGCTGAGCCGTGTATCTAATCCTCTCCTGTGTGATACTGTCTGCTGAGCCGTGTATCTAATCCTCTCCTGTGTCATACTGTCTGCTGAGCTGTATCTCTAATCCTCTCCTGTGTGATACCATCTGCTGAGCCGTGTATCTAATCCTCTCCTGTGTGATACTGTCTGCTGAGCTGTGTATCTAATCCTCTCCTGTGTGATACTGTCTGCTGAGCATTGTATCTAATCCTCTCCTGTGTGATACTGTCTGCTGAGCAGTGTTTCTAATCCTCTCCTGTGTGATACTGTCTGCTGAGCTGTGTATCTAATCCTCTCCTGTGTGATACTGTCTGCTGAGCTGTGTATCTAATCCTATTCGGTGTGATACTGTCTGCTGAGCTGTGTATCTAATCCTATTCGGTGTGATACTGTCTGCTGAGCTGTGTATCTAATCCTATCCGGTGTGATACTGTCTGCTGAGCTGTGTATCTAATCCTATCCGGTGTGATACTGTCTGCTGAGCTGTGTATCTAATCCTATCCGGTGTGATACTGTCTGCTGAGCTGTGTATCTAATCCTATCCGGTGTGATACTGTCTGCTGAGCTGTGTATCTAATCCTATCCTGTGTGATACTGTCTGCTGAGCTGTGTATCTAATCCTATCCTGTGTGATACTGTCTGCTGAGCTGTGTATCTAATCCTATCCGGTGTGATACTGTCTGCTGAGCTGTGTATCTAATCCTATCCGGTGTGATACTGTCTGCTGAGCTGTGTATCTAATCCTATCCGGTGTGATACTGTCTGCTGAGCCGTGTATCTAATCTTCTCCTGTGTGATACTGTCTGCTGAGCTGTGTATCTAATCTTCTCCTGTGTGATACTGTCTGCTGAGCCGTGTATCTAATCTTCTCCTGTGTGATACTGTCTGCTGAGCTGTGTATCTAATCTTCTCCTGTGTGATACTGTCTGCTGAGCTGTGTATCTAATCTTCTCCTGTGTGATACTGTCTGCTGAGCTGTGTATCTAATCTTCTCCTGTGTGATACTGTCTGCTGAGCTGTGTATCTAATCTTCTGTGTGATACTGTCTGCTGAGCTGTGTATCTAATCCTCTCCTGTGTGATACTGTCTGCTGGGCTGTGTATCTAATCTTCTCCTGTGTGATACTGTCTGCTGAGCTGTGTATCTAATCTTCTTCTGTGTGATACTGTCTGCTGAGCAGTGTATCTAATCCTCTCCTGTGTGATACTGTCTGCTGAGCTGTGTATCTAATCCCGCCCTGTGCGATACTGTCTGCTGAGCTGTGTATCTAATCCTATCCGGTGTGATACTGTCTGCTGAGCTGTGTATCTAATCCTATCCGGTGTGATACTGTCTGCTGAGCTGTGTATCTAATCCTATCCGGTGTGATACTGTCTGCTGAGCTGTGTATCTAATCCTATCCGGTGTGATACTGTCTGCTGAGCAGTGTATCTAATCCTCTCCTGTGTGATACTGTCTGCTGAGCTGTGTATCTAATCCTATCCGGTGTGATACTGTCTGCTGAGCCGTGTATCTAATCTTCTCCGGTGTGATACTGTCTGCTGAGCAGTGTATCTAATCTTCTCCGGTGTGATACTGTCTGCTGAGCTGTGTATCTAATCCTATCCGGTGTGATACTGTCTGCTGAGCAGTGTATCTAATCCTCTCTCATGTTATGTCTTCATCTTTTAATATTTCTAACGGCACCAGGCAGGGATGCCCGCTTTCCCCTCTCCTTTTTATTCTTACACTAGAACCTTTACTACAAAAGCTCAGAGAGGAGGGGAGGATCGTTGGCATCAAATCAGCTGGTACTGAACATAAAATCGCAGCATACGCAGACGATCTACTGATCATGACCTCTAACCCGAGAATATCTGTCCCAGTTATCCTGACATTACTCAAGGAATACGGTGCACTATCAAATTTTAAGGTGAATCTTAGCAAATCTCAAGTCTTAAATATAAATATCCCAGAACCACAAAAAACACAAATGGCAATCGGGTCCCCCTTTACCTGGTCCCCCCCATCAATACGTTTCTTGGGAGTTGAGATTTCTCCAAACCTACAAGAACTTTATAAGTTAAACTTCCCACCGCTATTGCAGAAAATCCAGAAACTTACCCCCAACTGGAATATCTCATACATCTCCTGGTTGGGTAGGAAAAATCTCCTTAAATGTATGATATGGCCAAAAATAACTTATCTAGTGCAAGCCCTTCCAATCCACCTACCTAATTCTTTTTTCATTGACATACGAAAACTCCTCAGCCGTTTTCTGTGGCACAACCAAAAACCCAGACTTCCCTTACAAATATTATCCCTCCCACACTCTGAAGGAGGTATAGATCTGCCAGATCTAAAGATACTTCAACAAGCCACTCATCTCCAAAGAGTCGTGGATTGGATCAGGCTCCCACCACAGAAGCAATGGATTAAAGTAGAAGAAACAATCCTTAAATTCTCCCTTAGACAGCTCATCCTCACGCCCTCAAGTAGTACTAGGTATACATCAATTAAAAACCCTTTCACCGCCACTACTTTTAAAATCTGGTCCAATCCCCATATAAGACAAATATGCTCCCCGTTTCCCTCCCCTCTCCTACAAGTTACAGACCTAGTTCTCTCCTTTCTCCAGCCCATAATGCCACAATACTCAACTCAATTCGCAACTTGATAACACCACTCCAAAAAATTACAGATAATGGGGTCATGCCCTGCTTGGCAGAACTCAATCAAATGCTAGATACTATCTCTTTTCACCCCTTTATGTACCAGAAATTTATGTCTAACTTAAAACTAGTCTTTAAAACTCCAAATTATATTAGGGAAATGACTGATTTTGAAAAACTTATAGCTGCAAAAAACCCCCAAAAAAGAACGTTATCAGCTCTACAAAAACAATTATGCCTAGCCAGAACCCCTAAGAAACTGCCATATGTAATGAAGTGGGAACAGGATCTGAATAGGCCTTTCACCCCATCTGAAATTAAAAGATTACTACTAGCACCTAAAGTCTCCTCTAGATGTGTTAGAGTACAAGAGAATGGCTATAAAGTTCTCTCCAGGTGGTATATGACTCCATCAAAACTTCAGAAATGTTACAAAGGACTTGATCCTAACTGCTGGAGATGCTCTTCTGATGTGGGCACTATGCTCCACATGTGGTGGAACTGTACATTGATTAAGCCCTTCTGGACAAAAATAATTCAAACTATTAATACAATTTTAAACTTGCAACTCTTGACCTCGCCGGAGATCTGCCTTCTGTTTCTGTTCCTAGATAACTTCCCTAAAATAAAATTAACCCTTCTTAGACAGCTCCTGGCCTCGGCTAAGTTACTTGTGACATCCTTATGGAAATCTGCGAAGACCCCAAATATCTCACTCTGGGAAATGAAGGTTGAACAAGTATACAGGCTAGAAGAATTGGCTAGTTGGGATGAAAAAAGGCATAAACAATTCTCGTTGATATGGCGTCCCTGGCAAAAATATATTACAGACCGCACAATACTAACCTAAAATACTCAGATCGCTAGCCCATTCTAATCTCAACTCCCCCCCCCCTCCCATCATCTATATCTTTGTAGTCCCCCCCCCCCTCCATCTCATCTCCCCGTTCATCCCACTTCCCTTTCAACCTTCCCCCCTTCTCCAGGTTTTTTTTTTTTCTTTTTCTCTTCTGAAGTTTTTATTTCCAGGATATCACAATAAACCTTCTTGAATATGATAACATGTTATTTGACCACAATTTTGTACTACGACATGTTCAAAAGAATTGAACCTCTCTTATATTTTTTCTCTCTTCCGAAACGTGTCAATGTTTGGCTGAAATTTATGCAGTCTGGTCAATTTCTGCTCTTATAATCTATGTGATATCGTTATCTTTGATTTGTTTCATTAACAATGTGACTTTTCTTTGTTCAATTGTTAACCTTCTTTAAAAAAAACCTTAATAAAAAGATGTTTAAAAGAAAAGAATAAGCAGGACAAATAAAGGGTTTATCCAACATGTAAAACTAATTTGGAAGCTACAGTTAGGCTTTTAATAGGACTCTTTCAGCATGACTGTGCAAACCAAGCACAGGAGCTCACTGCCAATCATTTAACTACTGTTTTTCCACTATATGATTAGATATTAAGTGCAAATTGCTTGTTTCTTGGTAATGGCCGCATGCTTTTGCAAAAACTGTGCAGCCATTAACAATAAGTGAACCATTTGTAATTAATTTCTACCAGTACAGCTGAAAAAAGCTGTGATCTTTATGAAATGGGTTGTTAGCAGATGTACCTTGGTCGCACACATGCTATACTCATCAGGTGCTACATGAAACTCAAGCCTAAAGATGGCCGCGACACTCATGGGCCGCTGCATTGTGCTTGCCCCCCAGGCTAAAATTTGCCAGCCAATAATATGTGACTGGTATATCAAATACTGTGATACAGACATCAGATGTTTTACAGTAGATACACTGTCATATATATGACTACCAACATAAGGAGCATGAGTAATCCAAGACTTTATCACTACAGGCAACACCAAAACTATAGATACCACCAAAATGAAACAATAGGCGCTTATTGCCGCTAAAATAAATCTCTATTAAATATTGCAAAAATTAAAAGACAATCGTACAGAGTATAGCAATGGAGGATCACAAACACATGAGTATCACATTTATAGAGACATAGTAGTCACATATATATATACAGTACAGACCAAAAGTTTGGACACACCTTCTCATTTAAAGATTTTTCTGTATTTTCTTGAGTATGAAAATTGTACATTCACACTGAAGGCATCAAAAGTATGAATTAACACATGTGGAATTATATACTTAACAAAAAAGTGTGAAACAACTGAAAATATGTCTTATATTCTAGGTTCTTCAAAGTAGCCACCTTTTGCTTTGATGACTGCTTTGCACACTCTTGGCATTCTCTTGATGAGCTTCAAGAGGGAGTCACCGGAAATGGTTTTCACTTCACAGGTGTGCCCTGTCAGGTTTAATAAGTGGGATTTCTTGCCTTATAAATGGGGTTGGGACCATCAGTTGTGTTGTGCAGAAATCAGCTGGATACACAGCTGATAGTCCTACTGAATAGACTGTTAGCTGCTTTTTTCTTACCATAATACAAATTCTAAGTAAAGAAAAACGAGTGGCCATCATTACTTTAAGAAATGAAGGTCTGTCAGTCCGAAAAATTGGGAAAACTTTGAATGTATCCCCAAGTGCAGTTGCAAAACCCATCAAGAAAACAAAGAAACTGGCTCACATGAGGACCGCCCCAGGAAAGGAAGACCAAGAGTCACCTCTGCTTCTGAGGATAAGTTTATCCGAGTCACCAGCCTCAGAAATCGCAGGTTAACAGCAGCTCAGATTAGAGACCAGGTCAATGCCACACAGAGTTCTAGCAGCAGACACATCTCTACAACAACTGTTAAGAGGAGACTTTGTGCAGCAGGCCTTCATGGTAAAATAGCTGCTAGGAAACCACTGCTAAGGACAGGCAACAAGCAGAAGAGACTTGTTTGGGATAAGGAACACAAGGAATGGACATTAGACCAGTGGAAATCTGTGCTTTGGTCTGATAAGTCCAAATTTGAGATCTTTGGTTCCAACCACTGTGTTTTTGTGCGACGCAGAAAAGGTGAACGGATGGACTCTACATGCCTGGTTCCCACCGTGAAGCATGGAGGAGGAGGTGTGATGGTGTGGGGGTGCTTTGCTGGTGACACTGTTGGGGATTTATTCTAAATTTAAGGCATACTGAACCAGCATGGCTACCACAGCATCTTGCAGCGGCATGCTATTCCATCCGGTTTGCGTTTAGTTGGACCATCATTTATTTTTCAACAGGACAATGACCCCAAACACACCTCCAGGCTGTGTAAGGGCTATTTGACCAAGAAGGAGAGTGATGGGGTGCTACGCCAGATGACCTGGCCTCCACAGTCACCAGACCTGAACCCAATCGAGATGGTTTGGGGTGAGCTGGACCGCAGAGTGAAGGCAAAAAGGCCAACAAGTGCTAAGCATCTCTGGGAACTCCTTCAAGATTGTTGGAAGACCATTTCCGGTGACTCCCTCTTGAAGCTCATCAAGAGAATGCCAAGAGTGTGCAAAGCAGTCATCAAAGCAAAAGGTGGCTACTTTGAAGAACCTAGACTATAAGACATATTTTCAGTTGTTTCACACTTTGTTGTTAAGTATATAATTCCACATGTGTTAATTTATAGTTTTGATGCCTTCAGTGTGAATGTACAATATTCAGAGTCATGAAAATACAGAAAAATCTTTAAATAAACTTTTGGTCTGTACTGTATATATAATATAACACTACAAGCCTCCCTCTGTCTGAAACCTTTAAAGACTTGGCAAGCGCTACATGCCTGCGCAGTCTGGCTCTAGACAGAAGAACCCATTACGTTACAGGTAATAGGAGTGTGTATGGCGCCGGAGATTGCGGTATGCGTAGACACTGAACACATACCGCGATCTCCGGCGCCATACTTACCTGACCAGGAGGAGCGTTGCAGCGGTGCTTCTCTTCTCGCCGGAGACCAGGGCAGGAGTGAAGGCGTTGGAATCGGCACATATGCATAGCTCTATCCGGCGCCATTTTACTGAAGACATATTTGCAGTGTGTCTTCAGCAAAATGGCGTTGAACAGCACGGTATGGGCACACGCGTACTCTGGCGCCGCACTGCTCCCCGGCAGAACAGGATTCAGAAGCGCTGGAGCACAGGGAAGAAAGGTGAGTATGTGTTTATTTTTTTGTATCTGTGCACCGTGAAAGGGATGAGGGGTGCCATACATACCAGCAATGGGGTGTGAAGGGTACCATACATACCAGGAAAGGGGTGTGAGGGGTACAATGCATACCAGGATTTGGGGGCTGACTGAACCATGAAAACCAGGATTGGGGGGTGAGGGGTGCCATACATACCAGGATTGGGGGGTGAGGGGTGCCATATATACCAGGATTGGGGGGTGAGGGGTGCCATACATACCAGGATTTGGGGGGTGACTGAACCATGAAAACCAGGATTGGGGGTGAGGGGTGCCATACATACCAGGATTGGGGGGTGAGTGGTGCCATACATACCAGGAATGGGGGGTGAGGGGTACCATACATACCAGGAAAGGGGTGTGAGGGGACCATGCATACCAGGATTGGGGGATGAGGGGTACAATGCATACCAGGATTTGGGGGGTGACTGAACCATGAAAACCAGGATTGGGGGGTGAGGGATGCCATACATACCAGGATTGGGGGGTGAGGGGTGCCATACATACCAGGATTTGGGGGGTGACTGAACCATGAAAACCAGGATTGGGGGTGAGGGGTGCCATACATACCAGGATTGGGGGGTGAGTGGTGCCATACATACCAGGATTGGGGGGTGAGGGGTACCATGCATACAAGGATAGGAAAGTGGGGTTCTATGCATACCAGAATAGGGATGAGGGGTACCATGCATACCTGGATTGGGGGATGAGGGGACCATGCATACCTGGATTGGGAGATGAGGGGACCATGCATACCAGGATTGGGGGATGAGGGAACCATGCATACCAGGATTGGGGGATGAGGGAACCATGCATACCAGGATTGGGGGATGAGGAGGCCATATGTACCAGGATTGGGGATGAGAGAGTCATGCATACCAGGATTGGGGATGAGAGAGCCATGCATACCAGGATGGGGGATGAGGAGGCCATACATACCAGGGTAACGCTGAGGGGGCCATGTGCAGCATGATGGGGATTAGAGGTGCCATACATACCAGGACAGGGATGAGGGGTGCCATGCATACCACTATACCAGGACAGGGATGAGGGGTGCCATGCATACCACTATACCAGGATAAGGATGAGGGGTGTCATGCATATCGGGACAGGGATGAGGGGTGCCATGCATACCGGGACAGGGATGAGGGGTGCCATGCATACCGGGACAGGGATGAGGGGTGCCATGCATACCGGGACAGGGATGAGGGGTGCCATGCATACCGGGATAGGGATGAGGGGTGCCATGCATACCGGGATAGGGATGAGGGGTGCCATGCATACCAGGATGGGGATGGGGACCACGTATAAAAGGAAGGGGGGGGGGCATATATACCAGGATGGGGGATATTGTCAGAATTGGGGGACATTACCCCTATACCAGTGTCAGCAGAAGACCCCCTCCCCCTTAAAAGTGCATCAGGAACACATTTTTGGCTTAAATTTTTTTATTTTTATTTTCCTCCTCTAAAACCTAGGTGCGTCTTATGGTCCGGTGCATCTTATAGTCCGAAAAATACGGTACTTCTTACATTACATGAGTGATATCTATTGTAAATTCTATAATAGCTCAGAAACCGGCGAATCCTCACAGTGCATGGGGTGTGTCATGGGGGGATTCAAAAGTTTTCATTTTAGACTGTACATTATAGTCCTCCATACAGTAGTATGAGCACCACATAGTCCTCCATACAGTATTGTGGACACCACATAGTCCTCCATACAGTATTATGGGCACTACATAGCACTCCATACAGTATTATGGGCACCACATAGTCCTCTATACAGAATGGGCTCCATACTGAATAATGGACCCCATATAATGTTCCATACAGAATAATAGGCCCCATATAATGCTCTATACAGAATAATGAACCCCATATAATGCTCATTACACCATAATTGACCCCATATATTACTCCATGAAGAATAATGGGCGTCATGTACTATGCCATACAGAATAATGGGCCCCATATAATGCTCCATAGAGAATGGGCCCCATATAATGCTCCATAGAGAATGGGCCCCATATAATGCACCATAGAGAATGGGCCCCATATAATGCACCATAGAGAATGGGCCCCATATAATGCACCATAGAGAATGGGCCCCATATAATGCTCCATAGAGAATGGGCCCCATATAATGCTCCATAGAGAATGGGCTCCATACATAAAAAATAAATAATAAAATACTCACCTCTCCTCATACCCTGCTGGCTACAGGTCTACAGGTCCTGTCTCTTCAACACTGAGACGTGACAGAGTCAGAAGACGCAGAGGAGACTGGACCTGCGGCCAGCAGGGTATGACGAGAGGTGAGTATTTCAAACACCGTAAAGCACGGGGGGGGGGTTACACCGGGCCCCCCCAACTCACAGGCCCAATAGCGTTCCAGTGTCCCCAACTGTGAGTGGGCCCCCCCCCTCTTGCCCAGGGCCCTGGCACTTGCCCTGGTGCAATGGGTGGTTATGCCGGCTCTGGCCCTGTAGCTGGTGCAGGATCAGTCTGGGGCAGGGGTCTGTATAGTAAGGTCTGAAGTGTCTCGATCTCAGGTCCGATGTGATTTGAACATTCATACAGATCGAGAGCCGATGATCTCACACTGACAGCACGACCCCAACCTGCTTGAAGGGTTCATCTGCTACAATAAATCTTTCTGATCCTCAGCAGAGCGACCATAGATAACATTCAGGATCTGGCCCTGGACTTGTCAGGAGGTGAGCAGCATCCTGCCACTTCCACACTCTACAAAAAGTATAAATCTCCTGTCCTGACCACTATCCGGCCCCACTATCAGTATTTGGTCAGTATATTTTCTCAGGAGTGGGAGCCAAAACCAGGTCAGTAACAATCAGAGAAAAGGTATAATAGAAACAAGTCACCAATTCTGCATTTATCACCAACTCCTGGTTTTGTCTCCAACTCCTGAGAAAAAATACTGACCGAATACTGACCGAATACTGATAGTGGGGTCGTGGCCTTACAAGAATCAAAGATGTCTGCCCTCTCGTACTGCTCAGCGGCTGAAGCTTCTCTCCGGCAGGCATAAGAACGTGGCCTGTGCCGGCTGTTCTGGGCTGCAGATGCCCAGCTGGCACATGTACACAATGAAAGAGACAGGGCCGCCCTGCAGTCTGTAAAGAAGCAGCTGCTTGGCCACCGGCTTGGAGGGCATGTGCCCCTCTGGCCCACCTCGCCCCTGGTCAATATGATACCATCTTTTTCATTAGTTGGTGAGGTTAGAAGAAATTTCACTCCAAGACAGTGGATTTTGTACTTTATTCCAGTATATTTATACATAGAAAACATGGCAATGAAAAACAAGTAGATGCACGTGCATAAAAATGTCCCAACATTAATTAACAAAAACCTTTAAGATACAGATAATACTTGTATACAAAAATATTAACACATTCTCAAATTGTATATAAAGTGCACAAAAGTCAATAGCCCTGACATATAGTGTACACAGGGTCCCGTCCCCCCACATGGTATACACAAAATACAATGTCATCCAGGAAATAACAAAGAATAACAAATACATTTAATCTATTCTGAAATCCCATGTCTATACAAGATAATAATATGTAACATTCTACAGTGTCAAAGAAATGAGCTAGAGACTACTACATGGCGATGATGCCTACAAACAAGATAATGCCCAGCTAATGCTGTAAATCATACACATATTACCAGTCACCCAATTAGACACATGAGGTCCGGGCAAGTGATTTTCTACAGTTCATTGACCTCTATGATGACATCTAATATTTTCAATCATTTATAGAGCGGGGTACATTGGGCCTCATTAATAAATCTGCTCACTAGAAAACTAGTTGCCCATACTAACCAATTAGAGCTCAGCTAAGGTTGTTTTAACTGACCTGGAAAAGTAAAAGCTGTTCTGTGATTGGCTGGGATAAGTAAAAAGGCTGTTTTAATAAATGATTCCCAATGTACCAAGCCCCGCCATAAATGTTATTGATTACAGTAGGGGCCACAATATCCCATGTGTATAGTCATCACATTCATCTTATTGTCTGCGGTTACCTTGGGACATGCTATATTGAAATGTAAGATGATATCAGTGGGGTCCATGAGGCAGAGCAGTGTGTGGTACGTGTGACATTTCCTAATATCGAGCAATCAATACTCTACCTTGGTCTGGAATGCAAAGTCTGCGTGGACAAGGAAGGGGCTCCCAGATGCCAGCTGTAAAACCCGTCGCTCCACCATCACATGCTCATCACCGTCAGCAAGCAGGGCTCTTTTGCCGATGATCTTAACAGCAAAATGTTTGCGGGTAGATGAATCTTCCGCCAGCAGGACCGTTCCATAGCATCCCCGGCCAAGCACTTGATGGAATAATAATCTCCTCTTGATGGTATCAGAGACTGTGCTTTTGGAGCCGGTTGGCCGAACACCGCTGCTTCCTTCAGCTTCTTCAGCCTTCTGCTTTAGATCCATGGGTTTCTGTCCTGATGTAATCCTTCTTCTTTTCTTCTCCTTTTTGTCCCCTGATGAGATGAAGATGGCTCCTCTCTTCTTGGCTCCCATCTTCTGACTTTCTACCTTCTCCTTTTCTTCCACTTCTTCTTTCTTCTGGACTGGTTGTTTTGTCCTGTTGACTGAAGACTTCCTCTCATCATCAGATGTGTCATGGGAAGGTCTTAGTCTCTTCGCTGCTTCTCTCACCACGTTCTCCTCTACTTCTTCTTTCTTCTGGACTGGTGGTTTTGTCCTGTTGACTGAAGACTTCCTCTCATCATCAGATGTGTCATGGGAAGGTCTTCGTGTCTTCACTCTTTCTCTGCTCACCACAATCTCCTCCTCTTTTATATCCATATTATTGCTTTGCTTAGAGTTAGCCGACATCTCTTCCACTGTTGTTGGTCAATTCCAACTGTCACTTCCAACTGTCACTCAGTGCACTTCATATGGAATCATCATGCATGCACCACCACTGGTCATGTGATCAGCATCTGACCAATGATATTTAAGAGATAAATGAACATTAGCTGAGATTAAATATTCAGGTAATATTCAGCTATTCTGTGGAACACAAGGTGCCACATTTAGTAATAGTAATAGAACTGCACTAAGTTGCCAATTTAATTTACATTGTTACTACAGAGCATCAGATGAATGTAATATAATAAATATTAGCAAGATGTATGATTTCCATCCACTCTACGTATCATAGAAATACAGATGTACTATCTTTTTATATAGAGATGTAGCAGAAGCCATCCTGATTGTTTGCAGCATGCTATGGTGATAGAGAAGAATGCATGACTGTGCCATGCAAATGGTGAGGAGCACCAAAATGGGACATATGATTCACGTAGCCAGGGGCGTAATGTCCGCGGTCGCAGTGGCAGTCACTGCGACCGGGCCCAGGGGGGGTTGGGGCTTGTAAACGCCAGCAGAAATTTCAACAGGATGTGTGTATCGCAGTGCACAGTCGCTTCGGGTCCGTGCGTGACAAATCAGGGGCTGGGGTGTCTGGGGCCCACCAGGGACATTGACTCCAGGGGCCCACCCGGGCCCACCCACCCTTCAGCTATTTGCAAATACCTGTTAGCCATTATACCCATTATATTGGCGGCTCCTGCCCATCACTGTGCGCTCACCAGAACTGCGATGTACAATTACTGTAGTTTGCATTAAAGGGTTTTTATTGGTGAAAACAAGTTCTCAGCGATGCACAGGTTGGGAAGGTGATCACTTATTTATTGGTGGAATCCGCACTGTCAGAAGATTGTGGCACTTTGAGTATTTGGTGAGATTTTTACCTCTGTATTTATAAGACAAAACCAGGAGTGGAGCAATCCGAGGTAATGTTTTATGCATTTCTCACCCACTCCTGGTTTTGTCTTATAAATACAGAGGTGAAAATCTCACCAAATGCCAACTTGCTTTCTCTGGTGAACTTCTGCTGCTGTGTAATAGTCACAGGGCAGGGAGGGGTTAAACATCCAAGTATTTAATATCTATTGGAAATAAAGAGGTTTCCCCTTATTGATATCAGATAAAACAAATGACCAACCACAATCCACTCTACCAAGACCAATATTACCAGATAGAAGGCAGAAATACCACCACACCGTGACCAGATCACATATTACCACCACATAGTGCCCAAATAATGCCACATACAAGGCACAAATACCGCCACACCATGACCAAAGCACATAATACCACCACATAGTGATCAAATGCTACCAGATACAAGGTATAAATACTGACACACCATGAGACCACATATTACCACCACATAGTGACTGAATAATACCACATAGAAGGGACAAATATCGTCATGTCATGACCAAAGCACATAATGCCACCACATAGTGACAAATAATGCTAAAATAATAAAAATGTAAAAAAGCTCAGTATATTGGGTCAGTGTACAGGTTATACAGTGATCACCAGTGACATTATGCACAGGAGCTCTGTATATAGTGTACAGGTTATACAGTCATCACCAGTGACATTATACACAGAAGCTCTGTATATAGTGTCAGTGTACAGGTAATGCAATGATCACCATTGATATTATACACAGGAGCTCTGTATATAGTGTACAGGTAATACAGTGATCACCAGTGACATTATACACAGGAGCTCTGTATATAGTGTCAGTGTACAGGTAATACAGTGATCACCAGTGACATTATACACAGGAGCTCTGTATATAGAGTCAGTGTAGAGGTAATACAGTGATCACCAGTGACATTATACATAGGAGCTCTGTATATAGTGTCAGTGTAGAGGTAATACAGTGATCATCAGTGACATTATACACAGGAGCTCTGTATATAGTGTCAGTGTAGAGGTAATACAGTGATCACCAGTGACATTATACACAGGAGCTCTGTATATAGTGTCAGTGTAGAGGTAATACAGTGATCATCAGTGACATTATACACAGGAGCTCTGTGTATGGTGTCAGTGTACAGGTAATACAGGGATCACCAGTGACATTATGCACAGCTCTGAATATAGTGTCAGTGTGTGTGTGTATAGGAAATACAGGGATCACCAGTGACATTATACACAGGAGCTCTGTATATAGTGTCAGTGTACAGGTAATACAGTGATCACCAGTGACATTATGCACAGGAGCTCTGTATATTGTGTCAGTGTACAGGTAATACAGTGATCACCAGTGACATTATGCACAGGAGCTCTGTATATAGTGTCAGTGTGTGTGTGTGTATAGGTAATACACATACTCACCAGTGATGTCTCTAGGTGAAGTTCTTTAACTGCAGACCGATATATCACATCTTTTATACAGGACTTATCTCTGCAGAAAATAACATAGTTAGCTATAACTGATCACTTCCAGAGCACAATCCACACTTTTCCCAAGATTTCTACACTGCATGAAATGACAAAAAAAGAAACATAGCACTGCACTACACAGTAACAGTGCTCCAGTGTCATTCTGTGCCTGCTCATGTCAGCAGACATATTTGTCTGATGGCAAAGATCTAAGAGAGATGAAGACAGAAGACCTATGGATTACGTTGGGAGTGAGGATTTTTCTTTATTAAAGATGGAGTCCCTAAATGTGTTTTATTTTTAATAATAAAAAAAAAAATTCTGTCTTTTTTTTTTCTGTTTACTAGAAATTGATGGTGGCTATGTCTAATTTGGCGTGAAACCATGAATTTCGGGCTTAGTACCAGCTGATAAGGCAAAGATGGCCTGGTACTAACCCTATTATTACCCAGTGTGCCACTCACCACCAGGGCCGCTGGAAGAGCCGGGTAAAGCACCTAGAAATGGTGCCATGATGAATGCGCCATTTTCAGGGGTGGCTGCGGGCTGCGATTTTCAGCGTGGAGGGCCAAGAACGCTTGGGCCTTACCATGCTGCGAATCCCAGCCCCCAGCAGCCTGGTTTTATCTGGCTGGCGATCAACATATGGCGGGAAAAAAAAAAGTTAAGTTTAAAACAAATATTCGGCTTCTCTGTCTTTTGATCGCCAGACAAGGTAAAGCCAGGCAGCTGGGGGTGGCAGTACGTAGCTGTCTGCTTTATCTGCGGTGAGAATCAAAAATTCGTTTTTAAAATTTTCTTTTCACACTTCTATATGTGACAGACCCAACAGTCAATCGCAGATGCTGTCAAAGAGGATGGGCTTCTGTGATTGGCTGTTTGAGTAATGTACAATCAGCCCATACATTCTAGTATGGTACTATGTATGGGCTGCTTTCAGGTTACTCAAGCAGCCAGTCACAGACACCCATTCTCTGTGTCAGCCTCTGTGATTGGCTGTTGGGACTGTCACACATATAGAAGTGTGAAAATAAATAAATAATAAAACAGAAATGACATAGCGCTCTGTAGAAATTTTGATTCTCAGCGCAGATAGAGGTGGCAGCCCGTAGCTGTCTGCTTTATCTGCCTGGTTTTACCTTGACTGGCGATCAAAAGTCAGGAAAGCCCAATGTTTTTTTTTAATTATTTAAAAAAATAATTAAAAAAAAAAATGCGTGGGCTCCCGCCATATTTTGATCGGGGGGGCTGGGGGCTGGGATTCTCAGCATGGTAGGGCCCAAGCATTCTGGGCCCCCCACGCTGAAAACGGCAGCCCGCAGCCACCCCTGGAATTGGCGCATTCATCGTAGCGCCATTTCCAGGCACTTTATCCGGCTCTTCCAACGGCCCTGGTGGGGGGTGGCACGCTGGGTAATAATGGAGTTAATACCAGCTTTGTATTATCAGCTGGCACTAAGCCTGAAATTCATGGAGTCACGCCAAACTACACATGGCCACCATGAATTTCCAGTAAACAGAAAAAAACACAACACAATTTTTTAATAAAAATAAAACACAAAACACATGTAGGGACTCCATCTTTAATTAAAAACAAAATCCTCGCTCTGACGTAATCCACGGATCTTCTGTCTCCAGCTCAGCTACATCTTTGCCATTAGACAAATATGCCTGCTGACAGAGATGAGCAGGCACAGAATAACACTAGAACCCAGTTGTCAGAGAAGTGCTCAGCTGGCCTCCAGCCGCCGACCATGTTTTCCTGTGCGTTGCAAATAATGCATACTTTCAAACGCATGCCTATTTTTGCAATGCAAGTCTACGGTACATTGCGTCTGCACTGATTTACAACGGATGCGTTGTAACACACAGCATAAACGCAATGTTAACCCAGCCTAACAGCAGCGAGAAGGGGAGACGGAGCCCTGGAGACCGCCTAGTCAGTCTACTGCTGGTACTATCATGCCCATTGCCCAGTATGTACTGCCAGCCTCTGTGGTATTAGCATTCAAGCTCACATGGCATGTCCTGCCAGCCAGCCACTGGTGTTAGTACTAGCATGATAGTACCACACCACCAGTGGCTGGGCAATGGGCATGCATGATGGTACCAACAGTGGCTGGCAGGACATGCTGGGCATGATTCATGCCTAGTATGTCCTGCCAGCCTCCTTGGTACTATCATGCCCACCCACTATGTCTTGCCAGCCCCTGGTGATAGTACATGCTGCTGGGCATAGTACCAGTAACCAGAGGCTGGCAGCAGGACATGCTGGGCAATGGGCATGATGATAATCATGCCCATTGTCCAGTAGTATTTACTGCCAGCCCCGGCCAGGGGTCCTCCCAGTCACCCCTCCCCCCTATCCCTTCCCCCCACCCCTCCCCGTTTCATACTGACTCGTCGAGATGAGCTGCAGCCGCTGCCTGGAGCGACGCAGGGTCCGTACTCCACAGCGCGCACAGGAAGCAGTCCCAGGGCAATGACGTCATCACCCTGAGACTGACCTCCTGCGCACGCGCCGGCAGTGTCGTGCTGCGCAGAGGAGGCAGAGGGCCCATCACTAATCATATCGGCAGTGCTGCGAACCGGGGGGGGAGGGCCCTCTGTTCTCTGTACAGGGCCCAGGGGGGCAGGGGGCGGGGCCATCAGGACCCGGGGGTTTTCCCGATCCTCCGGTGGGCCAGTCCCCCCTGTAGAGGGCCATATGTATACATGCAGGTCGGCCACATCCCAGTGGTGCAGACACATCCACACTGCACCCTGTATACTTGTGCACTGCCGTCTGCTGCAGTGGTAGGAGCCGCCTGAATGCATCTTCTTCCTGCCGGAGAGGAGCTTGTGGGCCTGTGCGGTGAGGAGGTGGACGCTGCGCACCTCCTGAGAAGTATATGGCACTCCATGTATCTGTGCACATAGTATACCACTCTAGTGTATAGCAGAAAGGAGACAGCGACCAGAAGAGTCCAGGCATGTGGGTGATGCTAATAATTATTATATTGATAACCAGGTGGAAGAGGAGGAAATGCAAAAGAAGGGGGGAATTAACTATACGCAAAGGGGACGTCGAGACAGGAATTACAATTAACACCAGTGGGAATGGATGATGATTAGAACAGCAAAGGGATAATACAGAGAATCAAGCCACAAATTAATCCAGTATATAAAAATATATATACATATCATTAGTTAGATATATCTGTACATATGATTGTTTAATTATCATAAACTTTACATAAAGTGCAAGTGCCTCCAAAGAATAAATCTACATAAATTATATATCTCCTATGTGAACAAATACAGGTGTTTCTCACTAAATTAGAATATAATCAAACAGTTATTGTTTATTTCTGTTAATGCTGATGATTATGGCTATACGAGTTTCACTTTTTTGTATTGAAGAACTGAAATAAATTAACTTTTTGATGATATTCTATTTTAGTGAGATGCACCTGTATATGTATATACACAAGGGCTGGTCCCTTATTATTTGGCTGTCGGTGTGAATCCTGTAGAGCAGTGGTCGGCAAACTTTTTTGCACCAGGGACCCGCTTTAAGCAAGACCAGTTTTCAATGGCCCGGTGGGGGCGGGGCTTTGGTCATATGTGGGTGGGGTTATGGAGGGGTGGAGCTTAGTGCATACTTATCATATAATTATGACATTTATAATGAGAATGTGATTCAACTTACCATAGGTTCAGAATGAGTGGGAGCACCAGGCTTGTTTCCCTGGATCAGTGGGAGCACTGGGCTTGTTTTCCTGCAACAAGACGATCCCATCTAGGTCCCATCTGATGATGATGACCACTACTACTGCTACTGGACACAGCCACTGCTGCTATGAATTTTCACTGTTATTTGCTTTTTTCACTTTAACCAGAAAATCTGCTGCTGGGCCGCACGACACCAGAACACAGCTACAGGAGTCATAAGGGTGGGACACCTGACGTCATATCTAGCTGCCCATTAGCATCCAGAGCCCCTCCCCCTCCAACTCGCAGCTAGCAGGAGGGGAAGGAGCGCTGGACACACATGACCTGCTTGTCCCTGCTCCTGCCTGAGCACATTCTGCGAGTAGGGCCGCATGGCTAATTATCTATTCACTGCCAGTCCCTCCTCCTCTTTTCTTATAGGCTACTGATCACATGCTGGCTTTCTCTCTGCTGATCCTCTACAACTGTCAGCGGCGCTGCGGACCGGCTGAAAAACCCCAACGGCCCGGTCCTGGTCCGCGGACCGGCGGTTGGGGACCTCTGCTGTAGAGAGTAGTGCACTGACTTGGGCATATGTGCTGTTGACAGATATGTATTTGTATCCACTTTAAGCGTTTTTAAAAAAGGTGACCACATGTGCATTGTACTCACGCTATAGCAGATGCAGATCCCACTCCTGAATGGCGTCCACCCGATGTATGTGTCGGCTTCTTGTCTTCGTCAGGGGGTGGCATCATTCGGAAAGAGCTAAGAGTTAAACGGCCAACTATAGCCAATCAAGATGGAGGTATGTCTCCACCAACCAATGGGTGCTGAGGAGGCGTGGCTCGATACACAACGCGCACCAACGCTACGAGGAAACTATGTGACCTGTGATGCTGCGAGCACGTGATGGAGACACTTGATCGGGGGTCACGGGGCACATATAGATACAGTCGGGGAGGATGATGTGGAGACGTTCATGTGTATTGCCTCTTCAGCAGACATCTAATCTACTGATTGAGTGTGGATATATCGGATAAAGTGGAAAATCTTCTTAATTTATAATGATGGATAACGAGTATAGGTTATATATTACAGCAATACACAGGAATAGGGGGTAGTGAGTGTTACATGTATATAAGCATAGGCGGATTATAATGAGGACGATCTGGGCTACCGCCCGGGGCCCCTAACCTCCAGGGGGCCCGGGGCTCCGGGGTGTCTATGGCCAGATTGTCCTCATTATATGTGCGGCGCCACGGCACATACCGGCAGACAGTGTGGGGGGGGGGGGGGCCCAAGGATCGCTCCCCCAGCAGCGGCACACAGCCGCTGCTTCTTCTTCGGTCGGGCCAGCACTGCAGCAGTTAACTTCCCTGTGCTGGCCCGGCCGCGTCACTGCTAGGAGACACGGCCCTGTGCGCGGCCGTGTCTCCTAGCTGTGACGTCGCGCAGTGCGCACCCGGCCTGCAGTGCTGCACCGGAAAAGAGCTGGAGCCGAGTCGGGGGATGGTGAGTGTGTGTGTGTGTATGTATATGTATGTATGTGTGTGTGTGTGCAGGCAGATGTCATTGTGTGATGTCTGTTTATATGTATTTTTGTGTTTCAAATGTGTTTATGCGTGTATGTATATGTTTGTGTGTGCGTGACTGCGTGCGGCCTCCTGCTGAGTATAGATGGCGCCGTGCGGCCTCCTGCTGTCTCTGGGGGGGCGCTGTGCGGCCTCCCGCTGTGTATAGATGGCGCCGTGCGGCCCCCTGCTGTCTCTGGGGGGGCGCCGTGCGGCCTCCCGCTGTGTATAGATGGCGCCGTGCGGCCTACTGCTGTCTCTGGGGGGGGGGGCGCCGTGCAGCCTCCCGCTGTGTATATATGGCGCCGTGCAGCCTCCCGCTGTGTATAGATGGCGCCGTGCGGCCTCCCGCTGTGTATAGATGGCATTGTGCGGCCCCCTGTGTATAGATGGCATCGTGCGGCCTTCCGCTGTTTATAGGTGGCGCCGTGGGGCCTCCCGCTGTGTATAGGTGGCGCCGTGCGGCCTCCCGCTGTGTATAGGTGGCGCCGCCCGCTGTGCATAGGTGGCGCCGTGCGGCCTCCCGCTGTGTATAGGTGGCGTCGTGCGGCCTCCCGCTGTGTATAGGTGGCGCCGTGCTGCCTCCCGCTGTGTATAGGTGGCGCCGTGCGTCCTCCCGCTGTGTATAGGTGGCGCCGTGCGGCCTCCCGCTGTGTATAGGTGGCGCCGTGCGGCCTCCCGCTGTGTATAGGTGACGCCGTGCGGCCTCCTGCTGAGTATAGATGGCGCCGTGCGGCCTCCTCCTGTCTTTGGGGTCGGGGGCGCCGTGCGGCCTCCTGCTGAGTATAGATGGCGCCGTGCGGCCTCCTGCTGTCCCTGTGGGGGGGGCGCTGTGCGGCCTCCCGCTGTGTATAGATTGCGCCGTGCGGCCTCCTGCTCTCTCTGGGGGGGGCGCTGTGGGCCTCCCGCTGTGTATAGGTGGCGCCGTGTGGCCTCCCGCTGTGTATAGATGGCGCCGTGCGGCCTCCCGCTGTGTATAGATGGCTACGTGCGGCCTCCCGCTGTGTATAGATGTCTACGTGCGGCCTCCCGCTGTGTATAGATGGCTACGTGCGGCCTCCCGCTGTGTATAGATGGCTACGTGCGGCCTCCCGCTGTGTATAGATGGCTACGTGCGGCCTCCTGCTGTGTATAGATGGCTACGTGCGGCCTCCAGCTGTGTATAGATGGTTACGTGTGCTCAATATTGAGTCATACAATTAATGTAAGGCTATGTGCCCACGATGCAGAAATGCTCCGGATTTTTTTTGAGCGTTTCCGCGTCTCCCTGGCAGAAAAAACGCATGTGGATTGTACATGCGGATTGTACATGCTTTTTTCCTGCCTGGGACTTGCTGATGTGAAGCGTTCTTCACTTGCATTTCCGCATGCGGGTTGACAAGCGATTTTAGCATCACTTGGAAAGTGCTTGACAACTTGGTCACACTATATAAATACATGCAACCGGCATGGATTTATATAGTGTGACCATAAAAGAATGGTAAAAAATAAATATATAATTACCTTCTGATGGCCTGCCGACGTCAGCGGTCGCGTGACCCGTCACATGACTAAATGACGTCACGGCAGGTCCTTTTCAGACCATCGCGAGCTGCTGGCAAGCCAGGACGCATCGGATAAAGACACCGGGGGCCATCAGAAGGTAAGTATAATATTTATTTTTTATTTTATTCTTTTTTTTCAGGTTCTATGGTACCCGGGTCCGGAGGACAGTCTCCTCTTCTCCAAACCCGGGTACCATCCGCACATTGAAGCGCATGGATTCTGCATGTACAGATGCCGTGATGCGGATTCCATGTGTTCTAATGCAAGTCAATGGCGGCGAAAGCGCCGTGCTTCCGCAAAATAATTGGTAGTGCAGCGGATTTTTCCGCAATGATAATCCGCAGCAGAAATTTACACAGCATGTGCAAAGCACATGCGGATTATCATTGGGGAACATGGCCGACCTTCTACCAAGCGTTTTTAAGCGTTTCTGCAGCGGAATTGCCACCGCAGAAACGCTTAAAAAACGCATAGTGGGCACACAGCCTAAAAAAAATTATTATAATTAATATTGTGTTCTCCCCGCCTCAGTCCTCACAGCACAACGCAGAACACGAGCTCCTCATCACCAGTCCTCCTGTCCCGGCACAATGTGCGCACTGCTGCAGCTGCAGGTGGAATAGTGTCCACTGACTGGACTGAGAAGGCCCCGCCCCTTCCGGTGATGTCATGGTTCCATGAAATCACTCCTCCCCCTCAAGAAATCAACTCCAATCTAGACGCTCCGCTGCTGCTGAGGCGTGGTGACGCTGTAGCTGGGTGATTGCAGTCAGAGTAGTGGTGTTTGGTGTCTGCACTACAGGTAAGAAGATGGGAATGTGCCAAGGTGATTACTACATTCAGGACAATAAGTAGCTAGCTGTAGGTGTGCAGAATCCCACTCCCAATATTGTCAGGGTCTCACACCCCCTCATGTCGTGGGCTGTCAGGCTCCCGCACCCCCTCGTGCCGTGAGCTGCCAGGCTCCCGCACCCCCTCGTTTCGTGGGCTGTCAGGGTCTCGCACCCCCTCGTTTCGTGGGCTGTCAGGGTCTCGCACCCCCTCGTTTCGTGGGCTGTCAGGGTCTCGCACCCCCTCGTGTCGTGGGCTGTCAGGCTCCCGCACCCCTTCATGTCGTGGGCTGTCAGGCTCCCGCACCCCCTCGTGTCGTGGGCTGCCAGGCTCCCGCACCCCCTCGTGTAGTGGGCTGCCAGGCTCCAGCACCCACTCGTGTCGTGGGCTGCCAGGCTCCCGCACCCCCTCGTGTAGTGGGCTGCCAGGCTCCCGCACCCCCTCGTGTCGTGGGCTGTCAGGCTCCCACACCCCTTCATGTCGTGGGCTGTCAGGCTCCCGCATCCCCTTGTGTCATGGGCTGTTGGGGCTCCCGCACCCCTCGTGTCGTGGGCTGTCGGGCTCCCGCACCCCCTCGTGTCGTGGGCTGTCGGGCTCCCGCATCCCCTCGTGTCATGGGCTGTCAGGCTCCCGCACCCCCTCGTGTCGTGGGCTGCCAGGCTCCCGCATCCCCTCGTGTCGAGGGCTGTCAGGCTCCCGCACCCCCTCGTGTCGTGGGCTGCCAGGCTCCCGCACCCCCTCGTGTCGTGGGCTGCCAGGCTCCCGCACCCCCTCGTGTCGTGGGCTGCCAGGCTCCCGCACCCCCTCGCGTCGAGGGCTGTCAGGCTCCCGCCCCCTGTCGTGTCGTGGGCTGTCAGGCTCCCGCACCCCCTCGTGTCGTGGGCTGTCAGGCTCCCGCACCCCCTCTTGTCGTGGGCTGCCAGGCTACCGCACCCCCTCTTGTCGTGGGCTGCCAGGCTCCCGCACCCCCTCGTGTCAAGGGCTGTCAGGCTCCCGCACCCCCTCGTGTCATCGGCTGTCAGGCTCCCGCACTCTCCCCCTGTCGTTGTCTGTGGAGATTAATACATATTTTCATTTTTCAGGTTTTCTCTTATAAAACAAGTTCCCTGAGCTTCTGTCTTTGACCGAAAAAATGGCGTCTGACAAGTCGCTGCTGTCTGCAGAAATGAACACAAACATGGAGGAAGCGCTGTATGAACAGATGCTGATGAAGGTACGAAAGATGAATTGGAGAGGCCAGCAATCACCGGGTGAATGTCTCCTCCGTCAGCTGCCGGGAGCGCGGCAGTCTCCAACATTTACCTAATGTGTATTGTTGGCTTTAGACCCCTCACAGTTGTACTATTTTGGTGCAGGAAAAATCAGTTTGCAGAACCATCCTGTTCATGTTACTCACTGATTCTCACTTGTTGCCTCATTTCAGGCCAAACAGGAGATACAGAGCAGAATACCGAACTTACCAGAAAGCAGAGAGATCAGACCCCAGCCGGGTGAGATGGGCGTCCTCTGATTATTATCCAGATTACTTTGTGCATATTATGTGACAGATACCACAGTGGGGCAGTGGGGTCTTATTGACTGCAACGGTCACATGATGCAACCAACGTGGGGGGTCACATAATTTCTTATGCAGTTGATTACATGTAAATGCTGCTTGGCTTTTGCCGATTTTATTGTGTTTTTGTTCACTTTTTGTTTTTATTTCTGTGTTAGGTTTCTGCATTAAAACTCGCACATCCAAAAATACCAAAATCTTTATTAACATCTTCAAGTCGAACCAGATCCCAGCGGCCCCGGACCTGACGGAGGAGGAGTTAGTCAGCATCCTGGAATCTGATGATCCCTCCGGCTATCGAGTCCCCATGAGCCTTGGAGAGCCCCACGTTGAAGTTGATAATAGTACGTTTTTTTTTAATACAGCGCTTCTCTTTTTAAAGGGATAGTCCAGAGATATCCTTAAAGGGGTTAAAATAGCAAGTATTACAACTTACTAATCCTCAATGGTCAAAGGTGCCATCTCCACAGGTTCTGGTAGGTCCACTTCCAGTCTGCGGAATAAAGTTCGACATCTTGTTGTTGACTTTTGAACTTTTTTGGTTTAGATTTGGGACTTAGAGGGATTGTCCACTACTTGGATTCCCCTTTAAGAACTTATACCACTTATTCATAGCAGCCCTACTAAGGTCAATGGATTGAGTCGGCACCGCAAAGTATCTAAGTCCTGGTGCACTTTGTCCTACAGGTGGAGGCAGCTGCACGGCGTACGACATAGTGATTAATGGCACCGTCTTTGATAAAATTACGGTAACTGCAATTGCTTATTCCGACATACGAGCTGTCTGCTCTCCTTTGTGTCAGCTCCTTACTTTGTATTTTTTTTATTAGAATAATGAGCTTTTCAGGGAATTTTTTATCACCGTGGCCATGGAGGGACTAGAGAACAAGTACGAAATGGAGCTGTCAAGAGGTAACGACCGCATCACTGATATTTTCCTTGATTTTTCCATCGACCACACAAGGACTTGTTCTTTCGTGGAGCAAGTTTACCATATAATATATTGAACATTTTTATGTACCAACCTGTTGTATGGCACCGTATCAAATGCCTTTGAAAAGTCCAGATAGACAACATCCACTAAGTTTCCCTGGTCCAACCTGAACTTACCTCCCCATAGAATCTTTTCAGATTAGTTTGCAAGACAGATCCCTCATAATCATATGTTTAGGTTATTCTTATTGAGGTGCTCCAGGTTAGTATCTCTTAGAAAACCCTCAAAGTTGTTGCCCACAGTACAAGTTAAACTTACCAACCTATAAATTCCAGGCTCAGATGTTATCCCCTTCTTGAATATTGGTACCACATTTGCTATGTGAGTGTAACCCTGGTGGATATGGACCCACTGCCCCACGGGAGGGTTGTGACTAGGTGTCTACTGGGTCTCCACTAGAACCTCTGGTGGTGAGGATAGACTGGGCCGCCGGTAGACACCAGGTACCACTTCAGTGCAGTTCCCGGGACTGCAGCAGCATTCCGGAGGTACCAGGGTACCAGACTCAGGAGAGCGAAGACAAGGACTAGGTCAGACAGTCTGAGATCAGGGCAGGAAGCACAGGTTCAGGATAGAGAAAAATGGCAAGGGGGACAGGGGTTTTTGATACCAGAAAACTCCTTTAACGCTTGCAACCTCTGTTGCTTGACTGCTACTCAAACAGTCAAATCAGTCAGTAAGAATTTAGGGAACTTTCATGGCGATATTTTGCATCAGTATTTGTTAGCAGACACCAGGAGTGGATCCAAAACAGAAGAGGTGAAAGTGTTTCAGTTACTATTTTTCACTGTGTTTGTTCCCCTCTGGTTTTCAGCTTACAAATACTGATGTAAATTAGTGCCCAAAATACTCACTGTGTGAATGAGGCGAGGAAGCTGCTTGTAGTACTGTAATAGAAGTCCTTATTCTGAGGATGAGTTCTGTAATTCTTGTCTTCTCTGCTCCATCAAACTCCCCAGAGCATGGGCAACCCCTGGAGCAAAATTTCTGGCGGCAGATGTCCAGACGTATGACTCAGTGATGTGTGATGGACCCCGACTCCCAAACAAAATGAATCAGACACATACAAAATAAATACACAAATCATTGCAATTAGGTGTCAAACGTTCTCAACTTTATTTAAATTTACATGACACCGAAAATGGCACAACCCTCGACTCACGAAGAGTCACCCTCCAGCGCTCAGGAGAGGAAAACCCCCTGTGGAGGAAACCTCTAGGGAACCATGGCTGGAGGGCTGCCCTTCCCTTGGGCTTAGAGAGTTAGTGCCGATATATGACGGAGTTTTAGAATTTCTACATATTTACAGAGAACGACATAACAAATATAGACTATTAATGTGATAAACTGGATGTGGGAGAGATCTGGCTGCGATATCTGTCACCACATTTATTGCTGGAACGAATTTAGTTGATCTGATTTCCCAGGTGGATCTACCACTTCTCCCTTACAGATCCAGCTCCGTCTCTCAAGATGTTGGGTACTTGGTTACAGGGGTTGCTCATTATGGATAACCCCTAATAGGATGCGTATCCCCTCCCCCTCCCAATTTATCACCCATTAAAGTCAACGATCCATCCATGAACTCCCAAAGAAGAGCAGCTCTTTGTACATAGTAACAGAAGGGGATCCTCTTTTGGGGACCCCCCCTCTGTTACCTTCCCTTCCCCCCGGGGTGTCTAAGAAGACAACCCCTTTCCCTGCTAGAACCTCCAAATTACACCAACATTGGCACATTACGTGGGGTGGTCAAGCTCAAGGTCCTCAGGCGCATCATCAGTAATGGCGCTGATCATGGCAGCGCGGCATTCTTTTATGGAATCTTCTTTATGACACTTGTTTATGCCCTCACAATAGTTGTCATGGTTACTACAAGGCCTATTACTGATGCAGGGTCCAAGTATTAACCCTTTCATCATTGGTAATTCACTTTCATTATGGAGGCAAATAACTGCACTTGTTACCAAGCAGGAGTCTTATCATTACGGCTTCCCTTAGGCACCATAAGAAATAAAGATTATAGAACATACGTACAAGTGTTTCAGGAGTGTTTTGCACTTTTTAGATCCATAGATTGGGCTTATAACTAGCACTTTACAAAGCGGAAAATTAAGAGGAAATTACTTGTAAAATAATATTATAGGGAATTGCATTTCAAGCATTTTCCTAATGTGCATTCTGCATACTTGCATAGTTACATAGGTTGAAAAAGTTTTAACTTTAATGTCCTTGGTCTATCTCCAAAGTTATACATTTTCTATTACTAGATTATTTATAACCCACAATGTCATGTTTTGTTAAAAAAGTATCCAGCCCTTCTATAAATGCTGTTATGCTATCTGCCATTACTATATCTTGTGGTTGGCATTCCACAGTCTGACTGCTCTAACTGTAAAGAATCCTTTCCTATTAAGTTGCCAGAATCGCCTCACCTCCGCTTGTTATGAATGTTCCTGGTGCTTTGTAAGGTCCTGGAAAGTGATAAGTCATGTGCCAGTACTATGCATTGACCACATATGTATTTATACATATAAATGTATATTTATGAAGGATGTGATAATTACCCTTCATAGAGGTGTTACGATCATTCATAAATTGCTTTCATAGGTTTGATCTCCAGGATTAGGAGAGATTTTTGGTGTAAACGTAATAAACAATGAGTAAAACATCAAAGCAAACGAAAAAGGGTTTGTGACCCAAACTGGTAGGTGAGACCGGCTAGCCCCATATTATACAAGGTCACAACCAGGTTTCGCCTGAGGAGGGCAGCACTACTGAGTCCTCAGGAGCGCATAACCCTGAAATATGCAGCGATTCTACACTACCCATTATAAAAGGGTTTAATATGCTACTTACTACCATGTTTTAGCTAAGATACAAGGCATACTTGTAAGGAGAGATGAAAAAGGTGACGGGGGACAACATATAAATATACTGAGGAACTCTATACACTAGTGGCCAAAATTGAGGCAACACCCCCAAGATTTATGAATTTTTAGCATTTTGCCAATACAAATACAAATTTCATGAATGTTTTTGATTTCACAGTAAAGTTTTTAAGTAGAAATAAAATCTCATATAGAAACACAATATTAGCAGGAAATTTGTTCATTTGTCAACAAATTGGACACTATTGTCACTCAGATGACTGTGGGAGAAAAGCCATTGATTTGTCCTATTTTCATATCTAACACTAAATGTTAATACTCAGTTGGATAGCCCTCGGCCTTGATGACGGCCTGGCATCTACTTGGCATGCTATCTACCAGTTTGTGTAAATCATATGGTGTGATGATATGAAGCCATGATGTGATGATGGCTGCAGTGAGTTCCTGCTTGTGTGAAGCCCGCTGTTTTGACACCGCTCTTTTGAGCCGAGCCCAGAGATTCTCAATAGGATTGAGATCTGGGCTGTTTCCTGGCCAATTCAATAGCTGGACATTTTTGTCCTTGAACCAAGAGAGCCATTTTTTAGCTGTATGGCATGGGGCTCCATCTTAAAATAAACGGTGTCCCTTCACCAAATACATCGTGTGCCGAAGGAATGAGTTTAGGCTGAAGGACGTCCTTGATGTACTTTTCAGCATTAACTGTTCCTTCAATTACCTGCAGCCGACCACCTGCATCTCTGGACACGCAGCCCCCTACCATAACACTCAGAGGAGGCTTCATGGTGGGTATTGTACCCTCTGGCAACCAGTCCTCTCCAGGTC
This sequence comes from Phyllobates terribilis, assembly GCF_046119375.1. Classification (NCBI taxonomy): domain Eukaryota; kingdom Metazoa; phylum Chordata; class Amphibia; order Anura; family Dendrobatidae; genus Phyllobates; species Phyllobates terribilis. The sequence goes on from NW_027362823.1 coordinate 6,223,538, forward strand.
GTCGTCGAACGTAGCGGACACCGTCGCTGCCAAAGATGGATAGGCGTGTCTCATCGCTCCATATAACATTTCTCCATTGTTCAATGGTCCATTTACAATGTTCTTTGGCCCCTGCAGACGTTTCTGACGCTGTGAGGTTTTCAAAAATGGCTTTTTACCTGGTATTCTGGCTCTTAACCCTGCATTTACCAATCGTCGTCGAACCGTCCGATCAGACACTGTCACTCCGGTGTTGACAAGCTCCTTGATGTTAACAGCAGTTTATTCCCTGTTATTTAGGGCGATTCTAACAATTCTTCTATCAGTCTGAGGAGTTGTAGCCTTCTTCCTTTCTCTACCTGGTTTATTCTTTATCGAACCAGTCTCTTGAAACCGCTTACACACTTTGAGAACGAAAACATGTAATTGCTTACCTTTTGATGACAAACTGGCTTTAAAATATAAAAACCGCATTTTAATCGCACAATATCTGTCTTACAACCCACACCCAGGTCACTATAAACCAACATAGAATACATATCGCAGAAGAGGGCGTGTGTACAAGTAAGTAGGTCAGTGAAAACCTCCATTAAATATTGGTGATGGTGAAAAACTGAAGGTGTTGCCTCAATTTTCGCCACTAGTGTATAACACAAAATATAAACAAAAAAGAAAGGAAAGAACATTTCTGCACAAAAAGTGTGTCGCTCAGCAGGAAAATCCCCTTGATATTGCGTTTTTTGAGATTTTTTTTGTCCCGTTCTTTAGAAACGCTGCAAAAATACTGAAAGAATAGACATGAAACTGCTTCAAATCTGCAAGGATTCACTTTTCCTGCTTTTCCTGGTACTATCAAACATAGCGTTTTTGGGAACATGGAGCTCTATATTACAAATATGTCCGTCCCTCCAGTTGAAAGAAATTAACATTTTCCTGGAGGGAAGTTTATATTTTACATTATGTCAGTTTTTGTCTATCGATGATAAAGTGCAGTTTGCAGCAATTTTTATTGTGACATATACCCAAATAATTGACGAAAATATTTCAAATTTAACGCGCGTCGGGCGGGCCTGCGTGCTCTCACATGCCAGAGCTGAGTTTCAGTTCCAGTCCGACCCTGTTAATCATCTATGGTTTCCCTTCAGAGTGGAAAATGCCGAAAAATCGGAAGTTCCTGGGATCCATTTTTGAACAGAATATCAGAACCAAATCAAAACCGATGATTCAGGAAATGAACATAATGGGGTAAGTCCCAACTCTAAGGTACAAGTCTATGGCATACAGTCTGTAAAAGACGACAGAGTAGGCTGCTGTTGAGCATCGGCGGCTTCTTCTCTGATGTTCCTCGCTCATCCATGCAGTACATGGTCGGCCATTCAATTGATTGGATGTCTTATAATACCACATTTCCTCTAGGTACACAAAGTATGAAGAGCGCCACTCCTCCTGGTGATAGGTTATACCCAACAGAAGCGGCAGCGCCACTCCTCATGGTGATGGGTTACACCCAACAGATGGGGGAGCGTCACTCCTCATGGTGATGGGTTACACCCAACAGATGGGGGAGTGCCACTCCTCGTGGTGATGGGTTAAACCCAACAGATGGGGGAAGTTGCAGAATGGCTTGTTATGGTGCAAGAACAATGTGGACATTGTTTTTTTTTTTGTTTTAACTATTATGCCTTTATGGTCTTTATTTTTTTCCTACAGACCCTCCCAGCTAACTCCAAGCAAGTCCCTCATCTCAGAAGTTGAAAGGTTTGGGTTACTTTGAGGTTTATTGCATGCATTTACTTTTTTTAGAATCCCATCTTACAAAAGATATAGGATATCCAACTTCTTGGACTCCAAGAATAAGGGGGCTGCAGCCTGGAAGTAACCCCGCTGCCCTTTTTAAAGAATATGCTGGTGTGCGGCAGCTACCCAGATTTTCACTGTGCAGGAGAACTGCAGCTAAGCCCATTCACTTTGCTGGATCTATGCTGTCGTTCCGCTGCACAGTGGAGGCCATGATGCCGATGTGCAGGGAATGACTGTGAAAGGGGCTGTTCCTCATTACCAGCATCAGTGCCCCTTTATTATATTAGAGATTGACCCCAACAGATCATAAATTGATGGTGTACCCTTGCAATATACTGCTGCCTTCCTTTTTTTTATCAGTTCACCCGTGAAACCAGATTACATGATTGTGGCGGAACCTCCTGTAGGACACCCAAGTTTTCTGGTGGCTGAAGTCTCTTTACCTAAAGTGGTGAGACCCTTAGATGTGGTTTAGGATTGTGACCTTTTTGCATTTCATGTGATTTCCAAAAGTCTTCCCTTATTAAAAGTCTGTGCCAACCTCGTGCTACCGGTCCTCCTCTGCCAACTTTTATCATCACAGCTTTGATGTGTCCACAGTAGCCAATTGCTGGCAGCTGTGACACATTTACTGGATGATGATGATATAATTTTTTTTTTCATACCATGGTGGGTTGTTTGCAAGCTGTTGGAATTGGAAAGAAGATCTCTGTAAACGACTCTGTCAGCGGAGAATGACTGTTCAAACCAAGCACAGACGCCCAGTGCTTCACTGCGGGACCAGTCATTTATATAAGCCTTCCCCACTGCTTGTTTCCCCTCCATCTCCACCATCACCTCTTCTTTGACAGTTCTGGCTTCATAGATCCAGAGAGGAGATAGAGGGAAAACAAGCTGGTGGGAAGATGTATATATTATTATTATTATTTAATTATATAGTGCCATTGATTCCATGGTGCTGGGGCATATAAATGATGTTATAATGATGATATAAATGATGAAAGAGGCTTGTTGCAATAGTGTAGAACACGCCGCTCTTTATTTTTTCTATATTAATGCGACATTTGGAGGAATCGCACAGAAAATGCTTTAAATGTATTTATTTTTTAATTTGATTTTTCTCATGTCCATGATTCACATTGCGTTAAATGAGGCATAATGAAGATTAAGAATGTTTCAGCTAATGTAGCCTTCATCAGACAGGATAATGTAGCTTGAGGGGACCTACTTGGTTAAATATAGGGGTCAGTTCTGGTCTTCCCAAAAAGCAGATTAAGTAGTCACCACACAGGAATCTGGTGATTACTGGGTTTGCTTTTGGGGACCCCAGATTTCTTCATATAACCGAGTGGGCCTTCTGCCTAATGAAGGCTACATTATCTGAAATTCTGGTACCATTCATTATGCCTCACTTAACCCCTTAATAACATCTGACGTACTAATACGCGTCTGTGCCCTGGGACTTAAGAGCCAGACCCGTATTAGTACGTCATCGCGATCGCGCGCGCACACAGGCTGTGCGGGCGCGATCGCCGCCGGGTGTCAGCTGATTGTCACAGCTGACACCCGGTACTATGTGCAGGGAGCGGTCACGCACCGCTCCCAGCACATTAACCCCCGCGATGCTGCGATCGAAGTCGATCGCGGCATTGCGGGGGCAAGGGGAGGTGATCGGCGATACTCACCTCCTCTTCCGGCTTCCAGCGCAGTCTGCAAAGGCTTCCCGGGTGTTGCCATGATGACCCGATGTCGTCATGACAACATCCGGGTCACCAGAGAGCAGGAAGATTGCTTGGACATGCGCAGTGCATCTCCAAGCAATCTTCACACTGTGCACTTCTGACAGCCTTCATGGCATAGGGATGGTGCTCCATTCCTGTGCCATGCAGGCGATCAGAAAAAAAAAAGTGAAAGTCCCAGAGTGGGACAAAGTAATAAAGTGTATAAACTGTGTGAAAGTGGAAAAAAAAAAAAAAAAAAAATGTGCAAAAATATTATAAAAAAAAAAAAAAAATAATACACCAAAAATAAAAATATAATGTACCCATCAATAAATATTATTATAAAAAAAATAAAAAAAAAACAATAAAAGTACACATATTTGGTATCGCCGCGTCCGGAACAACCTGACCTATAAAACTGTCCCACTAGTTAACCCCTTCAGTGAACACGGTAAAAAAAAAAAAAAAAAACCAAGCAAAAAACAATGCTTTATCACCATACCGCCAAACAAAAAGTGGAATAACACGCGATCAAAAAGACGCATATAAATAAAAATGATACCGCTGAAAACGTCATCTCGTCCCGCAAAAAACAAGCCGCCATATAGCTCCATCAGCCGAAAAATAAAAAAGTTATAGCTCTCAGAATAAAGCGATACTAAAAAATATTTTTTTCTATAAAATAGCTTTTATTGTGTATAAGCGCCAAAACATAGAAAAATGATACAAATGTGGTACCGCTGTAAACGTACTGACCCGAAGAGTAAAGCTGCCTCATCAATTTTACCACACGCGGAACAGAATAAAAAAAAAACAAAAAAAAAACAATTCCTGAATTGTTGGTTTTTGTTTATTCTGCCTCCCAAAAATCGGAATAGAAAGCGATCAAAAAATGTCACGTGCCTGAAAATGGCACCAATAACAACGTCAAGTCATCCCGCAAAAAACGAGCCGTCACATGACTGTCTGCCAAAATCTGGAAAAATTATAGCTCTCAAAATATGGCGATGCAAAAACTAGATTTTACAAAAAATGCGTCTTTTAGTGTGTGACAGCTGTCAGTCATAAAAACCCCATATGATTCTGGCATTGCTGTAATCACACCGACCCGAAGAATAAAGTCGTCTAATCACTTATACCGCACAAGGAACGGCGTCAAAAATAAACTCTTGAGTTAGGATTGGGCTAGGGTTAGGGCTGGGTTTGGGGCTAGGGTTGTGCTGGGGCTAGGGTTGTGCTGGGGCTAGGGTTGTGCTGGGGCTAGGGTTGTGCTGGGGCTAGGGTTGTGCTGGGGCTAGGGTTGTGCTGGGGCTAGGGTTGTGCTAGGGTTAGGGCTGGGGTTGGGATTTTTTTCAAAAGTAAGAAAAAAAGATGACGATATGGCAACTAGTGTTGAGAGCAAGTGCTCGCTACTTGAGTTTGCATCGGGTGCTCTGGTATGCATTTAGTATCGTGGGTATTTGAGTGACATGCTCGAGTCTCTGCCCCATATGCTTCGCGGCCAAAAAACTTTACGGGGATTGCCTGCCATGCACGAGCGATCCCCGCATGTTTTTTTTTGGGTGTCTAATAACCGTGAAACATGCGGAGCAGGGACTCGAGCATGTCACTCGAGCACACGCTGTACATGGTGCATACCTGAGTACCCGATGCAAACTCAAGTAGCGAGCACTTGCGCTCAAGAATAATGAAAACTTATTCAATATGATGACCTAACGTAAACAAATAATGTGCCGTACCTCTGGGTTCAAAATGTTCACTATACACCTTAATAAAATCTTTGAGGGGTATAGTTTCCAAAATGGGGACACTTGTGGTGGAGCTCCACTGTTTAGGCACATCACGGGCTCTCCAAACGCGACATGGTGTCCGCTAACAAATTGAATGGAAAATCGGCTCAAATTGTTAGCGGACGCCATGTTGCGTTTGGAGAGCCCCTGTGTGTCCAAACATTGGAGCTCCCCCACAACTGACCCCATTTTGGAAACTAGACCCCCCAAGGCACCTATCTAGATGCATAGTGAGCACTTAGAACCCCCAGGTGCTTCGCAAATTGATTCGTAAAAATGAAAAAGTGAAAAAAAAACACTTTTTCATTTTTATGAATCAATTTGTGAAGCACCTGGGGTTCCAAGTGCTCACTATGAATCTAGATAGGTGCCTTGGGGGGTCTAGTTTCAAAAATGGGGTCACTTGTGGGGGAGCTCCAATGTTTGGGCACACAGGGACTCTCTAAATGCAACATGGTATCCGCTAACAAATTGAATGGAAAATCGGCTCAAATTGTTAGCGGACACCACATTGCGTTTGGAGAGCCCCTCTGTGCCCAAACTTTGGAGCTCCCCCACAAGTGACCCCATTTTGGAAACTAGACCCCCCAAGGCACCTTTCTAGTTGCATAGTGAGCACTTGGAACCCCCAGGTGCTTCACAAATTGATTCGTAAAAATGAAAAAGTGAAAAAAAAAACACTTTTTCATTTTTATGAATCAATTTGTGAAGCACCTGGGGTTCCAAGTGCTCACTATGAATCTAGATAGGTGCCTTGGGGGGTCTAGTTTCCAAAATGGGGTCACTTGTGGGGGAGCTCCAATGTTTGGGCACACAGGGACTCTCCAAATGCAACATGATATCCGCTAACAAATTGTCGGCTCAAATTGTTAGCGGATATCATGTTGCATTTGGAGAGTCCCTGTGTGCCCAAACATTGGAGCTCCTCCACAAGTGACCCCATTTTGGAAACTAGACCCCCCAAGGCACCTATCTAGATGCATAGTGAGCACTTGGAACCCCTAGGTGCTTCACAAATTAATTCGTAAAAATGAAAAAGTGTTTTTTTTTTCACTTTTTCATTATTACGAATCAATTTGTGAAGCACCTGGGGGTTCCAAGTGCTCACTATGCATCTAGAAAGGTGCCTTGGGGGGTCTAGTTTCCAAAATGGGGTCACTTGTGGGGGAGCTCCAAAGTTTGGGCACAGAGGGGCTCTCCAAACGCAATGTGGCGTCCGCTAACAATTTGAGCCGATTTTCCATTCAATTTGTTAGCGGATACCATGTTGCATTTAGAGAGTCCCTGTGTGCCCAAACATTGGAGCTCCCCCACAAGTGACCCCATTTTGGAAACTAGACCCCCCAAGGCACCTATCTAGATGCATAGTGAGCACTTGGAACCCCTAGGTGCTTCACAAATTGATTCGTAAAAATGAAAAAGTGTTTTTTTTTTCACTTTTTCATTATTACGAATCAATTTGTGAAGCACCTGGGGGTTCCAAGTGCTCACTATGCATCTAGAAAGGTGCCTTGGGGGGTCTAGTTTCCAAAATGGGGTCACTTGTGGGGGAGCTCCAAAGTTTGGGCACAGAGAAGCTCTCCAAACGCAATGTGGTGTCCGCTAACAATTTGAGCCGATTTTCCATTCAATTTGTTAGCGGATACCATGTTGCATTTAGAGAGTCCCTGTGTGCCCAAACATTGGAGCTCTCCCACAAGTGACCCCATTTTGGAAACTAGACCCCCCAAGGCACCTATCTAGATGCATAGTGAGCAGTTGGAACCCCCAGGTGCTTCACAAATTGATTCATAAAAATGAAAAAGTGTTTTTATTTTCACTTTTTCATTATTACGAATCAATTTGTGAAGCACCTGGGGGTTCCAAGTGCTCACTATGCATCTAGAAAGGTGCCTTGGGGGGTCTAGTTTCCAAAATGGGGTCACTTGTGGGGGAGCTCCAAAGTTTGGGCACAGAGGGGCTCTCCAAACGCAATGTGGCGTCCGCTAACAATTTGAGCCGATTTTCCATTCAATTTGTTAGCGGATACCATGTTGCATTTAGAGAGTCCCTGTGTGCCCAAACATTGGAGCTCCCCCACAAGTGACCCCATTTTGGAAACTAGACCCCCCAAGGCACCTATCTAGATGCATAGTGAGCACTTGGAACCCCTAGGTGCTTCACAAATTGATTCGTAAAAATGAAAAAGTGTTTTTTTTTTCACTTTTTCATTATTACGAATCAATTTGTGAAGCACCTGGGGGTTCCAAGTGCTCACTATGCATCTAGAAAGGTGCCTTGGGGGGTCTAGTTTCCAAAATGGGGTCACTTGTGGGGGAGCTCCAAAGTTTGGGCACAGAGAAGCTCTCCAAACGCAATGTGGTGTCCGCTAACAATTTGAGCCGATTTTCCATTCAATTTGTTAGCGGATACCATGTTGCATTTAGAGAGTCCCTGTGTGCCCAAACATTGGAGCTCTCCCACAAGTGACCCCATTTTGGAAACTAGACCCCCCAAGGCACCTATCTAGATGCATAGTGAGCAGTTGGAACCCCCAGGTGCTTCACAAATTGATTCATAAAAATAAAAAAGTGTTTTTATTTTCACTTTTTCATTGTTACGAATCAATTTGTGAAGCACCTGGGGGTTCCAAGTGCTCACTATGCATCTAGATAGGTGCCTTGGGGGGTCTAGTTTCCAAAATGGGGTCACTTGTGGGGGAGCTCCAATGTTTGGGCACACAGGGACTCTCTAAATGCAACATGGTGTCCTCTAACAAATTTAACGGAAAATCGGCTCAAATTGTTAGCGACACCATGTTGCGTTTGGAGAGCCGCTGTGTGCCCAAACATTGGAGCTCCCCCACAAGTGACCCCATTTTGGAAACTAGACCCCCCAAGGCACCTATCTAGATGCATTGTGAGCACTTGGAACCCTCAGGTGCTTCACAAATTTATTCATAAAAATTAAAAAGTGTTTTTTTTTTTCACTTTTTCATTGTTACGAATCAATTTGTGAAGCACCTGGGGGTTCCAAGTGCTCACTATGCATCTAGAAAGGTGCCTTGGGGGGTCTAGTTTCCAAAATGGGGTCACTTGTGGGGGAGCTCCAAAGTTTGGGCACACATGGGCTCTCCAAACACAACATGGCGTCCGCTAATTATTCAAGCAAATTTTACAATCAAAAAGTCAAATAGCGCTCCTTCCCTTCCGAGCCCTGCCGTGCGCCCAAACAGTATTTTTTCCCCAAATATTGGGTATCTGCGTGCCCAGGGGAAATTGCACAACAAATTTTGGGGTCCATTTTTTCTTGTTACCCCTGTGAAAATAAAAAAAATTGGGTCTAAATTAACATTTTTGTGAAAAAAGTTAAATGTTCATTTTTTTCTTCCACATTCAAAAAATTCCTGTGAAGCACCTGAAGGGTTAATAAAGTTCTTGAATGTGGTTTCGAGCACCTTGAGGGGTGCAGTTTTTAGAATGGTGTCACTTTTGGGTATTTTCTGTCATAAAGACCTCTCAAAGTGACTTCAAATGTGATGTGGTCCCTAAAAAAATGGTTTTGTAAATTTTGTTGGAAAAATGAGAAATCGCTGGTCAACTTTTAACCCTTATAGCTCCCTAACAAAAAAAAATTTTGGTTCCAAAATTGTGCTGATGTAAAGTAGACATGTGGGAAATGTTATTTATTAACTCTTTTGTGAGACATATCGCTCTGATTTCAGGGCTTAAAAATTCAAATTTTGAAAATTGCAAAATTTTCAAAATTTTCGCCAAATTTCCGTTTTTTTCACAAATAAACGCAAGTGATATCGAAGAAATTTTTCCACAATCATGAAGTACAATATGTCACGAAAAAACAATCTCAGAATCAGGGGGATCCGTTGAAGCGTTCGAGAGTAATTACCTCATAAAGTGACAGTGGTCAGAATTGTAAAAATTGGCCCGGTCATTAACGTGCAAACCACCCGCGGGGCTTAAGGGGTTAAAGGGGTTGCCTGGCACTTTAATATTGATGACCTATCCCTAAGGATATTCCATTAGTATTAAAGTGGTGGACAACCCCTTTTAATGCAGTGTGAATCCTAAAAAATATTTTTCAGCATTTTCTGTGAGCAGTTCCTCCACGTGTCAGATTTAATGTAGGAGACGTGTGGAGCTACACAGTAACTTCTAGTTGGCCACGTATCAAGATAAAAGTTTAGATTTTTGTGCACTTGTTGGTTACAACTTTCTTTCCCGTACAGAAGCATTCAGCGACATAAGCGTTGTTACCACGCTGGTCTTCTCTTTACAGTCTTCTGCTAGATCTCTTGTGTTGGACTTGGGTGAAGACAGAATAGTCAGACGTCCCGATTTGTATCATCTAGACGTCTTCATTCCTTACAATATCATCCAAGAACAAAGTGGAGCTCAGTTCAACAAGGACAGTAAGGTGAGACAATTAAGCAAAGCTGGACATGTCTTATAGCCCATTCTGAAATCTCCTTCTTAAAGAGGTTCTCTGAGAAAATGTATAAAATAAAATTTTAAAAAATGTATACATTTATTTAGCAAAAATAAATTCTTTTAATTAGTGGATAATTCTATGTGAATACTTTTATGCCCAAAAATAGCAAAAGTATTCTTGGAGTGATACCTTTATTGGCTAACCAGAAAAAAAATATATATATGCAAGCTTTCAGAGCACAGAGGCTCCTTCTTCAGGCAATATTACACATGAATTCTTAACATTTGTAATCCTGCCTGAAGAAGGAGCCTGTGTGCTCTGTAAGTTTGCATATATATATTTTTTTTCTGGTTAGCCAATAAAGGTATCACTCCGAGAATACTTTTGCCATTTTTGGGCATAAAATTATTTCCATCAAATTTTCTGGCTAACACGGTACCACAATATAAATTTGTACTGTACATCACAATTAGGGGATAATAATTGCATATGGACATAATGGCCAACGATGTCAGCAGCCATCCATCCTAGATGGGTGAAGGTAAACTGATTGAGACGGACATCTCTGACCTACCTGTCGGAATCAAGAACGTGCATCTGTCATTGATTGACTGACTGATCACGTCCATGAGTCAACATGTTGTAAACCTGTCATGATGAGTGAGCAGATAGGATGCTGCCCCTCACCCTGACAGGAACTTATCTATCACAACATATAGTTGCCCAGAGACATCTGAATGCATCGGCTTTCCTTTATGCCATTCATCAAACATGTCGTATATTTTGTGTATAGCGAGTCACAAGCCTCGCACTGCTCTGCGTCTTATCATTTGGTTCTATGAGCTGCAGTAAAACGTGACGTATATTCCAGGTGCTGACGATCACAATGCCGGTCCAGCCAGCATAGCGGTGGGCTCAGAAGATCAGCTTTGGAAAGCGTTCCTCTTATATAGATCCAGTGGATCCTACTTACATTCGCTGCTGTTTACATTGTATTGTTACAATTCTATTTACACTTCAATATGACTCCAGAATAAATTTTTGTCTTTCTTATACTTGCCGTATATTTTTCCCAAGGAAGGGGTTTAGGTATTGTGCTTTTTTTTTTTATTTCTACTGTAATATTTCATAATATCTGTGAATAAGTCTTGAAAATAATTTGCATTGAAAAGGTTGAGATCCTCTGAATCTACAGGGATTTTTAGGAATTAAAAATCTACAGCAGTAAATCTGCAGCAGAATTTACATTTTGCACCATGTCTGGATTTAGTAGCAGCTGCCCCTTTAAATGGAATATGTCAGCAGGTTTTTGCTATCCCATTTGAGAGCAGCATAATCCGAGGCCCTGATTCCAACGATGTATCACTTACTGGGCTGCTTGGTGTTGTTTTGATAAAATTGCAGGATTTTTTTTCTCATGCAGATCTCTGAATGCTGAGCTCTGTATAATAACCCCACCCACACCTCTGATTGGCAGCTTTCTGTGTACACTGTATTTAAACTGCCAATCAGTGGTGGGGGGCGTGGTTGGACTACCTGGCAGCAGGTTTACTAGTCCTCTAGTGATAATCTTCTGCTAATAAAAGACCTGTAAGGGGTCTTTGTCTCTACATCATGCTGCTCTCAACAACAACCAATATATAGTACATCCGACAAGGGGTCAATGTGTTAAAAAAGACCTTTATTATAATAATTTGGGTACATGGCGGCAAAGAAAAGAGCACACACACATATATATAGTAATACCATATAATAGTGAGGAGGTATAATGTAAATATTTGAATTGCAGACACCAGGGCTAAATAGTAGTAGCTCCAATTGTGCTAATGCATACAGATAGTATATCCTAGGTCACATAGTAAAAGGATATAATCCCAAATAATAAAAGCCAATATAGGCATTCCCAAGATAATGACCTTTTGGTATATACATATCAAGGGATGTATTATATCCAAGTAGGTTAATTCCTAAGTAACAATAATGTTGTATTGGATTCATTCATACCTGGTATATATTGTCTGCACGTCTTGCAATAGCTCTGGGCTCGGTGGTCCTACTCCTAGTGTGGCGCTCACCCCATCATGCTGCTCTCAGAATAGCCAAGAAAAACCTGCTGACAGATTCCCTTTACAAATAGCTGAAATGGCTCCTAGATACCAGAGAAGGAAAACGTTATTAAAACGGTTTTGTTTCCTAAATAGAAAAGCAAATTAAACACCACTGGATAATGTGGTGTGTGAAACCGTCCATTGGATTGCTGTTTCGGGTGGGCTCAGGAGCAGAGCCCCCATCCTACACAGCTGACATCTTGCTGTAACAGCAGCGGCCAGAGCGGAGCGTCAATCACTGCTGTTTAACCATTTATATGCCGTCAATCACTGATGGCAAGTTAAATAGCGCAATCGCCGGTACGCTATGCAATGTTACTAGAATTTTTTTTTGTTACTTTTCCATTTCCTTGAATTACTTGTTGTGATTTGCGGATCCATTGACTGGCCAAGTGGAAGGGCTGCAGCCGATCATTCATGTCCGTAGCAGATACACATTTACATGTGTAAATAGGCCCTTATAGAAATCAATCAATAAAACGTATACCTGGATATCCAGGTTTATCCTTTGCATACATTTAAAGAGGTATAAGTCATGGCATATTACTAGGATGTCATTCTTGGGGGTCTGACAGCCTAATTTAGAAAGAAGTGGATGCATTATTTTTTTCACATTCCCAATTTAACAATTTGAGTACAGTTGGATCTATTGTTTTTTTTATTTTTTGCACTGTGGGTGGGTGGTTGGGAGCACAGCTGTGCAGGAAAAAAAAAGCTTACAGGTTCTCAATTCCTTCATTCTTGGGATCGGTGGCGGAACCACAGGTCGGACCATCGCCAATCAAGATATTATATCCCTTCACACTCATCATTGCTCCCAATTAACAATTTGAGTACGTGCATTTTTTTAGGGTATTTTTGCGCAATGGGTGGGAGCACAGCTGTGCAGGAAAAAAAGCTGATAGGTTCCCCATTCCTTCTTTCTCAGAATCAGTGGATGGAACATCGCCTATCACAATATTATATCCTTCACACTAATCGCTGCTCCCAATTATCAATTTGAGTACGGTTATACCTATTGTTTTTTTAGGTTTTTTTTTTGCACTGTGGGTGGTTGGGAGCACAGCTGTGCAGGAAAAAAAAAAGCTGATAGGTTCCCCATTCCTTCATTCTCAGGATCAGTGGTGGAACCAGAGGTTGGATCATCTCCAATCAAAATATTATATTATTCACACTAATCATTGCTCCTAGTTAACAATTTGAGTACGGTTGAACCCATTGTGTTTTTTTAGGGTTTTTGTTTTTTTTGCACTATGGGTGCAAGTTATCGTAATATGTGTCACCGTAAAAAAAAAAAACTAATAGTGTCTCCTGATTGTTCAGACACAAATATATCTGTTGAAAATAGTCTGATATACACCAGTAAATTATAACTGTGGTTTTGCTGTTCCACGGTAAAAAATCTCTATTATCCTGCTTTTGGCATTTTTTGCCGCAAAGAAAAACAGTAGTAGTGTCTCCTGATTGTTCAGACACAAATATATCTGTTGAAAATAGTCTGGTGTAGGCCCGAGAAATACAAGTGTGGTTTTGCAGTTCCACGGGTCAAATCTCTGTATTATCCTGCTTTTTTGCATTTTTTGCTGTAAAGAAAAACAGTACTGTCTCCTGATTGTTCAGACACAAATATATCTATTTAAAATTTTCTGGTATACCCCAGTAAACAATAACTGTGGTTTTGCCATTCCACGGTAAAAAATCTCTATTATTCACCTTTTGGTATTTTTTCCGTAAAGAAAAACAGTAATAGTTTCTCCCTGATTGTTCAGATTGTTTAAAAGAGTCGGGTGTAGGCCAGAGAAATAGAACTGTGGTTTTCCTCTTCCACAGTTCTAATCTACTTTATTACCCTTTTTCCATTGATGGTGCGAGTGTAAGCTATTTTACTTACTTTACAATGGGCAAGGCGCGTGGCAAGGGACATGGAAGTGGACGTTCTGGTGATGGTGCATGCAGAGGACGGGGCCGTGGCCAAGGTGAAAATGTGCCACAACCAACAGCCATATCTTCTCGCTCCCACTTCTTGACCGAATTACTAGGGAAGCACAGAACAACACCAGATCAGTGTGAACAGGTTATTAATTGGATAGCAGATAATACTTCCAGTTACCTGGGCACCACCACCTCCGGTCTGTCTTCCACACGGTCAACTCTTAGTAGCCATGAGTCTCGACCGCATACTCCTCCTCACCCTGATGCTCCTCCCTCCCACCATGCCGAGTGTCGTCAGACAGCAACTGATCCCACACTTGGACACTCTGAAGAGCTGTTCACTGGTCCATTTCCAGATTTGTGCCCCTCGCCTGCTCCGCTTGAAGTGGTGGAAGAGGAGATCCCATGTAGAGATGCCCAAATATTTGAACAGCCACGGCCAGAGGAAGTCAACGCTGGCAATTTGTCACAAGAGGTTGACGATGACGAGACACAATTGCCAGGAAGTGAGGAGGAGGATCGTGGTGCGCAAGTGGAAGAGGAGGAGGTGGTGGATGATCTAGTAACTGACCCAATGTGGCAGGAGGACATGCAGAGCGAGGCCAGCAGCAGACAGGGTGAGGGAGGCAGAGTACCCCAACAGGCAGAAAAAAGCAGTGTGGTGGCCGCACACAGAAGGCCGGCAACAGTTCCCCATAACACCAACACGAGGGACGTTGCCAGTACAACCTGTAGGTCTTCCAGAGTCTGGAATTTTTTTAAAGACTCTGCTGATATCCCCAAAAAGGCCATTTGTACCACCTGCCATGCCAGCATCAGCAGGGGTGACAAAACTACCAGCCTGACCACCACCAGCATGATCAAGCACATGGCAGCAAAGCACCCGACTTTGTGGGGCGAACCCCAGGGTCCATGACCAGTGTCAGCGGGTGTCACCTGTTGTGTGTGCATGGCAATCCCCTGTCCATACTGCATGCAAAGATGCCCCCTCCTCTCAGTCTTTATGGCAGTCTCTCAAGAGTGTGCAAAGCAGTCATCAAAGCAAAAGGTGGCTACTTTGAAGAACCTAGAATATAAGACATATTTTCAGTTGTTTCACACTTTTTTGTTAAGTATATAATTCCACATGTGTTAATTCATAGTTTTGATGCCTTCAGTGTGAATGTACAATTTTCATAGTCATGAAAATACAGAAAAATCTTTAAATGAGAAGGTGTGTCCAAACTTTTGGTCTGTACTGTATGTACCATCTTGACAAACTTTGAGGAGTCCACCAAGATGGTGAGTGGCGATGACGCCATCATTAGCGTCAGCATTCCACTTGTCTTTCTTTTGCAATGCTCTCTGCAGAGAATTAAAGAGGAGGCATTGCAGGCAGAGTATGATGAAATGGATCAAGAAGCCGTAGCGGTCGATTACACACAGCCCAGCCTCATCTCATCCCAACGTGCATTGGGGGACAATGAGGGAGAGGAGGAGGAGGAAGAACAGGAGCTTGTATCATGCGCTATAGACGGTAGTACCTGTACAACTGTCATACTGTCAGTTCAGCGTGGGTGGCCTGAGGACAGGGGGGGGGAGGAGGAGGAGGAGGAGAGCATGGTCAGTCGTCATCTTGGTGACGACACGGAAGTCTTGCCCGTTACCAGTCTGGCACGCATGGCTGACTTTATGTTACTCTGCCTTAACCGTGACCCTCGCGTTGTCAAAATGTTGGGTGACAGTCATTACTGGTTGGTGACACTTTTAGACCCCCGCTACAAGGAGAACTTTCACTCTCTTATTCCTGAGGTGGAGAGGTCTACGAAAATGGGGCAGTACCAGAAGGCCCTTGCTGCAGAACTGTTAAAAAAAAATTCCCATCTGAACACGCTAGCGGCAGAGGTCACAGTTCGTTGACCAACCAAGGCGTACAAGCGAGAGAGAGGCAACTCCAATCCAGCAGAGGCAGGGGAACACTGTCAACATTCTGGGACAGTTTTCTGAGACCTGCCCAGCTTACAGGCCCTGAGGCGCGGGGTACTCTCACAAGCAGTGGAAAGTTTCAAAAGATGGTGAGGGAGTACCTTGCCGACCGTACCAGCGTCCTCCTTGATTCCTCTGTGCCTTTTAATTATTGGGTATCCAAGCTGGACACTTGGAATGAAATCGCTCTGTATGCCTTGGAGGTCCTGGCCTGCCCTGCCGCTAGCGTGTTATCGGTGCGTGTTTTTAGTGCTGCTGGGGTAATTATAATTGATAAGCGCACTCGCCTGTCAACTGACAATGCTGACAAGCTGACCCTTATCAAAATGAACAGTAGCTGGATTGGGCCAGACTTCTCATCACCACCAAATGACAGCAGAGTAACATAACGTCAAATCCACTGTGTTATTTCGGAAGGTGTATTCACATGCACCGCTTCACACCCACACATGGGTATACGCTTCCTCATTTCGGCTGTTTTATGTTCTTCTCCTTATCCTCAGCCTCCACCACCACTATACCACCAGGGTGACCGTGGTCCGTGTTGCCATTATTGAAAGTTCCTCCGTCCTTATTTTTGTCAGCTTTTGCTTGGAAGGCATAAGCAAAGACTGTGGGAGACCCACTCCCCAATAATGGGAATAATATTTTTAAAATGCTGTACTGTATGGCTCTTGTAAGAGGCATTAAAAGCGTCTTGTTAAGCTATTGCGACCTCCACCACTTTTCCGAGGAGCATTAAAACCGTCTTGTTAATCTACTGGGACTTCCACATCTCTTCCAAGGGGCATTCAAACCGTCTTGTTAAGCTACTGGGACCTCCACCACTTTTCTGAGGGGCATTAAAAGCGTCTTATTAAGCTACTGGTACGTCCACCACTTTTCCGAGGGGCATTAAAAACGTCTTGTTAAGCTAGTGGGACCTCCACGTCTCTTCCAAAGGGCATTCAAACTGTCTTGTTAAGCTACTGGGACCTCCACGTCTCTTCCAAGGGGCATTCAAACCGTCTTGGTAAGCTACTGCGACCTCCACCATTTTTTCGAGGGGCATTAAAAGCGTCTTATTAAGCTACTGGGACCTCCACCACTTTTCCGAGAAGCATTAAAACCGACTTGTTAAGCTACTGGGACCTCCACGTCTCTTCCAAGGGGCATTCAGACCGTCTTCTTAAGCTACTGGGACCTCCATGTCTCTTCCAAGGAGCATTCAAACCGTCTTGTTAAGCTACTGGGACCTCCACGTCTCTTCTGAGAGGCATTAAAAGCGTATTGTTAAGCTACTGGGACCTCCACCACTTTTCCGAGGGGCATTAAAACCGTCTTGTTAAGCTACTGGGACCTCCACCACTTTTCCGAGGGGCATTAAAACCGTCTTTTTAAGCTACTGGTACCTCCACGTCTCTTCCAAGGGGCATTCAAACCATCTTGTTAAGCTACTGGGACCTGCACCACTTTTCCAAGGGGCATTCAAACAGTATTGTTAAGCTACTACGACCTCCACCACTTTTCCAAGGGGCATTAAAACCGTCTTGTTAAGCTACTGGGACCTCCACTTTTCCGAGGGGCATTAAAAGCATCTTGTTAAGCTACTGGGACCTCCACCACTTTTCCGAGGAGCATTAAAACCATCTTGTTAAGCTACTGTGACCTCCACGTCTCTTCCAAGGGGCATTCAAAGCGTCTTGTTAAGCTACTGCGACCTCCACCACTATTCAAAGGGGCATTAAAACCGTCTTGTTAAGCTACTGGGACCTCCACCACTTTTCCGAGGGACATTAAAACAGTCTTGTTAAGCTACTGGGACCTCCACGTCTCTTCCAAGGGGCATTCAAACCGTCTTGTTAAGCTACTGGGACCTCCACTTCTCTTCTGAGGGGCATTAAAAGCGACGTTTTAAGCTACTGTGACCTCCACCACTTTTCCGAGGGGCATTAAAACAGTCTTGTTAAGCTACTGGGACCTCAACGTCTCTTCCAAGGGGCATTCAAACCGTCTTGTTAAGCTACTGGGACCTCCATGTCTCTACCAAGGGGCATTCAAACCGTCTTGTTAAGCTACTGCGACCTCCACCACTTTTTCGAGGGACAGTAAAAGCGTCTTATTAAGCTACTGGGTCCTCCACCACTTTTCCGAGAAGCATTAAAACCGTCTTGTTAAGCTACTGGGACCTCCACGTCTCTTCCAAGGGGCATTCAAGCCGTCTTGTTAAGCTCCTGGGACCTCCACGTCTCTTCCAAGGGGCATTCAAACAGTCTTGTTAAGCTAGTTAGACCTCCACGTCTCTTCTGAGGACATTAACAGCGTCTTGTTAAGCTACTGTGACCTCCACCACTTTTCCGAGGGGCATTCAAACCGTCTTGTTAAGCTACTGGGACCTCCACGTCTCTTCCAAGGGGCATTCAAACAGTCTTGTTAAGCTACTGGGACCTCCACGTCTCTTCCAAGGGGCATTCAAAGCGTCATGTTAAGCTACTGGGACCTCCACCACTTTTCCTAGGGGCATTAAAAGCATCTTGTTAAGCTACTGGGACCTCCACCACTTTTCCGAGGAGCATTAAAACCATCTTGTTAAGCTACTGGGACCTCCACCACTTTTCCGAGGAGCATTAAAACCATCTTGTTAAGCTACTGTGACCTCCACGTCTCTTCCAAGGGGCATTCTGACCGTCTTGCTAAGCTACTGCGACCTCCACCACTTTGGCGAGGGGCATTAAAACCGACTTGTTAAGCTACTGGGACCTCCACGTCTCTTCAAAGGGGCATTCAAACCGTCTTGTTAAGCTACTGGGACCTAAACGTCTCTTGCAAGGGGCATTCAAACCGTCTTGTTAAGCTACTGCGACCTCCACCACTATTCAAAGGGGCATTAAAACCGTCTTGTTAAGCTACTGGGACCTCCACCACTTTTCCGAGGGGCATTAAAACAGTGTTGTTAAGCTACTGGGACCTCCACGTCTCTTCCAAGGGGCATTCAAACCGTCTTGTTAAGCTACTGGGACCTCCACTTCTCTTCTGAGGGGCATTAAAAGCGACGTGTTAAGCTACTGTGACCTCCACCACTTTTCCGAGGGGCATTAAAACCGTCTTTTTAAGCTACTGGGACCTCAACTTCTCTTCCAAGGGGCATTCAAACCGTCTTGTTAAGCTACTGGGACCTCCACGTCTCTACCAAGGGGCATTCAAACCGTCTTGTTAAGCTACTGCGACCTCCACCACTTTTTCAAGGGGCAGTAAAAGCGTCTTATTAAGCTACTGGGTCCTCCACCACTTTTCCGAGAAGCATTAAAACCGTCTTGTTAAGCTACTGGGACCTCCACGTCTCTTCCAAGGGGCATTCAAGCCGTCTTGTTAAGCTCCTGGGACCTCCACGTCTCTTCCAAGGGGCATTCAAACCATCTTGTTAAGCTACTGGGACCTCCACGTCTCTTCTGAGAGGCATTAAAAGCGTCTTGTTAAGCTACTGTGACCTCCACCACTTTTCCGAGGGGCATTAAAACCGTCTTGTTAAGCTACTGGGACCTCCATGTCTCTTCCAAGGGGCATTCAAACCGTCTTGTTAAGCTACTGGGACCTCCACCACTTATCTGCGGGGCATTAAAAGCGTCTTGTTAAGCTACTGTGACCTCCACCACTTTTTCGAGGGGCATTAAAACCGTCTTGTTAAGCTACTGGGACCTCCACGTCTCTTCCGAGGGGCATTCAAACCGTCTTGTTAAGCTACTGGGACCTCCACGTCTCTTCCAAGGGGCATTCAAACCATCTTGTTAAGCTACTGCAACCTCCACCACTTTTCCAAGGGGCATTAAAACCGTCTTGTTAAGCTACTGGGACCTCCACCACTTTTCCGAGGGGCATTGAAAGCATCTTGTTAAGCTACTGGGACCTCCACCACTTTTCTGAGGAGCATTTAAACCATCTTGTTAAGCTACTGGGACCTCCACGTCTCTTCCAAGGGGCATTCAAACCGTCTTGTTAAGATACTGGGACCTCCACGTCTCTTCTGAGGGGCATTAAAAGCGTGTTGTTAAGCTACTGTGACCTCCACCACTTTTCCAAGGGGCATTAAAACCGTCTTGTTAAGATACTGGGACCTCCACGTCTCTTCCAAGGGGCATTCAAACCGTCTTGTTAAGCTACTTGGACCTCCACGTCTCTTCCGAGGGGCATTAAAAGCGTCTTGTTAAGCTACTGTGACCTCCACCACTTTTCCGAGGGGCATTAAAACCGTCTTGTTAAGCTACTGGGACCTCCACCACTTTTCTGAGGAGCATTAAAACCGTCTTGTTAAGCTACTGGGACCTCCACGTCTCTTCCAAGGGGCATTCAAACCGTCTTGTTAAGCTACTGGGTCCTCCACGTCTCTTCTGAGGGGCATTAATAGCGTCTTGTTGAGCTACTGTGACCGCCACCACTTTTCCAAGGGGCATTAAAACCGTCTTGTTAAGCTACTGGGATCTCCACTTTTCTTCTGAGGGGCATTAAAAGCTTTTTCTTAAGCTACTGTGACCTCCACCACTTTTCCGAGGGGCATTAAAACCGTCTTGTTAAGCTACTGGGACCTCCACCACTTTACCAAGGGGTATTAACACCGTCTTGTTAAGCTACTGGGACCTCCACATCTCTTTTGAGGGGCATTAAAAGTGTCTTGTTAAACCACTCTGAACTCCACAGCTCTTCCAAGGGGCATTGATATGTTGTTTTTAATTAACTCTAACCTCCACGACTCTTCGAACGGGCATTGCATTTCCTCTTAATATAATGTTTGTAATATGCTGTACTGCATGGCTCTTGTAAGGGGCACTGCAAGTTCCTCCGTCCTAATTTTTGGCATCTTTTGCTTGGAAGGCATAAGCAAATACTATGGGAGACCCACTCCCCAATAATGGGAATAATGTTTGTACTATGCTGTACTGTATGGCTCTTGGAAGGGGCATTCAAATCGTCTGGTTAAGCTACTGGGACCTCCACGTCTTTTCCGAGGGGCATTAAAACCATCTTGTTAAGCTACTGTGACCTCCACGTCTGTTCAAAGGGACATCAAAAGTCTTCTTAAGCCACTCTGAACTCCACAGCTCTTCCTAGGGGCATTGAAATGTTGTTTTTAATTACCTCTTACCTCCACGACTCTTCCAACGGACATTGCATTTCCTCCTAATTTTAGTCAGCTTTTGCTTTTCAATGCAAAGGCGAAAACTAAGGGAGACCCACTCCCCAATAGTGGGTAGAAGGTTTTTAGTACGCTGTAATCCATGTCTGTTTCAAGGGGCATTGCAGTTCCTCATAATTTTTGGAAAGCCTTCCATTCACTGCTTAGGCCAACAGTGTACAGGAGACCCAGTTGCTATAAATGGAAAAAAACGGTTTAGTTAAGGCCCTCTGACCTCCATGTCATTTCCAAGGTACATTGGAGTGCCTCGAAATTTTTGGTAGGCATTGCACTCACTGTATGCCCTATAACTGTGTAGCCAAACTGCTCCTTTTGTTACAGAAACATATCCTACAAGACATATGTGGTTGACTGGCCTGATATTGATGTGAATGGTCCCTGTTCCTCCTGCTCTTTCTCCTTTGCCACCACCTCATCCATCATTCATCACCTGAAGCTTTGTTTTAACGGGAGTCATAGAACTGGGATAGTAGCAGGAAAACATCCAGCAATCCTCGGAGGAGGTAGGATATGCGCGAAAACGCTGACCACCTCAGGCCTAGCCGCTACTACATACATGCGCTTGCATTCCAACAAAACAAAGCAGATGCTAACTTGTATCATCATCATCATGGTCCTCACCTTGTCACTCTCAACTCCCCTGATGGAGAAGCCAGGGCCCACCGGAGGAGTCTGGTTCTCTGGTGGGCTCGTCCAGTGCTGCCCTAAAGCAGGCCAGGCTAAGAAAAGTGTGTGGGGGGATGTTCCAAGGAGAAATAGGGGCGACTGGGGACCGTTTATGGACACCCGGCTGCCCCCAGGCGGCTGGGGACCGTGTGTGAACACCCGGCCGCGGGGCGGCTGGGGACCG
This sequence comes from Phyllobates terribilis, assembly GCF_046119375.1. NCBI lineage: Eukaryota > Metazoa > Chordata > Amphibia > Anura > Dendrobatidae > Phyllobates > Phyllobates terribilis. The sequence goes on from NW_027362823.1 coordinate 6,245,278, forward strand.
AGTATGGACTCCCGGCCGCCCCCTGGCGGCTGGGGACCGAGTGTGGACACCTGGCAGCCGGGCGGCTGGGGACTGAGTATGGATTGCAGGCCGCCAATGCTGCCTTGACGCGGTGGTCAGATTCCGCCTCCACGTGCCTAAAAAGGCCCAATTTCAAGTGCAAGCAAGCAAGCAGTATGGTATTGCAGTCTGGCGGTGGGTGGGTGGATGGCAGGCTGCACACTTCGCTTGCATTCCAAGAAAACAAAGCAGATGCTAACTTGTATCATCATCATCATGGTCCTCACCTTGTCACTCTCAACTCCCCTGATGGAGAAGCCAGGGCCCACCGGAGGAGTCTGGTTCTCTGGTGGGCTCGTCCAATGCTGCCCTAAAGCAGGCCTAGCTAAGAAAAGTGTGTGGGGGGATGTTTCAAGGAGAAATAGGGGCGGCTGGGGGCCGTTTATGGACACCCGGCTGCCCCCAGGCGGCTGGGGACCGAGTATGGACACCCGGCCGCCCCCTGGCGGTTGGGGACCGAGTGTGGACACCCCGCCGCCGGGCGGCTGGGGACTGAGTATGGATACCAGGCCGCCAACGCTGCCATGACATGGTGGCCAGATTCCGCCTCCACATGCCTAAAAGGCCCAATTTCAAGTGCAAGCAAGCAGTATGGTATTGCAGCCTGGGGGTGGGTGGGTGGTTGGCTGCATATTTGCGCTTGCATTGCAAGGAATGGGAGAGGTACAATTGAACCCTGCCCTGGGACAAGAACTTGCACGGGGATAATTGCAAGTCTGCATCTTCTGATGCTTCAAGGGTGACTTCTGATGGGCACACTTTTAGGCAGTGACCGGGGAGTCAGAGATGCTTCCAGGGGTCTTCCCCATGCTGTCCCCATGTCTTTTCAGCACTGTATGCATGTGTCACACAGCACATGGCCAGATAAGGTTGTAAAATGTTAAAATGACATTTCCCGGTGAATGCATTTGTCACGGTTGAAGCAATACAAAAGTGCAAAAACGCATAAAAAATGCCACTTGTGAACATAGCCCAAGGTGTGGAGGAGTATTTTTTTTTTGTTATTTATTTTACCTTATACACGAGTCTTTACCCTGGAAAGGAACTTCCTTAACTGAAAGCAGTTTCAGTTTCGTTTTTGAACGTTTTATTGTGAGCCCTTAAAAGTGGCTTAATACCTCTGACCACGTTGTTGACAGCAGTGACCTGGGGGTCAGAAATGCTTCCTGGGGGGTGATCCCCATGCTGTCCCCATGTCATTTTAGCACTGTCACTATCGTTTTGGGCACTTGTTAGGCTTTTAACAGACAGCCGGGGATGCCGCCGCGAAAATTCTCGGGTCTCCCATTGACTAACATTGGGCTCGTGGCTCAGGTCGAGCAACCGAGTATCATGGCGAGCTCGGCCCGAGCTTCGAGCCCCCGAGCATTTTAGTGCTCGCTCTTCACTACTAAATACCCTTCATTATTTATTATTTTTGCACTTTGCGATTTACCCATTCACTTCCGGTTACTTGGGTATTTTGCTTGTCTTTGGTTTTTCTTTGTCTAGTGGCCTTGTGTGAACATACATTTACATTTTGCATGCACATCAATTTATGTTTCAGTTCAGACTTCTAGGTTTTTTCTTTGTAGTTCAGTGTGCTTTAGTACATATAAGGGTGTGGCCGCCCTTTGTCTGAGCTGAAATGTTTATTCTGCCTCAGGTCTATGCTTCTACTAGGGGGTCAGTCTCTCTGCCCTTATCCATATGTACGTCACTTGACAAATGGTAAGGTTTTAATATTAGAGTTAGGACTGTCCCATAAGGGTTGCCGTGATGTGGCGGTATAGCTTTTGCATTATTTTTATCAAAATTATGTTAACTAAATACCCTTCATTATTTATTATTTTTGCACTTTGCGATTTACCCATTCACTTCCGGTTACTTGGGTATTTTGCTTGTCTTTGGTTTTTCTTTGTCTAGTGGCCTTGTGTGAACATGCATTTACATTTTGCATGCACATCAATTTATGTTTCAGTTCAGACTTCTAGGTTTTTTCTTTATATGCTATATATGCTGTATGTGCGGGAAGGGAGCTTGTATGTACACTGCTTGCTATGTATGGGGGAGGGAAGCTGTCGGACAAAGAGGGGTCCTGCAAACATCCAACTAATGGCCCCCCATATATATTACAGGAAGGTAGGTCAAACCCAAGGATTTTTGCTGGAGCAGCCGACCATGTGCTGTGTATGGGGCCATCTCTCCCACACATATAACCACATTCATGTATATGGGGGAGTCGGGATGTGTTGTGTGGACAAGCGTCCGGTGTAAAGCTAACTAGTGTATGGGCACCTGAGACTAAGGCAAGTTATCATCCAGAAAGTAATTCTCCAGCCTGCTGCAAAAATGCTGGATAGAGAAAGGCTTTTATCACCTAAGCCAGATCTCACTGGAGGGGAAGCAAGAAGAAAAAAGGAGAAATGTAAAATAAGACACAAGTTCAGACAGTTGTCATCCAAAACTTTATCTGGTATTGACCAAGAAAATTACAATCAGTAAAAGTATAATCCACATTTAGGAAAAACACAGATGAGCTGCGGGACCATCGCTTCTTCTTCTGGGACTTTTTGGCGGACAGGTTGCTCTGCTGTCGGAGGCCTTTCTTGCTCTTGGACTTCTCCTTCATGTGGATTCTGAAGACTAGGAGGCTCCTGAGGGTCCATCTCTCCTGCCGGCAGCTCAGAGTGACTTGGAGATATGTTTCCTTCAGTCCAGGAAAGCAAGAGAGGAAAAAGATGAATGTGATGTAATAACAAGACAAAGCTAAAAAAAAACATGTATAAAAAATCATGTAACTGCAAACTGCACAAAAATGACCCCAATAACGTAAGTGCTGTAGTATTAAAGAACCTGCAAAACGAGTGGTGTGAAAAGACCTGGGACTTGTCAGGAATATGTAATGTTTTGTCTAAAATGACAAAAAAAAAAGAAAAGATTCAAGGGATGAGCAGCATTTTATAACAGGTAAAAAATATACAAATTTGTGACAAGTGACCGGTATTAAGTATTGTGGATGATAACCAGACGTTTATTTCAAATGAAGAGTTTAATGAACGTCTTGTATTCGGCCAATTGGAACATTCCCGGAAATGTCTGCGCCGGTGATAAAATCTACTTACTAATAGAGCTCCCGACTGGACACAAAGAACTGCAGCTCATGGAGGAATGAAGCTTCTTTCCTTCTCAGCCAAGAACTTCTTATACCAGTCCCGTACGGCCTCTATCATGTGCTGATATCTAGCAGAAAGAGAAAAAATCAATTATAAACTAAATAAAATTTATTAAAGAAAAAAAAACCTCCTGCAAACATGAAGCATTTGTAGCAAAGCACAGCCATTATTTACAGAGCACAATTGTTTTACTTTATTCTATATTAGTGGCCGCTCTGTGCAAAAACTTGTGGGAAATTACTGCAGCACTAATATTGTCCGTCCAGAGAGCACCCAAGTATTCCCCAATTTCTGACTCCACCGCCCGATTGCCCCCACAAGCAGAATGCTGCACCGCTGTCACCTGCCTGGTACAGGCTCCTTTATAGGGTCCTTTCAGCTGTTGTTCACCAAGATGTGAAGTAATCCGAGTACAGGGTTTCCCATGTCTGAGTGCAGGGGTGGAGAGCAGAGAGGATCAGACAGGGACAGGCCCATACACAGACTGCTGGTATATAGAGGACAAATCTCGCTGAACAGCAGCCACAAGAAGCTTCTGGATGGGGGCAGTGGGGGTGAGACAGCACTTCAGCAACGTGTTTGGGAGAGAAGGAAGAAAATAAGCAAATGAAGAATATTTATAAAGTTCACAAGTCTGCAATGTGAGGAGGATAATTACATGAAGAAAACCCTCTAGGTGCAGCGTCCGCAACCGGAAAACCGCCCCAAGGTCCACCTGTGTCATCAGCGCCCCCCTGCTGGACCCCTAATCAGTTGTACTGCAGACTCTGATGATTGATAGTGACACTAGGTCAGCTCTTTCCCTATGGCGGCACTAGCTGACCATCCTGTGGATAGGACAGGTGCCGGATCATTCAGTCCTTTCCCTCTTCCCCAACGTGAAGCAAACATCCCTCTGACCAGACAAACATCACTCTGACCAGACAAACATCCCTCTGACCAGACAAACATCCACCTGACCAGACAAACATCCTCCTGACCAGGCAACCATCCCCCTGACCAGGCAAACATCCCCCTGACCAGGCAAACATCCCCCTGACCAGGCAAACATCCCTCTGACCAGGCAAACATCCCCCTGACCAGACAAACATCCCTCTGACCAGGCAAACATCCTCCTGACCAGGCAACCATCCCCCTGACCAGGCAACCATCCCCCTGACCAGGCAAACATCCCCCTGACCAGGCAAACATCCCCCTGACCAGACAAACATCCCCATGACCAGGCAAACATCCCTCTGACCAGGCAAACATACAACCCCTTTTTTTCTTTCCCATTTTACTTGCTTTATTAATTTCACCTCCAACATTACTGACAACTCCAAGTTCAATAGTTTGATAGTCTCATCTCCTGCCTTTGTATGTGGAGGAGGCAATAAACCGCCGTATACATCTTAAACCTGTCACAAGGACTTTCTCTGCAACTCCCTACTCTCAGCTGTCCCCCTGTAACAATCCACCTTTTTCTCTTTCTCGCTCATACATTTCAGACACTTTATTAACATGTTAATCATATTTCCAAACTTACTGCATTCCACTTCATCTGATCATACATCACCGTTTAAAAGAATCACAATCACTTACTTGTCTGCTGCGGTAATTCTTGGATTGTTTTCTTGCTGTTGCTTGGTCTTATTTTGCTGTTTGCTGTCCTTAAACCACCATCTGCCGCACAGTGTCCACATCTTGTTCCACCGGGTCGCTCTTTTGATCCCTGCAACAACAGACACTATGCGAGTATGACTTCACATGTGACATTTCCAAGTCCCTTGACCATTGTGGTGCCAATGGAGTACCCCATTTCTCGTTATCATGCCACCGAAGCACACCATTTCCGGCTAGCATGCCACCGTAGCACACCTTTTCCCGTTAGTATGCCACCGGGCACACCTATTCCCGTTAGCATGCCATCGGAGCACACCTATTCCCGTTAGCATGTCACCGGAGCACACCTTTACCATTAGCATGTGACCGCAGCACACCTTTACCGTTAGAATGCCACTGGAGCACACCTTTACCATTAGCATGCCACCGGAGCACGCCACTTTCCCGTTGGCTTGCCACCGGAGCACGCCACTTTCCCGTTGGCTTGCCACCGGAGCACGCCACTTTCCCGTTGGCTTGCCACCGGAGCACGCCACTTTCCCGATGGCTTGCCACCGGAGCACGCCACTTTCCCGGTGGCTTGCCACCGAAGCACGCCACTTTCCCGATGGCTTGCCACCGGAGCACGCCACTTTCCCGCTGGCTTGCCACCGGAGCACGCCACTTTCCCGTTAGCTTTCCACCGGAGCACGCCACTTTCCCGTTAGCTTGCCACCGGAGCACGCCACTTTCCCGCTGGCTTGCCACCGAAGCACGCCACAGTCCCGTTGGCTTGCCACCGGAGCACGCCACTTTCCCGTTGGCTTGCCACCGGAGCACGCCACTTTCCCGTTGGCTTGCCACCGAAGCACGCCACAGTCCCGTTGGCTTGCCACCGGAGCACGCCACAGTCCCGTTGGCTTGCCACCGAAGCACGCCACTTTTCCGTTGGCTTGCCACCGGAGCACGCCACTTTTCCGTTGGCTTGCCACCGGAGCACGCCACTTTCCCGTTGGCTTGCCACCGGAGCACGCCACTTTCCCGTTGGCTTGCCACCGGAGCACGCCACTGTCCCGTTGGCTTGCCACCGGAGCACGCCACTGTCCCGTTGGCTTGCCACCGGAGCACGCCACTTTCCCGTTGGCTTGCCACCGGAGCACGCCACTTTCCCGTTGGCTTGCCACCGGAGCACGCCACTGTCCCGTTGGCTTGCCGCCGGAGCACGCCACTGTCCCGTTGGCTTGCCGCCGGAGCACGCCACTTTCCCGTTGGCTTGCCGCCGGAGCACGCCACTTTCCCGTTGGCTTGCCGCCGGAGCACGCCACTTTCCCGTTGGCTTGCCGCCGGAGCACGCCACAGTCCCGTTGGCTTGCCGCCGGAGCACGCCACTTTCCCGTTGGCTTGCCACCGGAGCACGCCACTTTCCCGTTGGCTTGCCACCGGAGCACGCCACTTTCCCGTTGGCTTGCCACCGGAGCACGCCACTTTCCCGTTGGCTTGCCACCGGAGCACGCCACTTTCCCGCTGGCTTGCCACCGGAGCACGCCACAGTCCCGCTGGCTTGCCACCGGAGCACGCCACTTTCCCGTTGGCTTGCCACCGGAGCACGCCACTTTCCCGTTGGCTTGCCACCGGAGCACGCCACTTTCCCGTTGGCTTGCCACCGGAGCACGCCACTTTCCCGTTGGCTTGCCACCGGAGCACGCCACAGTCCCGTTGGCTTGCCACCGGAGCACGCCACTTTCCCGTTGGCTTGCCACCGGAGCACGCCACTTTCCCGTTGGCTTGCCACCGGAGCACGCCACTTTCCCGTTGGGCCCTACATAACCTTACATTTAATATATATAATCGTCTTATCATGTCTGTCTGTCTGTCTTTCTGTCCAGGAAGTCCTAGGTCGCTGATTGGTCCGACCGTGGTCAATCAGCGACGTGGGATTTCAGAAAAAGATGGCGGCCATTAGCAGCTCATCTGCAGCACGGAGGTCAGCGGCGATGTAGCCGGGAGATGACCGGCGCTAGCCGGTCAACTCCCGGTTGCTCGCAGCAGAAGTACCCCGACAAGCGGCGCCGCTGACCTCCATGCGGCTACCGTCGGGAGATCAGCGGTTAGGGCCGCTGATCTTCCAACGGAAAGTGTGAAGGGAGGACCGGGGAGCGGCGCCACCGGTCGGGATACTTCTGCTGCGAGCAGCCAGTCATTTCCCGGCTGCTCGCAGTGGAAGTACCCGCACAGGCAGCGCCGCTCCCCTGTCCTCACTAATACGATTCGGCGGCCACGACCAATCAGCGATATTGGCTCCAAATTTAAGCACCGCTCTGCACAGAGGTCAGTGGCGATGCAGCCGGTCATCTCCCGGCTGCTTGCAGCAGAAGTACCCTGACCTGCGGCGCCGCTGACCTCCATGCGGCTACCGTCGCTAGATCAGCGGCTAGGGCCGCTGATCTCCCGACGGCAAGTGTGAAGGGAGGACCGGGGAGCGGCACCGCCGGTTGGGATACTTCTGCTGCGAGCAGCCGGTCATCTCCCGGCTGCTCACAGTGGAAGTACCCGCTCCCCGGTTCTCACTAATACGATTCGCTGATTGGTCGCGGCCGCCAGCCGTGACCAATCACCGGTTTTGGCGCCAAATTTAAACATGCTCTCCGGTCCTCACTAACACGGTTCGCTGATTGGTCGCGGCCGGCCGCATACATATTCTAGAATACCCGATGAGTTAGAATCGGGCCACCATCTAGTTTAATATAATGGGCCACAAATTGCCTTCTAGTTATTACAAGAGGTCCTGCATAGTCTTCCATTTATTTTAATAGGCCCCATATAACCTTTCAGCATCTGAAACAACGGATACTGAAAGCCTGTGCTAGCATTTCTTCTGCGGTGTTGCTATCAGTGTGTCAAGAGTGGGAGAAGAGGGTTGCATTGACAATCCAACACAATGGGCAGCACTTTAAACACATTTTATAAGTGGTCAAACTTGTAAAAAATTCATGAAAGAATAAAGTTATGTTAAAACCAAGCACACCATTGTATTTTCTTATGAAATTCTCAATGAGTTTGATGTGTCACATCACCCTCTTCCCATTGAAAAAAATAAAGTTAGATCCAAAATGGCCGACTTCAAAATGGCCGCCATAGTCACCACCCATCTGGAAAAGTTTCCCCCTCCCATATACTAATGTGCCATAAACAGGAAGTTGACATCACCAACCATTCCCATTTAATTTAGGTGTATCCATATAAATAGCCCACCCTGTATTATTACCATTTTTATTATTGCTGTACATACTGTAGCTTTTCATTTAACTTATTGGGCCCCATATAGGCTTCCATTTAATATAATGGGCCCCACATAGCCTTCCATTTAATTTAATGGGGTCCACATAGCCTTCCATTTAATTTAATGGGGTCCACATAGCCTTCCATTTTATTTAATGGGACCCACATATGTTTTTATTTAATATAAAGAGCCCCACATAAGCCCCTAATTAATATAATGGGCCCCACCTTGCTTTCCATATAAAATAATGGGTCCCACATAGCCCTCCCTTTTGTTATGATGAGCCTTACATATCACACCATTTCCCGATGATCTGCCACCGAAGTACACCATTGGCTGCTGGGGTGCCACTGGAACACACTCTTTACAGTTGGGGTGCTAACAGAGCACACCTTTCACCATTAGCATGCCACCGGAGTACACTTTTTGCCACTGGCATGCCACTGAAGCACACCCTTTACCATTGGAGTACCATCGGGCACACCCTTTACCGTTGGTGTGCCATCGGAGAACTCTATTTCCCGTAGGCCTACCAGAGGGGCCCAATATGTGACCTTTTTTGCTTACCACCGGGGCACCCATCTTGGGCTTTTTAGCTTCCACCGGGGTGCACTCTTTGGCCTTTTAGCTTACCACCGGGGCACCCAACTTGGGCTTTTTAACTGCGACCGGGGTACACTCTGACCATTTTGCTTACCACCGGGGCACTCATTTTAGGCTTTTTTAGCCTGCCACCGGGGTGCACTTTTTGGCCTTATTGCTTACCACTGGGGCGCACTCTAGGGCTTTTTAGCCTACCACCAGGGTACATTCTTTGGCCTTATTGCTTATCACTGGGGCGCACTCTAGGGCTGCTCAGTCTGCCACCAGAGTCTACTCTTTGGCCTTTTTGCCATTGGTGTGCCACCAGAGCACACCCTATGACGTTGGAGTGCCACCGGAGCACACCCTTTACCTTTGGAGTGCCACCGGAACACACAATTTGCCATTGGCAAAAGTATAATGGACCCCCACATAGAATTCTATAAAGTATAATGGCCCCCACATAGCCCTCTATATAGTATAATGAGCCGCACATTGCCTTCCATGTACTATAATTTAATTTATTGGGCTCCACATAGCTTTTCATTTAATTTATTGAACCCCACATAACCGTCAATTTAATATAATAGGCCGCACTGGACTCCATTTAATATATTGGACCTGACATAGCCTTCCATTTACTAAAATGGGGCCAAAATATCCCTCTATTTAATATAATGGGCACCAAAAAGCCTTCCATGTTTTATATTGGGCACCACATAGCCCTCTATTTAATACAATTGGCCCCACTTAACCTTCCATTTAAAATATTGGGCCCCACATAGCTTTACATTTAATTTACTGGGCTCCATATAGGCTTCCATTTAATATAATGGGCCCCACATAACCCTCCATTTAATATAATGGTCCCCACATTGCCTTCCATTTATTATAATGGAGCCAAGATACATCTCTATTTAATATAATGGACAAAACACAGGCTTCCATTTAATATAATTGGCGCTACATAGCCCTTTATTTGATAAATGCGCCTCACATAGCCCTCCATATAATATTATGGGCCCCGCAACGCTTTCCATTTAATTTAATAGGCCTCACATAGCCCTCAATTTAATACAGAGGGCCCCACAAAACCTTCCAGATAACATAGTGGGCCCCAATATAGCTTTCTTTTTAATGTATTGGTCCCCACATAGCTCTCTATTTAATATAATGGGCCTCACATAGCCTTCCATTAAATATCATGGGCCCCATATAGAATTTATCATATACGTAGATGTCCCTTTAAGATAACGGGCCCCACATAGCTTTCCCTTTAATATAATGGGCCCCACATAGATTTTATTATTATATAATGGGCCCCACATAGCTTTCCCTTTAATATAATGGGCCCCACATAGCTTTCTCTTTAATATAATGGGCCCCACATAGCTTTCCCTTTAATATAATGGGCCCCACATAGCTTTCTCTTTAATATAATGGGCCCCACATAGCTTTCTCTTTAATATAATGGGCCCCACATAGCCATCCATTTAATATAATGTGCCCTACGTAGATGTCCCTTTAAGATAACGGGCCCCACATAGCTTTCCCTTTAATATAATGGGCCCCACATAGCTTTCCCTTTAATATAATGGGCCCCACATAGCTTTCTCTTTAATATAATGGGCCCCACATAGCTTTCCCTTTAATATAATGGGCCCCACATAGCTTTTTCTTTAATATAATGGGCCCCACATAGCTTTCTCTTTAATATAATGGGCCCCACATAGCTTTCCCTTTAATATAATGGGCCCCACATAGCTTTCCCTTTAATATAATGGGCCCCACATAGCTTTTTCTTTAATATAATGGGCCCCACATAGCTTTCCCTTTAATATAATGGGCCCCACATAGCTTTCTCTTTAATATAATGGGCCCCACATAGCTTTCTCTTTAATAAAATGGGCCCCACATAGCTTTCTCTTTAATATAATGGGCCCCACATAGCTTTCCCTTTAATATAATGGGCCCCACATAGCTTTTTCTTTAATAAAATGGGCCCCACATAGCTTTCTCTTTAATATAATGGGCCCCACATAGCTTTCTCTTTAATAAAATGGGCCCCACATAGCTTTCTCTTTAATATAATGGGCCCCACATAGCTTTCTCTTTAATATAATGGGCCGCACATAGCTTTCTCTTTAATATAATGGGCCCCACATAGCTTTCTCTTTAATATAATGGGCCCCACATAGCTTTCTCTTTAACATAATGGGCCCCACATAGCTTTCCCTTTAATATAATGGGCCCCACATAGCTTTCTCTTTAATATAATGGGCCCCACATAGCTTTCTCTTTAATATAATGGGCCC